>NC_137773.1:107350511-108550511 GCF_963455305.1 Plecotus auritus
AGTTGGCAGGGACTACAGCTGCCCTGCACAGAGCAAGGCAGACAAGGAATGGTCCAGGCTGAGCTGGGTTTGTCTCCGCCCTGCACACTTGCCTAACAAGGGTTAGAATATGCACAGCCCCAAGAGGGCCGCATGGATGCCTGGAAGCGGTGTGTGCTCTGAAGCAGAGCCCATTCGAGGATGGAAAGCATAAAGGCAGCAAGCCATGAATGCTCACCAGACCTGGTGCATTTGCAAATGTTCAGCTTCATGAGGCCTCAGGCCTGTGAACTGCCGGGGTCAGCACAACAACAGGTCCTGAGCGTGTTGATACAGGAAGGGCCTGACCATGCAGAAGGCTGCCAAGGCCTCATCAAACAGCAAAGTCCTGCTAAGTCAGGGGGAGTGGCCACCATGACACCAGGCTGGACGAGGACAAGCTACCCAACATATGCAGGGCGCTATCTGGCGCAATAGTGAGGCCTCAATGGTCCTTTCAGAGACCTCTCAGTCACCTCCTTCTCAGGCGAGAGACAGAGGGAGAGAGAAGGAGGAGACAGGACAGGAGGTCCACCTTCCCAGTTGGCTGGGATGGCCATGTTGCCAGGCTGCTGCCCGGGAGGGGGAGCAGTTCTCTCAGGTGGTCTGGGAGAGTGGGTGAACAGCCGCTTATCAGGAAGCATTGCCTAATTGGGAAGGTTTATGGGGCCAGGCAGGGGGTCTCCCTGGGGGAGACAGCAAAAGCCACTTATGAGTCATTTGAAACTGAGCTGGACAAAGAGCTCAAGGAGAAATGATCCCACCCAGGCTGCCAGTCTGGGCAGAATGAGCTCATGGGCTGTGGAGCATGCGTGCGTGTGTGCATGTGTGTGTGGTGTGTGGCTGCGCGGGGTGGGGAGCGGGGAGAACACTGGTACTCAAACAGCTGGGACTGGGAATTGGAGCCCAGCTGGGCCTTCACCACAGCCCTCTCCCTGCATGGCCAGGCTGCCCCCTGCAGGTTGGCAAGGAAAGGGCCCAGCATGTAGTCTAGCATCCTGGTCTAGCATCCAGTTCATCATCCACATCCAGCATTCTGGTCCAGCATCCAGTTCAGCATCCTGGTCCAGCACACACACACCCTCTGGACAGTGCCCAGCACAGCACCTTTCTTGGGACGGATGCCAGATAGATGTGGAGGTTATTCTTCATGGTAGGACACTCTCTGTTTATATCGTCTTGTCCTCTGTGAAACACGTGTTGGAGACTGGATGTATAATACGCAATTTTTAACGTATTTCAAAAGTTTTAAAACATTGTTTTGAGAGACATGTAGATTCACATGCAGTTGTAAAATAATGAAGAGAACCTTTGTACCCATCACCCATTTCCCCCAGTGGTAGCATCTTGCAAAACCCTAGGACAATATGCCAGGAAATTGACACTGACATAGTCCATTGACCTTGCTACATGCACTCATCTGTGTGCACATGCGTAGTTCTGTGCACTTTTATCACGTGGAGGTTTTTTTAAAAAATATTTTTTATTGATTTTTTTACAGAGAGGAAGGGAGAGGGATAGAGAGAGAAACATTGATCAGCTGCCTCCTGCACACCCCCTACTGGGGATGTGCCTGCAACCAAGGTACATGCCCTTGACCGGAATCGAACCTGGGACCCTTCAGTCCGCAGGCCGACACTCTATCCACTGAGCCAAACTGGTTAGGGCACACACATGGAGGTTTATATGTCAACCACCATAGTCATACTGAACATCTCCATCAGCACAGGATCCCTCATACTGCTCCCCCTATTTCCAGGCACGCTAATCTGCTATCACTTGGTTATTCAAAAATGCTATATACCTGGAATCATACAGTATGTAACTTAGGATTGGCTTTTGCATTGAGTATAATTCTCTGGAGATTCGCCCAGGTTGTCAAACGTATCTACAGTTCCTGTTTATTGCTTCAAAGCAATTCACTGTATGGATGTCCCACGGTCTGTTTAACCATTTGCCCATTAAAAGACATCTGGGTTGCATCCAGTTTCTGGCTACTACAAACAAAACTACTGTAAACATTCATGTACTAGTACAGGGTTTGTGTGAACATGGGTTTTGTTTCTCTGGGACTAATGCCCAGGAAGGCAATAGCAGGGTAAGGTGGTTGCATGTTCAGTTTTGTAAGAAACTGCCAAACTGTTTCCAGGCGGGCTGGCCATTCACTCCCATCAGTAGTGTGTGAGTGGTCTAGTTTCTCACCTCCTCATCAGCACTTGGGTTGTTGCTGTGTTTATTTGAGTCATTCTGATAGAGTGTAGTGGTATGTAATTGTGGCTTTAACTTGCATTTACCTAATGGCTAATGATGTTGAATATTAATGATCTTTATCTGCTATCTGTATCTCTTTGGTGAAATGCTTGTTCATCTTTTGCCCATTTTCTTCTTGGATTATTTTATATTGAGTTTTTTGAAAGTTCTTTATATATTAAGTGTGTGATTCTTTTGTCAGATGCCTGCTTTGCAAATATTTTCTCCCAATCTGTAGCTTGTCTTCTCATCCCCTTCCTATGGGCTTTTGTAGAGCAAAACTTTTTCATATTGATGAGGCTTATCAATGTGTTTTTTCCCCCATTGGTGATGTCTAAACTCTTTGCCTACCCTAAGATTCTGAAGATTTCTCCTTTATAAAATACAAGTTTAATAGTTTTACAGTTTACATTTAAGTCCATGATCCATTTCAAGTCAATTTTTTTTTATAAACTGTGAGGTTTACATCGAGGTTCATATTTTTTGGACAGTTGCTCCAGCACCATTTGTGGAAAAGGCTCCTTTCTCCTCTGAAGTGCTTTTGCACGCCTGTCAAAGATCAGTTGTGATATCTGTGTGGGCCTCTTTGTGGCTCTGTTGCCTTCCATTTGTCTCTGTGTGTGTTCCTTTGCGATAACACGCTGTCTTTTTTGTTAAATATATTTTTATTTATTTCAGAGAGGAAGAGAGAGGGAGAGAGAGATAAAAACATCACTGATGAGAGAGAATCATTGATCCACTGCCTCCTGCACACCGCACACTGGGTACTGAGCCTGCAATCCAGACGTGTGCCCCGACCGGGAATCGAACCGTGACCTCCTGGTTCATAGGTTGATGCTCAACCACTGAGCCATGCCAGCCAGGCCCTCGCTGTCTTTTTTTTAAATTAAATTTATTGTTGAAAGTATTACATAGGTTCCCTTTTTTCCCCCATTGACACCTTCCAGCCCGCCCACAACCCCTCTTCAACCTCCCACCCGCCTTTCAAGGCCTTCACCATCCTATTGTCTGTGTCCATGGGTTATGCATATATGCATACAAGTTCTTTGGTTGATCTCTTCCCATCTACCCACCCTCTGCTGCCTTCCCTCTGAGTTTTCCCAGTCTGTTCCATTCTTTCAAGTCTCTGGATCAATTTGGTTCAACAATTTATTTTGTTCATTAGATTCCACATATGAGTGCAATCAGGTGATACTTGTCTTTCTCTGACTTACTTATTTTGCTTAACATAATACTCTCCAGGTCCCTCCATGCTGTCTCAAAGGGCAAGAGATCCTTCTTTTTTACTGCTGCATAGTATTCCATGGTGTGAAGGGCCCAGAGCTTTTTTAAAAAATATATTTTTATTGATTTCAGAGAGGAAAGGAGAGGGAGAGAGAGAGATAGAAACATCAATGATGAGAGAATCATTAATTGACTGCCTCCTGCACTCCCCCGCACTGGGGATCGAGCCCACAACCTGGGCATGTGCCCTTGACTGGAATCGAACCTGGAACCTTTCAGTCCACAGGCTGACACTCTATCCACTAAGCCAAACCAGCTAGGGCATGGACCACAGCTTTTTTTATCCACTCATCTACTGATGAGCACTTGGCTGTTTCCAGATCTTAGTAATTGTAAATTGTGCTGCTATGAACATAGGGGTGCATACATTCTTTCTAGTTGGTGTTTCGGGTTTCTTAGGCTTTATTTCTAGAAGTGGGATCACTGGGTCAACTGGCAGTTCCATATTAAATTTTTGAGGAAACTCCACAGTGGCTGCACCAGTCTGCATTCCCACCAGCAGTGTACTAGGGTTCCCTTTTCTCCACATCCTCGCCAGCACTAGTCATTTGTTGATTTGTTGATGGTAACCATTCTGACAGGTATAAGGTGATACCTCATTGTAGTTTTAATTTGCATCTCTCTGAGGATCAGTGAATCTGAGGATTTTTTCATATGTCCCTTGGCCATCTGTATGTCCTCTTTGGAGAAGTGTCTATTTAGGTCCTTGGCCCATTTTTTAATTGGATTGTTTGTCTTTCTTTTGTTAACTTTTATGAGTTCCTTATATATTTTGGTTATTAAATCTTTATCAGATGTATCATTGCCAAGTATGTTCTCCCCTACAGTGAGCTCAATTTTCGTTTTGTTGATAGTTTCTTTTGCTGTGCAGGCACTTTTTATTTTGATGTAGCCCCATTTGTTTATTTCTCCTTAGTTTCCTTCGCCCCTAGGAGATGTATCCATAAACATATTGCTACGAGAGATGTCTAAGATTTTGCTGCGTATGGTTTCTTCTATGATTTTTATGTTTTCACGGCTTACATTTAAGTCTTTTATCCATTTTGAGTTTATTCTTGTGTATGGTGTATGTTGGTGGTCTGGTTTCATTTTTTTGCAAGTATCTGTCCAATTATCCCAGCACCATTTATGGAAGAGACCGTCTTGACTCCATTGTATGCTCTTGCCTCCTTTGTCAAATATTAATTGAGTGTAATGGCTTGGGTCGATTTCTGAGGTCTCTGTTCTGTTCCATTGCTATATATGCCGGTTCTTGTGCAGTACCAGGCTGTTTTGATCGTGGTGGCTTTGTAGTATACCTTGATGTTTGGTATTGTGATCCCTCCAACTTTGTTCCTCTTTCTCAAGATTGCTGTGGCTATTCGGGGTCTTTTTTGGTTCCATATAAATTTTTGGAGTATTTGTTCTAGATATGTGAAATATGCCATTGGGATTTAAATAGAGATTGCATTAATCTGTAAATTGCTTTGGGTGGTATGGACATTTTAATGATGTTAATTCTACCAATCCATGAACACGGTATATTCTTCCACTTGTTTATATCTTCCTTTATCTCTTTTTTCAATATCCTGTAGTTTTCCAAGTACAAGTGTTTTACTTCTTTGATTAAGTCTATTCCTAAGTGTTTTAATTTTTTGTTGCAATGGTAAATGGGATTGTTTGTTTAGTGTCTCTTTCTGAGAATTCATTATTGGAGTATAAAAATGCCATCGCTATCTGGATGTTTATTATGTATCCTGCTACATTGCCAAATTCATTTATTAAATCTAGTAATGTTTTGGTGGAGTCTTTTAAGGTTTTCTATGTACAATATCATGTCATCTGCAAATAATGAGAGTTTTACTTCCTCCTTTCCAATTTGGATGCCTTTTATTTCTTCTTCTTGTCTGATTTCTGTGGCTAGGATTTCCAAGACTATGTTGAATAAGAGTGGTGAAAGCGAACATCTCTGTCTTGTTCCTGTTCTTAGGGGAAATGGTTTAAGTTTTTGCCCATTGAATATGATGTTGGCTATAGGTTTGTCACATATGCCCTTTATTATGCTGAGATATGATCCCTCTATTCCCCCTTTGCTGAGAGTTTTTATCAAAAATTGGTGTTGTGTTTTGTTGAATGCTTTTTCTGTATCTATTGATATGATCATGAGCTTTTCCTATTTCAGGTTGTTGTGATGTATCACGTTTATTGATTTGTGAATCTTGTACCAGCCTTGTATCTCTGGAGTAAATCCCACTTGGTCATTTCTAATATATTGTTGAGGATTTTAGTATCTATATTCATGAGGGATATTGGCCTATTTCTCTGGTTTTGGAATTAGGATAATGCTGGCCTCATAAAAAGGGCTTGGAAGTGTTCCTTCCTCTTGGATTTTTTTGGAATAGTTTGAGGCATATAGGTGTTAGTTCTTCTTTGAGTGTTTGGTAAAACTCCCATATGAAGCCATCTGGACCAGGGCTTTTGTTTGCTGTGAGTTTTTTGATGACGACTTCTATTCATCAGTTGTTATTGGCCTATTCAGGTTTTTTTATTCTTCCTGATTAAGTTGTGGGAGATTTATATTTTTAGGAATTTGTCCATTTCATCCACATTGTCCAGTTTGTAGACATATAGTTGTTCATAGGATTTTCTTAACAATCCTTTGTATTTCTGTGGTGTCAGTGGTTACTTCTCCACTTTCATTTCTGAGTTTATTTTTTTAAATATATTTTTATTGTTTCCAGAGAGGAAAGGAGAGGGGGGAGAGAGAGAGAGAGAGAGAGAGAGAGAGAGAGAGAGAGAGAGAGAGAGAGAGAGAGAGAGAGAACATTAATGATGAGAGAGAATCATTGATCGGCTGCCTCCTGCATGCCCCACACTGGGGATCAAGCCTGCAACCCAGGCATGTGCCCCATCCAAGAATTGAACCCCAATCTCCTGGTTCATATGTTGATGCTCAGTCACTGAGCCACTCCAGCCAGGCATCATTTCTGATTTTATTTATTTGGGTCCTCTCTCTTGGTTTCTTGATGAGTCTGGCTAACAGTTAATCAATCTTGTTTATCTTTTCAAAGAACCAGCTCTTGGTTTCATTGATCTTTTATATTTTTTTTTTGTTTTTTTGTGTGTTTTTTTTTAGTCTCTATGCCATTTTTTCTGCTCTCATCTTTATTATTTCCCTCCTTATACTTACTCTGGGCTTTCCTTGTTGTTCTCTTTCTAATTCTTTAAGTTGTAGGGTTAGATAACTACAACTTTCTTGTTTTTTGAGGTAGACCTGTAGTGCTACGAGCTTCCCTCTCAGGACTGCTCTTGCTGTGTCCTAGAGATCTTGGGTTGTTGTGTGTTCATTGTCATTTGTTTTCAGGAAGTTTTTTATTTCTTTCTAGATTTCATTGGCAACCCATTCATCTATAATAATAAAAGAGTAATATGCTAATTAGACCAGACAGCCGAACGACCTTCCGGATGTCCTTCTGGACGTCCTTCTGGGCGAAGCCACAGTGGCAAGGGCCAAGGCAGAGGTGGTTGGGGCAATCAGGCAGGCAGGTGAGCAGTTAGGGGCGATCATGCAAGCAGGCAGAGTGGTTAGAAGTGATCAGGCAGGCAGGTGAGTGGTTAGGGGTGATCAGGCAGGCAGGCAGGCAAGCAGTTAAGAGCCAGCAGTCCCAGATTGTGAGAGGGTGCAGGCCAGGCTAAGGGACCCCCCTCCCGTGTGCACAAATTTCGTGCACTGGACCTCTAGTTGTTTAATAACATGCTATTTAGCCTCCATGTGTTTGAATGTTTTTTACTGTTTTTACTGTAGTTGATTTCTAATTTCATTCCATTGTGATCTGAGAAGATGCTTGATATGATTTCAATCTTCTTGAACTTGTAGAGACTTGTTTTGTGTCCTATCATGTGGTCTATCTTTGAGAATGACCCATGTGCACTTGAGAAAAATATATATTCTGCAGCTTTGGAGTGAAATGGTCTATAAATGTGAATTAAATCCATCTAATCCAGTATGTCATTTAGAGTCACTGTTTCCTTGTTAATTTTTTGTCTGGAATATCTATCCAGTGAAGTCAGTGGGTGTTAAAGTCCCCAATCTGACTGTATTGCTGTCGATCTCTCCCTTAAAGTCCTCTAGAATTTATTTATACACACACACACACACACACATACACACACTTAGGTGCTCCTATATTGGATGCATATATGTTTACCAGGGTCGTATCCTCTTGGATCAATCCCTTTAGTATTATGTACTGACCTTTGTTGTCTCTTGTGATTGCCTTAATTTTGAAGTCTTTTTTGTCAGATATGAGTATTGCTACCCCAGCCTTTTTTTTTTTTTTTTCCATTTGCATGGAAAAATTTTTTCTATCCTTTCACTCTCATCCTGTGTGTGTCTTTTGTTCTGAGGTGGATCTCTTGTAGACAGCATATTGTTGAGTCATGTTTTTGTATTCATTCAGCTATCCTATGTCTTTTTATTGGAGCATTTAATCCATTTACATTTAAGGGTATTATTGATAGGTACTTATTTATTGCCATTTTTATTCTACCTGCCTATGTTTCTCTCTCTCTCTCTCTCTGTGTGTGTGTGTGTGTGTGTGTGTGTGTGTGTGTGTGTGTGTGTCTCCTCATTACATTATTAATAGAAATGCTAGTCCCTTTAGCATTTCTTGCAGTGCTGGTTTGGTGGTGATAAACTCTTTTAGCCATTTGTGTGTGTGTGTGTGTGTGTGTGTGTGTGTGTGTGTGTGTGTTTGTGTTGTGTGTGTGTGTGTGTGTGTGTGTGTGTGTGTGTGTGTGTGTCTGGGAAGCTCTTTATTTCACCATCAGTTTTGAATGATAGCTTGCTGAATATAGTAATCTTGGTTTCAGATCCTTGCTATTCATTACCTTGAGTACTTCATGCTATTTCCTTCTGACCTGTAGAGTTTCTGATGAGAAATCAGCTGACAGCCTTATGGAAGCTCCTTTGCAAGTAACAAATTGCTTTTCTCTTGCTGCCTTAAAGATTCTCTCTTTGTCTTTAATTAATGGCATTTTAACTATGATGTGTCTGGGTGTGGTCCTGTTTGGGTTCTTCTTGCTTGGGGTTCTCTATGCCTCCTGAACTTGTGTGACTTTTCCCTTCACCAGGTTAGGGAAGTTTTCTGCCATTATTTCCTCAAACACATTATCCCTTGCTTGCTTTCTTCTCCTTCTGGCATTCCTATTATGTGAATATTGTTACGTTTCATGTTGTCCCATGACTCCCTTAAGCTGTCCTCCTGTTTTTCAATTGTTTTTTCTTTTTGGTTCTCTGATTGCGTGATTTTTTTCTACCCTGTCTTCTAATTCACTGATCCGATCCTCAGCTTCCCCTAATCTGCTGTTTATTCCTTCCACTGTGTTATTGGTGCTATGTCCTTCTTTATTTCTGACTGGTCTTTTTTCATAGTTACTATATCTTTTCTCATGATGTTAAGCATCTTTGCCATCATTATTATGGACTCTATATCTGATAAATTTCTTATCTCCATTTTGTTTAGCTCCTCTTCTGGAGAATTCTCTTATTCAGTTATTTGGGGGTTGTTGTTGTTGTTGTTTATCTCCCCATTAGGGCTGCCTATTTGTGTTTGTGTCTATGTATTAGGTAGATCTGCTATGACTCCCAATCTCTAGTGCAGGACTATGTGAGATACTGTTTCTGACTGGCCCTGAGTACTCTGTTTGGAGCTATCAGCAATTCACAGTTGGGGTTCCCTCTGCTGGGGCTGCGTGTCTTTGGAAAGGACCAAGACGTGCACCAGGGTCTGCTTTTCCTAACCCTGGGCCCAGAAGGTGATCAGGCAAAGACTCAAAGCCTCCAGAGACCTACCTCTGTCTGCAGTCTGATTTCATTCAGGCTTGATTAGCCTCAGGCTATCAACCACAGGATGGAACAAGAGGTCTTCCAACAGGATTCAGCAACTGCCTTCCCTCAGGGGGAAAATCACCTGAATAGCAAAGGTCCACAGAGAAAGATGTTCTATGCAGTGTGAGTGAATGACTCAGCACAGAAACCAGGGTGGCTGCTCTCTAAGCTCCAACCCTCGAGCCCCCAACTCTGGACTGTTCTCACACATCTCCAGTCCACACTGTCCTCCCTCTGCCAGAGCCTAAGGTGAGTGGCTGCACACAAAATTTTGTGTGTTGGCCCTTTAAGAGGGTGCCTGCATTTTCGCTGTCTCTGGCTGGCTGACAGCAGCCCAACTTTTCACAGCCAGGTGTTTGTGGGCACCTTTACCAGTTCTGGTTCTCTGGAACAGGGAGCCCAGCTTGGTGTTTAAACCCCAGAGTTTTCAGTGGGAACCCGCCACAGCTGAGATATTGCTCCAGACCTTCAGCTGTTGTCTGTGGGACCCAGACAGCCCTTTCGCATCTCCACATTCCCTACCAGTCTTTATGCAGTCTCCACTTTCTGTCCTTAGTTAGCAGGGTTCTCTTCAGCTAGTCTTCAGTTGATTTTTCAGGGTGGTGTTTCTGTATTTTAGTTTTATTTCCAGTTTGGTCCAGAAGAGTGTCAGTATAGCTTTCACTTACTCCGCTGCCATTTTTAAGCCTCTGATACCACACTATCTTGATCACTGTAGGTGTAAAGAAGCCTTAATGTTGGGTAGAGTGATTCTTCTACCTATTTTTCAAGACTGTTTATCTATTCCAGGGCCTGCACCTTACCATATAAATTTTAGAATAAGCTTGTCTGTGCCAACAAGAAGCTTTGCTGGGATTGTGATAGGAATCATGCTAGACCTGGAGACCAATGTGGGGAGAATGGAGTCCTCCAGTCCACAAACACAGAATGTGTTTTTATTTAGTTTGGTCATCTTTGACTTTTTCTGTCAGCATGTTGTAATCTCAGCAAGCAGATTTTACACACGTTGTGTTCGGTTTGTAACTTTTGTTTTCTTTGGAGTGATTATAAACAGTGCTGTGTGTTGCACCCCAGTTCCCACATGCTCACTGTGAGTATCTGGAAATGTGGTTGAGTTTTGTGCATTGTTCTTGTATCTTGCAACCTTACAGAACTCACTTAGTTCTAGAAGGTTTTAGGGGGCAGGATTTCCTATGTAGATAATCATGTCATCTGCCAACAGGAACAGTTTTTTCTTCCTTACTTATGTGTATGTTTTTTATTCTTTTTCTGTCCTATTCCCACTGACTAGGACTTCCAGCTCAGTGTTTAATAGTGGTGGTGAGAACAGACATCCCTGCCTTGTTCTCACTCTTAAGGGGAAAGCATTCATCTTTCTCCACTATGTATGAAACAAGCTATAGGTTAGTAGAGGTATTTCCCCTCTATTCTTATTTGCTAAAAGTTTTGTCATGAATGGGTGTTGGAATTTTTCCAAATGCATTTTCCGCATTGATACAATCATATGGGGTTTTTTTTCTTTAGCTTGTTGATATGATGAATTACATTGATTGACTTTAAATGTTGACTCAGACTTGCATACCTAGAATAAATCCCACTTGATCATGCTGTATAATTCTTTTCATACAATGCTAGATTCAATTTGCTAATATTTTGTTGCAGATTTTTTGTTTCTACATTCATAAGGGATATTAGTCTGTAAGTTTCTCTTTTTTGTACCATCTGCCTGGTTTGGGTGTCAGGAAGGGTAATACTAGCTTTCTAAAATGAGTTGTGAACTATTCCCATCTCCTCTGTTTTCTAGAAGGAATTGTATAAAATTGGTGTTATTTCTTCTTTAAATGTTTGATAGAGGTCTCCAGTGAAACTATGTGATCATGGAGATTTCTTTTTTGGGTGCTTCTTTTTTTTTCAATTGCAGTTGACATTCAATATTGTATTAGTTTCAGGTGTACAACATAGTGGTTAGACATATATATAACTTATGAAGTGATCCTCTAAGTACCCAGCTGGCACCATACAAAGTTATTGCAATATTATTGACTACTAGAGGTCCAGTGCACGAATTTGTGCACAGGTGGGGTCCCAGGGGAGGGGGGTGTTAGAACATGATCAGCCCTCCAGGCTGGCCCGGGACCAGGATCCATCCCACTGATGTTCACACCAGTTGTCGGGAGCCACCTGGCGGCCACTTTTATATCCTTTCTCCCTTGTGGAGTTACTAGGGAGGGGAAGCGGTGCAGGAGGCCGACTTCCAGGAGGCCAGCAGCGCTGTCGGGATTGTGCAGGTGGCTCTGGTCCATCGGTGCCTGGCCCATTCTCTGGAGATTGGACCTGCAGGACTACTGAGGGAGTGGCTATCGCCGGTGGGCCACCAGGACGGTCTGTCAGCTGAGCGGCACTCCCACTATGGGAGCGCACTGACCACCAGGGGGCAGCTCCTGAGTTGAGCATCTGCCCCCTGGTGGTCAGTGCACATCATAGCAACTGGTTGTTTCAGTCATTCCTGTCGTTCGGTCATTCAGTTCCGTCGCTTAGGCTTTTATATATATAGATGTTCCCTATGATGTACTTTATGTTCCTGTGACTATGTTGTAATTGCCAATTATACTTCTTACTCCCTTCACCTTTTTACCCAGTCTCCCCACCCCTTTCCATATGGCAACTATTAGTTTGTATCTACTAGTATGAGTCTGTTTCTTAATTACATCAATTTTTTAAATGATAATAGGACTATTCAGGTTGTTTATTTCATCTTGGTTGAGTTTTGGTAGTCTAGTTTGTGAGGAATTGGTCAATTTCTCCTAAGTTGTTGAATTTATGAGCAAAAAGTTGTCCATAACATTACCTTATAATCATGGTAATGTCCCTATTTCATCCTGATATTGGTGACTTGTGTCTTCTCTCTTTTTATCTTCTTCAGTCTTACTAGAGGTTTATAAACATTATTGATTTTTTTTAAGATGTAGCTTTTTGTTTTACTGATTTCTCTATTGCTTTCCTCTTATTACTTCCTTCCTTCTTGCTTTGGTTTTATTTTGCTCCTCTCTTTCTGGTTTCTTAAGACAGGAACTTAGAATATTGACTTGAGAACTGTCCCCTGTTTGATGTAAGCATTCAGGGCTATAAACTTCCCTCTCACTGCTTTAGCTGCATCTCACATATTTGATATGTTGTATTTTCATTATAATTTCCAAATTGTGCACATCAAACAACAGAGCCTCAATATCCATGAAGCAAAAACTGTTAGAGCTGAAAGGAGATGTAGACAAACCCACAATTATCGGGTACATTGATGCCCCTCAGTCAGCAATGGAAAGAAAATCAACAAGGGCATCAAGGAATTCAACAACTCAAGAAGTCTGATTGACACCCATACACCAGCATCAGAATTTTCCTTCTTTTCAAATGGCTGTGCAACATAGACCAATCTGAGCAAATGTAAAAGGAATGAAATCATTGGGGTGTGTTCTCTGACCACAGTGGAATCAAACTAGAAATAAATGCCAGAAAAGCACCTGGAAATATTCCAAACACTTAAGCTAAAAAACACATGTTCTTTTTAAATTGATTTTAGAGAGAGGGAGAAACATTGATTTGCTATTTCGCTGGTTTATGCATTCATTGGTTGATTCTTGAATGTGCCCTGACCGGGAATCAAACTCACAACCTTGGCATATCAGGATGATGCTCTAACCAACCGAGCTACCTGGCCAGGGCTACAACACATAACCCATGGGTCAAATAGTCTCAAAAGAAATTTTAAAATACATTTACCAAATTTGTGCTTTTTAATTAAATCGTAAGTAGCCTATCCCCTAATTTGACACTAATATCTGATTTGAGAAAAGATTTTGTGTGAATAATCTACTCCAAACCAGAAATCTGAATAGGCTCTTCTTCCTTGGTTTATCCACCACTGGTAGAGACAGTGCCCCTAGCACATGGTCCCAGTCAGTGAGCACTGAGTCATGCCCACCACAGACCCAGCAGAAAAAGTGGACAGGTGCTCAGACTGAATGACTGTTCCCACCTGGAACATACATGGAAGAGGCACTATTTCCACTTAGGGGCTGGGCTGACACATGCCAAGATCAAGGCCTGGCTCCTGCCCCTAAAGGCCTGTCTCCTGCCCCTAAAGGCCCCTCCTCATGGCTGGAGTCCAGTGGCTGCAGACTCATGGCATTCAGGCTCTTCCCTTTCCCCTCTGGCCTGTGGAGCTCTGACACTGAGACCATCATGTTCAGTCAGGTGCCCCTACTCCTGGGGTTTGCCAGCTCACAAGAGGGGATGTGGATGCAGAGCCATGCCAAGCCTCCTCAGTGGTCAGCAGCATCCCTGGAATTGGCCCTGACCCAGAAGCAACTTCAATGTTATCAGGTTCCTCTGAGGCCAGGGAGGCAGGGCTGTTAGCTGAGTAGAGGGTCCAGATGCCAGCAGTGGAGAGATAGGATGCTGAGGAGCCTTCACCTGTGGGAGCCTGAATCACCGCCCGCCAGGTTGGACCTGTCTTTCCCATGACTTCGTCCTGCAGACTCAGCAGACTGGATTCCTGAAATGTAGGTGCCAGGCCATGTTGTCTGCTGTACCTTCTGGACCCTCCAGCCAGCCAGGGTATGCTGACTGCAGGGCAGAAAACAGCAGCACCCCCTGCAAGGACACCTGATCTACCTCCATTCCCTCCTGCCTGTGTGCAGTCAGGTCTTAATCACAAAGGTGGCACCTCTTCCGGCAGTCTGTCTCTGTTCCAACTTGACCTACGGTGGGAAGAATTTCCTGAGATGCTGGTCAACAGGTGAGGTGCTCTTCTATCAGTGAGGGAGACTGCTGGTGTCACAGCTCGGCCAGCAGAACCCAACAGGCATCCTCCTGGGCCAGACCACAAGTTGGTCCTGTCTATGTCTGTGTCCCTCCCAAGTGCCAGTCCAGCCCTGTGGCCACTGTGAGATGGGTAGAGGTTTAAATGTGCAGCAGGGATATGTTGACTGAAAACCGATTTAAAGAGAACAAATTAACTATTTGAAAAAGTCACACAAGCCTGGCTTTGCCATAAACAATTTTCAGAGGGATTAAAGGGACTTTAAAATAATGAAAAATAAAGTGCAGGAGCGTTCCTGTACAGTGAGAAAGCCCTTCATCAGCATAGGAAGAAAATACTGGCAAGGGCAGGGTAAAATGCACATTTTTTGTAGGCCATCTGGCAATAGAGCTCACTAACCACATCAAAACTTTGACCCAGTCTCTAGGCGTTTATGCTAGAAAAATAACAGAGAGGCACAAACACTGTAGACAGGGATAGTTATCAAAGCATTATTTGTAATAGTACAAAATTATAAGCAGTATAAATGTCCTCCAGAGGGGATCCATTTTCAAATAACATTTCCAGGACAATTTAACTGTCTAAAGACATGAGACAATTTCTGGCTAAAGATGACTGCTGAGCCCACACATTGATTTCTTCCTCCCAAGACCTTGCTAAAATGATAATAAATGAATAACATGTAAGACCTATGGGACAAAGTGACCTGGAGAAGTTGAGGAGAGATTACAACAGACTTTTGAAAGGAAGAACACAGACCACTGATTTGGCCAAGTGGAGAGCTACTGCCAAAAGGAGAGTGGGTTCCCCAGGCACAGCCCTGGGGACAAGCATGGCTGGCAGGAGGACGAGGTGGAAAAGGGGGTGTGGAGGCAGGCTAACTGTCTGCACTGGGGAGACTTCTGCTCCAGCCAAGATTAAGTAATAGGGACCAGATTTACCCTACCTCTCAAACAACAGAGAAACTAGACAACGTTTATGGAAAGGTTTCAGACGTTGGACAGCAGGCAGCACAGGGCAGTGACCCCAAAGGGTGAAGAGTGAAGTGAGCCCAGGTTCCCCATGCGTAGCACAGGCAGGGGTCCAGATGGAGTTCTAGATTGAGGAGACAGCCAGAATCCAAGGAGACTGTTATGGCTATGTTGTGCCCCGCTCCCTTCAATTCACATGGTGGAACCCAGCCCCCAGGACCTCAGGGTGACTATACACTGAGTAGCCAGATTATTATAATCTCTGAACGCATAATCATTGGCCACTCAGTGTGTGTGTGTGTGTGTGTGTGTGTGTGTGTGTGTGTGTGTGTATTAGAGGCCCGGTGCATGAATTCGTGCATGGGTTGGGTCCGGCCAGCCTGGCCAGTGGGAGGGGACATGGGTGGTTGGCCGGCCTGCCTGCTGGTTGAACTCCTGGTTGAGGGGACAATTTGCATATTAGCCTTTTATTATATAGGATATACACTGAGTGGCTAGATTATTATGCGTTCAGAGAGCATAATAATCTGGCCACTCAGTGTATTTGGATAGCGGCCTTTATAGAGGTGATAAAGGTGAAATAAGGCCATCAGGTTGTCTCTAGTCCAGGGAGGAAGAGAGTAGAAATGTAATCGGGGCCCCTGAGGGGGAACATGGTGGTATGGAGGGTCCAGTCCAGGCCTATCACTCTGCTATGCCTCAGTTTGCCCATGTGGTACAAGGCTGGGCATTTGAGCTGAGATTCTGTGACTCTCAGAAATGAAACATTGCCTAGGAGGGCCAGGCCTGAGGCAGGATGTGTGTAACCAACATCTGTTTTTCCAATGTCACAGTTTTTCCCAGGATCAAGGATGGGTGGAGACTGCTACTCCCTGAGTGAATCCTCTGACAGAACCCAGCTGACTGGTCCATGGCGGGGAAGTGCCTTTTGCTAACTGCAGTGTCCACCTCAACCAGGCAAGCTCCCCACTGTGCTTTCCCCATCTGAGCAAAGCAAGCTGAATGCATGTGCCCCATTGTCAGTGCCTGGAGGTCACTGGAGAGGCCAGAGTGCAGGAGGGCCAGGGACACCAGAGAATCAGATAGATACCAGGGAAGCAGATCACACAGGGTCTTGTGCTGAGCAAGCAGGCATACAGGTCTGGAGCCCAGGGTGTGGTCTCTAGGGCTGTGGGGCAAGGATAGGAACAGGAACTGGTGGCCATATGCTTGGACCAGAGAGCTGGAAGTGGCAGACAGGCTCTGGCCATCCTACAGGGAGAGCTCACAGGCCTCCCCAACACTTGGGACAATGGGGACCTCAGCCTGGAACCACAAGGACTAGGGTTCTGCCAGTAACCTGAAGAAGACCAATGGGACAAAGTGACCTGGAGAAGTTGAGGAGAAGTTCAGCTAGCTCTGTCCCCAGTCCAGCCTCCTGATGAGAACTCAACTGCCCACCCTTGGTATCTGCCTGGCAGGGCCCTGTGCAGAGGGCCCAGCCACACTGCACCAACTTTGTCTCCTGACGACATGATACATGAGTTTTGTTAAACTCTGGCCTTTTGCTGATTTGTTTCGTGGCAACCAACAACTAATATACTTGTTGCTGAGCTTCAAGGGATCTCTTCAGACACGACTTTCCACGTTGATCTTAATGTACAGTTTTCAGCAGGCAAAGGCCACATAAGCCACGGTTATCCCCAGGCTGCCCCACACTCTAGTGACCACTCCTTCTCTCCACCTTCTATCTTGTCCCCCAGAAAAGACTGTTGGGAGCCCTGATTGCTGACAGATCCTCTCCGAATCACTCATCACAAGTCCAGGACATTTAAAAAGCCCTCTCTCAACCTGGGACTCTCGACAGCTCCCCAGGCAGCCTGAATCAGAGCACTCAACCTAGTTTCATTATGAGGAGACCCCTGGAGGTCTATCTGACAGAGAGCTTTGAGTGTTCCAGTCTTGCCCACTCCCATCGTCTAAACTTGACACAGAACTCAGTTATAGATCCTGACCCCTGCTTCTGGTGTCCACAGATGAGTTCATCTCAGAGCTATGCAAAAGCCCCAGGATGGGGTGTAATTACACTCCTAGGCAGGTGGAGAGAGCTTATTGGGTCCTACACTGTCCTGGTGCCTGCCATCCCATTGAAGCTCAGAGTGACAGTCCACACAAATGGCTCACAGCATCTTTGAGGTGTCTGGACCCTTTGCTCAGGCTCATCTGCACCCTTTGGGCCTCATGGGTTGACCCAGACCTGGGCTGCCTTTGGCCCTTCCTAATTCACTCTGCTTGACAGGGCTGGAGGCCCCAGAGGACAAAAAGCTGGAAATGCCACCATCTCAGAATAAAGGCCACCTGACACTAACCACCATTTGAAGCTGAAGCAGCATGGCCCATCACTCAAGGACCTAACATGAAACATGAGCAGGAGATTAGTTCCAAAAGAACCAAGTGAAACAAGATGTGAGAGGTGGAGAGAAGGTAGGCTGCCAGGGCCTTGGGATCTGAGGAAAGATGCTACAATGCGTCCTATACTCCTTCTGTCCATAGATCCTGACATGGGTGCTGGAGAACCCAGAAAGCCAGAAATAACAAGGGGTGCAGACCAAAGAAACCCTAGGAGAATCTGCCTCAGGAAAACTTCACCTGCATGATAGAGTCAGATACCAACACCAAGACAGCACAAATGTTGAATTTATCTGACAAGAATGTGAAGAAACTATCATTAAATGTTTCAATAAGAATTACAAATGCACTAGAAATAAGAAAAGAAATAAATCCTCAGCCAAGAAATATAAAATAATATTAAAAAGAACCAAATGGAAATTTTAGGACTGAGAAATATAACTAAGAAATTAATGGATGGGCTTGATAGAAGAATGCAGAGGACAGTGAAAACAATCAGTGAACTTGAAGACAAAATAATAAAAATTACCCTGTCTGAACAACAGAAACAAAGTAGACTAAAAAAATATATATATATATTAGCAAAGCTCAAGGGACCTGGGGGACTATGTAACTAAAGATTTGCTTGTTATTGGGATAGGCCAATGGGAGGAGAGGAGAAAGAGGGTCAGGCTGAGAATGTGCTGGAAGAAGTAATGGCTAAAAATTTCCCAAAGTTGGTAAAATACATATATTTACAGATTTGAGAAACTGAGCAAACCCCAAAGCAAGATCAACCCAAGGAAAGCACACTACAACATACCACAGTCAAGCTTCTGAACATTAAAGACAAAGAAAAAAACCTTGAGAGCAGCAGAAAAGTAACTGATAAAGGGGAGTGGGGAAGGGGAATTCGAATTTTAACAGATTTTGGATTAGAAACTATGGAGACTGGAAGGAACTAGAACAACACTTTTCAAGTGCTGAGAAAAGAGAACTGTCAATCCAGAATTCTATATTCAGCAATGAAATTCTCCAATAATGAAAAGGAAACAAAGACATTCTCAGACAGAGGAGATAATGTGTCCCCAATAGACAAACCCTAAAAGGATGGTTAAGAGATGTTTATGGGCCCTAACCGGTTTGGCTCAGTGGATAGAGCATCAGCCTGCAGACTGAAAGATCCCAGGTTCGATTCCAGTGAAGGGCATGTACCTTGGTTGTGGGCACATCCCCAGTAGGGGGTGTGCAGGAGGCAGCTGATTGATGTTTCTCTCTCATCAATGTTTCTAACTCTCTATCCTTCTCCCTTCCTCTCTGTAAAAAATCAATAAAATATATTTTTTTAAAAAGATGTTCATGGATCAAAAAGGAAAAGTCATGAAATGTTAAGAAAGAAAAAAGAGTAAAATTATGGATCAATAAAATAGAATTTTCTCTTCCTCTTTTTTTTTAAATAAATCTTTATTGTTCAGATTATTACAGGTGTTCCTCTTTTTTTCCCCCATAGCTTCCCTCCACCTGATTCCCCACCCCACCCCATGCCCTTACCCCCGCCACTGTCTTCATCCATAGGTGTAAGCTTTTTGTCCAATCTCTTCCCGCACCCCTCACACCCCCTCCCCCCGAGAATTGTCAGTCCACTCCCTTTCTATGTCCCTGATTCTATTATATTCACCAGTCCATTCTGTTCTTCAGATTTTTTATTCACTTGATTTTTAGATTCACTTGTTGGTAGGTATGTATTTGATGTCACTTTGTTGTTCATAATTTTTATCTTTACCTTTTTCTTCTTCTTCCTCTTCTTAAAGAATACCCTTCAGCATTTCATGTAATCCTGGTTTGGTGGTGATGAACTCCTTTAGCTTTTTCTTGTCTGTGAAGCTCTTTATCTGACCTTCAACTCTGAATGATAGCTTTGCTGGGTAGAGTAATCTTGGTTGTAGGTTCTTGCTGTTCATCACTTTGAATATTTCTTGCCACTCCCTTCTGGCCTGCATAGTTTCTGCCGAGAAATCAGCTGACAGTCGTATGGGTGCTCCCTTGTAGGTAACTAACCGTTTTTCTCTTGCTGCTTTCAAGATCCTCTCTTTGTCTTTTGCCCTTGGCATTTTAATTATGATGTGTCTTGGTGTGGTCCTCTTTGGATTCCTCTTGTATGGGGTTCTGTGTGCTTCCTGTACTTGTAAGTCTATTTCTTTCACGAGGTAGGGAAAGTTTTCTGTCATTATTTCTTCTAATAGGTTTTCAATATTTTGCTCTCTCTCTTCTTCTAGGCACCCCAAAAATTCGGATGTTGGTACGCTTAAAGTTGTCCCAGAGGCTCCTTACACTATCTTCATATTTTTGGATTTTTTCTTTTTGTTTTTCTGGTTGGGTGTTTTTTGTTTCCTCATATTTCAGATCTTTGGTTTGATTCTTGGGGTACGTTGATCTACAGTTGAGTTTCTGTATATTCTTTATTTCAGACAGTGTATGCTTAATTTCTGACTGGTCCTTTTCCATTTTTTTGGTATTCTCATTAAGATCCTTAAAGGTCTCACTAAGTTCCTCAGCGGTTTTTAGAAGATTCTTGAGTAACCTTATAAATGTGGTTCTGAACTCTATGTCGTCCAGTAGTTTGCTTTCTTCCATTTCTCTCATTTGTGACGTGTTTCTTGGTCTCCGCATTTTGCTGCTTCCTTGTGTTGATGGAGTGGCTTTGTGTGGTAGGTGACCTATAGGGGCCAGTAGCTCAGCCTCCCCAATCACTTGAGGTGGACGCCTTTGGTACACCCCTTTGTGGGCTGAGTGCAAAGTCTTGGTGTAGTTAAGCCTTGATTGCTGTTGGTACACTGGGAGGAATTGACCTCCAGGCCAATTGGCTTTGAGGACCCGCTGTGTCTATAATGGAAGAACTGCTGCGCTGGAGACACGCTTATGGTGCAGGACTTGTTTCAGTGGGGCTTTGGTGCTCACTGAGTCTGCCTCTTGAATGTGTCACTTATGGATGTGAGGAGTTGAAATCTGGTGTCTCACTCTGACCACTAGGTACACTGGCTTCTGGATCTCCAATGGGGTGCAGGTCAGCTACTGTCTGAGGCCACCCAGCAGGTGCTACAGCGAGAACTACAGTTTTCTCCTCTTTGCTTGGGGTTTGGAGGTTTTGGAGCTGTCTGACCCGGGCTGCAAGTTTGCTAGGTTAAGCTGCAATAGGGCAGACCATTCATATGCTAAAGCCGCTGCTTGGAGCTTGGGTGGGTTTGTAGGTTGTGCGGGGCGGGGTCTCAGGGCGTCACTAGGTTAGGGCGTGGCAAACAGCGATGGCTGCCAGAAGTCGGCTCTGAGTCTCCCACCGTGTCCCTGCATCCTGCGCCCCAGCACAGTAAACAACTATTCCTGCGCGCAGCCCTGCAAGCAAGCCTCCCTCACTTTCCGACCCCACAGCAGACAGTCCAGCTTCTCCCCGTAGGAGTTTGGGTCCCCCACGTCTCCCCAGAAACTGGAGTTCGGAGTAATCGGGAGCTTATCTCCCTTCGGGTTGAAAACAGCAGTGCTCCCGATTCGCACGTCTCCGTACCTCAGCTTTTCCGCGCTTGTGCACCCCTCAATGCTGTTTGCTCTTTCCTTCTAGTTGTAGAACTTCCACTCAGCCAGCTTTCCCGTGGTTCTGGGTGATAGACGTTTTGTCTTTTAGTTGTAGTTTTGAAATTGTTGTGCGAGGCAGCAGTTTAGGTGTTTACCTACGCCGCCATCTTGGATCCTCTTCTCTTCCTCTTGAATTTTCCAAATTGTGTTTGATGGTTTAAACAAAACATAACATTGTTTGGTGTGGTACTCAAAATATGTAGAAGAAATGTTTAAGACAATTCTATTATAAATGAGGGAAGTGAGGTTTTTACACTGTATTTGAACTGGTAAAATCTCTACATCAGCAGACTGTGATTTTATATACCAACCAGTAAAAAAGCAAGACAAATAATACACTCAAAAGCACACTAGATACACCAAAATGGAATTCTAAAAATAATGTTCAAGTAACCCACAGGAATGTATGAAAAAGAAAACAGAAGGAATGAACAGAAGACAGAAAAAAAATGGCAGATGTACTGGTAAGCCATAACATATCAATAGTTACATTAAATGTAAATGGCCTACCTTATTTGTAATGGCCAAAAACTGCAGACCAACAAAATATCCCTCAGCAAGTGAATGGTTAGACAAACTTTCAATGTAATACCTACCAATAAAAAATTACTGATATGCACAGCAAATTAAATGGACCTCAAGGGAATTATGCTCAGTGAAAAAGCCAATCTCAACAGGTTGCATGCTGCATGGTTTCATGTGTAGAATCTTCCTGAAATGACAAAATAATAGAGCTAGAGGCATATTAGTGGCAGGCGTTTGGAATTATCAACAGGCACATGAGGATAGTTGTGTATTAGTGGAAGAGTTGTGTGTCTCAATTGTGGCAGTGGTTCCAGGAGTCTACATGTGTGGAGAGGTAGATGAAGCAAAGAACACCATACAAATATATTGTACCAATGCCAACTTCCTGCTTTTGATATTGTGATATAATTATGTGAAATGTAACCATGGAGGGAAAGTGAGGGAGGGTACACAAAACCTTATGCACAATTTTTGAATGGATCCATAGTTTTTTTAATAAAAAGTTTTTTTAATAGGTAAGAGAACTGAGCAGATCATATCACCAAAAAAGCACACATAGATGACAAAATGGTCCATTAAAAGGTTCACGAGCATTAGCCACTGGGAAATGTACATAAAAACTGCAATGAGTTATCACTATACACCTGTTAAAACAGCTGAAATTAAAACTCTGACAATGTTTTAGAGTTTTAATGCAAAACACTAATGAAAATGTAGAGCAACTGGAATTTCTGTATTGCTGGTGGAGATGCAGAATGGTGTGGCCACTCTGAAAACAGTTTGATAGTTTCTTATAAATTTAAATATTCACCTACATGTGACCCAGAAATCCCACTCCCAGGTATTTACTCTTAGGAGAAATAAAACTTTTGTTTACACAAAAATGTACATTACTGTTTACAGCAGCTCTATTCATGAGCACCAAACACCAGAAGGAATCACTGTCCTTCAACAAGGGAATGAGAAAACCAACCATGTTGTCCCCATCTGGGGGAATACTCCTCAGGAAAAAAAAAATAAGAAAGAAAAGAAAAAAAGAATGAACTATAAATCAATTTAGCAACATGGACGAAATGGAAAGGCATTATGCTGAGCAAAATAAGCCACTCTCAAAGGGTTACATACCATATGTGTCCATTCATATGATATTCTCAGAATGACAACATTATAGAGATGGGGGGGGGGGAAGCAGTAGTCATCAGGGTACAGGGAGGGGAAAGTGTGATCACAAAGAAGCAACAAGAGAGAGTGTTTTTTGGATTATGAAACTATTATGGATCCTGACTGTAGTACTGATTCCACCGTGTGTTAAATTTCATGGAATGGCACATTTTGAAAGTTAAACTTACTTTATTTTAACTTTAAAAACTTAACTCACAAATTAATTTTCAATAGATTTTTTGGGGGGGAAATGGACAAATTGATGCTAAACTTTATATGGAAGAGTAAAGAGGCTAAAATAATCCAAAGAGTTTGAGAAAGACAAAGTTGGAAGACTTACTCTATGCTACACAAATAGGGAACAAGTATAGAGGTATGGATCAACAAGTACATAATAATAGACTGTATATATATATAATAATTCCAGTTGGGGCACATGTGGGAGACAGCCAGTCTATTTGTCTCTCTCACATTGATGTTTCTCTTTCTCTCTCTCTCTCTCTCTCTCTCTCTCTCTCTCTCTCTCTTCTCTCTCTCTCTCTCTCTCTCTCTCTCTCTCTCTCTCTCTCTCTCTCTCTTCCTCCCTCTCATCTCTCCCTTTCACTCTCTCTAAAAATCAATGCAAAAAAATATATCTTCAGGTGAGGATTAAAATAAATAATAGTAGGGGAATTTAACATCCACTAACTTCACTGGATAGATCTTCCAGACAAAAAAAAAAAAATTAACAAGGAAACAGTGACCCTAGAAGACACACTAGATCAGATGGACTTAATTTATATTTACAGAACATTTCACCCAAAACTGCAGAATGTACATTCTTCTCAAGTGCACATGGATCATCTCAAAGATAGACCACATGTTAGGATACAAAACAAGTCTCTACAAGTTCAAGAAGATTGAAATCATATCAAGCATATTCTCAGATCACAATAGCATGAAACTAGAAAACTACAATAAAAACACTCAAAAATATTCAAACATACAAAGGCTAAATAGCATGTTATTAAACAGTGAATGGATTACCAATGAGATCAAGAAAGAAATCAAAAATTTCTTGGACACAAATCAAAATGAACACCTGAAAAACAAACATCTATGGGACACAGCCAAAGCAGTTCTGAGAGGGAAGTTCATAGCACCACAAGCCTATCTCAAGAAACAAGAAAATTTAATAATAAACTTTTTAACCCTACAACTTAAAGAATTAAAAAGAGAACAACAAGAAAAGCCCAGAGTAAGAATAAGGAGGGAAATAATAAAGATTAGAGCAGAAATAAATGACATAGAGACTAAAAAGAACAACACAAAAGATCAATGAAACCAAGAGCTGGTTCTTTGAAAAGATAAACAAGATTGATGAACTATTAGCCAGACTCATCAAGAGACAAAGAGAGAGGACCCAAATAAATGAAATAGGTGACGTTACAACTGACACCACAGAAATGGAAAGGATTGTAATAAAATATTATGCCAAAAAATTGGACAACCTGGGTGACATGGACAAATTCCTAGAAACATACAATCTTCCAAAACTGAATCAGGAAGAACCAGAAAATCTGCATAGACCAATAATAATTAAGAAAATTAAAGCAGTAATTTAAAAAACTCCCAGCAAACAAAAGTCAAGAACCAGAGAGCTTCACAGGGGAGTTTTACCAAACAGTCAAAGAAGAACTAATACTTATCCTCCTCAAGCAATTCCAAAAAATTCAATAGGAAGAAACACTTCCAAGCTCTTTTTATGAGACCAGCATTATCCTACTTCCAAAACAAGATAAAGACACTACAAAGAAAGATAATTCAGGCCAGTATCCCTGATGAACATATATGAAAAAATATTAGCAAATTGGATCCAACCATATATTTAAATATTATTCAGCATGACCAAGTGGGATTATCCCAGGGATACAAGGCTGGTACTATATTCACAAAGCAATAAATGTCATATATCACATAAAGAAAATGAAAAATAAAAACTACATGTACATATCAATAGATGCAGAAAAAGCATTTGACAAAATCCAGCACCCGTGTTTTATTAAAAACTCTCAGCAAAGTGAGGATAGAGGGGTTATACCTCACCATATATGACAAACCTATAGCCAACATTATACTCAATGTGCAAAAACTAAAAGTGTTTCCCTTAAGAACAGGAACAGGACAGGGATGTCCTCTTTCACCACTCTTATTCAACACTAGAGGCCTGGTGCACAAAACTCGTGCACAGGTAGGGTCCCTAGGCCTGGCTAGCAATCAGGGCCAATCTATGGGGCGACCAGTGGGGCGATTGGGGCCCTCGCTCGCACCCACCTTGGCCTGGTGCCGCCCGCTCACCTGCTCCATCATCCCATCGTGGTCCTGCTCTCATCGGGGCCCATTGGGGCCAGCAGTGCCTCCACTGCTGCCAGCTGCCAGCGCTGTGTTGCTGACGCCCGCCATGTTCTGTGCTGCCCCCTGGTGGTCAGTGCATGTCTAACTCCCAGTCATTCAAACTCCTGCCTGTGGGGACAATTTGCATATTAGCCTTTTATTATATAGGATAGTACTGGAAGTCTTAGCCATAGTAATCAGACAAGAAGAAAAAATAAAAGGCATCCATATTGGAAAGGAGGAAGTGAAACTGTCATTATTCACAAATGACATGATATTGACATAGAAAATCCTAAAGACTCCACCAAAAAAAAGAAAACTGCTAGTTTAATAATGAATTCAGCAAAGTAGCAGGATGTAAAATTAACATCCAGAAATCAATGACATTTTGTACACCTATAATGAATTCTCAAAAAGAGAAACTACAAAATAAAAAATCTCATTTACCATTGCAACAACAACAACAATAAGATACATTGGAATAAACCAATAGGTAAAAGACTTGTAAATGGAAAACTACAAGATGTTGAAAGAAGAGATAGAGGGAGATATAAACAAGTGGAAGAATATACTGTGTTCATGGATTGGAAGAATTAACATAACTAAAATGTCCATACAACTCAAATCAATCTATAAATTCAATGCAATCCCTTGATCAAAATATCAATGGTATCTTTCAGAGATCTAGAACAAGTACTCCAAAAATTTATATGGAACTAAAAATACCCCAAATAGCCACAGCAATCTTGAGAAATAAGAACAAAGCTGGATGAATCACAATACCGGATATCAAACTACAGGCAGTTCTCCCTCAGGTTTTGTCAGAGATCCGTTCCTACGGCGCGACGTAACTCGATTTTTGCCATAAGTTGGAACCCACCTACATAAACACCTACGTCACTCACATAGAGCACATACACAGAAGTAATGAAGTGAAACAGTAAAAAAAATTTTTTTAAAGAAAGATAACAATTCCTGACCTTTACTTATGGTAAATAAATAATAAAAAACATAAAGCACATATGTACATACATTGAAATAATGGAACTTTATATATACATATATATATATATAAATACTGTAAATGGGAGATGGCGACGTAACCACGAAACGACGTAAGTCAAGTCCAACATAACCGAGGACTGCCTGTATACTATAAAGCCATTGTAATCAAAACAGCCTGGTACTGGCACAAGAACAGGCACATAGATCAATGGAACAGAACAGAGACCTCAGAAATCGATCCAAGCCATTATGCTCAATTAATATTTGATAAAGGAGGTAAGAGCATACATGGAGTTAAGGCAGTAACTTCAATAAATGGTGTTGGGGGGGGGGGGGGATGGCAGCAGAGTAAGTGGAAGCTACCCTGACACTCTCCCAAAACCAAATTTTAAATACAACTAAAATAGAGTAAAAACATCCTGAAAAATCAACTGAAGAGAACCCTTATAACGAAGGATGGAAAGTGGAGGCCATAAAGAGACTGGTAGGAAGGGCAGAGGTACAAAAGGGTTGGCCAGGCTCCCACAAATAACAGCTGAAGGTCCAGAGGAATATCTCATCTGTGGGAGGCTCCCACTGATAACTCTGTGGGCTAAACCCCAAGCTGGGCTCCCTGACCCAAAGAACCAGAACTGATAAAGGTGCCCATATAACACCTGGCTATGAAAAGCAGCAGGGTTGCTACCTGCTAGCCAGAGATGGCTAGAAATGCAGGTACCCTCTTAAAGGGCCAATGCCCAAAATTTTGTGTGCAGCCACTCACCTTGGGCTCCAGCAGAAGGAGGGCAGAGCAAACTGGAGCTGTGTGAAGAGAGTCCAGAGTTGGGGGCTTGGGGATTAGAGCTGGCAGCCACCCTAGTTTCCTGTGCTGAGTCATTCACTCATGCTGCAGACCTTTGCTAGCCAGGTGGTTTGCGGGGGAAGGGGGGCAGTGGCCACACCCTGTTGAAAGAACTGTCCCACCCTCTGGTCCACAACCTGAGAGTAATCAAGGCTGATAACAGACTGCAGGCAGATGTGGAGCTCTGAAGGCTTTGAGTATTTGCCTGATCTCCTTCTGGACCTGGCAATAGGAAAAACAGATTCTTATGCACATCTTGGTACTTTTCAAAGACATCCAGCCCCAACAGAGGGAGCTACAGACTGTGGATTGCTGATAGCGCCAACAGGGTACTCAGGGCCAATCAGAAACAATGTCTGACATAGTCCGCCACTAGAGATTGGGAGTCATAGCACATCTACCTTTATATAAACACAAACATAAACAAACAGGCAGCCCTAATGGAGAGACAAAAAAAAGAAAGAAAGAAAGAACAAGAGAATTCACCAGAAAAATAGATAAATGAAATGGAGATAACAAATTTATCAGATACAGAGTTCCAAATAATAATGGTAATGATGCTCAACAGCATGAGAAAATATATACTAACTATGAAAAAAGACCCATCAGAAATAAAAAATGACATAGCACTAATAAAGAACATATTAGGAGGAATATACTGCAGATTAGGGGAAGCTGAGGATTGAATCAGTGAATTAGAAGACAGGGGAGAGAAAAAATAATCAAAGAAGCAAAAAAAAAATTTTTTTTTTTTTTAAAAACAGGACAGCTTAAGGGAGCTGTGTGACAACATGAAACAACAATATTTGCATAAAAGGAGTGACAGAAGGAAAAGAAAGAAAGCAAGGGATAGAGAATGTGTTTGAAGAAATAATGGCAGAAAACTTCCCTAACCTGATGAAGGAAAAAGTTACACAAGTTCAGGAGGCACAAAGAGTTCCAAGCAAGAAGAACCCAGATAGGCCCATGCCCAGATACATCATAATTAAAATGCCATTAATTAAAGACAGAGAGAATCTTTAAGGCAGCAAGAGAAAAGCAATTTGTTACTTGCAAAGGAGCTCCCATAAGTCTGTCAGCTGATTTCTCATCAGAAACTCTTCAGGCCAGAAAGAAATCACATGAAGTACTCAAGGTAATGAATAGCAAGGATCTGAAACCAAGATTACTCTGTTCAGCAAGCTATCATTCAAAATAAATGGTGAAATAAAGAGCTTCCCAGACCAAAAAATAAGGCTAAAGGAGTTTATCACCACCAAACCAGCACTGCAAGAATTGCTAAAGGGACTGCTGTAATGAGAAGAAACATATAGGGATAGATACATAGGCAGACAGAATTTAAATGGCAATACATAAGTACTTATCAATAATAACCTTAAATGTAAACGTATTAAATGCTCCAATCAAAAGATATAGGGTAGCTGACTGGATACAAAGACAGGACCCAACAATATGCTGTCTACAATAGACGCACATCAGACCAAAAGACTCACTCAGGATGAGAATGAAGGGATGGAAAAAATTTTTTCCATGCAAATGGAAATGAAAAAAAAAAAAGAAAGGCTGGGGTAGCAATACTCATAGTTGACAAAAAAGACTTCAAAATTAAGGCAATCACAAGAGACAACAAAGGTCAGTACATAATACTGAAAGGATTGATCCAACAAGAGGATATGACTCTGGTAAACATATATGCACCCAATATAGGAGCACCTAAATATATTTTATAAAAAAACTTCTAGAGGACTTTAAGGGAGAGATCGACAGCAATACAGTCAGATTGGGGACTTTAACACCCACTGACTTCACTGGATAGATATTCCAGACAAAAAATTAACAAGGAAACAGTGACCCTAAATAACACACTGGACCAGATGGATTTAATTCACATTTATATATCATTTCACTCCAAAGCTGCAGAATATACATTTTTCTCAAGTGCACATGGGTCATTCTCAAAAATAGACCACATGTTAGGATCCAAAACAAGTATCTACAAGTTCAAGAAGATTGAAATCATATCAAGCATCTTCTCAGATCACAATGGAATGAAATTAGAAATCAACTACAGTAAAAACATTCAAACACATGGAGGCTAAAAAGCATGTTATTAAACAATGGATGGGTTACCAATGAGATTAAGAAAGAAATAAAATAACTTCCTGGAAACAAGCGAAAATGAACAAACAACAACCCAAGATCTCTGGGATACAGCAAGAGTAGTCCTGAGAGGAAGCTCATAGAACCACAGGCCTATCTCAAAAAACAAACAAACAAACAAACAAACAAAAAAAAAACAACAAGGAAAATTAATAATAAACTATCTAACCCTACAACTTAAAGAATTAAAAAGAGAACAACAAGAAAAGCCCAGAGTAAGTATAAGGAGGGAAATGACAAAAATCGGAGCAGAAATAAATGACATAGAGACCAAAAAAAAAAAAATACGAAAGATCAATGAAACCAAGAAAGAGCTAGTTCTTTGAAAGGATAAACAAGATTGATGAACCATTAGCCAGATTCAACAAGAAACTAAGAGAGTGGACCCAAATAAATAAAATCAAAAAGGAAAGTGGAGAAATGACCACCTTCACCACAGAAATACAAAAGATTGTAAGAAAATACTATGAACAACCATATGTCAACCAGCCAGACAATGTGGACGAAATAGACAAATTCTTAGAAAAAATGCAATCTCCCAAAACTGAATCAGGAAGAATCAGAAAACCTGAATTAGCCAATAACAGCTGATGAAATAGAAGCAGTCATCAAAATACTCCCAGCAAACCAAAGCCTGGGTCCGGACAGCTTCACTGGGGAGTTTTACCAAACATACAAAGAAGAACTAACACCTATACTCCTCAAAACATTCCAGAAAATCCAAGCGGAAGGAACACTTTCAAACTCTTTTTATGAGGCCAGCATTATCCTAATTCCAAAACCAGAGAAAGACACTGCAAAGAAAGAGAATTACAGACCAATATCCCTGATGAACATAGAAACTAAAATCCTCAACAATATATTAGCAAATCGGATCCAGCAATATATTGAAAAGATCATACACCATGACCAAATAGGCTTTATACAAGGGATACAAGGCTGGTACAATATTTATAAATCAATAAATGTGATACATCACATAAGCAAACTGAAAGAGAAAAATCACATGATCATATCAATAGACAGAAAAAACATTCAACAAAATCCAACACCCATTTCTGATGAAAACTCTCAGCAGAGGGGGAATAGAAGGATCATATTCAGCATAATAAAGGGCATATATGACAAACCTATAGCTAACATCATATTCAATGGGCAAAAACTAAAACCATTTTACCTAAGAACAGAAACAACTCAGGGATGTCCGTTTTCACCACTCTTATTCAACATAGTCCTGGAAGTCCTGGAAGAAATCAGACAAGAAGAAGAAATAAAAGGCATCCAAATTGGAAAGGAGGAAGTAAAACTCTCACTATTCACAGATGACATGATATTGTACATAGAAAACCTTAAAGACTCCACCAAAACATTACTAGATTTAATAAATAAATTTGGCAATGTAGCAGGATACATAATAAACATCCAGATATCGATGGCATTTTTATACTCCAATAACGAATTCTCAGGAAGAGACACTAAAAAAATAATCCCATTTACCATTGCAATAAAAAAATTAAAACACTTAGGAATAGACTTAACCAAAGAAGTAAAACACTTGTACTCAGAAAACTATAGGACATTGAAAAAAGAGATAGAGGAAGACATAAATAAGTGGAAGAATCCTGTATAATAAAAGCCTAATATGCAAATCGACCGAATGGTGGAACAATGGGTCGCTATGACGTGCACTGACCACAAGGGAGCAGATAGTCAATGCAGGAGCTGCCCTCAGCCTGCAGGCCCCAGGCCAGCCAAGGCAAGTGCCAGCGAGAGTCCCCCAATCTCCCTGCCGGTTGCCCTGCAGAAGGAGGCGACTGACTGTGTCAGCAGGAGGCGGGGCTGGTGAGCGGGCAGCACCAGGCCGGCCAAGGTGGGTGCCAGTGGGGGCCCCCTGATTGCCCCACTGGTCGCCCCACAGATCGGCCCTAATCACCGGCCATACCTTGGGACCCTATCCATGCACGATTTGGTACACTGGGCCTCTAGTATACCATGTTCATGGATTGGTAGAATTAACATCATTAAAATGTACATACTACCCAAAGCAATCTACAGATTCAATGCAATCTCTATTTAAATCCCAATGGCATATTTCACATATCTAGAACAAATACTCCAAAAATTTATATGGAACTAAAAAAGACCCTGAATAGCCACAGCAATCTTGAGAAAGAAGAACAAAATTGGAGGGATCACAATACCAAACATCAAGGTATACTACAAAGCCACTACAAACAAAACAGCCTGGTACTGCACAAGAACCGGCATATATAGCAATGGAACAGAACAGAGACCTCAGAAATTGACCCAAGCCATTACACTCAATTAATATTTAACAAAGGAGTCAAGACAGTCTCTTCCATAGATGGTGCTGGGATAATTGGACAGATACTTGCAAAAAAGTGAAACCAGGCCACCAACTTATACCATAACAAGAATAAACTAAAAATGGATAAAGACTTAAATGTAAGTCGTGAAACCATAAAAATCATAGAAGAAACCATAGGCATCAAAAATCTCAGACATCTCTTGTAGCAATATATTTATGGATACATCTCCTAGGGTGAAGGAAACTAAGGAGAAAATAAACAAATAGGACTACATCGAAGTAAAATGTTTCTGCACAGCAAAAGAAACCATCAACAAAATGAAAAGGGAGTCCACTGTATGGGAGAATATATTTGGCAATGATACATCTGATAAAGGTTTTTGTAAAATATATTTTTATTGATTTCAGAGAGGAAGGGAGAGGGAGAGAGAGATAGAAACATCAATGATGAGAGAGAATCATTGATTAGCTGCCTCCTGCACACCCCTACTGGGATCAAGCCCGCATCCCGTGCATGTGTCCTTGACCATAATCGAATCCATGACCCTTCAGTCTGCAGGTGGACACTCTACCCACTGAGGCAAACCAGCTAGAACTGATGAAGGTTTCATACCCAAGATATATAAGGAACTCATACAATGTAACAAAAGGAAGACAAACAATCAAATTGAAAAATGGGCCAAGGACCTAAATAGACACTTCTCCAAAGTAGACATACAGAAGGCCAAGCGACATATGAAAAAATGTTCAATGTTACTGATCCTCAGAGAGATGCAAATTAAAACAACAATGAGGTATCACCTCACACCTGTCAGAACGGCTACCATCAACAAATCAACAATGACAAGTGCTGGCCAGGATGTGGAGAAAAGGGAACCCTAGTACACTGCTGGTAGGTATGCTAACTGGTGCAGTCATTATGGAAAACAGTATGGAGTCTCCTCAAAAATTTAATATGGAACTGCCATTTGACCCAGTGATCCCACTTCTAGGAATATATCCTAAGAAATCCAAAACACCAGTCAGAAAGAATGTATGCACCCCTATGTTCCTAGCAGTACAATTTACAATAGCCAAGATCTGGAAACAGCCCAAATGCCCATCAGTAGACGAGTGGATAAAAAAATCTGTGGAATATTTATACAATGGAATATTTACACTATGCATCAGTAATAAAGAAGGATCTCTTACCCTTTGAGACAGCATAGAGGAACCTGGAGAGTATCATGCTAAGCGAAATAAGCCAGTCAAAGAAAGACAAGTACCACCTGATCTCACTCATATGTGGAATCTAATGAACAAAATAGATCTCCAAAGACATAGAAGCATGGAACAAACTGATGAATCTCAGAGGGAATGGGGTGGAGAGGGGGTCAAGAAGAAATTAACCAGAGAATTTATATGCATAACTCATGGACACAGACAATAGTGCAGAGCAGACCTGGGACAGGGGTGGGGGTCAGGGAGAGATGGTCAATGGGGGGAAAAGAGGACATCTGTAATTCTTTCAACAATAAAGAAAATTTTTTTAAATGATAATAAAGTAAATGGGATTTATTATAATCTATATGCTACAAATGGGACTACATCAGATTAACAAGTCAACAACTTCTACAAAATGAACAACTTCCTTGAAAGATATAAATACCAAAGCTCACTCAACAAAAAATAAATAACCAAAATAGCTCTAAATCTGTTAAATAAATTGAATGTATAGTTATAAAACTTCCTATAGAAACTTTTCTTCCTAAGAAAACTTTAGGCCCAGAAGGCTACATTGGTGAATTATACCAAACATTCAGGAAATAAATAGCAATTCTTTACAAATTCTTCAAAAAAAATTAAAGAGTTGGGAACACCTGAGTAATCCACGAGGCCAGAATTACCCTGATGCCAAAATCAGACAAAAATATTATAAAAAAAGAAAATACCAGACCAATATCCCTGTGAACACAGATGCATATAGTTTTAATTAAGTTTATCATATCCAATTCAACAATATGTAAAGAAAACAATACATCATAACCAAGTGGGATTTATCCCAGAATGTAAGGTTGGTTTGCTATTTGATCATCAATTAATATAATTCAATATATTAACTGACTAAAAAATAAAAACTATATAATTGTCTCAATAGATGCAGAAAAATTACTTTACAAATTCTGATAAAAACTCTCATCACACTAGAAATACAAGAGAATTTCTTCAACCTGAAAGAGGGCATCTATGGAGAGCCTACCACTGGTATCATGCTTAAATGGAATACTGCATGCCTGTCCCCCAATATCAAGGGCAAAGCAAGGATATCCACTCTTGTCCTGGAGCTTCTAGCCAATGCAATAAAGCAAGAAAAAGAAATGAAAGGGAGAAACCAAGATGGTGGCATAGGTAAACAACTAAACTGCCACCTCGCACAACAATATCAAAACTACAACTAAAAGACAAAACGGACACCATCCAGAACCACAGGAAAGCTGGCTGAGTGGAAATTATACAACTAGAAGGAAAGAGGAAAGCACTTTGAGAATCAGAGGAGCTGCAAAAGGCTGAGGTACGGAGACGCGCGAGCGCGCTGAGAGGACAGGCAGCTGAGTGCACGGGCGGCTGAGTGCGCAGTTGGCTTTCTAAAGTGGGAGGGAGACAGAAGCTCCCGACTGCACTGAACTCCAGTTCTGGGCGAGTTTCTGGGAACCCAAACTCATTCGGGGAGAAACTGGACTGTCTGGCAGTGGGCGAAACTCGAGGGCGGCTTTCTCTCAGAGGTGCTTACAGCAATTACCGAGGGATACTGAGACCCAGGGGCCTCATAGGGCAGGCTGACAGGAAGCCAAGGCTGTCTGCTCTGCCCTGAGACTCCGCCCCACCCAAGCTGAGCACAGAGGCTTTTGCAATTTTGCAAGTCTTGTCTCATAAGGGTGTCACCAGCACAGAAGTTCTCCCAGCATAAACACAGCTGACCCTCACAGCCCATTGGCCTGGTGGTCAATTCCTCCCAGTGATACCAACAACAATCAAGACTTAACTACAACAAGGCTGTACACACAGTCCACAAAGGTGTGCAGCAAGAGTGTCCACCTCAGGTAACTGGGGAGGCTGAGCCACTGGGCCATATAGGACACATAGCACACAAAGCTACTCTACCAACTCACGGAAGCAGCGAAAATGCAGAGACAAAGAAACAGATCACAAACGAAAGAAATGGAGGAAAGCAAACAACTGGATATAGAGTTCAAAACCACGATTATAAGGTTTTTCAAGAATTTCCTAGAAATTGCCAATAAATTTAGTGAGACCCTCAAGGATATGAAAAAGGACCAACTAGAAATTCAACATACACTGACTGAAATAAAAAAAATATTATACAGAGACCTAACAGCAGACTAGAGGAACGCAAGAATCAAGTCAAAGATTTGAAATACAAAGAAGCAAAAAACCCTCAACTGGAAAAGCAAAAAGAAAAAAGAATCCAAAAACTTGAAGATAGTGTAAGGAGCCTCTGGGACAACTTCAAGCGTACCAACATCAGAATTATGGGGGTGCCAGAAGAAGAGAGAGAGCAAGATACTGAAAACCTATTTGAAGAAATAATGACTGAAAACTTCCCCCACCTGGTGAAAGAAATAGACTTACAAGTCCAGGAAGCACAGAGAACCCTGAACAAAAGGAATCCAAAGAGGACCACACCAAGACACATCATAATTAAAATGCCAAGAGCAAAAGACAAAGAGAGAATATTAAAAGCAGCAAGAGAAAAACAGTTAATTACCTACAAGGGAGTACCCATACGATTGTCAGCTGATTTCTCAACAGAAACTATGCAGGCCAGAAGGGAATGGCAAGAAATATTCAAAGTGATGAACAGCAGGAACCTACAACCAAGATTACTCTACCCAGCAAAGCTATCATTCAGAATTGAAGGTCAGATAAAGAACTTCACAGATAAGGAAAAGCTAAAGGAGTTCATCAACACCAAACCAGTATTATATGAAATGCTGAAAGGTATTCTTTAAGAAGAGGAAGAAGAAAAAGGTAAAGATAAAAATTATGAACAACAAATACATATCTATCAACAAGTGAATCTAAAAATTAAGTGAATTAAAAATCTGATGAACAGAATAAACTGGTGAATATAATAGAATCAGGGGCATAGAAAGGGAGTGGACTGACAATTCTCAGGGGGAAAAGGGTGTGGGGGGTGCGGGAAGAGACTGGACAAAAATCGTACACCTATGGATGAGGACAGTGCGGGGGAGGTAAGGGCAGAGGGTGGGGTGGGAATCGAGTGGAGAGGAGCAATGGGGGGGGGGGGAAGAGGAACAATTGTAATAATCTGAACAATAAAGATTTATTATATTTAAAAAAAAGAAATGAAAGGTATCCAGAATTGAAAGAAAGATATAAAACTGTCACAATTGTCTATGTAGTAAATCCTACGGAATCTATAGGGGTGGGGAACTACTAGAACTAACAAGTGCGTTTGGAAAGGCTATAAGATCAATACACTAAAATCAATGATATTTTCACATTCTAGCAGCAAATGATGGAACTTGAAATTGAAAGAAAAATACCATTGAAATAGCACCTTATTCCCAGACTAAGAGGAAGAAGCTGGTCTAGGGGCAGATGGAAGATTTAGGGATGGTCGCTGAGCCTGGAGCAAATGAAAACAAATGCTTTGCTAAACTTTCTGGACCAGCAGGACTGATGGAATATTCATCCTCTGAGACAGGAGAGATGGAGGCTCCATTGCAGGTTGTAATAGGAAAGCTGATAACCTCAATTTCCCTCAATGACCTAAAAGAGGAGGGAGTCTACTGGAATTACAGAAGGAAGTGAAAGAAGTTGCTGGTGGGGCACCACACCAGGTTGGGCTGTGGAGATGTGGGGAGATGGGTTTGCTGGGTGGGGAAGTCCTATAAGCAGGTAGAAAAGCGTGTCACCCACTAAGGGGTTGATGACCTTAGAGAAAACATATCATCAAGTGCCATTGGTACCAAAGAGCAGCAAAAGAGGAAGGGAGTGGCCAGTGGAAACCTGGACAGCCTTAGGCCTCTGCCCCACCCTGCTAACACCCTCCCAGGATCAGGCTCCACCTGTCCTGGCTCACAGAGCCCAACATAAAGATGTGGGGAAGTAACACCCCAGCCTGAGGAGATGGAGACCAACAACCTGAGGAGATGGAGACCAACAGACATGTGTGTCTCCCACAATCACTGAGGAAGGCTCCAAAGGTGACACTTTGGGGTGTGGTACAACAAAGGAGAGAGAAGTCAGACCCTTAGCCAGGGTGACAGGGTAGTGAGAAGGATACTGCCAGGGAGCCACCTGGACTCTAAGCCTTAACCTCTGAACACTGGCCTCATGAATCTCACTCTCAGCACCAATTCATGCCCTGAGGATGGTAATAGTGTGTCTCGAGTGGTCTCAGGATCAAGTGATTTACCCAACACGAGTAAAGCAGACCCTCTGGGACTGTGGTCATCCTGTTACCAGGAGGAGAGGCCTCAGGAAGGCCAAGAGGTAAGGAGCGGCTGAAGCTCCCTCCACGCATAGCAGAGCCCAGGTGGGCACTGCCTACAGGTTAGGGACCTCAATGTGCCTGCAGCGTCCTGTCCCCTCTGCTGCCTCATTCCACATGGAAGCAATGTTGACCCAGAAGTGGAACTTCCACAGGTGACCACTCAAACTAATGGCCCCATCTAGCCATCACAGCAAAACAGCACATTAGACAGAAGGCTAACACCCACATTTTATAGATGAATAAGGCCACAGAGCCAAGATTGCAAGGCCCCCTGGGAGCTGAGCCTCCAGAAAACTAATCTACAGTCCTGTGATGAGAGTCCAGGATTCCAGAACTCCACAATGTTAATTTTTATCCTCAAATTTTGTTCTCTTATACTGCTAACGGCTCTCAGAATCATAGATACACAGGTCTTATGGCTGCACCTTCTGGAGCAGGGAATGGAAGATCATGCAACAGAAAGCCACTTGAGCTAGGGCTGTGCGCTAAGGATGCACACAGGAGTCTTGTTCTCGGGGTGCCATGGGTGACAGCTTCCCACGTGACATCCAGAGGCACAGGCTAATGTGGAGGGTCTCTGGAGGGTGGGGTCCAGAAACAGAGGTCTCACCCATTAACCCCTCACTCTCTGCCACTCGCTCAGAGCCTACTTTCTCATACAAGGAGGGGCTGACCTAAGGGTCCAGTCATTGCCACAGGGTCTAGTCAGAGCGTCCTATCAAAATCAAAATGGAGCTCTCAGGGGTAGTTAGAAATGGTGACTGCAAGAAGGGCATTTGCTGTGGGATATCTTGAGACAGGTGGACTCGTTCTCAGGAATGGAAAGGGCCTCACTCTCTATCCACTGGGCAGCTCAGAAAGATGAGTGCACTTGCCCCCACCGCACCCTTACATCCTGACCTGGCTTTTCTCCATGTACAGGGTCTTCCACCACATGGCCTCATAAACTTCAAGTCCCACCTCTGGTATTCAGATCATGGGAAACACCTAATCCACAGAGACTGAGACCCCATCCTGCCTCACTTCCCTCTGGGGATGTGAAGAACCTCTGCCCACTGGGAAACAGATGCTTCTGGGGTTCCAAGTGAGTTCAGGGACCACAGCACTGGGAAGAGCCCAGAACCCAGAGCATGTGTTGTCACTGTCTCAAGGGGCTTGGAGAAGTCATCAGATCCAACAGCCTGCCTTTATAAGGAAAACCTTCTGGAGAACCAAAAAAAAATTGACCAGGGCTAGAAAGGAGAGGCTCTTAAAACACAGTATGCCCACAAACTAAGAAAAAAGGATATAGGCCAATGGAAATATCCAGAAACACACAACCAGATTAGATGTGCAGCAGGGGTCTCCAAGAGGTGCATCTGAGATCAGGGGAGAGATGGGGAGGCAGAGCAGCTGAAATGGACCATGCATCTGGGGGCCACTCCCAGATACTTGTGTTAGAGCCATGATTCCAAACTGTGTGCCAAGGCACCCTGGGCCATTGCAGCAAATCCTTAGGGCACTGCACACTCACAGGAGACACAGCAATACTGTCATCTGTAGGAAAGACACCTACTGGCTCTAGATGGCTGTATTTTACCTGGGATGGGCCATATCCCTTTGAAAGTTATCATATTGCTATGAAGCTGCCCTTCTGATGATGCTGTGATAAAAAAAAACAAAAACATACCAGTGAAAATCCACAAGGAACAGAAAGTAAGGTTTTCTTGCCAATTGTGGGGGCACAGCTTCCCATTGGTAAGTAACTGCAGTTATGAGAGAATGAAATAAAAACAGTATTCTTTTAACTTATGTAAGTTTTTTAAAATAACTACTCATTATTATGGTTTTTGGACCTAATGACTTGTTAAACAAAACTGTCAGGTATGACCCAGCCAGTGTTGCTCAGTGGTTGTCGACCTACAAACCTGGGTTGCGGGCTCAGTCCCCAGGGTGGGTGTACAGGAGGCAGCTGATCAATGATTCTTTCTCATCATTAATGTTTCTATCTCCCTCTCTCTCCCCCTCCCTCTCTGAAATCAATAAAAAGATTTTTTTTAAAAAAACTGTCAGGTATGTCTTTTGGCCTGGGCCACTCTGAAAAGATGACTGAGCATGGACAGAAAGCCTGAGCCCTCTGCCTGGGTGTGCAAGGACCCCATCCCTGAGGAGCAGGTGCCCCAGAGTCAGTCTCTCTCTCTTGCTCTCTCTCTCTCTCTCTCTCTCTCTCACACACACACACATACACACACACACACACACACACACACACACACACACACAGAGTAGGTGAGGAAAGCTTCCAGAAGGGGCAGGAAGAACACTCCTGCTTCTAATCTGAGACCCCCATCTTGTCTGCACTTGGTCCCTCTGAAGGCATAGCTATGGGCTTCCCACCTCCAGCCCCTGGTGGCCCACATCCTTTCCTGCCTCCCCAACTTCTTTATGGAAAAGAAGGAAGTTAAGGATTAGGCAATTAGTGTCTGAAAGCCTGGCGTCCCCCTGCCCAATACAAGAAATACCACTACAAAATTCCACCCGATACCTGCCATGAAGGATTTCAACACCACCACAGATAAGGAGCTCAACACCTCAGATAGCAAACTGCCCTCCCATCTGGCCTGTCCCCACACCAGGTCCTCACCACCCCTGACCCCAGCAGGGGCCACCCAGAGCTCCTGGGGCCAAACCTTCTTTCCCCTCAGGGCCTATTCTGGAAAGAAAGCCGCCCCCATAGGCCTCTTCCCATCTACAGTGGTGCAAAAACAGGATCTTTCCTCAGGAGTCATCCACAAAGGGGGAATGTTTCAGAATGAGACCTGAGGCCCTAGGTAGGTCAGGGAAAATCCCTCAGGATGACAGCAGAGGGCGCTGCCAGGAAGGACTTCACCTTCAGCTGCTTAGTTGAAAGGGAAGCTTAGTTGAGAGGGAAGCGGCCAGGGCCAGGCAAGCAGGGGCACAAGCAGACATGGGGGGGGGGGGGGGGAAGGGGGGCGGCGCATGTCTCTCTCTTCCAGTCAGGGTACAGAATTTCCAGCTGAAAGTAAGGGAGTGGGGAAGAACCTCACCACCCCACTGCAGTGGAAACTTCCCTTTCCTGCACCTGTGTTCCTCTCCACACCAACCCCAGGATGGCCTCGCCCATGCTCCTGGGCTTGCAGGAAACAGACTCAAGGGCTTTGACGGCTCCTAGAAAATGGGGTGAAGGAAGAGCTTCCCTGGCTGATGCTCTCTGGAAGGCTTGCTATGATGCGTGTCTTCAGGTAACTCTCCAGAACAGGGAGGCTTCACCTGGGAGTGGCCGCGTTCACCTTTCACTCCCTCTTCCCTCCCCACCACCTAGCAAGGCCTAGGAAAGAGAAGAGAGCCACATGGGGAGCCTAGAGGGCCCAAGCAGGTGAGGGGCAGGATGGAGGACTGAAGAGGCAAGACCTACCTGCTCCATCCCAGTGGGATGGCCACCCCTGTGTATGGATCCACCCCTGTGTCTGGGGGCTCCTCAACAAAGCTCTAATGCCAGGCAGGCCGAGCACCTGGGGAGGCAGGGGTAGGAGCTGCAGTGTGGCTCCCGTCCCACTCCCACAGCCCAGGTCCCCAGTGATTTGATAATTGGGCGAGGTTTTCTCTGAGAGAGAGTGGAAGTCCAGAGGACAATCTAGCTCCCGCCTGCCCACCCATCTCATTCCAGAATCCCTTCTCCTTCCCTCAGTGGGTGGGGGGGCATTCGTTGACTCAGAGGAGGGGTGTAGGGAGGAGCATGTGTAGACAAAACTGGATCCCAAAGCTGGTGAAGGGAAAAGAGCTTTCCTGGAAATACAAAGGCTTTGCTCCCCATTGGGAAAGGGCTTCTGAGGCAAGTACCAGGTGACCACAGGGCTCCCTTTGCAGATGATCGGGCAGCATGCTGGGGGTGAAACCTGCCTCTGGGTCTCCAGCCAGTGCTAAATCTGAAGGGACATCGAGCTGCCCCTGAACTGGGGCCTCTCTGTGGGACCCTTTTATGGGGCCAATACATTCTGCAGACCACACTGTACAGTGTGACACAACTCAGAGGTTGTCTGAGCAGTGGTCATAGGAAAAGCCGCATCATGGCAGAGTCTGGGCTTAGGCTTTCCAGGCGCAGTTCTACTCCCCTCCCCCCAGGCCCCAAACAATGACACGAATTCCCGCTCTGCTCTCCTCACAGCGTAACTGAAACTGACCAGTCTCTCATGGGCACAAGCATCTCACCTGTTATTATCATGTGCGCCAGGGAAAACTGTGTGAGGGGTGACCTCTCCCCTCCCTTCCCCAAATAACAGCTCCTGTGTCTCCCTGGGCTACAGATGAATATGCAGCCAGCCACACTATGGACTTCAAGCTGGAGAGGTAGTGAGCCACTCCCTGAGATCTTGGATAAGTCACTTTCCCTTTCTGGTCCCCCCTCCCCCGTCAGCAGAACCGTAAGGCTTACCTCCGTCGTCAGAAATCCCTTCTGGGCCCTGTCAGACCCGGTGATGCGAGGTCCCAGAGCTCAGGGCGCAGCTGCTGCGCTGCGCGCGCCACCTCAAAATACCAGGAGATCCCGCGTTCTCTTTCCTAGTGGGGTGTGGGGAGAAAATGGGGGCGTCACCACCTGTTTCCCAATCTTAACCTTCAGATACGTGGTTGCATCCTGGACGCCCACTCAGCCGCTGTCCCCAGGGCCGGCCGTTCCCAGCTCAGCCCATCTCCGTCGGCTGAGCTGCTCGGCAGCCTGGATCCCAGCGGACCAGCAAGGCGCAGCTTGTAGGGCCGGCCTCGGAAGAACTGGCAAAGAGATGGATGGAAGAGAGCTGCAGCCGGCCACCATGAAGGCAAGGGACAGAGCGCGAGACACAGCAGAAGCTGGAGCGAAAGCAGGACAGCGCGTCCAACGGTGAGCGCAGGGCGCGCAGGGCTCCAAACGCAAGGCGCGGCCCGGGAGCTCGGAGAGGATGATTGCCGACCACGCCGTCCAGGTTGGTCCGCAGGCGTTAGTTCCCTCCCCATCATCTCCCCCACCCCCCGCATCTGACAGCAATTCCTGAACACTGGGTGCATCCAGCGCACCCTGCGCATCCCGTGGCCGCGGGAGGGGCCAGCGCCTTCGTAGCGCCAGTTCCCAGAGCCCCGCCCGCCCCCAGCCCGGCCCTCCCTGCCCCGCCCCGGCCAGGGCCCCGGCGGGCGCCCCCCGCGGCGCTGCCCCGCCCCCGCCGTCCCGCGCTGCCTTGGGCCGGGGCCCGCCGCCCCGCCGCCGGCCCACCTGGCGCAGCGCCGCCCTCGGAGCCCGCACACCCGCGAGCACCCGCGAGCCCCGCACACCCTGTGGCCGCAAGAAGACCCAGCGCCGCCGCCCGCCAGCTTCCAGGGCCCCGGCCCGCCTGGCGCCCGCGCTCTGCCTCCCCGCGATGGCCCCGCTTGGGTACTTCTTATTCCTCTACAGCGTGGAGCAGGCGTTGGGCAGCTACCCGATCTGGTGGTGAGTGAGCCTTTCTCGCGTTCGCCGCGGCCTCTGTGCGCCCCCAGCCGCCATCCCCTCGGGCAGGGCCCGCAGTGGCCCGGAGCCCACGCCCTACCCCTTCGATTCCACGGGCCGTGGGCACCCGGCTGTTTCCCTGGGCGGCCTCTTTTGACCTGTTCGGGCCAGGGCTGGGATGCGGGTGGCGGAGCTTCCGGGGACATTGATCCCCGGGCCAAGAGGGGCCCCGGCGAGAGACGAAGCGAACAGTGGGCTGGAGAGAGGCGGGAAAAGGGTCCGCACAGATGTCACGAACGTCTGGGCAGCCTGAGTCCAAAGGAAGCGGGGAGGGCGAGCAGGGAGAGAGAAATTCGCCAGAGATTTTTCTTAAGGACCGTCTCTCTCTCTCTCTCTCTCTCTCTCTCTCTCTCTCTCTCTCTCTCTCTCTCTCTCACACACACACACACACACACACACACACACACACACACACCTTAAAACAAAGTCGTTGAGACAAGACCGAACAGCTCGGGGCAGCGCAGTTACGTAAAGACAGCAGTGGGGACTGGCCAGGAGCGGCAGGCGCAGTGGGGCCAGTGCCAGGCGCTCCATGCCTCCCTCCGCTTTCCCGGCGAGAGTGTCCCAAGGGGCCCTGTCTGTGAGCCGTCTGCCTGGACTCCCATAGCCAGAATGAGTTGCCGAGAGGTGCGGAGAGAGTGAGCATCGAGTTAGGTTTCCTGAGTGAGAGGCCCTGGAACCCACCTCGGAGAAGGCTAGGGCGCTCTGTCCTCTGCCCCAGACAAGGCATATCCCTGTAAGACCAACCTAAACCTGGTCATGGAAGTGCAGACGAACTGAGGGAAGGATCCTGAGAGTTTGCAGCACACATGGGGGGAGGACGCTCAGGGTTACTCTCTCTCCTGGCATCTGATTAGGCAGGGCCTTCACCGCCAGGGTCACCCCAAGCCCCCTGCGGGGAAAGCGGGCGCCGAGGGGCCGGGCGCGCCACTGGAAGAGACCCAGAGTTGGAGAGAAGCCTCCCCACACACTTGCGCGCTCTGCACACACCCTCCCAGGAACCCTCTCCGACGGCTTGCCTGGAATTATAATAATTACGCCGAGGGGAAGGGGGAGACCCAGCGAGCCCAAGTACATCTAATCCGATAATAATTTTTCTCTTCGAGATTGTTCAAGAGTGGGGGCGCCCGGGGTGGGAACTACGGTCCAGGCGCAGCCAGGCGGGGCGGAGCGGAAGGGTGGTTGGGGCGGGTCCGGGGGCCTGGGATGGGTGGTAGAGCGGCGGGGATGCGCCTGGGAGACCCCAGTGCGCCCCGCACCCGCGTGTCACCTGCAACTCCGGTGCCCCCCGAGCGCGGGCTGCGGCGAGCGTGCCTCTGACGCGGGGACACTGACGCTTGCCCCACCAGCCGTGGGGGGAGCCAGGGAGCGCGTCCAGAGGGCCCGCGGCCGCCAGCTCCCTCGCTGGCTTCTAATTAGAACCGCCGCTGCATTCCTGGGCGCAGGAGGAAGCGCCTTCACCCTCGCGCTCCTCTCGTAAAGAAGGGCCCTGTCACCCGCCTCTTGCCTGCCCCACGCAGTGAGAGCTTCGTCCTGTTGAGCCCGCGGGACCGTAGCCTTGCCCCCCACAACACACGTGTGTCACTCTTTTCACCTGGGCCATGTGTGTCCTGTCTAAATGGACCCTAACCTGCCCTTCTCCAGATCAATGAAGGGGGTCCTCTCCCCCAGGAGCTACCACTAGGCACCCACCCAAGCAAGAGTGCAGGGCAGGCTGTGGCCCCAGAGAGTAGGGGTGTCATGGAACCCCACTTTGTTTGCACACTCAGTGATTCTCTGTTTTCCTGAGAAGTGTATCTGGTGGACACAACCTCAGGGCTCCTGGGGACCACCGATTTCCCCTCCTCCTCTCTGCTCCCAGGCCAGCGGGATACAGGAGGGGTGCTGTCTCCCCACAGGGCACACAAGCAGAACAGAGAAGGGCTCATGAAAAGATGGGGGTTACAGCAGGAAAAGCCTCTATCTTCAGCCCCACCTGTCCCGAGCTCCCACAGGTGGCTCCTCCCTTCTCCTGCCCACCGCCCACAAGGGGGCCTGAGGGACCCGCCCTTTATAACTTCTCACCTTCACGCCCAGCCTCCCTAATTGGCGGTTCTGTTTCACCCTTCCTGCCCAAAAGGAAGTTACTGTCCCATTCCTTCTCCCCACCCCAGCAGCTCACATATAAAAGTGAAAGTGATGGGGACTTCCTCACCTGAAAATAGCCAGGAAACAGCCCAAGTCGGGAGTAATTAGGCTTTTGAAGTTGGTGTGGCTCTTGGTGGGGGGTTGGGGGGAGAGGAGGAGGGAGAGGAGCAGCAGGAGCCTGTGGGGGCCTGAAGGGCACAGGCTCCCCAGGACCATCTCAGAGTGTTGTTCAATGCTGGAGGCCCAAAGTCCAAAGGTGAAATGGTCCTGAGACCAGAACGCTGAGAGCTGGGAGCCCTGCAGGAGCATGTGCTCCTGTGTGACAGGTGAAGGAGCCCAGAGAAGGGAGGGGTCTGGGCACCTGACACCCTTGGCCAGTGCTCCCTCCCCTCACCAGGCTGCATTCCTAAAGAATCAGAGTTAAGTGGAGGCCCCCTGGGAACACAGGAGAGGCATCGAGTCTAGGGGACACAGAGCCCTGTAGAGAGCGCACCCCCCCCCCCGCCCCGGGCAAGGTGATCCCTGTTGTGCTTTGGCCGCCTTCCTCCCACTTCCTACCCCCCAGTAGCATAGCCAGGGCCCTGGGGACCATCTTCTGCCTCCATCCTCACCCTCCTGCCCTCCAGGCCAATCCCACACCTTACTTCTCAGAGCTACTGCCCTGATTTCACCTGCACAGGCAGCCTGCCCCTCCTTTCCCTGTAGGGACCCCCTTCCAGCTGCCTGGCCCCTTACTAGTCCCTGCTGGACTGCAGGCTCCTCAGCACAGAGGCCATGCCCTGGAGCAGATGGCCCCCCAGCTGAGCAATGCAGTGTGGCTGAGTCCAGCCTTCTCCCACTCTTCGGCCAGCACAGAGGCTGGGATGTGCTCCCTGCCTCTCCCTTCTCTCCCGCCTTTCATCTTCATCCCCAGACACCGCCAGGCCCTGCCACTCCTGGGCATGTAGGCACCAGCCAAGAGCATGTGTCCAGCCCTCCTGCTCCTTCTAACCCCCAAGGAAGGCCATCACCTGCCCTCACCTTCTGAAACCTCCTCTGCAATGACTCTCCCTCATTCTGGCCCCAGAGGCTCCTGGCACACAGGGTCTTCTCATTCTGAGGGTGAGACATAGGCCTCCCTCAGTGGGCCCCACTGTTTATGGGGTGAATATGCATGTTGAGTTCAGGAGCAGGTGAAGGAGAGTTGTGGAGGCGTTGCCCAGGACCCTCAGCCTCACAGCATGGGCAAAGAGGAGGAGAAGGAGAGGGAGGAGAGGAGAAGGGCTGAGCAAGACTCAGGCTTCTTAGACAGACAGGGCCAAGTGGGCAAGATTCCGGAACTGCCCTGCCTCTGTGAGCTGCATTCGATGTGCCCTCCCAGGGTGGCCCTGCCCCCTCCAATCCTTCCTTTCTCTCTCTCTCTCCCACCTCCTCCCCCCCCTCCGCCTCTGTCTGTCTCTGCACCCCTGAGGCTGGTGATGGTGGTAGCTAGCTTATAAAACTAGAGAAATCCCGGTGCCAGCTGACACCCCCAATGTTGCAGGACCCATCCTTGTCCTGAGGGGAAATGTCAGAAATGGCCACAGATAGAATCTATATGGTCAGAACACTGGTTCATACAACTACCAAGTCAGCTCTCCCTCATCTTGACCCCTCACAAACCCACTGGCATCTGACCCTCTGACTTAGCCACCCAATCACTCAGGCCTCTATCTGGGGCCTGGGTGAGGCAGCTTCTCCCACAGCTGCCCTCCATTTTGCTGGGCTTGTTATCAATTTTTATGAAGTGGTTTTCTGTTTTATTTGCATAAACTTGCTAGAATCCTTTGTGTCAGGAGAACAGGATGGATACATAGAGGAGGAGCAGTCTCAGAGAGGCTGCAAATTATACTCTTCATGGTGGGTACCCTGTGCAGGTCTCCAGCCTCAGGATGGAAGCACCTGGTCCTGCCCTGCAGGTGTGGCCCAGGACAGAAAAGCAGGGCCGGGATGTCCCACCTGTCCATGGAAGTGTCATTTATACAGAGAGGGCGGTCCACAGGTTATCCATGAAGAAATGAGAACAGAAATTTAAAATACGTGTGCGGGGCCCTAGCTGGTTTGGCTCAGTGGAGAGAGCGTCGGCCTACGGCCTACAGACTGAAAGGTCCGGGGTTCGATTCTGGTCAAGGGCACATGGCCGGGTTGCAGGCTCGATCCCCAGTAGGGGGCATGCAGGAGGCACCCAATTAATGGTTCTCTCTCATTATTGATGTTTCTCTCTTCCTCTCCCTTCCTTTCTCTCTAAAAATCAATAAAAATATTTTTTAAAAATATGTGTGTGGAGCCGCCGGTGTGGTTGAGTATCTCCACCCATGAACTAGGAGGTCACAGTTTGATTCCCCTCAGGGCACATGCCCAGGTTTCGGGCTCAATCCCCAGTAGGGGGCATGCAGGAGGCAGCTGATGATCATTGAGATTTCTATCTCTCCTCCCTTCCTTTCCCTGAAATCAATAAAAAACGTATTTTTTTTAAATGTGCATGGGTCCTGGCAGTGCCTGGTATTTTTAGGTATTCTATAATGAATTAGGACAGCGGTCGGCAAACTCATTAGTCAACAGAGCCAGGTATCAACAGTACAACGATTGAAATTTCTTTTGAGAGCCAAATTTTTTAAACTTAGACTTCTTCTAACGCAACTTCTTCAAAATAGACTCGCCCAGGCCGTGGTATTTTGTGGAAGAGCCACACTCAAGGGGCCAAAGAGCCGCATGTGGCTCGCAAGCCGCAGTTTGCCGACCACTGGATTAGGAGTTTAAAAAGAAAACTCAAAATGCAAGCTGTTCTCTAGCGAGTTTGAAAAGCATCTGTCTGCCTGGAGCCCAGAGTCCCCTGAGCAGGCAGCCCAAGGGACAAACGCCCTTTTGCTTCACCACCAAGCACTGCATTTGGATTTTTGAACCAAATGTGAAGCCTTGTATTTGCCCTGTTTAAGGGTAGTTGGAGGACTAAGAAGTGTTTGGAGCCCACGCTGCTGTGTGGGGCCTGAGAGGTGGGGGCCAGAAGCTGCAGGGCACCAGGAGGTGGATTTTGGCTCCGAGTGGGAAAGGCTCCCTGAATCTGAGAGCAGTCCCAGTGTGGTGCTGGGAGGTGGTGGGCTGCCCATCCCTGGAGCCGTGGAAAGGGACAGCCTGCTGCTGCGTGGGCCCATGGACACCTGGTGCTCACCCCTACAGCTGACAGCCCTCCTGGTCATTTCCCCAAACACCACCAGTGCAGTCTGCAGTTTGAGTAGCTTGTTTGTTCAACAGCTGGTGTCAGACAGGCACTATACTGAGCGCATCTTGCAGAGAAGCCCCAGCACAAACAGCAGAGACAGCCTGCCTGGCGCACCCATGCTGGGTTGGACATGAGCTGACTGGTCTCAGGTTGTGGGGAAAGAGACCCCAGCCGGGCTGCCTGCGTCCAGTTCAATCTCCCTCCCTTTGTGAAATGGTCACAGGACTGTCCCTGTTATCACCGCTGTGAAATCCCATGAGGGGATTCATTCTTCCTCCCTTTTCACCCTTTACCCCTGAAATTGCTGGTAAGGTTTTGTTGAATGAACAAATGAATGAATGAACCAGTAGAATCTCTCCCATGAAAAGCAAGCCATATGAGGTGGCCTGAGCCGAGGGACATGAGGACATAGCTGAGTGTTTTTACAGCACCCTCTGAGCTCCCCATTCTGGGGCTGGGTGCCCATGACTCACTGGGGAGCGCTACCTCGGTCTCCCTCCAAGCCTCCACAGGTGACACCCTGGAGGTGTTTAATGCTTTGGCGCTTCCACATTCCTTCCCAGACAAAAACGTGCCGCCGCTGCCGCCCAGGGAAGCGGGCAAATGCTTGGCCGCAGGCACTCGAGCTTCTGCCCACCTGCTGGGACTTGCTCAAAGTATGTGTCAGTAATGCTTTCTGGCCCGGTGGGTCGGGAGTGCTGGGAGGGCTACAGGCAGGGTCATGCACTGGGCAGGGAGGGGTGGGTCTGGGGACCCCTCTCCCATTGGCCCTCCCCAGAGAGAAGGTGCTCAAGCTCTGAGGGCAGGGTCTTCCAAGTATAAGAGAGCGAGAGGAGGCATGCTGCCTTCCCTGGGGTCCCCTTGGTGTGCAGAACCTGGAGGTTCTCCCTCAGGCATGTCTGCCCCCATGAGGGAGCCTCGGTTCCTTGTGGCTCTTGAACAGTTCCACCCAGAAGAGCCGAGCCCATCCATCAAGCTAGGCAGCCATCAACCCTCAGGGCAACCAGCCACACTTGGGGCCTCCGATCTCAGGATAGGACCCTCTTCCTCCTGTGGAAAAGCTCTGATCTTAGAAGACAGCAATTCCGACAGGACAGCTGCTCTGGAGGCCTCGTGCGTCATCAAGGAGGAGGCCCCTGGACAACAGGGTGGACAGCAGAGGCCACTGGACCTCCTTGCTCTCCCAGGACCTAGGCAGAGCTCTGTGCCCGCTCTGTGCCTCCTCTGTGCCCTCAAAGGACAAGAGAAGGCATGGCTTTGCCCTCTGGGAGAGGCACCTCATGGCCCAGACATGGGAGGCCGTGCAGAAAGAGGTGGAGAGCCTCACTGGGACAAGAAAGCAGACAGCAGGGCTGGGGCACAGGGTGCTTCCTGGAAGAGGTGGCCTAATGATGTGGGGTGGAATGTGCCCCAGGGCCACCAAGGTACAAGGACCCTTGTCCCCAGAACGTGGCCCACATCTTGCCCTCCAGGCCCAGCCGAGGCCCCTCCTACAGAGCCCGCAAAATGCTCACCTGAGATCCTGCTACCCATCCAGACCCGCCTGGACAGTGCACAGGGCCAGCCTCTCTGACTGGGAATGTATCCCTCTGCCCAGAGCCTCTTCTGTCCTCTGGCCTCACCACAAAATCATGGTAAAGTCCACATGGTGAAGGCCATCAGCCAGACTGGGTTCTGGACAGCCTGCTCCCCTGCATGTCACAGCCAGTGCCGCCTCTGTTCCGAGTAAGACAGTCTGGCAAGGCGCCCAGCCTCTGCAGTGTCTCTTCAACAGGAGTGAACAAGGAAGGAGGGAGGAAAACCACCAGTGCTAGCGCGGCCGTGGTGCACGTGGCCCCAGTCACAAGCGGAACCGAGCCTAGGGGCCACTTTGCACGTGGTGTGTTCTGGGCTGAAGGTGACACCCCCACCTTGGAAAAAAGACAAGTTTGCCATCTCACTGACTTAATGCTGCGGGTTCTTTTCATTTCACTCACACATTTTTCCTGGTTGTAAAAACTGCACAGAGCAGTTTGTGCTCTGCATTTTAAGGCTTGCCTTGTCCGTTGAGCATTTTTGGAATCTCGGGGCCTTCTGAGTGATGGTGTAGCAGTTACTTAGGTCTGTGGTGTGGGGGTGCCATGTCTGACTGTGGGCCCTTTCTGCTGTGTGGACACTCCTGCAGGGAGGGTCTCTCCTGAGCTGGGATCCAGGGTAAAGGCTCAGAACTCAGGGGGCGGGGGGAGGAAGACTGATGCATCTGGGGGTGCATTCAGTGTGAGACTGATTTTGAGAGGCCTGTGGAACATTAGGGTGTGATGTCCAGATGGGCAGCTAAAATTCTGCTAAGGTGTGGGCACCTCCTGGGATGCCATCCTGCACCTCAGGGTTGGCAGAGGAAGGGAAATGCAGGGGTGAATCACGTGGCCAGGAGCAGGTAGAGGAAATGGGTGAAGTGAGGGCAGGTGGCCTTCAGTCCTCTCCCCAGGGTGGGCAGGCCCTCATGTCCCTGTGGTTCCCAGGACCACAATCCCAGGGGCCATCAGGGCAGGGCTGGCCAACCCCCAAGGTGGCCATCGGCTGAAACATCCTTTTGTAGCAAAGGCCATGAGGAGGAGGAAATACATGGTACCCCTGAGGCAAGGTCAAGACCTTGCTGTGACCTGGATTAAAAAAGGGGTAATAGATTTCAGGGTCCCACCGCCAGTGCTCACCTGGACACTGTCATTTCTCCTGTGAGTGACCCCAGTTTGCATTCCTGTGCAGCGTGTCAGGGGCTCAGGGGAGAATGGAGGACTAACCTGTCGCCCAGGCTCCAGGTGAGACCTCAGCGTGGGCTCCGGGGTTGACTGAGGCCCCTCCCAAGAGCCCCTCTCATTCCTGCTGGACAGAGACTCCAGTTTGTCTCCTCAGGCTGGGGAGCAGGCTGTCACTTCCCACCAGGCATCGCTCTTCCCATGACATGGCTTCAGAACATTCACCACTGGCTCTGCCTCTTCCTGTTGGTTCCTCTGAGGGGACATGTGGGCCTGGCCCTGGTCACCTGCTCATCTCTGGTTCTGGGTCACTGGGCTAGAGGGAAGTGAATGGCCGCCTCATGGAAATGGATGGGGCTGTAGGGGGTAAGGGGTCATGTCTGGTCCCTCTCCTGACCTGGATCAGATGCTGCCTTCCTGGGTCTGACTGAACCCACATTCTCAAAGGTGGCATTGGACATCCCCAGAAGCCTTGGGGTCCAGAAGCAGAAACCAGAGGCAAACCCTGGCTGCCAGACCCAAGGGTTTGGACTTGAAGAGGCCTCTCAAGGAGTCAACAGGGAGGCGTTGCAACCCCAGACTCAGAGCTGGACACACCCTCAGTGACCCAGAATCAGAACCCCTTTCCCAGGGCAAGTTTCTGACTCAGCAGGTTCAGGGAACTTGAGTTTCTAACAGGTCCTGTGGTGGGCACGCTGTGAAGTCAGGGGCTACCCTGGGAGAACCCAGCTCTCACCCAGCCACCTGGTGTGTCAGCTGGGGAAACCAAAGCACAAAAGGTTCCCTAGCTGCAGGCAAAGTCAACCAGCTAGGGGACAGGCAGGGGCCACCACACGGGTCCCCCCTTGGTGACGGTTCCATGATGGAAATGGGCCATATGAGTGTAGTGATGGCTGGTGGGTTTTGTTTATTAATATGTTGTACACCATACTCATTGTCTGGACTACATGTCCGTGTCCTCCAAATCCACACGTTGAAGCTCTGACCCCCAATGAGATATGTTAGGAGATAGGATCACTAACCTTAGAGAAGAGGAAGAGGTCGGAACTCGTTCTCTCTGCCAGATGAGGACATGGTGAGAAGGCAGCTCTCTGTTGGCCAGTGTCTTCCTCTGAGCCATGGCCTCCCAGCACAGAGGGTCCTGGGAGCCACCTCCATAGTTTGTGTAGGTTGAAGGGAGTCACATAGTGGGCCGAGCTGAGGTGACAGTGACAGTGACAGGGCAGGTGGGCCAAGTAAGGGGTTGGGCAGTGGCTAACTGCAGACAGAGGCCCAAGCAATGCCAGGGGTTTGGAAGGGAGCAATAACCGCCCTCCAAGAGAGCGGGGCACCGGGCTGTGGGGAGAGGTGGTGCTGGCTGAGGTGAGGAGCTGGAAGAGCTATCTAAAGATCTTGGTGACTGGCTGGTGAAGGCGGCGCTGGCATGGATCCTCAAGCTGCACATGGAGGGCTTATCAGCCCATGAGGTTCTGTCTCAAGATCTGAGAGAGAGCCGAAACCGGTTTGGCTCAGTGGATAGAGCGTCGGCCTGCGGACTGAAGGGTCCCGGGTTCGATTCCGGTCAAGGGCATGTACCTTGGTTGCGGGCACATCCCCAGTGGGAGGTGTGCAGGAGGCAGCTGATCGATGTTTCTCTCTCATCGATGTTTCTAGCTCTCTATCCCTCTCCCTTCCTCTCTGTAAAATATCAATAAAATATATTTATTAAAAAAAAAAAAAAAAAGATCTGAGAGAGAAGCGCCCTGTGAGCAGAGGAGGAGTCAAGGTACACCAGTCTGCACTGTGTAACACGTGACCAGACTCAGTGTTTCAGGTGGCACCCATTCATTAGTCCATGCTCTGCAGGTCAGAAGCTGGGTGGCTTGTCTAGGTTTCTTGCTCAGGGTCTCATGATGCCAAAATCAAAGTGGCCAGTCTGGAAAGAACATGCTCCCAACCTCACCTAGCGGTCAAACTCAGGACCTTGTGGTGAGGGGACCCGGTTTGCATGCACTGACAGCTGTCTGTCAGATGGTTTGTAGCTCCTAGGGGCCACTTTCTGGCCCCTCCATCTCGGAGCCTCAGCAGCTCCAGAGGGCGCTGACTTCACCCCCAGCTGGAGGTTGTGCTGTGAAAACAACTCATGGTGGGCCCTGATTGACGTCCGCTCTCCACCACAGGTCCTGCCGATACAGCTATTGTGATTTGCTGTCTATCACAGTCTGAGCAGCAGAGTGGGGGCTCTTGGGGCCACATTAGAGTCTGAACTCAGTGGGTGGTGAGGCAGGGGGAGCCACACCCTGCCCTCCCACAGTACGCAACCCCCCATAAACACTCGGAGCAGCCTCAGTGCCAGCCCCTGGGACAGGAGATGGTATCTCTATTTGCACCCACTGCGGACCGCAGTTGGGCTCACCTTCAGCTATGAACACGGTGGCAACTGCAGCACTGTTGGCAGTTTCTGGGCCCAAGTCACCAGAAGAAAGCAGACACGTTCATCTCAGATGGTGGTGGGGCCAGAGAGCACAGAATGCGCTTGGACTCTCAGCTCAGTCGGCTCAACAAAGAGACATGCTCGCTCCCGAATCACAGGCTTGTGCTGCGGCTGCAGTCAGTCTGCTGCTTCCTCATCACTGGGTCTTCTCTTGGTTCAAGATTAATTCTACCACCCATTCCCACACTGTGTCCACGTCCCCTCGTGTTCACATCTTGAATAAGGGGCACGTTTGTCAGGATGGAGAGCCCGTCCTGTGCAGTGCCACCAGCCACACATGGCCGACGTCACCAGTCTCTGTGGATGTTTTTTTCCTGCCCCGTCCCATTCTGTGCTGCCTCTAGTCCTTAGGAGAGGCCAGTACATGGGAGTCCCAGGAGACTGAGCCCCATATAGACACTGCTGCAGGTGGAGGCTGTTCCTCCACCTTCCCATCCAGCCCTCAGCCCCAGCCCAGAGCCTCCCCCTTCCACCTGGAAGTGTGGGGGGTTGGAGGAGGGGGGAGAGAGTTATAGACCCTGGTTTCCAAGTACTGATTGCCTAAGGACATCTACTTTCTCCTCCGTGAGAAATCTGGGTCCTGGGTGTGTGCAGTGTGGATGCTTTCCCAGCTTTATTGAGATTCAGGTGACACATGGCATTGTGTGAGGTACAGGTGTACAGTGCAAAGATTTGATAATGTAGATGTTGTGAAATGATACACTCACATAAGGTTAGTGAATGTATTTGGATTTTTTATATGATTTTTTAATGGCTCAATTTATCCTTCAAGACCTAGCCAACATTTGGTGGCCCAATTAGCCCTCTTGGCCCTCCCCTGCCCTCCTCCTGCTCAACACCCCCTGCCCTTGTAGAAAGGGACACCCGCAAGCACCCCCTCGCCCCTGCTCTATCCCCTGCTCTCAGTCTTCCTCAGACAGGGTCTGTATCGCCCAGACCCCCTTGGTCACCTGGTTCTTGAGCAGAAAAACCTTCCTGGAAGTAATTCAAGAAATTCAAGGGGTGGGAGAGGGATCCTGCTGGGGTTGGTGGAGGCTGGAGCGGCATCTGGGCTGGCGGCCATTGGCACCCTGGCCTTGCTCAGGGAGGTGACGAGCCCAGGCCTGCCCAGAGGAGAGCCCGGAGGAGGCAGGTGGGAGCTGATTTAGCACCCCCAGAAATGAACTGGGGAAAGGCCATTAACTTGAGAGACCCTCTCTGTTTCCCCTAGAGCAGAGTTCTGGGGTGTGAAAGAAGCAGGGTGGGCCCAATCTTTCTGCCCTGGCCCTGGCTTGCAGGAAAGAAGGAAGATGGGAAGGGCCGAGGTGGTGCAGGCTCCGTGGGAGGTGTGGGAGCTGTGGGGTTCTGGGGTGAGTGCCTTGCCCCTCCTGTATTCCAACACAGAATACATCCTGGCCTCACATCTGGCAGGGGCCAGCACCTTGAGACTGACAAGGACAGAGAGATGGAGTCCTCTTGTCTTTCTGTCTGAGATTCTAAGTCAACATCGACGTGAATTTTCCTTCTAGTGAGAGACGGGCTCCCCGACAGGAGGCCTTGGAAGCTGCTGAAGAAGCCAGAGCCACCGCGGCTCCTCTCCCCACCTGGCTTCCTGATGGACAATCAGCCAGCCACACGGTTCCCGGGGCCTCTCACCTGCATCTCACCATCACTGCAGTGGGTGTTGCCCCCACCCCTGGTGCTGGTGGTTTCCGGTCAATCCCACTAGTGCCCAGTGAGCGTGGGCATGCAGCCTGGTGAATATGCCAACGAGGATTTTGGTCCCTAGTCCTTGGTGTGGAGCCCCCAGCACCTGCTTCTTGCCAGGTGAGGTCAGAAGTGGGGACCCCAAGCTTCAGAAACAGATGCAAACCTCAGTCTGGGGCAGACAGAGCCATTCACACAGAGTCGACACAGGCTGTGCTGTCCCTGGGGCCGGGACAAGGCATCTGGTAGGTGAGTGTCGTAAAAACTGACTGAGTGGACTGGACAGGAAGTAGAGGTGGCGAGGAGAAGCAGGGTTCTGGGCATGGCACATTCTCTTTATGGTTCTCTGTGTCCGAGGTGGCCAAGAGAGGCAGGGGGTGTGCAGGTTAGCTACAGACTGTCTCCCACCACTGCCTCCTCTTGTCCACCCAACCCTGCCCTGTCCTGGAGCCAGGCCAGGCCCACTTCTCAGCCAGGAAGCCTCACCCTAACCAACGGATTGCTTCCGAGGGCAGACAGCTGACCTCTGCATCCTGCCATCTGTCCACTTGGTCCTGGCTTGTCCATCGGGAAGCTACGTACGAGGTTGGCACAGGGGTCTCAGGGGAATAGTGGAGACAGCCCATCCATGCAGGGGAAGGGTGCAGGAGAGCCAGGAGCAGTTACAGGATGCTTCCAAGAGAGACCAAACCGTTAAGTGAGAGCAGAGGGCTGGCTTTTCTGGAAACTTTGGGGTCCTGGGACTATGAGGCAATTGAGAGTCAGGCCTGGCCCAGTGCTCGGCATTCACTGGGGTTCACAACAAGTGAATGAATGAGCCAGCCCCGCCGTTGCACACCACACCAGGGAACAGATTCAGATGGAGGTGAGGGGAGGCCTGTGTTGTCTGGCACGAAGTCATGGCTGGTTTGTGGCTTTCGAGCAAATAATGGACAGGATGGGGAGTGCTCTGGAATATCAGGGTGGGGACATTCAAGGGACCAGAAGTCTGGTTTGGAAGCGCCAGACCACTCCCAGGTTCAGGGACACGAGGGCTGGCACCTATGGGAAGGAAGTTCGGCTTCAATGGGACATCTGACTGCAGGGTGAGTTGGCACGCTTGAAGAAGACAGGGCTGACCCCTGAGAAATGCACATGATCTGGAGAAAGGGAGGGTGCCCAGGAATGGTGGGAACACACAGGCTGTTGAGGGGTTTGGGCAGGAGGGCATGGGCTGAGAGGACGTCATACAGGTGAAAACCTGCATTCAGGACTTCCAAGGAGAAGTTGCCCCCTCTCCAGCCTCCATCTGCAGCTGGTGAAGTAAGATGGAACTGCATACATTCTGCCTGCCGAGGGGCAAGGAGCAAGGTCTGCAGGGGAGAGAGGGTGTTCTGTGTAGCAGTCGGGGTGAGTGGGAGAAAGCCTTATGCAGGAGACAGAGGGAATGTGTAGGGAGGCTGCTGTGGCCGGAGTGCAGGGCCCCATGGTGTGAGAGGAAGGAGCTGGAGAAATCCAGACCCTAGCAGAACTGTGCAATGAGGAAATGTTCTCTGAGCCAACCAGGCAGCAGGCGCTCAGGAGCTCAAGGGCACGGGCTTTGTCCCTCAGGCCAGGAGGAGGCTTGGAAGATTTTGGAGACTGGAGTGGGAAACATGATAGGGTCCACTTCCTACTTCAGAGAGCAGGTTTGTTTCTGTCCCCGGTTGCTCTCATCAGAGCTAGATGGAACTGAGCTACTTGGAGTAGGACTCACCAAGTACAAGTATCATGATGTGGGTCTGAGGGACACAGAAGCCTTGCCCCATCTTCTCGGGGCTCAGCCCTCCCAGGGGAGAGGAGGTGCTGAATAAGAAGAAGCCCCAGGAGTTCTGGCTGAGGCATTAATAAAGCTGCCATTTCCTCAGTCTCATCAAACAAGGAAGGAGAAACAGGCCTTCCCACCTGGAGCCCAGCTAACCAGTTCCCAGATAAGCAAGGACTCAGGGGCTGCTCTGGACCTGGGCCAGGGACTCCCGCACCATACAGTCCAGAATAAGGAGGGACTAAGCTCCCTGAGGAGGAAGAGGACAGAGCATGCACAGCCCCGGCCTGAGTGAGCGTGGGTACCTCTATGCTAAGAGACAGCCGATCATTGATGCTGATGGTGCATTCAGAAGCCATGGGTGTTGGTCCCCTAGAGTCTCCCACCCCGCGGTGCCCCTGGATCTGGGGCCTCCCCCACCAACCTGAAGATCTCTACAGCCCTTTCCCAGACACCATGCAGGCCCTCTGTGATACCAGCAGCTGATGGAAGAGAGGATTGCACAGCCTGGCACCATTCACACCAGCATGAAGGAGGTACTGAGATGCAGAGCTCTGCCTGTAAGTGCCACCAACACGTCCACAGGCAGCAGGACCATAGGGCACCCGCTGCAGAGATGGACATATCCACAGGTGGCAGACAGTGGGGCACCCACTACTGAAATGGATGCGTCCACATATGGCAGGACCACAGGAACCACTGTGGAGACGGACACGCTCATGGCGGCAGGATGGCGGAGTATCCACTATGGAAATGATAAGTCCCCAGGGAGCAGGACTATGCATCACCTGCCGGATTAAATAAACCCTCACTCCTCCTGCCAAGAGGACCTGGTCATTTTTTTAAAAATCAAGGTACAATTATGTACAGTAAAATGAAAATGGTTCAGTCAGTCTGACATGCAAACACATGTGTAATCAACTCCCCCATCAACACAGAGCACTTTGTCACCCTAGTCCCCTGTGGTCCAGTAGAACTCTCCACAGGCTCTGAAATGTCCCATATGTACCCTCCACCCTGGTAGCCTTGGGCCACATGTGGCTGGTGTGACTGAGAAACCAAGTTCTCTCTCTTTTTATGTCATTTTACTTCATTAAAAGTCAGGTGCCTGTGGGTAGAGGGGTCCATTCTGCAGCCTGAGAAACCTTCTCTTTGCCCCAGTCAGGCCCGTCCCCACCGTGTGCATGTGGGAATCACCTCTCTGGTTTCTGTTCCCATCCATGGTGTGGTCAGCTCTTGTCTCAGAGAAATGGAACTCAGGCATCTGTCAGGCCCCTCTGCTGCCCTCACTCCTGTCTCCCAGCAGATTCCCCTGCAGAAGCTCTGTCTTGTGTCCACACCTCCCTGCTGCACTCGCAGAGCTTCCTGTCTGCGTGCACACTCACAGCCCTGTGAATATTCTGAGCACACCTTCCTTGGGACATATTTTTTTTACTTCTGTGGGGCTGGCCCAGGGTTGGGGGGGTCTGTGGTTCAGCCACTGTTGTGCCCACCTTACCCTCACTCCTGCCCCAGACCAGCAGCCCCTCCTCTGGGCAGCAAGTGGCCTCCAGCTCTCCTTGATGTACTCCCCACCACTCCACAGGCACATCTTGAGGTTTCGTGCTCAATCTCAGGTACAGTGTCAGGACAAGCTACCTCCAGGGTGGAAGCACATCTCACCCTGGAATGCACAAGTGCCCCAAAGTAAAGGGCCTTCCTGCTCTCTCCAGGGCAGACCCAGCTTCTGCTCCTGTTTCAAAGGCTGCCAGGGCAGCTCTCCCACTCACCAGGCCTCTTTGCCCTTCTCCCCCAGGTCCCTGGCTGTCGGGCCCCAGTACTCGTCCCTGGGCACACAGCCCATCCTTTGCGCCAGCATCCCGGGCCTAGTACCCAAACAGCTGCGCTTCTGTCGGAACTACGTGGAGATCATGCCCAGCGTGGCAGAGGGCGTCAGGATCAGCATCGAGGAGTGCCAGCACCAGTTCCGCGGCCGCAGGTGGAACTGCACCACCATCAACAACAGCCTGGCCATCTTCGGCCCTGTGCTGGACAAAGGTATGCTTCCAGGTGGAGGTGGCAGCCTGTTGGTGCAGCAGGTCCAAGCCAACTGCCCTGCTCTGCCCTCGTGTCTCACCTGCCCCTGGTCATGGGAGCAGCACCTCCAACAGGTGGGCAGTGCTGCACACGCCTGGTGATACCAGCATCTCTGATGTGGTTTCTTCCCATGGTCACTGGCGCTGAGGGGGCTCCTGGAGCTCAGGAAGGACACAGGATCACACAGATTTCTCACTGGCCCTCCCTGAAAGGAAATTGCACTTAAGGCAGGTCTTAGAGAGAAAATACAATTAAAAGGAGAAAAAAAAAACAGGAAGGGAGAGGATTGGGGGCCAAGAGGCACATGAAGGAAGCTATCCAGGGGCCTGGAGCCAGTGGTCATTTTGGGAAGGAGAGAAAGATGAGGAGGGCTGCATGTTGGTTAACTTTTGGTGAAGAGCAAATTTTCTCAAAACGGCATGGTTTAAACCAGCAATTTTCAGCCAGTATGCCACAAGAATTTTTAAAACATGCAGTACCTGACTATTTAGTTAGGGTCACTGACCTCTTTTTCCTTAAGATGTCAGATTTTTAAAAATGACAACAGGGAACACAACAATAGCCATCCAGTATAAATGAATCAAAATTATAACTATTTTTGTCAGATTGTATATATATATATATATATATATATATATATATATATATATATATAATGCACTGCAGAATTTTAGTAATTAGTTTATGTGTGTCATGAGATGAAAAAGGTTGAAAATCGCAGGTTTGGACAATGATGATGTGTCATACGTCCCAACAAATCAGAGTGCAGCACACCCAGGTTGTTCTATGCCCCTCCACCAGTCCCTGTTCTCTCTCACATTTGGTGATCAGTGGGCCTCTGCATGTGGCCTGGGCTCCATTACTATATGGGAGCTGAGCCACATGGGCAAGTGGGAAGGGAAGGAGGTGGAGAGTGGGAGAGAAGGACTCCTTTCACTTAGCAGAATGTTTTCAAGATTTATCTACATTGTAACATGTTACAGCACTTCATTCCTTTTATTACTGACCTAGAGGCCCGTTGCATGATATTCGTACAAGAATAGGCTTTCCTTACCCCGGCTTCACTCCTGGACGCTTGGGAGCCTGCAAGTCCTCACTCCTGGCCAGAGCACCGCTCCTGTAGCTCCCTCCGCCGCCCCCCTCCCCCTCATAGCAGGCATCCCGCCCCTCCTGGCAGCTCTGCGCCTGCATATGCAAATCAACCCACCATCTTTGTTGGGTTAATTTGCATACTCACTTCTGATTAGCTGTGGGTGTAGTGGAGGTACAGTCAATTTACATGTTTGTCTATTATTAGGTAAGATAATATCCCATTATATGGATATACCACATTTTATTATTCATTCATCGTTGATGGACATTTGGGCATTTTCAACCCTTGGCCATTGTAAATAGTGCTGCTATGAACATTTTAGTACAACTGTTTTCAAAGCCTTTGGAGTGGTGAGTAGAATTGCTTGGTCTCAGGATAATTCTGTTTAAGTTTTTTTGTTGTTGTTTCTTTTTTAAGAGTATTTTTTTAATATTTCAAGAAAAAAGATTTTAAGTATAATAATGTTACATGCAATAAACATTAATACTTCAAAAACCTATTTTAAATATAATAATATTACATGCAATAAACATTAATATTTCAAGAAAAATGATTTTTAAATATAATAATACTAGAGGCCCAGTGCACAAAATTTATGCACTGGTGGGGGGTCCCCTCAGCCTGGCCTGGACCCTCTTGCAATCCAGGACCCCTCGGGGGATGTCTGACTGTTCAGGCCCAATCCCGTAGGCAGTCAGACATTCCTCTCGCAATCCAGGACCACTGGCTTCTAACTGCCTCTGCCTGCCTGCCTGACCGCCCCTAACCGCCTCTGCCTCAGCCTCCACCTCCATGGCTTCATCCAGAAGGTCATCTAGAAGGACGTCTGGAAGGTCGTTCAGCTGTTCAGTCTAATTAGCATATTATGCTTTTATTATTATAGATTACATGCAATAAAAATTAACATTTCAATAAATAAAATTTTTTAAATATAATAATATTACCCAAACTGTACTAACATAGTATAATATCACAAAAGTTGTAGGAAATCTTAAAAATCTGCAAATAACAGGATTACTTCTATTATAGTCTAAAATACTTTTTTTCTCTGGCTCTATTTTGGTTTATCAGTTTATGTTGTTCATTATATCCCACAAATGAGTGAGATCATAAGATATTTATCTTTCTCCAACTGGCTTTTTTTGCTTAGCATAATGCTCTCCAGGTCCATCCATGCTGTTGCAAATGGTAAGAGCTCCTTCTTTTTTACAAAGTAGTATTCCATTGTACAGATGTACCACAGTTTTTAATCCACTCATCTGCTGATGAGCACTTAGGCTGTTTCCAAATCTTAGCTATTGTAAATTGTGCTGCTATGAACATAAGGGTGCATATATCCTTTCTGATTGGTGTTTCTGATTTCTTGGGATATATTTCTAGAAGTGGGATTACTGGGTCAAATGGGAGTTCCATTTTTAACTTTTTGAGGAAACTCCATACTGTTCTCCACAGTTGCTGCACCAGTCTGCATTCCCACCAGCAGTGCAAAAGGGTTCCTTTTTCTCCGCATGCTCTCCAGCACTTGTCATTTGTTGATTTGTTGATGATAGCTATTCTGACAGGTGTGAGATGGTACCTGATTGTCATTTTGATTTGCTTCTCTCCGATGATTAGTGACTTTGAGCATGTTTTCATATATCTCTTGGCCTTCTGTAGGTCCTCTTTCAAAAAGTGTCTATTGAGGTTCTTTGCCCACTTTTTTATTGGATCCTTTATCTTCCTTTTGTTAAGTTGTATTAGTTCCCTGTAAATCTTGGAGATTAAACCCTTATCAGAGATAACATTGGCAAATACGTTCTCTCATGCAGTGGGCTTTCTTGTTGTTCTATTGATGGCTTCTTTTGCTGTGCAGAAACTTTTTTATTTTGATGTAGTCCCATTTGTTTATTTTGTCCTTAGTTTCCATTGCCTTAGGAGCTATATTGGTAAAGATATTGCTATGACATATGTCTGATATTTTGCTGCCTGTGGATTCCTTTAAGATTTTTATGGTTTCCCATCTTATGTTTAAGTCCTTTATCCATATTGAGTTTATTTTTGTGTATGGTGTAAGTTGGTGGTCTAGTTTCATTTTTTTGCATGTATCTGTCCAATTTCCCAATAGCATTTATTGAAGAGACTGTCTTGACTCCATTGTATGCTCGTGCCTCCTTTGTCAAGTATTAGTTGAGCATAATGACTTGGGTCAATTTCTGGGTTCTCTGTTCTGTTCCATTGGTCTCTATGTCTGTTCTTGTGCCAGTACCAGGCAGTTTTGAGATCAGTGGCTTTGTAATATAGCTTGATATCTGGTATTGTGATCCCTCCATCTTTGTTCTTTTTTCCTCAAGATTGCTGCAGCTATTCAGGGTGTTTTTTATTCCATATGAGTTTTTGGAGAGTTTGTTCTAGGTCTGTGAAATATTCCATTGGTATCTTAATGGGGATTGCATTGAATCTATAGATTGCTTTGGGTAGTATGGACATTTTAATGATGTTGATTCTACCAATCCATAAACACGGTATATTCTTCCATTTGTTTATGTCTTCTTCTATCTCTTTTTTCAATGTCTTGTAGTTTTCCAAGTACAGGTCTTTCACTTCCTTAGTTAAGTTTATTCCTAGGTATCTTAATTTTTTTGTTGCAAAAAATGAGTTCATTATTGGTATATAAAAAAGCCATAGATTTCTGGGTGTTAATTTTGTATCCTGCTACATTGCCAAATTCATTTATTAAGTCTAATAGTTTTTTGATGGAGTCTTTGGGGTTTTCTTTGTACAATATCATGTCATCTGCAAATGGTGACAGTTTTACTCCTTCTTTTCCAATTTGTATGCCTTTTATTTCTTCTTCTTGTCTGATCGCTATGGCTAGCACTACCAGTACTACGTCAAACAAAAATGGTGAAAGTGGGCATCCCTGTCTTGTTTCTGTTCTTAGGGGAAATGGTTTTAGTTTTTGCCCATTGAGTATGATGTTGGCTGTAGGTTTGTCATATATGTTCTTTATCATGTTGAGATATGCTACCTCTATTCCCACTTTGCTGAGAGTTTTTATCAAAAATGGATGTTGGGGCCGAAACCGGTTTGGCTCAGTGGATAGAGCGTCGGCCTGTGGACTGAAAGGTCCTGGGTTCGATTCCGGTCAAGGGCATGTACCTTGGTTGCGGGCACATCCTCAGTGGGAGGTGTGCAGGAGGCAGCTGATCGATGTTTCTCTCTCATCGATGTTTCTAGCTCTCTATCCCTCTCCCTTCCTCTCTGTGAAATACCAATAAAATATATTTTTTAAAAAAATGGATGTTGGATTTTGTCAAATATTTTTTCTGCATCTATCGATATGATCATGTGATTTTTGTCTTTCAATTTGTTTATGTGATGTATCACATTTACTGATTTGCGAATATTGTGCAAGCCTTGCATCCCTGGAATAAATCCCACTTGATCATGGTGTATGATCTTTTTAATATATTGCTGGATGCCATTTGCTAATATTTTGTTGAGAATGTTAGCAACTATGTTCATCAGGGATATTGGCCTGTAATTCTCTTTCTTTGTAGTGTCTTTCTCTGGTTTTGGAATTAGGATAATGCTGGCCTCATAAAAAGAGTTTGGAAGTGTTCCTTTCTCTTGGATTTTCTGAAATAGTTTGAGAAGTACAGGTGTTAATTTTTCTTTGAAAGTTTGGTAAAATGCCCCTGTGAAGCTGTCCGGACCTGGGCTTTTGTCTGGTAAGAGTTTTTTTTATTACTGTTTCTATTTCATCAGTTGTTATTGGCCTATTCAGGTTTTCTGATTCTTCCTGATTCAGTTTGGGGAGTTTATATTTTTCTAGGAATTTGTCTATTTCATCCACATTGTCCAGCTTGTTGGCATATAGTTGTTCATAGTATTTTCTTACAATCCTTTGTATTTCTGTGGTGTCAGTGGTTACTCCTCCACTATTTGTTTCTGATTTTATTTATTTGGGTCCTCTCTCTTTGTTATTTGATGGGTCTGGCTAATGTTTTATCAATTTTGTTTATCCTTTCAAAGAACCAGTTCTTGGTTTCATCGGTGTGTGTGTGTTTTTATCGTTTTTTTAGTCTCTGTGTTATTTATTTCTGCTCTCAACTTTATTATTTCCTTCCTTCTACTTACTCTGGGCTTTTCTTGTTGTTCTCTTTCTAGTTCTTTAAGTTGTAGGGTTAAATAGTTTATTGCTGGTTTTTCTTGTTTTTGAGGTATGCATGTAGTGCTATGAACTTCCCTCTCAGGACTGCTTTTGCTGTGTCCCAGAGATTTTAGGGTGTTGTGTGTTCATTTTCATTTGTTTCCAGGAAGTTTTTGATTTATTTCTTGATCTCATTGGTAGCCCATTCAATAACATGCTTTTTGACCTCAATGTGTTTGAATGTTTTGGGTGTTTTTACTGTAGCAGAGTTCTAATTTCATTCCACTGTGATCTGAGAAGATGCTTGATATTATTTCAATCTTCTTGAACTTGTAGAGACTTGTTTTGTGTCCTAACACGTGGTCTATCTTTGAGAATGATCCATGTGCACTTGAGAAGAATGTATATTCTACTGCGTTGGGGTGAAATGTTCTATGAATGTCAATTAAATCCATCTGATCCAGTGTGTCCTTTAGAGTCTCTGTTTCCTTGTTACGTTTTGTCTGGAATATCCAGAGAAGTTAGAGGGGTGTTCAAGTCCCCTACTATGACTGTATTGTTGTCAATCTCTCCATTAAAGTCCTCTAGAAGTTTTTTATATATATTTACTAGAGGCCTAGTACATAAATTCATGCACAAGTGGGGTCCCTCGGCCTGGCCGGTGGTTGGGATTATGGGGGCTGTCTCCTTCAGTCCCTATTGGGGCAATTGGGGCTGGCCAGCCAAGGTGGGTGGTTTGGAACTGCAGGAGGTTGGCTGTGGGAACGCACTGACCACCAGGGGGCAGTTTCTGCATTGAGCATCTGCCCCCTAGTTGTCAGTGCACGTCATAGCAACTGGTTGACCAGTCATTCGGTCATTTGGTCATTCAGTTGTTCGGTCATAATGGTCACTTACGTTTTTATATATATAGAGGTGCTCCTATGTTGGGTGCATATATGTTTACCAGGGTTATATCCTCTTGTTGGATAGATCCCTTTAGTATTCTGTAGTGACCTTTTTTGTCTCTTGTGATGGCCTTCCTTTTAAAGCCTATTTTGTCAGATATGAGTATTGCTACTCCAGCTTTTTTTTTCTTTTCAATTGCATGGAAATTTTTTTTTTATCCCTTCACTTTCATCCTGTGTGTGTCTTTTGTTTTGAGATGGGTCTCTTGTAGACAGCATATAGTTGGGTCATGTTTTTTATCCTTTCTGTTACCCTATGCCTTTTGATTGGAGCATTTAGTCCATTTACATTTAGGTTTATTATTGATAGGTACTTATTTATTGCCATTATATTTCTGTAAGGCTAGGTTTCTCTCTCTGTTTCTTCTTCTCATTACAGCAATCCCTTTAGCATTTCTTGTAATGCTGGCTTGGTGGTGATGTACCCCTTATCCTTTTTTTTTTGTCTGGGGAGCTCTCTATTTGACCATCTATTTTGAATGATAGCCTTACTGAATATAGTAATCTTAGTCTCAGATCCTTGCTTTCCATTACCTTGAGTACTGCATGCCATTTCCTTCTGGCCTGTGGAGTTTCTGATGAGAAATTAGGTGTCAGCCTTATGGGAACTCCTTTGTAGGTAACAGTTTGCTTTTCTCTTGCTGCCTTTAAGATTCTCTCTTTGTCTTTAATTTTTGGCATTTTAATTATGATGGGCCTGTTTGGGTTCTTCTTGTTTGAAGTTCTCTGTGTCTGCTGAATTTGTGTGACTTTTTGCTTTACCAGGTTAGGGAAGTTTTCTGCCATTATTTCTTCAAACACCTTCTCTATGCCTTTCTGCCACTTCTGATGAGTCTGCTATTCTAATATTGTTATGTTTCATGTTGTCCCACAGCTCCCTTAAGCTGTCCTCCTGCTTTTTAATTGTTTGTGTTGTTGTTGTTGTTTTTCGGGGGGGGGGGGGAATGTTTCTGATTGAGTGATATTTTCAACTCTGACTTCTAATTCACTAATTTGATCCTCAGCTTCCCCTAATCTGCTGTGTATTCCTTCCAATGTGTTCTTTATTTGTATTATGTCATTCCTTATCTCAGACTGTTCTTTTTTCACAGTTACTATGTCTTTTTTTTGAGCATCTTTACCATCATTACTCTGAACTCTGTTTCAGATAAATTTCTCATCTCTGCCTCATTTATCTCTTCTTCTGGAGAATTCTCTGCTTCTTTCATTTTGGGGTTGTTTCTTTGTCTCCTCATTTTGGTTGGCTGTTTGGGTTTGTGACTATGTATTAGGTAGATCCTCTACACTTCTCAATCTCTAGTGCAGGACAGTGTTAAAGTCTATTTCTGACTAATTAGATTGGGCAAAGACTCAAAGCCTCCAGAGACTGCCTCTGCCTACAGACTAATAGGATTCTCACTTGAATTACCCACCAGGCAATCATCTGCAGGTGTGGCAAGTATTTTTCAACAGAGTGGGGCAGTTGCTACTGCCTGGAGGCTAATAGTTATTTTTAATCTCTTAAGTGGCCTCAGGGCAAGATGTTTTTCAATAGGGTGTGTCAACTGTCTTCCCCCCAGGCAAGGCAGATGTCTATGTAGGAAAGATGTCCTCTGCTACTTGAGGGAATGACTCAACCCAGGAAACAGGGTGTCTGCCTTCTGAGCTCTACCCCCAGAGTCCCCAGTCTTGGTTTCTGCCCTCACAGCTCCAGTCCACATCACCCTCCCTCTGCCAGAGCACAAGGTGGGTGGCTCCACAGGGAATTTTGTGCATTGGCCCTTTAAGAGAGTGCCTGAATTTCCAGCCATTTTTCCCTGGCAGACAGTGCCCCGCTGCTTTTCACAGCCAGATGTTATGTGGGTACCCTCCTCAGTTTTGGTGTGGGGGGAGGGCAGCTTGGGGATTAGATCCCAGAGTTCTCAGTGGCAACCCCCCACAGCTGAGATCTCTCTCAGAGACTTCAGTTGCTGTCTGTGGGCACTGGGCCAGCCCTTTCACACCTCCGCCCCTCCTACCAGTCTCTATGCGGTCTCCACTTTTGGTCCTCCTGTTTAAGTTTTCCAGGAACCATCAAACTGTTTTCCACAGCAACTGCACCATTTTACATTCCTATCAGCAGTGCATAAGGGTTTCAACTTTTTCCACATCCTTGTCATCACTTGTTATTCTCTGTCTTTTTTTCTTTAGCCATGTCAGTGGACACAAAATGGTATCTCATTGTGGTTTTTATTTGCAATTCTCTGATGGCTAATGATGCTGAGCATCCCTTTATGGGATTATTGGACACCTGTATGTCTTCTTTGGAAAAATGTCTATTCAAGTTCTTTGCATAGTGTTTAATTGGGTTGTCTGTGGTTTTTTTTACTCTTTAGCTATTAAAGTTCTTCATATATTCTAGACACAAAAAACTTGTCAGATATATGATTTGCAAATATTTTCTCCCATTTGTAGGTTGTCTTTTCACTTTTGTGACAGTGTCCTTTGATGCACAAAATCTTTAAATTTTGGTGAAGTCTAATTTATCTATTTAGATATCATATCAAAGTAAGCATTGCCTAGTCTAAGGTTACAAGGATTTATACCTATGTTTTCTTCTAAGAGTTTCATAGTTTTATCTCTTACATTTAATCTTTGATCTATGTTGTTGATTTTTTCATATGAGGTTGGGGTCCAACTTCATTCTTTTGTATGTAGAAATCCAGTTATTCCAGCACCATCTGTTGAACAGACTATTTTTTCTCACTGAATGATCTTGGCACTCTTGTCAAAAATCAATAGGCAATAGATGTGTGGATTTATTTCCAGACTCTCAATTCCATTCCATTGATATATATGGCTATACTTCTGCCAATACCACATGATTTTGATTGCTGTAGCTTTGTAGTATGTTTTAAAGTTGGGAAGTATAAGTTCTCCAACTTTGTTTTTATTTTATAAGATTGTTTTGGATATTTGGGGTCCCTTCCAATTCCATATGAATTTTAGGATTAGTTTTTCCATTTCTGCAGAAATGGCTATTGAGATTTTTGTTGGTGATTTTATTGATTCTGTAGATCACTTTGGGGAGTATGCAGTCTCAGTTGGTTGGAGCATCATCCCATACGCCAGAAGGTTGTGGGTTTGATTCCCAGTAAGGGCACATAACTAGGTTTTGGGTTTGATCCCCAATTGGGGCACGTACTGGAGGCAACCGATCAATGTTTCTTACATTCATGATTCTCTCTCTCTCTCTCTCTCTCTCTCCCCCTTTCCTCTCTCTGAAAGGATTTTAAAAAACAACCTTAAGTCTTCCAATCCATGAATATGTGGTGTCTTCTATTCATTTATGTCTTCCTTAACTTCTTTCAGCAATGTTTTGTAGTTGTCAGTGAACAACTCTTGTACATCCTTGGTTAATACAGTCCTAAGTATATTATTTTATTTGATGCTATTGTAAATTGAATTGTTTTCTTAATTTCTGTTTCAAATTGTTTATTGCTAATATATAGAAATACAACTAATTTTCTGTTTTGAGCCTATATTCTACAACTTTGCTTAATTTGTTCATTATCTCTGAGAATTTTAGTGGATTCTTTATATATATATAAGATCATGTCATCTGTGAATAGAGACACTTTTAATTCTTCCTTTCCAATTTATATGCCTTTATTTCTTTTTATTGCCTAACTTCCCTTGCTAGCATTTCCAGTACTCTTAAATAAAAGTGGTGAGAGTGGTCGTTCTTGTCTTCTTCCTGATCTTAAGTAGAAAACTTTCAGTCATTCAACTTTGAGTGTGATGTTAGCTGTGGTTTGCCATGTATGCCCTTTATCAGGTTGAGGAAATTTCCTTCTACTCCTAGTCTGTTGAGTGTTTTTATCATGAAAGGATGTTGAATTACATCAAAATCTTTTTCTTCATCAAGTAAAATGATCATGTGGTGTTGCCTTCATCCTCTTAATGTGGTGTGTTAGTGCTGGTTGATGTTTCTACATTGAACCACCCTTGCATTCTTGGGATAAATCCTCCTTGGCCATGATGTACAATCCTTTTAATCTGCTGGATAATTTTGTTTGCAATGATTTTGGTGAAGATTTCTGCATTGGTATTTATAAGGGATGTTGGTCTGTAGTTTCTTTTCTTATATTAGTCTGGTTTTGGTGTCCGGGTAATGCTGACCTCATAGAATGTGTTTTGAAAGGTTCCCTCCTCATGTTTTTTGGAAGAGTTTAAGAATCATTGGTGTTGATTCTTCTTTAAATGTTAGTTATAACTCGCCAAGCTTTCTTTGTTGAGAGATATTAAATTACAGATTTAATATCTCTATAACATGTCGAGATATTAAATTACAGATTTAATATCTTGACATGTTATAGATCTATTCAGATTTTCTATTTCTTCTTGAGTTAGTTTTAGTAGTTTGTGTTTTCTAGGAATTTCTCCATGTTGTCTAGATTTCTTGCTTTTTTGCATGCCTCATAATTTTTGGTTGAAATATGTACCTTTTTAATATTATAATATGGCAACTCTGAAAATTGGATTATTTTCCCTCCTCTGTTGTGCTTGCTGTGAGTTGTAGTTGCTTATTTTTGTGTCTTTCTTTTTTTTTAATCCTCACCCTGACCAAAGCACAGCATAGGACCCACATGTGCCTGTACATGTGTGAGTGTGGGGTATGTTTTTATTGATTTTATAGAAAGAGGGAAGGGGAGAGAGAGAAAGAAATGCCAATGTGAGAGAGAAACATCTATGAGTTGTCTCCCATATACACCCCAACTGGGGATCGAACCCACAATCTTTTGGTGTATGGGATAACACCCCAACTAACTAAGCCACCCGACCAGGGTTCTTTGTCATGTGTGGTCTCTGAGGTATCTGTTTCTTTAGCTTGTGGTCAGTTAGTGGTTTGGCAGAAATTTCCTTAATATCCTGGAGCAAAACATATACAACTGAAAGGGAAAAATACTCCTTCTAGTTTTTGCAGCTTGGCTGTGCTGTGCACTCTTTCCATGTTAGCTAGTCTGCTCACAACTCTGCCTTAGTTTTGATCCCTGCCACTGAGCCTGAAGATCAGCTGGAGATGAAATCTTAAGATATTTCTTGAGCATGCATCCTGCCTTTGGTAGGCATGTGGCTTTAGCTCTCTCGGGATACAGAGGAGCTTTTCAAAGCTTTTATTCACCAAAGTAGCTCTTCTCCCAGCCTTTCCTCCCAGGCAGCCAACTGTAATCTTTTTCCCCAGGTGGCAGTGGCTTGTTAATTTGATTTTCAATGTTTTCAAGGAATATCCTCCCCTGAGAAACTTCAAAATTTTTATATCAGTCCTTTAGGGAACCAAACAAGTCCTTGAGAACAATATCCACTACACTCCCTCCAGAACCATCTACCCACATGGAAACAACAAAGACGGCCATCTCAAGACTTCACGTGAGAGGGTGGTTTGCTTGGTTGCTGAAAACCTTGGGCTCCATTCCAGGGTTCTAATGATGTTGAGTCTTTGCTTGATTATTTCAAATTCATTTTTATTGATTTCAGAGAGGAAGGGAGAGAGACATAGAGAGAGATAGAGATAGAGATAGAGATAGAGAGAGAGAGAGAGAGAGAGAGAGAGAGAATGAGGAGAATCATTGATCGGCTGCCTCCTGCACACCCCACACCGGGGACTGAGCCCACAACCCAGGCATGTGCCCTGACAGGGAATCAAATTGTGACCTCTTGGTTCATAGGTTGACACTCTACCACTGAGCCACATTGCACAGGCTTGATTTTTTTCATTTTTCTGTGGAAGGCAGGCCCTGGACACTTCCTACTCTGCTATTTTGCTGATGTCACTTCGTATTGCCTTTGAGACCTAGTCTCAGGGACCAGGCATCACCACATTCATTGAGGCAGTTTCAAATGCCCCCCAAGGTCTAAGGTAGGGGACACAAACTCCACCCCTTAATGGCATGTTAAAGTCACCTTAAGAGGTGAGCATGAAGGATAAGATGTGCACTGGTGCAGCCGCTCTCAGAATACAGGAGAAGGAAAAAGAACGAGAGATGCACCAGGTCCTGGGATTGGTGGCATGCATGTAGCAGGGGCCCACTGAAGAGAGGTCCTGGGAGTGCAGCTGAATGCTGCATTGAGGGCTGGTGGGACCTGATGGTGTTTGTTCAAGGGCCCAGGACTCCCCAATGTCAGATGGTCATAACAATCTCCCCCAGGTGAGCCCATTTTCTCTGGAGCTTGTGGGGTCCACTCACTTCCTGGAGTGTCACCCTTCCCATCTACAAAATGGAAAAATAATTGCTACTCAGCTGACTTCACAGAACTACCATAAGCATAATTATATAGCAGCTCCCCATGGGGATGGCCACTGCCATGCATGGGAGGAGTTAGGTCCACAGGGCAATGTGGCACATCAGGCATGTGGGAACATGTGTGTATGAGTGCATGTGTGTGCTTGCATGTGTGCCTATACATGTGTGAGTGTGGGGCATGTGTGCATAAAGTTGTATGGGTGTGCATGGCTGCATGTGTACATGTGTGCCCATGTTTGAGCAAATGTGTGTAGTGTGTTTGGTGTTCATGTGTGTGCTTAATATGTGTATATACATATGTGGTGTGTGTATATACATGTGTGGTGTGTCTATTTATATGCACAAGTGTGCATTGCATGGTGTATATGCATGAACATTATATCTGTGCACATGTGAGCAAGCATGTATGTGGTGCAGTTGCTGCCTATGTGGGTCCTATGCTGTGCTTTGGTCAGTGGTGTTGTGGAGCAGGGAGGCATGTTCAGCACTTGTACCATGGTCAGGAGCCCCAGACAGGGTCCTAGGGCTCTCTGGGTTCCTGGTTACAGAGTCCAGACTGGCATTCCTCGGGTTCTAACTTCCCCAAAAGGAAACAGCAGGATTTGGGGAAGAAGGCAGAAGCCTGTCCTACCTGGAGAGGCTGCCAGTGGTGGTGGAGTAAGGCTGTCTCCAATGGGGTTGGGAAGCCAGGGAGGGAAGTGTGGGTTTACTTACGGGCTCTAGTCTATCCCATTGCTCCACATGTCTATCCCATCAATGCCCATGCCACGCCATCTTGATTACCTGCAGTAAGTTTTGCAATCCAAAAGTGTGAGTTTTCCAACTTTGTTCTGCTTGTCCAGGCTTTATTTGGTTATTTGGGGCTCCTTACCATCCTATATGAATTTTAGGATCAGCTCGTCAATTTCTGCAAAAAGCTTGGATTTTAAGGATTGCATTGAATCTGTACATTAATTTTGGGAATATGGCCATCTTACAATATTGTCTCCTGATCCAGAACCATGGAATGTCTTTCCATTTACTCCGGCCTTCCTTAATTTCTTTTAATGACATTTTGTTGTTTTCAGGGTACAAGTCTTGCACTTCTTTTATAAAATTTATTTCTATGTAGTTTATTCTTTTTGATACGATGGTAAATGAAACTGTTTTCTTAATCTCATGTTTAGATTGTTCATTGTTAGTGTAAAGAAACACAGTCAATTTTTAATATTGACCTCATACTCTGTAACCTTGCTGAAGGTTTATCAGTCAGATAGTTTTTATGAATTCCTTAGGATTTTCATGTTATTTGCTAATAGAGACTATTTTCCTTCTCCCTTCCAATCTAGACATTCTTTGTTTCTTTTCTTTGCTCATTTGCCCTAGCTGGAGCATCCAGAACAATGTTGAAGAGCAGTGAGCAGTGTTTCACCACTGGGTATAATGCTAGCTAGTTTTATAGATCTCAGTGTGAGGATACCAATTCGCCTGAATAGGTAATGTGGGAGAGTATATATATATATATATATATATATATATATATATATATATATAGAGAGAGAGAGAGAGAGAGAGAGAGAGAGAGAGAGACTATATATATGTATATGTATATATAGTCTCTCTTTTTTTAAGGACAATTGTTTTATTTATGTATTTATTTATTTATATTTCAAAAAGTAAGGAAGAGGGAGAGAGAGAAAGAAATACCAATTATGAGAGAGAATCATTGATTGGCTGCCTCCTGCACACCCCCTACTGGAGATTGAGCCCGCAACCTGGGCATGTGCCCTTGACCAGAATCGAATCCAGGACCCTTCAGTCCACAGACTGACACTCTATCCACTGAGTCAAACCAGCTTGGGCTATAATGTCTCTTTTGATTCTTTGCACTTTTTTGAGTTACATGTGCCAAAAATCACATAGCAATCTATCATCAAAAAGTTTTAAAAATCTGTGAGCTCATGACTCAGTTGGATTGTCTTTCATTGTGTGGAAAAGGAGAAATTGGAAACACCTGATGTGCACAGGGCTTTGTGGCCCAGTTGTCATAGCCAACGCCAGGCTGGCCACATGCCAGGAAGACTAAGAGTCTCCTCCGGGCAGAGAGGGAGAGAGTGGCCCTGGAAGATAAGGCAGGAGCCTAAGCAAGGATACCTTGGAACCCCCCAGGCCATCTAAGGGCTCTGGCTCCTTTCCAGGCGCCCCGGGGACACATGGACTGACCCGCATGGAGGTCCCTGGGGTAAGCCGTTGTTCCCTTGGGGCACAACATTGCCCTCACTGGATGCAGGCTCTGTCCTTTCTTCACACATTAGTACATGAGTCCCGTCATCCTCAGCTCCAAACCGCGATTTCCCAGCTATGCTCAGACCCACACACATCTAGGTCAGCAAGGCCATTGAAGCCCTGAGGTCTGTTTGCCTAAGACTTCATCTTCTCCCCTCTGTGTTTCCCACCCCAGGGTGACGCAGCGTCCCGCTTTCTCCTGAGATGCTTCCTGCTCCTTGTGTGCTTCAGATGATGCTATCACAGATCTTACCCAGAGCTGCCAATCCCTGTACCCCACCTCACTACGCCCCGAATCTGAAATGAGGGCAGTCTTTGTGCCCTGGTCATCAAAGTCCTCATCCTGTCCAGCTTATTCTTCAGCTCTCAGCCCACAGGTCCCACCTGGGCAGCAGCTCCAGGCCCCCAGAGCCGCTCCCCATTTCCTGGCTCCATCTGTGCCCCACTAACGCCATCGCTATCTGGGGCAAGAGTCTCGTGTGCCCCACCACATGCCCAGCAGGTGCACAGCAGATGCACAAGGGCAGTTCCAGTGTGTGCACTAGCACATAGTAGGTGCTTGGTAAGGAGGTTTTGAGCCAGTGGCTGAAAGACGTGCTGTGTGCCCGGATATCCCCGTGTGGGCAGACTTCTCAGGGGAGGTGGCACTTGAGCTGGATCTCAAAGAGTTTTCTCTCTTCCTTTACAATAAGTATACAGTGTTTTCTGGTGGGGTGCTCAGTGTTTTACATCAAGCCACAAATTGAATCCTAGTACCCATCAGATGAGCCAGAATTATAGTTACAAGTGAGGAAACTAAGGTAAGATGAGGGGCCTGGTCAGGACTCCTGAGGGTACCCCAGCCCATGTGGAGTCAGCAGGAACTCTCTGGAGCAAGAAGGTACGCAAGGCCTAGGGAGATGCCCTCCTCTTCTGCACCCCTTAACTTCCTCAAAAGCCTCTCCTAGGAAGTCTGGACACCAGCAGGCCACAGGGACACTCCTGAGGCCTCCATGTCCTGACCCCTTATAACCCCAGATCCACTCTCCCTATGTCCATCCTCCCCTCATCCACACCCACATCTGATCTCCCATGTTCACTCTCCCCGTGTCAACTCTCCCCACATTCACTCCTCCATGTCCACTCTCCATGTCCACTTCCCCACATCTACTCCCCCACATCTGCTCTCCCCATGTCCACTTCCCCACATCTACTCCCCCACATCCACTCTCCTGATGTTCATTCCCCACATCCACTCTCCCCATGTCTACTTCCCCACATCTACTCGTCCTATATCCAAGCTCCTATCTCTGTTCCTTGCTCCCTCTGGCTCCCCCTATCCAGTATCTCCCACCCCCTCCCTCTCACATATCCCACCTCCCCCCTTTTCTGCTAGATTACAATTGCTTCAGCCCCCAACCCTCACCATTTGGTCTAAATGGGACAGAAGGAGCTCTGCTCTCCCTCACCTGCCATGGGGCTGAGAAAGGCCCTGATCACTGTGGTGAATGGCCCGGAGGAAGGAGCTGACCAGGTGCTCCAGAGAGATGCTGGCTCCCGGAGGCAACTATGGAGCCCTCCTCCTCACCTGCCCCCTGACTGTAATTAATCTGATTGGATTAGGGGTCAGGGCAACCCTAATCATCTCAGAGGTCACCCAGGCTTTACGGTGGGGGTCCATGGGTCTTTCCCCCTCCCCCCCCCCCCGCCACTGAGGGGGCCTCATTGAACAGAGCTTAACCACCGGGCCAGCTTAGGATAGGGGCCCAGCCTTGTGTGGGCATGTGTGCATGCATGTTTGAGCATGTGTAAGTGTGTGCGGGGTGTGTGAGGATATAAGGGAAGAGCATATGCTCATAGCTCCTGCTTTCAGCACACAGACACACACACACACACACACACACACACACACACACACATACACACACACTCCCCGCCACCTGCTTGGCCTGGGGCTGGACCCACAGAACGTGCTGGCGGGAAGGTGGGGTTGGGTGACAGAAGTGAGCCCTAGCTTGGGACAAGTGCCCCCTCCTGCTTCCAAGGCAGCAGGACCATTTAATATGCATTGTAGGGCAAAAAGCATTTGAAGAATTTCTGAGTGCATGGAGGCTGGCGCAGGATTGCTGCTTATCTGCTCCCCACCCCTGGCAGGGCTCAGGCACCTGAAGGGCCTGCTTTCCCCAGAGCTGGCCCACACCCCCTCTTGACCCATGAGGTGAAGGAGTGGGGAGGCCTCCAGGCAAGGGAGACAGATCTCAGAGCTAGGAGCCTCAGCAGACACCCTAAAGTAGGAGAGACCCTCATGTGAGCTCCTCCCCTCCCACAAAACTGCTGGGAAGCACAGTGGCATGTGGCCAGCCTAGGGTCCAAGCGTGAGGGGGCCTCCCCTGTGGCACATGGCTTTGCAGGGAGCTGGGCTCCCAGCCAGGTGGGGCATTTCACCTGAAAGCAATGGAAGGTCCCCAGCTGCATCCTCCAATGACACTGGGCACTGGGCTGTGTCTATTCATGCATTCTGTACCCTTGGTGCAAGCAGGGCCGGGAGCCTGTCACTTCAGAGTACTGATCAGTTCTCCCAGGATCCCTAAGCCCCTCTGGCAAGGTCTGGGAAGGTCAATCAAGTTCTCAGCAGGTGTGTGCCCAGACCCCAATCTTTCCTGTTCTCTTTGGGGGCTGGGCTAAGGAGGAGCAGGAGGGGGCAGCATGCCCTGTCCCCTCCCTGACAGAGCCCTTTTCCTGGACATGCTCCAAGAGGTGGTCTGCTGCCTCCCTGGGAGGGCTGGGTGCAGGCACGAGCTGGGCTCAGTGCTCAGGAGGGGCCTGAATAGGAGGCCCTCGAGGGGATCAGCATCCCCAATCCAGGTTGCAACCTTTGACCCTCATCAGAAAGTGTTTCTGTGCTGGGTGGTGGGGGCTCCCCCATATATCATTAACTCTTCCCAGTGGGAGGGGGTGAAGGCGCCAGAGAAACTCTACAACACCCTGCCGTGCCCGGCTCAGAGCACAATGTGCCCACCAGGACGACAAGATTAACCATAGAGAAAAGTGAAAATGCTGCTGGATTCACACGCCCGAGGGCCATGTTCAGCGTGTGAACAGCGCTCCCCACACATACCTCCCGGTTGCTATGACCAGCTTGCCATGGCCTAATCGCCGACGAGGGGGAAATTCATATAAAATATCACAGGCCATTGTGGGCCTAATGCGGCATGACAGTGGCTCACAAAGCCAAATTCATTAGCCCCAGCAGGTAATCAGAGGACACTGGCCATGCCGGAGGGGCGGTGTCAGAGGCCACTGCCTTGGCCACAGTGGGGTGCCAGCCGAATTCCACTCTCAGGTGGTTTCAGGATGCAGTATTACCAGATGCCATCGCGACCCCCCCCTCCACTGCCCACTTCACTCTGGGACCAGGGAGCGTAGGCATTGTGGAAGGGGAGGCACTGGCCAGCCTGGTCCAGCAGAGCCACCGTCCTGGGGCATTGATTGAGGGAAGGTGCCAACCTACTGAATGCTCTAGGAGTGACCTGGGCTGCCACCTGCCAAGTGGGCAGAAGCTTGTAGGCCCCAAGCCACCTAGAAAGGTGGCGGGGGTGGGGGGGGCGGGGGGAAGGCAGAGAAGGAGGCTGGGGTACAGCATGGTTGAGGGCACTCCGGTTCTCTCTGTGATGCACCAGTGATGCTCTATAGGCAGGCAAGGGCCAAGTGACCCTCGGAGGCCTGCAGGTCAGCACTGACCTGAGGAGAGATGGAGCTCAGGAGCCCGTGGTGGGGAGAGCTGCACCCAGGTGAGGGCGGAGGTCAGCCAAGAAGAGACTCTAGCAAACAGGTCCTGCAGCTTCTAGGGAGGTCATACCCCACCCTGTCTTTGGCTGAGTCCCTGCCTGGCCACCAGGTGACAATAGACAGGCCTCTAAGTTCCAGAGGTCAGTGACCAAGGGCCTGGCTTCACGTACGGACCAGGCCAGGGACACAGCCCACCCTGGGGACCCAGGGCAGGGGGATTGTGTTAGAGACCCTCATGTGAGCTCCTCCCCTCCCACACACCTGCTGGGTCTTACAAATCTGAGGCTGTAATGGAGCCTGGGGACTCATCTCAGGAGCCCTTCTTCCTCATCCAGCATTAGCACCCTACAGCTGGGGAATCACCTGGGATCTTTTATAGATGTAGATGTCCCCAAGAACTGTGGCCCTAGGCACACTGGTGGGCCTGCAGTGACACAGGGCTTGGGTGACCTTGTCTCTGCAGAACTTCCCAAAGAGACCACCTAGTGAACCCCACAGACAGAATGTCCCAAGAGTTTCAGCTTACTATTCAGAGATCACATTTGAACAGTCCCCTTCCAGGAACCTCCACTGCCTGGAGTTACCCTTGTCCCTCAGAAAGGCCAGTACAGTGTCTCCTCAGGCCAACGGCTCATCCCAGGAACCCCTCCTCCGCATCCAGTATTAGTGCCCCTGCCTTCCCCTCCCAGGAGGGGACAGGCAGGCATCCCCTCACCCCACCATGGCAGTGGGATGTGGGCCCAGCAGGGTAGGTGGAGTCCCCGCCTCTTCAAGGTTGCAACCACAGAAACAGACTGGTGGGGTCTCAGGATCCCTTGCTGGGGATGCAGAAGCCTCTCCCAGGACTTCTGTCTGGGGTATGTGGCTGACCTGCTGTGCAGCCTGGGGCCAGTGGCTGACCTGCTCTGAACCTCCACATGTTGCTGGTGCTGAGTAGAGCACCCCTCTTCCTGTCTGTGCTGGTTCTCTCATCCGTGATAAAGGATTCATGGTCCAGGGCAAGGTGGCCTTCAGGCTGTGCCTCCCTATCAGTCTGACTGAAATGGCCCCCTGGGTGACCTCCCCAAGGGAAGGTCAGCTCAGAGACAGAGGCTTTCTTGTCCACCATGAACACAGTTGGTACTCAATGAATAGGTGCCAACTGACCAGCTTCATGGTGAAATATGAAAAACAAGATCCTTGGAATAATTTTTTGGAACTTTCTTCAACATATAGGACTTTAGAAATATGGCCTTTTTGATGTTAAAAAGTCCTTTCCCGAAATTATGGTAGTCATTGTTTAAATGTTTTTCCCTCTCATGAAAAAGTAATAATACTTGGCAGTACTCTTTCAGCCCACAAATGATCTCTGGTACTTGACAAGCCCCTGGAAACAAAGGAATTGCTAAGATCCTTTTAGCTCTAAGTTCTGGGAGGTGAAGTCCTTGCCAAAGACCATCTCAGAAGTGACACTTGGCTCCCCACACCTAAGGCTGCACTGGCGGCTGTAATGGGCTCCTCTTCCTGCCCACCTCCAGACGCCCAGTTCTTGCCACACAGGACTCCTCGTCTGCACCAGACTCTCCCCATCCATCCACCATCCATCTATCATCTATCCACCTATCCATTCACCTATCTACCCACTCACCCACCCATCTATTCTCTATGCACCATCCACTAGCCATATATCCATCTATCCATCCATCCACCCATCCACCACCCATCCACCATCCATCTACCCCAGGCCTGCCCCAAAGCTCATGTTGCCAAGCCTACTTCTCATATTGCCTTATTCCCCCTGCTCTCTTCCTCATGAACTGTAAGCTCCCAAAGGTAAATGACTTCACACAGCTCAAAGCAGAGAACTTGACTTGCAACAGCAGAGCCTACTACTAACGGTATGGAAGGATTCCTCTGGTTCACCCTCCTCCTTCCCAGTACAAAGATTCTCTCCACCTGATAATCGGTCAGTCATCCAGCTTCTGCTTAATTACCACTTGGACAGGCAGCTCTTTCAACTTTCGGAAGCCTGGGCTGTTAGAAACTTCATCATATGGAGCAGCAATCCACTTTCTTTCAGATTTTTTACCTTGGCTTTCGAGAATGGGCACCTTGCATCTTGTTTATCTCATATTCCTAGTTCTGAATTTACTGTATGTCTCATTGTTAACTCTCAGATACTGGATGGATGAAAGGATTGATGAACAGACAGAAGATGGATAGATGGTGGATGGATGGTGGATGGATGGATGGGAGATGGATGGAAGGAAGGATAAATCATTGGTATTTTGCATGAACTCAATAAATAATTGCTAATGAGACAGCATTAAGTTGGAAAGATGGTTTCCTGGTGGAAGATGCTTGTCTTACAGAACAGCTTTGTCTGATCACAGTATGGGAATGAGCTACCTGGGCCTGAAGGGAGCAGGCCTGAGATAGCTCAAGAAACTTATCCAGGCTCTTCCCCAGAGACATGGCAAACTGGAAGCGTTGGTCCTTAAGCACCCCCCTCCCATCGTAGCCTGTGTCTCTTCCTTTTCTCTTAACCTTGCACAGCCCATTGGGAAGAAGGCATTTTGCTGGTGAAGGAGGTGCCTTCCCAGGGCAGGATGGCTCCCCATCCCTTCCTCAGGAGCTGCTATGTTGTGTAAACAGAAGCAGAAACCTCTGCAGAAGCTGCTGCCTGTGAATAACAACTTGGCTGCGACTGCGGCAGCCAATGGGCTCCAGACCCTCCACACCAATGACCTCAGGGAAGCCTGTACCCCTCCTCTGTAAACGGAGGCCATTCCAGCCATGGGTCATAACCTTACTGTTCAGATCCCTGTGGAAATTTGATCGAGGCAATGGGTTCTCGATTCAGAAATCGGCACAAGTTTTCAGACATGCGCTGTCATTCTTGCTTACGGTTTCGGGAGGGTTATGAACCCTTAGAAGCCTCCCTATTGCTCCTAGGTTAAAGTCATATGGGCGTTCTGGGGTCTTCCTTCTGCATGGCTTCAGGGTGCATTTTAACTTTTTTTTTGGAAGTAAGTATCGACTTATAGAAACATTGCATGAATGAGTCCAAATCTACTCCCAGGCCTCTCCCAGGGCTGACATAGCACAAACCAGGTGCATCCATCAAAATTAAGTTCCATCACCATTCACTAAGCTCCAGATTTTTCTCAGGTTTCACCCGTTTTTTCCACCAATGTTTCTTTTTTGTCCAGGATCTTACGCTGGACCTTGTCCTTTGTGCCCTTGAGACTGGAAGGAGCCTGCTCAGGCCTCTGGGTCTCCTGACGATTAGATAAAAGTTATGCATCCTTGGCAGGAATGCCTTGAAAGCAGCCCTGGCCATTTTTGCTCAGTGCTTAGAGCATCTGCCTGCAGACCAAAAGGTCTCATGTTCAATTCCAGTCAAGGGCATGTACCTTAGTTGCAGGTTCCCCAGCCCCAGTGAGGGCACATGCAGGAGGCAGCCAATCAACATGTCTCTCTCACATTGATGTTTCTCTTCCCCTCCTCCCTCCCTTCCTCTCTCTCTAGAAATCAATGGAAAAAATATCCTCAGGTAAAAAAATATCCTAGGGTGAGGATTTAAAAAAAAAAAAAGAATGCCTTGAGAGCAATGGGGTGTCCTCAGAGCACCATCTGGGGAGGTGCATGGTGCATGGCATCTGTCCCATTGCTGGCTGTGTCAACCTCAGTCCCTCTGGTGAGATGGGCCTGCCCAGTTTCTCCAGCACAGTCACAGCCTTTCTTGGTGCTGGGTCAGTATTGCGGCGAACTGCTCAGGCCTATCTTGAGCTTTAAAATGCACTTCCTTTGCCAAAACGAACCATTGCACGTTTTTCTGAAACATAAGGCAGAGGCTTCTTTTCTCCATGAGCGAATTGAAGGCTGCTCCATGGCATCCTCGGCTGGTAGGACTTTGTCTGAAGAGAGGTCTTCTCATCTGGCAGAAGGGGAAATTGAGGCCCACGGTGGGGGGCGGGAGAAATGTGTGCAGGATTGCACAGCTAGCTGGTGACAGAGCTGAGCAAAATGAGTTCTTTTTCCTCCAAGTTCAAGGGGAAGCTCCCCAAACCCTCCACCACCCCACACACCCTTTCCCTCAAGTGTGTCTGGAGGCCCTGGCTGTTTGTCTGAGGTCAATAAACAGGAATCTCCCAGCCCTTGTTGAGAGCTGTGGGGCAAGGCCTTTGCTTGCTCTCCCCTTATCTTCAGAGGAGAGAGGGACTAGCATAGAGGGAGGAGCAGAGGCAGAGCAGGGTCCTCCTATAGGAACCTGCCCTGAGCTCCCTGGGCTGAAAGGCAGCTCTGCTGGGGGTTGCAGGAGGGTATTCAGACCTTGGAGGTCCTTGAGAAGGGCAACCAGGGCCTTCAACCAGCTGAGAGTGAGAATGTGCTGTGGAGAAAGGCACCAGGCTGTGTGTGGAGGGTCCCAGGAGTGCCCAGCTCTGTCACCAGCTAGCTCTGTCTTGTGCCCTGAGCTGCCCTAGGAGGGGTGGCCAGGAAAGCTGGCCCCCCAGGAGTCCACAAGCCATCCTAACAACAGCCCCTAACCCAGGGTGCACTGGTGGGAGAGGAGGCATCAGGCTGAGCCCAGGAGAGGAGAGAAAGAGAAGAGTTGAGAGCGAGGGCCTGAGAAGTGGGAAGGAGGCAGCCTGAGCTCTTGAGAATACAAAATAAAGGTAGGAGCTCTGCTGAGTGTAGAGACAGGAGGGGAAGGGGTCTGTGTTCAGCACCCTGGCATTTATTCACTCAGATGCCTTAGGCCAGCAAGAGACTGCTGCAGGCCTGCCTATGAACTGATTCATTGTATTATGTAAGGAAAACAGGGAGGGGGCTTCATGAGTCTTGGGGAGGTAGCTACCTGGCTGATATTTGAGAAAGGGGAAGATGAGGGGAGCTACCCTGGATCTGTTCAAGGGCAAGCTGAGTGGGGAGGGTCACAGAGTAAGCCTGCCTAGATGGGCTGAGACCAGGCTAGACCCCCTGCCTCCTCCTCAGACCAGGTCCTCACTCCTTAGGAACCATCTGTGTGATCGCCTGATTGGGAACAAAAGGTGAACAGGACACAGTCCTTGCCTCAGGGAGCTTCCAGACCAAGCAGGTGAAGGAGGGAGCTCCCATGGGGCCTGGGAGCCTGAGGGGCCAAGAACAGATCATGCCCAGACCTCATGGCCACAGGATCCTGTCCTGTGCCCCAAAGAGTGGGGAATGGGACCAGGCAGATGCTGCATGAGCATTAGAACATCTGGGAAAAAAACTGAGGGAAGGGCAGTAGCTGAGTGTGGCTGGAGGCCAGGTAGTGGCTGACAGAACTGGGAGGGCAGCAGGGGGCAGGAGTTGGCCTGTGTTCAGTCAAGCAAGGACACAATGTCAAGAACTCTAGAAGGGGCCAGGCAGAGCCAGATGGACATTGGACAACGCACTGTGCCAGTGGCCTGTGTATGTGTGTGTGTGTGTGCATGTGTGTATATGTGTGTATGTGTGTATGGAAGTGTGTTAGAGAGTGTCTATGGGTGGGTCTCTGTGTGTGCATGTATATGTATGCATGCATGTTTGTATGTCCATGTGCATGTGTGTGCATGCATGTGTTTATGTGTGTCTATGCATGTTTGTGTGTGCCTGTGTGTCTATGTGTGAGAGTATCTACGGGGGTGTTACGGAGGTGTGTGTGTGGCTGTGTGGCCATGTTTATGGGAGAGTGAATGTCTGTGTATATCTGTGTCTGTGTGTGACAGTGTCTATGGGTGTGTATATCTGTGCATGCATGTATGTGTATATGTTTGTGCATGCATTTGTGTATGCCTCTGTGTTTCTGTGTATCTATATGTGTTTCTATGTGTCTGTGTGTAAGAAACTGTCTAGGGGGGGTGGGTGCATGTGTGTGTACATGTGTGTATACACCTATATGTGTCTGTGTGTGTGAGGGTGTTTATGGGTGTGTATGTGCTTGTCATGTATGTGTATATGCATGTGTGTGTGTGTGTGTGTGTGTGTGTGTGCGTCCCTGTGTCTGTGTGTGTGGTACATATGGATCAGGGAAGAAGCTGGAGGCTGAGGGTGCAGGTTCCAACCAGGAGCTCCTTCAGGTCCTGGTGGAAGATGCTGAGGGCTGGACTCCTAGGGAAGAGCTGGGTGAGCAGGATAGGCCTGGGCCCCCAAGACCAGAGCAGCTTTCAGTTTGGGTCAGTCCCAAGCTGGCAGTGGGAGGCCTTCTGGGGCTTATGGCTGGGTGTGTGGCCCAGACCTTCCCAAAAGCAGGGAGAGACCAGGCCTGCTCAGTTCAGAGCCCAGGGAGGACACGGGTGTCCAGAGCCTGCACAAAGCTGTCAGAAATTGTTGGTAAATCTATGGAAAGAATCACCAAAAGCAAAAGTGCAAGTGGGGCCAGATGGCCAGTGGGAGGCCAATGCAGAGGGCATGTCCTCTCGGTATCTGGGGAATACGTGTGTGTGGATGTGAATGAAGCTGGGCGGGTGAGTCTGAGTGTGTACATTCACGGGGTTTAGGGCACCCATGCTCGGCTGCAAACCTGGAAGCAGCCTGAAACCTCTGCTTACTCCCCAGGATGGAGCCCATCTACCCATATCCCTCCCAGAACAAAAGCCCCCTGGGCACTGAGGTGGGGTGAGGAGGCAACAGCACCCCTCTACCATTACTCGCCTATAGCCTTTGGGAGCTCAGCAGGATCCAGGCCTGCCTGGGGCCTCTGCCCAGGAGGAGCTTGGGGGAACACAACAAGGCACTCACCCGGTGCCCTAATCAGTCCTGTTCCCACATCTCTCCACCCAAGACCTGAGGAGAGACAGGAGCCAGAGCCAAGAAAGGTGGGGTGCAGGATCCCATATGAGGGCAACAGAAACACCTAAGGCACACCAGCCATCAGAGCCAAGCCAGGGTTCAGCCTGGCCTGCTGGGCTCCAAAGCCCTGAGAGTTCTTTCACTATGTTTTTAATTCCTGCTAGTTGCAGGTAAGCTCCAGGGGGCCATCTGGCTCCCTACTGTTTGTTTCTCCAGCAGGGCTTAGCAAACAGCACCTGCTGTGCAATGGTGACCTGGGGACCCAGGGCAGCCCAACTCCCTCATCCTGAACCCAGAGCCCATCAGAATGTTTACACACACCCAGGAGGCAATGCATTCATTCCCTCAGGAAAAGTCCTGCTTGGGGATGCCAGGCTGCCCCACCCCCCACATGCCCTGTACTTCCCTCTGGTCCTGCCAGCCCAGCAGAATACCCCTGCCCTCTGCTTTCTCTCTGTCTGCTTCCTATCTGTCTTTCAAGACCATCTTCAAGGCTCTGTCTACCAGGGGCAGGCTAGGCCGCCCCTACCCAGCAAGGTCCAGGGGGCCTCCTTGGACAGCTGCATATACCTGTCTGATGCTGTTGCCTGGCGAGCTTCCTCTTCCCAAGCTCCAGCCCTCCCCCACTGCCCCTCTGCAAAACTAATGTCACTCCCTCTGACTCACTTTCCAAGAGGCTGCATGCAGGGGCCCAATATCAGCCTCTGGGTTAACAGAGGCCTGGAGGCTGTCCTGGGGCAGGTGTCAGGCAGCCGTTGGGCATCCCCAGGCCTGAGCGTGTGGAGCCTGCACAGGGTGAGCATGCACCGGGGTCCTGTGGTCCTTGCAGCACCTAGAGTCCTGGTGAAGGAGGGGAAAGATGTGCAGGCAGAACGGCAGCATAGATAGCAGCATGTGGGCCAGAGCCACACTCTGGGCAGGTCATCAGGCTGCTGGAAGCTGCAGGTCATCAGACTGGGAAGTCTGGGCAGGGGGAGCTGACCCCAGGGCTGTCCAGTGGCCTTGGTTCAGTCAGCATGATTATTTTGAGAAGTATCATGCTCTTTTTCCAATTACTGCTAAATAAAATTCCATTTTATGCAAATGCCACAAATTTTTATGAAGGTATAATTGACATATACACTGAGTGGCCAGATTATTATGATCTCTGAACGCATAATAATCTGGCCACTCAATATAAATATATATATATATATATTAGAGGCCCGGTGCATGAATTCGTACATGGGTGGGTCCGGCCAGCCTGGCCAGGGGCAGGGGACATGGGCCATTGGCTGGAGCTTGTACTGCTGGTCGAACTCCTGGTCGAGGGGACAATTTGCATATTAGCCTTTTATTATATAGGACTAGAGGCCCGGTGCACGAAATTCGTGCACAGGAGGACGGGGGATCCCTCAGCCCAGCCTGCACCCTCTCCATTCTGGGACCCCTCGAGGGGTGTCCGACTGCCCATTTAGGCCCTATCCCAGTGGTGGGATCGGGCCTAAACGGGCAGTCGGACATCTCTCTCACAATTCAGGACTGCTGGCTCCCAACTGCTCACCTGCCTGCCTTCCTGATTGCCCCTAACCGCTTCTGCCTGCCAGCCTGATCACCCCCTAACCACTCCTCTGCTAGCGTGATTGATGTCAAACTGCTCCCCTGCCAGCCTATTTTCCCCTAACTGCCCTCCTCTGCAGCCCTGGTCACCCCAACTTCCCTCCTCTACTGGCTTGGTCACCCCTAACTGCCCTCCCCTGCAGGCTTGATTGCCCACAACTGGCCTCCCTTGCAGGCCTGATCCCTCCCAACTGCCCTCCCTTGCTGGCCATCTTGTGGTGGCATTCTTGTGTCCACATGGGGGCAGGATCTTTGACCACATGGGGCAGCCATCTTGTGTGTTGGAGTGATGGTCAATCTGCATATTACTCTTTTATTAGATAGGATAGAGGCTTGGTGCACCGGTGGGGGCCAGCTGGTTTGCCCTAAAGGGTGTCCCGGATCAGGTTGGGGGTTCCCTTGGGGTGTGGGGTGGCCTGGGCGAGGGGCCTGTGGTGGTTTGCAGGCTGGCCACGCCCCCTGGCAACCCAAGCGGAGGCCCTGGGATCTGGGGTTTATTTATCTTCTACAATTGAAACTTTGTAGCCTGGAGCGGAGCCAAGCCTTCTGCTTGCTCCCTGGCTGCAGCCATTTCTGTTTGGGTTTATGTATCTTCTATAATTGAAACTTTGTAGCCTTAAGCTGAGGCCTGGGCCAGGCAGGGCTGCAGAAGCTTGGCTTCCTCCATTGCCGTGGGCAACCCTAGCCTCCTGCTCTTTCCAGCTCCGTGGCTGCCGCCATTTCTGTTTGGGTTTATGTATCTTCTATCATTGAAACTTTGTAGCCTTAAGTGGAGGCCTAGGTGGGCAAGGGCAGGCGGAAAGCTTGGCTTCCTCCATTTCCGGGGAAACCCAAGCCTCCCTCCCTCTCTCTGTGGCCGTAGCCATCTTGGTTGGGTTTATTTGCATATTCACTCCTGATTGGTTTGTGGGTGTAGCTTGTGGGCATGGCTTGTGGGTGTAGCGGAGTGAGGGTTAATTTGCATATTACTCTTTTATTAGATAGGATATACACTGAGTACCCAGATTATTATGCGTTCAGAGATCATAATAATCTGGCCACTCAGTGTATATTGTATTAGCTGTAGGTGTACAACATGATGATTTGGTATATTGTATGTTGTGAAATGATCTCCACAATAACTGTAGTTAACATCCATCACCTCATATAGCTACTATTTTTTGTGTGTGGTGATAACACAAGAAGTATTCTTAGCAACTTTCAGGTGTACAATGCAGTCACCACCCTGTATATCTGATCACAGGACTTATTTATCGTATGCCATAGCTGTTTATCCATTCCCCTCTCAAGTCTGCACATATGGGAGCTGCCGGTTTGGGGCTGTTACAGAGAGCGGCCCTGACATTTGCTCCTGATCTCTGTGTCAATGCAAGACTTCCTCCAGGGGAAATACCTGGGTGATGGCTGGGGCAGGTGGTACGAGTATGTTTTTTAGAAGCTGACAAACCGCTTTTGAAGGAGCGCTCCCATTTCCCTCCAGCCAGCAGCTTGCAGGGTGCTCACATCCCTACACTTCCCCACAACCAGTGCAGTTCAGCATCACTTCTTGGGTTCCTTGGCCCTTGGTGGGCTTTCTCTGGGGAAGCTCTCCCTCTTCCTTGGGTCCTCTGGGGACAAGCACCCTCTCCCCCCAGCCCTGCCCCGGCCCTGCGCCCTGCCCACCTCACGCCTCTCTCCACAGCTACCCGGGAGTCTGCCTTCGTGCACGCCATTGCCTCCGCCGGAGTGGCCTTCGCAGTAACACGCTCCTGCGCCGAGGGCTCCGCTGCCATCTGCGGATGTAGCAGCCGTCACCAGGGCTCACCAGGCCACGGCTGGAAATGGGGTGGCTGCAGCGAGGACATCGAGTTTGGTGGGATGGTGTCTCGGGAGTTCGCGGACGCAAGAGAGAATAGGCCTGACGCCCGCTCTGCGATGAACCGCCACAACAATGAGGCTGGGCGCCAGGTAAGTCCACAACCCTGTGTGCCCTAGCCATGCATCTGGGGGCCCTCTGACCACTGTCCTGTGCACTGGGGAGGGTTCTCTGACCATGGCCCTCTGTGCCCTGGGGATGTTCCAGGGGGCCCTCAGAGCACACCCCTGGTCCTTTGAGGAGTGTGGCCTGGTCTGAAACACAGTACTGTCCAATTGCTCCTCAAGTGTCTGGGTATTCCCACAGAATGGTAGGTCCACTTCTGGAGTTGGGGGTCACAAGAAAGGAGGGATGGGATAAAGGCCTGCCTTGCAGGAGCTCCTACACAGCCAAAGAGATGCGGCTATAGCACAGTCTGGAAGTTCTGTGTGAGGGAATGCATACACATAAGGTGAACTGGCACAGAGGACAGTCCAGACCCAGGCTGGAGTCTCAAAAAAAAGACTTCTGCTGTCAAAGACAGTGAGCGAATAAATGCAGAGTAATGGCAGTTATCTAGCTGGGAGGAGGCCAGGAGAGCCTCCGGGCAGCCCAGGGTGAGGCTGCACATGAGTTAGTCTGGGTAGAATATGGAAAACAGAAGGAGAAGGAGAATTTGGGAGATGGAGAAGCTGACGGATCAAGCTTTGAGGGCTTTGTGAGCCCTGCTGAAAAGGACTGGGTTAGAAGTTCAGTGGGAAACTGATAGAGGACTGACTGCTGATAACAGGGACTGTGTAAGGACCTACAGGTGTCCAGTAGATTTAGCAACACAAAGATGGCACTGGCTTTGCCCAGTGGAACCAGGGGATTGCAGAGGGCTGAAGAGTGAACGGGGACACTCAACTTCCAACAACAGGGACTAGGTAAGTCAGTTTCATCTTCCTGCTGAAGACAGTATAAATGCAGGATGGAATACAAAAGGCACCCTGCTAAAAGTAAAGAAGCTCACCTGTGTACAGTCACCTGATTTATCTGAGGGGAGGTAAAGCAGTGCAGAAGAGGAAATGGGCTTTTCAATAAATGTGCTCAGTCCATTGAATCACAATATGGAAAAAATAATCTTGACCCCTACCTCACACCATTATATAAACGTAATTACAAACCCAAATGGGAAAGGTAAAACAAACCCCCAAAAAATGCTTAAAAGAAAACCTAGGAGACATCTTAGGCAGAGATTTCTTAAATAGGTCAAAGAAAAATATTAAAATGTGGACCGTATTTAAATTAAGAATGTCTATTCAGCCCTAGACATTTTGGCTCAGTGGATAGAGCATTGGCCTGTGGACTGAAGGGTCCCAGGTTCAATTCCAGCCAAGGGCACATACCTTGGTTGTAGGCTCCTCCCTGGCGTGTGCAGGAGGCAACCAATCCATGTGTCCCACATCGATATTTCTCTCTGTCTCTCCCTCTCTCTTCCACTCTCTCTAAAAGTCAATGGAAAAATATTCTCAGGTGAGGATTAAAACAAAAATTTTTTAAAGAGACATCTATACTAATAAAAGGGTAATATGCTAATTAGACCAGACATCTTCTAGACATCTTTCTGGACAAAGCTACGGTGGTATGGCGGGGGCCAAGGCGGAGGTGGTTAGGGGCGATCAGGCTGGCAGGGGGGCAGTTAGGGGGCGATCAGGCCGGCAGGCAGAGGCGGTTAGGGACAATCAGGCCAGCAGGGGAGCAGTTAGGGGTGATCAGGCCAGCAGGGGAGCAGTTAAGGGCATCAGGCCAGCAGGCAGAGTGGTTAGGGGTGATCAGGCAGACAGGCAGGCAAGTGGTTAGGAGCCAGTGGTCCCGGATTGTGAGAGGGATGTCCGACTGCTGGTCCTAAACCACAGGAATCGGTCCTAAACTGGCAGTTGGACATCCCTTGAGGGGTCCCAGATTGGAGAGGGTGCAGGCCGGGCTGAGGGACCCCGCCTGTGCATGAATTTCATGCACTGGGCCTCTAGTCTATTTATAAAAGACACCATCATGAAACTAAAAACACAATCCACACAGAAGGAAATAATATCTCCAAAAATATTTGCAAGCTATAATATAAGAACTCTACAAATTAATTTTTTAAAAAGACAGATAACCCAATAAAAAAGTTGGCTAAAAAAAAGTAAAGCCACTTCACAAAAGAAAATATAGGAATGGCCAATAAGTATATGAAAAGGTGTTCAATAACATTAATCATCAGGGAAATGCTGTCAGAATCAGTGCCCTGAAAAAGGGGAGGGCAACCACTGGAAAAGAGCATGATGGGAGTTTCTGAGGACCTGGTGATTTGTGAAATTTTGTCATGTTTTAGATTATGACATATATACATTTTTGTATAATACACTTCCATAAAATGGTTTTTAAATATCACATAACTAAACTAACCATAGAATGAGGAATTAGCAGTCCCAAGTCCAAAACACAGGACTCTGAGTCTGGTACCTGGGGTAGCTTTTGTCCAAGCGTCATTTGCTGATGTGGAAGAAAGTGCAAACACTAAGCTGCACTTCCCTCGGCCTCACAGAGCTAACGGACCTACAAAGGGTGGTCTCTCTAGGAAACCACTGCCCAGTTTAGTACCCTAAAAAGTAAAGGTAAACCAGAAGCAGACCAACTGTTGTGCATATGTACAGACTTGAGCTAGGCTGAACACTGTTTCTACAAATAATTTTTCAAACACAATGTCCACATAAATAAGGATAACCTGTCACATGAGCTGATGACACAATGGATAAGTGGTAATCAGTAAAAAACAAAAACAAACAAACAAAAAAAAAACAGAAACAAGACTCTAAATACTAGAATGATTAGACACAGGTTATAAAAAAAAATATGTTCACTGGACAGACACATGCAGAAAGATGAAATTAGACCACCAATTACACCATACACAAGAATAAACTCAAGATGGATAAAGGACTTAAATGTAAGGCATGAAACCATAAAAATATTAGAGGAGAACATAGGCAGTAAAATCTCATGTAGCAATACATTTACAGATACATCTCCTAGGGCAAAGGAAACTGAGGAGAAAATAAACAAATGGGACTGCATCAAAATAAATAAAAAACTTCTGCACAGCAAAAGAAACTGCCATCAAAATGAAAAGGGAGCCCACTGTATGAGAGAACATATTTGCCAATGATACATCTGATAAAGGGTTAATATCCAAAATATATAAAGTACTCATACAACTCAACAAAAGGAAGACAAACAATCCATTTAAAAAATGGACAGAAGACCTGAATAGACATTTCTCCAAAGAGGACATACAAATGGCCAAGAGACACATGAAAAAATGCTCAAAGTCAGTAATTGTCAGAGAAATGCAAATTAAAACCACAATGAGATATCACCTCACACATGTCAGAATGGCTATAATAAAAAAAATCAACAAATGACAAATGCTGGTGAGGATGTGGAGAAAAGGGAACCCTAGTACACTGCTGGTGGGAATGCAGACTGGTGCAACCATCATGGAAAAAAGTATGGAGTTTCCTCAAAATATATGGAACTGCCATTTGACCCAGCAATCCTACTCCTGGGAATATATCCTAAAAACCCAAACACTCCAATCAGAAAGAATATATGCATCCCTATGTTCATAGCAGCATTATTTACAATAGCTAAGATTTTGAAACAGCCAAGTGCCCATCAGTAAATTAATGGATAAAAAAGCTGTGGGACATATACACAACAGAATACTATGCAGCTATAAAAAAAAGATGGATCTCTTACCCTTTGGGACAGCATGGATGGACCTGGAAAATATTATGCTAAGTGAAATAAGCCTCTGAGAAAGACAACTATCACATGATCTCACTTATTTGTGGAATCTAATGAGCAGAATGAATTGACCAACAAAATAAGACCCGAAGCAGGGAGGCATGGAACAGACTGACATACATTGATGTGGGGTTGGGAAGATGAGAAGAGGCAAGCTAAAGAGTTTATATACTTACCAGGGGCCCAGTGCAAGAATTCGTGCACCTTGAAAGGAACTGTGGGCCACAAGGCTGTGGTGGGCACAGGGGCAGATCTCGGCCCATCCTCCATGCCCCCACCCGGTCCCTCCCACTGGGGCTCCTGGTCCCCTGTCTGCTGGCAACCCTGCTCCCACCGTTGCCACTCCCACACACGGATGGTGCCGGCCCTGCTCACATCACTGACAGCACGGAATGACTGGGGCTGGCGCCAGCAGCGGGTACAAGCAGGCTGACGCCATCAGTGGGTGCGAGTGGTGGCTACTGCCCCGATCGCCCCTCAGGAGCAAGGGGAGGTGGAGAAGCCTTCAGGAGCGATCAGGACCCACGCCAGGCACCGGCAATGAGTATGAGTGGCAGCTCTGGCGCCAGCTGTGGGTGCAAGAGGCGGCTGCCAGCCCCAATCACCCCTCAAGAGCAGGGGGAGGTGGAGAAACCCTGAGGGGCAATCGGGGCTGGCAACCGCTGCTTGCACCTGCTGACAGTGCAGAGTGATTGGGGCCGGTGCTGGGCGCCAGCAGTGGGTGTGAGCAGGGCTGGCGCCAGCAGCAGGTGCAAGCACAGGGCAGGACTGTGGGAGCAAAGAATTTTCAGTAACCACCAGAGGCTGGCCCCAATGACAGCAACCAGCGCTCCGCCTTGTTCTGGCACCCCTGCTCACCTGCTCCACCATTCCACCACAGCCAATGCCTGCCATGTTCTGTGCGCGCCCCCTGGTGGTCAGCGCAGGTCATAGCAACTGGTTGGTTGTTCCACCGTTCAGTCTATTCGCATATTAGGGTTTTATATATATAGATAGGCATAGCCCATGGACACAGGCAATAAGGTAGGGCAGACATGGGAGGGGGGGTAGGGACTGGCAGGATGGAAGTAAAGGGGGAGAGAGATATCTGTGATACTATCAACAATAAAAAGTTTATTTTTAAAAAAGAAAACAAAAATTTACCCTTTCAGAAATAGCATAGGAATATACTAGAGACTTGGTTTTGGGAGGAAACCTGACATGGATTCAAATATTGACCCTTCATTTAATAGTGTATCACTTTGGGAAAGTTACTTAACCCTTCTGGAGCCTCCGTTTTCTCATCAATAACGTAAGATTAATAATTATTAAAAATGCTCACATTCATACAGCTAAAATGCAAGGTTGAACATTTCAGCAGGGAACTGGAAACTATAAAAATAATATAGTAGATTTGGGAAAGAATCACATAAAAATTATAGAACTGAAGAATGAATGAGGGTTTCCAGTTAAATACAACAAAGCAAACATAAGCGTTTCACTCTGCAACCTCCTAAACACCCACTAAAATGACAATGAATGAATTTTAACATAAATAAGGCTCCTGAAAACATGAAAAACAGAAGTGACAATGGCAACGAAAGTTTGAAAGCTAAAAAGCAGATAGGTGAATATCCAATGTCTTAGTAGGCCCAAGAAAGCTGAGTCTTAAGCCAGCAGAGGCGAAATCTGAGCAACAACTCAGGAATTACTAGTATCAGGTATCTTGAAGAACAGAAGTAAATAGGGGGCTGAAAACAGGAAGACTGGTTGAAAGTCTTTGTTAAAAGCACTTTTTAACCCACCAGCTCTTCTGTCCAACTCCTTGCACCCAGGCAACACCCCTCCTTTACCAGAAATCTGCAAACTTATTTTCTAAAAAGGGTAAAGCAGGGGTTGTCTGGCCTGTGGAACCCAAGCACAACTAAGAGCAAGGCCACCCACGTGAAAATAGTATATCTAAGTATGCATTTCTCTTCCTAATCTCCTAATGCTGCACTGATGCTTGATCACCCACAGGCAGGAGAATGGAAAGTTCTGCCCTAGAAATCAGAGGAACCCAGGAGTAGAGACTTAACTTCTCCAACGAAATAATGTGGCCAAGTCACTCTGGGGCTAGGGCTCAAGTTGGCAAGTCCCTCCCAGGCACAGGAGCTTCCAACAAGATTTTCAGTGGCCTGGTTTTATTTTATTTTATTTTTTGCCTTTTACACTCTTTTTTAAAATATATTTTTATTGATTTCAGAGAAGAAGGGAGAGGGAGAGAGAGATAGAAACATCAATGATGACAGAGAATCATTGTTGGCTGCCTCCTGCACACCCCCTTACTGGAAATCCAGCCAGTAACCTGGGCATGTGCCTTTGACCCAAATTGAACCTGGGACCCTTCAGTCCGCAGGCTGATCCTCTTTCCACTGAGCCAAACAGGCTAGGGTTAGTGGCCTGCTTTTAAATATAAACAGACAACCAAGGACTCTCAGACACCCAAGGAGGCCTCCAGCAATCACAAAGGTAAAGACCAAAACAAAGAAACAAGATCCAAACTTATGGAAAAGAGATGTTGTAAAGAGAGAAGAAAACTTCAAAAACTATCACTGTCCCAGAGAGTTGAGAAAACATACTGTACCCATGAAATTGGAACAGGATGTTAATTTAAGAGAACATTGGGGGTGGGGGAAGAGGTCTTAGAAATTAAAAATAAGACAGCAGAAACAAAACTCTCAGCAGAAAGGTTGGTAGATAGTTAAGATACTTGTCCACAAAGCAGAGGGGAAAAAGACAGAGATGGAGACTAGAAAAGAACAGAAAATATGGAGGCTCTGTCCATGAGAGACAGTGATGAACATGAAGAGGAGGAAGTTGGCACAGAAATAAGGCAGGAAGGTTCCGGGACTGGAGATCATGGGTTTCAGACCACAAAGGCCCAGGAAGTGACTGAAACAAGAAAGGGAGACCCACACCAAGCTGACAGCACAGACATGGCCCCAAGCTACCCAGGAAAAGGTCGAGTTCACGTCAAATATCAGGGCCAAGATCGCATCAGAGTTTCCAAGAAAATATAAATGACAGAATAAAATGGAGCAGTACTTTCAGAATTCTGAGGGGCGGGGGGGGGGGGGGGGGCTTTTAGCCAAGAAATTTACTTAAACCATTTTTCAACTTTTCAAGTAGAAAAGATTTGTTTCCAGACAAGCACATTTCCTAAAATTGACCAGAAGACCTCTCAACAAGATGTCTCCAAGATGAAATCGATAGGACACCTGGTATGTTTAAATGTCTTGAAGAAGATACTTAGACAATTAAGGGAGAGCTTGAGACTGAATCCATGATACATATATTCAAAAATTAACAACAAAACATCTTGTAGGAAAGGAAAAGTAATCGTAACATATCACATGGCTCAACTGAACATGACATTTAACAATCCCAATATCATCAGCACTAAATATTGATCTAACTAGAAATATGTTCTAGTTCTTAAGGTAGGAAGACGTTGGAAATGTGCATCAGAGTGGCGGGGGCAGGGGTGAGAGGTCCAAAGACAATGCCAAACACACAAGGTTTGTGAGAGGCACACAGCACTACCTTGGATGGTCAGGAAAGTGCTGAGTGAGAGTGGGCGCAGAACTCCTGTGTGTTTTTTTATTTGAGAGAGAGAGAGAACGAGGGAGAGAGAGAGCGATTTGTTGTTCCACTTATTTATGGAATATTGGTCAATTCTTATACACTGATTGGCCAGATTATTATGATCTCTGAACGCATAATAATCTGGCCACTCAGTGTATATCCTATATAATAAAAGGCTAATATGCAAATTGTCCCCTTGACCAGTTCAACCAGCAGGCAGGCCAGCCAACCACCATGTCTCCTCCCCCTGGCCAGGCTAGCAGGACCCCACCCATGCATGAATTCATGCACCGGGCCTCTAAGATATATATATATATATATACACACACACTGAGTGGCCAGATTATTATGCGTTCAGAGATCACAATAATCTGGCCACTCAGTGTATGTGCCCTGACAGGGGATCAAACCCAAAACTTTGGCGTATGGGGATGATGCTCTAATCAACTGAGCTACCTGGCCATGGTTCCTGTATTTCTTAACACATTTCGGGAATTATTGGGCTTTTTAAAGCAGCGGTCGCCAACAGGTGGTCCACAGACCACTGGTGGTACCTGAGGGCCGAAAGGTTGGCGACTGCTGATTTAAAGTACATACATATATAACTTTGATAAAGTCAAACTAAAACAAGAGACTGAGGATGCAGAGGAGGAAGCAGCTGCTCCTGTTTGGGAAAGCTTGGCCACAAAAGGGAAGAGGGTGGAGATTAGACAGAAATGAACTGGTGTGGGGGCAACTCACAGATGCCCAGGGAAAGGGCCGGTATGCGAGGGAAGAGTTGAAACAGCAGGGAGATGGGGATGGAACAGGAAAGGATCCGGATGCAGAGCCCACTGAAGCCTTAGCCCAGCATCATCCAGTGGGAGTGCCATGTGTACCAAATTTTCTAGTAGCCACATATTAAAAGAAAACAGCGACATTCATTTTAATACTAAATTTTATTTAACCCACTATACTTTTCTACTTGAAAAGTTGAAAAATGGTTTAAGTAAATTTCTTGGCTGAAAGCTGCCCCCGCCCCTCTGCCCCTCAGTGGGCGTTTCAGTAATGCAATCAATGTTAAAATCATGCATGAGATATTTTACATCCTCTTCTTGTACAAAGTCTGAAAACTTACAGCAAACCAGTGTATAGTCTGCACTCACAGCACTTCTCCGTTTGGACCAGCCACACCTCCGGGGCTCATGGGTGGTGGTGATCACCACAGTGGACAAGGCAATCTTAGGTCTGATGAAGTCACCCACCTTCACCTCTTTCCCCAAAGAGAACCTGGGATTCCCACATGAACACACACACCACTTTGCCAGGCCCAGCCAGTTGTCCACCCTCAGGCCCCCCCCAGACCCCCCCAACTTGGTGCCCTGCACTGCCTCGCTCCTCCTCTTCCCAACCCCCTACAGTCCAAGAACCCAGCTTCCTGGGCCCTGAAGATGCCCAATGCAAGCCACCCCCACTACCCACACTCAGGTAGCTCTCAGTCTTGCCACCAGCCCACATACACCTCTGGGCCTCGATCATGGGTTCTCCAGGTTAGAACTAACTCCTTCCTTCTTCCTGTCTGCACTTACATCATCACGTTACAGCCCCGGCCTTCCTTCACTCTGTCATAGATGCCCAAGACTTGGACCCAACCTAGGAGAGAGCAGGGAGGTTCCCGGGCCCTGCCCTCCTACTCTACCTCACTTCCACCCCGCGCTCCTCCGGAATCTCGGTCGGCCAGGGGAGCACATAGAAGGGAATGGCACTGCAGGCCCATAGAGCGGGCACCTGCTCCGCCTGGGAGCCCCAGGCGCTTTATGGAGCAGGCAGGTGGGCTGGGTTTGCCCGGGAAGCCTGGGGCGGGGGCTGCAGGACAGGAGCACTGTCCTGAGAGACTGTCCCGCGCAGACGCATCTGCGCTGAGCGAGGGCCCTGACGCCCCCGCCCGCGCTCCTGCAGGCCATCGCAAGTCACATGCACCTCAAGTGCAAGTGCCACGGGCTGTCGGGCAGCTGCGAGGTGAAGACGTGCTGGTGGTCGCAGCCCGACTTCCGCGCCATCGGCGACTTCCTTAAGGACAAGTACGACAGCGCCTCGGAGATGGTGGTGGAGAAGCACCGCGAGTCGCGCGGCTGGGTGGAGACGCTGCGGCCGCGCTACACCTACTTCAAGGTGCCCACGGAGCGCGACCTGGTCTACTACGAGGCCTCGCCCAACTTCTGCGAGCCGAACCGCGAGACCGGCTCCTTCGGCACGCGCGACCGCACCTGCAACGTGAGCTCGCCGGGTATCGACGGCTGCGACCTGCTGTGCTGTGGTCGGGGCCACAACGCGCGCGCGGAGCGGCGCCGGGAGAAGTGCCTCTGCGTCTTCCACTGGTGCTGCTACGTGAGCTGCCAGGAGTGCGCGCGCGTCTACGACGTGCACACCTGCAAGTAGGGGCGCGCCGGGCTCGGTGCCGGCCCCTCCCGGACGGGGCGGGTCCTCTGATGGAGCCTGCGTGAGGCCAGAGTAGCTGGCGGTTCTTCCCGACAGGTTCGGAGCTCCTCCCGGATGGGGCGGGGCTCTGGGGCAGAGGCTTTTGGATGAGGGCGGGGTCTTCTCTGGGGACCCAGCTCCCTTGAGGGGAATTCCGCCCTGCCACCTCCTCCTAGCAGCCCACTTGTAAGGTTCCATCCAACCCAACTCTTCTATGTAGAGCAGCTCTCCTGATAAACAACGGCAGAGACCCCTGTCCCCCAGCCTCTTCCTCTGAAATCTGGGGACCAGGGGCCCTCCAAGTCTGGTGCTCTGGAAAGGCCTAACATCTGCCAGCGCTCCCAACCAATCCAACGGAGAGAGCCCACGCCTTGCAGAGCCCCAAGAACCAGCAGGGCCTGGGGGAAGGAGGGGCCTGGCGGCAGAGGCGAGCAGGAGGTTGGGCCCTGAAACCTGGCTCTGCCCGGGCTGTCATGTGTGAGGCAATCAGACATCAGGCGCTCTTCCCAGGGACTGTTACTGCTGTCACCCAAGCCCTGGCTGGCACATCCCACTGTGGAGCCCTTCCACCTCCCTTCCTCAGGTCTTTCACCTGCACCCCATCCACAGGAGAGGAGCATAGCCTTGTGTCCCAGCCCTACCCTGCCTCCCTCTTGGCCTCAGCACCTCCCCCACCTTCTTCATCTGCAGCCCAGACCCTACATCTGCCCAGGACTGCTGGCCTGCACCACCCCAGTTCCATCATCCTGCCTTGGAAGCTTATTTGGGGTAGGGTGGGGTTGTTTGGGAGGTTTTAGTAGGAGGAGCCACACCTGGGGGTTGCAGAGGACCCTCAGCCCCCAGAGGAGAGGTATCCCCTTGCAGCCCTGGTAGTTAGGACTGATCCCCTGGGGCTCATGCTGAAGCTATGGTGTGCCAGACTTGCCACACTGGCCACTGTCCTGGAGCATGTGGCTGGCTGCTCAGCCAGCCTCACCTTCTGACTAATCCACCCAGCCCAGGAAGTACTGGCTTCTGGATCCCTCAGCCAATGCCCAGGCCAGGCCTCTTCTCACTCAGACTCTGCCACTGTGAAACATCCCCCAGTCCCCAGGCAGGGGGAGGAGGCCAGCCAGAGAGGAATGGCTGCATGCCTCCAAGGACAAGACCTTCCTCTGCCTTGAATTTTGTGTTTTTGGTTTTAATTTTATTTCTGATGCTGCTATATTCACCATACACTGGAGCTAATCAAACAGATGTGTTGTTGTTTTTTCCCTTTTCTTTCTATGAAAGAAATTATTTGAGTCATAGCTTGTGAGTTTCAAACAATGGGGAAGTAAAAGACAAAAAAAAAAAAAACAACACAAAAAGCAGAAACAACCAAACGCTGTGGATTGTGCTGGATTTCTGGTGGTGGGTTGGCAAGGCATGGAGGTTGGATCGGTGGTGACCTCTGGGACAGAAGACACCCATGGGCCAGGGGAGGAGGCAGTCAGCATGCACCTTGGAGACTCCTGGGGTCTTGGAGGTGGCCTCCAGAGGCCAGAATTCCAGAAGAAAGAGGGACCGCAATGCCAAGGAAAAGAGGGCACACAACCAGTGGTGCTGAGGTCTGGGGCAGGCGAACTAGACCCAGGCAGAAGGCTCCGGTGAGGTGCAGGGAGGAGGCGGAAGCCTGCCTGCTGCAGGGGTGGTACAATGCAGGGAGCAGGGTGGAGGCCCCACGAAAGTCAGTGGAGCAGTGGGACATCCACCAAGTTAACCAAAAGCCACTTCCCCAAATGCCCATGACACTCAGCTGACGTTGCAGTGCTGGCTATGTGGCCACGCCCTCTGCGTTTGGGACATGGCCTCTGTGCGGGGTCCCCATTGTGGCTCACCACAGGGTGTTCCAGGAGGCCAGAGACAGTCCTTCAACCAGACTGTCTGGGAGGCCAGAGACAGTCCTTCAACCAGAGGTTTGCCCAGCTGAGGCCTAGAAGTTGCCCTGGTCCACCCTCACTGGGCCTATGCAGGGCAGTGCTGGGTGGGGCATCTGGAATCTGGAAGGGGGCTTTCCCAAGGCCACACCTTTGCTTGTCCAAGCTGGGTGCAGGGTCCCTGCACCTTTCTCTGCCCTTCTGAGCCCACCCCCTCACCACCACCACCGCCTCTTGAGCCAGACTCAAAGGGAGGGAGAAAGCTGAGGAGGGTGGGGGTGGACAGGCTGGGACAGGTGGAGGGTGAGGAGCATAAAAGGGAAGCTGAGGGCAGGAGGCCCAGCCCCCACCCTCTCCAAGCTCAGGCCCTATGTAGGCCATTTGCTGGAAAGAAGGAAGGTGGGGGGGGGGGGGCGGGGGGAGGGCAGGAGGAGACCTCACAAGGAATCCCCAGCCAGCTGATGGTGGAGAGAGGGAGCTGACGCAGCTGTTTGTGAGGTTAGGAGGGAGGGGTCTGCATGGCTTTGGGGAGCAGGGCCTGCCCCTGCTACTCGCCACCACTCCAGCTTTTTCCCAGATCTTGGGGTAGGCCGGCCTCTACTCTGGAGACACGCACCCCTACTGACTCCACTCATCCTTTCAGCTTCGCCACCCACTGCCTCTGCTTCCCACCACCGCCCTTGGGTACAGACTCTAACCTGGCCCTACCTAGGAGCCCATACCTGCCCCAGGTCAGCTCTATGCCCAACACACACACTCCACTAGAGCCCACTTAGGCACATATTCCTGCCACTAGAACATCAAGCCCCCTCTCTCCACCATTAGCTGGCAGGGGATTCCTTGTGAGGTCTCCTCCTGCCCCCCACCTTACACCATGGGCCCAGGAAGTAAGAGAGCAACTACTGGCTCTCCAGAGGGTCCTGGACAGGAGTGTGCAGAAACAGGGCAGGGGGTCCTGGACGGGGGTGTGCAGAGACAGGGCTCCGGCATGGATATCCACTCACAACCAAGCCCTGTGCTGGAAGAAAGCTGTGGGAGGGTGTGAGGAGATGCCTGGTGGATGGAGTAGGCGCCTATCAGAGTGAGGGAGGCAAGAGGAAGCCAGATTGTGGGACGTCATGGCTTTGATGGTTAAGACAGGACCTGGAAAGTTCCCCCCTCCAACTTACACCCCCCCCCCAATTTGTTATGCCCACAGGGTCCTTGCTGGAGGCTCCAAGCCACTGAAGACAGAGCTAGATGGGGCCAAGTAGGGCAAAAATATGGAGGACAGACGCAGGTCTCCAGGCTCCCAGCATCCCTCCCTGCCCCTCATGGGCTGGCACCCCCATGTCCTACCCCAAGCCCATGGCCTCAGTGGCTCCAGGCTGCTGCTCCCCCAATAAGCCTACCCCAGGCTGGGTCACCCATTGCTCTGGGGCCACAGCTGACCACCAAAGATTCCCAAAACTGGGACTCTAAGAGGTCAGCCAGGGCCAGATGGGCTGCAAACAAATGCTCTATAAAAAGAGAACCAGTGATTAAGTGCCCAGAGCAGGGGGCTGGAGCACTGACAGCAATCTCTCCCTCGGGGGTGAGTCACAGCAAGGGGAACTGGGCTCTCTCAGCCCACCAGGCCATCCTAGGCAACAGAGCTGATTAGACACTGCACAGAGGTCAGGTCCTGTAGGTGGGGGTGGCAGGTGCTCAGAGAACCAAACGTGGGTGTTCCCACAGTGCAGACAGCACAGACGTGCAGCACCTGAGTCAGGGGCTGGGCAGGAGCCATCCTAATTGGCACCTGCTGTGAACTAGGGGCCAGGGGCTCCACAGATGAAAGGGCCAGAGAGACAGCCTAGGCCTGGGCGGGGCTGGCCTATGAAAAGAGACAAGATGGGACCATCCTGGGGGGTCAGTGCAGAGATGGGTTCTGTCTGTCTACACCTCTGAGTCACAGGACTGCCAACCCCCAACATCCAGGCTCTGTCTGGCCAGGGCCCACTGTGACAAGAGGGCCTGGTGGGCCTGTTCGCAGGTGGGCCCAGAGAGGGGGTGGCACTGGCCTGAGGACACAGCATGTCAGGGACCCGCTTCAGGCTGGGTAGCAGTACCAATGTGAAGATGGTCTCAGCTCTCCAGAGGTGAGGCACCAGGACAGTGCTGACCTAGGGGGCATGCTCATCACCCCTGCCAGCATGGCTCCAGGGTGGAGAGAGGCAGAACTCCCCAGAAAAGGCCCAGAATGGGGCACCCAGGCCCGTGGAGCCACAGGACAGGCCTCAAGGGGGATGGGAAGTGCCTGTGTGAGTGAAGAGGAGAAATCCTCAACTCTCCCGACCTCAGTTTCCCTCCAGCGCTAGAGGCAGTGGGATGAGGGGGTGTTTCCCAGGGCTTCTTGGCTCCTGCCTTTTGTTGATGTGGAATGCTCTATCTGGAGCCACTGCTAGAGCCTAGCTGGCTACCCTCTCACCTGCCAAGATCGATCTGCATGTCCCCATGAACCCCTTGCCCAGCCCCCAGCCTGCCCCTTAACCCCCACTCAAAGGGAGGGCAGAGCTGGGCAGCCAGGGGCCTCTGAAGATACTTCTCCGGGGAGTTTATAGCCCGTCCTGCCCGCCCTGTGAGGAAGGAAATGGGCCTGGTGGGCCTGTTCGCAGGTAGTTGAGACAGGAGAGGAATAACCATATTAAAGGCCCCGGAGGTGGTAGGCCCCCACCCTGCCCCAGGGCGCCCTTGGCCCCGCCCCTGGAAATCTCACACTCCCCAAGCAAGGGCTTTGAAGTCCTGCAGGGATGTGGCCCTCCTCAGGCCTCCACTTTCTTGGTCTGGAGCCTCAGTTTCCTCCCTTCAGGGACTTGCTGAGCACCTCCCACCTTCTCCCAGGGCTGGGAAGCTACAGCAGCAGGACCCTCCCCCTCCCCCCGCCCCCAGTCTCTACCCCAACTGTTGAAGTCCCCTGACCCCCAAAGCAGAGCCTGAAGGGTGGGTGGCTATCAACACCCTGCTGGACTGAACTTTGCCCCTAGGGCCCTGAGGTCTGGTTTGGGGGACTGAACTTTGCCCCTAGGGCCCTTCCGGGACACGGCCCTTCCGTGAATCAGAGGGGACACAGCCTTACCTTGGGCTCTGGTCTGAGAAACACGGCCCATCCTGGGTATCTGGCCTATGGCCTGGGGTGGCCATACTCCCTTGGCTCTCCCCTACAGTGGACTCCCTGGCCCAGACCCCAAAGCCTATCTGCCATCCATTTCCTTGTTGGAACCCCTTTTCCTTCATGAAACCCTCTGATTGAGATGCCTAAAGGCAGGGCATTCTGAGGTCTTGACCTGGCAATCAGCAGCTTCCTCTCCAGCAGCCCCTTGGCCTCCAGGTCTGAGCAGAAACTAGACACCTGACCCGCCCACACTGCCCTCCAGCCTTGCATAGTTCAGTGCTGCCTGGAGTCCAGCCTCAGTCTGGATGATGCATGGCCTCCTAGAGCAACATCCAAAGCTCTCAGGGGAACAGGATGGCATCCCTCCCATACACTGGTTGGGGGCACTGCCAGCCTTCCTGTTCATAGCTTTCAACCAGTATACTGAAGCCTGCTGGGTAAGGCTACTCTCTGGGGCAGGGGTCCTCAAACTTTTTAAACAGAGGGCCAGTTCACTCTCCCTCAGACCGTTGGAGGGCCGGACTATAGTTTAAAAAAAACAACTATGAACAAATTCCTATGCGCACTGAGGGCCCGGGACGAGTCGGCTGCTAAGCAGGACAGGCAGCGGCACCCGGCGGGCTGGATAAATGTCCTTGGCAGGCCGCATGTGGCCCGCGCGCCGGCCGTAGTTTGAGGACCCCTGCTCTGGGGTATGAGTTCATGAAGGTGAGGCCACACCCATTTCCTCCCTTCCTATTCCATCATAAAATGGGACAACAGGGAGCAGCTAACAGATGACATGCCCACCCATCCCACCCCTCATTCCACCAAGTGACCTTAATCCTAGAGAGTTGGACAATGGCCCCTTTGCCACCTACTGGGTTAGCGGTTTCAGGGGGAGGTGAGCATGGGGCATTGTTTCTCTGGCTCCAACATCCTCAGTCCAGGCCCCTAGGCCTCTTATACTTTTGAGGACCAGGCAGGGTGCCTAGGGCACGATGGTAGCCCCAGGGAGGGCTGCAGCCTTGGAGCCCCATTGCCCAGCCTGGCAACTGGGACAGTAGCTAGTCAGAAGGTGTTAATTAATATTTAGCTGTAGGCTGGCTCCTCGTTCATCTTTCTTTCTCTCTCTCTCTTTTTTTATTTGAGTCCTTGGAGCGCACAGTAAACAGTCATTTGGCTCTTGGGCCCTGCAAATTGGTGTTTATGGTGTGAGGACCAAGACTCGTCCACCCAAACATGGCTGGCTGGGAGGGCAGCACCCTCCCACTCATGAAGGCCCAGTTCTGTAGGGGAGCCTCCCCCACCCTGAAGGAGGAAGTCGACCTACACCCTGCAGCCCAGTCTGAGGTGAGGGCCCAACTGGAATGGCATTGGCCAGAATCCTGCTGGCCAAGTACTTGTGTGGTTGGAGGTGGCACAGCAGTTAATCCAGAGGGCTTCTAGGAAGAGGTGAGGCTTCCGAGGCAGGGAGGCCTCTCCAAAGGAAGTTCAGAAAGTGCACCAGAGCCCTTGCCTCCCTCCCAGGGGGGTTCTGCATCCAACCACAGCTCCTATCACCTCCCTCAACAGGCTCCAAGTCCTCTCCCCACCCCGGCAGCCATCTGCAGAACTGAAGACAGGAATTCAGGAGGGTGAATGGTGGAATTCCAGGCACAGGCAGACAGCAGTGGGGAGAAGGGGACTTCCCCACCTGCCTGCCCCTTCTTGACAACAGCTGGTGGGAAGGCAGGCAGGTCCGTGCAGAACTCCCAGTAGCCCCTCAGCTCCCTCTGCTGCCTACAGTCCACCGGGTACGTCCTCCCTACCTCACCTAGCACAGCACAGCCTGCCAGCTCACAGCACCCAGAGAGGCAAGGCTGGGAGCCCAGGGCAAGGCTGTTTGGAAGGAGCCCTGTAGATCACACATGCTTCTTCCCACACATGCTTTCAGCATCCAGGTCTGAGCCGAAACCTCCGGAACTGAGATCATGCCTTGCATAGCCCTGAGCCAGCCCCTCCTCTGCTTCCATGGCTTCCCAGTGCCCACAAATCGAGTTGGAGTGCCTCAACCTGTGCCCCTTGCACTCTGGTCCCTACTCTGGGCTGAAGGGGGGCCTCTCTGGTGAGATGGAGAAACTGACCCTCACCAGGGCATGACTTGCCCAAGGGCACTCAGCAACCTCACATCACACCTTTCAGTCCCACCTGCAGTTCACTCTGGCCTTCCTTCACCCTCCCTCCATCCCGCCAACCATAGCCTTCTTACCACCACATTGCCATAACCCTCCATGTCTCCCAAATCACTGTTTGCTGGGGACCCTGGAAAGCCAGTGCCAGGCATGCCTCAGGGGCCCACACAGGGCACCAGGGCTCCAGAGGAGAAGCTGTATGTGTGTGCATGGTGGGAGATGGGGCCCTGCTGCCAAGCCCCCTACCTGGTTCATCTGCAGGGGCCAACTCTCTCCCCACCTCCAGACCCACCCCTAACAGATACAGCCCTTGAGCAGGCCAGGCTGAACAAGCCAAATTAGTGCCCCTTGGAGCCCTTCAAAGGAACACCTCCTCTTCTGGGGGGAGATTTGGAAGAGGCTGGGGCACCTGGAAGGTGCCAACTCTGCAAGGTGTGACCTCAGCATGATCTGGCCCTACAGCCATGCCAGGCATATGTGCCCACCAAGGAGCTATGCCCTGGCATTCAAGGAAGGGCATCTGGGTGTCAGGATGACAGCATAGCATCTGGTCTTGTTGCAAACAGGGAAACTGAGGCCAGGAGAGGGCCAGGCCTTGTCCCAGCCTTTGAGTTAACAGCAAATTGAGGACAGGGTCTACATGGTAAATGGGAACATGAGCCCCTTCCCAAGCTCTAACTCCCCCTCCCACCACGTGGGAATGTGATGAGGTCATCCATAGTGGACTGAAAGACCTTGGGAGCCTGGTCAGCTCCTCAAACAGCTAGCATTTGATCTCACACAGTTTGAGAGCCAGCACATCCCGCATCTCCCACCCACCCCCTCCCCTGCCCCATGCCCTGTTTTGCTTTGTATTCTGCACTCTATATAATCTTGTACTGTGAAAATTTAGGTTGCGATAAAATTTCACTGGCTGGTCGCCTCCCCCCGACCCCCACCCTGGGTGTGGCCCATCTGCAGACTGGATGGGACTTAGCAGAAAACTTCACTGATAGACAGACACTGGTGTGGACAGTTCTAGCCCCTCAGATGGGGAGGACAGACACCCCAGCCCTCAGCCAATGTGGGGAAGCCAATGGGGCTTGGGCCCAGCACCTACCTGCTCAGACCAGGAGGGCAGTGTGGCCTCCACCTACAGACAGCGCAACCCATCGGGGGACAACTTCAACCTCCTCTCCAAGCAACGAGGGTAGAGCGTAGCTCCCGGACAGCTGTGGCAATAACAGATATTGTGGAAACTCAAGTGGGGGCAATGCAGGTGGGGACAATACAGGTGAGAAAACTACAGGTAGACACCATACAGGTATACAGATGGGAACAACACAAGTGGGGACACTGCAGGTGGCAGTGACATTGTAGATGGGGATAATGCAGGTGAGGACAATGCAGGTGGGGACACGCCAGGTAGGAACCATACAGGTTGGAACAACTCAGGTAGGGACACTGCAGGTGGGGACAATGCAGGTGGGGACACGCCAGGTAGGAACCATACAGGTTGGAACAACTCAGGTAGGGACACTGCAGGTGGGGACAGTGCAAGTGAGGACATTACTGATGGAGACAATGCAGATGGGATGCTGCAGGTAAGGACGCTGATGGAGGAGACAATGCAGGTGAGAATGATACAGGTGGGAAGTCTATAGGAGACAATGCAGGTGAGGGAGGGCACTGCAGGTGGGCATGCAGCAGGTGGAGACAATACAAGGGAGCATACTAGAGGTGGGGTGGCATACAGTGCAGGTGGGAGGCTTCAAGCTGAGACACACTCACAGGTGGCTCAGACCCACTCTCTGTCTCTTTGTCACCCAGGCCTGTCCTGCCATGGGCAGAACAAAGAGAGCTGTGTTCCTGACCCTAGATCTAGCCATTCCCTTGGGCTGACTGACCCTCAACAGTGAGCTGAGCCAGTCTGGTCCCACAGGATCTGGTGTCTACATCCCAGCCCAGCTGACATGTGACAGCCCACCGTCCACTCTAATACGCACACTCAGCCAGAGAGGGGCATGTCAACTTCCTGTGTCCCCTCCTATGAGGGCCTAGGGCCCTGGAACAGGACCAGAGCCTGCCCCGGGCCCTCCCCACAGCTTGTACCTAGTATGCTGGGCAGCCAGTAACCTGGCCAATACCCCACCTGACAAATCCCCAGCACACCGCGATATCCAACTTTGATCTGTTTCACTGTTGGGTGTGTTCTTTTTAGATATTTTTCCGCCCAGTTAAGGAGGGATACTTTCTCTCCAGAATAAAAACAACCCAAATGCTGGCTGCCCCAGCCTTCTCAGCAACCTGGTCATCTGCTTGGGCTCCAGCCCTGAGTCCAGCTCCCTCTGCCCTTGTCCCCTTGAGGGCAGAATAAGACCCCTTTTGTCACTCAGTTCCTCTGGCTGGCCTGTGTCTCATTCTCTGTGGCCAGGCCCTGAACATGAGGCCTTTGAAGGTTCAGCTGGAAGACCACGATGCCCTTGGCCTCTCACCTGGTAGGTTGCACATCCGCCTTTTCCCTCCCTCCCCTCTATCCACCTTGAATGCACCTGGGTTACTAGGCACCCTGCCCACCCCTCATAGACAATCATAATAGTGGTGGTGGAGGCGACAGACTGGGAGGGAGAGAGGCTAGAGACTTTCCCTAGAAAGGGGCTCCCCAGATTTGGGGTACCCAGATGGGCTGGTGGGTGGAGGAGTGGAGGCTGGAGTTGGGACAGCACCCTCTGTTGGTGGGGACAGTGAGCTCCAAATGATACGTCCCCTTGGAGAGACCAGAACTGGAGGTGGCCTACAGCACATGGCAAAAGAGGACCCTGCCCAGGAGGGATGACAGGCAAAGGACCTCCCTCTGGGGCTTAGGACAGGTGGGTACTGGTGGCAGATGCTGGGACACCACGAAGCCTTCACTGGGCTTTTTAATTAGCCTCCGTGGCTCTGAAGGGCCCTCATTAGGTGGAGAATGTGAAGGCAGAATGGGGTCAGGCAGGAGGCCAGTTTTAATTAAAGTTCCAGGGTTCCCAACCAAGGTGGTGGTGGCCTGGACAGGAGCGCCCCCACCTGACCACTCCTCTCCAATCTTGCTCCAAAGGGCAGTGGTGCCTCAGATGGCAACAGCAAGCCCACCTGTCTGTCCCCCACTGGCTGGGACACAGCTGGGCTGGCCCCCAAGAGCCTGAGGCCTCCCATCCAGTCTGCGTGGCCCCTTACTGACCTTACTGGCTGCCCCCTGAGACCTGCCCTGCTCTCCCTCCAGTGACCTGCCCTGCAATAAGCCCTGGAATGATCAACAGGGTATCATGAGTGTCTGGTGTCCACTGTAAAGGCCCTGCTAGGTGACAGAAGACAGACAAACACAATAAAACAGAGGAGGAAGCGGGCAAGGGACAGAGAGAGTAGGGAGGGCTGTTTTAGAAGGGGTTTGCGGCGGGGGGAAAGGGGGTATAACAGGCCTGAGAAGGGAGGGAGCTCACCTGGAGGAGCAGCCAGGCAAAGGTTCTGGCAGGAGCCTGGACAGAGCTGAGGAGATAGGGGCTGGTGTGCCTGCACCTGTGAACTAGAAAGGGGGGCACAGCAGGGAGGGAGCTCTTGGCTTCATTAGGGAGATGGGGGCTACATGGAGCTTCTGATAGGGGCACTTACTAGTTACCAGGAACACCAGGCGCCTGACTCCCGCCACCTGACTCCACTCTTCATGTTGTCCAAGCCGCCTGGCTTGGCACAGTGGCACTGCAAGCAAGACACACATGGGTCCTTGAGAGAGCCTGTGTCCTAACTCCACTTGGGGATGGCAGCAGGCTGCCCCACAGCCACCGTCTTTCTTCAGGGCAGTTTTGCAGTAACCACCACTGCAGGGTGGACATTCTCCATGCTGGCTTCCTCCAGACAACAGGCTTTGGAGGGCAATGAGTGAGGGAATTGGGGGGAGAGGTGTTCTCCATACCAGCACCAGCTGCTGCCAGTCCTTCCCTGGTCCTGCTGGGCTGCAGAGGGACTGGCTGTGAAGGATGGCGGTCAGAGCCACAAACATGCCCAGGTGCCCACTTACAAGTGGCCCAGCTACCCTGAGGCCACTGTGTGCAGACACCATTCAGACTGCAGAGAAGAGAAAAGGTTATGAGGGTGGGGGCACCTTTCAGCCTGAGCACCAGCCAAGTGAGTAAAGAAGCCTGCAGGAGGTCCCAGGGCAGCCATAACCAATGACCGCAAACATGATGGCTTAAATTACAACAGAAGTGCTCTCTCCCAGGTCTGGAGGCCAGAAGTCAGAGAGGTGTCACACATCTGCACTCCTTCTGAAGGCTCCAGGGGAGGGTCTTTTCTGTCTCTTCCAGCTGCTGCTCAGGCAACCATGGGCTTAGGGCCACATCACCAACCTCTGCCTCTGCCATCACACGGCCATCTCCCCGTGTCTGTGGGAGATGTCTCTTCCTTTCTCTACAAAGACATGTCATTGGATTTAGGGTCTACCTCATCCAGGGTCATCTCATCTCCATCCTTACCTTGATTACATCTGCAAAGACCCCATTTCCACATAAGGTCACATTCTGAGGTTCCAGGCAGACATGACTGTTGGGAGACACAGCTCTACCCACTAGACCCGGGCACTACTGTTGTCTGGCTGTACCTCGTGTGAGACCTCAGGCCAGTACATGTTGCCCAGAAGCCCCAGGTCCTAACCCCTCTGGAACCATGAGATACCACACATACGGCCTGTTGTTTTAAGCCACTAAGGTTTGCAGGACTTGTCACCAGGCCACAGACCCCAGAATGGGGACCAACTAACTGTTCCTTCTCCAGGTGTTTTCATACCCTGACTGTGTGGTTGCCCCCAAGCCCAGGCAAAGTCCTCCCTCTGTCTGTCCTCTGTCTGAGCTTGAAAGAGGAAGAAGTTCCCAAGAAAGGGACACAGACACCAGCCATCAAACCTGGGGGTGGGTCCCAAGGAGACAGCTTTATCCAGATGGAGCCTATGGTCACACCCCTCACATTCTGGGTCACCCCCTCACCTGTGGAAACGCAGCCCCTTCCTCTCTCCCCACCCCCACCTTGCTGGGTGCCGCAGCACCACACCCTGGTCAACCTGGTCCTAGTGGCCTCCTCCTGCTGGCCACATGGCCTTCAGCCCCTCCCTGGCCACACTGCAGGGGACCACCAGGGAAAATCTGCAAGTCACTGGGGCTCCTCTGGCCCTTCAGGTTCCAGCCTCGACTTTACTGATTGCTGCCCCACAGCATGCCCTCACCACATCCCTATGTGGGGCCTCTCTCACCCTGACTGGGCCTCTTCCAGAGGAGAATCCTGCCCCTTTGCCTTACATAGCCTCCCTACCACCACTACCAAACAGGGCAAGCCAGACATTCTCCAAAGACAAAAGGAAGCCCCTTCCTGCTCTAGCCGGTTTGGCTCAGTAGATAGAGCATCGGTCTGCGGACTGAAAGGTCCCAGGTTCGATTCCGGTTAAGGGCACATGCCCAGGTTGTAGGTTCAATCCCCAGTAGGGGGCGTGCAGGAGGCAGCCAATCAATGATTCTTACTCATCATTGATGTTTCTATCTTTCTCTCCCTCTCACTTCCTCTCTGAAATCAATAAAAATAAAAATATATTTTTAAAAAAAGGAAGCCCCTTCCTGCCAGCTGTCCTCATCATCAATACATGTCTCTCCCATATGACTTCCTCCCACACAAGAAATGATAGAGGCCTGACTGGTGTGGCTCAGTGGTTGAGTGTTGACCTATGAACCAGGAAGTCACTGTTCGATTCCTGGTCAGGGCACATGCCTGGGTTGTGGGCTTGATGCCCAGTTGGGGGGTGTGTAGGAAGCAGCCGATCAATGATTCTCTCTAATCATTGATGTTTCTATCTCTCTCTCCCTCTCCTTTCCTCTCTGAAATCAATTATATATATATATATATATATATATATATATATATATATATATATATGGCCCATTGCACAAAATTCATGCACTTGGGAGGGGAGAGGGGTTCCCTCAGCCCAGCCTGCACCCTCTTGCAGTTTGCGAGCCCTCGGTGGATGCTGCTCTCTACCACCGCTGCACTCGCCAGCCATGAGCCTGGGTTCTGGCTGAGCAGCACTCCCCTTGTGGGAGTGCACTGACCACCAAGGGGCAGCTCCTGCGTAGAGCGTCTGCTTCCTGGTGGTCAGTGCATGTCATAGCAACCAGTCTTTCTGCCGTTTGATTTGCATATTAGCCTTTTATTATATAGGATTTTAAAAAAAAAAAATTTAAGAACTAGCTTTAAAAAAAATTATGGAATCTGAGTTTTGGCTCACCTAAAACAAGACTTACCTGATGCCAACAGTCATGTGTTGAAAGTCCATTTAGCCTCCTCTTGCATGCCTCCAGCCACAGTAGCTCATTCATACTGTCTTCCCCACATATGGAGCTGCTCCCTACTCTGTGCTCGCCCCCACCAACATGGCTGCACCCCTAGCTTCTGGAGAGTTCCCACCCCAGCAGTCCCCAAGGTGGAGCAGTTCCACATCCTCATCCCTGTCCCCTGATTTGGCATCACACAGCAGAGTGCCTAAGAGCTCTGGGCTCAGACGCAGGCCCTTCAGGTAGCCAGACACACCCCAGCTGAGGGTCCAGTTGGTTCTTTTGCAGGATTCCGGGGAGGATTTCTTAATCTTCCCAAGAAGACATCTGGCCTAGAAAGAGATGAAAGAGTTTCCTCTCCCCTCCCCCAGCATCCCGAAGAGAGGGCAGGCTCCAGGCTCCTGGCTCTATCGCAGGTGAGAGGACAGAGGGCACAATGGAGGGCTAAAACCATCTGCCCCTGACAAGGCAAGTAAGGGGTGCTGCCCTGCGATCATCCCCTCCCTGAACCTCAGTCACCTTCTGTATTAAGCAGCAGAAGCAGAGAGCCCTCTGCAGAAGGAGAGAGTTGCCAACGCAGCAGGTGGGAAAGCTGTCAGTTCCAGCCCAGCGAGAAGGGACCCATGGCCTGGCCCCACCAGCCAGCACTGCACTCCGCGGCATTATAGTAGTGAAAGCATGTTGCAAAAAGCCAGCCTGGTTGCTCCCTGCAGCTTATTCATAACTGCCCAAGGGTCCAGCCATGTCTGGCAGGAGCTGCATGGCACCTCGAAGGTGTCACAGCAGATGGAGGTGTTCTGTGTATTTGCTGGGATGTGGGTTTCACAAGGGTTTGCACAGATGTGACCAGTTTCCAAAGCTCACTGAATACTTATGCATGCCACTGCATGTGAAATATGCCTCAATTTAAAAGGGAAAACCCAGAGAGGCCATGACCCAGCTGACCACTCACCACAGCCATGCTAGAGCCCCCACTGGACACCAGGGCAGCCTGTCCTGTCCTCAGGCCTTGATTTCCTCTTCTGTGGGGATTAGAAGGGGTGGGGGTCCTAAGACTCTAGGACAGGTGGTCTGTCCCCAGTAGAACAGGATCAAGGACTGGTCTCTCCTGGGACCTGGGCTTGTGGGGAAAGTGGGCCTGGAGGTGTGAGCACCAAGCTATGGGCACCCAGAGGCCTGGGAAAGAGGAAAGTGACAAGGCTCCAGAATGTGACCTCCGCAGAATGAGTGCAGCAAGCCCTCCATCTCAGAGCCGGGATCACAGAGCCAGGCTTCAGTATGGATGGGGCTAGGAGTGTCCAGGGGCTCCTCCCAGAGCCCACTCTGCCCCTCCTAAGTACAGACTCCTCAAATGTGCCAGCACCTACACCCCAGTCCACAAAGACAACATATACATGGGCAGACACTCGCCAGCAGAGCCCCCCAATCTTAGGGCCTCAGGGCCAGAAGCGGCTAGCTGTCCGTCATCCCCACCCCATGTCACCCAGAGGGCTCTCTGGGCCAGCAATATCTGAATCAAGAGAACCTGTTATAAATGCAAATTCTCAGGTCCCACTTAGCACTGCTGACATGGTTAGTGTTATGTGTCGACTTGGCTGGCTGAGGGAGGGCCAGATGGGTAAAGCATCATTTCTGAATGTCTGTGAGGGTGTCCCAGATGAGACTAACATTTGAAAAGTTGCCCTGAAGGAAGAAGATGGCACTCACAAAAGCAGGTGGGCCTGCTCAGAACAAAATGGTAGAGGAAGGGCGAATTCACTCTCTGGACGTCTGTCTCAAGGATGTCTATTTTGCCCTCAGACTCCAGAGCTCCTGGTTCTCCTATCCTCAGACTGGAACTGCCTCACCCATCCCCTCTCCTGTGTCTTCAGCCTGCAAATGTCCCGTCGTGGGACTTCTTGGTCCCCATAACCACATGAGCCAATTCCCATGATCAACCTTGTCTCATATATGTCTACACACACCCTATTGGTCTGTTTTTCCAGATAACCTTAATACATCCACTGACTGGGAAACAGGCAGTGGGGTCAGAGGTTAAGTGACATTCCAGGTGGCTGGGATGAGCTGCAGCTTGGGACCCACACAGCCTGAGTGACAAAACTGGCTCCCCCATTCCCTATTGATATTTTCTTCCCAGAAACTCCACCCTAACCACCATGAAGAGTGAGGCCAGTGTCAGGGGCTGCACTGGGTGCAGGCAGACTACTCGCCAAAGTCCCAGGGCGGGGAGGGAGTGTCTGGACCCAGCAGGTGTTGGGGGCCACTGTTGTGGGTGTCCAGAGTAAGGAGGCCATGTGTGCATCCAGGACTCCCCTAGCAGACTGGTGAAAATGGGATCCTTTTGCAGAAGAAGGATGTATCACTGCCTAAAATAAATCACACGATTTCAGAAAAACAGATCCAGTCGTCAAAAGCTATGTCTATTGTAGGATGTGTCTTAAGGGGTGACAGGTTTCTATTACCTTGATGGGGGCGAGGATCCTGAGATGCACCAAGTGTGATCAGAACTTTCCAGACTGCATACCTCCGGTGTGTCCAACTGACTGCGTTCCACTTGCACCCCCTTACGGCCAGGAAACATGGAAGTGCTGTGCAGAACGGGACACAGGGTGCCATCTGTTACGCATGTCAGCCTCAGTTATTAGCCCTGGAGGTGACAAAGCCAGCTGACAACCTCATAATTTCAGCTGAATAGGGAGGAAAAAATCATATTTCATAGTTCTTGCAACAGCCATGATGTGACATTAACATATCTGATGTTTCTGTTGCTGGCACAGTCATAGTTCCTGTGCACACAGTGTTAGGGAATGTTGCCTACATTCCAAATGGAAGGAAATGCTCAATGTCAGTCAGAGTCTTCCTAAGAGCAAAGACCTGTTTTCAGCATCCCTGTATGAGTCCCACTGGGTAGGGCATCCCATACTTGCCTCACCTGCTGTCCACCAGGTATGGGGGGAGCCTGAGAACTAGGCAGGAAACATCCTGGCCCTGTGGAGTTGGCCTTCCAGGGACAGCCACAGTGCCTGGGAAATCCCAGCAGAGCTGTCCACACTAAACAGCGTCACAGGAGAGGGGGCAGGACCCTCAGGGAATGGTCCTGGCCTGTCTCAGGGATGGAAAGGAGCTCCATGAGCTGGGCCAGGGCCAAGGGATCATAAGAGGGATGCAGGGAGGGAGGGGCTGGCATGAGATGGGGAAACTGAGGCAGGTGCATGACTAGAGCAACAGGAGTCAAGGCCTGGCTGGCCCCAGACTCTAGGTTAGGCCAAGGAGCAGGGCTACCTGGGTTAGGGCGGGGAATTTGGTGTGGGTAGGGGGGCTCTCCAGGCCCCCTCATGGATATCTGTGCTGTCAGAACAGCTGTAATAATTCCTGCAGCTTGCATCAGGAGGGGCATGCAGGAGGGCCAGCTTTGGGAATGGGCCTGGAAGAGAATAAGGGAGCAGGGCCCAGCAGTCAGAAGGGCAGGGGCCTCTCCGCACCCACCCCTGTCTGCACAGAAACCAGTCTCAGGGTCCCCTCTGGGCTCAGGGGGCCCATAGAGGCCAGCCCAATGGAGCCAGGAGCATGTGGCAGAGCACAGGGAGCCAGAGAGCCTCCTTTTCCCCCACCAACCAGGGACCCTTTCAAGAGGATAATGTTGTGCAACTAGGTGCTGAATGTTGAGTATATTGACTAAGTAGTGAGCTCCCTGTCACTGGGGAGATAACATTGCAGCCTGCAGAAACACTGAAGCTTTAGTGTCTTGAGAGCCTGGAGGTAGGAGCGGGGGAGCAGAGGAAGAGCAAAGGTGTGTCAACAGGCATGCTGAGGGCAGAGTGAGTTCCAGAGGCTCAACCCTAGTTGTGTGACCTTGAGTGAACTTTCAACCCCTCTGAGTCATTAGCCCGTGGTGAGCACTGATCACTTCACAGGTGCTGCACACGAAGATGCAGAGGTGCCTGCCAACTTGGGTCCTGGAGAGTATGAACATTTCCTACTCCCTCTCTTCCCTGCCCCTTTGTTCTAACTGTCCTTCCATCCTTTCAGCCACCTTCCTTGGGGGACTTAATGTTCAGCACACCTGGATAGTAAGTTCAGGGACTCCCAGAGGGGAGGAGTTCAACCCCAACCACCTCCCCTCCCCCACGTGGGCAGGCTGGAGTGAGGATCTGGGCACAGGATACTTTAGCCTGACAGTGGAGGATCTCAGGCTGGCAGCCCTCTAGTCAGCTCACCTCATGCCTTCCTGGCCAAAGTTGGGCCGGCAATCCACTCAATGAGTCTCCAGGATGTCTATCCCCAGAATCCCAGGGAAGAGGGGCTATGGCTCTCAACATAACCTCAGGAAAGCACCAGGGCCTCAGTTTCCCTAGGTAACTGCCTGGCACTTTCTGGCTCCCTGGCAGATCTGCTAGTCACAGCTGGAATCCCCATACCTATGTTGGCCTGAAGATGCCCCTAGGACCGAATCAGGAGGAAGGTAAATTCCTTAACACAGGAAGTCATCTTGCTCTTTCTAAACTGTGTATCTTTCGCATGCTCCTTCCTGTCTATATTTCTCACAATTAAAATAATTTTAGCCCTGGCCAGTGTGGCTAAGTGATTAGACTGTCAGTCCTGTGCACCAAAGGGTCCAAGGTTTGTTTGATTCCTGGTTAGGGGCACGCATCTGGGTTGCGGGTTCAATCCCCAGCCCTGGTCAGGCTATGTGTGGAAGGCAACCGATCAATGTTTCTCTCTCTCTCTCTCCTGTGTCCTCCCTCCCTTCCACTCTCTCTAAAAATTGATGGGGGGAATATCCTCCGGTGTGGGTTTAAAAATAAATTGTTTTTAAAGGACCTTCCTAAGGACACATGAGCATGTGTTGAAAGTCCTGAGCACTTGCAGACGAATAGCCATGGGTCAGCTCTCCAAGGCTGGGAGCCAGCACCACCTGAAGGTTCTGTGCCCCACCTTGGAGGTATGGACCCCTGGAGGCACTTTGCATGAACAATCTTGGAGTGTTTATGATGTTGGGGGTCAGAGGCGAGGTCCAGAATACATAGGTGGTGAGGTCTGGGGGAGGCTGGGCTCCTGAGGGGGACCAGCGGGTCTGGCTCATAGGGCCAAGAGCTCATAGGGCCAAGAGCCCACAGCCTCTCAGGAGAGGAGGTTATCGGTGTTTGGGGCAGGAGGAATCCCTGTTGAATATGGGCAGCCCCTAGAGGCTGCTGAGGTCCCAGTTAGGAGGCCCTGCCCAAGGGGAGCAGGTGAGCAAGGTGGGCAGAAGGGGGACAGGAGATCCCCACCCTCTGTCAGGCCAGAAACACAGGCAGGCCCCTGGGCCAGGGCCCAGGTGATGGCTGTTTTGCACCCTCTACAATACCCAGGGCACAAGGCTGAAGAGACCCCCAGCAATCTCCGCAGAGCTTCTTTATTGGGGGAACCTTTGCAGCCGGAGGGTAGGGGGAGGGAGGAGCCTAGGTAGTAGTAGGCGAGGGTAGTGTGGGGGTGGGACTATGGTCGGTGGGATGCCAGAGTAAGGTCCCGAATGGGGGCCACAGCCAGGCCCTGAATTTGGAGAAAACAGAGAGGACCATGATGCTCCTCGCCTCCCTTCTAATCTGCCCAGGGAGGCTTCCTGGAGGAGGGGGCTCCCTCTTCTTGTCACCTGGACCATGGCTCAGCGGCCTTCCCTGGGGCAGCGCTGGCACTGCTTGGCTCCTACTATTGACAGCTTTTTTTCTTTTCTTTCTTTCAGATTGGGAGAGGGAGAGAGAGAAACATCAATGATAAAAATCATTCATCCTTTGCCTCCTGCACGCCCCCTACTGGGGACCGAGCCCGCAGTCGCAACCCGAGCATGTGCCCTTGATCAAACTCGAACTTCATTCCGCAAGCCGATGCTCTATCCACTGAGCACCTTACAGCTTTTTAGTTGATCTGCGACCAGCTCCCCCACAGCAACAACTCCGCGGGTCGCAGTGGGTGTCTCCACAATACGGGGGGGAAGGGCAGCCCGTTCGCGGGGACCCCCTGGCCGGGAAAGGGGTCTGACATCCTGGCTGCTGTCTTTCTGGAACCCTAGGATTTGCTCGAGCCCCGTACCCGTAGCCACGAAATATGTTTTTAAGTTCCCCACGCCACCTTCCCGGGAGACAAGCGGCCCAGGCGCAGACTTCGTCCCGGGGGTGCGCATGCGCAGAGGTGGGACGCGCACGCACAGATGGCCCCCACACAGCACTCCCACTTCTGGAGTCTGCGCGTGCGCGCCGCGGCGGGGCGTGGGCGGGGCTCTGGTGGCCTGCCCCATTCCCCAGCGCCCACCGCGGCAGCAGGCACTGACGTGGCTGCCGTCAGAGCCGCCATCTTGTGGGAGCGAAACCAACGCCTGGCTCGGAGTAGCAGCAGCACCGCGGCTGCCGAGGGTGAGGCAGGGGCCGTGGGCCGGCGTGAACTGCGGCCGGGGGCTGACCTAGGCCGCGCGAGTCTCTGCCCACCGCGGCTGGAGCGGCGGGGCAGGGAGGGCCGACGCCGGTCCGGGGGCCAGGGTGAGGGCAGAGGCGAGGCTGGGCCGGGGACCGGGTCCGTGGTGGGGGCCGAGGCTGAAGCCAGGTGAGGCAGGGCTCGGGGCCGCGGTGAGGGCCCAGTCTGAAGCGAGGCGAGGCCGGGCTGGGGACCGAGGTGAAGCCCAGATGGTAAGGGTCGAGGCCAGGCTTGGTAGCGAGGCGCGGTGGGGCGGGCGCGTAGGGCTAGACTGGAAGTCTAGTTGAGGCCGGGAGGGGGTTGGGATCGGGGTCAGTCACTCGCTGGGGGTCAAGGCGAGGTTGAGTTGAGATCGGGCCGGAGGTGGGGGTCAGTCTCCCGCTTAGATCCAGCCACGGCCCCGAGCTTCCCAGGCCCCGAGCTTCCCAGAGCCGTCGGGGCTGGCGCCCGGAAGTCGGGCCCGGCCGTGGGCTCCCTGGAAGCCCCGTTTCCTGCTCCGCCTCCCGCTTCGGGGCTTAGAGGACCAGGAAACCGAGGCCTCTGTCCCGGGACGCGGCCAAGGTCACGCGATGACCAGGGTTTGAGCCCAGTTCCTGTTTGCTTCGAAGATGGGATGGGACGGGTGGGGCGGGGTGGGGCCCGGGTTCCTGGGCCCGGCTGTGGGGCGAGGTCCTAGGGTCTGAATGAGAACGCCTGTGCAGGGTCCTTTATCAAAGCTTGCTGCAACGCCGAGCTTGTTTCTTGGGCCCCGTTGGCAGAGTTGAGAACACTCTTCCGAGCTGGTGAATCTTTGACCTACCCATACATAGAACGATGGCCTCCCTAGCAGAATGCCTTAACATTTTCTTGTTGCACAGTCCAGATGATTATGGTCAGTAAAATTGTAGCTGTGTTAATAAGGCTTGCCAATTAATTACACAGTACTTAAAATATTAGCTAGTCAACTCAAATGGCACTTCTTAGCTAGGTGGCACTCTCCAAATTTCCTCAAAAAAAGTTGCTGTCTTAAATGAATTGAGCGGAATTGCACAAGATGTTATTGGCAGGAGAGGAGGGAATTCAAACGCTTTGGAGTGATTTGGGAAGTCACTGTTGAGAGTTGTGTAGTAGGTGCCACTACTGGTGTTTCGGTGGTCAGCTCTGTGTTTTTGTTTTTGTTTTTTTTTTTTTAATACTTTTATTGATTTCAGAGAGGAAGAAAGAGAGATAGGAACATCAATGGTGACAGAGAATCATTGATAATCGAGTCCATAATCTAGCATGTGCCCTAACTGCCCCTGACGGGGAATCCAACTGTGATCTCCTGATTCATAAGTTAACGCTCAACCATTGAGCCATGCTGACCTGGCTCGGCTCTAGTTCTTGTTTCAGAACTAGTGGTCAGCACTTTATGCTGCCAGCTATTTTGCATGATGGGTCTTGCCTTTCCAGCTGTGTGTCTGAAAGAGTGTGAGATGCTGAAGTGCATTATGGCCCTTTGCTGGGGCAATTCCTAGTATCAAACTAAGTGTGTTTTCCTCAGAGTTTTGAGCAACTTCCATGAGTAGCCAAATCTGTAAGAACTTGAATGCATGGTGCTACTAGCTAGTTGGGTACAAAGTTAAGAGTAATTGAATGTGTGTATGTTAATCACAAATCTGGCCACATGTTTAGAATGTGCTATTTTCTTCTCATAAAAGTTATCTCTCCATAATGGGCAGAATATAGCTGTGCCTCCTCACAGGTGTCACTGTCTTCAGGAATGTCCTGTCGAAAGTAAATCCTTTTCACTTGGGCGTTAGGAACATGCTATTTCCTATGATGGCTGTCTTCAGATACAGGTATTCAGAATTACTACTTCAAAAACACTTAAAAAGTTGGCTTGGATAATAGCTGACTCACATGCTTTCTAGTTCACCACTAAGAAAGTAGAAAGCAAAAACTGGTTCTGTGCTTCTCACAGTTCTGGTTTTTAAATTGTGTGGTCTAGCTATTTGCTTTACCTCTTGCACAATTTCGAGAGAACATTCAGACCTGCTAAGCTGCCTCTATCAAGACCAAATGTACTTGAAATTATAAGAAGGTACATTTTGATTTATCTGTAGATTTCAGTGGAATTTGATGTGGAGTATTGGCCACAGCGATGATATGCAGAGTCAAATGGGCACAGGAATAAACCTAACCAAGGATAAAGCTCTGTGCAAGTTCATCAATAGTATGTTAACTTCGTTTGAGAGAGCTGAATCAGTTTTCTTCAGCTTTTCCAAATTGAATGTTGCTTTGACATATGCATTTAAATGTGCTCTTGGTCACATAAGGTCAGTCTTCCTAAGGGTGTGATAGTTTACTGAGCAAGTGTTTCAGATTCCAGCTAGGTTGGGCTTGCCAATACCATTTGTGTCCCATCAATATTCCCATTGACTTCCAACCTCTAAAATTAGGAGAATGAAAGGAAATAAAATGCACATCTGTCAGAAGTGGGTGGGAGAGAAACATGAATGAAAAGTTTCACTTTAGATCTTAAAATTAGAAAACAACTTATCTCTTTTGCTCTGTCTGCACCTCCGTGGAATGGATGGTGTTAAAGATGTCCTTCCAGCATCATCTGAAGTGGTCTTTTGGAAATGATTTTTACCTACTAGTGGGGTTGGGTATACTCTTCCTTCCTACTGGCAAGTAAAGGACACCTTGGAGAATATGTGAGTGTATGTATGTGGCGGGGGGGGGGGGGGGTTGATTTCAGTTCACATATAACATCTCAGCTCGTTTCCTTCATCCTTAGGTTCTATCCTTTTGTGTTAGAAACACTTTAAAATATAGTTGCATTGCACCTGTTATGACTATAGCTGTGGCACTATTCTGGAAGATGTTCGGAATTCTCAGATGGATCAGATGACCTGATTAACTGGAGGAGAGGGGTAATTAACACAAAAACACCAAAGCTTTGTATTTCCTAGGAAAGTACTCTGGGTGAACACCATTGCTATCACTTCACCTTCTTTATATGAGTTGGAAGGAATGGTGAGTCTGCCTGATGTAGGAACCTACCTCCTTGTCCTTAAAAGACAGTTTTTTTGTTGTTGTTGTTGTTGTTGTTGTTTTGTTTGTTTTGTTTTTGCATACAGTGGCATGAGAGCTTGGCAACCTGTCATCAGCAAACAAAAAGGGAAGAGACAGGGAAAAGAAAAGATTTTACTACACACACAGCAATTGGGAGTGATTCTGTTTAGGATTCAAATGTTTTTACGTACCTCTGAGGCTACAGGGTGACTGTTAGTATAGGGCAGTGGTCGGCAAACTCATTAGTCAGCAGAGCCAAATATCAACAGTACAATGATTGAAATTTCTTTTGAGAGCCCAATTTTTTAAACTTCTTCTAATGCCACTTCTTCAAAATAGACTCGACCAGGCCATGGTATTTTGTGGAAGAGCCACACTCAAGGGGCCAAAGAGCCGCAGTTTGCCGACCACTGGTATAGGGCATAAGTTAATAGGAGGCTCAGGTATGACCCATGCACGTTTTCAAAAGTTAATGTATACAGTGCATTTTGGAAATGTTAGTTAATGTTTAATCAGAGTTTAATAAGTAATGCTCCTCAAAGGGATGCTAGCAAGTCATAATGTAAAATAGCTATCATCTTTCATTTGTGTTATATGTCAGACTGTTTTTGCAGTACCCTAGTGTTATATGTCAGATTGTTTTTGCAGTACCCTAATGTTATATGTCAGATTGTTTTTGCAGTACCCTACCAGTTTAACTTAGGTACAAATGGCCAAGAAAGCAATTTTAAGATTTTGTCTAGACCCATTCATGAAGAATAGGAATGAAGGCAAAGTTAGATGTGCCAGTATTTTGATAATCAGAAGAAAAGATATCTTTTAAGTTTCTTCTTTGTAGATGAGTATGCAGTTCCTAATTAACTGATTGGATCAATTAATTTATATTTAAAATACTACATCTTTTGTCAGTTTTGCTTAAAATAATTATAGCTTCTCGCATCTCTTCTGTCAAAGTGATATAGTATCTTGCCAATTCTTGGTGAGCTCAGTGAAAATGTATTGAGTCACCAATTGCAGGCACCTAAGGGCAGGTGTAGGAAGCAGATTGTGCACACATCCCTGCCATGTACTGGACATTAGATGCTCACCTTTGCCCTGAGTAGTCACAGTGTCCCCACAGCCCTGATCTCACTGGATCGTCAAAGGAATGTTCAGACGGCACCACCCATGTATAGTTTTAAAACAGCATGAAATTCATTGTTGACTTTTTCCTGACAACTAATATTTTGGGAAAGCATATTTGTAGATATGTATGATTAATATTTTTGCTTTTCAATCCGTAAGGGCCCTAGTTCAGTGCTCTTTTACAGTTCTCTCCTTGATGGTGAATCCTTTGGGTGTCCAGGGAGGTACACAGTGGAGGAAGATGGTAGAGGTGTGAGGAAAATGGTGAGTTCTGGATAGAGGAGACCCCACAGGCAAAGTGGCCTGGTGGAGATACAATGAACAAAAAGGGAAGGCAGGCCAACAGGACATAGGAAAGGGGCAGGCGGTGAATTTGGCCTATCGGGAGGATAGGGAATAAGCATGAGGGGGGTGGAGGGAGAGAAGAGGTGTGAGGGAGCAGAGGTCCTGTGGTTCTGTGGGAGAAATAGGGAGCTTCTAGGCAGGGAAACAGTGAATACAGAGTCCCTAGAGTGGTTTTGGAGACCTGCCAGAAGCAGAGTGGGTGAGGAGCGGGAGGGAATTCTACTGGTGTGTTCCAGTGGGCCTTAGAGGGGCTAGCTCCACAGAAAGGGTGTTTGGGGAATTTGTGAGAGCAGCAAGAATGCATTCTGTGTGACTTTCATATCTTAGGCCTAATTCTGTTTTATCTACAGAGACAACAATTTCCGTTTTTTGGCATAGTTTTAATAGATGTTTTGAATTTTCCAGGAAATCAGGGAGTGGGGTTTATATTTTGTTCTTTGCAGAGCCTTCCCATGAGTTGCTTTCTCTTTCTGCTTCATGGACTGTCCCCTAGTGCCTGAGCTACAGGTACTGGCTCAGGCAGTGTGCATTGCAGCAGGCTTCTGAGGTGGTTCTTTGACAGCCTCCCTCAGCTGATGGTGTGGTCGTGCCCAGTATTGAAGCGTGTGTTTTATTCTAAGTCACTATCCTTCATTTCCCCATTACATTACAGTTGGGCAATGTAATGGGTGTTTTACAATCAGAGCAGATGTTGGTTGTGTAGTCTAACTTCCTTTCGTGACAGTGGAGGTGGTGCTGTGAAATGCCTATTCTGACCTGTGTAAGGACCCTGAATTAGCATGTGGTGTTTCAGGCTCCTCTTGCTGGTATTTAGAACACCTTGTGGAGTGGAAGCTACAGGCTGTTGAGATGCCAGAGAGGAGATGAGGTGGCTGTACCAGGGCACAGGCACATGATGGTGCAGATGCATCTTTCAAAGGGAGAGGCGACTTGCTGGTAAAGCAGACAGATTTGGGGGTGAGAGAGATGGAGAAAGGGATTGTGGGTATCTAAGAAACTGGGAGAAAGTTGCTCAGTGTTAAAGTGAGGAAGGGTGGGCCCTTTATGTTGGAGGGTTAGAATTCGCTGGGAGATTTGTGTGTGGAGGGGATGGTAGGAATGGGGTAGCTAGGGTAAGGGAGGGGTCTAGCTGGGAATAGAAATATGAGGCATGTTTAGGGGCCACACTGCCCTGGGAGTAAATGGCTGAGAAGAGGCAGTTTTGGGGTGTGATTGTACCAGATGCAGAGTGTAGTGGACAGTGGCAGGGATCTGGGAGATTTTAAGGAGAGGCTAGTGTGAGCAGGCATGTAAATGAGATTTCTCTTGACACTAGGGCTTCTGTTTAAAGCAGTGGTTCCCAACCTTTTTTTGGCCATGCCCAACCTAAGCATCTCTAAAATCCTGATGCCCCACCTGTGACGTACAATTCTTATTATTCAAAAAGTGAACTCCTATTCATGTGGAGGAAGCCTAAAAGGCCATTAACTTGGTCTAAACAAGCTTCCAAAGAACATGGCATCCATGAAAGTGAAAAATAAAAGAACAAAAGGACAGTTGAAGTACTGAGGAAGAAATCGCTAAGAAAAAAATGTTAAAAAAAATCCTATATAATAAAAGGCTAACATGCAAATTGACAGAACTACAGAACAACCAGTCGCTATGATGCACACTGATCACCAGAGGGCAGACGATCAAACGCAGGAGCTGCCAGTGGCCAGTGCACTCCCACAGGGGGAGTGCCGCTCAGCCAGAAGCCCTGAGCTGGGCTCACGGCTGGCAAGCGCAGTGGCAGTGGCGGGAGCCCCTCCCACCTCTGTGGCAGCACTAAGCCATCCGTCAGACATCCCCCGAGGGCTCCCAGACTGTGAGAGGGCACAGGCCAGGCTGAGGGACACACACACACACACGTGCACACACACGTGCACACACACGTGCACACGTGCACAAATTTCGTGCACCGGGCCTCTAGTAATAATATGAAGTGATATGAAAAAATAGCAAGTTTCAAAACATATAACAGAGAACTGAAATGCATGAAGATGTCACAATATACATGTATACGAGGCCCCTAGAACCACAAGAAATGCAAAAAATTCACTGTTAATAACTCATTCTTTAATTGCCCCCCTTAAAAATCAAATTGTCCCCTGTGTCCGTGTTGGGAACCACTAGTCTAAAGTGTGACCAGAGGTTAGAAGAAGCCCATTGAGAGGATGTTGTGGCCTCTCAGGCAAGAGCAGCTTCTTTCTTGGAGGATGAAAAGGGCATCCTGAACCCTGCACCTCTGTGTGCTCTTGAGCTGGCACTGGCTGCCACTGTGGCAAGTCTGGCAGGGGACTTGTCCCAAAGATGGAGGGATCTAACCGAGGCTCTCAACCCCCTGCTACACTTTCCTTTTCTGATCACCTGGAAGCCTGGGCCTCAGAAAAAGAGGTGGGGCTTCAATTTTTAAAATACTGTTTTCAAAATGAAAGTTCCCTGAAGGCAGAATTAAAGCCCCTGTGCCAAGAAAGCCTCAGGGACTGCCTGCCATTTTTGAAGCTTAGAAGGGTTCATAGGGTTCCTGGTTGCAGTTCCTCTTTTCTTCAAGGGTATGGAGAATGGTCTTAGAGCCCCATCCTAGTGTTGGTAGAGGACCTGTGTCCACATGGTGAGCCTGGGTGGACTCTTTGAGAAAACACCGGAATTGAGTCTGCAGAGGCTTATGTATGTTTGCAATGCCTACATGAGTAAAGGAGTGGAGTGGCAGAAACAAAGGATTGTGATTTATTTCACAGTAGAAATCAGAATGCTGAATCCTTTTCTCCATGTCCTCACTGTTAAAACTGAAACCCAGGACTGTGTGGTGTGCCCCCCTTTCTCTCTGTTGGGTGTGGGGCTGTGCATGTCTGGGGCTGAAGCTGTTTAGCTGCATTGAGAGGGTCCCAGTGTCACTGACAAGCAGCTTTTGATGTTGCTTGACCTAGAGGCCTCTAAGAACTAGCTTACTCATCAGGTGAGGGAGGAAGAACAGACACTGTTTGTTGCTGCACTCTCCTTCACCACCTGTCAGTTGGATCACTGAATATTGTTGGCCTCTGTGTGCCCAGATCTGTTCTCCTCACACAGCTTTTCCTTTTGTGAGTATGGTGACTGTTAGCCCCTCAATGTGTCAAGGGTGCGCTGAGAATAAAGATGAAAGGACCCTCCTGTGGAAGGTGGTAGCATTTGAGCTTAGCTTCAGAGATTGAGCAAAGGACCTAGTGGGCACAGCATGGAGAAATGGATGTGGCAAGGGCACTGGGACTGCAGCTGGGGTTAGAACACACCCAAGCGACTTTCTGAGGCACTTCAAACTGATCCCAAACTGCTGGTCCTCTGGTTCCTACTGTATGGGTCAGAAGAACTCTAGTTGACATCCAAAGAACCACTAATAACCTGCAAAATTAGTAAGGAGTTGATGGTAGGAAACCTTTCAGGTGTCTGGGTGCTTTAGAGTTGCCCCTGCTTTGTATTTTAGTCATAAATTCATTTTCTCCATTGTTTTCTAGAAACAGGTCCTTCAGACTTAACTGCAATTGGGGTCAGACAGAGGGTATCTGTGCCCTTACTTCCAGAGTAGACGTACTCATTAGGGTCTAGAGCAGGGGTGGGCAAACTTTTTGATTCGAGGGCCACAATGGGTTCTTAAACTGGACCGGAGGGCCGGAACAAAAGCATGGATGGAGTGTTTGTGTGAACTAATATAAATTCAAAGTAAAGGAGCGGAGGGGAGAGCAAGAGAACCGGATAGAACAGCCGGATCCAGCCCGCGGGCTGTAGTTTGCCCAAGGCTGGTCTAGAGTGCTGGTGGCTTTACAGTTGAGGACCTGGACACTGCCCCATTCCACAGGCCAGAATACTCAGTCGGCCTTAGTGGCTGTGGGGGGAGGAGGCAGGAATGTAGGATTGTTCTGGAGCCCAGTGACAAATCAGGGAGAGGAAATACAGATAAGCAGGGGTCTGGCACAAGAACAGGTGCACAGAGCTGTGAGAGCTGTTCCTGGCTTAGCTACAAGCTGTGGGTCTCCTCCATCCTGGTTTCACTTTCATTTGGGCTAGCCCATCTAGTTATTTGCTTCCAGCTGTAGGTTTCAGGTCATTAAGTGTGTTTGGTAAATTGTTTTGAATATGATTATCTTCTCTCTATATCTAAAAGCCTAATATGCAAAGTGTCCCCTCTGGAGTTTGACCTACCGGGAGTTCGATTGCTCGCTATGACGTGCGCTGACCACCAGGGGGTGGCGTGGAATGAAGGAAGGCTCCAGCCAGCAGCTGCTAGGGACCTTACCCGTGCACAAATTTCGTGCACTGGGCCTCTAGTGTTTAATAATAAGTAAAAATTTAAGATTGAGAATAAAGAGGAACTACAAAACATAAATATGCTCATCGATTAAATGCTTTTGTAGGTAGTGGTAAGTAGGATTAATTGCAGTTATGCTGTTCCTACATGTGCCTTATGGTTGCTGGGTGCCTGTTCACTTAGTGACAGTGGCTCTTGGGTGTTCAGTTCATATTACTGTGGACCAAGCATGTCAAACTCAAAGGCTAACACAAGCCAAATAAGGTTTAAGTTTATATGGGCCGCAAAAAAAAACACACAAAAGCTTCAATTTTCATAGAAACGTAGGTTTATTTTTATAGAGAAATGCTGAATACAAAGGACTGAAATAAATGAGTAATCATTAACATAAAATAATAGAACATTTTTAAATTAATATTAAATATTTTAATATTAATTTTTTTCTTAAACATTAACCTATCAGATACTGAATAACTGCACAAATTAATAAGTGTAATGCAAATCTATTTTTCTTGTTCTCGGAAAGCAAAATATTTCCTGTTGCGCACACCAAACAAGTCAGTCCAAGACTAATGATAATTGGCTGCTAAAATATTTGCTGCTAGTATTTGTGGAAAGAAATAGTGCGCAGAGAATAGTAAGGGAAATGAATGCAACATGATTATAGTAATCAGTCATTAGCGAATGTTGTAGTTCATTATTAATAATCTACATATATAAAAGCCTAAGCAAACCTTGCTACTGGACGACTGGCTGGTAGCTATGCTGCACACTGACCACCAGAGGGCAGACGCTCAATGCAGGAGCTGCCCCCAGGTGGTCAGTGCACTTCCATAGCCAACCTCCCGTGGTTCCTCCCCCCACCCCCGCTGCCCCCAGCTGGCCCAGATCACCTGCCAGGCCGAGGGACCCCACCCATGCACGAATTCGTGCACCAGGCCTTTAGTCATGTATAACAGGATATTGTAAAAATTAAGTTGTGAAATTTTTATTAAAGCGTTTCTTACATACCATTATGGCCGCAAAAATATTTTGTTGCATGCAGCCCATGGGCCGCGAGTTTGACAAGCTTGCTGTAGACCAAGAGTCATATACATGAATGAAACTCATTTCTAGCTGTCATTTTAAGGATTTTTACCTTGAATCTTAAGCTGGCAAAGAATGATCTAAATTGAATTTCACTGGTTGCTCCTCCTAAGAATTGGACCTCACAAGTAATGCTCTCCTTTAGGTGTGGGAGATGCTATGCAAAGGATATATTAGAGACCAACCCTCCAGTGTAAGGATCCTGGCCTTCTTTGGGTGGGGGTCACAAGGGGCAGAATCTTGCATAGAGGCTTCCTTCGTTCCGCGCCACCCTTGTGCTTGATTGGTTCCTGCAAAACATCCTGAAAATTTTGTTCTGAAAAAACAACGAAAACTTGAACTCGCCTTTAGATGCAGATCAGAATGATACAATTCTAAAATATTATTGCATGTTCTTTTATTTATTGAAAGTTTGGGGTTGGGAAATGGGTGGGTCAAAAGGTAAAAACTTCCAGTCTTAAGATAAGTAATAGACAGGGTGCTGACTGTAGCTAACAGTACTGTGTATCATACATTTGAAAGTATTTCAGAGAGTAGATATTAAAAGTTCTCATCACAAGAAAAAAAATGTTAATTGTGTGAAGTAGTGGGTGTTAACTAACTAGACTTTTATGGTGATCATGTCACAATATATGTACATATCAAATCATGTTGTACACCTGGAACAAATACAGTGTGTATATCAATTATATTTGAATGGGAAGAAAAGAAAGTTCTCTCAACTTCTTTAGATCCACTGAGTGTCTCAGGCTGAATGTTGTTCTGAGCCTGTTGTTGATGCATATCTTTGTCACAGTTGTATTAAGCCTGTGAGGTATACCTTATCACTAGTAGTGACACATTCAGTTTTCCTCTTAACACTAGTTTTTACAAAGTAATGACAAAATGTAGTATACTGCTCAATTACAGAAAATCGTCAAAGCTACAGAAATTGAATGTTGGGCTAACAGGCAGAGTTAATGGCTTGAGGCTTTTATTTTGCTGGTGTATAAGAGTCCCAAGGTGATACACAAAAAAGCAGTTTGCAGCCTGTAAAAGTAGAAGATCCGCCTTTAAGTTTAAATTCTATGTGTCAGGGATGAATTGGGTTTTTGAATGATGGATACTCTTAACTAAGTACATATGTGACTGCCAGAGGCAGTTGCTCATTCACAAAACTCTTTAAAGAGAGTGTTTTGTAATGTATGTCAGTATCTCCGAATTTTCACTTTGTTAATTTTTCTCATACTAAAGCAGATGAACTATTTTATCCTAGTAACTTACACCTCAATAAATGACCTTTAAAAAGGCAAAAAGAGAAAAAAATAAAAGGGGAAAAAAAGCTGTCACCCAGCTTTTCATTTGAGTAGGGGATTCATCCATCTTAACTCCCATTTACAGAGAAGACCAATGCAGCTCATCCCATCTGCAGCGCAAAGTGTAGTTCAGTTCTCCCTTTCTGGCTCCTGGTCACACTTGTTTTGTTTCCCAAGCTATGCTCTGCATTGGTGGTGTCTTCTTCCTAGCAATCCCAACCATTTAGGTCATCTAGGTGTTCGCTGTTAAAGAGATTCTGTTGCATAAACCAGCTCTTAACGGTTTCAGAAAACCTGACAGACTTTCCTTCTGCAGGGATAAGTTGCACAAGTCTGATTGCAAATTCTGAAGCAGAGCTACCTCTGCTTCTTCTGAAACCACTGAGGCTTGGTGGCGATGCAGAGGGCCAGGTAGAGGGCACAGGTACACTTACTTCTCTAAAGCAGTGGTCGGCAAACTCAGTCAACAGAGCCAAATATCAACAGTACAACGATTGAAATTTCTTTTGAGAGCCGAAAACCGACTTCTGCGCATGGGCCATGAAGTTTCAATCACACTGTACGTGCGCGCCCGCACGAGATATTTTGTGGAAGAGCCACACTCAAGGGGCGAAAGAGCCGCATGTGGCCTGCGAGCCGCAGTTTGCTGACCACTGCTCTAAAGCATTTAAAGCAGTCTTTTATTGGAGTCGGATGCATGATTTCCCCAGGGAGGCCCCATCGTTTGCCTTGTTGGCCTTTAGATCTTTGCATGTGGGAGTTGTGTTCTATCCTTGGCTTTAATGCTGGAATGCTACCCTAAAGGTCCTGTCTGCTCTCATAGAAGGGCCTCTGTTACTCTTGCATTTTCTGGATTGGTCATTTGCAGACTCACAGGTGAGGAGGAAGGGTTCTGCTGAGAAAGTCAGTGTCTTCTCTGCTCACTCCTACGATGAACCTGAAAACGGGTTTTGCTTGAGTGTGGGGGATTCTGGTAGAGTAAAAGGTGAAATAGCACCTGGGCTGGGTGTCCCGTCCCCACAAGTTGGAATCTGTGCCAAGAGGATGGCACAACTCCAGTGGCCATTGTTGAACTTTTCTGTTACAACAGGTATTGCGTTAGGTCGGGACCTCTGACAAAGCAGTAAACGGTGCTGAGGGCACAGGCCAGGAAGCCACCAGGGTTCCTGGACCAGGTGCAGGGTGGGTACAGATGCTTGTAGTGGGGAGAGACAAAACGCTGTGTATCATAGTATTTTAAATCTTGAAACTTGGTGCTCATCCCCATCCTGGTTTTTGCCACCAAGTGTGACTTCCCTCTATGAGGCTACGTGGCTGATCTGTTTAAAAACAGAGTGAAGGGGATAGAGACCATGCTGATAATCAGGACTCAGATACAGACCAGGGGGTAGAGGTAGGGACTATGCATACAGAGGCCACACCCAGGTGTGGGGGTTTTACCTGGAGATGTTCCCTCTGCCCTAGTTGGGGAGGATACAGATAACCTTTTAACCCCTTGGTGAGTAGGGGGGTTTTTTGGTCAGTTTTTGTGAAGGGGATACTTTTTTTTTTTTTTTTTTTTTAATCCTCACCCAAGGATATTTTCCATTGATATTTAGGGAGAGTAGAAGAGAGAGAGAAACATCGATGTGAGAGAAACACATCAATTGGTTTCTTCCTGTATGGGCCCTGATCAGAGCCCAGGCCGGGAGGAACCTGCAACCAAGGTACGTGCCCTTGATCAGAATCGAACCCGGGACCTTTTGGTCTGCAGGCTGATGCTCTATCCACTGAGCCAAACTGGCTAGGGCGTGAAGGGGATACTTGAACAATAAAACAAGCATAAATAGCAGTCCTCCATCCTGCTTCTCAGGAATAGCCCCTTTCATCATTTGGCTGTACCTCCATATGAGTGTGTCTGTTTGGATGGTGAGGGTGGGCCCTTCATACCACAAGTTCTGGCCTTAGCAAATAACAGTAACAATTGTGACTAAGTAAATATTGTACACTGTTGAGCTAAGAGGTGACTGTCTTATGTTTTCCCACGGGAAATCTAAAATGACCTCCTTTCGTTCGTTTTTATCTTTGGATTTTTTTTCTATGTACCTGTCATTAGTTTTTTCCCAATTCCCCTGGAATTGCCAAGCCCATGTTTAAACCATGTAGGTAGTAATGGTTGGGCTGACTGCTTCTCAGGCCTGGGGCCACCTGGCATTTCTCACCTGACTTTTGCTCTACCTTATATCTACTTCATACTTGGCCTGGTGTTAGTGGTTTTCTGATCTACAGTACTGCTTCTTTCTGATCTCTGGATGCTAAGTTTAAAGTTCTTCGACCCTTTGTGTTCTGGAATTTAGTCTGCTTTGAGTGAATGGGTTTGTTTCAATCTTAGTCAGATGTTGAATTTTTTTTTTTTTTTTTAAGGGAGCAGTTTTAGGTTCACAGCAAAATTGAGTAGAAGGTACAGAGATTTCCCATACACACATGGTATGGGAAATCCCCACTGTGAGCATCTCCCACCAGAGTAACCACCATTGCAGCATCAAACAGAGTAGGTTCACACCCCTGAAAATCATCTGTGCTCCAACAATTCATCCCTCCCCACCAACCCCTGGCAACCACTGATCTTTTTACTGTCTCCTAGTTTTTGCCTTTTCCAGAATGTCAGATAATTGGATTGTACAGTATGTGGCCTACCCCAGTTGGCTCCCTTCACTTAGTAATACACCAGGTTTCCTCCATATCTTTTGATGGCTTGTGATAGCTGATTTCTTTGTAGTGCCAAATAATATTCCATCATATGATTGTAGCACAGTTTATTTGTTCACCTACTAAAGGACATCTTGGTTGCTCCCAAGTTTTGGCAATTATGAATAAAGCTGCTGTAAACATCTGTGTGCAGATTTTTGTGTCGACATAAGCTTTCAACTCTTGAGTTTTAATACCAAGGAGCACAATTGCTTGTAAGAGTATGTTTAGTTTTGTAAGAAACCTTCCAAAGTGGATGCACCAATTTGCATTCCCACCAGCTCCTGTCAGTGTTCTGGATGTTGACCATGCTAGTAGGTGTACATTTGTGTGTATTTGTGTTTCCCTGAGGTCATATGATGTGGAGCATCTTTTCATGGCTCATTTGCCTTCTGTGTACATCTTCTTTGCTTATTTCAATGTTAAAGCATTCCCTTCACAAAAACTGTCATAAAAAGTCTTTGACCCAGCCCTAGCCAGTTTGGCTCAGTGGAAAGAGCGTCAGCCTGCAGACTGAAGGGTCCCAGGTTAGATTCTGGTCAAGGGCACATGCCTGGATTGCAGGCTCAATCCCCAGTGTGGGGCATGCGGGAGGCAGCCAATCAATGATTCTCTCTCATTGTTGATGTTTCTATCTCTCTCTCCTCTCTTCCTCTCTGAAATAAATAAAAATATATATTTTTTAAAAAGTATTTGACTTATTTTTAAATCAGGTTGTTTTCTCATTATTGGGTTTTAACTAGTTTTCGTGTGTTTTGGATGCATATTCCTTTATTAGATGTGTCTTTTGCAAATTTCTCTTTCTCCTAACAGTGTCTTTCCCAGAGTAGAAGCTTTCAATTTTAACAAAGTCCATCTTATCACTTATTTCTAGATTATGTGTTTGGTACTATATCTAAAAAGTCATCAGCATGCCCAAGTAGCCCAAGTAGATGTTAATCTTTCAAACTCTCCCAGTTTTCCCCTTCTTACCCATTTTTTTTCTTTTTTTTCTTTTTTGTGGATTTTTCACTTTGTCTGCACTGTTGCTCCCTGTGTTAGCACCCTGTTGTTTTTCAGGTAGCACATACCCACCTTGTTAACAATGGGAGGCTGTGTGTGGGTTAGGGTTTTGTTTTCCTTTTAAATAGTCTCTGCTTTCTGTCTTGCCTCCCTCCAAATTCCTTGTTTATTTCAGTCTCTTCCATGGGTACTCCTTATAGGGAGATAGGAGGAAAACTTGCTATTGCAGAAAAGGAAATGTTACAGTAAATATATTTTTAAACTTTAAAATTTAATTTTTTGAATAGGTAATATTGTTCAAAACCAAAAAGAATTTCAAAATGTCAAAAGCCCCCGACTGGTTCCATGGTTGAGTGTTGACCTGTGAACCAGAAGGTTATAGTTCGATTCCTGGTCAGGGCACATGCCTAGGTTTCCAGCTGGATCCCCAGTGGTAGGAGGTGGGGGCGGTTGCAGAAAGCAGCCAATCAATGATTCTCATCTTTGATGTTTCTATCTCTATCTCTTCCTCTTCCTTCCTCTCTGAAATCAATAAAAATATATATTTTGTAAAAACTGTCAAAAGTGCACTGGAAAGAGCTCTACTTGGCATGTCTGGGATCATTGGAGCATCACATTCACAATGGGGCAGCTGACCCATTGAGTGAAATAGGAATATGTGAGTTCGTGTTCACTTGGAGAAGGAAAGGTGGTTTCTTACAGCAGAATGCTAACAGCTGGGAGGAATGACTAGATTAGAAAAGCTCCATTTGACAGTTGTCATGGCAGTTCAGCCAGGAAATGTCAAGGTGCTGAAACCTGAGAGGTTGGATGTTTGATGAGGAGCTGGGTGTGTACATTGTCACTCAGTGCTCAATTGGAGAGAATTTAGAATAGAGAAGACCCTGTGACTCCACCTGAGCCTTTCATTAAAGGTGACATGGGGCTGTGAGGGTCTGGACACGTCCCCTACAGTGGGGTATGCCTGTGCTAGGCCCATATGATGTCTTTCACTGGCCTCTGACCTCAGCAGTGTTTGTTCAAAGTTCAAAGACTGGGAACTCTTGGTTACTTCTGGGGGCAGGCGCATCAGCATTTGAGAAAGTGACAGTTTTTTTCTTGTTTAGAATAAAAGTTGAAGAGAAGCCCTAGCTGGTTTGGTTCAGTGGATAGAGCTTTGGCCTGTGGACTGAAGGGTCCCGGGTTCAATTCCGGTCAGGGGGCATGTGCCCGGGTTGCGGGCTTGATCCCCAGTGGGGGGCGTACAGGAGGCAGACAATCAATGATTCTCATCATTGATGTTTCTATCTCTCCCTCTCCTTTCCTCTCTGAAATCAATAAAAAATACATATATTTAAAAAAAAAAAGTTGAAGAGTAACAGTGGTGCAGCATGGGAGAGGCCAGGCCTGGGCTGCTCGAGTGCTTGGGGGGCCATCTGGGATTGAGAGCCTACTCTTCCTGGCCTATAGCTTCCTGGGCCTTTCTGCCTGCTTTCTGACCTTGGGTAGTAGTTGACTGGATAATGTGAGGGGAGCCTGGGGTGAGTGTGGCCTGGACATGGCACGAATGTTCTCAAATAAGTGTGTTGCCACACCACTTGGGCTGGGCCCCCTCCTCTCTGGGACAGGGGTGACCTCCACTGGTGGGAAAGAGCCCCCCTTGACATGCTGCCCTGGGGCCCTTGCTGTGCCTTGGACTCAGTGCCCAGGTGTGGTCCCCATGTCCCACCTGCTGCTGGATGAGTGCTGAGCTCTCAGTGTGTTGGGAAAGGTTAGCTTCTGCTATGTTCCGGGGGAGGGGAGTCTAGCTCCCCATGCATTCATCATCTTGAGCCTGGTCCATCTTTCTCACTGGGGCTTGGTGGGTCAATTGAGGGACACTATGAGGCCTTGGTTCAGTTGTTTCTGACCCCTTGAAAAGATTAGAGAGTGTCTAGCATTCCTTTGAAAGCCATGGATGTTGGGTGGTAAGGGTCAGCCCTGTTCCTAAGATTCCCAGACTCTGCCTTCTAAGGGTGATGGGGGGGAGGGGGGAGAGGGTGATGAGAGGGGGATTGAGATGCCCAGCAGACAGAACTTTTTTTATTGTTCTGTAGCTTGGGAACTGGAATTTCTTTTAGCTCGTGTCCTGTGAGTTTTCAGGAGGAAGCGGGATGTTTGTCTCTCCATTCATGGTGGGAGGGTAGGTTGTCTCCAAGCTGCTCCTGTGCTAAACCCTGGGTTGCATAGAAAGAGACTCAGGGACCCCTTTCTTGTCTCTGCAGGTTTCTCTGGCCAGTGTCTCTCCCTCCAGTCTACAGCATGGGGAATATCTTTGCGAACCTCTTCAAGGGCCTTTTTGGCAAAAAAGAAATGCGCATTCTCATGGTGGGCCTGGACGCTGCGGGGAAGACCACCATCCTGTACAAACTGAAGCTGGGTGAGATCGTGACCACCATCCCCACCATAGGTGAGGAAGTCAGGCCATGGGGGGTTGGGGAGGTGGCTGGAATGGCTGGTGGGGGTTGGCTCACATTGGGCCATGCTCCTGCAGGTTTCAACGTGGAGACTGTGGAGTATAAGAACATCAGCTTCACTGTGTGGGACGTGGGTGGCCAGGACAAGATCCGGCCTCTGTGGCGCCACTACTTCCAGAACACACAAGGTGAGGGCTGGGGGCCATGGCCTGTGGGAGAGGTTGGGTGTCCTCAGCACCTTCGTTGACACCTGCTCCTCGGCAGGTCTCATCTTTGTGGTTGACAGCAATGACCGAGAGCGTGTGAATGAGGCTCGAGAGGAGCTTATGCGGATGCTGGCGGAGGATGAGCTCAGGGATGCTGTCCTGCTCGTGTTCGCAAACAAGCAGGTATGCACTTATATGTGACTGAGCCACCCCAAGGGGCTGGGGGTATGAAGGGATCAGATGTCAGGTGGGGAGGGATCCCAGTCCTCCTGATGATCCATGGCTGCCATGCCACCCTGCCCTTCCCACCAGGACCTCCCCAATGCCATGAACGCAGCTGAGATCACGGACAAGCTGGGCCTCCACTCTCTGCGCCACAGGAACTGGTACATTCAGGCTACCTGTGCCACCAGTGGGGACGGCCTCTATGAGGGACTGGACTGGCTGTCCAATCAGCTCCGGAACCAGAAGTGAGCCGAACTCCTCTCTTCCCCCTCACTCCCTCCTTCACCCTTGCTTTCCTCTCATGTGGCAGATCAGATGTGCCCCTGTGGTGTGAGTGCCAGAAGCTGTCTCCATGGTCGGTCCCAGTGTGCTTCATCATGCTGTACATGTGCAGACGCAGCCTGCAACCGGGTTTTTATTTAATGTAAATAGTTCTTGTTTCCAATGAGGCAGTTTCTGGTACTCCTATGCAATATTACTCAGCTTTTTTTATTGTAAAAAAAAAAAAAAGAATCAACCCACTGTTTAGTACTGAGAAGGGATTTTAGGCACCCGGAGCGGGGCCTCTAGGAGCTGCTGTGAGATCACCTCAGTGCTCCTCCTCTGGGCTTTAAATCTGTGTTGAGATCAATTTTGGTGGTTGGTTTTTAACCCAAACTCAGTACATTTTTTATAATATAAATATAAGGTAAGGAGACACTTTAACACAGAGAAGGGAGAAATGTGCCTAGTGTCGGTTCTGCAGTAATGGCTTGAGTCCAGTCTGCCTGTGGTCTGTCTCCCATCTGGAGCGTGCATTGGGCAGAACCAGCCACAATACATTCTGCATGGTCACTTATGGCCCCTGATTGGCTTTGTCTCGCTGGATCATCTGCATCCCATAGCATTCATGCTTGTACCTGTGCTTACACCACTGCCTATGGGAATGGGCTGGGGGCTGCGGCCACCACTCAGACCCCTTGGAAGGACCCCAGCCTTCCCTTCAGTCAGTGTGGGTCAGCGTAGGTGCTTTGGTGGGACCACTCTGGCCAGAACAGGAGACCCCCATGGTCCCTACACATACTCACTTGCTCCAGGTTGTCTGGGTCTCACCAGTAGGAATGCAGACCGGTGACCGGTCATCTTAGAGCCTAGCTCCTCAGAGCCCCCGTCCACATGTGCTTTCACTCCCTCAGCCTGCAAGGGTCAGATTGACATCAAAAACAACAACCTCTACTTTTTTCTTTTGTATTTTGATAAAACACTGAAGAAACTAGAGCTGTTAAAATTTATCTTGGGGAAAACCTCAGAACTGGTTTATCTGGTGTCGTGGAACCTCTTACTGCTTTCAATACACGATTAGTAATCAACTGTTTTGTATACTTGTTTTCAGTTTTCATTTCGACAAACAAGCACTGTAATTATAGCTATTAGAATAAAATCTCTTAACTATTTCATGGCTTTCTAGTGCTTGGGTGCCACTGACCAAGGCTGCCTCCTGGGACACAGGCAGGGATGGCTTTGGTCAGTGGTCGGCAAACTCATTAGTCAACAGAGCCAAATATCAACAGTACAACGATTGAAATTTCTTTTGAGAGCCGAAAACCGACTTCTGCGCATGGGCCACGAAGTTTTAATCGTGCTGTATGTGCGCGCCCACACGTGGTATTTTGTGGAAGAGCCACACTCAAGGGGCGAAAGAGCCGCATGTGGCTCGCGAGCCACAGTTTGCCGACCACTGGCTTAGGGAATGTGACCAACCCCTGATCCACCCCAGACCAGTTTCTTGCCAGCACTCCTGGGGGGCTTTGTCATTGCTCTGTCTCCACTGGCAGTCCAATCCCCAGTCCTAGTCTAGTCTTGGGCCAAGAAGATCCCCATGTGGGGTATGCCTAAGAGGCCAGGGCCTGGGATCACCTACGGTGGTTTAGTTCCTTATCATTGCTTCCGGAGCCTTTGCCGTGGTGCACACCTCTGCCCGTTTGGGTGCTGTGGGCCCCCTACCCACTCCTTGGGGGCTATCCCTTTGACCCTTCTGGGCTCCCTGGTATCTGCCCAATCCAAGTTCCAGGTGTCCTTCCCCCAGAGCCATCCAGCCCTCTGCCCCATTATCTAGTCTCACTAACATGTTGATAATCAGGGCCAGGGCTCTGAACAGAATCATCTTTCCTTTTTAGTTCTTTAAAAAATCAGAAGCAAAATTGAATATATTTCATAATCCAGCCTGGGTTTTGTCTTTACTCCAATGGGATTTATTGTAAATTTTCATTTCTTGTGTGGATGAGGTGGTGAATGGCTGCAGGCATATCTCCTAGCGGAGGAGCTGGAGGGAGGGTAGGGGAGGTGTACTTGGAGATCGGCCTGGGAGAAGCAGAGCAGATTCATGGAACAGGGTAGCAGGTCTCTGGGTACCTGAGGAACAAGGGTGTCTTCAAGTATAAAATCACCTTCACCCCCCCATCCACCAATTATAAGCAAGCTTGTTCTGACTACCTTCTCCCCCTGCACTCTTCCACCTCAGAAAGGCCCACCTGCAGGTGAGCAATTTCTGCCCACCACCACCAACTAGGGAGTCCCCTACCTAGTGAGATCTTAGGTGGTACTGCTGGAATCCAAGGCATCTGGCACATTTTCACACATCATTTTCTGTTAGGACACTTCAACTTAAAAGTTTATTTAAGTACAAAGGATGAGTCAACACAAAGAACAATAGAAGTAGCAGTAACTGGAGCCTAAAGCAGGTGGACCTCTCTCTCCTGGGCAGGTTTGTACTCCCCTGATGGGCCTGGGGTCACCTGGGGGTAAGGCCTCATCTAGATACCTTGCCTGCTTACAGGGTCCTGGTAGGGCCCCCAGAAGCCTGCTCTCCAGCTCCCTGGGCCTGGTGGGGCACATGCTCAAAGGCTTCACTGAGGACAGGGCCTGCCTAGGATGAGAGGGTCCTGATGGGCTAGGCCTTAGCTGCTATCATGCCCTCGCCTTCTCTTACAACAGGGCAAGGAGTCAAGAGTAGTGCCTGTGGTGGCAAGCCCTGGGGTGTATGAGGAACTGCTTACCTTGGTCCTGTGCTGTTTTTCTCCTCTTTCTTGTGCTGCTTTTTCTTTTTCCTGCTCTTGTGATTCTCTGGGCTGTGAGGGGGGCACACAGTGCCAGCAGCAACCACTGTAGTCACTGACCACATATGGCTATTTCAGATTGAAGTTCCAAAGTACAATATGTGGCCAGCGACTGGCATAATGGGCAGCTCCAATAGAGGCCTTCCCATCCAGGCAGAAAATTTGTGGGGCCTTTTCATGGTCCCTTCCAGCACATTTGCCAGATAGTACCTCCTCCTGCACCCCTCAAGTGGCCTCCACAACAGGTGGCCCCATGCACTTGGGGCTACCTGGACTCCAGTGGCAGTCCTGTGATGGCCTAGGCTCACAACTTAAAGAGGCTCCCCAGAAGAAAAAGGGGCCAGAGACAGGAACATCACTTAGCCCAAGAGGAAGTCAGCAGGCCTGTTGAGAGCCCTGAGTCCTATACCCCAGCCCGTGCTTCCACCCCGGTTCCACCTTCTCAGGCCTCTGGTTCTTAGTTGCCTCGTTTTCTCAGGACAATGCCATTCGGACACGGGGGACACGGGTGAGACATTCTCGCCCACCCCTACACACACACCCCTACTCCCCCAGGTCTTCCTTGCCAATACCAACTTCCACCTGGGCTGACAGGGCCGAGCCCCCTGCCCTTCGTTAGGGCCCCCACTCCGCACCTGTAGCTCCCCAGGCCAGAAGCCAGTCCACTCCCTTTCCCCCGCGGTCACTTCTTTTGTGCCTGCAGATCTCCACAGTCATGTGGGAAGGCTGGCAGGAGCTCATGGTACCGTGTAGTTTACCCCATCCCACTCACACCTCTAGGAAGCCGCCCCTCACCTTGCTCAGGCCTGTAGGCTGCTTTTTCACGTTCTTGTAGCCTCAGTGGAGGCATGCGTGCGTGAGTGTCCGGCAATGGGCCTTACTCGGCCTGCCCTCCCGTCCTCCCCAGTGCGCCCCAGGCTCCCTTCCCGGTTCAGCACAGCGCTGTCCGCCAGGCCCTTAGCTTACCAGGTGAGGTCGCGGCCCTTCTGTCAGCAGCCCACCGGCGCCATCAGCGAGTTGCCTGCGGGAACAGGCCAGTCCTCGGCCCACGAGTGGGCACGCACCCCTGGCCTCCGCCCGTCGCCTCTGGGTTTCCTGGCCTTGGCGTCCGCGTCGCGCATCATGGCATCACATGCCTGTGCTGCTGGGCTCTGGCTTCAAACCCATGTGCCTGAACACTGCCCCGCCCTAGCCCGACCCTGGAAAGGGCAGAAGCTGGACCCAAGTGACTGGACAGCTACTATTAGAAGCCCTATTGTGTGGCAACACAAGGACCCAGGGGCGGCGCCCAAAAGTCACTGTAAGCGCTGTGTACCAGGGCCCACAGACAGGTGCCCTGGAGGAAAAGTTGGGGAGATGAGTCTCCAGCTGCACCGAGGTTCCCGCCATCACGTCTGCAGCTGTGGGAACCAGGGAGGGGCCACAGCTGTGACCCAGCTGAGAGAACCTCTGCACCTCCTCCCCCCGCGCCCCCCCCCCCCCCCCCGTGCTGGCGAAGGCTCCACCAGCTGGTCATTGGGCAAATGCGTCCCACCTGTCACCACAGCCTGTCGCAGACCTGACTCGGTGACAGTGGAATAATGAATGCAGGGCCCGTTCAGTAGGGTGGCTTCAGACATGTAATAGGGTGTTTCCTGGGTTGTCATTTTTTGGGTTCTTTTACAGGACACTGCCCTAGTGTGTACCCCGCTTAGGTCCTCAGTGGGTTGGGCAAAGAAGAGGCCTCTACCTGCTCCCCTGGCCCACCTCTGACTCTCTCACTAGCGTTTCGGGACTTCGGGGCTCCCACAGTGTGATTCAACAGGGTTTGAACCCCAGCCTTGTAGTACACTACCACTAAGTCAAGTTTGAGCCTCAGTTCCCCCATGTGGGAGCTCCAGCTTGCCTGCTCAGGGGCCTCCAGTGAGGGACAGCAGCTCTGCCGTGCAGGAAAGCTTGTGGTGGGAGGCATGGGACCTCACGGGGCAGCTGTGGTGGGTCCAGAGGTGGTACTGCCGTGTCTGACAAGGGCTAGATGCCAGTTGAGGGGCATGAACGTGCTGGGAAGCTACAGGGTAGGTGCTACCATCCTTGGATCCCACCCACTCCCCAGCTCTAAGTCTGCTCTCCCAAACCCACATTACCACGTGGGGAAGACCCATCTGTACTCTGGATATTGGGGATAATCAGCATTGATGGCATTTTAGAGTGAGTTGACTGGGGATAAGGAGGGACAGAAGGAGCTGAGGGGCTATAGAGTGCCCCACCACCACAACCCCCCTAATGGAGGGAGTGCAGAGGAGACTCTGCTTAACCCCTCTCAGGCTCCTCAGAGCTCTCCCACCAGGCATTGGACCTCTAGGTCCATCTTTACACCTCCAGTTCTGGCAAGAACCCCCACCTTCCATATCTAGTTGGGTTCCTCATTCCCAATGGAAGTCTGATTGCCTGCTTGCCTTCAATAGCAATCCTGCTAGATGGATTTAACCAGAACCCCCATTGGGTAAGTACTCTTAATAACTTTCCAGCACTGACCCCTACCCTGCTCCTGGCACAAATCCACTTTTTCATGCAATACTTAGCCTCTTCCCCCCACTGCATCCACAGACAGCCCTACCCGAGTCAGTATGCCTTACCATCTCCAATAGTGTCATGAATAATTTGGCCCTGAACAGTGAGTACAGACACTGTTGCTGGGTGTCTCCCTGGAGGTGAGTAGTAAGCAGTAAGCTGGAGCAGCAGCTGAAGGGATGAGGGATCCAGGGAGGCTGCCCAGGCAGGAATGTTCCTGAGCAGGCCAGAGGGTTGGCAGATCATAGAGGGCAGCCACCCCTAGGAGCTACAAATGGCTGGCTGCATGCTCAGTGGACCAGGGGTCAGGATTGCAAGGTATGAATCCATCCAAGGTGGGTGCTCAGCCTAGCATCCTTCTGTGTGAGCAGGGTCACTTCCCACAGGCTTCTGCCTCCCTGGTCATGGCTGGAACGCCCTCCCCATTGTCTAGCTATATATCAGTGTTCTACCATGAGCCCTCAGGTTTATGAAAAAGAGCCTCACAACCAGGGTCCCATGATCAACCTCCAGGACAGGACAAGGTGTAGCCCCATGCCTAGGCCTGGTCAGCTGCCTGTGTAAAAGTTGGTAATTGCTCACTCAGGTCTTGCAGGAAAGGGCAAAAGGTGGCAGCCCACCAAGGCTCTTTGCTAAGACTTAAAAAGTTAGCAATGGGGCTGGCTGCTCTGCTTGTCCCCTCTGTCAGATAGCACTTTCCCACTGTCAGGGGGCGGGGCTAGGGGAGCATTGGAGAGGGGCAGAGTATGCCAGCTGCAGGCTAGGTGCTACCATCCTTGGATCCCACCCACTCCCCATGTTGTGCTGCCTGGGAGAGCCCCTGGTACTGAGGCAAAGGCAGTGCTGGCAGAGGAGGCTCCAGAGCTGAGGAGTGGCTGGACAGTAGCAGGCACTTCCTGCAGTGGGAAGAACACAGTCAACTTCTATCATGTCAATAGCTCATGTGCCCTTTGAACCTCCTCCTAAAACCACAATTTGACCCAACTGATCCCTCCAGTGGTCGGCAAACTGTGGCTCGCGAGCCACATGCGGCTCTTTGGCCCCTTGAGTGTGGCTCTTCCACAAAATACCACGTGCGGGCGCACACGGACAGTGCGATTGAAACTTCGTGGCCCATGCGCAGAAGTCGGTTTTCGGCTCTCAAAAGAAATTTCAATGGTTGTACTGTTGATATTTGGCTCTGTTGACTAACGAGTTTGCCTACCACTGCTCCAGTGGGCTCAGATGCAGAGAGCCCTGTCCAGCAGGTGTATAAGAAAGAAAGACAAGGTGGATTTAAAATCCTGACACTCAATTTAAAGATGAATGCCCTCCCCTTCTACAGCATCCTGAGCCAGGGCAGCTGTGGGCATGATCACTTCTTCGTCCAAAACTGCTTGTACCGCTCCAGGTCAAAGTTGTCAAGGAGCTCTGGCTCCTCCTCCTTCCCTCGGAGCTGGACCTCACGTTTGCGGAACCGTGCCCGCCTCTCCTCTGGGGACAGGGCATCCAGGTCCACAGGCATCTGTAGAGGAAGGGAAGGCATGCACTCATTCGCTGGAAGGGACCAGAAAGTATATGCCACTTCTCTCCCTTCAAAGCTTCTACTCTTTAAAGAAATTTCTGTTTGTCTACCCAGGAAGTGTTTTTTTATTTGTTTTACACATAACCTGTTGCTGCTGTCTGATCTTGGTGTGTGGGGTGAGTTCCATGACTTGCCCTCCCCCCCTTCAATCCAGCCTAGACCTGCACCCCAGGGAGGGAAGCTTACCGCCAGCACTCGCCTGGGCTCCCGGTAGCGGATGTGAATGGTGGAGCCATCCTGCTTGACCAGGAGCATGGGGTAGAAGCGTGCATAGGCCTGTCTGTGCACACGAGTGAGCGAAGCTCTGCTGCTGTCAGCTCGACGGGAAGATATGTGCAGGCAGCGGCCCACACGGGGGGCCCCCATCACCACATGCTGTTGCACCAGGCTGTAGACACATATGTTGGTCAGTGGCAGGTGCTGGGACCAGAGTGCCCCCTAAGCCCCAATCGGCCAGCTCCTGTGGGTGCCCACAGGGATCTCCTAGGTTTGGGATATGGTCAAAGCACCTTCTGCCCCATGTCTGGGAAGAGGCCAAGGGGGGTGAGCACAGAGACTTTCAGACTGCTGAGGACAGGAGACTTAGGATAGCAGTTTCTAGATGTCTGCAGCTCTGGACATGAGCATGGAACAGGAAACTGCCTTTTAGGGGAATACAGACTTCGTGCTGTGAACTGAATGTTTGTATCGCCAAATTCATATGTTGAAGCCCTAATCCCCAATAAGAAGGCATCACAAGCAGGGCCTTTGGGAAGTGATTATGGTTACAAGAGATCATGAGGGTAGGGCCCTTATAGTAGGAATGGTGCCCTTATAAGAAGGGACGGGAACTGGCTTTCTCTTTGCCCTGTGAAGACATGGAGAAGGTGGCCATCTGAACCAAGAAGAAGAACATCTCCAGAATTGTGGGAAATAAACTGCCTGGTCTGTTGCGTTCTGTTGGGGCAGCCTGAGCCCACCAAGACCTGTGGAGCCCACTAGCTTCTGAACATGGCATACACTCAAAACCTCCCACAGGGGGAAAAGCACATATTCTGAGGCAAGGCCCTTCCCTGCCCCATCTCTCACCCACTTGGGGTCTTGCCTTGTGACCCCCCTAAGTCCCCTAAAGCCTGGCTTTCATGCAAATTTGAATTCAGACCCACCTCCTGCACCTCCCAGCTGACACCCAGGGCTGAGGACCCATCTCCTCTGCTAGACTCTGATGGCCTGGAGGCAAGAACCACAACTTATTGACTGTTAAGTCCTTGACCATTAGCTGAGCACTCAGTAAATTTTGGCCAAATGAATCCAGTCCCTGCCTTCAGAAGTGTAAGACAGGAGAAAGGAGATGGTGGGGGAGCACCAGAAGAGCCTGCAGTCAGGCAGGGCCTATGCCTAGCAGTGCCAGGGAGCCCAGGGCACAGCCTCTCCTGAGAACCTGAGATCAGTGAGTTGGGGAGGCTTCTGGAAGGGGATGGAGCCAATCCTTGAGAATGTTGGTGTTCACCCACTGTAGTATTGTTCCCACATGAACCTTTCCCAGGATGAGAGCCCTCCAGGGAATGCTGTAGCCAGAGTTCCTTCCCCATGTTCACACTGACTCAGACTTCAAGTGTCACATCCCTCTCCCCAGATTTCACAGAAACAAGAAACCTGCCCTCATTTTCTCCTCTGGCAACACTAACCATACCATACTTCCCATTTTGGGGAGGCAATGGGGCAAGGGGAACAGGCAGTGCCTGTGGGAACAGCAGGAAAGCCATGGCATTCTCCAGAGACCCAGAGCAGAGATAGGTTGCAGGCTCTGAATAGGAAAGTAACCACCACCACTGTCTAGTGCTAAATAGTCACAAGTGGCTCCTAATCCCCCCTCAACACACTGTTAAAGCATCTATACATGTGTACTTGTGTGTATTCTCCAAGTAACAAACACACTGGCTTGGGAGGTTTCCCTAGGGCAGCATGGCATGAAGCTCCAGAGTTGATATTCCTTTGGATGACCCCATGGCAGCAATCACAAGGGGCCTGGAAGTTTGTGCTTACCCAAGCATGCTGCCCACAACTGCCATTCCTCCTGAGAGCCACTGTGGCATGTGGAGGCCCAAGACCAATCACTGGCCCAGTGTGTGACCTGCTGAGCAAGAAAAGTATTTTTTAAGTATGTTTTTTATTGATTTCAGAGAGGAAGAGAGAGGGAGAAAGAGATAGAAACTTCAATGATGAGAGAGAATAACTGATTGGCTGCCTCCTGCACGCCCCCCACTGGGGATGAGCCCACAACCCAGGCATGTACCCTGACTGGGAATCGAACTGCGACCTCCTGGTTCATAGGTCGACACGCTCAACCACTGAGCCACGCCGACCAGGCAAGAAAATTATTTCCAACAGGCAGGCTTTTCCAACATAATTGATCCTTGCCAAATTCCAGCCAGGAAGAACGCCACAAACCAAATCACATTTATAAACCGATGTGTGATTCCCAGGTCACTGCCAGTCTCTCCCAGTAACCTACCAAGCTCTCGCCCTAACCTGGCATTAGAACCACCTGTGGAAGGTTTGTGACCAGCAGATGCTCAGGTCCTACTTCCAAAGAGCCTGACTCGGTGAGTCTGGGCAGGGCCTGGGCCCATTCCGGTGAGTTAGAGTCAGGAAGCTGCTCTGAGCGTGGAGTGCAACAGAAACTGGTTGGCTCACACCTTGTTTTCCAAGGTCATTTAATTCTCACAATTCAGCAAGGTGAGGACCCCTGTGGCACGTGGCAGGAGCCGAGGCCAAGGGTCACTCTTACTAAGCCCTTACTCTGTGCTGAGGTTTCCGCGGTGACAAACCAGAAGTTTCAAAACCAAATGCCTGAGGTCTCCGCATTCAGACCCCAAGGCCGAGCCGAGAGGTGCAGGTTTGTCTCGCTGTCCCCTATCTGTCAGAGCAGGGCACTGCGGGCCTCTTGCCGTAGGCGGCGACCCGGCGGGAGACGGAAAAGCTGTGAGCTGCCCCAGAGGATACCGGCGGGATCCGAAACCTCCCTTGGGGAAGCCGTCCCGGCCGCACGATGCCGCACCTACCTGCCGCTCTCACGGAACTTGGAACCAACACCAGCCTTCCCGCAGCGCAGCCGCAGCGCAGTCACCCGCGAGCACTCCGTCGCGCAGCGCTTACGTACAGCCCTCAGGGCGCTGCGCTGACGTAGCCTCACAAGCGGAAGTGGACCGGCGCGGCGCTGCGACGCACGTCTCCGAGGGTGGCGCCGTGGCCCCTTATGCTGAGGCGCCCGCTGGCGGGGCTGGCGGTGGCCGCCCTGGGCCGCGCCCCCGCAGACGGTGAGTGGCGTCTGAGTGCACGCAGGTTGCGGAGGTCCTTCCTGCGCGCCGCCGCGACCCGCATAGTTGGAGCCGTTCCCGTTCCTCTCTCTCCCTGCACCCAGGACGTGGCTTCCCGCGTGCTTCAGGGTGCGTCAGGGGACCTGGGCGGGGGGGTAGCCACCGGAACTCACCCCCCACCCCCACCCCGGTCCTCAGTAGTTTCCAGGACTGGCTTGTCGCAGAGCCCTAGCGAGCGAAGAGGGGACACGAGGACTGGGTAATGCGGTTTTTCATGGCGGTGAATTGACTTCATTTAAGATCGTTTTGAAGTTGTGTCCTGTGTGTCTGGGTGTTAAAGTTGGCTTTTGGTGGCCGCATTTCTTAGACACATTAAAAGCTGGTTCCTCTGTGCCAGTTCTCAAAACGTAGAAGGAAATTCTTGAACGGAAAGCTCCAGACAGCTTGTAAAACCCCTGCAGCCCGAGGACTTCATGCGGATGACATTTGTGGACCCTGAAGGACGCGGAGGGGCAGAGAGGGGAAGCAGTCTGACACTCCTCCCCAAGGTGGGCACACAACAGAGCCGGAAACCCTGGGAGATCAAAGGCCATTACGTGGCCGCCTGGGGAATCTGGTATGCCATAATCCCCACAGTCCCTACCAGCTTGTGGGGCCCCCAGGACTTCAGGGTCCTGGCCTGCCCCAAGGCCCAAGACCGCTGGGCAGTGCAGATACAGGTACACCACCAAGAGCAGGTTCTTGGGGGCAGGCATGCCTGATTTGTGGATGTGGTAATTTGATGTTCAGCTTCTCTCAGTCCCAGAGACCTAGATTGCTGGAGCTGCCCATCTGCTGTTCTTAGACATTCTTTTGGGAACAGAGAGGAAATGAATCTAGTTCATCCAGGTGCTGGTTTGGAGAGGAGCAATGAGGGAGGTCACCTCACCTGTTATTACTGTTGTCTTTCACTTGGGAAAAGGAAAGCAGTGAGCTGAGATGACAGCTGGCCAGTAGAGGTGGGGCCCACAGGGACAGGAAGAGGGGAACCAGGACTTGGCCTCTTGTGAGTCCCCTAGGCAGCATGCCTTCTGGCTTTTCTGGACTTTCTGTCACTCTTAGATCTTCCCGACCATGACTTGCTGTGAAGAATGCAGGAAAGCCTCTCTCTTCACTCCTAGGAGGGGTGGGGTTTCCTGTCTTACCACTAACAAGCTTAATTTCCTGCTATGTGAGTTTCCACTCTATCCCTGCTCATAGAATGCCACACAACTGCTTGCAACACCAAACTCGATTATGCGCAGGTCAGGGCCACACCTGTGACAGGTGTAGTGTGCTTGGACTTTGTTTAGATTCTGGGTTCACATAGACCTGGCCCTTGATCTTTGACTGGGATGGGTGATATCAGTTATTTTCTATTCTTTTTTTTTTTCTTTAAGTAGGTTTACAATTTTTAAAAAATATATTTTTATTGCTTTCAGAGAAGGAGAGAGAGATAGAAATGTTAAGGATGAGAGAGAATCTTTGATTGGTTGCCTCCTACACGCCCCCTACTGGGGATCTAGCCTGCAACCTGGGCATGTGCCCTTGATCAGAATCGAACCCGGGACCCTTCAGTCTGCAGACTGATGCTCTGTTCACCGAGCCAAACTGGCCAGGGCTCAGTTATTTTCTTGAGTAGCAGATTCCGGGAGTTATAGCAGTACAGTCACTACTTTTCTATTCAGCCACACCAAAAAAAAATTATTTTACACTTAGACTGTAAATTTCAGTTTTTTGTAGCATGTTCACCATAGCCTGAAAAACATGTTCAGTTGATCTGAGGAAGAGCAGAAATGAAGAGGGTGTTGTGATGTGTGTGGGTGGAAAGAGGTGACTCCAGCCCACCAGCAGTGAAAGTCAGTAATGAGGGTGAGCCCCTGGGAGCACTGGAAGGGGGTCAGGTACTTTTGTAGTCAGCTCCAAGTCCTTGCTACCTCCATGTGCCAGGCCTCTGCCTCCCCCAGTCCCTGCTGACTCTGCACTTGAGGGTCTCAGTTTCTTCTCTCAGAGCAAGGCTGATTCTTTAGTGCCTCTGCCCTTCCTGCTTTGTGGCTTGCTTGCCTGGGACCCTTCCCCTCTTGTGCCTCCTCTGCCCTCTGTCTGTGATGCAGAATTGGGATTTGATACAAGACTGAATCCTGGTTCTTCTCCTTTATGGAAAGAGACCCAGACATGCCATGCAGCGCTGATACAGGCCCAAGTCCTGCACGGATAGTGTGGCTCTTGCTCGTGCTTTTGAGGGGCCAGCTTTCTTTTATGAGAGGAATAGTTCCCGCCCCACTGTGGGGAGAAGTGAGAAGTAATGGCTGGCGCTTTGTGGCTGCCCCATTGCAAGCCAAGTTCCCAACGGCTGAGTGGTTTGTCAAGGCTACTTGGCCAGGATGTGTCTCTCTGGGGGGTGGGACATGACCTGCTGTCCTGAGCCAGATTCTGTCCCATCTTGTGGCTTGTTGCTTACATGAAGGCTGGCAGGGCTTGACTTTCTTCTCCATGTTCTCAGAGGCCATGCCTTACCTTGGGTGTCTTGTGGAGGAGTGGGAGGAAAGTGGGGTGGTGACAGTATCCTGCTCTTGGGACAGAGCGGGATGAAAGTGGAAGCTGGAAAGAGGAGGTTCCACCTTGTGCTTCTGGAACAAGGCTGCCTGGCTGCATTGGGTGCTTCTTGGGCAGGGTTCTGCCAGAGAGCATTCCGGAATGCACATGCTTGCATCTTGGTTTTTAGTGCAGTCCTGTGAGCTTTGCCATTTCTTGCCAGGCCACTAGGGTTTGGGATTGTGGGATAGTCGAGAAATGAAGAACACAGAATACACCAGCTAGAGGGCTCTGCCCAAGAAATGATTCCTCTGGCGTACACGTTTCAGTTGGTTGGTTCTGCAAGCACTGGGGCTAAAGTCAATTTCTGTGTACCCAAGGCCAAAGCACTGTCCCATGCTGGGTGTTCTGTGGAAGGTGGCTTTACTGAGTGTTCTGTTGCGTGCTTACTGGACAGAGCCCTGTCCCCCACGGCTCTCTAGGCACTTATGCAGGGCCAGGCCATCCCATTGTGGTTTGTGTAGGCCCCTCGGGGTAAGACTCAGCACACATGCCCTTAGCCAGGCTGAGCAGGCTGGACTCCACCACCATGAGACTACAGAGTGGGGCAGGTAACGGCTGCACTAGGGCACATGGAGCTTGGGCTTGATGTCGGGGGTTGGGGGGCTCAGGAGAGGCTGAGGGTTGCAGTGATTCAGAGTCACGCAGGGAGTGAGCTTTGCAGCTGCCAGCCAGTCCTGTGCGGATGCACCTCCTACTCACTGCTGGCCCAGTGCAGGTAGGTAGTGAGCCTGGGAGTGCTGCTCAGTGGGACAGGCTCCCCTACCCAATGTCCCACCACAGGTGGAGGGCGCAGGATAGAAACCAGCGTTTGCATGTGAGGTGATAAGCTGGACTTGTGCCACATGCCCTGTGGGGGTGTCAGCACTGGGACTTGGTGTGTGATATTTGGTCCTAACTGAAGGCTAGTCCTGTGCAGGTTTGCAGTCTCCAGGTGTCAGAACTCAGTCAGGAGGTGTGGCCTTACTGTAGGCGTGGGGAATGCAGCAACTGCTGGGGAAGCATGTTGGAGAAAGCCCTGGGTCTTGCTGACCAGGTTACAGTTGGAGGCTGGAGGGTGCCCCTTGGGGTTGTGGGGGTATGAGGTAGGGCACTCCCCCATGGCAGACACATGACAGAAAACAGAACGTCCCTGAGGGGCTTCTGTGCAAACAGGAAGATGGGCCTCCCTCCCTTCTCTGTGCTCCCGACCCCCCTGAGGGGCACCTCCCAAGTCCCTAACAGGAGGGTAGGGGTGCCTCTGGGTCCTCCTCTCCCTAGAGGTAGACTCCCCAAATTGGGTGCTGGGGATGAGTGCCCACTGGGTTGAGGGCTTGCCACTATGATCAAGGCTCCGGCAGGCCTCCTGGTCCATCGCTGTGGCCATCACCATATGTACACTTGGGGCTGCTCCTGCCCTGGAAGAACTAATGTTCCTGTAGCACCAAACACAGCCGCAGGTCCAAGAGTTCTAGGCCACTGGACAATGGCAGCTGCCCGGCCTGAGAGGCAAAGACCCAGCACTGCCCAGAGGCTGGCAGTGTGGGGGTCAGACCCCAGCCCTCAGTCCCTCACGGGACCCAGCCTCTCCACTGCCTTGCTGGGTCTCTTCCTCCATTCCCCTCCCCAGTCACCCAGTGCCTAGAAAGTCAGGACAGATCCAGGGGAGTAGGCTGGGCTGCCACTGGGACATCCTTCCTGCAAAGGACGGGGCTTTGTGAAGGTTGCCAGTGAGGGAGAGACCTTTTGTGCACTAGGCCTCAAGGGAGAGACAGGGCTGCACTTTGCTAATCGCCACGAGCTTAGAGCCAGCACACGTGTGTGCAGCTGTGTAGGTGGCATGTATTTGGGTGGGAAAACTGGGATGCCAGTGAGAAGCTAGGAGTCCGCTGGGATTATCTCTAGATAGAAACAGGGTACTTTTTGTAATGGTGTTTGTAGGGTGTTTGTACCTTCCTGAAGCAGAGCGTTGAAGTCCCCCCAACCTCCCCTTCTCCCAAGAGGCCAAAGAGATAAGAGTCAGTCACTTGGAGATGACAGAGTGTTGATGGGCTTCTCTGGGTCACTTCCTCCTGTCTGTTTGCCACCTTCTTCAGGAAACGTATGTGGTGTGATAACCCCAGAATAGCAGTGCTTAAGCCAGATTACCCAGTTGGCCTACATTGTGGATTAGGAAAGCAGTGCCCGAAGGGGGCCCTGCTGGAGATGGGCAACAGGGCATCCCTGAGCCAAGTGGCCTTCCCTCCTGGGCCTGATTGCCGGTCTGCTGGCCACTGATTGCACCTTAAAGGCTTCCACACGTAATCAGAGGGCCCCAGATAGCCTGCAGGGCCAGGTCTGCATAGGGAGCCATTCCAGTTCCCACATGCCCGTCAGGGTTTCCCTCTAAGCAGGGCACACTTGCACCTGGCATTCTGCCATCAGGCTCATGTGGCTGGGTGGGTAGGCCACTACTGAAGGGCTAGGAGCAGCCTCCTCTTCCCAAAGGCACCGAGTGGGCGGGGCTGATTGCCCTGGGAGGAGTTTAGTGCTAAGAGGTCAGAGCAGGCTGGGATTACCCACTCCTCCTAGCTTAATCGGAGCAGCCCAGGCTGACAGAGAGGGCCTAGCCCACCCAGGAAGTAGGTCCTGTTCTGGGGAGGGGCTTAAGGTGTCAGGCGGGCACAGAACTGTCAGGGTTGATGCCTTCCTAAACCCCTGCTTTACCCACTCTCATCTGTAGCAGATGTCTGAGCCCTGTGCTGTTAGCTGGGAGGGTCGAGTATCGGAGAGGAGGGGAGGTCAGGAAGCTGTGGTCCCTCTGGATCGGCCCCTCACTTCCGGATGGAAGTTCCCAGAACAGGGTTTGGATTCTGCTGTTGTTAACCTTGGCCACCTCTAGGGCATGGTGCCTAGGAAATGCAGAGGTGGGGACCCAGATGTGCCTCTCCCTGGAGCAGAAGTCCAGGCTCCACAGGTGGGGTAGGAGGGCACAGCTGGGGAGGTCATGTGTTTGTGGTACCAGGTAGCCCACCCATCGAGGAGGTGCAGCCAAGGTTTGAGTATGGCCCTCAGCTCTGATTCCTGGGGAGAGTTGGTGAGGGTGGGGGCGAGTTGTGACTGCAGCCATCCCACTCACTGGGGTCCCTCAGGCCTGCTGATATCTGCTCCCTCACCCACAGGGATGTCAGGACCAAGGCCTGTTGTCCTTAGTGGACCTTCTGGGGCCGGAAAGAGCACCCTGCTCAAGAGACTTATGCAGGAGCACGGCAGCATCTTCGGATTCAGCGTGTCCCGTGAGGTCCTAGGGGTTTGGGGGGCCCTGCTGATCCACATATATAGGGACTTGCCCACACTGCTAACACCCCCAAGAACCCTCTCTCACACGGGATATACTCATACTGCTGACCCCCCCTGAAGTCCCACACACAGGCTGAACTGGGCTCTTCGGGAAGGCCCCAGGATGGGATGTGTGGGCTCTGGATGTTCCAGATGGGTCACAGATGCTTGTTTCTAGACACCACAAGGGACCCGAGGCCTGGAGAGGAGAATGGCAAAGGTAAGCTGGCCCTGCTACTCAATGCCCCAGTGCAGGTATGGAGCCCCCCCCACACACACACACTTGTCAGGGTGATGCATCAGGCCTTTCTCCCCATCTGATGGGGGCCCTTCAGGGTGAGTGGGTGGGCAGGCCTAGTTGGATAATAGGCATCAAATCTCATGCTGACACCAGGAGGGCTCTGATCCCAACACCAGGCAGTTGTGGGGCACTGATCCTTGCTTGTGCACTGCATTGCACATGGCAGTATAGCTGGGGTCAGCCTGCACACCCTTTAGGGCTCTCTGACATCACAGCCTTAGTAGGGTGTTTGTATCTTCCTGAGGCAGAGCACTGAAGTTCCCCCAACCTCCCCCACTGAAGTTGGTAGTCACCAGGACCCCCCAACACTCCCCACAAAAGCCAGCAGTCTCCAGGTCCCCAGCCTCTCCTGTGGAAGCTGTCATTCTCCAGGCCCCTTCAGTGAGGATGTTGTGAGAGGTGGTATCTGTCCCTTCCTCAGATATCTCCCTGCCCAGTGACTGGAGCACTCTAGGTGTGGATGGACAGATGGGCAGACAGGCCCAGAACAAGCTGGTTCTGCTCATGTGGTTGCATGGGCAGTTGTGGCCTGGCTGCAGACAGCTTCACCAGCTCCTGCTCTTTGTAGATTACTACTTTGTGACCAGGGAGGTGATGCAGCGGGACATTGCTGCCGGGGACTTCATCGAGCACGCTGAGTTCTCGGGGAACCTGTATGGGACTAGGTGAGTCACATTCAGCAACCTCTAAACCTGCTGGGGACCTAGAGTGGGCAGCCCCGGCAAGGGCTTGATCCAGGGATCAAGATCAAAGAGAAGCCTGGGCTGTCCAGGCCTCCCCCTTCTGTCCCTCCCCCCCCCCCCCCCCCACCTGGCCAGGCCCCTGTGGGATCAGGGAGCCAAGTGATGGGCTGGTGTGCAATGAAGACTCAGAGGACCTGGGTCTCAGAGGTCTGTGGGCTGCACTTCAGCCCTCCTCCTCTTTCCTCCAACAATTAAGGTAGCCTGGGAGAGTCCCCAGCCCAGCAACAGCTGCCTACCGCCCATACATCCAGAGCAGTATCATTGCACAGGCGGGTCCAGGCTTGCTATGCGCAGCCTGTACCTGAGCCCCCCTATGGCGGTCATGCTCCACCCCAGGTGCAGCTGGCAGGGTCACTGGGGCTGCTATTACCCTTAGATGGTGGGCACCCAGGAGCCCTGAGCCCAGTGATGACAGCCAGGGCCTTCCTGTCCCTCCCCACTGCTGCCCCCAGCCTAGCAGATGGCCCAGTGTGAAAGGGTTACTGAGGGAGTGAGTGATTCCGGAAAGGGGAGCAGATGCTGGAGTCAAGGTGGCCCCTGCAGGCTCCCAGAGCAGGAAATTGGGGAGGCAGAACCCCAGGGGATGGCAGTGGAGATGGTCTGGGTCAGTGGTCGGCAAACTCATTAGTCAACAGAGCCAAATATCAACAGTACAACGATTGAAATTTCTTTTGAGAGCCAAATTTTTTAAACTTCTTCTAATGCCACTTCTTCAAAATAGACTCGCCCAGGCCTTGGTATTTTGTGGAAGAGCCACACTCAAGGGGCCAAAGAGCCACATGTGGCTCGTGAGCCTCAGTTTGCCGACCACTGTTCTAGGTGCTAGGACCCAAGGAGCCCTGCTGAATGCCCCCCCCTCCCCCCGCCTGCCTCCCTAGCAAAGCGGCTGTGCAAGTGGTGCAGGCCATGAACCGGATCTGCGTACTGGATGTGGACCTCCAGGGTGTGCGAAACTTAAAGAAGACCGACCTGAGGCCCATCTACATCTTTGTGCAGCCACCCTCGCTGGAAGTCCTGGTGGGGGTGGGGAGCCAGGCACGGGAGGGGTGGAGGAGGGGCTAAGGCGGCCCTGCAGGCTCTGACCCTCCTTAGGCACCTCAGGAACAGAGGTTGCGGCAGCGGAACACGGAGACAGAGGAGAGCCTGGCCAAGCGGTTAGTCGCTGCCCAGGCCGACATGGAAAGCAGTGAGTGTGGGTGCAGCCAGTGTCCCCCACCCTCCCCAATAGAGACAACTCATCTGCTGGAGGTGGGAGGCAGGTTCACAGCCCCCTCCCCTCAGTGACCTTCCACGGGCCCTGTACCCTCCCTCCCCCCCATCTCAGGCAAGGAGCCTGGTCTGTTTGACCTGATCATTGTCAACGACAACCTGGACAAGGCCTACTGGAGCCTGAAGGAGGCACTCTCAGAGGTGGGCTCTGCCAGGGGCCAGGGATAGATCTCTGTCGCTGCAGTAAAGGGCTTGGGACAGCGGTCTTGGGATCCAAGGCAAACCCCTCTTTCTCTCTCCTGCAGGAAATCAAGAAGGCCCAAGGGACTGGCTGCTCCTGAGGATACCCACGGCTGTGTCTCCTTGGACAGGACCCTGCACCCACCCTGGTGGCCAGGGTGCCCCTGACAAGGTTGGCTCTGCCAGCCTCCTTCTGGGTGCCCCTGATCAGTCCCACTCTAGTGGGACCAGGGCCCGCATCCTAATAAAGAGCTGCTAGTTAGAGTGTCCTTGAGTCCATGGATTGCCGCCCTGGCCCTGCATCCTTCATGCTGGACCCCCACTCCGGCAGCCCCGCTCCTAAACAGCCAGCCCTAAAAGGGCTGCTGGCAGTAGGTTCTACCCCATATCGTCTACTCTGGGCTCTTGGCCAGTGTGGTTGCTCCCCGATTGCACACTACTTCCCCAGGCTCTCCACATGCCCCAGCTCCATTCCTCAGAGACCAACAGGGGTGCCCTGCACAGGGGCACTAGGGGGTCCCCCAAGGCTGGGCTGCTTTCTGCCCCGAGGCAGGAAGGGTGATGCTGACGGAGCACACACCTCTCCCACTGTCTCCCCAAGGCAATGAGGCTGGGAGGAGAAGGCCCTGGGGGCTCATCCTGCCCCAGCTGCCCCACTTGGTCCCTGAACCAGGTGAGGGGTGGTGATGGGGGCTGAGAATACAGGGGCTGGATCCCTGCATCCTGGAGGCCTCTGTGTCAGACACTCTTATCAGTCGTATGCACCGCCTACTGAGCCCAGTTGGCCTGATGGTCTGGGAGAGGTCAGCTCTGGAAGGACATCTGGGGGCCTCTGTTGGGGTTACAGGTGCCCTGGAGGCTGAAAAGACACCTCCCTTGCCACTCGTCTTGGGTCAGGGCAGCTGTGGTGGCCTGTGGTATAGTGATCCATGCCTAGGCCATACTCTTGCAGTGGGACCAAGACAAACAGTGGACAGACCTGGAGGAGGGGAGGCTGGGTGTTGTCCATACCCTCAGATGCACAGAGGAGGCCTGGCATTGGGCCTGGGCATGGGACAGTGGGCAGAGGGGTGCTGGGCAGGTAAGGCTGGCTGCCTCCCAACGCACTGTCACCCAGCCTGGGGGAGGCCCTTCCTTCTCTTGGCCCCATACAATTCTAGGGACAATCAGGGATTCAGACCCGGGGCCTCCGGGGGAACAATGGGGCCCTTGAAGGCCCTCCCCCCTGCATTGTGCTTGGTGGTGAGAGGTGGCCCTGGATCGGGCTGGGATTCTGCCGGGTGTACACCCTTGGAGGCCACTGTCTGACCAGCCAGCAGGTGGAAGGGCACAGAGGGACTTGCATTTTCTGGCCTGAAAAAGGTAGGGTGCTGTCTAGAGGACCAACTGTGGGGTGGCTTGGGGCTGAGCAGTGTCACCCTGCCCTCTGGACCAGGGTTTCAGGCCTGGTCTAGCCTCTCCTGAAATGGTCTTTCCCTAGGAGATGACAGGTGCTGGGCCTGGCCAGGTGTCCCTTCATTCTGGGGGATCTGTCTCAAGCCCACTGTTCACAGGTGGGTCCTGACCAGCAGGGTCTCCTGGGGTCACAAGACCTGAGGGGGAGGCTGCTCAGGCCAGCTGGTCAGCAGGGAGAGAAGGGGTGTGCGCCCAGAACCCGCCCCCCCTGCCCCCCAGCAGCTGGGAACCCTTATGCTATGCGGGACTGACCGGCACACAGCAGGCAGCTGCAGTGTGTCCAGAGGCTGGAGCCTCAGGCTATTTGGGCCTGGGGGAAATCTGGGAGCCCCACCCCTATATGTGGGCAGTCAAGCCAGAATGGGTACACCTCCCTGCCCTCCACACCTGACCTGGCGCCAGCCAGCCTCTTCATGGCCTGGGATGGACTTCCCTTAAGTTTTTGTGGGTCCCAGGACCTCAGGTCTGGGCCCGGGGGACCAACAGAGAGTAGAACAGGCCCATGTCCTCCAGGAGGGACCCCAATATGCCACAGAAATGGTGAGTTGTCTTTGCCAGAGCAAGGATGGTGAGCAGGAGTTGGCAGAGGGCTTGGCAAGGGGCAGCAGCTGGTCCAGGAGTGGTCAGGGCTGCTGCACAGGGCATGGCTGCGCCTGCTCAGCGCCTGTGACTAGGTGGACATGGCAGGGGTCAGGGAGTGCAGAGAAAAAAGTGATCCATGTTCTGCGTTGAGAAAGGTGGCAATGTGCTGGCTGCGGTGGCTTTACCCAGGGCAGTTTGAGAGGTGGGGGTGAGGGGGTTAGGAGGAGTGGAGAGTGTGGGCACCCTGCAGGGGTGGGCAAGGGACTCTGCATTCCTATCCTGGGCCAGCAGTGCATGGGGAGTTCTGGAGGGGGCAAAGGACAGGCTGCTGGAGCTGTTAGGGCTGTGCCACCATGACTTGCTCCCCAGGCCCACGCCCACCACTCCTCCACCCTTTGAGGAGGAACTCCCTCACTTCCCAGTTCCAGCTACAGCTAAGAGGGGCTCCTGGGTCCTCAATGGGGTCTCTGCCCCCTCGGGTTCCTCGAAGCCCAGCTACCTGCACCGCATAGCCCTGGGATGCACCCATCCTCCCCAGAACTAGGTATCTTCACCTCCCTGCATTTGCTGAGCACGGTGAGGGCGCCTCTCCCTCCTGGTGTGGAGGGAGTAGCAATGCGTGTGGGTGTGCACACCTGTGAGTCAGAGTCCAGACATGGACGAGGCCAGCTCTGAAGGCCCTGGGAGGATGAGGGCTTTGACTGAGATCCCAGGCTCCCTGGGACCCACTTTGTCAGGGTCTGCAACCCTCCTTGGGCTGCTGAGGGTGGGAGTGGGTATTGGGGGTAGACTGTGATGTGCATAGGAGCTGCTGTGCAGTTGTAGAGGGTCCCCAGACCTGGAGTTTGGGTCCTGGCTGGCCAGGAAGTCTAGGCAAAATACAACTGGGACCTCCAGGATGGGAATTAAGTGTTCCAGGGAGGGACCTGGAAAGACTGAACCTCATGGGATCACCGCAGAGCTGACAAGGGGAGACCTGAGAGAAGAGCTAAGGTTGGGAGGTGGCGTGCAGCACCAGGCCTGTGCTCCCCAGGTCCCCTCGGGGGGTGGACGGGTGGGGGCCGGCTCTGGGCTCCAGCTAAGGCCTCAGCCTTGCAGGGCAGAGCCATCTTGAAGTATTCATGGTGCTCACCTGTGGATGAAGGCTGTTGGTAGCAGGTGCATGCAGGGTCCCTATGTCCTCATGGAGGGAAAGCGCTGCCTGAGACTCCTCATTCCACTGCCCGAAGGTTCCAAGGCCAGAGTCCCCCCCTCCCGCCACATGGCGAGCTGAGCCCTGGGGCCCTGCCCACAGCCCCACCTCAGCAGAGGAAAGTCCCACCCGCATGGCCCTAAGGGGTGCTGGGAGGAAGTGTGGCCAGAAATGGGAAGGAAATTGCTGGCCAGGCCATGGCCTGCTGCACTGCAGGATGGCGCTAGGCTGTCCCTGGCTCTCAGCCCTGCCTCCCCACCCCCACCTCCTAGAGCCTTTGTTCAGACCTGGGGATGGGGGGTACTCTCCAGGTCTGGACTGGGGTTAGCAAGCCAGCTGTCTCAGGATAGACCATCCTGAAGCCCACAGTCAGGCACCTCCCTCCAGGCTCTTGGTGGGGATGACCAGCCAGCTGTCATGGAGAACCCCTGTTTGTGCTCACACTGGCCCAGCAGTCATTGCTCCCAACACCCTTGCTGACCATTCAAGATCTGCCACCTCCCAGACCCAGGTTCTTTTTGCTCCTCCTCTCCCCCCACAAAAAAAAAACCTCATCCTGGATCTATGAGCAGCTCTTACCTACACTTGCTCTGATATAGAGTTTTGGGTGAGATTCCCTGTGAACAAAGGTCCCTGCAAACCTCCAGGGTCTGGATCCCTGAAGGGCCAGCAACCCCCCTTCCCGCTGGCCCAGCTGAGCCCTTGCTGGCCACAGCCGCCCAGCAGCACTGACAGCCCCGCTGCAGCCCAGAACAGGTCACCAGCCAAAGTCCATACTCCAAACCTGCAGCCTCCAGACAGACAAATATATGCCAGGTAGGGAGAAAAGATGGGGCGAGGGGGCTCAGAGTGATAGGCAGTAACTATTTCAATTAAGGTCTTTATTTTACAACACTGCGTAGCCCACACTTCCCTCAGATTTCCCATATTTCCTATGACCTTTTAAAAAATGTTTTAATTTATTTTTGTTAATCCTCACCTAAGGATATTTTTCCATTGATTTTTTTAGAGAGAGGGGAAGACAAGGAGGGAAAGGGAGAGGGAGAGAGACACATCGATTGGTTGCTTCCCACACAAGTCCAGACTAGAGTGGGGGTTCGAACCTGCAACCTAGGTATGTGCACTTGACCGGGAATCAAACCTGTGACCCTTCAGTGCACAGGCAAACACTCCAACTACTTTTCCACACCAGCCACACCAGTGCTTTCCCATGACCTTTTTATTATTATTATTATTATTATTATTAGTTAATCCTCACCTGAGGATATTTTTCCATTGATTTTTTTTTTTTTTTTTTTAAGGGAGAGTGGAAGAGAAAGACAGAGAAATATCGATGTGAGAGAAACACATTGATTGGTTGCCTCCAGCATGAGCCCCAACCAGGCCCGGGCTGGGAGGAGCCTGCAACCAAGGTAGGTAGGTGCCCTTGACCTGACTGGAATCGAACCCGAAACCCTTTGGTCCGTAGGCCAACACTCTATCAACTGAGCCAAACCGACTATGGCTCCCATGACCTTTGATGTCCCAGGTTTCCCCCATGAGGCATGTGGTCCTCACTTCCCTATCCCCAGGGCCCCACTGGGCATGCATATCTTGGGTCCCCTTGGTCCCTCAGAGCCCCTTGCCCGATGCCCTTGGCTCTGTCGGTGGTTGGGTATGATGGAGGAGCCCCTCCTGGAACTTGTCTTCTGTTGTCTCATGGTCGCCTGGGCTGAGGTTTTGGGGGCGAGGCAGCAAGGGCAGCCCTTCTCACACCATTGCAAGGCTCGTGCTCTCAACCTGGCTTTTCACTGCAGGTGGGTTCTGGTCCCCACATGAGATCACATTTGCAGGTTCTGCTCTCCCTTCCTGTTGTGCACTCTGGGCAGTTGCCCTTGAGGAATGGGGGGTTGGATGCGAACCCTGGAGGGCACAGTGCCTGCAAAAACTATTTAGAATTTCCTTTTCCCCATTTAGTTAGTTATTCAATAATTTGTGTCAGTAGGGACTCGTTTATTTTATACCTTGGTAATAATCTATAACTCAACCTATATTACTACTTTATCCACTCTTGCCCAAGTTGATCTGGTTTCAGACTCCCATGGGGAGCTCCTTCCATGAATTACTGTATCGCTTTGCCATACCCCTCGGCAGTGTATGTGTGTGTGGGAGGGGAGTGGGGGGGCATGTGCTAGCACTTCCTAACTCTAGCACCACCAGATGCTCCAGGAGAATTTCCTAAAGTGCTGGGACTGGTCCTCTGGATCCATGTGCCAGGTCAGGAGGCAGCACCAGCTGAAGGTGTGGATTTGAGGACTCCTGTGCATGTCACTAAGACCAGGGCAAGGGTCTTCCAGGCTAGAGCTGGGCACTGTCAGCCCCTGACTGTGGAATGACCACCTTGACTGCATGTGTGACACAGGTCCTGCACACACATGTATGAGCACATGGACGTGCATTGATCTCAAGAGCCAGAGCCTCTGCCCCTGCCTGAAGGCTGTCTGAGATTCCCCCATGGCACTGGGGGAACAGAGAGGTTCGCTCCTTCCCCTCCCACTGCTCAAGATGGCCCTTCAACTGACCACTGTAATCTGCCCTCTTCTTCTCTATACATCTGATCTCCATGGCCCTGACTGCATCATCCCTAAGCCCGCAGGGCAGGGTCTGACCCATGCCAAGCTGGAGCTAGTCTCAAAATCCCCCTGCCACAGGTCATGGGTGTGAGGGGAGTACTTCCACCACAGGGATTGCCAAATGAAACATGAAGGCTTTCCCCAGAGAACCAGTTGTTAATACTGACCCCCAAAGCACAAGTCAGGTCTGCCTGCACCCCGAGACTTCCTCCCACCATGTCTTGGGAGAGAGGAAAGAAGTGGGGGCTGCTCTGCCATCCCCTTTCTGGTTCCTGGGGGGTGGTGTGGGCCTTAGCCTCCTGTGGTGTGTCAGGTGAAGGTAGAACAGGTCCTAGAAGAGCAGAGGTTTCCATGAAGAACAGCCAGTCTCAGGCCTGAGGGATCCTCTGTGAGTCCCTTCCTGAGGCAGAGTGAGGGAGAAGGTGGCCCTGAAGGGACTGGCCTGCACCAGCCTGTACCTGAGTCTGCACACGCATGAGTATATGTGCACATGGGAGTGTGCATATCTGCATACACGTGTCTGAGTATTTGTATGTGTGTGTGATGACTGTGTGCATAAGTGTTTATAAGTGTGTGCACATGAGTGTGCATATCTGTGAGTTCATTGTACACCTGTATGCACATGTCTAAGTGTTTGCATGTGTGTAAGGTAACTGCGTGTACACGGGGTATTTTTTTATATGTGTACTCACGTGAGTGTGCATGTTGTCTGAGTATGGTTATACACCTGTATGCGTGTGTGTGTGTCTGAGTGAATGTGAGTGTGTGTCTGTGTTTATATTGCATATGTGTAGCTCTGAGGTGGGCTGTGCACACAGATGTAAGGAAATGGGGTCATTTCCCCAGGAACCCTGACTACCCCCTCTTCCTCCCCACCTCCCGCCAGGGAGAGGCCCAGCTGCATAAAGAGGGCCCGGAGCCCTGCTTGTCTCTGCCTCTCCATCCCACACCTGCCCACACTGCCTCCAGGCCTGTTCTAGGAGGGAGGGCCAGAAGAGTCGGGCACTCAGGGGTCTCCTTTCCCACACTATCCAAGAGCAGGTACTGGCCTTGGCTGTAGGGAAGGTGGGTGTTGGGAGCAGGTACTGGCCTTGGCTGTGGGGAAGGTGGGTGTTGGGAGCAGGTACTGGCCTTGGCTGTGGGGAAGGTGGGTGTTGGGAGGCACAGGGAGTTGGGGTTGTGTGGCCCTGCCCAAAGAGGCTCTTCTCTTGGGCACAGGCCCTCCCAGGGATCAGCTGGCATGAAAGGGGCATTGGTCTGGGATGTGGTGAGTGGCCTACGGCTGTTCTGAGTGTCACAGGTGCCTTATGGTCACTGTGTGCCTCAATGGACATGGTTCCATCTGCACAGATGCCTGGCCTAAACTACTCCCCACCCCACCCTCCTACAGCTGGGATTTCCCCACTGTGACTGCAGAGGACATGAGGGTACCCATGAGAGGGAGGAGCAGTCCGGAGAGTTGGGCAGCAGCCCCTGGTGCATCTGGACCAGAGGGAGGGCATGAAGGAGCCTGAGGGTCCTTTGCAGAGGCAGAGGGACCAGATTCCCCCGTGAGGGTGTGGGTTGGGGAGGGGTGTGCTGCTGGGAGCCTAGGGGCTCATGAGGCTGCCGAGTGAGTGGGGGATGGGAGATTAAACTGAGTGAGGCACTGGGGATGCTGGGCAAGTCGGGCACTCAGGGGTCTCCTCTCCCAGATTATCCAGGAGCAGGTCCTCCCGTGCTGGAAAAAGAACTTCATGCAGCTAAGTGCTGCTGGGGGCTGAGTGGGATGGGGGCCAAGCATGCATGACGGCTGAGGCTGTGCAGCCCCCACACTCTGAGTGAGGCTGGCCTCTGATTTCTAGGCGACCCCATGAAGTTGGCTCACCCAGTTGACTCCCTGTGGCTCTCAGGGCCTAGGGTGGGGTTCCCAGAGGTGAGGGGTGGGAGCACAGAACCAAGCTTTCGTGGGGAGCGCAGGAGGGACTGGCTGCACTCGAGGCCACTGGGACCTGGGGTCAGCAGGGGTGAGTGGTCCATGGAGCAACACAGCCTGTTGTCCATCTGCATGGGGTCTCTCCTTTGCCAACCCAGGCCCCACCTCTCTGTACACACCCTAGGGGCAGGGGCAAGAGGTGGGAGCAGAGCTCCTGGAGGGGCTGTTCCTTCAGCGGAAAGCAGCTGAGTTCCCCTCTGGGGCCCTGAACTGCCCCAGTGCTCCTCCTGGCCATGGGTTTAGCTCTAGTTCCCCAACCAGGGTTGAGCTCCCCTTTTAGTCCTCAGGTCCTGCCCACCCCCATCCCCACATCCCCTCCCACCCTCCTCTTTCCCAACCCCGGGTTGAGCTCAGCTGTGGCCCACAGGTCCCGCCCCGCGCCCCTATGACCAACATGAGCTGGAGCTTCCTGACGCGGCTGCTGGAGGAGATCCACCACCACTCCACGTTCGTGGGCAAGGTGTGGCTCACGGTGCTGGTGGTCTTCCGGATCGTGCTCACGGCCGTCGGAGGCGAGTCCATTTACTCGGATGAGCAGACCAAGTTCACCTGTAACACCAGGCAGCCGGGCTGCGACAACGTCTGCTATGACGCCTTCGCGCCCCTGTCCCACGTGCGCTTCTGGGTCTTCCAGATCGTAGTCATCTCCACGCCCTCGGTCATGTACCTCGGCTACGCCGTGCACCGCCTAGCCCGCGCTGCTAAGTACGAGCGCCGCCGTGCCCCGCGCCGCAAGCGGGGGCCCCGCGCGCCCCTACCGCTGCCCCCGTCGTCCCACCCCACCTGGCCCGAGCCCATCGACCTGGGAGAGGAGGAGCCCATGCTGAGCCTGGGCGAGGAAGATGAGGAGCCGGGGGCGGCAGAAGGCCTGGGCGCCGAGGACCAGGTGGAGGTTGCGAGCGCGGCCAAGGGCTTCGGTGGGGACGCCAAGGCGGCGGGGACCCCGAGCCCCAACGGGCCGCATGACGGGCGGCGGCGTATCCAGCGCGAGGGCCTGATGCGCGTGTACGTGGCCCAGTTGGTGGCGCGGGCCGCCTTCGAGGTGGCCTTCCTGGTGGGCCAGTACCTTCTGTACGGCTTCGAGGTGCCGCCTTTCTTCCCATGCAGCCGCCAGCCCTGCCCGCACGTCGTCGACTGCTTCGTATCGCGGCCCACGGAGAAGACGGTCTTCTTGCTGGTCATGTACGTGGTCAGCTGCCTCTGCCTGCTGCTAAACCTCTGCGAGATGGCGCACCTGGGCCTGGGCAGCGCAAAGGACGCCGTGCGCGCCCGTCGCCCCGCGCCCACCTCTCCCAGCCCCGCCCAGCGCCCGCTGCCCTGCCCGCTGCCCACCGCCCCGGCCGGCCTGGCCTACCCGCCCGACTACAGTCTGGTGGTGCGCGCGCGTGCCCATGACCAAGACCTGTCCAGCCCCGCACTGCGGACCTTGCGGGACGCGCGCGCGCTTGGGGACCGTGACCGCCCGCCCTGCCCCGGCCTCCCCGCGGCCACCCGGGGGCCCCCGAGGGCCGGCGCCTCGGCTTCCGGGTCAGGCAGTGCCACGTCGGGGGGCACGGGCGGGGACCAGAGCCGGCCGGGCGCCAAACTTAGGGCGGGCTCCGAGAAAGGCAGTGCCAGCAGCAGGGAGGGGAAGACCACCGTCTGGATCTGAGGCCCCGCCCCAGGGCTCGGTCCTCCCTTCACGCCGGCATCGGCTGGGGACTCTGGGATGAAGCTGGGTACTGGCCGCGCTGGACACAGAGCATCACCTGCCGTCTCCTCCTCCTCCTCTGCCCCTCCTCCTTCTCCTCGGCTGGCCGCTGTCTCCCTTGGGAAGGGCACTCTCTGCTCTGTATCACTACCCCTTCCCACCTGAGCCCTCTCTCTGTCCAGGGTAAGAGGGGAGGACGGGCCTGGCAACCACAAGGGTCCCCAGTTCTGGTCCGTAAATCCTGAGAAGTGTGCTGGACTGTGGCTAGGGCACTGCCCCCCCCCCACCCCCCATCGCCCCCTACAGAGCCACCTTGAGCCTCTCTGGCCCAGGTGCCCAGTCCTTCCCTCAGAGCTTCCCTGGGACCCGGCCAGCGCCTCAGGACAAGGTCTCTGAACAGAGGGTCCAGCCTCCTCCCTGCTCCCTGGCAGCAGCCCAGATATGACCCCAGAGGTGTCTGGCCTGGGCGTTCGGGGTACAATGCTGTCCCCACTCCCTGCAGCAGCCAATGTGGCTCCTTTCCCAGCACCTTCCCGTCCCCAACCCCCCGCCCCCGCCTCCAGCCCACATGCTGCTTCCTGCAGAACGGAAGCAATTCTGAGTCTTATTCCTACAATAGGGGAAACCGAGGCAGCCCGGAACTGTGTCTCCTTCCTCCTTGGCCCTCTGGGCACCAGCTCCTAAGCTGCCCACCCTTCATCCCGAGTGTGGGGCAGGCCTGCATCCTGCCCGGGGTCCCCGCCCAGACAGATGGGAGTGGATTAGGCCACGCCCTCTAGAGCTTCCGGCTGCCTGGCTGAGCCTGCCTTGCTACTGGGACCAACAGGGTTGGTGGTCAAGAGTTGCAGCTTTGGCCGTGTTGGGGGAAGGGGCTTAGGGGCTCCTGCCCAGGGCCTCTGCCCTGCAGCCCCCTTCCTAATTCAGACACAGCCTCCCAAATAAAAATCTAACTTTTGTTTATAACTGTATGTGTGATGTGTGTGTATGCACGGGTATGTATGTATGTGACATGTGTGCACATGTGCTGTGTACAAGCACATGCATGCATGTATCCATATGGTGTGTGCAAACATGTGTGCATGTCCATCACTGGCCTCCAGGTACACAGCTAAGCTCCAGGCTAGCCTGGAGAGCAGCTCCTGAGAGACAATGGGTGCAGTTCAGTGCCAGGCAGAGGCCAGGCGGGCCCCTCCAAGCACACGGATGATAAGAACAAAGAGCAGGCCAGGCTGGAACACTCAGAGCCAAGGTTGGCCTGTGGCTCAGGGACAGAGGGGCACTGCTGTCTCAGGGGAACTTGAATGAGGTGGCTTTGGTGAGGAGCAGAGGTGGGCAAGGGAGGTGGGGAAATCGGCTGCTGTCTGCAAGGAACCGCCTTGGTCTAGACTTCGGTGACCCAGCTGCCTTCCAGCCTCCCTCAGGCCCAGCTCAGGTCCTGATAACCTCTCCTGGCTGAAAACCCTTTCTTGGCTGCCCCGGGGGCCAAGCTCTGTTAACGTAAAAACATTCGAACCTGTAAAGAATTTTTGTGAGTTTATTTGAGCCAAACTGTCACCAATTGCCGGGAAGGAGAATCACAATGGATTGGGATAATGCTACGGAGAATGGTGGTTTTTCACCTTGTTTTATACCTTATATCAAAGGAGGAGACGTAAGTGGGTTACATGAAATCCATTGGTGATAGATTTGGGAGGCCAGAGGAAGCCAAGGGTCGGAGGAACCTATGGGATTGGATAAAAAGTAAAATGATAGACACATACTTCTTTTACTTGGGTGCAGGATAGTTAACAGCCAACAATTAACATGATAACAATAACAATGAAGGAATTTGTGGTCTCCCCCCTGGTGCCCAGGGTATTTGGTTGTGCTCTGAGCGGTCCAGAAAAAGGGAAGTTACAAGTTACTCTGACATTTCAATGATATGTTATCATAGATGCAATAAGACAATAAGCTCAGTTAAGGTAAAGCTTGACCTTGTCAGTGAAGATACCGGCCTAGGCGGTGACTACCCATCATAACTGCTTTTAGTTAAAGTTTAATTTCAGACCATCCTTTGTGGTTACTTTAGGTCTCTGAGTTTGCAAGATCGCCATGCAGGCCTCCCCTGAGCTTGTCAGGTAGCATGTGGCCCCTTTCGTCCACAGCTCCAAGTCGGGCTGAACCCTGACCCTAACCTCAGCCTGCGTCGTGTCAGATGCCAACTGTAAGCTGAGTCCCTCTTCTGTGTGGGGTCACTATCTGAGCACCGCCCCTAGGTGAGCCCCTTCCTAGACAAGCCTGCCCCCAGTGGCACCCTGCCTCCAGGCTGAGCCTTGCCCCTAGGTGAGCTGCACTTCCAGACTGGCCTCCGGGAGAGCCCTGCTCCTACAGGAGCTCTCTCCCAGGGGAACCCCGCCCCAGGAAGTCTTGGAGGGCGACTCCAATCTGGATCCAGAGCTGGGACATACAGCTCACCTCCCCAAAAGAATTTGGTCCACGGAATAGCAGTCCTGGACTTAGGACTGTGATCCTGGCTTTGCGGTCACCAGGGAGACTAGGTCCCTGGGGTTGGGGCAGTGCTGTCCTGCCATACCTGGCCCCTACGGGTAGGAATGGGCACAGTGAGTGGCGGAACTGGTAGTGATGGACGTGCAAGGAATGCCTGTGTGCCGACACTTTCTCCATGGCCCCTCCATGCTTCCTTGTCAGTCCCCTGCAGCCTGCTCTTCTCTCTTGTAGAGGCCCTCAGGAGCTCAGAGAAATGGGTGGGCATCGGGGTTGGGAACAGTGGAACTTGGGGTTCATAACAGCCCTAATGGCCGGAGAGGGCCAGCAAGGAATGCAGGCCTCTACTCCCAGCAGGGACGGGAGGCTGGCCAGGATCCTGAAGGTCAGTGTTCCACATCTGATGGTGAAAGGGTCTAGAAGGGGTGGGGAGTGGGGCACGGGCCCTACCATCTGAAAAGGAGCCATGAAGCCAAGCGGATAGGGAAGGCACTGGGCAGATTTGTGTTTGGGGAAGAACATTCTGGATTCGAACATTCTGGACAGGATGTCCAGACTTTGGTCTTCTCCTGTCCTTGGACTTGGACTCAGGTTGGAACTTATGCCACTGGTTCTCCTGAATCTTGAAGAAGGCAGATCCCGGGACTTCTGAGCCTCCACAACTGCATGAGCCAATTCTTTGTAACACACCTTTCTCTATAGATCACGAGTTGGTACTGTTTCTCTGGAGAACACCAACTAATATACACCCCATCAGCCAGAGCTGGTTAAAGGGCATCCCAGCTGAGAGGGAAGGTGCAAATGGAGGCTCTATTCTGGAACGGGTCTCTCAGCTCAGGCTTCATAACAAATACCACAGACTGGGGGCTTAAACGGACATTTCTCTCTCCTAGTCCTGGAGGCTGCAAGTCCAGGATCCAGGTGTGGGCAGGGCTGGTTCCACGGAGGCCTCTGTCCTTGGTGTGTAGATGGCCATCTCCTCCTGTGTCTTCACGTGGTCGTCCCTCTGTGTGCATCTGTGTTCTAATGTCCTCCTCTTATAAGAACACTAGTCATATAAGGGGAGGGCCTCATTTCACTTTACCTCTTTAAATGTCCTATCTCCAAAAACAGCTCCATCTGAAGACCTGGGCATTAGGACTCCACCTGAAGGTACATGCCCAACTGAAGTTGCAATCACCGCAGGACAAGGCATAGGCCTTCTGTCTTGGGAACTTGGGGGCTTGCATGCACCACCTGGGTCCTGTCAGTTTTGTGAGTTTTTTTTTTTTTTTTAATATATTTTTATTGATTTCAGAGAGAAAGGGAGAGGGAGAGATAGAAACATCAATAATGAGAGAGAATTATTGATCAGCTGTCTCCTGCACATCCCCACTGGGGACTGAGCCCACAACCCAGGCATGTGCCTTGACCAGGAATTGAACCAATGACCTCTTGGTTCGTAATTCAGTGCTCAACCACTGAGCCATACCAGCCAGGCAGTTTTGTGAGCTTTTGATAGTGGTGTCTTAGGTTCTGTTGTCACTGGCTGTCCCAGGCCTAAGGAGCCAGCCCGGGTGTCATCCATGGTCCCGTCTCTAAGACCAATTCCTTGATGCTGTGACACAACCACCATCTCATGCCTGAGCTGATACCTTAACGTGGTTGGCCATCTCTCACTCAGACATGGTGTCTGAGATGCTAAAAAGTCTGTTAACTCCAAGAGGTAGAGCCCAGTTCAACCATTGAACATGCCCCTTGTGCTCACTTAGCTACTTAAACAAACAAAAAACAACATAAAAACCCCTCTCCATGCCCCTGTCAACCTGGGATGGCCGAGGATGAAGGGCTGAACCTGGGCGTAGAACTGTTCCCCTGCCCATCCCTGTTTGCCCGCCTGGCTCAGGAGCAGGCCAGCAGGGTAAGCCTCTGTGCCTGGTGGGGTCCCTGGCCTGCGTGGGGCCCACCCAGGCCCAAGCTGGGGCAGAGCCAGCCCGGGGCGCAGCTGGGGTAGGATCAGATGGAATGGCCTCATCTCATTCTTATCCGTTTCCATGGCTGGAGCCAGCTCCCTGGCTACTCAGGGAGACTGCAGAGGGCTGCAGGGAGGGGTGCTCTAACACCCCCAGAACGGGGCAACTTCCTTATCCTGCCTTTGGGAAGGGAGGAGGCCATGAGGAGAGAATAACAGGAAACCACCCCTGGCTCAGCAGCATCTGGGAAGTGGGGTCAGACCCCCACACCCGCCATTTCCCAGCTCTTAGCTCCCCACCCCTCCTGATGATTCCAGTCCTGTGGCCTCGGAGGCAGGAGCGTGCACATTTGCATCTAGCTGCAGCCCCAGCTCCCTGGGAACCTCCTGAGGCCTGGCCACAGCTCCTTCCAGAGCTGTGGCATGAGAAGAAGCAGTGGGCACTGAGAAGGGGCAGCAGTTGGGTGGTGCTCACATGCCAGGGTCCCTAGTGTCAGGCTGGACAGGCTATAGCAGAGACCCAGGAAGGCTTCCTGGAGGAGGGGCCCGGGAGCAGCACTGGCTGGCCGACTCCGGGGTGGTGGGAGGTGCTGTCTGTTCCATCCACTGAGGCAGCCACCAGCCTCAGTGGATGGAACAGACAGCATTGCCAAGTGGGGAGGAGCTGGAATGTTCATTTGACATTTTTTTTAGTTAATTTGCATTAAAACAGCCCAGGTAGTTAAGCAGGCTGGGCTTAGCCTTGACTGGGAGGTCAGGAAGATTCCAGGTGGCCCCAGGTTGCCTGCTGGCCCTTCCCGCAGCAGGGCCAGTGGGAAGCAGTTTTCTCTGCTGGCTGGGGTACAGGCTGACGTGAGGCTGGAGGAATGCGCCCCCACCCCGTGTTGTCCTCAGGGGCTGGCAGGGAGGTGCTGGGTCATCTTTGGAATGCCCGGTGGCAGAGGAAGACCTCCTCCACGAAGGGCCAGTGGTCAGGGGAGCCACATACCAAGTCTGACTGGTCACAGCCAGGAAGCCAGCTGGGTGGGGATGTAGGGTCTGGGGGCTCTTGGCATGCTGCTGTGCCCCTCACCACGTAGTTGGCCCAGCTGGGAAATCAGAGTTTGGACAGCACAGTCCCCAGAAGGGGCCAGCCCCACAAGTGGGAGCTGCATGAGCAGAAGACCAGCAAGGAGATAGCAGACAGACAGATAGATAGGGCAAAATGTTGACAATTGGTGAATCTAGGTGAAGGGTGGTACAGTTTATTATTCTTTCACAATTTCTATAGGTTAAATATTTCAAATAGAAAGTTGGAGAAATGCATTCATAGATGGTTAGCTTTGTTGGGAGGTGGTATCTGGGCCCAATCATAAGGTGGGGGCAAGTTGTGTGCTCTTGGGGGGTCTATGAGGGGAGGGGGCAGATGTGGGAGGCCAGAGATGGGGCAGAGCTGACTCTGATGAGCCTGGAGGGGAGTGTGGGGCTGTGAGCTCTGTGGGGGAGTCCAGGTGATACATGGGGACCTCATGGACACGAGGAGTGTGCAGGCAACGCTGAGCCCAGTGGCGTGTGGGCTACTGAATGCTGGAGTGATGGGTCTTTAGGGAGACGTGGGGGTCATGCTTATACACACACAGTTAGACTATCAAACATGCTGGAGGAGTGCCACACAGGCCAGGGGTCTGGAATTTGGGAGTAATGCCTGGACTGCAGGCATAACTTGGAGCATTGGTTTGTGGATACTCTGAAATCAGGTAGCTGGAGAGCTGGTGAGGTTGAGTGGAAGTGGGGAGGCTCCCAGGGACACTCCTGACCCCACACTACAGGCCAGCGTGGTTCTGCTCTGAAGCTCTCTGACCCGTGGACCTGGGTGGAAGTGACAGTGAGCAAGGCAGCCCAGGCAAGCCAGATGGGGGAGGCAGGAAGCAGATGAATACAGCACAGGAGGGGCTGTGGGCACTTGTGGCTGGTTTCAACTGCCACCTTGCAGTTTCCTGGGTAGACCAGTTGTGGGTTTCAGGAACAGTGAGTTATAGGCTCTCGAAGTTTCCCTGGGGTGGGGGTGGGGGGAAGCAAACAACTGATGGGGGAACAGGGGTTTAAAAACCGTGCTTAGTGTTAAGGGCTGAATTATGTACCCCAATATCCACTTGTGGAATCCTTATGCCCCAGTGTGACTGTACTTGGAGACAGGCTTTTAGGAAGTGATTAAGGTTAAATGAGGTGATAAGGGTGAGGCCCTGATCCCATAGGACTGGTATCCTTATATGAAGAGACACCTGGAGTGAGAGAGGGCTGTCTGCACACTAAGAAGAGAGAGGCCCTATCAGAAACCTGCCCAGACAGTACCCTGATCTTAGATGTCCAGCCTCCCTTTAGGGCTGTGAGGGAGATTGCCTGTGTTTAAGCCACCCAGCCTGAAGTGTTTGTTATGCATCATGAGCTGACTGAGACACTTAGGAGACAATATGGAGATTTCCTGCAAAATTAAACATAGAATTGCTGTATGACGCAGCAATTCCACTTTGGGTATTTACCTCTGATACTGTAACTTACAATGGGAAATAAATATTTGGTCCTGTATTATTCCTGGTACAGAGCTCCTAAAATCTTTTGAATTTCTTGTAATGAGAACCATAAAGGTCTTTTCTTACATTAATGAAGTGACTTTTGGAAAGCCCCTAAGGATGGGGGCTGGTTGCCCGGGGAAGCCAACCAGGGATTAGAGGGTTGTAACTTTCAGTTCTGCTTCCTGACCTCCAGGGAAGAAAGAGGTGCTGGAGATTGAATCAATCACCAATGAGCAGTGATTCAATCAATTTGTGCCTGCATGAGGGAGCCTCTGTCAACTTCATCAGGGGGTTTGGAGAGTTTCTGGGTTGGTGGAAGTGTGGAGACGCGGGGTGAGTAGTGGGCACAGAAAGCATGGAAGCCCCTCCTCCCTCGCTCTTTCCCCATACCCTGCCCTGCGCATCTTCCATCTGGATGTTCTGAGCTATATTCTTTATAATAAGCTGGCAATAGTAAGTAATGTTCCTCTGAATTCTGTGAGCCACTCTAGCAAATTAATGGAACCCAAGGACAGGGTTGTGGGAACCTCAAGTAAGAGGCTCTGGTCCTCCACCTGTGGGACACCCAGCTGAATTGCTTGAGGTGTGGACCTCCTGCGCGCGCACACATTTGGTGATCAAAAGTGTCATAAGTGAAAGGAGTGTGAGAGTAAACAACACACAGGAGTGGATTTTCATGCACAATGCCAAGAACAGTCTTAAAGAGATATCTGCACACCCATGTCTAAGCAGCACATTCATAATAGCCAAGGGGTAGAAGCAACCCAAGTGTCCATTAGGTAAACAAAATGTAAGGGGATGTTATGCCAGGGGATGAGGAGAGGGGGGACTCGAGTTTGATGGGTATGGTGTTTCAATTTGGGAAGATGAGAAAGTGCTGGATGGCGGGATGGCTGCACGACACTGGGGATGCGCTTAATGCTCCTGAACTGTGCACCTGAAAAGCGCTGAGGCGGCAGTAAGCAAGCAGAAACTGCTCAGAAAATCCTTGGCAGGCCAGGGCAGGTGCGCCGAGCCTGGAACAAGATCCAACCCCGGCGGGCAGGGCGGGGCGTGGGGCTGACGACCAGCCCGAGGCTCCGCCCCATCCACGTCCCCGCACTAGTCCCGCCCGCCGCCAGGGGCCGCTGTGGAACCCACCCGTGGCCGGGTCGCTCCTTCCCGCCTCCGTGCTCGTGCCCAAGATGGCGGCCGCGGCGCTGTTCCGGGGCGCGGCTCCAGGGTGTGGCGGACCTGCCTGGCGCTGGCGGCTGCGCGCGATCTCAAGGCACCGCCTGGCCTCTGGCATGGGCGGCCACGCCAGCGACCCCGCCGACGGCGCGGCCTGGGCCTGCTTCCCGCTGGGCGAACGCGCCCTGGTGCGCGTGCGCGGGCCGGACTCGGCCCCTTTCCTCCTGGGGCTCCTGACCAATGACCTGCCGCTTCCGGTTCCTGCGGATGGTGCGGCCTCGCCCCCCGCGCGTTCGAGCTACGCCCACTTTCTCAACGTCCAGGGACGCACGCTGTATGACGTCATTCTCTATGGGTGAGAGCGGATTGTGGGGAGAAGGGGAGCCAGGGGAGGCGCACCTGGGGGAAAGTGGGGAGTCAGAGGGAAGCGGACCACTCAAGCGAGTGGTGGGGAGCTGGGAGGAGGGGCATTTATGGGAAGGGCACCGGAAGATGGGAGGTAGCCTGGGGGAGGGCTTCCGGCAAGGCTTCCGTAGGTGGGCGGGAGGGACACCGAGGGGCGGGCCCTCCAGGTGCTGTGTTGGTGGTTGCTGGGCGCCACTGCACCTGTCCTTCCCTCTAGTTCAGTCTTGCCCCAGTCGCCCTGTCTTCATTGCACGGAAAAGGGAGCCGCGACTGCAGGGAGTGGCTTCTGCGTGACCGGCTTGTGCCACGACTTTCCGAATTCTGCGGTGACCTCCGCATTTCCCTCCCAAATCTCCCTATATCCAGTGATATCTGTTTGGTGTTTTACATCTATCCGGCGACATTATCATGACCTACGGGAAGGTCATGGGGACCTTCTAGCGCAATTCCAGTGTGTCGGGAATCATGCTGGGCCTGGGCCACGCAGCCTGGGAACTCCCGTGTTCCCTCCGGTGTGTACGCGGCTGCCTCTTTCTCGTTTGACTCGCAGAGGAGCTCGTTCTATAGTCGCTTGTTGAGAGGTGGATACTTCAGGTGGACTTGGACTCATTATAGCTCTGCAAGTGGTCTTACCTGATGGTTTGACTGGAATAAAACTCCAGGTGCAAAATTGTCACTGAGAATTGTGAAACCATAGCCTGTCTTCCTGAGCTGGTATTTCTGTTGAGAAGCTAAATGCCTTGTTTTGGGGCCCTGAAAGCTTGTAGAGCAAGCATGTCAAACTCGCGGCCCAGCCAGTATAACGGTATGTAAGAGACATTTTAATAAAAATGTCGTGACTTAATTTTTACAATATCCTGTTGTACATAATTAATAATTAACTACAACGTTCGCTAGTGACTGATGTCTATCAGCGTGTTGCATTCATTTCCCTTATGCACAGGCGCACCATTTCTCTCCGCTAATACAAGCAGCGAATATTTTAGCAGCAATTGCCACGTCATTAGTCTTGTACTGACTTGTTTGGTGTGAGCAACAGGAGATATTTCGCTTTCTGAGAACCAGAAAAATAGGTTTATTTGTGTTACGCTTATTAATTTGTGCAGTTATTCAGTGTCTGGTAATTTAATGTTCAAGAAAAATATTCATTTTTATTAAAATGTTCTATTATGTTAACGATTACTCATTTATTTCAGCCCTTTGTATTCAGCATGTCTCTATCGAAATAAACCTACGTTTCTATGAAAATTGAAGCTTTTGGTTTTTTTTGCAGCCCACATAAACAAACCTTGTAATTTGGCCCGTGTTAGCCTTTGTGTTTGACATGCTTATTGTAGAGGCTCTTCATCTGATGATTATTTTGGGTCTTCCTTCCTGTGGTGTTGCCAGAAGCTTGGTGGGTGCTGTGGCAGTGTAATGGGTCACTAAGGTATGTCCTTCAGGCAATCACCGCCTGCTTTCCTATATTAGTGGATGCTGCCATGCCCATTTGTTTGCATACTGTCTGGGGCTACTACGCCCTCGGTCTAATAGATCTGTGATAGACAGCCTGTGGCCCAAGCCCAAATTGTCTATTATCTGGCCCTCTGCAGAAAACATTTGTCACCCCTGCTGTGTTCCATTTTAGGGATGCCATCGTCTTTGTCTCACATATCTTACTACATTCCTCTAATTGCTTTAATTTGCTTGTCCGAACTTGCAAGGTTTTTTTTTTATTATCTTGAGCCCTCTATCAGTAATTTTTAGTAGCATCTATTTCAGTCATTACTCTTTAATTTATCAGCATTGTAATGATATGTTTTTAAAAAAAAACACATTTTTATTTATTTCAGAGAGGAAGGGAGAGGGAAAGAGAGAGAGAAACATCAGTGATGAGAGAATCTCTGATTGGCTGCCACCTGCATGCCCTGTACTGGGGATCGAACCCAAAACCCAGGCATGTGCCCTTGACTGGAATGGAACCAGGGACCCTTTAGTCCGCAGGCCGATGCTTTATTCACTGAGCCAAACCGGCTTGGGCTATAATGATGTTTTGATTCTCACATTTCCTTGCTGTGTCTGCCATCTGTCTTTACATCTTTTTGCCTTTGTGTTCTTTTGACGAGTTTATATTCTTGCTAGAGGCCCGGTGCACGAAATTTGTGCATGGGCAGGTTCCTAGGCCTGGCCAGCCATCAGGGCCGATGGGGGAGTTCCTTCCCCCAACTGCCAGCTGCCGGCCGGGGCCTTCCTTCATTTCACACCATCCCCTGGTGGTCAGTACACGTCATAGCGAGCTGTTGAACTTCTGGTCAGTCGAACTCCTGAGGGGACAATTTGCATATTAGCCTTTTATTATATAGGATAAGTTGCTCAGTGGTGTAAAGCAGTTTCTTCGTTTTTCTTTCTTCATACTTTCCCTGTAGTCTGGAAGGTCATTGCCTAGCTGTTGTGCGGGCAGGTCCTGTCCCAGATAGCATATTTGTGATAGTAGATTTGGCATCTCTTTCCGGATGTTGCTTGTGCCCTGATTTGACCTGGAGAAAAATAAGTTTTTCTCTCCCAGCTAATTCCTGAGAATGGGATATTGCTCACTGTTCAGTATGCTAGGGAATTGGGGGCCACTGTGCTGATACTTCCCGACCCTATTTTAGAATGGGTCTTCATTCCATCAAAGACGTCAGAGAGGTAGTGGCGTTGCTTCCCCTCAGCAGTGGAGGGAAGGGGTGCGGCCATGCTCCGTTCCTTGGATGGGTGCTCCTGGAACTGGGGGGTTGGTGGGTGATGTCCAGATTCATCTTCAAGTTCTCTTCTGTGATGTGAGGCTTTGGGGCCAGAGTCCACTCTCCTGCCCTGCCTGATACCTCTTTTCTGGCCTATCCCCTCTGATTAGTTTATGGGCTTAATTCATATGCTTCTTCCCACCTGGTTTCTGTTGGCCATTTACCTACGTCTGATTTCTTTGGGAAGAGGGCAACACTGGGTCTGACCGCCTCCTTGGAGGCCCACGTGCCTTCCTGCTTTCTCTGTGTTAGCTCCCTACCTGCTGTTTTCTCTGCATCCTCTCTCTCTCTCTCCGGAATTTTTTTTAAAAATATATTTTATTGCCTTTTTACAGAGAGGAAGGGAGAGGGATAGAGAGTTAGAAACATCGATGAGAGAGAAACATCGATCAGCTGCCTCCTGCACACCTCCTACTGGGGATGTGCCCGCAACCAAGGTACATGCCCTTGACCGGAATCGAACCCGGGACCTTTCAGTACGCAGGCCGACGCTCTATCCACTGAGCCAAACCGGTTAGGGCTCTCTCTCTGGAATTTTTAATTTTAACTCTCACTCTTCTAATTTCCCATCCTTGAGTCATTTCTCAGAGCACACTATTGTGTCTTGGATGCAGCAACTTCTCTCAGGTGTAACTTTTTGTTTATAAAGTAGATTTTACTTATGTCAACCTTAAAATAGCCTGTTATTTTACCAGCGTAATGAGTTTATTTTGGAATAGCGGAGGAATTGCAACTGGGGACATGCAAACTATGGTGAAACCATACACAAGTCTAGAGAGAGAGGAGCTACTTTTATTTTTTAGTTAAGCCCATCGGCCCTGATGGCTGGCCAGGCCTAGGAACCTGCCCATGCACAAATTTCGTGCACCGGGCCTCTAGCAAGAATATAAACTCGTCAAAAGAACACAAAGGCAAAAAGATGTAAAGACAGATGGCAGACACAGCAAGGAAATTTGAGAATCAAAACATCATTATAGCCCAAATATATTTTTATTGATTTCAGAGAGGAAGGGAGAGGGAGAGATAGAAACATCAGTGATAAGAGAGAATCATTGGTTGGCTGCCTCCTGCACACCCCACACTGGGGATTGAGCCCGTAACCTGGGCATGTGCCCTGACCAGGAATAGAACCCTGACCTCCTGGTTCATAGGTTGATGCTTAACCACTGAGCCATGCCAGCAGAGGAAATGAGGGAGTTGGCAGGAGTTGTTGTTCATTGGAGGAGAGCAGGAGTTCGGGGTGGTGGTAGTTTCTCATTGGCTGAGTGTGGTGATTCTGTTGCTAGGCAAAAGAAAAATCTTCCTTCTTTCTGTTGGAGTCTGCAAAAGGCAGTGAGTGGAATTCATGAGCACTTATGCTTAAGGGCTTCCTGACCGTGATTTTTTTTAAAAAATATATTTTATTGATTTTTACAGAGAAGAAGGGAGAGGGATAGAGAGTTAGAAACATCGAGAGAGAAACATGGATCAGCTGCCTCCTGCACACCCCTTACTGGGGATGTGCCCGCAACCAAGGTACATGCCCTTGACCGGAATCGAACCTGGGACCCTTCAGTCCACAGGCCGAGGCTCTATCCACTGAGCCAAACCGGTTAGGGCTTGACCGTGATTTTAATGAGGTGTTTCTTTATTCACTTTCACGCTTTTAGAACAATTTTAACAAAATTGAGGGGAAGATACAGAGATTTCCCATACACACATAGTATAGTAAATTCCCACTGTCAACATCTTCCACAGAGTGGTGCATTTATTACAATCTGATGAACCCACATGGACCAGAGTCCATAGTTCCCATTAGTAGGTTCAGTCTTGGTGGTGTGCATTCTGTGGGTTTGGACAAATGGGTAATGACATGTATCCAGCATTGCTGTATCATAGAGTAGCTTCACTGCCTGAAAATCGCCTGTGCTCCACCAATTCATCCCTCCCCTCCCCCAACCCCTGAACCACTGATCTTTTTACTGCCGCCTCGTTTTTGCCTTTCCCAGAATGTCAGAGAGTTGTGTTGTGCAGTATGTGGCCTCCTCTGATTGGCTCCTTTCATTTAGTAATACATATTTAAGTTTCCTCCATGTCTTTTTTTAAAAATATTTTTTTATTGATTTCAGACAGGAAGAGATAGAAACATCAATGATGAGAGGGAATCATGGATTGGCTACCTCCTGCATGCCCCCTACTGGGGATGGAGCCCGCAACCTGGGCATGTGCCCCTGACCAGAATTGAACCTGGGACCCTTTAGTCCACAGGCCAACGCTGAGCCAAACCAGCTAGGGCTCCTCCATATCTTTTTTTTTTTTTTTAAATAAATCTTTATTGTTCAGATTATTACAGGTGTTCCTCTTTTTTCTCCCCCATAGCTCCCTTCCACCTGATTCCCCACCCCACCCCGTGCCCTTACCCCCCGCCACTGTCTTCATCCATAGGTGTAAGATTTTTGTCCAATCTCTTCCCGCACCCCTCTCACCCCCTTCCCCCTGAGAATTGTCAGTCCACTCCCTTTCTATGTCCCTGATTCTATTATATTCACCAGTCCATTCTGTTCTTCAGATCTTTTATTCACTTGATTTTCAGATTCACTTGTTGGTAGGTATGCATTTGATGTCATTTTGTTTTCATAATTTTTATCTTTACCTTTTTCTTCTTCCTCTTCTTAAAGAATACCCTTCAGCATTTCATGTAATCCTGGTTTGGTGGTGATGAACTCCTTTAGCTTTTTCTTGTCTGTGAAGCTCTTTATCTGACCTTCAACTCTGAATGATAGCTTTGCTGGGTAGAGTAATCTTGGTTGTAGGTTCTTGCTGTTCATCACTTTGAATATTTCTTGCCACTCCCTTCTGGCCTGCATAGTTTCTGCCGAGAAATCAGCTGACAGTCGTATGGGTGCTCCCTTGTAGGTAACTGTTTTTCTCTTGCTGCTTTCAAGATTCTCTCTTTGTCTTTTGCCCTTGGCATTTTAATTATGATGTGTCTTGGTGTGGTCCTCTTTGGATTCCTCTTGTATGGGGTTCTGTGTGCTTCCTGTACTTGTAAGTCTATTTCTTTCACGAGGTAGGGAAAGTTTTCTGTCATTATTTCTTCTAATAGGTTTTCAATATTTTGCTCTCTCTCTTCTTCTGGCACCCCAAAAATTCGGATGTTGGTACGCTTAAAGTTGTCCCAGAGGCTCCTTACACTATCTTCATATTTTTGGATTCTTTTTTCTTTTTGTTTTTCTGGTTGGGTATTTTTGTTTCCTCATATTTCAGATCTTTGGTTTGATTGTTGGGGTACATTGATCTACAGTTGAGTTTCTGTATATTCTTTATTTTAGACAGTGTATGCTTAATTTCTGACTGGTCCTTTTCCATATTTTTGGCATTCTCATTAAGATCCTTAAAGGTCTCACTAAGTTCCTCAGAGGTTTTTAGAAGATTCTTGAGTAACCTTATAAATGTGGTTCTGAACTCTATGTCGTCCACTAGTTTGCTTTCCTCCATTTCTCTCATTCGTGACATGTTTCTTTGTCTCCGCATTTTGCTGCTTCCCTGTGTTGATGGAGTGGCTTTGTGTGGTAGGTGACCTATAGCGGCCAGTAGCTCAGCCTCCCCAACCACCTGATGTGGACGCCTTTGGTACACCCCTTTGTGGGCTGAGTGCAAAGTCTTGGTGTAGTTAAGCCTTGATTGCTGTTGGTACACTGGGAGGAATTGACCTCCAGGCCAATTGGCTGTGAGGACCTGCTGTGTCTATAATGGAAGAACTGCTGCACTGGAGACACGCTTATGGTGCAGGACTTGTTTCAGTGGGGCTTTGGTGCTCACTGAGTCTGCCTCTTGAATGTGTCACTTATGGATGTGAGGAGTTGAAATCTGGTATCTCACACTGACCACTAGGTACACTGGTTTCTGGGTCTCCAATGGGGTGCAGGTCAGCTACTGTCTGAGGCCACCCAGCAGGAGCTACAGCGAGAACTACAGTTTTCTCCTCTTTGCTTGAGGTTTGGAGGTTTTGGAGCTGTCTGATCCGGGCTGCAAGTTTGCTAGGCTAAGCTGCGATAGGGCAGGCCATTCATATGTTAAAGCCACTGCTTGGAGCTTGGGTGGGTTTGTAGATTGTGCGGGGCAGGGTCTCAGGGTGTGACTAGGCTAGGGCGTGGCAAACAGCGATGGCTGCCAGTTAGCCGGCTCTGCGTCGCTGACCCCGTCCCCGTGTTCTGCGCCCATCACAGTAAACAATTATTCCTGAGCGCAGCCCTGCAAGCAAGCCACCCTCACTTTCCGACCCCACGGCAGACAGTCCAGCTTCTCCCCGTAGGAGTTTGGGTCCCCAGCGTCTCCCCAGAAACTGGAGTTTGGAGTAATCCGGGAGCTTGTCTCCCTTTGGGTTGAAAAAAGCAGCACTCCCAGTCGCCCGTCGCCAGCACGATTCGCGTGCCTCCGTACCTCAGCTTTTCAGCGCTTGTGCACGTCTCAATGCTGTTTGCTTTTCCTTCTAGTTGTAGAACTTCCACTCAGCCAGCTTGCCCGTGGTTCTGGGTGATAGACGTTTTGTCTTTTAGTTGTAGTTTTGAAATTGTGTGAGGCAGCAGTTTAGGAGTTTACCTACGCCGCCATCTTGGATCCTCCCTCCTCCATATCTTTTGATGGCTTGTGATAGCTGATTTCTTAGTATTGCCAAATAATATCGGTTGTAGCACAGTTTATTTATTTGTTCACCTACTAAAGGACATCTTGGTTGCTCCAAAGTTTTGGCAATCTATATATATAAAAGGCTAATATGTAAAGGATCCCCTCGGGAGTTCCACCGGGAGAACAGGAGTTCGATCACTCGCTATGACATGCACTGACCACCTGGGGGCAGCGTGGAACATGGCAGGTGACCAGCAGCAGCTGGCTGCCACGGTGGGGTGCTGAGGGAGCGAGAAAAGGAGGAGGCAGGGAGGCAGGGAACCTGATCCATCCTGATCACCAGCCAGGCCTAGGCGCCCTACCTGTGTATGAATTTCGTGCACCGGGCCTCTAGTCCTATATAATAAAAGCATAGTATGCAAATTGTCCCCTCGACCGGGAGTTCATTTGAGAGTTCGACCAGGGGATGGGGCCGGCCAGGGGAAGGGAGGGAGGCCCAGCTGGCAGCCACTAGGGACCCTACCAGTGCACAGATTTCATGTACTGGGCCTCTAGTTATGAATAAAGCTGCTGTAAACATCTGTGTGCAGGTTTTTGTGTTGACATGTTTTCAATTCCTTTGAGTTAATACCAAGGAGCGCAATTGCTTGTAAGAGTATGTTTAGTTTTGTAAGAAACCTTTCAAAGTGGATCCACCATTTTGCATTCCACCAGCTCTTGTTGCCCTATATCCTCACCCATGTTTGATATTATCAGTGTTCTGGATGTTGACCATGCTAGTAGGTGTGTATTTGTGACCATGCGTGGATACCCATGTGACCTTGAACAAGATGGAGCTACCCTATCACCACTAGGCTCCCTTCTCCTTGCCATCCCCTCAGCCCTATAGACCCTTCCCCGTTCTCCCTCCATCTCTGTGATTATGGCATTTTAGGAATGCTGTACAAATGGTCACTGCCCATAATGTCCTTCATCTCCGTCTAGCTGGGATCAGTGGTACATCCTGTTTCCCTGCTGAGAAGTATTCCATTGAGGGGATGAACCACAGTCTGTTTAACCTTTCTCTCACTGAAGGGCAGTTTGGTGTCACTTTTTGGCTATCCTATATAATAAAGAGGTAATATACAAATTGACCATCACTCCAACACACAAGATGGCCGCCCCCATATGGTCAAAGATGGCCGCCACAAGATGGCCGGCAGGGGAGGGCAGTTGTGGGCAATCAGGCCAACAGGGAAGGGTAGTTGGGAGGGACCAGGCCTGAAAGGGCGGGCAGATGGGGGTGATCAAGCCTGCAGGGGAGGGCAGTTGGAGAGGACCCAGGCCTGCAGGGGAGAGCAGTTGGGGGGGGGACCCAGGCCTGCAGGGGAGAGCAGTTGGGGGGGACCCAGGCCTGCAGGGGAGAACAGTTTGGGGGGACCAAGCCAGCAGGGGAGGGCAGTTAGGAGTGACCAGGCTGGCAAGGGAGGGCAGTTAGGGGTGACCGGGCCAGCAAGGGAGGGCAGTTGGGGGTGACCAGGCCTGCAGGGGAGGGCAGTTGGAGTGACCAGGCCAGCAGGGGAGGGTAGTTGGGGGTGAGCAGGCTGGCAAGGGAGGGCAGTTAGGGTTGACCGGTCCAGCAGGGGAGGGCAGTTGGGGGTGACCAGGCCTGCAGGGGAGGACAGTTAGGGGCGACCAGGCAGGCAGGGGAGGGCAGTTAGGGGTGACCAAGCTGGCAGGGGAGGGCAGTTAGGGGCAATCAGGCCGGCAGGGGAGCAGTTAGGCGTCGATCAGGCTGGCAGGGGAGTGGTTAGGGGGTGATCAGGCTGGCAGGCAGAAGCAGTTAGGGGAAATAAGGCAGGCAGGCAGGCAGGCGAGCAGTTGGGATCCAGAAGTCCTGGATTGTGAGAGGGATGTCCGACTGACTGTTTAGGCCCGATCCCCATGGCCTAAACGAGCAGTCGGACATCCCTCGAGGGGTCCCAGATTGGAGAGGGTGCAGGCTGGGCTGAGGGACCAACCCCCCTCCCCCATACACAAATTTCGTGCACCAGGCCTCTAGTTATGGATAAAACTACTAACATTCGTGTATAGGTTCTTATGTGAACACAAGTTTCCATTTCTCAGGTAAGTGCCCAGGAGTGCAGTGGTAGCTGATGGTAGTTTTCAGGTGGTAGTTGATGTTTAGTTTTTTAAGGGCCTATAAACCCTTTTCTGGCGCTGCTGTACTTACATTCCCACCAGCAACACTCTGTGGTCAGCTTCCCACATCATCGCCAGCATGGGGTGGCACTGTTTTTATTTTAGCCCCCCTGACTGCCTAGTGCTGAACCTGCTGGATTTAGTGTTTGTTTTTGAGAGAGAGAGATTTGTTTCACTTATTATACATTCATTTGTTGATTCTTATATGTGCCCTGACCAGGGATCGAACCCACAACCTTGGTGTACTCAGAGATGCTCTAATTAGCTGAGCCACCTGGCCAGGGCCTGTCCTTGCTGGTTTTGATTTGTGTTTGTGTCTGAGGAGTGACACTGAACTTCTTTTCCTGTTCTTATTTGTGTCAACTTCTCTGAACTCTTCTAGCTGTTTCTTCTGGCTGCTCAGCTGACCTCATTTTTGACGTTCTGTGAGGACATTTGGAAGGTGAGGGGTCAGCATCACTTGCTGTGGCAGGTCCTCCCCACCCTCCTCACCCTGTTACTCTCTTCCTAGTGGTCCTGTGGCAAATGGTTATGTGAGACAAGTGTGTGGACACCACAAGGTGTGTGCATAGGGTGAGTCCATTGAGCCACTGAGATCTGGCAACCAGTTGATAGGCTCCGGGGGAGGGTCGGCACCAGATGATGGCCTTTCACTCTTTTCTCTGCTCCCGTCTCAGCTGCCACCATTCTGGGACTTTGCTCAATCCACATCTGCAACCCGGACCCCAGTTGTGCCTGGGTGGCTCCACCTAGCCCCGCTGTCCCCCAGCCCCACACGTCTAGTGCTGCACTAGCCTCTCCTCTGTGCTTATTTGTCTGAAGGAGCCCCACAATCCATCTGGTCAGCACATCAGAAACCTGGAGTCATTTGTGTGGCTGTGGGCTGCCTGGAGTGTGAGTTAGATGGTTCTCGGGCTTGCCTTATGAAAGTGGGAGGTGGTGTGGTTAGGTGTGGCCTCAGCGCTCCAGAGGGCCCCCTACCCCAACCCAGCCCTAGGACCCTGGCTTATGGGTGGCTTCTGGGACTGGAGGAGGCAGATCTGTCCTTAGGGTGGGCGTCAACTCCTTTCTGCCTCACCTTGAGTGTCAGTCACAATATGCTGGCCCTTGGCATGTGCATGTTTGTGCCCGTGGCCTGGGTGGGAGGGGTGTGGAGGGGTCCTGCGGTGGCTGTGGGGTCTCCTGTGTGCACTGCACTGCACTGCACAGTGGGACCAGAGGATTGGGGGGCTGTGGCTGGGTTCTGCGTGCTGGTCCCCACATTGTGACGCCCTGTGGACCCACCCCCTCACTGTTATTGGTGGAAGTGGGGTACTTTTTTTAAATTTTTTAAAATTGATTTTAGAGAGAGAGGAAGGGAGAGGGAGAGCGAGATAGAAACATAAATGAAAGAGAAACATCAATTGGCTGCCCCCTGCACACCCCCCAAACATGGGACGGAGCCCACAACCCGGGCATGTGCCCTGACCGGGAATTGCACTGGTGACCTCTTGGTGCATGGGTCAATGATCAAGCACTGAACCACACTAGCCGGACAGGAAGTGGGGTTCTTATGCCCCCAAAGGAAGATGAGCTATGGTAGAAAGCTTTATTTCTGTACAATTACATCCCTGGATTTCCAAAGTCCTATTTCCCTTCGTCCACTCATGGAAGTGTAGCTGGGGTTTCAGTAAAGCTAAAGCAAAGCAGTGTCCAGAGTTCCTTTCCATGTTGGAGCTGGTCCAGTTCAGCATCAGGCTAGTTACAGCCCAGTAACCCATTGTGTGTGGGTCCACATGGCCATGGGCCATGGGGTCAAATACAAGGAAGCAGGAGCAAAAGAGCCCCACATGCCGAGTCCCAAGAGAGGGGATTATATGTCCCAAATCTCTGCCCCGCCTTGCAGTGGCCACACCCATTCTGGCCAATGACTTCTTCTCCCAGGTGCGATTGACAGGGAGAACCTTCCCTGTCACCCAACTTTACAGGGCATGCATCTATCTGCCCTTTGTCCAGTCTCTTCCCCCAGTGTTTTGCAGGGAACATGCCTATAATGTCTGGCCTCCCCTTTGTCCCTTTGCTGTTAGTAATAACTAGTTAATTACAAGGTATCACTACCACAAGCAGTGCCACTGTTCCTCCCCACAGGCTCCTGGAGCACACTGACCAAGCTCCCACCTTCCTCCTGGAGTGTGACAGCTCAGTGCTGGGTGCGCTGCAGAAGCACCTGGTGCTGCACAAGATTCGGCGGAGGGTTACAGTGGAGCCATGCCCTGAGTTGCACGTTTGGGCCATTCTACCAGCTACTCCTCAGGAGGTGGGTGGGGCTACGCCACTGCCCGAGCACCAGGGCTCTGCCATCCTCACCCGTGACCCCCGCACTACCCGCATGGGCTGGCGGCTTCTCACCCAGGACAAGAGCCCTGCCCTGGTGGCCAGGGGCAGGCTCAGGGACGTCTGCGATTATCACCGGCACCGGTACCAGCAAGGTGTGGGGGCACCTGGGGACCAGCGGAGACTAAAAGGGTGGAGTGGGAGGGGCTGGAATGCAGGGCGCAATTGAGAGCTGGGAGGCACCGGGAGGAGCCAGTGGAGTGGGCATGGTTGGTGGGGTCAGAGAGGAGGTCTTTTTTCTAGCAAGTAGGATTGAGGACCAGACAGCCCCCTCGCCAGGGGACAGGGAAGTGGTGGCAGGCGGAGGATGGGACGCTACAGAGTGGGGAGGGGCCATGCCTTGTCTCCCTTGGCTGAGCCCTAGCTCTGGAGGACACCTCAGCCCTCACCTTGTTTCTCCCTTTCCACCCCCACAGGTGTTCCTGAGGGGGTCCACGACCTGCCCCCAGGAGTGGCCCTGCCCCTGGAGTCCAACCTGGTCTTCATGAACGGTGTCAGCTTCACCAAAGGCTGCTATGTTGGCCAGGAGCTGACAGCCCGCACCCACCACACGGGTGTCATCCGAAAGCGCCTCTTCCCAGTGCAGCTCTCGGGCCCCCTCTCTGGGGGTGGCATCACCCCTGGCACCACGGTGCTCACTGAATCTGGACAGGCTGTCGGCAAGTACAGGGCAGGCCAGGGGGATGTGGGGCTGGCCCTGCTGCACTCAGAGAAAATCAAGGGCCCTCTCCACATCAGAACCATAGGGAGCGACCGGGTGGCCCTGACTGCATCTGTGCCAGACTGGTGGCCCACAGCCACCAAGTAGCCCAGACGTCCCTGCGTTCCCACAGAGTGCCTCTGTCCCTCTGCACACCTGCAGGCTGGCCCTGTGAAGACATGCATCCCTGGAAGATCCCGAGTGTTCGTGGGACTCCTGCGGCTGTGGTGTGCCAGACCTTTTCAGCCCACCATGCTTCCACCTGACACCTGCCTCTGCTGGTGGCTCTGTGCTGGGGGAGCCAGAAGCAAGCCTTGCGCCTGCCACAGCTGAGCCGAGCCCCATCTTCCAGCACACCCAGATGAGGTTCCAAACCATGTTGCTCTGGAGGCCTTTGTCCATCAGCCAAGGACAGGAGTGAGAAGCTGTGCTTGCGGGTCTTCCACCGCCGCCTGCACCACTCAGCCTGCTTCAGGGCAGGCCTGGCACCGAGGCGGTGCAGCCAAAGGATGGCAAGGGGCAGGTGGCTCTGGGAATCGTCTTTCATGTGGGCTTGGGGCATATCTGACGTCAGGAATCATGTGGCGGGTGTGGTGGTCGTGTTGGCGGGTGGAGGCACGGCTGCCCACAGGCACCACAGAAAGTTCTCCAAGTACACCTCTGCGCTCGGTGCTGGCCATGGGAGCCCTGGCACCATTTTACAGCGGGCACTCCAGCTCCACAGCATCAGCCCCCGGTGGCCTGGGCAGCCCCTCCTCCTTCCCCAGCCTATGTGCAGAGAGGAGCTTCTGCTTGGTTTACCATCGCTGTTTTCTGATGTGACCAGGCCCCGTTTAAACCACTGATGTCCATCCTCCCACTGCAGTGTGATCGACATTATGGGGGACGCACTGGTGCCCCAGAGTGAATATTAAAGTTTGACTTATAAGTGGCTCATGTGGAATTCTAGTTTCATTTTGGTGGAAGGTGCTGGGACTTGGTTTTGTGCAGACTAGATATGTCGAGAAGGTCTCCCTCAAACAGCCAAGCACACCAGATAGAATAGTTTAGCAGAGTTCCAGTCCCAGTTGAACTGACAAGAAGATCAGAGGCTGGGGCTTTGGAGGCTCTGAGCTATGGTCTGAGGCCCAGGGCAAGGAGACAGCCAGGCCCACCCAGGGAGGAGGGCCAAGTGGGGAAGGAGGCATCGTCGTGCCTGGCACGGTGTCAAAACCCTGCCGAGAACCTGCAGCCAAATGTAGGTTTGGAGTTGCCTCAGGAAGAGATGGAGAGCATGTGAGGGGAAGGGGGCCCAGAGTGGGACTGGGGCATTGAAGGTGAGGCAGACAGGGGTGAGGGAGATGGGGGAGGGCCCAGTCAGCCCCCAAGGGCAAGGCTCATCCTGACACAGGTCTCCTGGGGTGGAGGAAATTAGTCGTGTCAGCTTCTGGACAGGAAGGCCCATAAATAAGGACTCGGGAGCCCTTGTGCTAATGGCCAGGGCAGTCGCCTCTTGCAGCTCTGCCTCTGGCACCTTCTTTGCATCTGTTTTCTTTTACTGAGAATGTAGCCCACTGGCTAGTCTTGACACCGATGCTGAGACCTTGGCTCAGGAGTCCAGTTCCCTCTATGTGTGACCCGAGCCTAGAGGCCAGCCTTGCAGGCCAGGCCGTCCCTCTTGGGTGGACGTGCATCCGCAGCCGATACCTGGGCTAAAGACGCATGCTTCTCACTGGGCTGCGGTGTTTGTAGCACATCAGAGCCCCGGGCAAGAGTCTGAGCCATGAGAACATGGGAAAGGAGCCTGGCCAGGGGTTCTTTTCAGCACGGGGCATTCCTAAAACCGTCTTCAGGGTTCTCCGGGTAACAGGGACCTTAAAATATTTGGTTCAGATTCCACATTATAACTTAGTGCTCTTAGAAGGAGACTGCCACACATGGTCAAACCACACCAGCTTTCCCAGAAATGTGCAGAAGGCTTGCCCCCTAGTGATTCTGGAGTGGCCTCCAAGTGCCAGTTGGGTCCAGTCTTCACATCTGCCTCAACTTCATGAACCCCGCTCCATGAAAATCGGTGCAGGTGCCCAGAAGGCTCTTAGCTAGTTTTCACATCTGCTTTAGTTTATTTTATGAAAAGTGTAGCTCAGCTGGTATCGCTCAGTTGGTTGAATTTCATCCCATGCACCAGAAGGTCACCGATTGGATTCCAGGTCAGGGCACATGCCCAAGTTGTGGGCTCGACCCCTAGTAGGGGGATGTGCAGGAGGCAGCTGATGTTTCTCATTGATATTTCTTTTCTTTTTTTTAAATATCTTTATTGATTTCAGAGAGGAAGGGAGAGGGAAAGAGAGATAGAAACATCAATGATGAGAGAGAATCATTGATTGGCTGTCTCCTGCACATCCCCCACTGGGGATCAAGCCCGCAATCTAGGCATGTGCCCGGATCAGAATCGAACTTGGGACCCTTCAGTCTGCAGGCTGACACTCTACCCACTGAGCCAAACCAGCTAGGGCTGTCATTGCTATTTCTACCTCTCCCTCTCCCTTCCTCCCTCTGAAATCAATTTTAAAAAACTAAAAAAAAAATTAAAAGTGTACAAGTTCTGAAAAATAGGTGGTCATAGTAAAATACCGCTCCCCCCCCACCACCCCAAATAGCCCTGCAAGGTAGTGTTTTTAGGAGCCTGGAAGTGCAGGTGTAAAACTTACTATGGGGACCCTCATCCAACTCAAGCCTTCCATAGAGAAGGTTCTAAGGAATAAATAAACCTTTATTGCTAAAAAGTCCGGAGGAACCCAGAAACACGCAACCCCCAAAGAAACAAGGTCAGCAGAAAAACCCACAAATTTTCAGATATCTGTAACCAGACACTGAAAAATGTATTACTATATTTAAAGAAGTAAACTAAGGAATTGAATATTAGTAAGAGCAAGAGACTGAAAAAGGATCAAGGAGAATTTCTAGAAATAAAATATTTTAAAGATCCATGGATATGGTTTTTGAAGAATTGGGAAACTGAAAAAATGACCCTCCAATGAAGAGCTGGTCCTAGAAAGACACAGAAAGACAGAGGGAAATGAGGGTGGCGTGAAGAGGGGCAGAGAGGGAGATAACTGATCCAAGGTGGTGGGCGTTACACAGGAGAGGAAAAGACATGGGGCAGGGGTGGTGGTCACAGAAATAGTGGCTGAGAACTTTCCAGAATCGATGGAAGTCATTTTTTTTTTCTTTTTTTCCAAATCCTAACCTGAGGATATGTTGAGAGAGAGAGAGAGAGAGAGAGAGGAAAACAGATGTGAGAGAAAAACTGATCAGTTGCCTCCTGTTCATACCTTGATCAGGGATCAAGCCCACAACTTAAGTATAACCTGACTGGGAATTGAACCTGCAACATTTTGTTGTACAGGTGTTGCTTCAACCAACCGAGCCACCGGCCAGGGTGATGGAAGTATTCTTAGACTCAGGAAGCCCAGTAGGTGCCCAGCAGTATACAGTCAAGCCTTGGTTCTCTAATGTCTCCCATCTTGAACAGTTCAGTTCTCAACCAAGTTGTTTGTGGAAAAAATGTCTTGGTTGTCGAACAAAACTTCAGTTCTCAGCTCCACAATCCTTTCATGATGATACTTCTACGACCAGTCACATGTCTCTCAGGTGACAAACAAAGGAGAGAATGTGCGAGTTGAGTCAGTATACCACTAAACCTTGTGTTGTTAACATCTCAGGAAATTGTGCTGTGAATATTTTCATGTTTATTTTTTTTTGCTTTTGTTGCTGCTTATTGTTATTAAATATGTACAGCAAGTCACCATGGGTCCTAAGAAGGTTAGTGATAGCAGAAAAGTGAAAAGGAAAGTTGTGAGGACAATGATAGAACTTAAAAAAGAAATAATTGCTAAGCATGATAGAGGTGTTTACGTGTCTGATCTGACTACCGAGTATGGCATAATAAGTGATTAACACAATTTAAAAACACCTCTGAAACACCATTTAAAATGTAAACCAACAAATAGGTTAAAACGGGATCATTTGGGGATCTGGGATGGATTAATTCAATTTACATTATTTCTAGTGGGAAAAAATGATTCGGTTTTTGAATAGATCGCTTCTCGAACAGCCTTCTGGAACAAATTAAATTCGAGAACTGAGTTTCCACTGTAAATAAAAAGTCCTACCTACTCACATCTTATGAAAGTGCAGCGTTCCAAAGACAGGGAAACACTTAAATGTACTTAGAAAGAAAAATCTTAAAAGAAAACCCTGGTTTATCAACAGAAGGAAAAAGGATATCCTCCATGTACCGAGAGAAAGAACTGTCAGCCAGCAAAACTGCTATAAAAGAGAATGAACTCTTACCCTTTGGGAAAACATGGATGGACTAGCGGGTATTATGTTCAGTGAAATAGAGAGAAAGAAAAATTCCATATGATGTCACTTACATGTGGAATCTAAACAAAATAAATGAACAAGCAAAACAGACTCATAGATACAGAGAACAGACTGATGGTTTACAGGAGAGGGGTGTTGGGAGCTGGGTGAAAAAGGTGAGTACAAATTGGCCCTAGCCGGTTTGGCTCAATGTATAGAGCGTCAGCCTGCCGACTGAAGGGCCCCAGGTTTGATTCCCGTCAAGGGCATGTACTTAAGTTGCAGGCTCCTCCCAGGCCCGGACTCTTTGGTGAGGGCTTGTGCAGGAGGCTGCCAATCGATGTGTTTCTCTCACATGGATATTTTTCTCTGTCTCCCTCTTTCTTCCACTCTCTAAAAATCAGTGGAAAAATATCCTCGGGTGAGGATTAAAAACACACACAAAACATCCCCCCCATAAGCAACCCAAACAAACAAAAGGGGATTTCTTCTTGTAGCATAAGAATATAATGTGAACAAAGAAAAAACAAAAACCTTTCATACACTTGAAAAGTTAAGAGACTTGCTTCTAAATACCTCAGGGGTAAAAACAAATCAAAGCACCCCATAAATTATAAGCTACTTAGAAATGTAATGACAATGAAAATACAACAAAATTTGGATGCAAATTTTTAAAAAATATATTTTATTGATTTTTTACAGAGAGAAAGGGAGAGGGATAGAGAGTTAGAAACATCGATGAGAGAGAAACATTGATCAGCTGCCTCCTGCACACCTGCTACTGGGGATGTGCCCGCAACCAAGGTACATGCCCTTGACCGGAATCGAACCCGGGACCCTTCAGTCTGCAGCCGACGCTCTATCCACTGAGCCAAACCGGCTTGGGCTGTGGTGTGTTCTTTGCGTGGCACTGGTGCAAAGAGCATTTATAGATAGGTTTGAGAAAAATTATGAAGTGGGAAGGGCTGAGACTGGGCAGGATGGAGACCCCATTGTAAGAGACTGGTACAGAGAGCTGAGTGGAGGCTGGGGGCGGGTGGGCACTGGGCAGGGGAGTGGAATGTCCTGCTGGGGGAGCCCCGCCCTATCTATGGTGTGTGTTTAGACCAGCTTTCTCAATGATTTTATTATGAAAACATGCCACAGAGTTTTGCAGTAAATACCCCGTGGATGATACCTGATTCGTGATGAGCCACTGCTGCTGCCGTGCAGCCCCCATCCTCTAGCCCCCCTGGGCCCTTCTTATTTTTGATGCATTTCCAACCAAGCTAGTGGAGACATCAGCTCCTTCACACACCTTCATCAACATCATTTGATGCTTTTTATCCCCTTGGAAGTAAAATGTCCATGCAGTGAAATGCAGAAATCCTGCTATTGGATGGATTCTGATAAGTGCATACTACTGTGTAACCCAGATCCCAGGAAGGTCTAGAACATTCCATCTCTGGCCAGGGCAGCTCTCCCCTGCCCTTCCCAGCCCATTGCTGTGCCCCAACCACCACAGATGCACTGACCCTGTTCTGAAGCTTCATGTGGGTGCAGTCCCAGGGCTGCCCCCTTGGCACGGCTACCATCTCAGCACAGTTTTGAGCCTCCTGGCGCTGTGTGTCCCCACTGTGGTTCTTTATCGCAGAGCAGTGCTGTTGGGTGTGTGGATGCTAGTTAGCTGCTTCTCCTGTCAAGGGGCCCCTGGATGTTCCCAGTTTGGGCTGTTAAGAGGAAAGCAGCTCTCAGCATACAAATGGAATGTGAGTCAACCTTGCAGGACAATCCAGGATGCCCACTTCCAGTCAGTCACCAGCCCCCTGGGCACACTGCCTCATCAGGACACACTGGAGCCCTCCCTGCCTCCACCAGGCCTCTGAATGTCTTCTCATGTGTGATGGTGGCCGACTCCCCTGCTGCAGTGGGCTCTGAGTAAATAGCTGTCCTCATCTGTGGTCTTCATTTATTTATACACTGAATATAGGCTTTCATCAAGTTCAGGTCAACACCCAGGGGTGGATCTGTGACCACAGATAGGAGGAAGCTGGGTGTGAGGAGCTGCCTGCATCCTCCCACAGTTGACACCCCCACCAACAGCATGGCCTTGCCAGCATTTGGTGCTGTCAGTCTTTCTTTTTTTCTTTTAAAATTTATTTATTTTTTTATTTCAGAGAGGAAGGGAGAGGGAGAGAGTTAGAAACATCACTGATGAGAGAGTCATGGACTGGCTGCCTCCTGCATGCCCCCTACTGGGGATCAACACAGTTAACTTTTACAGATTTTTTTTAAAGGTGTGTGCTTGCTTAAAAAATCCTCCCCATCCTGAGGTCACAGAGTTCTTGTCCTCTACTAACTTCTAAAACTTCTGGGGTTGAACTTTTGATAGGTTTTATTCTACATAGGGATGATGTTGAAGTATGGTGTGAGGTAGGGGTTAATGCTAATGTTTTACTGTTTATATAATACTAGAGGCCCGGTGCACGAATTCATTCATGTGTGGGGTCCCTTGACCTGGCCGGTGATTGGGGCCAATTGGGACAACAGGAGGTTGGCCAGCGGGGGGAGGGGCTGTGAGAGGTTGGCTACCCTGATGGGGGCCAAAGGGCCAGCTGGGCGGGAGTATGGAGGGGGGGTGGGGGGGGTGGACAGCGGCTGGCTATTATAAATAATGCTATAATGAACATAAGGGTGCAGATATTTTTTCAAATTAGTGTTTTTGTTTCCTTTGGGTAAATAACTAGAAGTGGGATTGCTGGGTTATAGGGTAGTTCTATTTTTAATTTTTTGAGGGTTCTTCATGTTGTTTTTCATACTGGCTGCACCAATTTACATTCCTACCAGCAGTGCACGAGGGGTCCCTTTTCTTCATGTCCTTGCCAGCATGTGTTATGTCTCATTTGTTTTGTTTCTTAATCCTTACCAGAGGATACTTTTTCCATTGCTTTTCAGAGAGAGTGGAAGGGAGGGAGGGGGAGAGAGAAAGAGAGAAATATCGATGTGAGAGAGACACATCAACTGGTGTCCTCCCACATGTGCCCTGCCTGGGGGCGGGGAGTGAACCACAACCCAGGTATGTGCCCTCAAACAGGAATTGAACCCTTAACCACTCGTGCACAAGCCAATGCTCTAATCACTGAGCCACACCAGCCAGGACTAACTTGTCTCTTTTATGGTAGTCATTCTAATAGGCATGAGGTGGTTATCTTATGGTTTTGATTTGCATTGCCCTGATGATTAGTGATGTTGAGCACCTTTTTCAGGTACCTGTTGGCTATTTGTATATATTCTTTGGGAAACAGACTCATGGTTACAGAGAATAGACTCAAGGTTGCCAGATGGGGTTGGGGGCTGAGTGAACACGGTGAAGGGATTAGGATGTACAAATTGGTAGTTACAAAATAGTCAAGAGGATATAAAGTACAGTATAGGGACTTCCGGCGTCCCTCTAGCTGCCATCTTGCGTCCCCGCGTGTGTGTGCTTATTCTCAGCTGGTCTGCCCTAGACCCCCTGAGCGTCAGCCCTAGTCCCCCGCGCGGCCCCATTTCCTCTCCAACAAGATGAAAGAAACTATTATGAACCAAGAGAAACTCGCCAAACTACAGGCACAAGTGCGCATTGGTGGGAAAGGAACTGCTCGTAGAAAGAGGAAGGTGGTTCACAGAATAGCTACAGCAGATGATAAAAAAACTTCAGTTCTCCTTAAAGAAGTTAGGGGTAAACAATATCTCTGGTATTGATGAGGTAAATATGTTTACAAACCAAGGAACAGTGATCCACTTTAACAACCCTAAAGTTCAGGCATCTCTGGCAGCGAACACTTTCACCATTACAGGCCATGCTGAGACAAAGCAGCTGACAGAAATGCTACCCAGCATCTTAAACCAGCTTGGTGCAGGCAGTCTGACTAGTTTAAGGAGACTGGCTGAAGCTCTGCCCAAACAATCTGTGGATGGAAAAGCGCCACTTGCTACTGGAGAGGATGATGATGATGAAGTTCCAGATCCTGTGGAGAATTTTGATGAGGCTTCCAAGAATGAAGCAAACTGAATTGAGTCAACTTCTGAAGAAGATAAACTTGAAGACGTTTCTGGGAGCTGCTATTTTATATTATGACTGCTTTTTCAAATTTTGTTTATGGATCTGATAAAATCTAGATCTCTAATATTTTTTAGCCCAATGCCCCTGGACATTGCAGCTCTTTTCAGTTTTTGCTTATACATAAATCATTCTTTGCAGCTAATTAAGCTGAGGAAGCTTGGGAATAAAGTTTGAAACAGGTTAATAAAGATCTTTGCCTAGTATAGTTTTATTTTTTATTTCATTGACACTGATTTGCACACAGAAAGCAAAGTTGTTTGTAGAAAGCTAATCATGGCATGATGTAATTTTATTAAAGATTTAACATGGTAGAATCATGTAAAAAAAATAAAGTACAGTATAGGGAATGTCATCAATAATCCTATCTAATAAAGAAGGAATATGGTAATTGACTGCCACGCCCTCAAAGATGGCGGCGCCCACAGCCACAAGCTGGCGGCGCCCAGTCCCCTCAGCCCTGCCAGGGTGTGCCTGCATCTGGAGTCCCCTTAGCCCCCCAGCCAACCAGGGCTGGCCCAAGGCACAGGCAAGCCTTGGATGGTGGCTGCCCAGCCGCCCAGGGCCACCTGAGGCTCAGGTAACCAGGGCCGGCCAAGGCTTGCACTGCCGGCAGTGGCAGCAGCAGAGGTGTGATGGGGGTGTCACCTTCCCCTGATCGCCGGGTTGCCACCCGCCCCTGAGGACTGTGAGAGGGAGCAGGCCGGGCTGAGGGACCCCCCTCCAGTGCATGAATTTTCATGCACCCGGCCTCTAGTCTTTTAATAACTATGTTGGTACCAGGGGGGTACTAATTGGGGGAATAATCACTATGTTGTACATCTGAAACAAATATAATATTGTATGCCAACTGTAATTGAAAAAAAAAAAACATGTCTTCAGGTCCTTTGCCTATTTTAAATGTTTGTTTTTTTAAGGTTGAATTGTAAGAGTTCTTTATAAATTCTGGATATTAACCCCTTATCAGATGTATCATTGGGGAATATCTTCTCTCATTCAGTAGGTTGTTTTTTCATTTTGCTGATGGTTTCCTTTGCTGAGCAAAACCGTTTTAGTGTGATGTAACCTCATTTGTGTATTTTTTTTCCTTGTTCAAGGAGATATATCAGAAAAAGTATTACTAAGAGTGAGGTCAGAAAGTTTACTGCCTATGTTTTCTCCAAGAGTTTTATGGTTTCAGATCTTACATTTAAGTTTAATCCATTTTGAGATTATTTTTATACGTGATGTAAGATGGTGGTCTAATTTCATGCTTTTGCATGTCTGTCTAGTGTCCCCAGTACTACTTGTTGAAGAACCTGTTTTTTCCCCGTTCTCTGTCCTTCCAAAGAGAAAAGTTGACTGCAGTTGAGCATTATTTCCAGGCTCTTGATCCTGTTCCATGATCTGTTTTTATGCCAATTGTACACTGCTTTGATGACTGTAGGCTTGTGGTGTAGTTTGAATCCTCTTATCTTTTCAATCTGTGCAGCCTTCAATTCCTAACACAGACTATGTGGACTCTCTGTGCCATCTGCCATTTTCTCTTAGTCAGTCTGGACAAGGGCTTGTCAGGGAAGTGACATGTGGTTTTATTTATCCTCTCTGGTGTTTGTTGATGCTTTGTTCATTAGCTTCTGTTCTTATTCTTTCATTCCTTACATGTTCTTTGTGTTGGTTCCATGTTTCTCTGGCTTCTGAAATTGAATGGGTAGTGTTTGTTTTGGCCTTTCCTCTCAGCGGCTGATGTCTTCTCTCTCAGCTGGACCCATGGATTTGACAGACATGTTTTGGTTACATTTTAGTTCTAAGTATTTTTAAATTTCAATTGCAATTTTTTTTCTCTTTGGTCCTTTAGTTATTCAGAAGTGATGTCTAAATAGAGCTTGTTCTTGTTTTGTTTTTGAAAAGTTTTAACACTGTCACAAACATGAAGTTTGTTATGCTGTTCCTTTTAAGTTTATCGCTCTTGGTGAATGACCTTTTCAAATGACCTCTGAACTTTTTCCCAGAAAGCCACCTTTTTTTTTTTTTTTACTGGTAATACAGCTGCATCAACTTTCTTTTGGTTAATATTGTTTTAGGTGTGTCTCTAATAAAAAGCGTTATTTAGATATATATATTTAAAATCTCCTAAATCTTTTTTGTTTAGCGGGACTACATGTATGTGTATGTACACAAACATAGGCACGTAACCGCGAGTATATTTCTACCACTTGCATCAACAGCTGTTAGCTTATGAACTATGAGTCTGAAACTGGGAAAATGACCCACAGGTCTGGCTGTCTGTTGCCATAAATACCAAACTCATGTGACTGGTTCTGGTTGAGAAGGAAAGAGGTTTATTCAGGTGTCGACAACTTGAGAAGAGGTCAGGCTCACACCTTCAAAACCATCTTAACATCTCTGTGCAAGCAGGGGTTTTTATAAGGAGGGAGAAGGAAAGCAGAAAAAAGAGATCAGGAAGAGGATCAGGAAGTGGATGCACAGGCAGTGTCCTTGCTGGTTCCTATGTGGATCTTTAATGTCAGTATACTGGCACGCAGCAGTGCTAGCCAAATTCTTGCAGTTGGGCCATCTGTATCAACCAAAGTCATGGTCAAGGCTGTTTCTTGTACAAGCATGAACTGGAACTGCTGATGCCTACAATATGCTTATAAGAAACTGTCAATATATGAGTTCCTTTTGTCAGTTTGTTACTACATTTTATTCTAATTCCATTTCATGGTTAGTCCAGAGTAGTATAAAATTTTTATTCCCTGTTACAAGTCTTGAAGTCTATGGCTCAAAGCCATTGCATTCTTTCTGTTTTTTAAAGCAGACAGTTCATATATATGTCCTGTGGAAGTCAGGGATTCCTTGGGAGGTTTTTGGTCTCACAATTACTTCAACTCCTAAAAACTTTTGTGCACCTCATAAAGCTTTAGTTCATGTGCAATAAGTCTATCAATATCAAAGCCAAGGAAAAATTTCAATTTATTTAAAATAAGCCCATTATATGTTAATATAAGTAACATATTTTTAATGAAAAAAACTATTTTTCAAAACCAACCAAAAAAGATGTGAGGAGAGTAGTGATTGTTACAGTGTGCAGATCTCTAATACCCAGCTTCACACCAGATAGCCAGTTCTCTGCTCTGGACTTCTGCAGCCTTGGGACAATGCTACAGTTGTGAGAATGAGAGTGAGAGAGGCAAACATCTCAGCACCACCATAGAAACTGCCTGGCTTTGTCTGCCTCCCATGGCCCCACGTGACCCTCCCATGATCCCCACCCTGGTCCTGCCCAGGCCTAGCCTCCTGAATAGTGTACTATGGGGCTTTTGCTATATTGTCACAGACTTTCTTTGCCATTGTGAGCCAATCTACATGCTCTCTTCCACTGCTCTGAGTTGGACATGAAACGCCACTTTGGCTGTGTCTGGGTCTTCTCCCAGCTCTGGTCCTCTTAGCACCCTGCCTGGATGAATTCTCCAGGTTTTTGCACACATGTTCACCTCTTCAGTTCCTATCTACTGTGTCCAGCCCCTTCTGCCCAGGTCTGTATTACCTGGAAGATCTCCCTTGTGGAGACCCATGTTAAGGTCTAGCTCATTGGCTTGGCTTTCCTATTTAAAAATTTTATCTTCCTATTTTTTTTAACTGAAAATGGGATGTATGTCCATTTAGTACAACTTAGTGGCATAGAAGCATACAGGGTGAAAGGGCTGTGTCCTCTTTCCCACCCTCCATCTCTGTCTGTACACCTATGGATATATACATACTAGGGGCCCAGTGCACGAATTCATGCACCTTGAAAGGAACTGTGGGCTGTGAGGCTGCAGTGTGCACAGGGACAGGTCTTGGCCCATCTTCTGCATCCCTGCCTGGCCCCTCCCGCCGCAGCCCCTGGTCTCCTGTCTGCCGGCAGCCCTGTTCCCACTGCTGCTGCTCCCACATGCTGATGATGCTGGCCCCGCTTGCACCTGCTGATGGCGCGGAGTGATTTAGGCCGGCGCCAGCAGCAGATGTGAGAGGTGACTGCTGGCCCTGATCACTCCTCAGGAGCAGGGGGAGGTGGAGAAGCCCTGAGGGGCGATTGGGGCGGCAGCTGCTGCTTGCACCCACTGAAGGCACTGAGAGATCGGGGCTGGTGCTGGCAGCAGGTGCAAGTGCCCAGCGGGACTGCAGCACGTGGGAGCAAACAATTTTCAGTAACCATCAGAGGCTCGCCCCGATGACAGCGACCAGTGCCCCGCCTTGGTCTGGAGCCCCCGCTCACCTGTTCCACCATTCCGCCACGGCTGATGCCTGCCATGTTCTGCGCTCTGCCGCCTGCTGCTGATGTCCACCATGTTCCACGTGTGCTCCCTGGTGGTCAGTGCACGTTATAGCAACGTGTTGTTCAGTTGTTCAGTTGCTCATTGGTTCGATCTATTTGCATATTAGGGATTTATATATATAGATTCTTATCCTTGTGTCCATCTACATGCCATATTGTGCTGCTCTCTTCCAAGCTAAATCAGATTGTGCCCTCGGTGTCCTGAAATTCACATCTACACACTGGGTACTGGTGTCGGCTGATCTTACGTGTCACCTTTACTGGGCCATGGGAACCCAGACATTTGGTCCTACATGAATCTGGCATGTCTGTGAAGGTGTTTCTGGGTGGAGTTAGCATTGACTCGGTGGACTGTGTGAAGCACAGGGCCCTCCCGAGGGTGGGTGGCCTTGGCAAATGGGGAAGAAGAGAGAACTGCTCCTGCTGACTGCTGGGAAATTGGTCCATTCCTTCAACTTGAAGTGGAATGTTGGCCCTCCTGAGTCTCCAGTTTGCTGACCAGATGTATATATTTGTGCCTCCTGTTGGTTCTGTTTCTCTAGAGAATCCTAGTACTGGTGTCTTCCCATGTCAGTGGTGAGGACCTGCTGCATTCCTTCTGCCCTGTAATTTATTTGATTCTCTCGCTGGTGACTGAGTTTGTTGACAGTTTTTTGCCTCCATCTGCCACTTGAACATCCTTGTATCTATTGTTATGCACATGTGTAAGAATTCCTGCTGGTCATACGTGGGGTAGGGTCAGTGGGGTAGGGTCTGTTCCAAGGTTTGTTTTTGGTGTTGTTTGTTGGGCAGCCATTTTGAATTTTAATGTAGTCAAATTAATTTTTCTTTTTTAGGTTGGCTGCTGTTTTGTGTCTTGTTTAAGAAATCCCAGCCCTGCTGGCATTGCTCAGTGGTTGAGTGTTGACCTATGAACCAAGAGGTCAAGGTTCAATTCACAGTCAGGGCACATGCCTGGGTTGCAGACTTGATCCCCAGTATGGGGCATGCAGGAGGCAGCTGATCAATGATTCTCTCTCATCATTGATGTTTCTATCTCTATCCCTCTACCTTCTTCTCTTTAAAAAAAAAATATTTTATTGATTTTTTTACAGAGAGGAAGGGAGAGGGATAGAGAGTTAGAAACATCGATCAGCTGCCTCCTGCACACCCCTCACTGGGGATGTGCCCGCAACCAAGGTACATGCCCTTGACCGGAATCGAACCTGGGACTCTTCAGTCTGCAGGCCGATGCTCTATCCACTGAGCCAAACTGGTTAGGGCTCTACCTTCCCTTGCTCAATAAAAATGTATTTAACAAAAAAGAAGTCCTGGATTTTAATTAAGCTTACCATGTTAATTATATTGCAATATATACATATATTGAATAATTATGTTGTATACCTAAAACTAATATAGTGTTATATATCAATTACATATCAGTAAAAAAGAAATATAAAAATATATTTTTTCTAAAAGTTGTTTAGATTTTTTAGTTATGCTTTTTTTTTTTAAAATATATTTTATTGATTTTTTGCAGAGAGGAAGGGAGAGGGATAGAGAGTTAGAAACATCGATGAGAGAGACATCGATCAGCTGCCTCCTGCACACTTCCCACTGGGGATGTGCCCGCAACCAAGGTACGTGCCCTTGACCGGAATCGAACCTGGGACCCTTCAGTCCGCAGGCTGACGCTCTATCCACTGAGCCAAACCGGTTTCGGCTAGTTATGCTTTTAATACATCTCAGCTTGATTTATTTTATTGAATAAGATTCACGTTACATAATTAATAATTTTAAAATGCATATAACACTGTTACCAGGAAACCCCTGGGTGGGCTCGGCCGCCTGTTGCAATGTCCAATAGTGAAGGCAGGGTTGAATCATATAAGGCGTTTATTGAGAAGGCCAGCCAACCAAAAAGACAGGGAGCTTACAAGCATCCAAAACCTGTCTTGACAGTAAGGTGCAGGGGACAGGATTATATAGGAAAAATGGGCTGGGGTGAGGTTGGGGACAGAATGCAATTGCATGCAGTCCTGGACGTCAGCAGACGTCAACCATTACTCTTGGTTGTCAGGCAATGAGATGACAGCTTGGCTCCTGGTGGGGTCGGCCTGGTCATGCTTAACAGTTCTGCTTGCGTGTTGGGTACAGTATACATTGTCCGCAGTTGGGTCATCTCCTCCATCACGTTGTTCAGGATCAAAGGGAGTACGCAGGTGCACTGGCCCAAGAAATGAAACTTAGAAAAGAAACTTAATCCTCTGTTCCAACATGTGTATGTATTTCAGAATTTCAAACTAATATGATTATCTTTCAGATGAACTCAGGTGCTCTAGCTATTAGATTTTAAGCCCCCCTATCACTACTTATTAATTAGTGGCAAATAATACTTTCATAATATTGTGCAATTATCACCTTTAGTAGTTTAAAAATATTTTCATCACCTGAAGAGGATGTGAGAATAAACAAATCATCTTTTCTGTCAAAGAACAGTTTAGACAGCCACCATTTTGGACTGTGTGACTTGGCAGCCGCCATGTTGGCTGCATAACTTGCAGCTTCCCTGGGGGCCACCATCTTGAAACAGCAAAGGCCAACCTCTCCCGTGATTGAATTAGCCAATCACAAAAGACTGTGGGCCTGAGCTCCAATCAAGAGCAAAGGACAGGTCACGTGTGTCAGGGATTATAAAGCCGGGCAGACCACCTGATCGGTGTGCGCATGCTTCCAGACCATGTGTGCGCACCCTCTGAGTAGAAGTAAAGATGTTTGCCTTGATGCCTGGCTCCTGAGTATGATTTGTGTTCTACCAGGACCCCTGAATTTGGGGGCTCACCTTATTTCTAACAAGGAGACTCCATACTCATTATAAAATCACTCCCATTTTACCTGCCCCAGGCCCTGATAATGTACTTTCTGTCTCTATGGACTTACCTGTCCTGGATGTTTCATATAAATGGAATCACACACCATGAATCTGGCAGCTTTTGCTGAGCACTGTAGCATGTGACAGTGCTTCATTCCTTTTTATGGCTAATAGTATTCTGTTAGTGGCGGGATGACGTGACCTTGGTTCTTATCTTCTTGAAAGAAAGATTTTAGTAGAGAGGCAAAGTGCAGTAAAGCAAACAAGAATTTATTGGCAGCAGCAAAAACACACTTAGGACAGTGAAACAAGGAAGGGCATAGAAGAAGCAACAAGAGAGCTTAAACTGGGATGGTTTGGTTCACTGGGAAGTCAGAGAAAAGGAGGCGTTGGAGACAGGTTCAGGGGGTTAGCCCAGGACGTGCTGCAGCTGTCCATTGCTCCCCTGCTTGCAAGTCTCCTGGGGTCCCTTACACTGAGTGGCCAGATTATTATGATCTCTGAATGCATAATAACCTGGCCACTCAGTGTGTGTGTGTGTGTGTGTGTGTGTGTGTGTGTGTATACTAGAGGCCCAGTGCACAAAATTCATGCATGGGGGGGGGGCAGTGTCCCTCAGCCCAGCCTGCACCCTCTCCAATCTGGGACCCCTCTCACAATCCAGGGCTGCTGGTTCCCAACTGCTCGCCTGCCTGCCTTCCTGATTGCCCCTAACTGCTTCTGCCTGCCAGCCTGATCACCCCCTAACCACTCCCCTGCCAGCCTGATTGATGCCTAACTGCTCCCCTGCCAGCCTGTTTGCCCCTAACTGCCCTCCCCTGCAGTCCTGGTCACCCCTAACTGCCCTCCCCTGCAGGCCTGGTCGCCCCTAACTGCCCTCTCCTGCAGTCCTGGTCACCCCTAACTGCCCTCCCCTGCAGGCCTGGTCGCCCCAAACTGCCCTCCCCTGCAGGCCTGGGTCCCCCCCAACTGCCCTTCCCTGCTGGCCCGGTCACCCCCAACTTCCCTCCTCTGCCGGCCTAGTCACCACTGACTGCCCTCCCCTGAAGGCTTGATTGCCCCCAACTGCCCTCCCTTGCAGGTCAGGTCCCTCTCAACTGCCCTCCCCTGCTGGCCATCTTGTGGTGGCCATTTTGTGTCCACATGGGGGCAGAATCTTTGACCACATGGGAGCAGCCATCTTGTGTGTTAGAGTGATGGTCAATCTGCATATTACTCTTTATTAGATAGGATAGAGGCCTGGTGCACCGGTGGGGGCCAGCTGGTTTGCCCTGAAGGGTGTCCCAGATCAGGTTGGGGGTTCCCTTGGGGTGTGGGGCAGCCTGGGCGAGGGGCCTGTGGTGGTTTGCAGGCTGGCCACACCCCCCGGTGACCCAAGTGGAGGCCCTGGTATCTGGGATTTATTTATCTTCTACAAATGAACTTTGTAGCCTTGAGCGAAGCCAAGCCTTCTGCTTGCTCCGTGGCGGCAGCCATTTCTGTTGGGCTTTATTTATCTTCTATAATTGAAACTTTGTAGCCTGGAGTGGAGGCCAGGGCCCGCCAGGGTGTGCGGAAAGCTTGGCTTCCTCCATTGCCGGGGAAACCCAAGCTTCCCTCTTGCTCTCTGTGGCCACAGCCATCTTGGTTGGATTTATTTGCATATTTGCTCCTGATTGGCTTGTGGGTGTGGCTTGTGGGTGTGGCTTGTGGGCGTGGCTTGTGGGTGTAGTGGAGGTATGGTCAATTTGCATATTACTTTTTTATTAGATAGGACATATATATATATTAGAGGCCCAGTGCATGAATTTGTGCATGGGTGGGGTCTGGCCAGCCTGGCTAGGGGGAGGGGACATGGGCAGTTGGCCGGCCTGCCTGCTGGTCAAACTCCTGGTCGAGGGGACAATTTGCATATTAGCCTTTATTATATAGGACAGTGGTCGGCAAACTCATTAGTCAACAGAGCCATATATCAACAGTACAATGATTGAAATTTCTTTTGAGAGCCATATTTTTAAAACTTAAACTTCTAACGCCACTTCTTCAAAATAGACTTGCCCAGGCCATGGCATTTTGTGGAAGAGCCACACTCAAGGGGCCAAAGAGCCACATGTGGCTCGCGAGCCGCGGTTTGCCGACCACTGATATAGGATATACACTGAGTGGCCAGATTATTATGCATTCAGAGATCATAATAATCAGCTAATCAGTGTAGAGTTTAGGAGATGCATGCCTGTGGGGGAAGGGAATGGCATGGGCAGGCTACCCTGGGGCAGAGCCAGCGAGAGCCGGGTTCTTTGCATGGAGGGTATTTATCGCTCTCTTGTGATGGACATTTTAGGGGAGATCTCAGGGGAGGGTCTCAATAGACTGTTCATCAGCTTCCAGGTGTGCTCTTTGAGGGTCATGGTCTCCACTGATAGGTCGGTGCTGGGGTAATTAGTCAATGCACCTGGTCCGGAGGCAGCTACACATCACTTGTCTGGTTTTGCAGCTTTTCTGGGCCTGGAGTTGAACTACAACTGAGGCCCGGATGTTATCTGTAGTCAGGGGGTCTAAACACATGACCGCATGACCGGTGATATGCTAGGGCAGGAAAGGTTACCCTGGGGGTGAGGTCCTTGTTTTCCCAGTTTTGCCCCTTGCTAGGCACCCAGGGCTTTCTGTACCTGTCTAACTGCCTGTAACAATTCCATTGTATGGATATTTACCTTTCCATTCATCTGTTGGTGAATATTTGGGTTGTTTCCACTTTCTGGCTATTGAGAATGTTAACATAAAAAAAAAAACCATTGAAACCTGTAAAGAATTTTTGTGAGTTTATTTGAGCCAAACTGTCGACATATGCCAGGAAGCAGAACCTCAACGAATTGAGATAATGCTCCGGAGAATGGCGGGTTACATTTGTATTTATACATTGCAATCAAAGGAAGGACATAAGTGGGTTACATGAAATTCATTGATGATAGATTAAGGAGGTGGAATAAAGCAAAGCGGGGGAAACCCCTGGAATTGGATAAAAAGTAAAATGATGGACACATGCTTAGGTGGGTGCAGGAACAATTAACATGATAATGAAGGAATTTGTGGTATCTGTCCTGGTGCCCACCACATTTGGTTGTGCCCCAGGGGCTCCAGAAAAAGGGAAGTTACAAGTTACCCAGACATTTCAAGGGTATGTTATCATAGATGCAAAAAGACAGATAGGCTCAGTTAAGGTAAAGGTTGACCTTGTCAGTGAAGATATCGGCCTAGGATGTAACTGCCCACCACAACTGCTTTTAGTTAAAGTTTAATTTCAGACCATCCTTTGTGGTTACCTTAGGTCTCTGAGTTTGCAAGATCGCCATGCAGGCCTTCCCTGAGCTTGTCAGGTCAGCATGTGGCCCCTTTCGTCCACATGAATAATGCTGCTGTGAACATTTGTGTACAAGATTTTTGTTGTTGTAATATGTTTGACATATAACATGTAAATTTAAGGTGTACAACATGTTAACTTGATACATACATATGTATTGTAATATGTTTGCCATTGTAGTGACAATTAACACCTCTGTCATTGCACATAATTATCTTCTCTTTTTAGGAGTGCATAATCCTGGGTGGACATGTTTCAATTATCTTGAGTATATACCCAGGAGTGGAACTGATGGGTCATATGATAATTCTGTTTTATAAGCTTGAGTTTTGTAAGTGGCATTGTATTTGTTTCCTAGGGCTGTTGTAATAAATTATCACAAATTGGGTGGATTAAAACAGCAGAAATTCATTCTCCTCCATAAGTCTACAGTGAGGGTGTCACAGGGCTGAGCTCCCTCAGGGAGCTCCAGGGAGGGTCCTTCCTGCCTCTTGCAGGTCCTGGTGCCCCAGCTGTCCCTGGACTTGTGGCTACATCACCCTAATCTCTGCCTCTGTTGTCCTGTGGGTTCTCTTCTTGTGTGTCTCTGCATCTTTTTTTTCCTCGTGTGTGTCTTCTCTCTAAATTTCCCCTGATAAGGATGCTAGCTATTGGATTGGAACCCATCCTAATGACCTCATCTTAACTTGATTGCATCTGCAAAGACCCTACTCCCACCTAAGGTCCTCTCAGATTCTGGGGTGAGGACTTTGCTGTGTCTTTCTGGGACACCAGACACCATCTCATACCAGGTCTGAAGTAGCCATCTGGTTTTCTTTTTTCGGAAGACAGTTGATCGTCCAGAGCACTCTTACACTTGTGTGTCTGACTGTGTGGGTTTCCAGGCTCTCTGTTCTGCCTGGTACCTCCCCACCCCGGGGCTTACTTACTATGCTTCCTGGTGGTGAGCTCTTAGTACAGTAAGTATCACTGGTTAGGAAGTCGAGTCTCTTTCTTGCTTCGATCGCTCTTTGTCCTTGTGACCCTCCTGCATGTGCTGGCCCTGGCCTGGCCCTAGAACACCCAGCAGTGTCCACTTGGAGGCTCTGAGCCTTGTGGTGTGCCCTATAAATGACTGTCCAGACTCCAGAGCATCTCCCAGCACAGACCTGGGATAAGAAGAAAGGCAGGATGAGGCAGGAGCAGATGCCTGGAACATGATGCCCAGGAGGAAGGAGTTGGGTTGTGAAACTGTTCCCAAAGGCCAGTGAACAGGGATGGAGCTGAAACAGCTGAGTCACTTTGCAGCAGAACCAGGGCCTGCCGTGGGAAGGAATGACAGGATGGCCAAATTAAGTCACCCGGCTAATTGTGGCCTTTAATTTCTACTCTAGGAATTTGTTCAGCCCTAATCTCAACGTTTCCAGGGAGGAAAGGCAGCTCTGTGCTCCTTGGTGGCTCCCAGGCCCAAGGGCTCTAATGTTAAACCGTGGCAGGGGCGGGGAGGGAGGGCTCACAACTGTGCTGCTGGCACCAGAGGTTAATTTCCTCCAACCTGTCAACAGATTTTCCACAAGCTTTTTAGAAGGTTTGGCAAATACTTTGGGTTAAAAAAATTTTTTTTCATGTGCATTCTGTGGCATCTGTGTTAGCGGAGGAAAGACAGATTATAAAAATCCTTGCATTTACTTTAAATCGTTTAAATTCTTATACCAAGATTGCTTCCTGAAACACGATCAAATTATGGGGTCATTTCTACATTTTCACTCGAATCGGTCATCATAACGGAATCCCTCTAGGACGCTGTGAGAAAAGCTCAGGGACTGGTGAGAGCTTTTCTAGCATTGCAGTCCCTTCCCCTCCCCAACGCCCCAGTGGGTGGTTTAAAGTATTGCCCATGAGGGAAATAAGTTTAATAATAGTTACTACTTAGAGTAATAGTAACAGAATCGCAAGCATGCTGTATTTATTTTAATGTTCTGATTTAGCATTTTTAAGGTCCTGTTTTGGCTGATGCACTTTTTGAAAAGAGGGGCTTCAACCATGCTGCCTGTCCGCACCACCTTGTGGCATCCTTGTCTGATCAGAAATCAGCCTTTAATCATGTTGAGCGCCCCTTGCATGCAATGAGTGTTTTCTCATGTGTATGTTGGTGAACTTAATGGTGCCCACATTTCTCTAAGATTGTACATTTTCCTTCATTGTTTTTCCTGTTCATCAGGCTCCATAATCTTTATCAATTGATGTCAATGCTCCTGGATTCTATCTAGCCTTCTGTCAGCTGACTTCTGCCATGGAGTCCCTCTGAGGAATGGTTCATTTCATATTTTCATCTCCTTATCGCTAGTCTCTATTTGATGAGACGTCATCATGATACCTCCTTCACTTTTTTAAAAAAATAATTCTTTATTTAAAAACTATTACATATGTCCTCTTTTTACCCCCATAGACTCCCTCCAGCCCGGCCCCCCCTCCCCGCCCCAGCCCCTGCCTCAGGCCTTCAGCACCCTATGGTCTGTCCATGGGTTATGCATATATGCATACAAGGTCTTTGGTTGATGATCTCCCACCCACCCATCCTTCCCGCCTTCCCTCAGAGATTCTGCACTCTCTTGCATGCTTCCATGTCTCTGGACCAATTCCATTCATCGATTTATTTTGTTACTTAGATTCCACATATGAGCGCAATCATGTGATACTTGTCTTTCTCCAACTGACTTACTTTTCTTAGCATAATACTTTCCAGGTCCATGCGTCTCAAAGAGTAAGAGATCCTTCTTTCTTTACTGCTGCATAGTATTCCATGGTATAAAAGCACCCCAGCTTTTTTATCCAGTCCTCTACTGATGGGCAATTGGGCTGTTTCCACACCTTAGCTATTGTAAATTGTGCTGCTACGAACATAGGGGTGCATAGATTCTTTCTGATGGGTGTTTTGGGTTTCTTAGTCTATATTCCTAGAAGTGGGATCATTGGTTCAAATGGAAGTTCCATATTTAATTTTTTGAGGAAACTCCTTATTGTTTTCCATAATGGCTGCACCAGTCTGCATTCCCACCAGCAGTGTACTAGGGTTCCCTTTTCCCCACATCCTCGCCAGCACTTGTCATTTGTTGATTTGTTTTTTTTTTTGTTTTTTTAAATAAATCTTTATTGTTCAGATTATTACAGGTGTTACTCTTTTTCCCCCCCATAGCTCCCCTCCACCTGATTCCCACCCCACCCCATGCCCTTACCCCCCGCCACTGTCTTCATCCATAGGTGTAAGCTTTTTGTCCAATCTCTTCCCACACCCCTCACACCCCCTCCCCCCTGAGAATTGTCAGTCCACTCCCTTTCTATGTCCCTGATTCTATTATATTCACCAGTCCATTCTGTTCTTCAGATTTTTTATTCACTTGATTTTTAGATTCACTTGTTGGTAGGTATGTATTTGATGTCATTTTGTTGTGCATAATTTTTATCTTTACCTTTTTCTTTTTCTTCCTCTTCTTAAAGAACACCCTTCAGCATTTCATGTAATCCTGGTTTGGTGGTGATGAACTCCTTTAGCTTTTTCTTGTCTGTGAAGCTCTTTATCTGACCTTCAACTCTGAATGATAGCTTTGCTGGGTAGAGTAATCTTGGTTGTAGGTTCTTGCTGTTCATCACTTTGAATATTTCTTGCCACTCCCTTCTGGCCTGCATAGTTTCTGTTGAGAAATCAGCTGACAGTCGTATGGGTGCTCCCTTGTGGGTAACTAACCGTTTTTCTCTTGCTGCTTTCAAGATTCTCTCTTTGTCTTTTGCCCTTGGCATTTTAATTATGATGTGTCTTGGTGTGGTCCTCTTTGGATTCCTCTTGTATGGGGTTCTGTGTGCTTCCTGTACTTGTAAGTCTATTTCTTTCACCAGGTAGGGAAAGTTTTCTGTCATTATTTCTTCTAATAGGTTTTCAATATTTTGCTCTCTCTCTTCTTCTGGCACCCCAAAAATTCGGATGTTGGTACGCTTAAAGTTGTCCCAGAGGCTCCTTACACTATCTTCATATTTTTGGATTCTTTTTTCTTTTTGTTTTTCTGGTTGGGTGTTTTTTGTTTCCTCATATTTCAGATCTTTGGTTTGATTGTTGGGGTACATTGATCTACAGTTGAGTTTCTGTATATTCTTTATTTCAGACAGTGTATGCTTAATTTCTGACTGGTCCTTTTCCATATTTTTGGCATTCTCATTAAGATCCTTAAAGGTCTCACTAAGTTCCTCAGCGGTTTTTAGAAGATTCTTGAGTAACCTTATAAATGTGGTTCTGAACTCTATGTCGTCCACTAGTTTGCTTTCCTCCATTTCTCTCATTCGTGACATGTTTCTTTGTCTCCGCATTTTGCTGCTTCCTTGTGTTGATGGAGTGGCTTTGTGTGGTAGGTGACCTATAGAGGCCAGTAGCTCAGCCTCCCCAATCACCTGAGGTGGATGCCTTTGGTACACCCCTTTGTGGGCTGAGTGCAAAGTCTTGGTGTAGTTAAGCCTTGATTGCTGTTGGTACACTGGGAGGAATTGACCTCCAGGCCAATTGGCTGTGAGGACCTGCTGTGTCTATAATGGAAGAACTGCTGCGCTGGAGACACGCTTATGGTGCAGGACTTGTTTCAGTGGGGCTTTGGTGCTCACTGAGTCTGCCTCTTGAATGTGTCACTTATGGATGTGAGGAGTTGAAATCTGGTGTCTCACACTGACCACTAGGTACACTGGCTTCTGGATCTCCAATGGGGTGTAGGTCAGCTACTGTCTGAGGCCACCCAGCAGGCGCTACAGTGAGAACTACAGTTTTCTCCTCTTTGCTTGGGGTTTGGAGGTTTTGGAGCTGTCTGACCCTGGCTGCAAGTTTGCTAGGTTAAGCTGCAATAGGGCAGACCATTCATATGCTAAAGCCACTGCTTGGAGCTTGGGTGGGTTTGTAGGTTGTGCAGGGCGGGGTCTCAGGGCGTGACTAGGCTAGGGCGTGGCAAACAGCGATGGCTGCCAGTAAGCCGGCTCTGTGTCTTCAACTGCGTCCTGCGCCTCAGCACAATAAACAATTATTCCTGTGCGTAGCCCTGCAACCAAGCCACCCTCACTTTCCGACCCCACGGCAGACAGTCCAGCTTCTCCCCGTAGGAGTTTGGGTCCCCGCGTCTCCCCAGAAACTAGAGTTCGGAGTAATCGGGAGCTTATCTCCCTTAGGGTTGAAAACAGCAGCGCTCCCAATCACCCGCCACCAGCCCGATTCATGCGTCTCCGTACCTCAGCTTTTCAGCACTTGTGCACCCCTCAATGCTGTTTGCTCTTTCCTTCTAGTTGTAGAACTTCCACTCAGCCAGCTTGCCCGTGGTTCTGGGTGATAGACGTTTTGTCTTTTAGTTGTAGTTTTGAAATTGTTGTGCGAGGCAGCAGTTTAGGTGTTTACCTACGCCGCCATCTTGGATCCTCCCTGTTGATTTGTTGATGGTAGCCATTCTGACAGGTGTGAGGTGATACCTCCCTGTTGTTTTAATTTGCATCTCTCTGATGATCAGTGACTTTGAGCATTTTTTCATATATCTCTTGGCCATCTGTATGTCCTCTTTGGAGAAGTGTCTATTTAGGTCCTTTGCCCATTTTTTTTTTTTTGCCCATTTTTTAATTGGATTGTTTGTATTCCTTTTGCTAAGTTGTATGAGTTCCTTTGGATAGTAACCCTTTATCAGATGTGTCATTGCCAAATATGCTCTCCCCTTTTCATTTTGTTGATAGTTTCTTTTGCTGTGCAGAAGCTTTTTATTTTGATGTAGTCCCATTTATTTATTTTCTCCTTAGTTTACTTTGCCCTAGGAGATGTACCTATAAACATATTGCTACAAGAGATGTTTGAGATTTTGCTGCCTATGGTTTCTTCTTGGATGTTTATGGTTTCACAACTTAAATTTAAGTCTCTTATCCATTTTGAGTTTATTCTGGTGTATGCTGTAAGTTGGTGGGCTAGTTTCATTTTTTTTTTTTTTGCATGTATCTGTCCAATTTTCCCAACACCATTTATTGAAGAGACTGTATAGACTCCATTGTATGCTCTTGCCTTTTTGGTCAAATATTAATTGAGCATAATGGCTTGGGTTGATTTCTGGGGTCTCTGTTCTGTTCCATATATGCCTGTTCTTGTGCTAGTACCAGGCTGCTTTGATTACTGTAGCTTTGTAATATAACTTGAAATCTGGTATTGTGATTCCTCCAATTTTGTTTTTCTTTCTCAAGATTGCTGCAGTGATTCGGGGTCTTTTCTGATTCCATACACATTTTTGGAGTATTTGTTCTAATTCTGTGAAATATACCATTGGTATTTTAATAGGGATTACACTGAATCTGTAGATTGCCTTAGGTAGTATAGACATTTTAATGATGTTGATTCTACCAATTCATGAACATGCTGTATTCTTCCACTTTCTTATATCTCCTTCTATCTCTTTTTTTCCTGTAGTTTTCTGAGTACAGGTCTTTTGCCTCCTTGATTAAGTTTATGCCTAAGTATCTTAATTTTTTTTTTTTAAATATATTTTATTGATATTTTTACAGAGAGGAAGGGAGAGGGATAGAGAGCTAGAAACATCGATGAGAGAGAAACATTGATCAGCTGCCTCCTGCACACCCCCTACCAGGGATGTGCCTGCAACCAAGGTACATGCCCTTGACCGGAATCGAACCCAGGACCCTTCAGTCCGCAGGCCGACGCTCTATCCACTGAGCCAAACCGGTTTCGGCCTAAGTATCTTAATTTTATTGTTGCAATGGTAAATGGGATTATTTGTTTAGTGTCTCTTTCTGAGAATTTATTATTGGTGTATAAAAAAGCCATCAATTTTTGCATGATGATTTTGTATCCTGCTACATTGCCAAATTCATTTATTAAATCTAGTAGTTTTTTGGTGGAGTCTTTAGAGTTTTCTATGTACTATATCATGTCATCTGTGAATAATGAGAGTTTTACTTCCTCCTTTCCAATTTGGATACCTTTTATTTCGTCTTTTTGTCTGACTGCTGTGTCTAGGACTTCCAGGACTATGTTGAATAAGAGTGGTGAAAGTGAACATCTCAGTCTTGTTTCTGTTCTTAGGGAAAATGGTTTTAGTTTTTTCCCATTGAGTATGATGTTGGCTGTAGGCTTATGATATATGGCCTTTATCATGTTGAGTTATGAGCCCTTTATTCACACTTTGCTGAGAGTTTTTATAAAAAATGTGTGCTGTCACATACGCGAGGAGAAACCAAGATGGCGGCATAGGTAAACACCTAAACTGCTGCCTCGCACAACAATTTCAAAACTACAACTAAAAGACAGAACGGACACCATCCAGAACCGCAGGAAAGCTGACTGAGTGAAAATTCTACAACTAGAAGGAAGGAGAAAAGCTCACAGAGAATTGGAGGTACGGCAAAGGGTCTTTGTGCGCGCAGAGAGGAAGGGCGGCGGAGTGCCTGGCTGGCTTTCTCTGGCGGAAGGGGGAAGGGAGCCCCCGACCGCATTGAACCCCAGTTCTGACTGCACTGAACACCTATTCCGGGCGAGCCCCTGGGGACCCACGCTCTTGTGGGGGGAGTCTGGACTCTCGGGCGGAGACTCGGGAGCCGGGGAAGGCGGAAGACTGAAAGTCTGCTCGCGCCAGTGCGCACAAAGGCTGCGGGAGGCTGCCACAGGCTTTCCCTAGCGGAAGGGAGTGAGAGGCTCCTGACGGCACAAAACCCCAGTTCTGACTGAAGTGAGCCCCAGGTCTGACTGCAGTGAACCCCAGTTCCAGGCGAGCCCCCGGGGACCCACGCTCTTGTGGGGGGAGTCTGGACTCTCGGGCGGAGACTCGGGAGCCGGGGAAGGCGGAAGACTGAAAGTCCGCTCGCGCCAGTGCGCACAAAGGCTGCGGGAGGCTGCCACAGGCTTTCCCTAGCGGAAGGGAGTGAGAGGCTCCTGACGGCACAAAACCCCAGTTCTGACTGAAGTGAGCCCCAGTTCTGACTGCAGTGAACCCCAGTTCCAGGCGAGCCCCCGGGGACCCACGCTCTTGTGGGGGGAGTCTGGACTCTCGGGCGGAGACTCGGGAGCCGGGGAAGGCGGAAGACTGAAAGTCCGCTCGCGCCAGTGTGCACAAAGGCTGCGGAGGCTGCCACAGGCTTTCCCTAGCAGAAGGGAGTCAGAGGCTCCTGACGGCACTGAACACCAGTTCTGACTGAAGTGAGCCCCAGTTCTGACTGCAGTGAACCCCAGTTCCAGGCGAGCCCCCGGAGACCCACGCTCTTGTGGGGGGAGTCTGGACTCTCGGGCGGAGAATCGGGAGCCGGGAAGGCAGAGGACTGAAGGCACACACGTGCTAGCAAGGGCAAGGCTGACGGGAAGCCAAGACTGAGACTCCACCCCATCCAAGCTGAGCACAGAGGCTATTGCAATTTGGCAAGTCTAATCCTATAAGGCTGTCTCCAGCACCGGACTTCTCCCAGCATAGACACAGCTGATCCTTACAGCCAACTGGCCTGGAGGTCAATTCTTCCCAGTGATACCAACAACAATAAAGACTTAATTACAACAAGGCTGTACACACAGTCCACAAAGGGGTGCACCAAGAGTGTCCACCTCAAGTTAACTGGGGAGGCAGACCCACTGGGCCAAATTGGAAACCTAGCACACAAATCTACCAACTCAGGGAAGCAGTGAAAATGCGGCGTCTAAGAATCAGATCACAAACGAAAGAAATGGAGGAAAACAAACGACTGGATATAGAATTCAAAACCACGGTTATAAGGCTTTTTAAGAATATCCTAGAAAAGGCCGATAAATATAACGAGACCCTCGAAGAGATGAAAAAGGACCAACTAGAAATTAAACATACACTGACCGAAATAAAAAATATTATACAGAGACCCAAAAACAGACAAGAGGAACACAAAAATCAAGTCAAAGAATTGAAATACAAAGAAGCAAAAAACACTCAACCGAAAAAGCAAAAAGCAAAAAAAAAAATCCAAAAAGTTGAAGATAATGTAAGAAGACTCTGGGACAACTTCAAGCGTACCAACATCAGAATTATGGGGGTGCCAGAAGAAGAGAGAGAGCAAAATACTGAAAACCTATTTGAAGAAATAATGACCGAAAACTTCCCCCACCTGGTGAAAGAAATAGACTTACAAGTCCAGGAAGCCCACAGAACCCCAAACAAAAGGAATCCAAAGAGGACTACACCAAGACACATCATAATTAAAATGCCAAGAGCAAAAGACAAAGAGAGAATATTAAAAGCAGCAAGAGAAAAACAGTTAGTTACCTACAGGGGAGCACCCATACGACTGTCAGCTGACTTTTCAACGGAAACTATGCAGGCCAGACGGGAGTGGCAAGAAATTTTCAATGTGATGAATAGCAAGAACCTACAACCAAGATTACTCTACCCAGCAAAGCTATCATTCAGAATTGAAGGGCAGATAAAGAGTTTCACAGACAAGAAAAAGCTAAAGGAGTTCATCACCACCAAACCAGTATTATATGAAATGCTGAAAGGTATTCTTAAAGAAGAGGAAGAAGAAAAAAGGAAAGATAAAAATTATGAACAACAAATACATATCTATCAACAAGTGAACCTAAAAATCAAGTGAATTAAAAACCTGAGGAACAGAATAATCTGGTGAATACAATAGAATCAGGGGCATAGAAAGGGAGTGGACTGATAATTCTCAGGGGGAAAGGGGTATGGGGGGGTTCATAAAGAGACTGGACAAAAATCATACACCTATGGATGAGGACAGTGGGGGGTAGGTAAGGGCAGAAGGTGGGGTTTGAAATGGCTGGAGGGGAACTATGGGGGAAAAAAGGAGAAATAATTGTAATAATCTGAATAAAGATTTATTTAAAAAAAAAAAAAATGTGTGCTGTCGCCGAAACCGGTTTGGCTCAGTGGATAGAGCGTCGGCCTGCGGACTGAAAGGTCCCGGGTTCGATTCCGGTCAAGGGCATGTACCTGGGTTGCGGGCACATCCTCAGTGGGAGGTGTGCAGGAGGCAGCTGATCAATGTTTCTCTCTCATCGATGTTTCTAGCTCTCTATCCCTCTCCCTTCCTCTCTGTGAAATATCAATAAAATATATTTAAAAAAAATGTGTGCTGTATTTTGCTGAATGCTTTTTCTGTATCTATTGATATGATCATGTGATTTTTGTCTTTCAATTTGTTTATGTGATGTGTCACATATATTGATTTGCAAATATTGTACCAGCCTGGATCCTTAGAATAAATCCCACTTGGTCATGGTGTATGACCTTTTTAATATATTACTAGATCTGATTTGCTAATATTTTGATGAGGATTTTAGCATTAATGTTCATCATGGATATTGGCCTAAAATTCTCTTTCTTTTGTAGTGTCTTTATCTGGTTTTGGAATTATGATAGCGTTGACTTCATACAAAGAGCTTGGAAGTGTTCCTTCCTCTTGAATTTTTTGCAATAGTTTGAGGATATAGGTGTTAGTTCTTCTTTGACTGTTTGTTAAAACTCCTCTGTGAAGCCATCTGGACCTGGGCTTTTGTTTGCTGGGAGTATTTTGATGACTGCTTCTATTTTATCAGTTGTTATTGGCCTATTCAGGTTTTCTGATTCTTCCTGATTCAGTTTTGGGAGATTGACTTTTTCTAGGAAATTTTCCATTTCATCCACATTGTTCAGCTTATTGGCCTATAGTTGTTCATAGTATTTTCTAACAATCATTTGTATTTCTGTGGTGTCAGTGGTTACTTGTCCAACATGTAGGACCCCTCCCAGGCAGCTTATGTTGCCTACTTTTTCTCTCCTGTGTATGGGTCTGTTTCCTGTTCTTTGCATGTTTCAAGGTTTTTTAAATTGAAAATTAGATATTTTGAAGGCAACATATTGTAGCAACTGTGGATGTTGACCCCCTCCTCCCTCTCTGGGCTTGGCTTTGCAGGTGTCTGCCTGTGTATGTGCTTGGTGATGTGGCTGGCCTGCAGCAGTGCATCTCTTTCCCCTGCAGTCCGGAGACTTTGGTGTCACTCCTCAGAGGGTGCAGCTAGAGTGTGGGCAAGGTCACTGGGATGCAAAGATGGCAGGAGGCCTCTCTGACCATTGGTATCCCCATCCTTCCATTAAGCTGTCGGTCTCACTGGATGTCACTGAAGCATAGGCACTCCATCTTCTTCCTGTATCCTCTATGTTGTAAAAACTGCTGTTTGAATTTTTCCACTAAACATAGATGGTCCTTTGTTCTGTGAATTAACTCTGCTATTCTTGGCTTCTGTAAACACGCTTGCTCGAATAATAGGGAACTTAAGCTCAATTATCTGGCCTTGCAAGCCACTCTGCTGACATAAGGGTCTGGTCCGTCCCTGGTTACTCCCATGCCAGGTGTCTTTTAGTTATCTGAATTGTGTTGTGCTCAAGGTTACTGAATTGTGCTGTGCTCAAGGCTACAAGCTTCCTGCAAAATATCTCCCAGTACATAAGGCTCTTTGTAAAGCCTGCAAAAGGTCCAGAAGCCCCATATTTAGGAGACAAAGAGACTGGGAGAGTATAAAGGGAAAGCTTCCTCCATGTTACTTTGCTCAGACTTTGAGAGGCAACTCCTCTGAGACTGCTGGCATAATAAAGACTCCAAATTTGGCTTACTAAGGCATCTTCTGTTCAGCTCGCTGATTTCCAGTATAACATCACACCCTGTCTGCCTTTTCTGATGATACCCATGTGTAAACAATGCACAGTCTTCTGGTCTGAGGCTTGTTCCCACCCAGGAGGCTCTACTTAGCTCTCTCTCTCCTTGGTTCTCATGGGTGAATTGTGGTTTAGCCTGAGGTGCTGAACTAAAAGGAGCAGCCTGAGGCCTGAACTTTCCTGCACTGTTTCACATAAGGGCAGTTCCCTTGGGGAGCTCTTTGCAACTCTCTCTGCACTGTCTTTTTGCCAGCAGGATCTCTGCGTCTTCTTGGCTTGTTGTTCCTGAGGTGGTACCTGCTCTATGAGTGAGCTGGGTGGGGGCAGTCCGTAGGTGCTCTCGGCCTGCTCTCATGGGGGAAGCACTGGGCAGAGGAAGGGCGTCCCAAACTCTCATCACACTCACCAGGAATTTATCTCCTTTGATTTGGAGTTGAGAAATGTTGGTGGCCTGCCCCCCTCGTATGATTCCATACCTTTTGATAGGAAGCGGGAGGGATGAGGATAGGAAGCCCTATCTTCTTGGCCATACCCACCCCCCAGTGAGGGGAGCTCTGTCTAGATGGGGGGGAGGGTAGCAGACTCACTGTTCTCACCCAGTTTTGGTAAATTTTCTTGAGTCAATCTCTCTTCATTTGCTGAATGCACTGAGGACATTTCTGGAGATTATGTGTTGTTATTTTTTTAAAATTACCTTTCACCTGTTTTGCCTGCTTTGCTGCATGTGGGTCTGCATGGTGCTTTGTGCTGCCATGCTGAGGACATGGGACCTTTCTCCCTGTTTCTGAACTCAGACTTGGATGTGGTTGGTCACCTGGAAGGGGCCTTACAAATCCTGCTGTCTGGCAGATGGATTGTTTTGTGTTGATGTGAATGACATGGGTGAGAAGTGAGGCAAGACAGGACACCTGCTCTCTCTGAAGATTCTTTGCAGATGGGTTCTAGAGAAACACTAGCCTCATAAAGACAATGGAGCAAAATTCAACGGAGTTGGATGCCAGTGCCCTTCACAGCATCATTTATAAACATATGTAATGGTTAAAGCCTTTCAAAGGGCACAAGAAGAATTCTTCTAGTGACACAAGGGTCAGGGCAGGTGACTAATGTAAAGCAAAATAGCTACTTAACTCAAATGTTTAGCAATTACAATATTCCATTGCATAATGGCATTTAAAAATAGGCTTTTGTTGATTTCAGAGAAGAAGTGGGGAGAGAGAGAAAGAGAGAGAGAGAGACATCAATGATGAGAGAGAATCATTGGCCAGCCATCTCCTGCACACCCCACACTGGGGGTCGAGACTGCAACCTGGGCATATGCCCTGACTGGGACTGAAACCGTGACTCCTGATTCATAGGTTGATGTTCAACCACTTAGCCATGCTGGCTCAGCTGTATAATGGCATTTTTATCAGGATGTTAACAGAATCAAAATGTGAAATACTAACTTTAATTTTCAAATGGCTGTAAGAGATGGCTTGGATGTGAAGGTGACATGATCAGTTCACATGCATGACCTGATCATGTTTTATACATATACATATATATACATATATATATATATATACACACACACACACACTAGAGGCCTGATGCACGAAATTTTGCAAGGGCCTTGGCCCCTGCTGCCGCGGTAGCCACCTCTGCCTCGGCCTCCGCCCACTGCCACTGCAGCCAGGGGCCTCTGCCACAGCCACCGCCCTCTGCGGCTTTGTCCGGAAGGAAGGACATCTGGAAGGACGTCCAGTCTAATTAGCATATTATGCTTTTACTATTATAGATATTTATGTCTCCCCGCCCCCCCACCGCAAGTTTTAGCAAAGTTTTCTGTTACAATTACAATGCCCCTTAAGGTTTTAGAATAGGTGGATCTTGGGGTGTCTTCCAAAACCATAAATAATTCTCCCATTCCAGTGGACACCAGTGGGGTGTCCAACAGTTTAACTCAATTGTGACACTGTTTACCTGGAGACAGTGTCAAACCCCACAGGTCAAGGACTCAGTCCCAGAAGACTGTCCCCACTTCAGATGCCAACTGAAAGTCCAGGGCCACCCACACTTCTGACTGACTGGCTACAAATCAGGTTACCATGACCCCCTCTCCTCAGGTTTCATTGTTTGCTATAGAAACACATTTATGGGTTTATCATATAATAAAGGACGTGATCCAGGATCAGGTGAACAGCCGATGAGGAGGTACCTGGGTGAATCTGCGAGGGTCCCATGTGTAGGAGCTGTGGGTGTGTCGCTCTCGTGGCACATAGATGCATTCACCTGCCCAGAAGACCCCAGACACCCCACTATTGGGCTTTTCTGGAGACTTTCTCATGTAGGCATGATCAGTCATTAGCTCCATTTCCAGCCCCTCCTTTCTTAGGAGGCTGGGGTGGGACTGAACATTTGAGGTGGCTAATCATGGCTGGTCTTTCTGGTGACAAGCCACCATCAAGGAGCCTACTCAGTGTCATGTTCTTCATGAGAACAAAAGATGCTCCTATCACCCAGGAAACTGCAAGGGATTTAGGGTCCTGTTGCCAGGAACCGGAGGCAGAGACCACACATGTATTTCTGTTTATGCCACAGTCCCTGAGCTGCTTCAGCAACCCAGCTGCCTAGTGCCCAGCCCTGACCCTGACAGGCCCTGCTTCTGTGCAACTCTGTTCTCTGTAAGATTCAGCGATGCGTCCGTGTTTGCTGAGTTAAAGTTGTTTAATCTCTTAAAGTCCTTTAGGAAATGCTTCGTCAGGAGGATGTAAAAGTTACATTGCCAAGCATGTGAGTCTGGCCCTGCCAATACCAGCTTCAGAAGCCAGCGTCTTAGCCTGGCCGCTGTAACAGAGCAGAGCAGACTGGGCTATAGACCCAGACATTTACTCTCAGTTCTGGAGGCTGGGAGGCCCAGGTCGAAGTGCGGGAAGACCAGTGTCTGGTGGGAGCCTTCCCCGTTCAGACGGCATCTTCTCACTGGGTCCTTACAAGATGAAGGGCTGAGGCAGCTCTGTGGGGTCTCATTTATAAGGACATAAATCCCATTCATGGGGCTCCACCCTCATGACCTCACCACCTCCTAACACCATCTCAATGAGAATTAGGATTCAGCATGTGAATTTAGGGGGAGGAGCCTATAGCTGAGTTTGCTCCCAGTGTCGCGCTGTGAGCCCTAAGGGACTCATCAACAGTTAGGTCTAACACAGCCCATCCTCAGCCCATCAGGTCTGGCTCAGATTCCTTCTGGAATAAAGCGATCTTTGAGTCTGATTCATGCCTGGGTTGCCAACGAGGAAAGGCACCAAAGCACTCACCTCAAACTTAAAGACCCCACCTCCCCATGTGGACAGGAGGGGCCATGGCTGACTCCCCTGGGGAGGGACAGCCTCAGGGGTGTGGCTGAAGGTCAGGCACCCTACTCCCTGCTCACAAAGCCCAGGCTGCCTTAGGAGGCAGGCAGAGGCTGCAAGTTTGCTTTCTCTGTGTTTGACTCAGGGAAGATTTAAAAATTGAGCCAACACTTTTCTTGCATCCAGAGGCTATCAGGGTGATTACAAAAGGCCAAAGCCCTCAGCTAAGTCGGTATGCAACGGGCAATACTAGGGGAGCTCACAGCCAGCACGAGAGGCCCGGGGAAAGCCAGGTGCACGCCACTCGAGGGCCTGTCCTGGGGCGATGGGGTCCCCAGCCCCTGCCCTCAGGTGTCTGTCACAATCTGTTCCCTGTCTTTTCTTTTACAAAAGCTTTGCAGAATTCTGACCACAGAACAACCTTTATGAAGATAATGTTATTTTTCTTCTAAAGCTCAGCCAGAGTTCCCAGATGCAGACCTAAGTGTGTGAACAGTGTGGCCCCATCTTGTCTGATGGGCACGGAGCTGTCACTGTCACAAACACCTATAACATAATTCTAACGGTGACAGAGTGAGCCCACACATCATGGGGCACAATTCCTCTGCAAATTTCACTTTAAAAAGTAGCATTTCCTTTCAATTCCTCATTTCTGGTCAATTATTAGCCTAAATTGGTAATGAATGATTTCTTTTTAAAGAGGCACAGAAAGATGAAAATGAAGGGCCTTTCATTTTGAAATGGAAATGTGGAAGGATAGTAAGAAGCTAGGAAAATGCCTTGACTAATGGAATAAGGAAACTGAGGTAAAATACCTAAACAAGGCCAAGCAATTTGAGCAATTTATAGCCGGGTGGGTCCCCACATGGTGGAAGGTATTACCTTCCCTAACCAAGGACACTTAGAAGCAAATGGTTTACACATTCCAGACTGTGCCAGAACAGGCTGGCCTTAGTCCCAGCTCCTCTTCGATGACATTTTTAAAAAATGAAACTAACCAGAAAATTCCTGACCCCTTTATTTTTTATTTTTTGTTAATCCTCACCAGAGGATTATTTTTTTCTATTGATTTTTAGAGAGAGTGAAAGGGAGAGGGAAGGGGTGGGAGGGAAGAGAGAGAGAGAGAGAGAGAGAGAGAGAGAGAGAGAGAGAGAGAGAGAGAGAGAAACATGAATGTATGAGACACATTGATTGGTTGCCTCCCTCATGCACCCTGACCTGGGCCAGGGATTGAACCTGCAACCCAGGTATGTGCCCTTGACCAGGAATTGAACTCTTGACCCTTGGGTGCTTGAGCCGATTCTCTAACCACTGAGAAACACTGACCAGGGCACTGTGGACCCCTTCATACACACATCTTGACGAATCAACACATTGAAGGACTCACCTGGAAAAGCTAATAAATATTCTGTTAAGACCCTCCCCTGAGACCTCCCTTAGGATTCTGTGGGGCACTGTCTAAGAATATACCGATGTTCAAGGCTTCTCTAAGCATGGGCCTAATTGAGGTGCTCAAGGCCAAGATACTTTTAAAGAGGTGCAAGGCCACAGTGATCTCACAGTACGCTGAGCCCTTCTGTAGCCAAATAATTGATGTCACTGTTGGCAACTAGCCTTCTTTGTCTATGTGGTAATACACGCTACTGACCAGCTAGTCTGCTAGAGCGTGAAGAAGACGAAGCTGGAGAGATGGAGCTGAGAGCTGGTACTGCTACGATGTAAGGCTAAGAGCTCATAGAGGCTCAGATATAGCTACCATGTTAACCAGCCAGTGTGCTGGGCAGGGGAGACAGGAGAAGCTGCTGAGCCAAAGAGGCTATAGCTCTAAGGTAGAGCTCAGGTACTATTTCTATGTAAATCTATAGGTTTAGAGGCAGCGTGTGGCTGCTCAGATAATAGCTGTGGGTACAGAGATTAATGCTGCTTTATGGGCAAGATATGTATTTACCAGCCAGTGTCTGGCTGCCTGCCTATATGGAATTGCTGTGAAAGACTGTATTGTCTGATGACTATATGGCCACTGGCTTCTGCAATAAAGATTCATTCTTATACACCCACAACTTCTCATGGCTTCTCTGTCTAAGATCTGGCATCCAAGGAGGTCCAGCCCTAGGCAGAGGGGCTCGAACCCATCACCTGTAACTAGTGAGCAGAGAATAAAGAAGGAACTTGGACTAAGTTCCCAACAGTTAGTACAGTGGGCAAATTCGAGAAGGAACCTGCCCTGGTGTCATCTGAAAGAATTTAGAAGAGCAACTCAGAGTAGCAATGCTGAGCAGTAATCCTGCTGGCTCTGACAGATTCCCATTAGCCAAAGAAAGAGAAAAAGCCTCCAGACAAAGGATGTATGGCATGCTCTCGCTAGAGCACGCCCATACTTTGTATTTCTGTTCTTTTTCTCCTAAACTCTAAGGGACCCCATGAAACTTGCAACCAGGGGAGCAGTGGGCAGTGGCTGTTTGTCCCAGGCTGATCCCTGAACCTGTCTCCAAGGACCCCTTTTTCTCTCTCCTGTTGCTTCTTCTACAATAAGTCCTTCCTTTGCTTCACTGTCTCCAGTTTTAATAAGTGTACTCTCAAAATCACTGGATTCATGTTGTGAAATCTTTCCTGCATGACGTGAAAAACCCCCATACTCTCGGTGGGCCCAGTCCTGTCAGGTAACAGAAACAGAAAGGATAACCCAGTTTGGAACTATCTTTAGGAGAACGAGAGGATTAGGATCAGAGACCATTTTCTCCATAATTTGATCTATTGTTGACCAAACTTTGGAGGCAGTGTGACATGCATAACCTAAAGAGAGGAACAAACCGGATGGGAGAGAGGGGACAGAAATCTCAGCTTTATGTGCAACTTAACACGTGTTAATAACTGTGAATATGGCTCTATTTTTAAAAGCTCAATTAGCTTGTTTCCAATACGTAGGGACAACAGTTTCCTTTAGTTTCTGTGGTATCCATGTGTATGGGGTCTGTTGTCAATACTCATGATAGCAGTCAACATCATTTACTCCAAGTAGATTTTATTTTGCTTCTGAAATATTAACTGGAAAAGGTTTCCTTTGAAGGGTGATATTTGTGTGAAACCTTGCTTCACACTGGGACACAGAAGCCTTTCTCTAGATTTGCAGCGTCCCACCCGCAGGATGGGTGACCTCTGGCTCTCGGGTGCACTGTCCACTCTGCTCCACCCCGAGGTCACCTTTGGGGGGGCGTCAGTCAGGGGCAGATGGGAGACCTGCACCCCTTGTAGCTTCCCCCGCCACTTGGTTCTCCCGGAACTCATTTTTGTCTTACACTTCTTCTTGCAAAGAAATATGTGCTTGGTGTTCAAAATTCAAATAATATACAAGTATGTCAAGTTAAAACACTCCCCACTTCTAATGATAACCATAGTTAGCAGTTCACCAGGAGTTTTCTGGATGTTTCTCTCAGTCCTCTGTGGTTCTGGCCTTGGCACGTGGGCTGGGGTGGGCTGTAGGCTGCCCCCCGGCCTAGGCAGTGTCTACTCCCTGATGACCCGAGGGCTCCCACTAGCCGCTCTGAGCAGTGCACATGTAATGACATCACAGCATGGCTCCATTCATTTTTTCTCTGCCGTTCTTTTTCCTAACATTTGGGGAGGAGAGCCATCACCAAGACAGCCTTTCGTGGCTGTTGGGAAGAAATCAGTGCTTCGTAATCCAGTAACTGCAACCTCTCGTGTGGGGTTGCCTTGAACCAAGTTTGGGCCTTACCATTTCTGGCATGTGGTGCAATTTTGCAACAACCTCCTTTCGGTAGCACTTACCAGGTCTCTTGGGCTTTGCAACCACCCTTCAGTGGGATCAGGGTAAGACCCACCTGGGGAGTTGGGGTCCATGGACTGGAGAAGGCAGCCTCTTGTCTTGGGGCTTCTGCAGTTCTGGTGGGGACCCAGGGCTCAGCCTAGAGATGCATGTCTCTTGTCCAGGAATAATGTCCCCAGATCCATGCTGTGGGGAGCAAGGTGGGGCCAGGACTATGGCCGCCCCAGCACGGGCACACACTGAGACCCAAAAGCAAATGGCCCATCATGCAGACCGAGAGACAAGTGGGGTGCTAGTAAACCCCCTTTTGTGTCCCCTCCTCTGGATGTTTGTGCCCTGGGCCCTGGCATTGTCTATCCAGCTGCCAGCTCTCTCTCTACCCCAGGCACCCAATGGGCCCCCTCTCTGCACTCAGGAGGGGCCCACGAATCCTTCTCCCAGAAGCCTGTACAGCCAGCATGCCCAGAGCCAGCTCCCCTTCCCCAGGGCCCCCACTGAGCCTGGTTGGTGAGGCCAGGCCAGGCTGGCAGCCTCTCCTGCCTGAGCACCTGGCAGCCAGCAATCAGCCCAGGGCATCCCTCGGTCCTTCCTTTCCTCCTGGGTCTTCACCACCTGGCTCAGGGCCCCTTCCAGTCCTGCCATGCTGGGAATGTTCTGGAGCTGCTTCTGTGGCCTTCACTGAGGAGCAGGGGGCCCTGAAGGCTACACCAGGCCTTATGCAGCCCCGCCTCCTCACCCAGGCTGTCTTGCAGGTCACGCCTCCTTCCTGGTCTTTCTGGCACATTCTTCTTCTTCTCTCCCAGCCCTCCCTCCCACCGCCCCTCCTCTCCTCACCCTAGCTTCTGGCTGTGGGTTTAGCCTCTCCCAGCAGAGGGAAGGGGGCAGGGGCACAGGGTGTGGGAGAGCTGGACTCCCATTTGGGTCCTTTCATTTTCATTTGATCACTTTAGTTACTGACATGTTTTTTAGAGTCAACTTTGTGGATACAATCAGTTCATTTTAAATGGGTGTGTAGCATGCATTGCCCAGTGATGCTGTTATTTCTTCACTTTAATATTGATGGGCATTTAGGTTCTTTCCAAAGTTTCTCCATCAAAAGCAATAGTGTGATTAAAAACCCTCTGTCCACCTGTGAGCTGGGTGTTCATCTGGTACCTCCCCAGAATTTCTAACCCTTACACATTTTGTCAAAACTAAGCTCCAGACTTTATGTAGATTTCACTTGTTTAGCCACCAATGTGCCCTTTTTTGTTCCAGGACGTCATGCAGGCTTCATGATGCCGGGTCACTCCATCGCCCTGGCCGCCGTCTGAAACCCGGTGGAGCCCTGTCAATGTGTAAACTTGAGCAAATCATTGCAGCCACTCTGCACCTCAGATTGAGCTGCTGTGAAAGGAAAAACCCTGGGTTGGAGGACCCAGTGAGACCTTGACCTGAAGCTCTGGGAAGCATTCCTACATCTTTGTTTTCCAAGCGGGACTGGCTTCACCAGAGAGTCACACACCATAAACATCTTCCCTTCAAAACGTTACAAGGGAATTAAATGCTCTTTTCCCAGAATATGCAACAGTATCTTTATGAGGACTGTGTATGATGACAAGAGGGACACTCTGCGACCCACTTGTTTTTGCATCCCTGATGATGGGAGTGTTGGTCCAAGGGCCAGGGTGGGTAGGGAAGGTAGTCACGGACCGGGGACCCTCAAAGCTGGAGTCTCCCCAGACAGACACACCATTTAAAGCCTCAAGGGACCTGGTGGGTGATGGGAATCTACTCTAACTGCCAAGACCTGTGAGGTAAACGTCACAGTTTCCATGCCTGCAGCTGGTACATGGATCATTGATGACACCACGTTGGCCAGGTGCACAGGACCCGCTACAGGAATGGAAACAAGGAGAATGGACATTCTGTGACTGCCAGAGATGTGCAGGACCATGGGTTGCAGCTGAAGATCTGGGATTTGTCCCAAGTAAAAGAGTTGGGCAGAACTTAAGGGCATAGTTGTCCAGGGATGCTGAGCCTCCCATCCTGGGACTGAAGACACAGGCCTATCCTGAGACAAGTAACCCAGAGACAGAAGAGAAAAAGAGGGTGAGCTATGAGGACACCGGACAGGGAGGACAGAGGAGGAGTGAGCTATGAGGACACCGGACAGGGAGGACAGAGGAGAAGGGTGTGGCCAGAGCCTCTTTGGACAGTGATATCTGAAGTGATGATTCCCTGAGTTTTCCCAAGTAGGGTTCAAGGTCTGGAGAAGGGGCTGACACACAAATGAATACACTAGATAAGAAATATAAATTTAGAAGGCATGGGGGAGCCAGGTGGAGACCTTTCTCTAGCGAAGAGGCTCTCTGAAACTCCGGACCCATCAGCTTTTCTTTACTTGAATACACATTTGCCCTTTAGGAATGCAAACAGTCATGTCAATGATAAAGTTTGGTAAACAGTAAAAGAATTATCAGGTTAGGGGATTGCCTTCAGCCGTTTTGCCATCTTTTAAAGAAAAAAACAGTCTGAAAGCCCACGATCAGCTGCAGAAGTCGCGATCTGTAAGTAGGGTGGGAACATCTTTTTCAGCCAGGCTAATGGGGCAGAATTAGGTTATAAAGTAAACTTTATTATAGACCTTTGGTTTGCATGCTTAAGGAATGTGGTTTCTTGTTCAAATTAAAATCTTAATTTGTATTTAGAATCTAAAATCTGTAATAAGAAATGAAACTCTGCTGCTGAAACCGCCTCTGGTGCGGAGAAATTCAAAGGTGGCAGGAGAGGGCAGGGCTATCGGCTCTCCCGCAATGAGATTACTTAAGGTTTTGTTTAAAAATTATAGAAGAACTCGCAGGGAAATGCAAATTTTGCATTAAGTGCTAGTAATTACTTTGGAAAGAGAAAAAGAAAGAAAAAACTTAAGATCTGTCTTTATCTATTAAGCATGAAAAGATATGCAGCCAGATCTGTTACTGAAAAACTTCCCCAGAGCAAGCAGAATGTGGGGGAAGGGAGACACATGGCAATCCAATATGGAAGGCCACTCTCCCAGTATGTTTGTTTGTTTATTTATTTATTTATTTATTTATTTATTTATTTATTTATTTATTTAGTGATATGACCAGGTTGGTGTTTGTTTGTTTATTTATTTATTTATTTATTTATTTATTTATTATTTTTTAATTTAATAAATCTTTATTGTTCAGATTATTACAATTGTTTCTCCTTTCCCCCCCATAGCTCCCCTCCATCCGGTACCCACCCCACCCTCTGCCCTTACCTCCCTCCCACTGTCCTCATCCATAGGTATACGATTTTTTTCCAGGCTCTTCCCGTATCCCCCACACCCTTTTCCCCCTGAGAATTATCAATCCACTCCCATTCTATGCCCCTGATTCTATTATATTCACCAGTTTATTCTGTTCATCAGATTTTTAATTCACTTGATTTTTAGATTCACTTGTTGATAGATATGTATTTGTTGTTCACAATTTTTATCTTTACCTTTTTCTTCTTCTTTCTCTTCTTAAAGAATACCTTTCAGCATTTCATATAATACTGGTTTGGTGTTGATGAACTCCTTTAGCTTTTTCTTATCTGTGAAGCTCTTTATCTGACCTTCCATTCTGAATGATAACTTTGCTGGGTAGAGTAATCTTGGTTGTAGGTTCTTGCTATTCATCACTTTGAATATTTCTTGCCACTCCCTTCTGGCCTGCATAGTTTCTGTTGAGAAATCAGCTGACAATCATATGGGTACTCCCTTGTAGGTAACTAACTGTTTTTCTCTTGCTGCTTTCAAGATTCTCTCTTTGTCTTTTGCTCTTGGCATTTTAATTATGATGTGTCTTGGTGTGGTCCTCTTTGGATTCCTTTTGTTTGGGGTTCTGTGCGCTTCCTGGACTTGTAAGTCTATTTCTTTCACCAGGTGGGGGAAGTTTTCAATCTTTATTTCTTCAAATAGGTTTTCAGTATCTTGCTCTCTCTCTTCTTCTGGCACCCCCATAATTCTGATGTTGGTACGCTTGAAGTTGTCCCAGAGGCTTCTTACACTATCTTCAACTTTTTGGATTCAACTGTTTGTTTGTTTGTTTGCTTATTTATTTATTTATTTTGTGATATGACCAGGTTTGGACAGGGAGGACAGAGGAAGAGTGAGCTATGAGGACAGAGGAGAAGGGTGTGTCCAGAGCCTCTTTGGACAGTGATATCTGAAGTGATGCTGCGCTTTCCCGGTTGAGTGTTTTTTGCTTCTTTGTATTTCAAATCTTTGACTTGATTTTTGTGTTCCTCTAGTCTGCTGTTGGGTCTCTGTATAATATTTTTTATTTCAGTCAGTGTATGTTTAATTTCTAGGTGGTCCTTTTTCATATTCTTGAGGGTCTCGTTGAATTTATCAGCCTTTTCTAGGATATTCTTGAAAAATCTTATAACCGTGGTTTTGAACTCTATATCCAGTCATTTGTTTTCCTCCATTTCTTTCGTTTGTGATCTGTTTCTTTGTCTCCGCATTTTTGCTGCTTCCCTGAGTTGGTAGGGTGGCTTTGTGTGCTAGGTGTCCTATATGGGCCAGTGGGTCAGCCTCCCAGTTACCTGATGGGACACTCTTGGTGCACCCCTTTGTGGACTGTGTGTACAGTCTTGTTGTAGTTAAGTCTTGATTGTTGTTGGTGTTACTGGGAGGAATTGACCTCCAGGCCAATTGGCTGTGAGGACCCGCTGTGTCTATAATGGAAGAATTGCTGTGCTGGAGACATGCTTAGGGGGCAGGACTTGCTTCAGTGGGGCTTTGGTGCTCACTGAGTCTGCCTCTTGAATGTGTCACTTATGGATGTGAGGAGTTGAAATCTGGTGTCTCACTCTGACCACTAGGTACACTGGCTTCTGGATCTCCAATGGGGTGCAGGTCAGCTACTGTCTGAGGCCACCCAGCAGGAGCTACAGCGAGAACTACGGTTTTTTCCTCTTTGCTTGGGGTTTGGAGGTTTTGGAGCTGTCTGACCAGAGCTGCAGTTTGTTAGGTTAAGCTGTGATAGGGCAGGCCATTTATATGCAAAAGCTGCAGTGAGGAGCTTGGGTGGGTTTATAGATTGTGCGGGGCGAGGTCTCAGGGAGTCACTAGGCTAGGGCATGGCAAACAGTGATGGCTGCCAGTCAGCCGTCTCTGCGTTTCCACGTTTCCAAGTCCCCATGTCTCGTGCCCCAGCGCAGTAAACAATGATTGCTAGGCGCACCTCTGCAAGAAAGTCACCCTCACTTTCCAACCCGATGGCAGACAGTCCAGCTTCTCCCCGTAGGAGTTTTGGTCCCCAGCATCTCCCCAGAAACTGGAGTTCAGAGTAATCGGGAGCTTGTCTCCCTCCAGGTTGAAAGAAGCAGCACACCCAGTCACCTGCTGCCAGCCTGATTCGCACGCCTCTGTAACTCAGCTTTTCAGCGCTTGTGCAAGTCTCAATGCTCTTTTCTCTTTCCTTCTAGTTGTAGAACTTCCACTCAGCCAGCTTTCCCATGGTTCTGGGTGATAGACGTTTAGTCTTTTAGTTGTAGTTTTGAAATTGTTGTGCGAGGCAGCAGTTTAGGTGTTTACCTATGCCGCCATCTTGGTTTCTCCTCCCAGTATGCTAATTTAAAGTCTCCTTTCTCGCCATGAAAAAGTCTTCTCACCTTAAAAATTTAGAAATGCGTCTGGGATATCTGTGCACTTGTAAAGGGAAAAGCTTATTTTAAGACAAATTTGTGCGCACAGTCCAATTTCGGATATTAGATGGGTCTTGAACTAGAGTTGGCTTTTTACAAGGGCTACAGAAATGAAAAACCCAAGACTGTTTTTTTCCTGAGAAAAATGGTGGATTTGACAAAAAGGAAAGAACACAGGCTAGTTCCAGCAGCAGATTGGTATTTCCATAATAAAGAGTGGTTTTTAAAATGCTAATGAAGTGTGTTAAAAATTTAACTTTTAAGGCCTTCAAGAAAATGAGTGAATTGTGTTACAAAAGAATTTATCCAAAGTAAATGCCTTAAAATAATTGGAATTGGATTTTAATCTCAAAAATTGTTGAAAAATATTAATTATAAAGATCTAAGTAGCCCAGGTAACTGGCTACGCCCTTTGTTAATGGAGGAAGGAGGAGACGCCCTTCCCCCAGAAGAATAGGTAATTCAGTTTCCCTCCAGCAGCCATCTTTAAAGAATGTTACAATTTTTGCATTTGAATACCTGCAAGTTTGCTACTCAAACGTCCCCTGAGCAGAAAAAATCATGGTTGTTTTAAAATCAATTGGTTAAGCCCTTGCTGAACCTATTTTGCCATCCAGAAATGTGGGTTATGGCAGCTTAAAATTTTGGAAGTTTGCTTCCTCATTAGAAAAACCTAGAGGACAGAATTGAAGCTATTGATTGATTATGTCTTGTATTTTTGAAATTTATTCTTAGAAATGTAAAGTGTTATTAATCTAGGAACTGCTAAATATTTGACTTGCCAGCTCTAAATGTTTAAAGATTCAAATTCAATTAAATTGGGAGAAATTATATAGTTGTGGTAATTAAATGCCTAAAGTAAATAAATTTAAAATGTGTTTTCTCTAATAATTAAGAATTCAAAATATGTTGCTTATTGGTCTAATTAAATAAGAAGGATTAATTCTGTGATCCCAACCAAATTTTGAATATAATAACCAGTTTAAAATTTAATTGATATCTTAGGATAATTATAGAAAGTAATATAATCTTTAAATCATATATAGATATTTGTTTGATGGTTTTTTCCATGTTAAAATTTCAAGGCTATAATTGAGGGATGACTTTAAGACATTTTCACAGGCCCTGAAATGTTTTCAAGAAGTTATTCTCTCTTCTTAAAGGAAATATTTTGAATTAAACCAATCTAATATATTTGAAATTACACAGAAATCTTTATCAAATAAAAATTAATAACTATATTTTACTTATAAATGTTATGAAAGTTTTGGCCTCTAAGGAGGGCAAAATGTTTCTTAAAATCCAACAGTGGAAAGTTAAAATGACAAAAAGCCCATAGCCACCTGCATTTTTAATTAAGCTGAAGGTGGGGCAGCTTTTGCGCTTTGTGAATCAGAAGTAAACATTTACTAAGTTTGCTTTACTTTTTAAATTAAAGATACCTACTTAAATTATAAACAATTAAATTCTAATAAAGCCACTAGAAACAGCTAAGAAATCTTACTAGAAACAGTAAGATTTCTGTTTGTCTGCAGTGTAGTTTTGGCTTTAACAGTTTAGACAGTCACCATGAGTACTGCCTGCCTTTGGCAGCCGCCATGATGGCCTCATGGCTTTCTGCTCCCCTGGGGGCCACCATCTTGAAACAGCAAAGGCCAACCCCTCTCTTTGAATAAAGTTACTGAGACCTCCCATGATCCCTCTGTATATGCAAATTAGCCAAAGGGGATACTCTTTAAAAATAAAATTCTAGCTTAATCAAAAGCAGAAATTTGAAAATTTTGAAATCTCTTCCACTAATATTTACAGGGTAAACTAAGATTGTTGTTAGAGTATTAAATCTGACAATAAAATAGTAGTCAAGTTTACTGTAATGAGATTTCTTATGAAGGAAAAAAAGGTTTTCTTCAAACACCTGAAGAACTGTAATTAAAAGTCAATAAATTTGGCCTCATAAACTGAAGTAAATAATTTGTGTTTTTGCCTCCCTGACAAAGCTAATGTAAAGACAAATTGCAAAAATTTGGTTAATGTCATTTATTGTCCATAACCTAGGACAAGTAAAGTTAAAAAATAAACCTTATTTCAGATTAATTTAAATTGGCTAATTGAAATAAGTGAATATTAATAAAAACTTAATTGTACTGGACAAAAAAACTGTTCCTGAAGTATTAAATAAAAATTTTTTATTGATAGTTCATCTCATAGTAAAATTGCTTTACATGCAATGAATCCAAAGCAGTCATATTTTTGTGCAAAAAAAAAAAAATAAAATCAAAAGTTATCAAGACTGCATTGTAAAATTTCTAAAAGCCTCCTAATATTTAAATCAAAAAGGGGGGGATAGTAGAAAAATATCCTGTAAGAATAATTCCCTGTAAGTAAATTACATCAAGAAATTTTTTACTTTTGAAAATTAATTTTCATTTGTAATGCTAATAGCAAGACACCCATGAAAAATCACATGGTGTCAAAATAAGCCAAAGGTAAAATCATTTGGGCAAAAATGAAAAAGGATCCCAAGTCTAATTGATACAAAAGATTCCTTTATTAACCTTTGGTCAAGAATATTTGTATATTTTCAGAAAACTACAAGCCCATGTGGATTCCTACAACAATGGATCCCAGAGAGAAACTGACAGGACTGCTCCAGCCATGAAGACAAGAGGAGAAACAGTTCAGAGATGGAAGATGCTGAAGACACCTTGCCATGCTAGCAGTCAGCAGCTGTGCATCGCAGCAGGTTGCCCAGGACGAAAACCAGAGAGGGTCGGACCTGCATTGCCACCATTTGTCCACCATCCAGAAATATTATTGCTGACATGTACACATAAGGAACTGTTGGACATTGAAATTGGGACTCAAGGAACTGTTGACCCAGAAAGAAACTTACTACAGACTGATTCATTTGCCTCTCAGCATAACCATTATTGCTTGTCTCATTTTTGTTCTCATATGTTTATTTCTAGTCTGCAAATGCAAGATTTTTAAGGAAAAAAAACGGGGGATATGTTGGAAGCTGACCATTGTCTTCACTAGCAGAGAGGTGTGGACAAGGAACCTGAAAGGCTGGTCAACCTTGAAGCTCTGAAACTTCAGAACCTCCACCCACTGTTTAGTTGAGACAATGGTAGCTGAAGCAACTTCCACCTTCTAGTTTTATGTAAATTCTTGCTGGTTGGCTATTATTGGAATTGCCTGCCTAAAGGCTATGGGTGTATCCCATAGTCTTAATAAAAGGGATAGCAAGTCTAGAGCGGGGTGAAGTCCTTCCCCTTGAGTTGGGCTCCCACCTGGCCCCCAATATTTCCAAATTAAAAAAACAAAAAACAGTCTTGGGTTTATTCTATAGTATCTGTAAAGAGATGGGGTTCAGTCCAAGAGGCCACCCAAAATCCGGCAGGGCGCGCCTTCTCTTAAGCTAGCCTTTTTCTCTTCACGGGTATAGAAATCCCAGATGCATCCCAAAATTCTGAGAAATGTCTCATTTGTCCAAATTTCAAATGACAGACTGGGAAATAAAAACATGACGAAAATGAGACTTTTAATAACACTCTTGAGAGTGGGCATCCATTTTACAGGATCACCAAGAGGCCTAGTAATTAATGGGCTGGGGTCTTTTTTAGTTACTTCCCTTTGTCTAGGGAATTTTTCTAGAACCTGTGTTATTGGTGTCATGTACTGCTCATATTCTCTCTCTCCCCATTCCCACATTCTGTTTTCTCGGGGGAAATTTAGTAATGGCCTGTCCATCTACTGCTCCTTTTCTATTAAATTAAATTAAAGGCATGCTTAATAATCTAACAATAAACAAATTAAACCAAACAATAAAGACAGATAAAACCACAATCAATAGACAAGCGCCCATAACACATAGACAAGACTTAATAAATCAGAGTTCTTTTCATGTATTTTTTTCAGATGTTTTACATTTGCCTGGGACTTACAGCCAAAATGCAGCCTAGATGTTAGTCCATTGTTCACAGGTCTTATTCTATTCTGCTCTTCGCAGCATTGACTGGCGTCTAAAGTTATTTTTGCTAAAATCTGTCTGTCCCAAGGCATCATATGGTAATTTTCAGACAAAGCATGAAAGAGTCCTTTTGTAAAAGGACTGTTAGCCCCATTTTCTCTAGCTGTTGAGCCTTTCCACATTAGAGGCAGGGATCCGGGGCCTTAGATACCCTTGCCCCTGGGTGGGCTGACAGGCGATAGGTGACATCTCTTTGTAGAGGATCCAGGGAAGGGTCGGGAGAATGGAGGACTGTGCCCTGAGTCAGATCCCTGTAGCCTCCCCAGCAGGAAGGATGCCATGGGCGTGGTGGCAAAGCAGCCTCTGGAGACTGTAGGACTCACCTCCTGGTCTTTTCAACAGACCAGAAGGAGAACCCATAGACAGCAGGTGGGGTGGGGGTGCATTCAGAACACAGCAGGGGCCGGCCTCCTGAAACCTCTTTGGGTTTCACTCCACTGCACTCAGCTTTTTCTTTTTTTAAATCCTCACCAGAGGAGTGAGGGTACTTTTTCCATTGATCTTTAGAGAGTGGAAGGGAGGGAGGTTAGGGGGAGAGAGAGAGAGAAACATTGATTGATTGCTGCCCATATGCACCCTGACTCAGGGTTAAACCTATAACCTGGGTAGGTGCCCTGACCAGGAATGAATCGGCGACTTTTGTTGCATGGGACAGCGCTCAACCTACCGAGCACACCTCACTGCACTTGGCTTTTAGTTCTCTGGAAAAAGAGTAAAGAGCAGGTATGTGCACCTCCTCTGGGCCTCACTGCTCCCACGGTCACATCCCAGGAGGTATGCAGCGTGAGCGTGCAGGCATGGGCACCAGCTGGGGGTCCCCAGGGCCATGTTGTGGGGCTGGGTCCTCCTCGGGTTTTCCTTTCTCATGGGGTGCTGTGTACTGAATGTGTTCCCTCAGGTTTCCACGGTGAAAGCTCTGCTCCACAATGTAATGGAGGTCAGATGAGGTCCTGAGGGTGGGCTCCCAGGATGGGATTAGTGTCCTTCTAAGAAGAAGAAGAGCCAGAGCACTCTCTCCACCACGTGAGGACACAGTGAGAAGGCATCGTTTCTGTCCCAGGAAGGGGCCCTCAGCAGAACTGATCTGCCAGGGCCTTCATTCCTGACTTGCAGCCTCAGGAACTGTGAGCAATAAATGGTGTTTAAACCCCCAGTTTGTGGTGTTTGTTATGGTGACTTGAGATGACCAAGCCCTTGGAGCCATTCCCCAGGGGACCAAGGAGAGGCCTTGGGTCAGGTGGGGTGCAGGGGGCCTGCCCTGGGGGTGGGCAGGCAGGATGGGGACAGGGGCAGTTGATGTGGGTGGCCTTAGGAGGGCTCCCCCGTCCGTCTCCATGGCCCCGGCTCAGGGACAAATGTGGTCAGGGTGCCAGGCTGCCCTGATTCAGAGTGGGCCACCTGGTAGGAATCCTGGGGCCTCTCCTGGGAAGGGGCCAGCCCCTGCCCCCAGGGCCCAGGTGAGAGACTCATCCTTGGGCAGAGCCAGGGCAGCACACTGAGACAGCCACTGCACTCCGCCTGACCCAGGGCCCTTTCTGCAGGGGTGTCCATGGGTTGACCCCCACCTCAACCCTGCCCCAGATCCAGCACTAGGGTGTGTGTCCTAGCTCAGCACCCAGTCCAGGTCCTGCCATCCTCGCACTCCCTCTCTGCCTTCTGCATAGTTCTGAGCACAGACCAGTAACCCAATGTGGCCAGTGTCAGCTCAGCCAGTTGTTCCCCCTGGATGGTCCCAGGTCCCCTGGGCATGATCCTGGGTCCCCTTGGAGGCACCCCATTTCCTGCTGCGGCCCACGTCCACACCTTGGGCTTCTTCTAGCCTGCTCTCCAAGATGCTGGTCTGAGGAGGGGTCCCAACCAGCTGGGGCCCTGCCCTACCTGCATCATAGCATCATCATCATCGCTGAAAGACAGGGTCTCCTCCTTCCCCCAGCTACCCTGAGCCTCTGCACTTTGCCTACCTAGGGCCTGGGGTGAAACTCAATAGGGGCAGTGACAGCCAGGCTATTTTGAAGCTGGGCTGGGCTGCCTGGCCAGTGGTGGGGGCAGGGTGGGGGCGGGCCCAGCCTTCTCCAGCTGACAGCGTCTGCCTGTCCTCTGTCCCTGTCCAGCCTGAGGACCGGCCAGAGTGCAGGCTGCTGGGCAAGAGTCCTGCCGGTCCTGGGCCTTTAGAGGAAGGTGAGACCTGGTGGCTCTTGCTCCACTGTCTGAGCCCCTGGCCTGGGCGCTGCCCTGAATTCCCCTGTTGAGACAGGTGAGAAGGCAGAGTGGGCAGGGGTAGGGGCCATCCCATCCATCCCTCCCCTCCCCCGCAGGGTGGTTTGGCTGAAGGTCATGGTTCTGGGAGACTAGGTAGGGTTCTGGCTAGGCTGTGCTGCTCCCTGGCTGGGGGCCTGGATTCCAGCCCCCACCCCATCAGCGACCTGAGCTGGGCCCTCGTGCAGGGAGGGAGCAGCCAAGTTGCAAGACTGGGGCCTTGTGGCCCATTCTGATCCACGGGCCTGGGGTCTGGCTAGCCCTGCCCCCAGCTTGGCGGAGATGGATGACCGCTGACAGCTGGGGCTATTTTGGGCCTGTTGGCTCAGTAGTGGGGACAGCCAGAGGAGTAGTGACACCTGACTCCAGGAAAGAATTTCCCTGTGGTGTCTGGAAAATAGGAACCTGGGTCTGGGGGCCGAAGATCCATGAACTGCCCTTGAAGTCTTTTCTAGAGGATGTGGGGGCAGCAGAGTGGGGAGTGCCAGGAGGACCTGCTGTCAGGTCCTCCCACCCTGGCTCATTTGAAAAATGATCCAGGGTCACCTGAACCCAAACCTGAGAGTGGCCAAGTGCTGGAGAAGCAAGTGGCCGGGTTAGGGCGAGGAGGGTGGGGAACAATCCCAGGTGGGGGGCGGTCTCAGCCCTGGGCCACTGAGGGATCCCCAGGAAGCCACCTCCCAAGCAGGCATCTGGGGGAGGAGGGGCCTCCTGTGAGGCTGGGGCTCCGGTTCTGGCTGGGTCCCCCTCCTGAGGTCTGTTTCTGCCAACATGGCAAGGGGAGGAGGCAGCCACTGCAGGTGTCCCTGTGCTCAGCGGTTGCCTTGTATGGTACCCTCCCCTGGTCTCCCGAACCAGAGAGGCTCCAGAGTCCTTGGGCATGTGCTTGGGGCGCCTGGCCCAGCTGACAGACAGGGATGCCTGCCTGGCGGGGTTGCCTTGGGGCTCTGAGGCTGTCATGTCTCGGTGAGCCTCCTCAGATCCCATGGTCCTGTGCATCAGGGGGAGGGAGTGCAGGCTCTAGACAGGGAACAGGATATCAGTAGGGTCCCCAGTGGCCTTAGAGGACCTCAGGGTCTCTGCCTACCCTTGCAAGGCCAGGGGACAGCCTGTACATCTGCTGAGGCTGGGGCAGGCTCCCCCTAAGCATGTGCAGAGATGGGAGCTCCCACCCTATCTTTCTGGTCCCAGAGGCCCAGGCTGTGGAGTTGCCCCCCACCCCCACATGCTCACTCATGAGCTGGGAGCAGCTTCTCTGGCACCTGCTCTGGGTGTGTGGGGGTGGGAGGGGGAGGATCCGTGTCCTGCCTTGGGGAACCCACACAATGACTATCTGATTTGGGGTGGCCACTAGGAATAGCTTAGAGCTCAGGGTCCCAGGAGTCCTGGTGTCAAAGTAACCCTTCCAAAGAGGGATGCCAAAGCCCAGGGGGCATCCATGGAGGGGGGGCATTGGTGGCTGCCCTCCCAGGTCTTCCCAGGCCCTCCCTGCCAGGCCTTGGGGGGGCAGCTGTTGGGGTAGGGGACAGAGGTGCTGACTGCACAGTGAGTCAGCAGGCTGCCCTGGGCTCAGCCTCCTTGAGGGGGATTAATGGGGATTAAGTGCTGAGTCACAGGACCAGCAGCAGAGGACCCAGAAACATCCCCCTATCCTCTGGTGGTGGGAAGCCCATGCCTGGAGGCTGGAGGTCCAGCTCCTAGGATGGAGGGAGTTAACGCGCTTGGTGCCAGCCCGGGGCCCAGTGAGCCTACTGTGCTCCCTGTTCTTACTGAAGCCCCCTCACCCACCTGTTCTGGGGCCAGTAGGAGCTACCCCGGGTGGGTAGAGGCCAGAGTCACCTAAAGACATTTAGCGCCCTTGGTGCCAGCCCTGTCTATGCAGGGTGCCCAGGCAGTGAAGCCACGAAATGAAAGGGCTGGATGCAGCCCCCCAGGTTGAGTTCAGCTAGCCAGCTGGCCTAGAGGTCCCTGGCTCTTCCTGGAGGATCCGCCGCTGTCCTCTGCAGGCACGCTGCTGACTGGGCTGCCCAGATAGTCTTGCTCCAAAGGGAGGAGATAGGCGCCCACAGTGAGGGGGCCAGGCAGCCTGCTGGGCTAAGGGCGCTGTCTTGTTAGGAGGAGCTTGCTTGGCTACAGAGTTTTCATTTATTCTCTGCTCACTGATGGGCACAATCCCCCAGGGGTTTAGGGTTGGGGGACCCCAGGAGAGGTGGCCCAGAGTTGCTGCAGGTGGGACAGATCTGTGCATAGGGCTCCCTGTCACTGGTGCCACTGGGCAAGGGGCCTGCATGCACACAGCCCCAGCTGGGGCCCAAAGGCTTGGGGGAAGCCACTTGGGGGAAGAACAGGAATAAGGGGAAATTAAGGGAACACTGGGCTGAGGGCTGGAGGAAAGCCTGTGACCTTGGGAGCAAAGACGCGCCCCCTCTTTGAGTGGAGGAGAGGTAGGCAGATTGCAGTTTCTGTCCCCAGGAGGCAGAAGTGTGTGGGAGGGGACAGGACACCTAAGGCAGTTGGAGTGGCTCAGGGGGGCACACAGCAAGTCTGCTTAGCAGGTGCCGTGTGGCTGGTGGAAAGAGAGGCTGGCGCTAAAGCCTGATGCCTCGCAGGGAGGGGGCAGCCTGGCGGCTGGCCTGGTGTTTGGGGCAGGTGCTCAGCTGGACCTGAAGTTGGGCAGCGGGACTGGAGCTGGGGGGAGAGGCTGGAGATGCTCGCCCATTAGGAGAACCTGTTTTGGGGGTGGAGCCAGACCCCAAATGCTCAGAAAGGGGCAAATCTGCACTTCAGAACCACTGAACCACCGTGCCTTCAGGTGATATTGCCTGGGGCAGGGGTGGGGCACGGGACCTGGGTGGGGGAGGGGCATGTGCAGATGTCTAGCTGGGTTCCTGGCTTCTCCGAGTGGCACTGATGGGTGAGGTGGCCCGGTGGGACAAGGTGGCGGGCTCTGAGTGTGCCGGGGGCTTGTCTTCATTATGACTTTTCACACCCACCTCACAGGTCCTCCCACCCCTTCCTCCCACCATGGATCATTCCTCATTCAGCGGCGCGCCCCGATTCCTGACCCGGCCTAAGGCCTTTGTGGTGTCGGTGGGTAAGGACGCCACACTGAGCTGCCAGATCGTGGGCAACCCTACGCCGCAGGTGAGCTGGGAGAAGGACCAGCAGCCGGTGGAGGCTGGCGCTCGCTTCCGCCTGGCCCAGGACGACGACCAGTACCGCCTCACTATCCTGGACCTGGCGCTGGGCGACAGCGGGCAGTACGTGTGCCGCGCGCGAAACACCATCGGCGAGGCCTTCGCCGCCGTGGGCCTGCAGGTGAACGCCGAGGCCGCGTGCGCGGAGCAGGCGCCCCATTTCCTGCTGCGGCCCACGTCCATCCGCGTGCGCGAGGGCGCCGAGGCCACCTTCCGCTGCCGCGTGCGCGGCTCGCCGCCCATGGCCGTGAGCTGGAACAAGGACGGGAGGCGCCTGGGCTCGCCGGACGCTCCTCGAGTGAGCGTAGAGGCCAGTGGCGAGGCGAGCGCGCTGCGCATCCAGGCCGCGCGGCCGCGCGACGGCGGCACCTACACGGTGCGCGCCGAGAACCCGCTGGGCACCGCCAGCGCCGCCGCCGCGTTGACGGTGGACGTGGACCCCGACGCAGCAGGCCCGCCCGGCGCCTCCACCGCCGCCCTCCTGGCGCACCTGCAGCGGCGGCGCGAGGCCATGCGGGCCGAGGGGGCCCCTGCCTCGCCGCCTGGCGCTGGCACTCGCACCTGCACAGTGACCGAGGGCAAGCACGCGCGCCTCAGCTGCTATGTGACCGGCGAGCCCAAGCCTGAGACAGTGTGGAAGAAGGATGGGCAGCTGGTGGCCGAGGGCCGGCGACACCTGGTGTACGAGGATGCACAGGAAAACTTTGTGCTCAAGATCCTCTTCTGCAAGCAGTCAGACCATGGCCTCTACACGTGTACAGCGTCCAACCTCGTGGGCCAGACCTACAGCTCTGTGCTGGTCGTTGTGCGAGGTGAGCTGGGTGCCTGTCCCGCACACCTGCCAAAGTCACTGCCGGGAACGCAAGCTAGGTTCCTCCCTGTCTGTCCAGTAGTGGATTCGGAGTTGGAAGTCCTGGCAGCTCTATCTTTAACCAGCCCGCAAAATGCCTGTCCCCTCAGCCTGTCCCCTGTCTTTGTGAGTCACAAGAGTAAAGAAGAAAGCGCTTTGTTACCAGCACCCCTCCCCGTGGGAGCCCCTCGGAATGCCTGGTAGCTGAGCCTGCCCTGTGCAAACTCTCCCCTGGATGCTCAGGGGTGTGTCTCCCTGACAGAGGGAAGGAGGGCAGGGGTGGGGACAAACCCTTGTGCTTTGGAGTGCTTGGGCCCAGTGGCTGCGTGCAGCCTGAGGTGGCTCTGGGGGCAGTTTGCAGGCTCTCGTCCAGGCCTGGGCAGGTGTGGGCAACACTGTCAGGTTTTGTTGGGAGGCCCCTTTATTCTTCCCTCCTAACACCAGCTTCTGGAGTGCTGGGAGTCCCACCTCCACCCTATTACACATCTCAACCGTGGCAGGATTCTGAACAGGGTGCATGGATCTTCCCGTGCAGGCCCCAGTTTCCTCTTTCTCTGGAGTAAATGCTCCTCCACCTCAGGGGTCCCTGAGGAAGCGACAGGGGGAAGATGCGTGTGGCACCACGGCGGGCCTCCGCCAGCGGGTCTTGGTCCTGCTGTCTTGCCTAGGGCTCTGGAGGACCTGTTCCAGGTGCTGAAGGCTGTAGTTTCACCTGCCTTTATTCTTCTTTCTCCTTCCAGACTGCTTCTATTTGGGGGGAGGGGCTCTTTTCTTTAATTTCTGTCTCCCCTCCCTGCCCCTCTTGCCTTCCCTCTTCAGCTCTCCCACTCACCCCTGCCCTGCAACCCCTCCAACCCCTGTCCGACCTTCCTGCCCCCACCTCAGCACCTACTTGCCCTTAGTTTGCCCTGCCCTGTGCCACTCACCACACTTCAGGTGCCCCCAGCCAAGTACCCCCTTTCTTTCCCTGCCCAGCCACCCTGCCCTGCTCATCATCCTTCTCCCCTCAGAGCCCACAGTGCCCTTCAAGACGAGGCTGCAGGACCTGGAGGTGCAGGAGAAGGGGTCGGCCACGTTTCAGTGCGAGGTGCCGCTGCCGACCACGGAGGCTTTGTGGTACAAGGAAGAGACACGGCTGTGGGCCAGTGCCAAGTACGCCATCGAGGAGGCAGGCACAGAGCGCCGGCTCACCATCCACAATGCTTCCACTGACGATGACGCGGTGTACATCTGCGAGATGGCCGAGGGCAGCCGCACGGTGGCCGAGCTTGCAGTACAAGGTGGGTGGGCAACACGACAGGGGGTCCACGAGACTGGAGGGGGGGCAGGCTGTCCGGTTTGACTAACCTGTGGCTCTGGCCATCCTAGGCAACCTCATCCGAAAGCTCCCGAGAAAGACAGTGGTGCGAGTGGGGGACACTGCCATGTTCTGCGTAGAGCTGGCCAGGCCAGAGGGCCCGATCCACTGGCTTCGGAATCATGAGGAGGTGGTGGCTGGGGGCCGAGTAGCCATCACCACTGAAGGCACATGCCACACGCTGACCATCTCCCAGTGCAGCCTGGAGGATGTGGGTGAGGTGGCCTTTGTGGCTGGAGACTGCCGGACGTCCACCCAGTTCTTGGTGTCAGGTAAGGGCCTGGAGTGCCTCTGCAATGGAAGAGGTGCCCCTTGTCACCATCCATGTTCTGGACCCAGCGCTGGCCCACATGTGCTCAGTAGCTGCAGGAAGGGTGTGGGGTACATTGTGTTCAGGCTGTAGCTCTGGTACCCTCAGACCCACAGCTGTTTGTAGCCATCCCCCACTCTGGGCTCCCTAGGCGTTGACAAAATGGGAGACTTGGTAGCCCCTCATCCTACCAACCAAATTAGAGGTGCAGATTGTTCTAGAAGCACAATGTGTGGTTGCGTGTGTGTGTGTGTGTGGCTGTCTAGCGTGAACATGTCTTCTCTCTGTGGCCTTTGGTATCTACATTGTAGATTGGGCGGTGGTTCCCTCCCACTCCAGCCCTCCCCCACAGGGCTAACTCTTGGCTGGGGGCAAGGGGTGCCCCTCCACAGGGCTCCAGAACCTCAGGAGGGTCACTGTGCCCTGCTTTAGCCACTGTGTAGCCAAGACCCCAGTGCACTGAACTGGAAGGTGTCTGTCCCCAAACCACATGGCCAGCTTATGGTGGCCCTAAGCCCAATGTGGCTCTGAAGCCAGGGTGCCCTTTCTGCTACAACTAGAGAAATGGCCACAGGTTGGGACCAGCGATCATGGGCCTACAGCTTCCCCTCAGGTTGGCCTTCCACCTCGACTGTGGCCATTTCAGACCATCAGAGCAGTGCCCCCTAGGAGGGCTGGAGATTCTGTGCCCCCCTCCCACAGGGTGATCCTGGACCTGGGGTCAGGGAGGGGCTCCCAGTTGGTGACAAGGACATGTGCTCTGCCCAGCCCCCAGGAAGCCACCACCACACACCCCTGAGACCCCTGTGGTGAAGGCCAAGACAGAGAGTTCCGTGACTCTCAGCTGGTCCCCACCACCGCATGGGGACCGCCCTGTCACCATCGATGGCTACGTGGTGGAGAAGAAGCGATTGGGCACCTACACCTGGAGCCGGTGCCATGAGGCCGAGTGGGTAGTGAAACCTGAGCTGACTGTGGACTGTGTGGCTGAGGAGGGGGACTTCCAGTTCCGGGTGTCAGCTGTAAACGGCTTTGGCCAGAGCTCCTACCTTGAGTTCCCGGGGACTGTCCACCTGGGTAAGTATGGAAGGTTCTGTTCCCATTGGCTTCCAGATAATGGCCTGCAGGGCACCTGCTGCTGAATCACCCAGACCTAGAGCATAGCCCAGCCTTGGTGAGGCCACAGTGATTCATGGAGCCTCTTTATTCATGGCAGCGGGCGGGGCGGGGCGGGGGGGAGGTTACCAGGGTCCTGATGCTGGAGCCTCCTCTGTGGGAAGGGGAAGGGACTCTGAGACAGGACTTGAGGCCCCTAGGAACCTATCTGTGTCCACTAGCCCAGGGGACCAGGCTGCACAGCTGCACCCCCCACCTCTGGTGTGTAGAATCCAGAGGGGATCTTGGGTGGCTCTAACTTGTCCCTACTCAGTCCTGAACCCTGCGATCTCTCATGGTTGCCGTGGGCCTGCCTCACGGGCTTCCTGGAGGAGGGGGCACATGGTCCCAGGCTCTGGGGGGGAAGAAGAGGGGAGGCCAGGTGCCCTGCTCCTTCCTGAAGCCCCTACCCTGCAGCACCCCAGCTGGCTGTGAAGACACCTCTGAAGGCAGTGGAGGCGGTGGAGGGCAGTGAGGTGACCTTCTCTGTGGACCTCACTTCGGTCTCTGTGGGTGAATGGTTCCTGGATGGGCAGGCCCTGAAGGCCAGCAACACGTATGTGATCCGCTGTGAGGGCACGCGGCACGTCCTCACCATCCGCTCAGTACCCGCCAGCCTGCATGGTGCTGAGCTCAAGTTCGTGGCCAATGGCATCGAGAACAGTATCCGCATGGAGGTCCGAGGTAGGTGGACCCCAGCCCATGACCCCTGGGGCCTCTCCAAGTTCTATTTCCTCTAAGGGTGGGGGCAGGAGTGGGACCTGAGACCCTAGGCCCAGGGCTCCTGGGGCGTGCTGGTGGGCTGCTGGGTATGTGGCCTGGGCAAGCAGGACCAGATTTGGGGGGGAGGGTATGTGAAGCAGCTTGCCCCGCCTGGGGGGTGTCCCCAGCCACAGGGTATGAGCAGACGAGGGGCTGGGCTCCTGATGACACAGAGGCTCATGTCTCCATCCGTCTGCTCTCCTTTCCCTCCTCCTCCTCCATTCTCTGTCACCTCCACATGCTCTCTCTCCACCTGTGGGGACCCCCAGGGCTGACCATCAAGCATCCAACGGAAGTTCGGGAGGTGCTGGCCCGGCTACATGAGGAGGCACAGCTCCTGGCGGAGCTGTCAGACCAGGCCACGGCTGTAACGTGGCTCAAGGACGGCCAAGCACTGCCCCCAGGCCCCAAGTACAAGGTGCAGGCTTCAGCAGGACAGCGGGCACTGCTGGTGCGGGATGTGGCGCAGGATGACGCTGGCCTGTATGAGTGTGTCAGCCGTGGGGGCCGCATTGCCTACCACCTGTCAGTTCAAGGTGAGTGTGTCCACATGTGTCCACATGTGTTCACGTCCTTCTGGCCACTGCTACAGCTACAGCATTCTGTACCCCAACTCTGGGCAGCCTCTAGGGGTTCAGGGCAATTAGCTGTTATTCTCTGTGGTGGGGTAAGTTAGGGGGCATTTTCACGTGACTGTGGCTCAGGTTACCTCCATTTTGGGTGGGGAAGGGGAAGGCTCAGGTGACTCCATGGGGACAGTGGGGGCATGGGAGGGCGCTCACTCTACCCCATGGAGAGAGTGGGGGCCAGGGCTTTGTTCAGTAGAGGGAGGGACCCTGTGGGGAAGTCCTAACAGTCCGTGGCACTGGGTGGCTGAAAGTCGGCAGCAGGCCCTGTATGAAGGGGACCCTGGGCTGGGCTGAGCCAGGGTTCCACCTGGTCCCAAAGACCTGAGACCCTGCATTTGCTAGTGTGTGGATGTGCTCATAGGCCTGCCCCCCTCCCCATAGCTGCCCTCGCAGGACTCACACCCTTTCTGCACAAGGACTCGGCGGGTGGCTGCGTGGACACAGTGGCCGGGGGTCCGGCCCACTTTGAGTGCGAGACTGCAGAGGCCCATGTGCCCGTGCGCTGGTTCAAGGATGGCTTGGAGCTCGGCCACTCCTGCTCCCACTTCTCGCAGGAGGATGTGGGCACACGGCATCGACTGGTGGCCAACTCAGTCACCAGGCAAGACGAGGGCACCTATTCATGCCGCGTGGGCGAGCACTCAGTGGATTTCCAGCTGCGTGTCTGTGGTAAGTCGGCAACTCTAGGGCTTGGTGGGTGGGGAGAAGGTCTGGGACTTGCAAGGTAGAGATGCCAGGCTCTTCATTGCTCATGTGAATGCTTGGGGTGAGACAGCTGCTTCAATTTGGGAAAAGAAATTACCCACAAAACGAACACCGAGGTGGATGAACAATGCGAAATAAGAAGGAACTGTGAAGTCCTTGTTTTCCTTTTAAAGATCAAAGGAGGCTGAGTGGATCCAAAAGGTGCTGGCAGCATCCTCAGCAGAATAGATTTGGACCTCAGTGACTATGAGGTCCTGGCTCCTTCTAGAAGCCACTAGGGCCTCTTGATGGGTTCTCTGAGTCCTGCTGCACCACCTTGCCCCCAGGAGAGGCTCTGCCAGCCCCCAAGCCGCCCTCTGTACTGCGGCAGCAGTCAGGCCCCCTGTGCTGGAAGGGTGTGCTGCAGTACCTGACCACAAAGGATCTCAGGGGACCCGTGGTTGCTGTGCCTGAGCCTCGTTGTGGCTTCAGGACTCACCACTGTGGGGCCTCTGACTGTTCATCCCTCCCTGTCCCCAGAGCCCCCAGTGGTGTTTGCCAAAGAGCAGTCAGCACACAGAGAGGTGAAGGCCATGATGGGGGCCAGCACCACGCTGAGCTGTGAGGTGGCCCAGGCCCAGACGCAGGTGACGTGGTACAAGGATGGCAAGAAGCTGAGTGGGAGCTCAAAAGTGCGCGTGGAGGCCAAGGGCTGCACTCGGCGGCTGGTGCTGCAGCAGGCAGCGAAGGGGGACAGCGGGGAGTACAGCTGCGAGGCCGGGGGCCAGAGGATCACCTTCTACCTAGATGTCCCAGGTCAGTTCTTTGGTGGCACTAACTTAGCTTTGTGTGTAGGTAATGACTACAGCTGGACACACCCTGGTGATCTTTCCACTGGACCTCACCTCCTTAGCCTTCTATCCTCCATCTCCCATAGCATCCCAGTGGTGGGGTTAGACCGGGCTGGGTGGGCAGAGTGTGAGCAGAAGGGAGAGGTCTTCCTGTACAAGCGGAGTGGTGCTCAGGTTTAGTTCAGTCATGGTTCCCAGCACCAGCCAGAGCCTTCTGGGTGCTCCTCACCAGCCGGGACTTGGGGTCTGCCTTTCAGGTGGAGTCTGAGGTAGACCAGATGTCTCTTACCTATGTCATGTGAATTTCCTACTCCCCACGTCCTGGTAGCTCCCCGATGCCCGCACCCAGCAACACGGGCAGAGACACATTGGAATTTCATTACAACAGAATATGGGAAAGTTCCTGCCACCCAATCTTACTTGCATCCATCTCAAGACTGAACAGTGTGTTAGCCAATTGTAGTTTTTTAGGACACTCCTTGAATGTGGATGTAGAAGTTACTGGATCCTCACTTGTCGCAAAATCTAGAACCATGATTTCTTGCAAGGTCTGTGCAAAAAGTAAACAGAAACCAGAGGATTGGCAGTTGTGTGCCGGGGACCTGTACCTGTCAGGTCTGGAATTCTCTTCCTAAAGTATATCTTGGTTTCTTTTGTATCCTATGTCAGAATCCCCTGGGAGTCTGATGTATAGATTTAGACATGGAGAGGAATAAAATGAGGAGCTTCTCCCACATTGCACGCCTTGTTGAAGACAAGGAACTATAGCGATAGCCCTTGACTGTTGAGTCAGTATTTATGTCATAGTATTTCCTAACGACTCATGTGTATTTGTCCCTGTCTGGTTTGTTCACAGAGATGTCTGTGAACTAACTGTGTTTTCATTTTGTTAGGAGAGTTTTAATCTCAAATCTACTTCCAGGTGCCTCAACGTAACAGTTTGGTGTTATATCTGTGTACAATACCTTGTGGGTGTGTATAGATACAAAAATAAAATCCACCAAACATTTTTAATTGTTACTTTAGGATAATATGACAAATGATTTTGTAGGAGTAAACATGAAAATGTTTCAGAAATTGACCAAATTATTAGAAAACTATATGAAAAGTGACATAAGATTTTGAGAGCTCAAATAATCCTAGAATCCTTTTCAATAAATGGAACCACAATAAAGAGAAGTTCAAATAATCCTTTTCAATAAATGGAACCACAATAAAAAAAAAAGTTCTTATAGGTCAAGATGGCTCCACTGGAAAATTATATGAAATATTCTGTAAGGAAATTATTGCATGCTCATGGAGATCCTTCTAGAGCTAGAGAAGGACATAGAGTTCCTGGTTTAATACGTGGCACCAGCATGACATCTATCACCAACATCTGATAGGGAGAGTTCAAATAATGGGCCAATCCATTATGGAGACCAAGGCCAACATCTGAAGCTAAGTACTATCAAAATGAATGGGCCATGTATTAAGAGGACGATGCAGTATAAAGAAAGTCACGGCCCAGCTGTGTGAGCACCACAAAGGTCAGCAAATCAACATCACTCAGGACATGAGCAGCTTGAAACTAAAATACGAAGCGATCGCCTCATCAGTGTAGAGCTGAGTTTTGATAACATTTAATGTCAGAAATCTAGAAGAAATGTTTATCAATACCTATTCATGCCATAGATTCTTAACCAATTATAAAGAAAATGGTTCGTCCTTCTTCTGATAAATGATACTGAAGGAAAACCAGCTAATCACACTAAGTGACACTTGAAACCTTTGCCTGTGAGAGCAGGGAACAGGCAAGGGGGCTCACAGTCACCACTTTTTGTAAAATGTATAAAAGTGTGAAAAACTGAAGTGAAATTCATATAATATGATTTATGCAAAAGATACATTGTTAAACTTGGTGGGAGGGGAAAAAATATTATGGTGCCCCAAATCCCAATAACAGACACACCACAGAAGAGCAAACAGTAAAGACCGAAAATATAGTCAAGGTCCACCACTTTGTGAGTCATCCAAACCATGGAAGAGACAGGCTCAGGAGGCACAGCTCAGTCCCCTATGAGGCCAGCAGGTGACACACGGAAGGCGGGTGGGAGGTGGAGCCCAGGAACTGTCCCTGGCTGGGTGGGAATGCTCACTGCACATTCAGGAAAGACTTGGTCACCTGGGGAGGGTGTGTGCACCCCTCATGGTTTGAAGTCCCTCTGCTAGAGGGTGTGTGGTCAAGAGAAGTCCTTCATGGTGTCCCCAGCAGAGACTGTCCCTTGGGCAGTGGTCAGTGTGCAGATGAATGAGCTACTTGTGCTGAGAAGGTGCTGGGGCTTCTGCAGGTCACACAGAGCCTTGAGTATTTTCTGGTCCTGCCACCTCCCCGCTCAGTCCTTGCGTCCCGAGTGCCGTTCTCCTGATTTAGAAAATATTTTTGACCCTGTGTGTCCCTCCCTGTCTCCAGAGCCCACGGTGGTGTTTGCCAAGGAGCAGTCGGCACACAGCGAGGTGAAGGCCATTGCCGGGGCCAGTGCCACGCTGAGCTGCGAGGTGGCCCAGGCCCAGACGCAGGTGACGTGGTACAAGGATGGCAAGAAGCTGAGTGGGAGCTCAAAAGTGCGCGTGGAGGCCACGGGCTGCACCCGGAGGCTGGTGCTGCAGCAGGCGGCGAAGGGGGACAGCGGGGAGTACAGCTGCGAGGCCGGGGGCCAGAGGGTCAGCTTCCATCTGGATGTCACAGGTCAGTTGATGAAGCAGAGGTTTGAGCACCCTGGGAGCAGGCCTGGAGACCTGTTTCAGTGTGTGTGCAGGGGCAGCACTCTGCAGCCCCCTCAGGGCCTGTCCAGCTAGTTATTTGGTGTTGAGTAACAAATATCCCTCAAACCTAGAGGCCTGGAACAACAATGGTTACTTCCCGATTCTGTGGGTCAGGTCTCCGTGGGGGTTGCTCCTCTCTGCTTATGTGGTTTTGGTGGGGACAGAAGGAGCCAGCCTGACCTCATTCACGCATCTGATACCCCAATTAGGATGGCTCCTGGGGGTGGGGCTGGTGGGGGTGACAGTTGTCTCTCTTCTGTGATGTTGGCTGGGCTCACTTCTATTTCTGAGACTGTGTGAATACCCTGGGCAGGGGGTTTGGGGCATTTCTATCTAGCACTGGGTGTCCCCTGTCGCCTCTTCTGTTTGGAAGGCAGGTGCTCTCCTTTCTGGGAACCGGAAGAGGTTTTCCCTTAAGCCTCTTGCTAGGTGTGGGTCCCACAGCCATGCCCTGCTCCAGGTAGCCTGGGAGGTGAGCCCCTGACCTTCCTGTCTTGTTAGTGGGACATCGAGACTGGAGGAGGTGGGTCTGTTGAGGGGGCTGTGTGGCAGGTCGGCCCATGCCCACATCAGGGTGGTCACACCCTTCAAGGCTGGCTGTGGAGGGATCAGAGTATGGACAGGGTCAGAGGTCAGTCGTGCCTCTTAGTAGCTGGGCGACCTTGGGCAAGTTGTTAATGTCCTGTCCCCCTGAAATTTACACCCATCTGGGACTTCAGATTGTGGCCTTTTGTGGAAATAGGTCTCTGCAGATGTCCTCACTGGATGATCTCTAGACAAGATGATCTGGATGAGGTGGGCCCTGAATCCAGTGACAGAGGTCCTTATAGAAAAAGGAAGCGAGATTTGAGAGACTCACAGGGAGATGGCCATGTGACAACAGAGGCAGAGATGGGGTGATGTGGCCACAAGCTCAGGGATGCTTGAGGCACCAGCAGCTGGAAGGGGAAGGAAGGACCCTCTCTGGAGCCTGCAGATGGAGCATGGCCCTGTAACATCTTGATCTTGGGCTTCTGGCCTCCAGACCTGCAGAGGATAGATCCCTGTTGTTTTTAGTCCCGGTGTGTGGTCATTTGTTCTAGCCTTCCCGGGGCCTCCTACAATAATCCTCTGTGTCTCAGTGTTCTCCTTTGTGAAGTGGGGTGGTAATAGAGCTTCTAGGGCAGTGCTGAAGGACTGCCCCCTAAGTCCATTCCTGCTGCTCTGCAATGGCATGGGCCACTTCCTGCCACTTCCCTCCAAGGCATTGTGAGTTCTGACCACTGGACTGGGTTCTGGGTATGAGGTAGACAAGGGAAGGGGTCTGAGCTTGCTTGGTGGGCCAGAGATCCAGGCATCAGGCCCTCATGTTGGTCCTGGAGGATGAACCCAAGTGTGTCGGACAGGCAGTACAATAGGAGTTGTGCATGTGTACGGGTGTCCTGAAAGTTCTGGATGGCAGCAGCTGGCTGTGTCTGAGGATTGGGCAGGAAGATGAGCAAGGAAGTGTGTTGGGTTGTTAAAGCCAAGCTTCTTAAACCATGGTTTTTCTTTGGAACACACTACTCTGAAGTGGGACCCAGAGACCTGTGTGTTCACAGGCCCACACGGCTTTGTCAAATTTATGCACAGAGAGGTGATGCTCTTACACCTGGGCCAGAGGCTTCCTTGGGCTACATAGCGAGGGGCTGGAGGCCCACAGGCCTCCAGGGCTTCACCCCAAACTGGTGGTCTTTGCATAGAGTTTTCTTTAAATTGAGGTCTTTAAAATTATTTATTTATTTATTGATGAGAGAGAGAGAGAGAAAGGGAGAGAGATTTGTTGTTCCACTTATTTATGCATTCACTGGTTGATGTTTGTATGTGTCCTGACCATGTAAGTAAAGGTTTTTTGTAGTCTCTCTCTTCTGTTTCATTGATCTGTGTGTCTGTTTTTGTGCCAATACCATCTCACTGTTAAGATTATTACTAGAGGCCCAATGCATGAAGATTTGTGCAAGAATGGGCCTTCCTTCCCCTGGCTGCCGGCACTGCCTTCGCTCCAGCCTGGAGCCGCTTTTCCGCCTTCTCACAAAGCCCAGAGGCCTGGAGCTGCTGGGGCAGTGCAGAACGCCTGCTTCCCACCCCACCCCCGGCCACTCTGTGCCTGCGTATGCAAATTAACCCACCATCTTTGTTGGGTTAATTTGCATACTCGCTCCTGATTGGCTGGTGGTTGTCACGAAGGTACGGTCAGTTTGCATCTTACTTTTTTATTAGTGTAGATAGCTTTGTAGTATAGTTTGAAATCAAGAAGTGTGATACCTCCAACTTTGTTCTTCTTTCTCATTCATGGTTAGCTATTCATAGTCTTTTGTGATTCCATATAAATTTTAGGATTATTCTAGTTCTGAGAAGAATGTCATTGGTATTTTGATAGGAATTGCATTGAATCTGCATGGTTATTTTAACAATACTAGAGGGCCTGTGCACAAAATTCGTGCACTTGGGAGGGAGGCGTCCCTCAGCCCAGCCTGCGCCCTCTCACAGTCCAGGAGCCCTCTGGGGATGTCCGACTGATGGCTTGGGCCTAAGCCATCAGTCGGACATCGTTAGCACTGCCATGGAGGCAGGAGAGGTTCCCTGCCTTCTGTGAGCCTGGCTTCTGGCTGAGCAGCACTCCCCCTGCGGGAGCACACTGACCACCAGGGGACAGTTCCTGCAGTGTATGCCCCTGGTGGTCAGTGTGTGTCATAGTGACCAGTCGTTCCCCAGTTTGTTTGATTTGCATATTAGCCTTTTATTATATAGGATTAATCCTTCCTATCCATGAGCATGTCTTCAATTTCTTTCTTCAATGTCTTATAGTTTTCAGAGTACAGGTCTTTCACCACTTTGGTATTTATTCCTAGGTATTTTATTTATTTATTTTTTGATGCAGTTGTAAATGGGATTGGTTGCTTAATTTTTTCGTCTGTTTGTATATGAATGTAATGGATATCTGTATATGAACTTTATATCCTGCTACTTTATTGAATTATTTTATTAATTTTACTAGAGGCCCAGTGCACAAATTTGTGCATAGGTGGGGTCCCTCAGCCTGGCCAGCGATTGCGGCCCATCAGGACTGGGTCAACTACAGGGAAGGACCGCGTGAGGTTGGCTGGCTGGGGGGAGGTGCTGCAGGAGGTTGGCTGTGGGACCGCACTGATCACCAGGGAGCAGCTCCTGCATTGAGTGTCTGCCCCTGGTGGTCAATGTGCATCATAGCAACTAGTCGACTGGTCGTTCTGGTCATTTGGTCGTAACGGTTGCTTAGGCTTATATATATATATATTAACTTTTTTGTGGAATCTTTAGGTTTTCTATATATAGTACCATGTCATCTGCAAATTGTGACAGTTTTACTTCTTCCTTTCCAATTTGGATGTCTTTTATTTCTCTTCTTTTTTAAAAAAATATATTCTCATTGATTTCAGAGAGGAAGGGAGAGGGAAAGAGAGACAGAAACACCAACGATGAAAGAGAACCATTGATCGGCAGCCTCCTGCATGACCCCCACAGGGGATCGAGACTGCAACCCAGGCATGTGTCCTTGACCAGAATCAAACCCGGGACCATTTAGTCCATAGGCTGACGCTCTGTCCACTGAGCCAAACTGGCTAGAGCTTTTATTTCTTTATCTTGTTGGATTGCTGTGGCTAGGACTTCAGTACTACCTGTATATATAAAAGGCTAATTTGCTAAGTGTCCAACAGTCCGGGTAATGACGTCACATAGCAGTGCCCGGCTTCCTCTCCCTAGCGACTAGCCTCCGTGGAGTTTCTTCAGCCCAGGAACATGACTTGCTTTATAACCAGGTGGAAACACTTTACTCTGTAACCAAATGTCTGTGAAGCATTTTCCTGTGCCTCATCTCATTTGATACTCACAGAAGTCCTAGAGTAGGTAGATAAGAGACTTGGTGGAATCCTATTTCTTTTCATTAGCTGGAAAATGGAGATTTAGAAAGCTTAGAAACTTGACACAACTGAAAAGAAGTAAGAAATGGTGGACCTTGAGAAACCAAAATGGTGGCATAGGTAAGCACCTAAACTGCTGCCTCGCACAACAATTTCAAAACTACAACTAAACGACAGAATGGACATCATCCAGAACCACAGGAAGGCTGGCTGAGTGGAAATTCTACAACCAGAAGGAAAGAGGAAAGCTCACGGAGAATCAGAGGAGCGGCAAAGGAGGGCTGAGGTACGGAGACGCGCGCAGAGAGGAAGGGCGACTGAGTGCCTGACTGAATTTCTCTGGCGGGAGGGGGAAGGAAGCCCCCAACTGCACTGAACCCTAGTTCCGACTGCACTGAAACCCAGTTCCGGGTGAAACCCCATGGACCCAGGCTCATACAGGGGGAGTCTGGACTGTCAGGTAGAGAGAAAGGCGCACAGAGACTCGGAGACCCGGGGGAGCCGTGGTGGGTCTGGAGGCATGCATGCGCGTGCGAGTGCTCGCAGAGAAAGCTGAATGCGGAGGTTGCGCAGGCATTCCATAGTGGAAGGGAATCGAAAGCTCCTGACTGCACTGAACCCTAGTTCCGACTGCACTGAACCCTAGTTCTGGGCGAGCCCCTGGGGACCCATGCTCTTACAGGGGGAATCTGGACTGTCAGGCGGAAACTCAGGGGAGTTGTGGAAGGCAGAGGTCTGGAGGCCCGCATGCAAGGGCAGAGCTGATGGGAAGCCAAGACTGTCTGCTCCACCCTGAGACTCTGCCCTATCCAAGCTGAGCACAGAGGCTTTTGCAGTTTTGCAAGTCTAATCCTATAAGGCTGTCTCCAGCACTGAACTTCTCCTAGCGTAGACACAGCTGATCCTCACGGCCAACTGGCCTGGAGGTCTATTCCTCCCAGTGATACCAACAACAATCAAGGCTTAACTACAACAAGGCTGTACACACAGTCCACAAAGGGGTGCACCAAGAGTGTCCACCTCAGGTTAACTGGGGAGGCCGATCCACTGGGCCATATAAGAAACCTAGCACACAGAGCTACCCTACCAACTCAGGGAAGCAGTGAAAATGTGGAGGCAAAGAAACAGATCACAAACGGAAGAAATAGAGGAAAACAAACGACTGGATATAGAATTCAAAACCACAGTTATAAGGCTTTTCAAGAATATCCTAGAAAAGGCTGATAAATTTAGCAAGACCCTCGAGGATATGAAAAAGGACCAACTGGGAATTAAACATACACTGACTGAAATAAAAAATATTATACAGAGACCGAACAGCAGACTAGAGGAATGCAAGAATCAAGTCAAAGATTTGAAAAACAAAGAAGCAAAAAACACTCAACCGGAAAAGCAAAAAGAAAAAAGAATCCAAAAAGTTGAAGATAGTGTAAGAAGCCTCTGGGACAACTTCAAGCGTACCAACATCAGAATTATGGGGGTGCCAAAAGAAGACAGAGAGCAAGATACTGAAAACCTATTTGAAGAAAGAATGACTGAAAACTTCCCCCACCTGGTGAAAGAAATAGACTTACAAGTCCAGGAAGTGCACAGAACCCCAAACAAGAGGAATCCAAAGAGGACCACACCAAGACACATCATAATTAAAATGCCAAGGGCAAAAGACAAAGAGAGAATATTAAAAGCAGCAAGACAAAAACAGTTAGTTACCTACAAGGGAGCACCCATACGACTGTCAGCTGATTTCTCAACAGAAACTATGCAGGCCAGATGGGAGTGGCAAGAAATATTCAAAGTGATGAATAGCAAGAACCTACAACCAAGATTACTCTACCTAGCAAAGTTATCATTCAGAATGGAAGGTCAGATAAAGAGCTTCACAGATAAGAAAAAGCTAAAGGAGTTCATCACCACCAAACCAGTATTATATGAAATGCTGAAAGGTATTCATTAAGAAGAGGAAGAAGAAAAAAGTAAAGATAAAAATTATGAACAACAAATACATATCTATCAACAAGTGAACCTAAAAACCAAGTGAATTAAAAATCTGAGGAACAAAATAAACTGGTGAATATAATAGAATTAGGGGCATAGAAAGGGAGTGGACTGATAATTCTCAGGGGGAAAGGGTATGGGGGGTGCAGTAAGAGACTGGACAAAAATTGTACACCTATGGATGAGGACAGTGCGGGGGAGGTAAGGGCAGAAGGTGGGGTGGGAATCGGGTGGAGGGGAGCTATGGGGGGGAAAAGGAGAAACAATTGTAATAATCTGAACAATAAAGATTTATTAAATTAAAAAAAAAAGAAATGGTGGACCTTGAAAATGACGTCAGGTTATCTCACTGCACAGAATATAGTCAAACACTGCTGCAGTTAAATATTTTACCCTTTGTTCTCCCTGCGTAATGTACAATAATAATCTGCTTCATGTTGATATTTACTGCTGTGTTGCTGACAATTACCTGAAAGAGAAGTTGGGGTGCTTCACTGGGCTGGAAAAAGTTTAGCTAAATCAGAAAGCAGGTCTAATTAAGCAAGTTTATTCTACTGTATATCTATAAAAAGCTAAGTTGACTCGCGCATGCGCGATACATATAAATCTCTTGCTGGAGCCAATCACAGGTGTGTGTTTCCATCTGTCATTGTTGATTGTGAATTTGGTTGACACTTCTATTATAGAGTAAGGGTGAATAGTAATATTAAATACTTCTTCTAATTAATTTCCTTTCAGTGTGCACAAATTCGTGCACCAGGCCACTGGTGTTGAATAAAAGTGGTGATAGTGGGCATCCATGTCTTGTTTCTGATCTTAGAGGAAGAGTTTTCAGGTTTTCACCATTGAGTGTGATGTTAGCTGTGGGTTTATCATATAAGGCCTTTATCAAATTGAGGTAAGTTTCTCCTACACACACTTTGTTGAGAGTATTTTGTTTGTTAATCCTCACCCGAGGATATTTTTTCATTGTGGCTAGAACTTCCAGTACTGTATTGAATAAGAGTGCTGAAAGTGGGCATCCCTAACTTGTTTTTGTTCTTAGGGGAAATGCTTTTAGTTTTTGCCCATTGAATATGATGTTGGCTGTAGGTTTGTCATATAGGGCCTTTATTATGTTGAGGTATGATCCCTCTACTCCACTTTGCTGAGAGTTTTTATCAAAAAAAAGGGTGTTGGATTTTGTTGAATGCTTTTTCTATGTTGGTTGATATGATCATGTGATTTTTGTCTTTCACTGTTTATGTGATGTATCACATTTATTGATTTGTGAATGTTTTACCAGACTTGCATTCCTGGAATAAATCCTACTTCCTCATGATGTGTGATCTTTTTTAATATATTGCTGGATCTGATTTGCTAATATTTTGTTGAGGATTTTAGCATCTATGTTCATTAGGGGTATTGGCCTGTAATTCTCTTGATTTGTAGTATCTTTATATGATTGTTGTATTAGGATAATGCTGGTTTCATTAAAAGAGCTTGCAAGTGTTCCTTCCTCTTGGGTTTTTTGAAATAGTTTGAGGAGTATAGGTGTTAGTTCATCTTTGAATCTTTGGTGAAATTCCCCTGTCAAGCCATCTGGATAAAGCTTTTGTTTGCTGGGAGTTTTTTGATGACTGTTTCTATTCCATCAGTTGTTATTGGTCTATTGAGGTTTTCTGATTCTTCCTGATTCAGATTTATAAGATTGTATTTTTCTAGGAATTTGTCCATGTCATCAAGGTTTTCCACCTTGGTGGCATATAGTTGTTCAATCCTTTGTATTTCTGTGGTGTTAGTTGTTACTTCTCCACTTTATTTTCTGATTTTATTTATTTGGGTCCTCTCTCTTTGTTTCTTGAGTCTGACTAGTGATTCATCTATCTTATCTTTTCAAAGAACCAGCACTTGATTTCATTGACCTTTTGTATTGTTTTTTTTCTTTTTAGTCTCTATGTCATTTGTTTCCACTTAAACCTTTATTATTTCCTTCCTTCTACTTACACTGGGTTTTTCTTCTTGTTCTCCTTCTAATTCTTTTAGTTGTAAGGTTAGATAGTTTATTAGAAAATTTTCGTGTGTGTGTGTGTGTGTGTGTGTGTGTGTGTGTGTGTGTGTGTGTGTTTATGTGTTTTGTTTTGTTTTTTAAGGTAGGCTTGTAGTATTATAATCTTGTCTCTCAGGACCACTTTTGCTGTGTCCCACATATTTTGGGTTTCTGTGTGTTCTTTTGTTTCCTGGAAGTTTTTTATTTCTTCCTTGATGTCATTGGTAACCCATTCATTGTTCAATAAGATGCTATTTACCTTCCATGTGTTTGAATATTTTGGAGTGTTTTTATTATATTTGATTTTTAATTTCATTCCATTGTGATCTGAGAAGATGCTTGATATGATTCCAATCTTCTTGAACTTGTAGAGACTTACTTTGTGTTCTAACATGTGGTCTATCTTTGAGAATGACCCATGTGCACTTGAGAAGAATGTATATTCTGCAGCTTTGGGGTGAAATGTTCTGTAAGTGTCAATTAATTACATCTGATCTGTGTCATTTGGGATCCCTGTTTCCTTGTTGATTTTTTTGTCTAGAAGATCTATCCAGTGATGTCAGTGGGGTTTTAAAGTCCCCTACTATGATTGTATTTCTGTTGATCTCTCCCTTTAAGTTCTCAAGAAGTGTGTAATACACACACACACTCACACACACACACACACACACACACACACACTTGGGTGCTTCTATATTGGGTGCATATATGTTTGCCAGGATTATATCCTCTTGTTGTATCGATCCCTTCACTATTATGTAGTGACCTTCATTGTCTTTTGTTATGGCCTTCATTTTGAAATCTATTTCTTCATCTATGAGTATTGCTACCCCAGCTTTTTCTTTCATTTCTATTTGCATGGACGCATTTTTTCCCCATTCCTCCACTTTCATTCTGTATGAGTCTTTGGTTCTGAGGTGGGTCTCTTGGAGACAGAATATAATGATGGGTCATGTTTTCTTATCCAGTCAGCTACCCTTTGTCTTTTGATTGGAACATTTAAGCCATTTACCTTTAAGGTTATTATTGATAGGTTCTTACTTATTTTCATTTTTATTCTTTATGCCTGCCTCCCTCTCTTTCTATTTCTTTTTCTTACACTACTACCTTTAGCAATTTTTGCAGTGCTGGTTTGGTAGTGATAAATGACTTTAGCCTTTTTTTGTCTGAGAAGCTCTTTATTTCACCTTCAATTTTATATATATATATATATATTTTATTAAGGTATTATATGTGTACATATCTTACCATTGCCCCCCCACCCCACTCCCATACATGCCCTCACCCCCCAATGTTTTGCATCCGTTGGTTACTCTTATATGCATGCATATAAGTCTTTCGGTTGATCTCTTATTTCCCCCACCTCTCCCTAACCTTCCCGCTGTAATTTAACAGTCTGTTTGATGCTTTACTGCCTCTGTATCTATCTCTTTGTTCATCAGTTTATAATGTTTTTTATTATCCACAAATGAGTGAGATCATGTGGTATTTTTCTTTCATTGACTGGCTTATGTCACTTAGCATAATCTTCTCTAATTCCATCCAGGTGCCTACAAATGGTAGTAATTTCTTCTTTTTTATGGCAGCATAGTATTCCATTGTGTAGATGTACCATAGTTTTCTGATCCAGTCATCTGCTGACGGGCACCTAGGCTGTTTCCAAATCTTAGCTATTGTAAATTGTGCTGCTATGAACATAGGGGTGCATGTATCCTTTCTGATTGGTGTTTCTAGTTTCTTAGGATATATTCCTAGGAGTGGGATTACTGGGTCAAATGGGAGTTCCATTTTCAGTTTTTTGAGGAAACTCCATACTGTTCTCCACAGTGGCTGCACCAGTCTGCATTCCCACCAGCAGTGCACGAGGGTTCCTTTTTCTCCGCATCCTCACCAACACTTGTTGTTTGTTGATTTGTTGATGATAGCCATTCTGACAGGTGTGAGATGGTATCGCATTGTCGTTTTGATTTGCATCTCTCGGATAATTAGTGACTTTGAGCATGTTTTCATGTGTCTCTTGGCCTTCCTTCTGTCTTCTTTCGAAAAGATTCTATTTAGGTCCATTGCCCATTTTTTTATTGGATCATTTATCTTCCTTTTATTAAGTTGTATAAGCTGCCTGTAGATGTTGGAGATTAAACCTTTATCAGTGATAACATTTGCAAATATGTTCTCCCATACAGTGGGGTTTCTTGTTGCTTTGTTGATGGTTTCTTTTGCTGTGCAAAAGCTTTTTATTTTGATGTCCCATTTGTTTATTTTCTCTTTGGCTTCCATTGCCCCAGGGGGCAGTATCAGTGAAGAAGTTCTTTCGGCATACTTCTGAGATTTTGCTGCCTCTGGATTCCTCTAGTATTTTTATGGTTTCCCGTCTTATGTTTAAGTCCTGTATCCATTTTGAGTTTATTTTTGTGTATGGTGTAAGTTGGTGATCTAGTTTCATTTTTTTGCATGTATCTGTCCAATTTTCCCAACACCATTTATTGAAGAGACTGTCTTGACTCCATTGTATGCTCATGCCTCCTTTGTCAAATATTAATTGCGTATAGTGGTTTGGGTCGATTTCTGGATTTTCTATTCTATTCCATTGGTCTATATGTCTGTTCTTGTGCCAGTACCAGGCTGTTTTGAGAACAGTGGCTTTGTAATACAGCTTTAAATCTGGTATTGAGATCCCTCCTACTTTATTCTTCTTTCTCAGGATTGCTGTGGCTATTCGGGGTCTTTTTTTATTCCAGATGAGTTTTTGGAGAGTTCTTTCTAGGTCTGTGAAATATGCCGTTGGTATTTTAATGGGGAGAGCATTGAATCTATAGATTGCTTTGAGTAGTATGGACATTTTAACGATGTTGATTCTACCAATCCATGAACATGGTATGTTCTTCCATCTGTTTACATCTTCCTCTTTCTCTTTTTTCAGTGTCCTGTAGTTTTCCGCATATAGGTCTTTTACCTCCTTGGTTAAGTTTATTCCTAGGTATCTTAATTTTTTAGTTGCGATGGTAAATGGGATTGCTTTTTTAGTCTCTCTTTCTGTAAGTTCACTATTGGTATATAGAAATGCCATAGGTTTCTTAGCATTAATTTTGTATCCTGCTACATTGCCGAATTCATTTATTAAGTCTGTTAGTTTTTTGATGGAGTCTTTCGGGTTTTTTTATGTACCATATCATGTCATCTGCAAATAAGGACAGCTTTACTTCTTCTTTTCCAATTTGGATGCCTTTCATTTCTTCTTTTTGTCTAATTGCAATGGCTAATACTTCCAGTACTATGTCAAACAGGAGTGGTGAGAGTGGGCATCCCTGTCTTATTCCTGTTCTAGGGGAAATGATTTTAGTTTTTGCCCATTGAGTATGATGTTAGCTGTGGGCTTATCATATATAGCTTTTATTATGTTGAGGTATGATCCTTCTATTCCCACCTTGTAGAGAGTTTTTATCAAGAAAGGGTGTTGGATTTTGTCAAATGCTTTTTCTGCATCAATTGATATGACTGTGATTTTTATTTCTCAATTTGTTTATGTGATGTATCATGTTAATTGATTTGCAGATATTGTACCATTCTTGCATTACTAGGATAAATCCTACTTGGTCATGGTGTATGATCTTTCTGATGTACTCCTGGATCCGATTTGCTAGAATTTTGTTGAGGATTTTGGCATCTACATTCATGAGGGATATTGGCCTGTAATTCTCCTTCATTGTGTTGTCTTTATCTGGTTTTGGTATTAGGGTGATGCTGGCTTCATAGAAGGAGCTTGGAAGTGTTCCTTCCTCTTCAATTTTTTGGAATAGTCTGAGGAGGATAGGTTTTAGTTCTTCCTGGAATGTTTGGTAAAACTCTCCTATGAAGCCGTCTGGCCCTGGGCTTTTGTTTGCCGGAAGCTTTTTGATGACTGCTTCAATTTCTTCGATACTTATGGCATATTGAGCTGTTTAGATTCTTCCTGACTGAATTTTGGAAGGTTACATTTTTCTAGGAATATGTCCATTTCCTCCAGGTTGTCCAGTTTGTAGGAATAGAATTGTTCGTAGTATTTTTAAACAATTCTTTGTATTTCGGCGGGATCTGTTGTTATTTCACCTCTTTCATTTCTGATTTTATTTATTTGGGTCCTTTCTCTTTGCTTCTTGGTGAGCCTGGCTAGAGGTTCATCAATCTTGTTTATCCTTTCAAAGAACCAGCTCTTGGTTTTGTTGATCTTTTGTATTGTTTCTTTGGTCTCTATGTCGTTTATCTCTGCTCTGATCTTTATTATTTCCTTCCTTCAGCTTACACTGGGCTTTTCTTGTTGTTCTCTTTCTAACTCTTTGAGTTGTAGGGTTACATAATTTATTACCATTGTTTCTTGTTTTTTGTAGTAGGCTTGTAGAGCTATGAACTTCCCTCTCAAGACTGCTTCGCTGTGTCCCATAGATTTTGGATTGTAGTGTTTTCATTGTCATTTGTTGCCATGATGTTTTTTATTTCTTCTTTGATCTCTCTGGTAACCCAGTCATTGTTTAAGAGCATGCTGTTTAGTCTCCATGTGTTTGATTTCTTTGGGCTGTTTTTATTTTAGTTGATTTTCAGTTTTATGCCACTGTGGTCTGAGAAGATGCTTGATATGATTTCTATCTTCTTGAATTTGAAGAGACTTTGCCTATGTCCCAACATATGGTCTATCTTTGAAAATGACCCATGTGCACTTGAGAAGAATGTATATTCTGTGGCTTTGGGGTGAAATGTTCTGAAGATGTCAATTAATTCCATCTGGTCTAGTGAGTCATTTAGGATTGATGTTTCTTTGCTGATTTTTTGTTTAGAGGATTTGTCCAATGTTGATAGTGGGGTATTAAAGTCTCCTACTATGATTGTATTGCTGTCAATCTCTCCCTTGATATCCTCCAGGAGATTTTTTATGTATTTGGGTGCTCCTGTATTGGGTGCATATATGTTTACCAGAGTTATTTCTTCTTGTTGGATTGCTCCCTTTAGTATTATGAAGTGGCCTTCCTTATCTCTTGTTATGTCCTTCACTTTGAGATCTAATTTGTCAGATATAAGTATTGCTACTCCAGCTTTTTTTTTTCATTTCCATTCTCCTGGAAGACCTTTTTCCATCCCTTCACCCTCTGTCTGTGTGTGTCTTTTTTTCTGAGGTGGGTTTCTTGTAGACAGCAGATATATGGGTCTTGTTTTCTTATCTAATACGTTACCCTATGTCTTTTGATTGGGGCATTTAATCCATTTACATTTAAAGTTATTATTGATAGGTACTTATTTGTCGCCAGTTTTATTCTTTACCCCTATGTTCCTTCTTCGCTCCCTATTTCTTTTTTTTACAGCAGACCCTTTAGCATTTCTTACATTGCTGGTTTGCTGGTAATAAATTCCCTTAGTCCTTTTTTGTCCTGATTTCACCTTCAATTTTGATTTTTAGCCTTGCTGGGTACAGTATTCTTGGATTCAGACCCTTCCTTTGCATGACTTTGTATATTTTATTCCATTCCCTTCTGGCCTGATGAGTTTTTGTTGAGAAATCAGTTGCTAGTCTGATGGGGGTTCCTTTGTATGTAACTTTCTGTCTCTCTCTTGCTGCTTTTAAGATTCTTATCTTGTCATTGGTGTTTGCAAATTTAATTATAATGTGCCTTGGCGTCGGTCTTCTGGGGTTCATTTTGCTTGGGACTCTGTGAGCTTCTTGGATTTGTGTGGGTTTTTTCTTCCATATATCAGGGAAGTTTTCTGTCATTATTTCTTCAAACAGGTTTTCTATTCCTTGCTCAGTTTCCTTTCCTTCTGGAACCCCTATTATGCGGATGTTGTTTTGTTTCGTGTTGTCCCAAAGTTCCCTTAGGCTCTCCTCCTGCTTTTTAATTTTTTTTTCTAGAAGCTGCTCTACTTGGGTATTTTTTCCCATCTTGTCTTCTAGCTCACTAATGCGGTCCTCTGCTTCTTCTAGTCTACTCTTGATGCTTTCTATTGAGTTCTTTACAGCAGCGATGTCATTTTTCATTTCTTCTTGGTTCTTCTTCATTTCCTCTTGGTTCTTACTCATATTGTTGAATTTGTCTTCCATTCTTTTCAGCCACCTTATGACCATTTCTCTGAATTCTTTCTCTGGAAGGTTACTTGCCTCCATTTTGTTTACTTTTTTTTCTGGTGATGCCTGCTTTTCATTCATATGCGGGCTGTTTCTTTGTCTCCCCATGGTGTCTCTTCTCCGAATGTCTGGTTATGTAGTTCTCTCTCTCCTGCGTTGATTTAAAGGCACAAAATACAACCAGGTAGAACACACAAGGCACTGAACAGAAATGTATTCACAATATTAATAACCTCCAATAAAGGTGACCACCAGAAAAAGGCACATTAGGGGATAGGAGATGAAGGAGAAGAGGAAAAAGAAAGAAAGAAAAAAAGAAAGAAAAAGGAGTGTCAAAATGAAATTGGGAAAGGGGAAAAAAAAGTAAGAGAGACAAGAAAGAGACTAAGAGAGAAAGGGGAACAAACTATATATATGGGGAGAAAACTCCAATAGAACAACCACTAATCCCAGCAAATGCCAGCAACAAGTACCTGGGGATTAATACAAACTACAACACCAACTAATATCAAGCGAGGCAAGGGAAAACAGAAGCAAAATACAAACAAAAACAAAGCAAACAAACAAACAAACAAAAAAAGAATAAGCAAAACAATCTCACAAAAAAGCATAAAAATTTGATATAATCAACATTAAAGCAAACAACAGCAAAAGGACAGAGAGAAAGACAATTTTTGGATAGTTAAGACAGCAAAGAGAGAGGTGTGTATGGACTTGGAGCAGGGGATTGTAGATTAGATATATAAGTAGGGTGAAATTTTATCAGGGGGTAAACAGAAAGAATAGGGAAAATCTAAAGCAGGAAAGGGGTAAGATAAACAGCACACCAAAAGGGGAAAGGTTAGGAAGAGAGTGATGGCATAAAGGTAGAGTTGAGATAGAGTAAAACAATGCTAAAGGAAAGATGAAACTAGAATGTAGAACACTAATCCCAAAGTAAAATAAAGGGAAAATAAAATGATACTTAAAAAAAGGTAAAATAGTAGTAGTAATGATACTGATTGAAAATAAAAATGCAGTAATTAAAAAGGTAAAATCAAGGGAGGAAAAAAGAAAAAAAATTAGTTTCTTGAGTAAAAGATGCAAAAAATGAAAAAAAATAAAATAATACATGCAGTAGTGAAGGTCATTCACTTCCTCTATTGTTCTGTTTGACACGCCTGTTTCTCATTCTGGACAGTATTGCAGTTCCCTGCGTTCCACTGCTCCTCAGTGTTGTAAGCCAGTCCTGATTTTTAAGCAGGCGGTGTTTCTTAATTTCTCGTATTCCTTTATTTTTGATTACACAAGAGTCAATTTGTGATTCAGCCCCTGGGTGGCAGTGTTTCTGCATTGACTTCTGGATGTCTTTGGCCTCTCTAGCCTGTATTGACATCCTTCTTTCCCTGTGGCACTCAATACCGGTTTGTGGAACTGGGCTGCCTCAGAGCTGGCTCTCCGATGGTCAATCCCTGCTCTGATCCCCAGGTTCCAGAAAAACACTTTCCCCTGCAGTCTCCCAGGGTGTCCCCAACTGGGTGATCCTATGTATTGGGCTTAGTAATCAGAAGCAAGGATTTGAAGAGGAAAAAGCCCAACTGTGCGAACAATGGGTCTGCGCGCAAGTCTAAGCAGCTGGCACACCTTTGAAATTCTTAGGCTGTCCCTACATGTCAGATCAAAATGGGTTGCTTTTTAGAGATCCCTTCTGTTAGCAGCTCTGAGGACCCACTTCCACATTCACGGATCCCGCCAGCCCCAACAGCCACTGATTTTTCTAGGCACAGACTTCCCTGGTCCTCCAGCTCCCGCAAAATGCGTGTTCCTCTCTCCTGCCGGGACCAGAGATCTCACCTTATCCCAGGCAAAATCTGACCTTTCCTTGGTGGAGTGTAGAGCTCCTCTGAATCCGCGTGTTTGCGCCAATTTGGGACCGGTGTTCTGGGGCTCGCAGCTGTTCCGTGGGTGCCGCAGTTGTGGATTTTCAGGCTTCTGATAAGCTCCACTTTCCCTTTCAAGATGGCGCAGACTCTGCATCCGAGCCCATAGCTCTGGGAGGGGACCCAACTGCAGTGGGGGCTGCCCAGTAAGGGGAACCCCGTCTAGCAGTCCCCCACCTTCTCCTGGAGTTTAGCTGTCCCTTAACTTGCCAACAAACACTCCTCATGCGACCCTCAGCTGTTCTTTCTTTCTGCCAGCTGTTCTTTCTTTCTGCTCCGGGACAAGGCTTGGAACATGTCTGTCTATTCTGCCGCCACTTCCCCCCCTCCCCCCACCCCACACCTTCAATTTTGAATGATAGCATTGCTGGATAGAGTAGTCTTGGATTCAGATACTTGCTTTGTAATACTTTGTATACGTCATGACACTCCCTTCTGGTCTGAAGTGTTTACTGACAGTCTAATGGGAGCTCCCTTGTAGGTTATTTTCTGTATCTCTCTTGATGCCTTTAAGGTTATTTCTTTGTCTTTAACATTTAGCATTTTATTTTTAAATATATTTTTATTGATTTCAGAGAGGAAGGGAGAGGGAGAGAGAGAGAATCATTATTGACTGCTTCCTGCATGCCCCACACTGGGGATGGAGCCAGCAACCCAGGCATGTGCTCTGACTGGGAATTGAACCCTGACCTCCTGGTTCATAGGTCGACACTCAACCACTGAGCCATGCTGGTCAGGCAACGTTTGCCATTTTAATTATGATGTGTCAAGATGTGGGTTCTTTTGGGTTCATCTTGATTGGACTCTCTGTGTTTCCTGAACTTGAGTGACTTTTTCTTTCACCAGGTTAGTGAAGTTTTCTGTTATTATTTCTTCAAACAGGTATTCTATTCCCTGCTCAGATTCTTCATCTTCTGGAACCCCTATGACATAGAAGGGTGCACTGGTGGGGTCCCTCGGCCTGGCCTGTGCCCTCTCGCAATCTGGGACCCCTCAGTGGATGTCGAAGAGCTGGTGTGGCCCGATCCCGCAGGCCAGGCCAAGGGACCCCGCTGGTGCACGAATTCGTGCACTGGGCCTCTAGTACTTTATAAAAAACAAATGGGTCCTAGAATAATGTGATATGAAGTAAAGGAAGTAAGTTAGTGAAAAACAATATCTGATTCCAAGGTTAAGGCTTTGATTACCCTAATGGTGATTGGTGTGCTAGAAGCTGCAGATTGTGTTAGCAGTCCTTTCTATCAGTGCTTGTATGACTAGAATATTATCTGTTCTTGGTGTCATTACATAATAAATTCTCCCTGAAAATACTAATGCTTTGATGTTCAATCCACAAAGTATGCTTTCCTTTGTAAGAATAATTATGAAATCACAGCTGATAAATAGATGCCAGAAACTCAATTGTAACATATACCATCCTGAAAATTATTGAACTGGAAGGCTTCAGATTCTGAGAACTAACCTGTCCTTTGCCTTATGCATCTTCTAAGTGTGAAGTTGCTTGAGTTAAATAAGAAACTGGGCATTATAGTTTTGAGATCCAGAGGTGGGCCCTTATTCAGTTCTAGAAATTTGATTGTCTCTGACCTTGTGCATCCCTCCCTGCCCCCAGAGCCTGCAGCCATGTTTGCCAGGAACAGCTGTCACACAGGGAGGTGCAGGTTGAGGTGGGGGCCAGTGTCATGCTGAGTTGTGAGTGGCCCAGGCCCAGATGGAGGTGATGTGGCATAAGGGTGGGAAGAAACTGAGTGGGAGCCCTAAAGCACATGTGGAGTCCATGGGCTGCACCAGGCAACTTTGTGCTTTAGCATGTGGGGAAGGCAGGGGGCCAGAGGGTCTCCTTCTACCTGGACATCACAGATAGGTTCCTTAAGATCTCTCATATGTTCCTTAGGTTAATTGTTCTCATAAAGTTTTCCATGTAGCAGCTAGGTGGCTATTAATTACATGCTAAGCGATGGCTTTTATGAAGTGCTTCTTGTCTTTTTACTTGTGTAAACTTTGCAACAACCTCGTGAAGAGGAACTCCTATTATTCCCATTTTAAGATAAGGCACAAGGAAATTACGTAATTTGCCAAAGTTCACACAGACAGAAAATCACAGAGCTAAGACTTGGGCCCAATATTTTGGGATTATTATTTTTTTCTGCCAGCAGAACTGTGTCATCAGCATTTATTTTAGGAAGTCTACTGGTGTTCTAATATTTTTACTTGTGTAAAAAATTTATTCGTTTCCAATCCTGAGTGCTGTTTTCTCTAGATATAAAATTACAGTTAGTTAGTTGCATATATATATATATTCTATATAATAAGAGCCTAATGTGCTAAGTATCTGGTCGATCCGTCAACCGTTCAACCAATCAAAGCGTAATATGCTAATGATATGCTAAGGCCGCTCAACCACTCGCTATGATGTCCACTGACCACCAGGGGGCAGATGCTCTGACTGGTAGGTTAGCTTGCTGCTGGGGTCCAGCTGATTGGGACTGAGCAAGATGGGCCGGATATGCCCTAGATCCCTTCCTCGGTCCCTCCCTGGCCTGCCAATCTCCCGCATCTCTTCCCCAGCCCCAATTGTGCACTGGTGGGGTCCCTTGGCCTGGCCTGCACCCTCTTGCAATCTGGGACCCCCTTGGGGGATGTCAGAGAGTCAATTTCGGCACGATCCTATAGGCCAGGCCAAGGGAGCCCACTCGTGCATGAATTCGTGCACCAGGCCTCTAACATATATATATATATATATATTTAAAAAGACCATTCTATTATCTTCTGGATTCCATATTTTCTGTTTTCATTTTTATTGCATTTATTGTGGTGACATTGGTTAATAGAATTATATAGGTTTTAAGTGTGCAATTCTATAATACATCATCTGTATATTGTATTGTGTGTTCATCACCCAAAGTGAAGTCTCCTTCTGTCACCATTTATCGTCTCATTTACCCTCTTCTACCTGCTCCATCCTTTCCTCTGGTAATCACCATACTGTTGTCTGTGTTGATGAGGTTTTTGTGTGTGCCTTCACCTATTTTCACCCAGCCCCCAACACCCCTCCCCTCTGATAGATGTCCGTCTGTTCTCTGTATCTATGAGTGTTTCAATTTTGCTTATTTTGTTCATTAACTCATACGGTATTTGTCTATCTCTGAGCATATTACTCTCCAGGTCTATCTATGCCATCACTAAAGGTAGGTTTCTTTCTTTTTTATGATAGAATAGCATTCCATTGTGTAAATGTACTACAGTTTTTTTTATTCACTCATCTACTGATGGGCACCTGGGCTGCTTCCAAATCTTGACTATTGTAAATAATGCTGCAATGAACATAGGGGTGCATATATTATTTTGAATTAGTGTTTCGAGTTTCTTTGGATAAATTCCCAGAAGTAGAATCACTGAGTCAGAAGGCAGTTCCATTTTTAATTTTTTGAGGAACCTCCATACTGTTTTCCATAGTGGCTGCACCAGTCTGCATTCCCACCAACAGTTCACAAGGATTCCTGTTTCTCCATACCTCACCTGTTGTTGGTTGATTTATTAATAATAGTAATTCTGACAGGTGTGAGGTGATATCTCATTGTGGTTTTAATTTTATTTCTCTGATGATTAGTGATGCTGAGCATCTTTTCATATGTATATCCTCTTTGGAGAAGTGTCTATTCCGGTACTTTGCCCATTTTTTTATTGGGTTGTTTGTGTTTCTGGTGTTGAGTTTTATCAGATCTTTATAAATTTTGGATATTAACCCCTTATCAGATATATCACTGGGGAAAGTTTTCCCATTCAGAGGGCAGTCTTTTCAATTTGTTTATTGTTCCTTTTCTGTGAAAAACCTTTTCAGTTTGAGTGGTCCCATTTGTTTATTTTGTTGTTGTTGCTCTTGCCCAAGGAGATATATCAGAAAAAATATTACTAAGTGCAACCCTGGCTGGTTTTGCTCAATGGTTAGAGCATTGTCCCATAGACCAAAGGGTTGCAGGTTCGATTCCCAGTCAAGGGCACATGCCTTGGTTTAAGGCTTGACCCCGGGCCCCAGTCAGAGTGCATTCCGGAGGCAACCAATTGATGTGTCTCTCTCACATTGATGTTTCTCTCTCCCTTTCTCTCCCCTCTGCTATTCTCTCTCTCAAAAAAAAAAAAAAATCAATGAAAAAAAATATCCTTGGGTGGAGATTTAAAATAATAATGGTAATAATAACAATAATAAAATATTACTAAGTGCAGTGTCAGAGAGTTTACTGCCTTTTTTTTCCTTGGAGTTTTATGGCTTTAGGTCTTACATTTAAGTTTTTAATCTATTTTGAGTTTATTCTTATATATGGTGTAAGCAGGTACTCTAGTTTCATTTTTTGCATGTATCTGTATAATTTTACTAACACTGTTTATTGAATAGACTGTCTTTACCCCATTGTATGTTCTAGCCTCCTTTGTCAAATATTGACAGTAAAGACATGGGTTTATTTCTGGACTCTGTATTCTGTTCTGTTGATCTATATGTCTGCTTTTATGCCAGTACCATGCTGTTTTGATTACTGTGTCCTTGTAATACAGTTTGATATCAGGTAGTATGATTCCTCCAACTTTGTTCTTCTTTCTCAAGATTGTGGTGGCTCTTCAGGGTCTTTTGTGGTTCCATATAAATTTTTGGAATATTTGTTCTAATTCTGTGAAATGTGTCATTGGTATCTTGATAGGGATTGCGCTGAGTCTATAGATTGGTTTGGACATTTAAATACTTTCAATTCTTCCTATCCATGAACATGGTATATGCTTGTGTCTTCTTCAATTTCATTCTTCAGTGTCTTATGATTTTTTGAATATAGGATTTTTTTATCCTTGGCTAAAAAAATTCTTAGGAATTTTATTTTTTTGATGCAATTATAAATGGAATTATTTTCTTAGCTTTTCTCTCTGATAGTTCATTATTGGTGTATAAAAATACAACTGATTCCTGTATGTTTATTTTATACCCTGTCACTTTGCTAAATTAATTTATAGGTTCTACTAGTGTTTTTTTTTTTTATGTGGAATCTTTAGGGTTCTCTATCTACAGTATCATGTCATCAGCAAATAATGACAGTTTTACTTTTTTTAAAAATTTAGATGCCTTTTATTTCTTTCCCTTGTCTGATTGCTGTTTCTAGGACTTCCAGTACTATGTTGAATAAGAATAGTAGATCTTTTTCCTGATGCAAGGCTTTTGGTTTTTGCCCTTTGACTATGATGTTGCCTGTGGTTTTGTCATAAATGGTCTTTTTAAAAATAAATCTTTATTGTTCAGGTTATTACAATTGTTCCTCTTTTTTCCCCCCATAGCTCCCCTCCACCTGGTTCCCACCCCACCCTCTGCCCTTACCCCCGCCCCCACTGTCCTCATCCATAGGTGTACAATTTTTGTCCAGTCTCTTCTCGCACCCCCCACACCCCTTTCCCCCTGAAAATTGTCAGTGCACTCCCTTTCTATGCCCCTGATTCTATTATATTCACCAGTTTATTCTATTCATTAGATTTTTTATTCACTTGATTTTTAGATTCAATTATTGATAGATATGTATTTGTTTTTTATAATTTTTATCTTTACCTTTTTCTTCTTCTTCCTCTTCTTACAGAATACCCTTCAGCATTTCATATAATACTGGTTTGGTGTTGATGAACTCCTTTAGCTTTTTCTTATCTGTGAAGCTCTTTATCTGACCTTCAATTCTGAATGATAGCTTTGCTGGGTAGAGTAATCTTGGTTGTAGGTTCTTGCTATTCATCACTTTGAATATTTCTTGCCACTCTCGTCTGGCCTGCATAGTTTCTGTTGAGAAATCAGCTGACAGTCGTATGGGTGCTCCCTTGTAAGTAACTAACTGTTTTTGTCTTGCTGCTTTTAATATTCTCTCTTTGTCTTTTGCTCTTGGCATTTTAATTATGATGTGTCTTGGTGTGGTCCTCTTTGGATTCCTCTTGTTTGGGGTTCTCTGTACTTCCTGGACTTGTAAGTCTATTTCTTTCACCAGGTGGGGGAAGTTTTCAGTCACTATTTCTTCAAATAGGTTTCCAGTATCTTGCTCTCTCTCTTCTGGCACCCCCATAATTCTGATGTTGGTACGCTTGAAGTTGTCCCAGAGGCTCCTTACACTATCTTCATATTTTTGGATTCTTTTTTCTTTTCTGGTTGGGTGTGTTTTGCTTCTTTGTATTTCAAATCTTTGACTTGATTCTTGTGATCCTCTAGTCTGCTGTTGGATCTCTGTATATTATTTTTTATTTCAGTCAGTGTATGCTTAATTTCTAGTTGGTCTTTTTTCATATCCTCGAGGGTCTCATTAAATTTATTGGCCTTTTCTAGAAAATCCTTGAAAAACCTTATTACTGTGGTTTTGAACTCTATATCCAGTCATTTGCTTTCCTCCATTTCTTTCATTTGTGACCTGTTTCTTTGTCTCTGCATTTTGGTTGTTTCCCTGTGTTGATAGAGTGGCTTTGTGTGCTAGGTGTCCTATAGGGCTCAGTGGCTCAGCCTCCCCAGTTACCTGAGGTGGACACTCTTGGTACACCCCTTTGTGGGCTGTGTGCACAGTCTTGTTGTAGTTAAGCCTTGATTGTTGTTGGTATCACTGGGAGGAATTGACCTCCAGGCCAATTGGCTGTGAGGATCAGCTGTGTCTACACTGGGAGAAGTTCGGTGCTGGAGACACCCTTATGAGACAAGAGTGTGTCCCTTATGGATCTGAGGAGTTGTAATCTGGATGGTCCCACTCTGACCCCTGGGTACACTGGGCTCTTGGATCTCCAAGGAGGTGTTAATTTAGCCTCTGCCTGAGGCCACCCAGCAGGAGCTACAGAGAGATCTGCAGATTCCTCTTCTTTGTTTGGGTTTTGGAGGTGCCCAGATGAGGCCCAACTGTGAAGCAATGCAAGCTGCTGCGGGCCTTGGCCCTTCTTTTGGGTGTTCTGGGTCTCACTGACTCAGCTACAGTTTGTTAGGTAAGAATAGAATTCAAAGGACCAGGCTATTCATATGCAAAAGCCTCTGCGCTCAGCTTGGATGGGGCAGAGTCTCAGGGCAGAGCAAACAACAGTGGCTTCATGGGGTGGGATCTCAGGGCGGAGCACACAGCAATGGCTTCCCATCAGCCCTGCCCTAAGATGCCTGGGTCTCAGTGTCCCATGGTACTCGCTGCAAGCACCTCTGAGAGAAAGCTGCCCTTGAGTTTCACCCACTGCCAGACAGTCCAGTTTCTCCCCGTATGAGTCTGGGTCCCCAGAGTCTCGCCCGGAACTGGAGTTCAGAGCACTCAGGAGCTTTTGTCTCCCTCCTGATTGAGAAAGCCAGCCGCGTACTCAGTTGCCTCCCTCTCTGTGCACGCGCGCCTCCGTACCTCTGCCTTCCACAGCTCCTGTGAGTCTCAGTGTGTTTTTCTCTTTCCTTCTAGTTGTAGAATTTCCACTCAGCCAGCCTTCCTGTGGTCTTGATGATGTCCGTTTTGTCTTTTAGTTGTAGTTTTGAAATTGTTGTGCGAGACAGCAGTTTAGGTGTTTACCTATGCCACCATCTTGGTTTCTCCTTCGTCATAAATGGTCTTTATTATGTTGATATTAGAGGCCCGGTGCACAAACTTTGTGCACTGGGAGGGGGCTGTCCCTCAGCCCAGCCTGCACACTCTCCAATCTGGGACCCCTCGGGGGATGTCCGACTACCGGTTTAGGCCCAATTCCACAGGGATCGGGCCTAAACTGGCAGTCGGACATCCCTCTCACAATCCAGGACTTCTGGCTCCTAACCACTCACCTGCCTGCCTGCCTGATTGCCCCCTAACCACTCCCCTGCTGGCCTAATTGATGCCTAACTGCTCCCCTGCCAGCCTGATCGCCCCCAACTGCCTTCCCCTGCTGGCCCGGTAACCCCCAACTGCCATCCCCTGCCGGCATGGTTGCCCCTAACTGCCCTCCCCTGCCGGGCTGGTCACCCCAACTGCCCTCCCCTGCAGGCCCAGTCATCCCCAACTGCGCTCCCCTGCTGGCCATCTTGTGGCAGCCATCTTGTGATGGCCGTCTTGTGGTGGTCATCTTGTGACGACATGGGGGCAGCTATCTTGTGATGACATGGCGGTGGCCATCTTGTGATGAGATGGGTTGGCTATCTTGTGATGGCCGTCTTGTGATGATGTGGGGCGGCCATCTTGTGACGATGTGGGGGCGGCCATCTTGTAATGATGTGAGGGTGTGAGGGCCACCTAGGCTTTTATTAGTATAGATATGTTCTCTCTCTTCCCATATGCTGAGAATTTTTATCATAAATGGGTCCTGAATTTTATACAATCATGTGATTTTTAAGTTTTTGTTTATGTGTTGTATCACATTGATAAATTTTTGGATATTGTACCAACATTGTATCTCTGGAATAAATCCCACTTGATTGTGGTGTCTGATCTTTTTAATGTATTGCTAGATCTGTTTTGCTAATATTTTGTTGAGGATTTTAGCACCTATGTTCTTCACGGATATTGGCATACAATTTTCTTTCTTGAAGTGTCTCTATCTGGTATTGGATTAGGGTAATGCTGGCCTCATAAAATGAGCTTGGGAGTCTTCCCTCCTTTTGAAAATTTTTAAATAGTTTGAAGATAGGTGTTAGTTCTTTGAATGTTTGGTAAAATTCACCTGTGAAGCCATCCTGTTCTGGACTTTGTTTGTTGGGTATTTTTTGATTATTCCTTCAATTTCATGAGTTGTAATCAGTCTATTCAGATTTTTTGATTATTCAGTTTTGGGAGATTGTATGTTTCTAGGACTTGACCCATTTTGTCCCAATTGTCCAATTTGTTGACATGTAGTTGTAGTATTTTCTTACAATCCTTTGTATGTCTATGGTGTCAGTTGTTACTTTTCTTTCATTTATGATTTTATTTATTTGCTCTCTCTCTTTTTTTCTTGATGAGTCTGTTTAAAGATTTTTCAATCTTGTTTATCTTTTCAAGGAACCAGCTCTTGGCTTCATTGATCTTCTGTATTGTTGTTTTTAGACTCTATGAGACATATCAATTGGTTGCCTCTTGCACATGCCCTGGGGGCAGGGATCGAATCTGCGCTCTAGGTATGTGCGCTTGACCAGGAACCGAACCCTCAACCCTTCGGTGTACAGGTTTAACCACTGAGCAGTGCCGTCCAGGGCTGCTCTGATCTTTATTATTTCCTTCCTTCTACTTACTTTTGCCTTTGTTTGATGTTCTTTTTATAGTTTTTTTTTTATGTAATGATAGATTGTTTATATGAGATTTTTGTTTGTTTGTTTCTTGAGGTAGGCCTGTAATGCTATGAATTTCCCTCTTAGGACTTCTTTCTCTGTGTCTCATAGATTTGGGGTTGTTGTGTTTTCATTTTCATTTGTTATAAGTTATCTTCTAATTTCTTCCTTAATCTCATTGCTAACCCATTCATTGTTTAGTAACATGTTATTTAGCCTCTAAGTGTTTGTGTGTATTTCACTTTTTTTCTTGTGATTGATGTCTAGTTTCATAGCATTATGGTCAGAGAAGATGCTTGATATGATTTCAATCTTCTTAAACTTACTAGGACTTACTTTGTTTCCTAACATGTGGTTTATCCCAGAAAATGTTCCATGTGCACTTTTCAAAGAATGTATGTTTTGCTGCTTTGGGATGAAATGCTCTGAAGATATCAATTAAATCCATCTGACCTAGTGTGTCATTTAAGGCCACTGTTTCCTTCTTGATTTTATGCGTAGAAGATCTATCCATTGATATCCAGTGGATTGTTAAAATTCCTTACTATGACTGTATTATTGTTAATCTCTTTCTTTATGTCTGAGATTTGCTTTATATATTTAGGTACTCCTATGTTGGGTGCATAAATATTTACAAGGATTGGATTATATTCTCTTGTTGGATTGCTCCTGTTATTATTATGGTAGTGTCCATCTTTGTGTCTTATTATAGTCTTTGTTTTAAGGTCTATTTTTTCTGATATAAGTTTTGCTACCCAGGTTTTATTTCCATTGGCATGAAACATCTTTTTCCATACCTTTACCTTTAGTCTGTGTATGTCTTTCATTCTGAGGTAAATCTATTGTAGACAGCATATGTGTGGGTCTTGTTTTCTTATCCATTTTGCTACCCCATGTCTTTGTTTATTGTTGACAGTATTACAAATGTTTCCCATTTTCTTTTTGCACCCCCCTCCAACAAACCGCTCCCCTCCCCTCCCCAGTCCTTTTCCATACTATTGTCTGTGTCCATGGGTTATGCATATATGATCTTTGGTTAATTCTCCCCCCACCCCCTAACTGAGATATGTTATTCTGTTCAATGCATCCATACCTCTGGACCTATTTTGTTCACCGGTTTATTTTGTTCATTAGCGTCCACATTTATGTAAGATCATGTGATATTTGTCTTTCTATGACTGGCTTATTTCACTTAGCATAATAATCTCCAGGTCCATCCATGCTGTCTCAAAGGGTAAGAGCTTCATCTTTTTTAGAGCTGCATAGTATTCCATTGTGCAAATGTACCACTGCTTTTTTAATCCACTCACCTACAGATGGGCACTTGGGCTGTTTCCAGATCTTAGCTATTTTAAATGCTGCTGCTGTGAACATAGGGATGCATATATTCTTTCTGATTGATGTTTCTGGATTCTTAGGATATATTCCCAGAAGTGGGATCACTGGGTCAAATGGCAGTTCCATTTTTAATTTTTTGAGAAAACTCCATACTGTTTTCCACATAGGTAGGCTGCACCAGTCTGCATTCCCACCAGCAATGTACTAGGGTTCCTTTTTCTCCATATTCTCGCCCGCACTTGTTATTTATTGATTTATTGATTTATTGATGGTGGCCATTTTGGCAGGTGTGAGGTGATACCTCATTATTATTTTAATTTGCATCTCTCTGATTATCAGTAACTTTGAGCATTTTTTCACATGTCTATTGGCCATCTGTGTGTCCTTTGCGAATAATGACAGTTTTACTTCTTCTTTTCCAATTCAGATGCCTTTTATTTCTTCTTGTCTGATTGTTATGGCTAGCACTTCCAGTACTGTGTCGAACAAGAGTGGTGAAAGTGGGTATCCTTGTCTTGTTCCTGTTCTTAGGGGAAATGGTTTTAGTGTTTGCCCATTGGCTATAGGTTTGTCATATAAGGCTTTCATTATGTTGAAGTATGATAGCTCTATTCCCACTTTGCTGCGAGTTTTAATCAAAAATCAGTGTTGGGTCATGTGAACCAAGGGCGCTGGGGTCCGTTTGCTAGCTGGACCTGGTTACCTCATCAGGGGGCCGGCCCGGTGGAAAGCCAGAAACAGTGACGTAACCAGTGGGGTGGATTTGCCCAGGTCAACTCATGGAAGCGTCAGGAAGAGAGGAAGAAGAGATAAACATCCATGAGCTCCATCCTGCACATCTCTTACTGGGAACCCAGGCAGGTCTGTGCACTGACCTGGAATTCACCAGGGACCTTTTAGTTCACTGGATGACACCCACCCAACTGAGGCACAAGGAGAGAGAGAACTACATAACCAGACACCCAGAGAAGAGAGATCATGGGGAGACAAAGAAACAGCCCACATATGAAAGAAAAGCAGGCATCACCAGAAAAGGAAGTAAACGAAATGGAGGCAAGCAACCTTCCAGAAAAAGAATTCAGAGAAATGGTCATAAGGTGGCTGAAAAGAATGGAAGACAAATTCGACAATATGAGCAAGAACCAAGAGGAAATGAAGAAGAACCAAGAAGAAATGAAAAATGACATCGCTGCTGTAAAGAACTCAATAGAAAGCATCAAGAGTAGACTAGAAGAAGCAGAGGACCGCATCAGTGAGCTAGAAGACAAGATGGGAAAAAATACCCAAGTAGAGCAACTTCTAGAAAAAAAAAATTAAAAGGCAGGAGGAGAGCCTAAGGGAACTTTGGGACAACACGAAACAAAACAACATCCGCATAATAGGGGTTCCAGAAGGAAAAGAAGCTGAGCAAGGAATAGAAAACCTGTTTGAAGAAATAATGACAGAAAATTTCCCTGATATATGGAAGAAAAACCCACACAAATCCAAGAAGCTCACAGAGTCCCAAGCAAAATGAACCCCAAAAGACCGATGCCAAGGCACATTATAATTAAATTGGCAAACACCAATGACAAAGCAAGAATCTTAAAAGCAGCAAGAGAGAGACAGAAAGTTACATACAAAGGAACCCCCATCAGACTAGCAACTGATTTCTCAATGGAAACTCATCAGGCCATAAGGGAATGGAATGAAATATACAAAGTCATGCAAAGGAAGGGTCTGAATCCAAGAATACTGTACCCAGCAAGGCTAAAAATCAAAATTGAAGGTGAAATCAGGAGCTTCACAGACAAAAAAGGACTAAGGGAATTTATTACCAGCAAACCAGCAATGCAAGAAATGCTAAAGGGTCTGCTGTAAAAAATAAATAAATAAATAGGAAGCGAAGAAGGAACACAGGGGTAAAGAATAAAACTGGCGACAAATAAGTACCTATCAATAATAACTTTAAATGTAAATGGATTAAATGCCCCAATCAAAAGACATAGGGTAACGGATTGGATAAGAAAACACGACCCATATATCTGCTGTCTACAAGAAACCCACCTCAGAAAAAAAGACACACACAGACTGAGGGTGAAGGGATAGAAAAAGGTTTTCCAGGCAAATGGAACTGATAAAAAAGCTGGAGTAGCAATACTTATATCTGACAAATTAGATCTCAAAGTGAAGGACATAACAAGAGATAAGGAAGGCCACTTCATAATACTAAAGGGAGCAATCCAACAAGAAGAAATAACTCTGGTAAACATATATGCACCCAATACAGGAGCACCCAAATACATAAAAAATCTCCTGGAGGATATCAAGGGAGAGATTGACAGCAATACAATCATAGTAGGAGACTTTAATACCCCACTATCAACATTGGACAAATCCTCTAAACCAAAAATCAGCAAAGAAACATCAATCCTAAATGACTCACTAGACCAGATGGAATTAATTGACATCTTCAGAACATTTCACCCCAAAGCTACAGAATATACATTCTTTTCAAGTGCACATGGGTCATTTTCAAAGATAGACCAAAGTCTCTTCAAATTCAAGAAGATAGAAATCATATCAAGCAACTTCTCAGACCACAGTGGCATAAAACTGGAAATCAACTAAAATAAAAACAGCCCAAAGGAATCAAACACATGGAGACTAAACAGCATGCTCTTAAACAATGACTGGGTTACCAGAGAGATCAAAGAAGGAATAAAAAACATCATGGCAACAAATGACAATGAAAACACTACAATCCAAAATCTATGGGACACAGCGAAGCAGTCTTGAGAGGGAAGTTCATAGCTCTACAAGCCTACTGCAAAAAACAAGAAACAATGGTAATAAATTATGTAACCCTACAACTCAAAGAGTTAGAAAGAGAGCAACAAGAAAAGCCCAGTGTAAGCTGAAGGAAGGAAATAATAAAGATCAGAGCAGAGATAAACGACATAGAGACCAAAGAAACAATACAAAAGATCAACAAAACCAAGAGCTGGTTCTTTGAAAGGATAAACAAGATTGATGAACCTCTAGTCAGGCTCACCAAGAAGCAAAGAGAGAGGACCCAAATAAACAAAATCAGAAATGAAAGAGGTGAAATAACAACAGATCCCGCCGAAATACAAAGGATTGTTAAAAAATACTACGAACAACTCTATTCCAACAAACTGGAAAACCTGGAGGAAATGGACATATTCCTAGAAAAATGTAACCTTCCAAAACTCAGTCAGGAAGAATCTAAACAGCTCAATATGCCATAAGTATCGAAGAAATTGAAGCAGTCATCAAAAAGCTTCCAGCAAACAAAAGCCAGGGCCAGACGGCTTCACAGGAGAGTTTTACCAAACATTCAAGGAAGAACTAAAACCTATCCTCCTCAGACTATTCCAAAAAATTGAAGAGGAAGGAACACTTCCAAGCTCCTTCTATGAAGCCAGCATCACCCTAATACCAAAACCAGATAAAGACAACACAATGAAGGAGAATTACAGGCCAATATCCCTCATGAACGTAGATGCGAAAATCCTCAACAAAATTCTAGCAAATCGGATCCAGCAGTACATCAGAAAGATCATACACCATGACCAAGTAGCGTTTATCCCAGGAATGCAAGGATGGTACAATATCCGCAAATCAATAAATCTGATACATCACATAAACAAATTGAGAGATAAAAATCACATAGTCATATCAATTGATGCAGAAAAAGCATTTGACAAAATCCAACACCCTTTCTTGATAAAAACTCTCAAAGTGGGAATAGAAGGATCATACCTCAACATCATAAAAGCTATATATGATAAGCCCACAGCTAACATCATACTCAATGGGCAAAAACTAAAACATTTCCCCTAAGAACAGGAACAAGACAGGGATGCCCACTCTCACCACTCCTGTTTGACATAGTACTGGAAGTATTAGCCATTGCAATTAGACAAAAAGAAGAAATTAAAGGCATCCAAATTGGGAAAGAAGAAGTAAAGTTGTCCTTATTTGCAGATGACGTGATATTGTACATAAAAAACCCAAAAGACTCCATCAAAAAACTAACAGACTTAATAAATGAATTCGGCAATGTAGCAGGATACAAAATTAACGCTAAGAAATCTATGGCATTTCTATATACCAATAGTGAACTTACAGAAAGAGAGACTAAAAAAGCAATCCCATTTACCATCGCACTAAAAAAATTAAGATACTTAGGAGTAAACCTAACCAAGGAGGTAAAAGACCTATACGCGGAAAACTACAGGACATTGAAAAAAGAGAAAGAGGAAGAAGTAAACAGATGGAAGAACATACCATGTTCATGGATTGGTAGAATCAACATCATCAAAACGTCCATACTACCCAAAGCAATCTATAGATTCAATGCTCTCCCCATTAAAATACCAACGGCATATTTCACAGACCTAGAAAGAACTCTCCAAAAACTCATCTGGAATAAAAAAAGACCCCGAATAGCCACAGCAATCCTGAGAAAGAAGAATAAAGTAGGAGGGATCTCAATACCAGATTTAAAGCTGTATTACAAAGCCACTGTTCTCAAAACAGCCTGGTACTGGCACAAGAACAGACATATAGACCAATGGAATAGAATAGAAAATCCAGAAATCGACCCAAACCACTATACGCAATTAATATTTGACAAAGGAGGCATGAGCATACAATGGAGTCAAGACAGTCTCTTCAATAAATGGTGTTGGGAAAATTGGACAGATACATGCAAAAAAATGAAACTAGATCACCAACTTACACCATACACAAAAATAAACTCAAAATGGATACAGGACTTAAACATAAGACGGGAAACCATAAAAATACTAGAGGAATCCAGAGGCAGCAAAATCTCAGAAGTATGCCGAAAGAACTTCTTCACTGATACTGCCCCCTGGGGCAATGGAAGCCAAAGAGAAAATAAACAAATGGGACATCAAAATAAAAAGCTTTTGCACAGCAAAAGAAACCATCAACAAAGCAACAAGAAACCCCACTGTATGGGAGAACATATTTGCAAATGTTATCACTGATAAAGGTTTAATCTCCAACATCTACAGGCAGCTTATACAACTTAATAAAAGGAAGATAAATGATCCAATAAAAAAATGGGCAATGGACCTAAATAGAATCTTTTCGAAAGAAGACAGAAGGAAGGCCAAGAGACACATGAAAACATGCTCAAAGTCACTAATTATCTGAGAGATGCAAATCAAAACGACAATGCGATACCATCTCACACCTGTCAGAATGGCTATCATCAACAAATCAACAAACAACAAGTGTTGGTGAGGATGCGGAGAAAAAGGAACCCTCGTGCACTGCTGGTGGGAATGCAGACTGGTGCAGCCACTGTGGAGAACAGTATGGAGTTTCCTCAAAAAACTGAAAATGGAACTCCCATTTGACCCAGTAATCCCACTCCTAGGAATATATCCTAAGAAACTAGAAACACCAATCAGAAAGGATACATGCACCCCTATGTTCATAGCAGCACAATTTACAATAGCTAAGATTTGGAAACAGCCTAGGTGCCCGTCAGCAGATGACTGGATCAGAAAACTATGGTACATCTACACAATGGAATACTATGCTGCCATAAAAAAGAAGAAATTACTACCATTTGTAGGCACCTGGATGGAATTAGAGAAGATTATGCTAAGTGAAATAAGCCAGTCAATGAAAGAGAAATACCACATGATCTCACTCATTTGTGGATAATAAAAAACATTATAAACTGATGAACAAAGAGATAGATACAGAGGCAGTAAAGCATCAAACAGACTGTCAAATTACAGCAGTAAGGTTAGGGAGAGGTGGGGGAAATAAGAGATCAACTGAAGGACCTATATGCATGCATATAAGAGTAACCAATGGATGCAAAACATTGGGGGGTGAGGGCATGTATGGGAGTGGGGTGGGGAGGCAATGGTAAGATATGTACACATATAATACCTTAATAAAAAAAAGAAGAAAAATCAGTGTTGGATTTTGTCAAATGCTTTTTCTGCATCAATTGATATGATCACGTGATTTTTGTCTCTCAGTTTGTTTATGTGATATATAACGTTTGTTGATTTGTGAATATTGTATCAGCCTTGCATCCCCAGAATAAATCCCACTTGGTCGTGTGATCGTTCTAATGTAATGCTGGATCCAATTTGCTAGAATTTTGTTGAGGATTTTAGTATCTGTGTTCATCAGGGATCTTGAACTATAATTCTCTTTCTTTGTAGTGTCTTTATCTGGTTTTGGGATTAGGGTAATGCTGGCTTCATAGAAAGAGCTTGGAAGTGATCCTTCCTCTTGAATTTTTTGGAATAGTCTGAGGAGGGTAGGTTTCAGTTCTTCTTTGAGTGTGTCCTCTTTGGAGAAGTGTCTGTTTAGGTCCTTTACCCATTTATTAATTGGATTGTTTGTCTTCCTGGTGTTGAGTTGTGTAAGTTCTTTATATAATTTGAAAATTAACTCCTTGTTTGATGTATCATCGGTAAATATGTTCTCCCATACAATAGATTCTCTTTGCATTTTGTTGATGCTTTCTTTTGCTGTGCAGAAGCTTTTTAGCTTGCTGTAGTCCATTTGTTTGTTTATCCTTTTCTGAGTTTCCTTTGCCCTAGGAGATGTATCTATAAACATATTGCTATGGAGACGTCTGAGATTTTACTGCCTATGTTTTCTTCTAGGATTTTTATGGTTTTGCGACTTACACTTGGGTATGTTATCCATTTTGAGTTTATTCTTGTTTATGGTGTAAGTTGGTGGTCCAGTTTCATTTCTTTGCATGTACCTGTCCAATTTTCCCAAAACCATTTATTGAAGAGACTGTCTTACTCCATTGTATGCTCTTGCCTCCTTTGTTAAATATTAATTGTCTATATTGGCATGCGTCAATTTTTGGGGTCTCTGTTCTGTTCCATTGGTCTAGAGGCCTGTTCTTGTGTCAGTACCAGGCTGTTTTGGTTACAATGGCTTTGTAGCATAAGTTGATATTCAGCATTGTGATCCCCCCAACTTTGTTCTTCTTTCTCAAGATTGCTGTGGCAATTCGGGGTCTTTTTTGGTTCCATATAAGTTTTTTGAATATTTGTTCTAGATCTATGAAATATGCTGTTGGTGTTTTAATAGGGATTACATGAATCTGTAGATTGCTTTGGGTGGTATGGCAATTTTAATGATTTAATTCTAGCAATTCATAAACACAGTATATGCTTTCCCTTGTTTATATCTTTCTCTATTTCCTTTTTCAATGCCCTATAGTTTTCTGAGTACAAGTCTTTTGCCTCCTTGGTTAAGTTTATTCCCAGGTATCTTATTTCTTTGTTGCAGTGGTAAATGGGATTGCTTTTTAGTTTCTTTTTCTGAGAGTTCATTATTGGTGAATAAAAATGCCACTGATTTCCGGATGTTAATTTTGTATCCTGCTACATTACCAAATTTATTTATTAAATCTAGTAGTTTTTTTGGTTGAGTCTTTAGGGTTTTCTGTGTACACTATCATGTCATTTGTGAATAATGACAGTTTCACATCATCCTTTCCTGTTTGGATGCCTTTTTATTTCTTCTTGTCTGATTGCTGTGGCTAGACTTCCAGTACTGTGTTGTATAAGAATGGTGAAAGTAGACATTCTTGTCTTCTTCCTCATCTTTAGGGACATGCTTTTAATTTTTCCCCCATTGAGTATGGTGTTGGCTATAGGTTTTCATGTATGGCCTTTATTATGATGAGGTATGATCTCTCTATTCCCACTTTGATAAGAGTTTTTATTAAAAATGGGTATTGTACTTTGTCAAATGCCTTTTCTGCATCTACTGGATTTTTATCCTTCGTTTTGTTAATGTAGTGTATCACATTTATTGATTTGTGAATATTGAACCATTCTTGCACCCCTGGAATAAACCTCACTTGGTCATGGTGTATGATCTTTTTAATGCATTACTGGATCTGATTTGCTAATATTTTGTTGAGAATTTTAGCATCTATGTTCATCAGGGATATTGCGCTGTGATTTTCTTTCTTTGTAGCGTCTTTATTGAGTTTTTGAATTAGCAAAATGCTGGCCTCATAAAAAGAGCTGGGAAGTCTTCCCTCCTCTTGAATTTTACCCTGTTCTGATTAGAGCATTTAAGCTATTTACATTTAAAGTCATTATTGACAGGTGTGTATTTATTGCTGTTTTATTTTTTATAGCTATATTCCTCTCCCTTTTTTTGTTCCTTTTCTTAAAGAAGATCCTTTAACATTTCTTGTAATACCAGTTTGGTGGTGAAGAACTACTTTGGCTTTTTCTTGTCTTGAAAGTTCTTTAGTTCACCTTCAATTTTGAATGATAGTGTGCTGAGTAGACTAGTCTTCCCACTACTTTGAATATTTCATGCCATTCCATTCTGGCATGAAATGTTTCTGTCGAGAAATCTGATGACAGTCTTATGGGAGCTCCCTCATAGGTAACTGTCTATTGCTGCTTTTAATATTTTCTCTTTGTCTTTAATTTTTGCCATTTTAATTATGATGTTTCTTGGTGTAAGCTTCTTTGGGTTCATCTTGTTTGGGACTCTGTGCTTCCTGGACTTTTGTGTCTTTTTTCTTCACCAGGAAGTTTTCATACATTATTTCTTCAAATAGGTTTTAAAATTTATTTTATTTTTAAATGAATTTTTAAAGAGAGGAAGGGGGGGAGAGAGAGAGAGAGAGAGAGAGAAACATTGATGTGTGAGAGAAATATCAATTGATTGCCTCCCACACATGCCCTCACTGAGTATTGAACTTGCAACCTGGGTATGGGCTCTAACCAGGAATTCAACCTGCCTATTTCTGGTGTATGGAATGATACCCCAACCAACTGAGCCATACTGGCCATGGCCAACTAATTTCTTGATCCCTTGCTCTCTCTTATGTCTTTCCGGTATCCCAGTGATGCAGATGTTGTTACACTTCATGTTGTCCCAAACGTCTCTTAAACTAGTCTTATTTTTTAAAATACATTTTTCTTTTTATTACTCTGATTGTTTTCTGCTACCTTGTCTTCCAAATGGCTGATTTGATCCTCTGCTTCGTCTGATGTACTTCCTGTGACTGTCCCTGGGCAACCTATTTGGAGCTACAAAGCTATCCACAGTTTGTGGCTGCCTCTGCTGGGCCTGAGTGTGCATGGATAGGACCAAGCTGTACACCAAGTCCAGCTTCCAGCAGCACCAAGCCCAGGGGTGGTCGGCAAAAGGCCCAAGTCACCCCATGGTCTGCCTTCACCTGACTCTACCTGCTGGATGCCTCTTAGGCTCAGTCACTGAAAGAGCCTCTAGTAGTAACTCGTGTTGCATGAGGTAGGTTCTCAGTCACCACGTAGGGGCAAGTGGTATTCACCAGACTGATACAGGTTCAAATTTGGTGCCAGTGCCTGGACTTGAGACCACTCAGCAAATGTCCCAGGGTATACCAAGTTTAGCTGCAACCCACTGGTGCCACTAGACCTTTGTGGTGGGGTGAGGTCTAGGGAGTTGTCAGGGTGAGGACAACAGAGTTTATCAGGTACAAACAGACCAAGATTTGGCCATGTGAATGGAATGGTCCCTATCCTAGTGTAACACAACTCAGTCTGTCCCAGATTCTGCTGAGAGCCCAAGATCAATAGGGCAGGGCCACCGAGAGTCAGGAGGGTTGAGCTAGTGGATCTTCCATGAGGAGGAGGCGTTGATCAGGCTTGGGAGAAGGTGGGGATGTGGTCCCTGCACCAGAGCCACACAACTCAGTCTGCCCTGGATTCTTCCCAGTCCTCCTGGGGAGCCTGAGCTCAGCAGGGCAGGGCTACCAGGAGTTGGGATGATGGGACTGTCGAAAATTGTAGCATGGGGCTAGTGGATCTCCCGTGAGGGGATGGCCCTGGTTAAGCTCACAGGTCGGTAGTGGGAATGGCCCCCATGCCAGTGCCACACAAGTTAGTCACTGACACCCACTGAGTCTGCCTAGACATTTATACCATGGGTTCAGGCAACTGACTCCTCTGTAGGGTGTGAGCTCTGTCGGGTGGGGTAACAGGAAGTCCAGAGGGTAGGGCTATTGCAATCCTCCAAACTGATGCCATAAGGAGGTGAGTGCTCCACCCAACAAATATGGTGTCAGTGATGTGGGAGAGGGACTCAGCACAAGGATCCTGGTGTCTATCCCTTTAGCTTCGACCTGTAGCCACACACCCAATCTCTCCTCACACAACTCTCATCCACTCTGCCCTTCCTCTGCTGGCGCCCAGGTTGAATGGCTATGAATGAGATTTTGTGCAATGGCCTTTTGTTGTTAATCCTTACCTGAATATATGTCTTCCATTGATTTTTTTAGAGTGAGAGGGAGAGGGAAAGACACAGAGAAAGAAACATTGATGTGAGAGAGACACATTGATTGGTTGCCTTTTATACACACCCCAACCAGGGCCAGGAATTGAGCCCATAACTGAGGTATGTGCTCATGACTGGAATCAAACCCAGAACCCTTCAGTCCATGGGCCGATGCTCTATCCATTGAGCCAAAATGACTAGGGCATGCACTGGCCTTTTAAGAGGGCACCTATGTCTTTAGTAGACTCCTGTCTCTCCTTGGTGGACAGAATCCCTGCTGATTTTCACAGCCAGACAGTATTTGGGTGCCTCTTCCTGGCTCCAGTGCTCTGTGCTGTGGAGCTTGGTGTGGGGTTGGGACCCCACAGTCCTCAAGGGGAATCTTTGCAACTGAGATACCCCTCCAGATTCTCAGCTACCACCCATGGGATCAGGGTCAGCCATTTTTGTGTCTCTGTCCTTCCTACCAGGCTTGATGTAGCTTCTTCCATAAATCCTTGGTTATAAGAACTTCTGTTCAGCTAGTCTTCATTTGGTTTTTCAGGTTGTTTGTATTTTAGTTGTAATTCGTTTGTTCCTGGGAGGAGATAAATGTAACTTCTACCAGTCCTGCTGCTATTTTGAATCTCCATATTTTATTTTGAAACATCATTTTTCAGGTCTATTATGTTTTTTTAAAGTGTTTTTATTTTAAATATTTTTATTTTTATTGATTTCAGAGAGGGAGAGGAAGAGAGAGATAGAAACATCAATGATGAGAGGGAATTATTGATCAACTGCCCCCTCCACCTCCACAACCGCGCCCCCCCCCCCCCCCCCCCCGCCACTGGGGATTGAGCCTGCAACCTGGGCATGTGCCCTGACCAGGAATTGAATCATAATCTCCTGGTTCATAGGTAAATGCTCAACCACTGAGTCATGTTGGCAGGCTGTTTTTCTTTGTTGTTATTTGTTTATTTGTTTGTTTAGTCCTGTTGGTTTTAAGGTATTGTTTTTTATTTTGAACAGTTTTACTTTCACCAGGCATGGTTTTCTTTGTACTCATATTGGGGCAGTTAGAGCATCATGTGTTTGTGGGTGTATGTCTTTCAGCAGCTCTAGAATATGGGTTATCACATACCTCATATGCATCTCTTCCTTTCTTCTTAATTCTTTTTTCTTTCCTCTCTTCTTTATTATAGATATTTTCTTTCAATCTGTCGTCCAATTCACTCGTCTATTCTATCTAATCTGCTGTCAAACCCATCTGTAGTGTGTTTCCTTTCAGTTATTTTATTTTAGAGTTTTATAATTTCCAATGAATTAATTTTTATAGATTCTAGACTCCATAGTAAAATTTTTATATTTGATACATTTTCTTTCACATTTAAAAATATTAATCATGGTTATAACACAATCTGATAAACATAATAACCTATCATCTGATATTGCCTTCTTTTTTTTGGTTTTCTTTTTACTCCTCACCTTGGCATGCCAATGAATTTTTGACTGACTGCCAGATATTGTGTGAGGAAATGTATTAATATGGATGCTGTTATCTTATAGGCAGAGAGAGGATGACTAAAAACTTTAGTCCCTTCAGTATCATGATGACTCAAGGCTGCATTGCAGTTTTGATCAGGTTTATCTATGTTTGACTTCCCTCCAGTCTTGGTATAGTTCTCCAAGGATTCCTGCAGAGACTTGGAGTGTGGATGGAGGTCCCTTGGCTCCAGACACTCAACTCTAATATTTATCTTCCTGGTAATACAAGATACTAAAATTCCACTCTAGTTTATAGAGGTTTTCTGTGTGGCTTCTTAGTCTCCCACCCCATGCAGCTTTGGAATTCATCAGATGTCTTAAGGTGAATGTGGTTGAAATGGGGATTGATTCTACAAGGTCCCTTTTCACTGGGACTTGGCTGCTCAAGCTCTAATTTCATCACTCTGTCTACACAAGATGTCCACAGCTTGACTGCTTTCCCTGTGTCTTAATAGCAACCCCGTGGCTGGATTTTCATTGCACTCCAAACCTAGAGGCAGAAGTGCTTTGGGGAGAAGAAGGTGCTCTGTGTGGCCCAATCTTTGAGCAATTCCCTTTTACCTTCCTCACTCACTTCACACCTACCCCTGCAGGAGAACTCTGACCATAACTCTCACCTCCATTAGACTGTCTCTTCCAGGTTTTAATCAAAGACTGCCTCCCATTTATCATTTATCAATCCACCTAAATGCCACTCCTTAGTGAGATATGCTCAGACCACCAAATATAAGTCACCAATCAGACCCTTCTTTCTAGCATGTCACCTGTTTTATTTCATCATAGCACTCAACATACCATTATGTCATTATTGTCATAGTTTATGTTTGTTTGTCCTCTTCCCATTAGAAGGAAAGCTCTGTCAGAACAGAGACTGTGCTGCTCACCATAACATACTCAGCCACCATCATGTGCCTGCATACTGTGGGCCATCCATTGACTTTAATTGGGTCAATGATCAAATGGATGAATGAATGAAGGAATGAAGGAATCTATAACATGAACCCTCTGAGATTCTATATGTATTCACTTTAGTTTAATGGGACATACACATGTTAAAAATTGATCATATCTGCCCTGGTCAGTGTGGCTCAGTTGGTTGGGCATTGTCCCATGCACCAAAAGGTTGCTGGTTTGATCTGGTCAGGGGCACATGCCTGGGTTGTGGGCTTGATGCCTGGTAGGGGGTGTGCAGGAGGCAGCTGATTGATGTTGCACTCTCTCATTGATGTTGTTTTTTCTATCTCCCTCTCCCTTCCTCGCTGTCTAAAAATCAATAAACTATACTTTAAAAAATTTGATGATATCCAGTGTTGGTAAGCATGTGGAGAATCAGAATGCTCAAACACTTATAGTGGGTGTGTAAATTGGTACAACCATTCTAGAAACTCTTTAGAAATATCGGCTAAAGCTCAAATGCAGGCTTACCTATGTCCTTACCCATGTGACCCCCAAGATATATTCAAGAGTATTCATAGCAGCTTTACTCATCAGATTCCCAGATTGGAAATAACCCAAATGAACCAGAAGAGGAAAAGTAAAAGTAAACCATTGTGTCAGAAACATGTATATCAATACAAGAGAACAGAGTATTGCTCCATGTAATATGATAGAGCTCACAGACATCATATTGAGTGGAAAAAACACGCCCAGAGGACAAATAATATGACTCATTAATGTGAGATCAAAAATAGGCCAAGGTCAAGATGGTGGTTACTTTGAATAATCAATGGAAGACTTGCTGAAGAGAACCCTGCTAACTGAGGACCGAAAGTGGAGACCACATAGAGACTGGTAGGAAGGGCAAAGGCGCAAAAGGACTGGCTGGGCTGCCACAGACAGCAACTGAAGTTCTGGAGAGATATCTCATCAGTGCGGGGTTGTCATTGAGAACTCTGGGGTCTAATCCCCAGCTGGGCCTCCCAGCAGAGAGCACCAGAACTGAGAAGGGTAACCATGTAACATCTGGCTGTGAAAAGCAGCAGATTCCTGCCTGCCAGGGAGAGGTGGCTAGAAATGCAGGCACCCTCTTAAGGGCCAACATACAACATTTTGAGTGCAGCCACTCACCTTGTGCTCTGGCAGAGGTAGGGAAGAGTGGATTGGAGCTGGGTGAGCAGAAGACAGGTTTGGGGGCTCTGGGGTCAGAACCCAGAAGGCAGACAGAATGGTTTCCTGTGCTGAGTAATTACCTCACACTGTGGAGGCCATCTTTCTCACATGGACATTTGCTATAGGGGTGCCTCGCCTGGGGGTAAGACAGTTGATCCACCCTATTGGAAAACACCTTGCCCCATAGTGCAGACTTTCTGAGGCCCAATAAGAGACTACGAATAACAATTAGCCTCCAGGCAGAAGCAATTGCCCCACCCTGTTGAAAAAAATCTTGTGCCACACCTATGGATGATTGCCTGAGGGCAAGTCAAGATGAAATCCTATCAGTCTGTAGACAAAGATGGTCTCTGGAGGCTTTGAGTCTTTGCCTGATCTAATTAGTCAGAAACAGCATTTGACACTGTCCTGCACTAGAGATGAGAGGCATAGCAGATCTACCTAATACATAGTCACAAACCCAAACAGCCAACCAAAATGAGGAGACAAAGAAACAATCCCCAAATGAAAGAAGAGAATTCTACAGAAGAAGACATAAATGAAATGGAGATAAGAAATTTATCTGATATAGACTTCAGAATAATGATTGTAAAGATGTTTAATGGCATGAGAAAAGATATAGTAACTATGAAAACAGAAATAAGGAATGACATAGCACAAGTAAAGAACACATTGGAAGGAATACATAGCAGAAAGGGGAAGCTGAGGATAGAATCAGTGAATAAGAGGACCAGTTTGAAAAAAAAATCACTCAATCAAAGAACCAAAAGGATAAAACAACGAAAAAACAGGAGGACAGCTTAAGGGAGCTGTGGGACAACTTGAAATGTAACAATATTTGAAAAGCAGGTGTACCAGAAGAGGCAGAAAGGAAGACAGGGATAAAGAACGTGTTTGAAGAAATAATGACAGAAAATTTCCCAAACCTGGTGAAGGAAAAGGTAACACAAGTTCAGGAGGCACAGGGAACCCAAAGCAAGAAGAACACAAACAGGCTCATGCCTAGACACATCATAATAAAAATGCCAAAAATTAAAGACAAAGAGAGAATCTTAAAGGCAGCAAGCGAAGAGCAAACTGTTACCTACAAAGGAGCTCCCATAAGGCTGACACCTGATATCTCATCAGAAACTCTACAGGCCAGAATGGAATGGCGTGAAGTACTCAAGGTAATGGAAAGCAAGGATCTGAAACCAAGATATCATTCAAAATACAAATAGATGACCCAACTATATGCTGTCTACAAGAGACCCACCTCAGAACAAAAGACACACACAGGATGAGAGTGAAGGGTTAGAAAAAATTTTCCATACAAATAGAAAAGAAAAAAAGCTGGAGTAGCAATACTCATATCTGAAATAGATTTTAAAATGAAGGCCATCACAAGAGACAACAAAGGTCACTACATAATACTAAAGGGATTGATCCAACAAGAGCATATAATCCTGGTAAACATATATGCACCCAATATAGAAGCACCTAAGTACATAAAAAAAACTCCTAGAGGACTTTGAGGGAGAAATAAACAACAATACAGTCATAGTTGGGGACTTTAAGACCCTTTGACTTCACTGGACAGATCTTCCAGTCAAAAACTTAACAAGGTCACACTGGATCAGATGGATTTAAATGACATTTATAGAACATTCACCCCAAAGCTGCAGCATATACATTCTTCTCAAGTGCACATGGATCATTCACAAAGATAGATCACGTGTTAGAATACAAAACAAATCTCTACAAGTTTAAGAAGATTGAAATCATATCAAGCATCTTCTCAGATCACAGTGGAATGAAATTAGAAATCAACAACAGTAAAAACACCCCAAAACATTTAAACACATGGAGGCTAAATAGCATGTTATTAAACAATGAATGGGTTAGTAATGAGATCAATAAAGAAATCAAAAACTTCCTGGAAACAAATGAAAATGAACACACAACAACCCCAAATCTCTGGGACACAGCAGAAGCAGTCCAGAGAGGGAAATTCATAGCACTACCAGTCTACCTAAAAAAAAAAGAAACACTAGAAAAATTGACAATAAACTAACCCTACAACTTAAAGAACTAAAAAGAGAACAACAATAAAAGCCCAGAGTAAGTAAAAGGAAGGAAATAATAAAGTTAGAGCAGAAATAAATGACATAGAGACCAAAAAAAAAAAAATACAAAAGATCAATGAAACCAAGAGCTTGTTCTTTGAAAGGATAAACAAGACTGTTGAGCCATTAGCCAGACTCAACAAGAAACAAAGAGAGAGGACCCAAATAAATAAAATCAGAAACAAAAGTGAAGAAGTAACCACTGATACCACGAAATACAAAGGATTGTAAGAAAATACTGTAAACAACTATATGCCAACAAGCTGGACAATGTGGATGAAATGGACAAATATCTAGAAAAATACAATCTCCCAAAACTGAATCAGAAAGAATCAGAAAACCTGAATAGGCCAATAACAACTGATGGAATAGAAGCAGTAATCAAAAAACTCCCAGCAAACAAAAGCTGGCTCTAGATGGCTTGACAGGGAAGTTTTACTGAACATTCAAAGAAGAACTAACATCTGTACTTCTCAAACTATTGCAAAAAATTCAAGAGGAAGGAACACTTCCAAGCTCTTTTTATGAGGCCAGTATTATCCTAATTCCAAAACCAGATAAAGACACTACAAAGAAAGAGAATTACAGGCCAATATCCCCAATGAACATAGATGCTAAAATCCTCAACAAAATATTAGCAAATTAGATCCAGCAATATATTAAAAAGGCCCATATACCATGACCAAGTGGGATTATTCCAGGAATGCAAGGCTGGTACAATATTTGCAAATCAATACATGTAATACATCACATAAAGAAATTGAAAGACAAAAATCACAAATCACATGATCATATCAATAGATGCAGAAAAATTATTCCACAAAATTCAACACCTATTTTTGATAAAAACTCTCAGCAAAATGTGAATAGAGAAAGCATATCTCTACATGATAAAGGCCATATATTACAAACTTACAGCCGACATCATACTCACTGTACAAAAACTAAAACAATATCCCCTAAGAATAGGAACAAAACAGGGATCTCTGCTTTCACCATTCTTATTCAACACTAGAGGCCCGGTGCACAAAGATTTGTGTACTGGGGGGGGGGGGGAGGCGTCCCTCAGCCCAGCCTGCAGTCTGGGACCCCTCTGGGGATGTCCACCTGCCTAAACTGGCAGTTAGACATCCCTCTGGCAGCCTAGGAGCCCTCGGGGGGGTGTCGGACTGACTGCTTAAGCCAGAGAGGCTCCTGCCATCACTGCTGCACTCTCAGCCCTCAGCCTGGCTTGTGGATGAGTGGAGCTCCCCTTGTGGGAGCGCACTGACCACCAGGAGGCAGCTCCTGCGTTGAGCATCTTCCCCCCTGGTGGTCAGTGTGTGTCATAGCGACTGGTCATTCTTGTTCATTCTGCTATTAGGGTCAATTTGCATATTACCCTTTTATTATATAAGGTAGTCCTGGAAGTCCTAGCCACAATGATCAGACAAGAAGAAGAAATAAAAGGCATCCAAATTGGAAAGGAGGAAGTAAAGCTCTCACTACTCACAAATGACATGATATTATACATAGACAACCCTGAAGACTCCCAACAAAAAACTACTAGATTTAATAAATGAATTTGGCAATGTAGCAGGATACAAAATCAACACCCCAAAATTAATGGCTTTTTTATACACCAATATTGAATTCTCAGAAAGAGAAACTAAACAATCCCATTTACCACTACAACAATAAAAATTAAGTTACTAAGGAGTATACTTAACCAAGGAGGCAAGAGACCTATACTCGGAAAACGACAGGATGTTGAAAAAAGAGATAGAAGGAGATATAAAGAAGCGGAAGAATATAGCATGTTCATGGATTGATAGAATCAACATCATTAAAATGTCCATACTACCCAAGGCAATCTACAGATTCAAAGCAATCCCTATTAAAATACCAAAGGAATATTTCACAGATCTAAAACACTCCAAAAATGTTTATGGAGTAAAAGACACGGAATAGCTGAAGCAATCTTAAGAAAGAAAAGCAAAGTTGAAGGAATTACAATATCATATTTGAAGTTACACTAAAAGCAATCGTAATCAAAACAGCCTGGTTCTGGCACAAGAACAGGCATATAGATCAATGGAACAGAACAGAGACCCCAGAAATCGACCCAAGCCATTAAACTCAATTAATATTTGACAAAGGAGGCAAGGGCATAAAATAGAGTCAATAGAGTCTCTTCAATAAATGTTGTTGAGAAAATTGGACAGATACATGCAAAAAAATGAAACTAGCCCACCAACTTACACCATACACAAGAATAAACTCAAAATGGATGAGACTTAAATTTAAGTTGTGAAACCATAAAAATCCCAGAAGAAACCATAGGCAGCAAAATCTCAGACATCTCTTGTAGCAATACTTTTACATATTCATCTCCTAGGGCAGTGGTCGGCAAACTCATTAGTCAACAGAGCCAAATATCAACAGTACAACGATTGAAATTTCTTTTGAGAGCCAAAATTTTTAAACTTAAACTTCTTCTAACTCCACCTCTTCAAAATAGACTCACCCAGGCCATGGTATTTTGTGGAAGAGTCACACTCAAGGGGCCAAAGAGCCTCATGTGGCTCGCGAGCTGCAGTTTGTCGACCACGGTCCTAGGGCAAAGGAAACTAAGGAGAAAATAAACAAATGGGACTATATAAAAATAAAAATTTCTTGCACAGTAAAAGAAACGATCAACAAAATGAAAAGGGAGCCACTGTATGGAAGAACATATTTGACAATGATACATTTGATAAAGGGTTAATATCCAAAATATATAAGGAACTCATACAACAAAACTAAAGGGAGACAAACAATCCAATTAAAAAATGGGTGGATGACCTTAATAGACACTTCTCCAAAGTGGACATACAGATGGCCAAGAGACTTGTGGAAAAAATTCTCAGTCACTGATCATCAGAGAGATGCAAACTAAAACAACAATGAAGTATCACCTCACACCTATCAGAATTGCTACCATCAACAAATGACAAGTGCTGGTGAGGGTATGGAGAAAAGGGAATCCTAGTACACTGCTGTTGGGAATGCAGACTGATGTAGCCATTATGGAAAACAGTATGGAAGCGCCTTAAAAAATTAAATATGAAACTGCCATTTGACCCAGTGATCCCACATTTATATATCCTAAGAAACCCGAAATACCCATCAGAAAGAATGTATGGACATCTATGATTATCGCAGCACAATTTACAATAGCTAAGATCTAGAAACAGCCCAAGTGCACATCAGTAGATGATTGGATAAAAAAAAGCTGTGGTATGTTTATACCAGGGAATACTATGCAGCAGTAAAAAAGAAGGATCTCTTATCCTTTGAGACAACATGGAGGGACCAGGAGAGTATCATGCTAAGTGAAATAAGTCAGTCAGAGAAAGACATGTATCACATAATCTTACTCATATGTGCAATCTAATTAACAAAATAAACTGATTAATGGAGTGTATCCAGAGAAATGGAGGCATCTAACAGAGTGGGGAATCTCTGAGGGAAGACGGGGGAGGGTGGGTGGGAGGGAGGTAATCAACCAAGGACCTTGTATGCATATATGCATGGCCCATGGACACAGACAAAGGGGTGGTAAAGGCCTGGGATGAGGACAAGAGGGTGTTTAGAGGGGGTTGGTGTGTGTGTGTGTGGGTGGGAAATGGGGACATATGTAATACTTTCAACAATAAAGAATTATAAAAAATAAAAAACAAAGAGGGTGATCATCAGTGGATGAGCAGCTGAAAATGTTGTTGGTTGATATGTTTGGGTACATGGGGAAAGCTACGTCTGAACTTCATTGAGCTGTACAAATAAATTAGTGTACTTTACATATGAGTTATACCTAGAAAGGTATAGCTTAGTTTGTGGATGACATGTCATTTGCCAGGCTCTGATGGTAAGTTACCAACCTGCCCGACCGGTGAGGCTCAGTGGTTGAGTGTCGCCCCATGAATCAGGAGATCACCGTTTGATTCCCCTACAGGTTACATGCCTGGGATTGTGGGCTTGAGTCCCAGTAGGAGGCATGCAGAAGGCAGCTAATCAATGATCATCTCTCATCATTGCTATTTCTGGCTCTCTCTCCCTCTCCTTCTCTCTGAAATCAAGGAAAACATATTAAAAAATAAAGGAGTGACCAATGCCACCTGCACACAAGAATTGACTGTCACATGGGGAAGACAATGAACTGGCACTGACAGGTGGTGGAATAGCCTTGACTGACTTCCTCAGTCTTAGAAATTTCTCTGTCAGGACGCTATGCAATGCACACTTGAGATTCCATTACAGGAGACATATGTTTGTAAACACAATGCTCACTCTACCACGGATTAATACCCAAACAGGCACATAGCTGCAAGGAGAAATTTTACTCATCTCTGAAGCTATGGTGAAGGTGAGATAGACTTCTACAAGTTTTGTGTCTCTGACCCTGTGTGTCTCTTCCTGTCTCCAGAGCCCACGGTGGTGTTTGCCAAGGAGCAGTCGGCACACAGCGAGGTGAAGGCCATGGCCGGGGCCAGTGCCACGCTGAGCTGCGAGATGGCCCAGGCCCAGACGCAGGTGACCTGGTACAAAGATGGCAAGAAGCTGAGTGGGAGCTCGAAAGTGCACGTGGAGGCCACGGGCTGCACCCGGCGGCTGGTGCTGCAGCAGGCGGCGAAGGGGGACAGCGGGGAGTACATCTGCGAGGCCGGGGGCCAGAGGGTCACCTTCCACCTAGATGTCCCAGGTCAGTTCTTTGGTGGCACTAACTTAGCTTTGTGTGTAGGTAATGACTACAGCCAGACACACCCTGGTGCTCTTTCCACTGGACCTCACCTGTTTAGCCTTCTATCCTCCATCTCCCATATCATCCCAGTGGTGGGGCCAGACCAGGCTGGGTGGGCAGAGTGTGAGCAGAAGGGAGAGGTGATCCTGTACAAGCGGAGTGGTGCTCAGGTTTTGCTCAGTCATGGTTCCCAGCACCTGCCAGAGCCCTCTGGGTGCTCCTCACCAGCCGGGACTCGGGGTCTACCTTTCAGGTGGAGTCTGAAGTAGACCAGACGTCTTACCTGTGTTATGTGAATTTCCTACTCCCCAAGTCCTGATAGCTCCCAGATGCCCGCACCCAGCAACACGGGCAGAGACACATTGGAATTTCATTACAACAGAAGATGGGGAAGTTCCTGCTACCCAATCTTACTTAGAACCATCTAAGACTGAACAGTGTGTTAGCAAATAGTAGGTTTTTTTTTAGGGCATTCGCTTGCATGTGGATGTAGAACTTACTGGACCCTCACTTGTCACAATATCTAGATCGGAGTATTCTTGCAACGTCTGTGCAAAAAGTAAACAGAGACCAGAGGATTGGCAGGTGTGTGTCAGGGACCTGCACCTGTGAGATCTGGAATATCTTCCTAAAGTACATCTGGTTTCTTTTTGTGTCCTGTGTCAGAATCCCCTGGGAGTCTGATGTATAGAAAAAGACATGGAGAGGAATAAGGAGCTTCTCCCACATTGCACGCCTTGTTGAAGACAAGTAACTATAGCGATAGCCCTTGACTGTGGAGTCAGTATTTATGTCATAGTATTTCCTAACGACACATGTGTATTTATCCCTGTCTGGTTTGTTCACAGAGATGTCTGTGAACTAACTGTGTTTTCCTTTTGTTAGGAGAGTTTTAACCTCACATCGACTTCTAGGTGCCTCTACATAACAGTTTGGTGTTGTATCTGTGTACAATAGTTTGTGGGTGTGTATAGACACAAATAAATCCACCAAACATTTTCAATTGTACTTTAGGAGAATATGACAAATTGTTTTGTAGGAGTAAATATGAAAAGGTTTGCGAAATTGACCAAATTATTAGAAAACTCTATGAAAAGTAACACAAGATTTTGACAGCTCAAATAGTCCTACAACCTTTTTAATAAATGGACCCACAATAAAAAAAGTTCTTATAAGTGAAGATAACACCCCAGTGGCTCCACTGGAATATTACATGAACTACTCGGTAAGGAAATTATTGCATGTTCATGGAGATCCTTCTAGAGCTAGAGAAGGACATACCATCTCGGGCTTATTATGTGGCCCCAACATGACATCTATCACCAACATCTGATAGGGAGAGTCCAAAATAAGGGCCAATCCATTGGGGAGACCAAGGCCAACATCTGAAGCTAAGTACTATCAAAATGAATGGGCAATGTAGTAAGAGGACGATGCACTATAAAGAAAGTCACGGCCCAGCTGTGTGAGCACTAAATAGGTCAGCAAATCCACCGCACTCAGGACATGAGCAGATTGAAACTAAAATATGAAGCGATTGCCTCATCAGTGCAGAGCTGAGTTTTGATAACATTTAATGTCAGAAATCTAGAAGAAATGTTTATCAATACCTATTCATGCCATAGATTCTTAACCAATTATAAAGAAAACGGTTCATCCTTCTTCTGATAAATGATACTGAAGGAAAACCAGCTAATCACACTAAGTGACACTTGACAGCTTTGCCTGTGAGAGCAGGGACCAGGCAGGGGGGCTCACAGTCACCAATTTTGTCAGCAGGAAATAAAGTAAAACGTATAAAAGTATGAAAAACTGAAGTGAAATTCAGATAATATGATTTACGCAAAAGATACATTATTAGAGTTGGTGGGAGTGGGGAAAAGTATTATGGTGCCCCAAATTCCCATGAACAGACACACCACAGAAGAGCAAACAGTAAAGACAGAAAACATAGCCAAGGTCCACCACTTTATGAGTCATCCAAACCATGAAAGAGACAGGCTCAGGAGGCACAGCTCAGTCCCCTAGGAGGCCAGGAGGTGACACACAGAAGGCAGTTGGGAGGTGGAGCCTAGGACCTGTCCCTGGCTGCGTGGGAATGCTCACTGCACATCCGGGAAAGATTTGGTCACCTGGGGCGGGTGTGTGCACACCTCATGGCCTGAAGTCCCTCTGCTAGAGGGTGTTGTGTGGTCAAGAGAAGTCCTTAATGGTGTCCCCAGCAGAGACTGTTCCCTGGGCAGTGGTCAATGTGCAGATGAATGAGCTACTTGTGCTGAGAAGGTGCTGGGGCTTCTGTTGGTCACACAGAGCCTTGTGCATTTTTCTGCCCTGCCACCTTTCTGCTTAGTCCTTCTGTCCCCAGTGCCGTCCTCCTGATTTAGAAAATATCTTTGACACTATGTGTCCCTCCCTGCCTGCAGAGCCAACAGTGGTGTTTGCCAAGGAGCAGTCGGCACACAGTGAAGTGAAGGCCATGGCCGGGGCCAGTGCCACGCTGAGCTGCGAGGTGGCCCAGGCCCAGACGCAGGTGACATGGTACAAGGATGGCAAGAAGCTGAGTGAGAGCTCGAAAGTGCGCGTGGAGGTCACGGGCTGCACCCGGCGGCTGGTGCTGCAGCAGGCGGCGAAGGGGGACAGCGGGGAGTACATCTGCGAGGCCGGGGGCCAGAGGGTCACCTTCAGCCTAGATGTCCCAGGTCAGTTCTTTGGTGGCACTAACTTAGCTTTGTGTGTAGGTAATGACTACAGCCAGACACACCCTGGTGCTCTTTCCACTGGACCTCACCTGTTTAGCCTTCTATCCTCCATCTCCCATATCATCCCAGTGGTGGGGCCAGACCAGGCTGGGTGGGCAGAGTGTGAGCAGAAGGGAGAGGTGTTCCAGTGCCAGCTCATGGTGCTCAGGTTTTGCTCAGTCATGGTTCCCAGCACCTGCCAGAGCCTTCTGGGTGCTCCTCACCAGCCGGGACTCGGGCTCTACCTTTCAGGTGTAGTCTGAAGTTGACCAGACATCTCTTACCTGTGTTATGTGAATTTCCTACTCCCAAGACCTGGTAGCTCTCAGATGCCTGCACCCAGCAACATGGGCAGAGACACGTTGGAATTTCACTACAACAGAATATGGGGAAGTTCCTGCCACCCAGTCTTACTTGGATTCATCTTAGACTGAACAGTGTGTTAGCAAATTGTAGTTTTTTAGAGCACTCCCTTGCGTGTGGAAGTAGACTTTACTGGATCCTCACTTGTCGCAAAATCTAGACCCATGATTTCTTGCAAGGTTTGTGCCCTTAGTAAAGGAGCAGAGTATTGGCAGGTGTGTGCTGGGGACCTGCACCTGTGAGGTCTGGAATATCTTCCTAAAGTACATCTTGGTTTCTTTTTGTGTCCTGTGTCAGAATCCCCTGGGTGTCTGATGTATAGATTTAGACATGGAGAGGAATAAGGAGCTTTTCCTACACTGCACGTATTGTTGAAGACAAGGAACTATAGCGTTAGCCCTTGACTGTTGAGTCAGCATTTTTGTCATAGTGTTTCCTAATGACGCATGTGTATCTATCCCTGTCTGGTTTGTTCACAGAATGTCTGTGAACTAACTGTGTTTTCCTTTTGTTAGGAGAGTTTTAACCTCACATCAACTTCTAGGTGCCTCTACATAACAGTTTGGTGTTGTATCTGTGTACAATAGTTTGTGGGTGTGTATAGACATAAAAACAATCCACCAAACATTTTCAATTGTTACTTTAGGTGAATATGACAAATGATTTTGTAGGAGTAAATATGAAAAGGTCTGTGAAATTGACCAAATTATTAGAAAACTATATGACAGTTGAAATAAGTTTTTGACAGCTCAAATAATACTACAACCTTTTCAATAAATGGACCCACCATAAAAAAAAATTCTTAAAGGTGAATATGACACCCCAGTGGCTCCACTGGAATATTATATGAAATATTCTGTAAGGAAAGTATTGCATGTTCATGGAGATCCTTCTAGAGATTGAGAAGGAGGTACAGTCTCTGCTTTATTACAAGACACCTGCATGGCATCTATCACCAACATCTGATAGGGACAGTTCAAATTAAGGGCCAATCCATTATGAAGACCAAGGCCAACATCTGAAGCTAAGTGGTATCAAAATAAATGGGCAATGTATTAAGAGGACGATGCACTATAAAGAAAGTCTCGGCACAGCTGTGTGAGCACTACAAAGGTCAGCAAATCAACCTCACTCAGGACATGAGCAGATTGAAACTAAAATATGAAGCGATCGCCTCATCAGTGCAGAGCTGAGTTTTGATAACATTTAATGTCAGAAATCTAGAAGAAATGTTTATCAATATCTATTCATGTCATAGATTCTTAACCAATTATAAAGAAAATGGTTCATCCTTCTTCTGATAAATGATACTGAAGGACAACCACCTAATCACACTAAGTGACAGTTAAACCTTTGCCTGTGAGATCAGGGACCAGGCAAGGGGCCTCACAGTCACCACTTTTGTCAGCAGGAAAGCTGGTAATAAAAAAATATATATAAAAGTATGAAAAACTGAAGTGAAATTCAGATAATATGATTAATACAAAAGGTGGGAGTGGGGAGAAATATAGTGTCCAAAATCCCCATGGACAGACACACCATAGAAGAGCAAACAGTAAAGACCGAAAACAGCCACGGTGCACCACTTTGTGAGTCATCCTGTTGCAGAAGACCAAAGAAAAACCAAGCGACACTTTAAAGAAGAGGAGGGCCGAAACCGGTTTGGCTCAGTGGATAGAGCGTCGGCCTGCGGACTGAAGCGTCCCGGGTTCGATTCCGGTCAAGGGCATGTGCCTTGGTTGCGGGCACATCCCCAGTGGGGGATGTGCAGGAGGCAGCTGATCGATGTTTCTCTCTCATCGATGTTTCTGACTCTCTATCCCTCTCTCTTCCTCTCTGTAAAATATCAATAAAATATATATTAAAAAAAAAAAAAAAAAAAGAAGAGGAGGGACATTGTTTAATACACCATCAGACTCAGGGAACAGCCTTCCAAATCTGAGTGCAGAAACATGCGTGGGACTTCTTTTTATCTATCCTTGTGGTCTTTGTACCACAAATATGGATTATGCTTCCGGTCCTTTTCGCGGGCCTTGCAAGAAGGCCCCCAGATGTGTTGGGGGTCTCCAGGCCATATCTGATGGTCTGGCCTGGCGCCAGTGTTAATAACCGTCCCTCCGGGGCAGCACACTGTTCACAATAACAGGTTCTTCAAGAACAGTATCTGGGAAGGAGGTAGTGACTTAATTATAGGTTATCAAGAATGTACACAGAGCTTGCTGGCATGGATTCAGATCACTAGCCCCCAAATATCAGGGTTACATTGTAATAAGCCCTTTTTATTTATTTATTTATTTTATTGATTTTTTACAGTGAGGAAAGGAAAGGGATAGAGAGTTAGAAATATCGATGAGAGAGAAACATTGATTAGCTGCCTCCTGCACACCTCCTATTGGGGATGTGCCCACAACCCAGGTACATACTCTTGCCGGAATCGAACCTGGAACCTTTCAGTCCACAGGCTGATGCTCTATCCACTGAGCCAAACCGGTTAGGGCGGAATTAGCCCCTTTTAGCCTTCTCAATCCAAACCATGGAAGAGACAGGCTCAGCAGGCACAGCTCAGTCCCCTAGGAGGCCAGGAAGGCAGTTGGGAGGTGGAGCCCAGGAACTGTCCCTGGCTGGGTGGGAATGCTCCCTGCACATCTGGGAAAGACTTGGTCACCTGGGGCGGGTGTGTGCACACCTCATGGCCTGAAGTCCCTCTGCTAGAGGGTGTGTGGTCTGGAGAAGTCTTCCACGGTGTCCCCAGCAGGGACCGTCCCCTGGGCAGTGGTCAATGTACAGATGAATGAGCTACTTGTGCTGAGAAGGTGCTGGGCTTCTCAGGTCACACAGAGCCTTGAGGATTTTCCCGTCCTGCCACCTCCCTGCTTAGTCCTTCTGTCCCCAGTGCCGTCCTCCTGATTTAGAAAATATCTTTGACCCTATGTGTCCCTTCCTGTCCGCAGAGCCCACAGTGGTGTTCGCCAAAGAGCAGTCGGCACACAGCGAGGTGAAGGCCATGGCCGGGGCCAGTGCCACGCTGAGCTGCGAGGTGGCCCAGGCCCAGACACAGGTGACATGGTACAAGGATGGCAAGAAGCTGAGTGGGAGCTCGAAAGTGCATGTGGAGGCCACGGGCTGCACCCGGCGGCTGGTGCTGCAGCAGGCGGCGAAGGGGGACAGCGGGGAGTACATCTGCGAGGCCGGGGGCCAGAGGGTCACCTTCCACCTAGATGTCCCAGGTCAGTTCTTTGGTGGCACTAACTTAGCTTTGTGTGTAGGTAATGACTACAGCCGGACGCACCCTGGTGCTCTTTCCACTGGACCTCACTTTCTTAGCCTTCTATCCTCCATCTCCCATATCATCCCAGTGGTGGGGCCAGACCAGGCTGGATGGGCAGTGTGAGCAGAAGGGAGAGGTGTTCCAATACCAGCTGAGTGGTGCTCAGGTTTTGCTCAGTCATGGATCCCAGCCCCTGCCAGAGCCTTCTGGGTGCTCCTCACCAGCCGGGACTCAGGGTCTGCCTTTCTCATGGAGTCTGAGGTAGTCCAGACATCTCTTACCTGTGTCATGTGAATTTCCTACTCCCCATGTCCTGATAGCTCCCAGATGCCCACACCCAGCAACACGGGCAGAGACACGTTGGAATTTCCTTACAACAGAATATGGGGAAGTTCCTGCCACCCAGTCTTACTTGCATCCATCTCAAGACTGAACAGTGTGTTAGCCAATTGTAGTTTTTTAGGGCACTTTCTTGCGTGTGGATGTAGAAGTTACTGGATCATCACTTGTTGCAAAACCTAGTTCCGTGTTTTCTTGCAAGGTCTGTGCAAAAAGAAAACATAGACCAGAGGATTGGCGGGTGTGTGCCGGCGACCTGTTCCTGTCAGGTCTGGAATTCTCTTCCTAAAGTACATCTTGGTTTCTTTTTGTGTCCTGTGTCAGAATCCCCTGGGAGTCTGATGTATAGATTTAGACATGGAGAGGAATAAAATGAGGAGCTTCTCCCACATTGCACGCCTTGTTGAAGACAAGGAACTATAGCGATAGCCCTTAACTGTGGACTCAATATTTATGTCATAGTATTTCCTAAACTCATGTGTATTTATCCCTGTCTGGTTTGTTCACCGAGATGTCTGTGATCTAACTGTGTTTTCATTTTGGTAGGAGAGTTTTAATCTCAAATCGACTTCCAGGTGACTCTACATAATAGTTTAGTGTTATATTTGTGTACAGTAGTTTGTGGGTGTGTATAGATACAAAAAAATATCCTCTATACATGTTTAATTGTTACTTTAGGAGAACATGACAAATTCTTTTGTAGGAGTAAATATGAAAAGTTTTGAGAAATTGACCAAATTATTAGAAAAATATATGAAAGTGGCATAAGATTTTGCAAGTTCAAATAGTCCTGCAATCCTTTCAATAAAAAGAACCACAATAAAAAAAAAGTTAGTATAGGTCAATATGACACCCCAGTGGCTCCACTGGAAGATTATATGAACCATTCTGTAAAGAAATTATTGCATGTTCATGGAGATACTTCTAGAGATAGAGAAGGACATAGAGTCCTGGCTTAATATGTGGCATCAGCATGACATCTATCACCAACATCTGATAGGGAGAGTTCAAATTAAGGGCCAATCCATTGTGGAAACCAAGGCCAACATCTGAAGCTAAGTAGTATCAAAATGATCAGCATTTTATTAAGCGGACAAAGCACTATAAAAAAGTCACGGCCCCACTGTGTGAGTACAACAAAGGTAAACAAATGAACATCACTCATGATGTGAGCAGATTGAAACTAAAATAGGAAGCGATCACATTGTAAGTGCAGAGTTGAGTTTTGATAATATTTAATGTCAGACATCTAGAAGAAATGTTTATCAATATCTATTCATGTCATAGATTCTTAACCAATTATAAAGAAAACAGTTCATCTTTCTTCTGAGAAATGATACTGAAGGAAAACCAGCTAATCACACTAAGTGACATGTGACAGCTTTGCCTGTGAGAGCAGGGACCAGGCAAGGGGGCTCACAGTCACCAATTTTGTCAGCAGGAAAGCAGGAAATAAAGTAAAACATATAAAAATGTGAAAAACTGAAGTGAAATTCAGATAATATGATTTATGCAAAAGATACATTATTAGACTTGGTGGGAGTGGGGACATGTATTACGGTGCCCCAAATCCCAATAACAGACACAACACAGAAGAGCAAACAGTAAAGAACGAAAACATAGCCAGGGTCCACCACTTTGTGAGTCATCCAAACCATGGAAGAGACAGGCTCAGCAGGCACAGCTCAGTCCCCTAGGAGGCCAGCAGGTGACACAAGGAAGGCAGGTGGGAGGCGGAGCCCAGGAACTGTTCCTCGGTCGGTGGGAATGCTCCCTGCATATCCGGGAAAGACTTGGTCACCTGGGGAGGGTGTGTGTACACCTCATGGTTTGAAGTCCCTCTGCTAGAGGGTGTGTGGACTGGAGAAGTCCTTCAGGATGTCTCCAGCAGGGACCGTCCCCTGGGCAGTGGTCAATGTGCAGATGAATGAGCTACTTGTGCTGAGAAGGTGTTCTGCAGATCACACAGAACCTTGAGGATTTTCTCGTCCTGCCACCTCCCTGCTCAGTTCTTGGGTCCGAGTGCTGTCCTCCTGATTTAAAAGATATCTTTGACCCTGTTTGTCCATCCCTGTCCGCAGAACCCACGGTGGTGTTTGCCAAGGAGCAGTCGGCACACAGCGAGGTGAAGGCCATGGCCGGGGCCAGTGCCACGCTGAACTGCGAGGTGGCCCAGGCCCAGACGCAGGTGACATGGTACAAGGATGGCAAGAAGCTGAGTGGGAGCTCGAATGTGCACGTGGAGGCCACGGGCTGCACCCGGCGGCTTGTGCTGCAGCAGGCAGCGAAGGGGGACAGCGGGGAGTACAGCTGCGAGGCCGAGGGCCAGAGGGTCACCTTCCACCTAGATGTCCCAGGTCAGTTCTTTGGTGGCACTAACTTAGCTTTGTGTGTAGGTAATGACTACAGCCAGACACACCCTGGTGCTCTTTCCACTGGACCTCACCTGTTTAGCCTTCTATCCTCCATCTCCCATATCATCCCAGTGGTGGGGCCAGACCAGGCTGGGTGGGCAGAGTGTGAGCAGAAGGGAGAGGTGATCCTGTACAAGCGGAGTGGTGCTCAGGTTTTGCTCAGTCATGGTTCCCAGCAATAACCAGAGCCTCTGGGTGCTCCTCACCAGCCGGGACTCGGGGTCTACCTGTCACGTAGAGTCTTAAGTAGACCAGACATCCCCTACCTGTGTTATGTGAATTTCCTCCTCGCCACGTCATGGTAGCTCCCAGATCCCTGCACCCAGCAACACGGGCAGAGACACGTGGAATTTCATTACAACAGAATATGGAGAAGTTCCTGCCACCCAATCTTACTTGCAGCCATCTCAAGACTGAACACTATGTTAGCAAATTGAATTTTTTTAGGGCACTTTCTTGCGTGTGGATGTAGAAGTTACTGGATCCTAACTTGTCGCAAAATCTAGATCCATGTTTTCTTGCAAGGTCTGTGCTAAAAGTAAACATAGACCACAGGATTGGCAGGTGTGTGCCTGGCACCTGTACCTGTCAGGTCTGGAATTCTCTTCCTAAAGTATATCTTGGTTTCTTTTTGTGTCCTGTGTCAGATTCCCCTGGGAGTCTGATGTATAGATTTAGACATGGAGAGGAATAAGGATCTTCTCCCACATTGCACGCCTTGTTGAAAACAAGTAACTATAGCAATAGCCCTTGACTGTTGAATCAGTATTTATGTCATAGTATTTCCTAATGACTCATGTGTATTTGTTCCTGTCTGATGTGTTCACAGAGATGACTGTGAACTAACTGTGTTTTCATTTTGTTAGGTGAGTTTTAACCTCAAATTGACTTCTAGGTGCCTCTACATAACAGTTTGATGTTATATCTGTGTACAATAGCTTGTGGGTGTGTATAGATACAAAAAAAATTCATCAAACATTTTTAATTGTTACTTTAGGAGAATATGTCACATGATTTTTGTAGGAGTAAACATGAAAATGTTTGAGAAATTGACCAAATTATTAGAAAACTGTATGTAAAGTGGCATAAGATTTTGACCGTTCAAATAATCCTTTTCAATAAATGGAACCACAATAAAAAAAAAAGTTCTTATAGGTCAAGATGACACCCCAGTGGTTCCACTGGAAAATTATATGAACTATTCTGTAAGGAAATTATTGCATGTTCATGGAAATCCTACTAGAGCTACAGAAGGACATAGAGTCTCTGGCTTGATACGTGGCAACCCCATGACATCTATCACCAGCATCTGATAGGGAGAGTTCAAATTAAGGGTCAATCCATTGTGAAGACCAAGGCCAACATCTGAAGCTAAGTATTATCAAAATGGATCAGCGATGTATTAAGAGCAGGATGCACTATAAAGAAAGTCACAGTCCAGCTGTGTGAGCACTACAAAGGTCAACAAATCAACCTCACTCAGGACATGAGCAGATTGAAACTGAAATATGAAGCGATCGCATCATCAATGCAGATTTGAGTTTTGATAACATTTAATTTAAGAAATCTAGAAAAAATGTTTATCAATACCTGTTCATGCCATAGATTCTTAACCAATTATAAAGAAAACAGTTCATCTTTCTTCTGAGAATTAATACTGAAGGAAAACCAGCTAATCACACTAAGTGACACTTGAAGGTTTTGCCTGTTAGAGCAGGGACCAGGCATTGGGGCTCACAGTCACCAATTTTGTCAGCAGGAAATAAAGTAAAACATATTAAAGTGAAAAACTGAAGTGAAATTCAGATAATATGATTTATGCAAAAGATACATTATTAGACTTGGTGGGAGTGGGGAAAAGTATTACGGTGCCCCAAATCCCCATGAACAGACACACCACAGAAGTGGAAACTGTAAGGTCCAAAAACATAGCCAAGGCCCACCACTTCGTGAGTCATCCAAACCATGGAAGAGACAGGCTCAGCAGGCACAGCTCAGTCCCCTAGGAGGCCAGGAGGTGACACACGGAAGGCAGGTGGGAGGTGGAGCCTAGGACCTGTCACTGGCTGGGTGGGAATGCTCCCTGCACATCTGGGAAACACTTGGTCAACTGGGGAGGGTGTGTGTACACCTCATGGTTTGAAGTCCCTCTGCTAGAGGGTGTGTGCTCCGGAGAAGTCCTTCACGGTGTCCCCAGCAGGAACCGTCCCCTGGGCAGTGGTCAATGTACAGATGAATGAGCTACTTGTGCTGAGAATGTGCTGGGGCTTCTGCAGGTCCCACAGAGCCTTGAGGATTTTCACGTCCTAACACCACCCTCCTTAGTCCTTCTGTCCCCAGTGCTGTCCTCCTGATTTAAAAGATATCTTTGACCCTGTGTGTCCCTCCCTGTCTGCAGAACCCACGGTGGTGTTTGCCAAGGAGCAGTCGGCACACAGCGAGGTGAAGGCCATGGCCGGGGCCAGTGCCACGCTGAACCTCGAGGTGGCCCAGGAGCAGACGCAGGTGACATGGTACAAGGATGGCAAGAAGCTGAGTGGGAGCTCAAATGTGCGCGTGGAGGCCACGGGCTGCACCCGGAAGCTGGTGTTGCATCAGGCGGCGAAGGGGGACAGCGGGGAATACATCTGCGAGGCCGGGGGCCAGAGGATCACCTTCTACCTAGATGTCCCAGGTCAGTTCTTTGGTGGCACTAACTTAGCTTTGTGTGTAGGTAATGACTACAGCCAGACACACCTTGGCGCTCTTTCCCCTGGACCTCACCTCTTTAGCCTTCTATCCTCCATCTCCCATAGCATCCCAGTGGTGGGGCCAGAGCAGGCTGGATGGGCAGAGAGTGAGCAGAAGGGAGAAGTCTTCCTGTACAAGCGGAGTGGTGCTCAGGTTTAGTTCAGTCATGGTTCCCAGCACCAGCCAGAGCCTTCTGGGTGCTCCTCACCAGCCGGGACTCAGGCTCTACCTTTCAGATGGAGTCTGAGTTAGACCAGACGTCTCTTACCTATGTTATGTGAATTTCCTCCTTCCCAAGTCTTGGCAGCTCCCCGATGCCCGAACCCAGCAACACGGGCAGAGACACATTGGAATTTCATTACAACAGAATATGGGGTAGTTCCTGCCACCCAATCTTACTTGCATCCATCTCAAGACTGAACAGTGTGTTAGCCAATTGTAGTTTTTTAGGACACTCCTTGCATGTGGATGTAGAAGTTACTGGATCCTCACTTGTCGCAAAATCTAGATCCATGATTTCTTGCAAGGTCTGTGCAAAAAGTAAAGTAGGAGCAGAGTATTGGAAGGTGTGTTCTGGGGACCTGCTCATGTGAGGTCTGGAATTCTTTTCCTAAAGTACATCTTGGTTTCTTTTTGTGTCCTATGTCAGAATCCCCTGGGTGTCTGATGTATAGATTTAGACATGGAGAGGAATAAGGAGCTTCTCCCACACTGCGCACCTTGTTGAAGACAAGTAACTATAGCGATAGCCCTTGACTGTGGAGTCAGTATTTATGTCATAGTATTTCCTAACGACACATGTGTATTTATCCCTGTCTGCTTTGTTCACAGAGATGTCTGCGAACTGTTTTCATTTTGTTAGAAGGTTTTAACCTTAAATCCACTTTCAAGTGCCTCTACATATCAATTTCGTATATCAATTTCATGTTATATCTGTGTACAATGTTTTTTGGTGTGTATAGATAAAAAAAATTCCACTATACATTTTAATTGTTACTTTAGGAGAATATGATAAATTATTTTGTAGGAGTAAATATGAAAAGGTTTGACACATTGACCAAATTATTAGAAAACTCTATGAAAAGTGGCATAAGATTTAGACAGCTCAAGTAGTCCTACAACTGATTCAATAAATGGAACCACAATAAAAAGTAGTTCTTATAGGTAAAAATGACACACCAGTGGCTCCAATGGAAAATTATATGAACTATTTTTTAAGAACATTAATGCATGTTCATGGAGATCATTCTAGAGCTTGAGAAGGAGTTACAATCTCTGGCTTATTACGTGGCACCAGCATGACCTCTATCACCAACATCTGATTGATAGGGAGAGTTCATAAAGGGCCAATCCATTGTGGAGACCAAGGCCAAAATCTGAATCTAAGTAGTGTCAAAATGGATCAGCAATGTATTAAGAGGACGGTGCAATATAAGGAAAGTCACAGCCCAGCTGTGTGACCACTACAAAGGTCAGCAAATCAACCTCACTTATGACGTGAGCAGATTAAAACTGAAATAGGAAACAATCGCTTCATCAGTGTAGAGTTGAGTTTTGATAACATTTAATGTCAGACATCTAGAAGAAATGTTTATCAATACCTATTCATGCCATAGAATCTTAACCAATTATAAAGAAAACGGATCACCCTTCATCTGATAAATGATACTGAAGGAAAACCAGCTAATCACACTAAATGACACTTGAAACCTTTGCCTGTGAGAGCAGGGACCAGCCAAGGGTGCTCACAGTCACCACCTTTGTCAGCAGGAAATAAAGTAAAACATATAAAGGTGGGAAAAAATGAAGTGAAATTCAGATAATATGATTTACGCAAAAGATATATTATTAGACTTGGAAGGTGTGGGGAGAAATATTATGGTGCCCCAAATCCCCATGAACAGACACACCACAGAAGAGGAAACTGTAAAGTCCAAAAACATAGCCAAGGTCCACCACTTTGTGAGTCATCCAAACCATGGAAGAGACAGGCTCAGGAGGCACAGCTCAGTCCCCTAGGTGGCCAGCACGTGACACTCTGAAGGCAGGTGGGAGGTGGAGCCCAGGAACTGTCCCTCAGTCGGTGGGAATGCTCCCTGCACATCCGGGAAAGACTTGGTCACCTGGGGAGGGTGTGTGCACACCTCATGGCCTGAAGTCCCTCTGCTAGAGGGTGTGTGCTCTGCAGAAGTCCTACTGCAGATACCGTCCCCTGGGCAGTGGTCAATGTGCAGATGAATGAGCTACTTGTGCTGAGAATGTGCTGGGGCTTCTGCAGGTCACACAGAGCCTTGTGTATTTTCTGGTCCTGCCACCTCCCCGCTCAGTCCTTGCGTCCCGAGTGCCGTTCTCCTGATTTAGAAAATACCTTTGACCCTGTGTGTCCCTTCCTGTCCCCAGAGCCCACAGTGGTGTTTGCCAAGGAGCAGTCGGCACATAGCGAGGTGAAGGCCATGGCTGGGGCCAGTGCCACGCTGAGCTGCGAGGTGGCCCAGGCCCAGACGCAGGTGACATGGTACAAGGATGGCAAGAAGCTGAGTGGGAGCTCGAAAGTGCACGTGGAGGCCACCGGCCTCACCCGGCGGCTGGTGCTACAGCAGGCGGCGAAGGGGGACAGCGGGGAGTACAGCTGCGAGGCCGGGGGACAGCGGGTCACCTTCAGCCTAGATGTCTCAGGTCAGTTCTTTGGTGGCACTAACTTAGCCCTGTGTGTAGGTAATGACTACAGCCAGACACAGCCTGTTGCTCTTTCACCTGGACCTTACCTCTTTAGCCTTCTATCCTTCATCTTCCATATCATCCTGTTACAGAAGATGAGAGATAAAGCAAGCCATGCTTAGAGAAAGGGAGTTACATTTTATTACTCGCAGGCCTGAGGGAAATGTGTATTTCTAATTCCAGGGCCCTCAACATGGAGGAAACTTTCATTATTTATACTTTTTCCAGTTTTTTGTTTCCCAAATTTGGAATAAGACTTCTGGGCCTTCCAAGAAAGATGGCCTGCGTGTTGGGAAGGGGCCATGAGACCATATCGCAAAGCCTGGCTTGGTGCCAACACTGACATCTCTATCTGGGGCATAGTATATGGCCTCTCTGGAATAGTTGGAGCCTTATTTTCCTTATTATTTAAGCAAGCAAGCATTTACAGTAGCCAAAATAACAGGGTTAAAATTTCAAACAGCAGTTTTTATATAAGATGGATGCTTCAGTCCCAGTGGTGGGGCCAGTCCAGGCTGGGTGGGCAGAGTGTGAGCAGAAGGGAGAGGTGATCCTGTACAAGCGGAGTGGTGCTCAGGTTTTGCTCAGTCATGGTTCCCAGCACCTGCCAGAGCCTTCTGGGTGCTCCTCACCAGCCAGGACTCGGGCTCTACCTTTCAGGTGGAGTCTGAAGTAGACCAGACGTCTTACCTGTGTTATGTGAATTTCCTACTCCCCAAGTCCTAGTAGCTCCCAGATTCCCACGCCCAGCAACCACGGGCAGAGACATGTTTGAATTTCATTACAACAGAATATGGGGAAGTTCCTGCCACCCACTCTTACTTGCATCCATCTCAAGACTGACAGTGTGTTAGCAAATTGTAGTTTTTTAGGACACTCCCTTGCCTGTGGATGTAGAAGTTACTGGATCCTCACTTGTCGCAAAATCTAGATCCATGATTTCTTGCAAGGTCTGTGCAAAAAGTAAAGTAGGAGCAGAGTATTGGAAGGTGTGTTCTGGGGACCTGCTCATGTGAGGTCTGGAATTCTTTTCCTAAAGTACATCTTGGTTTCTTTTTGTGTCCTATGTCAGAATCCCCTGGGTGTCTGATGTATAGATTTAGACATGGAGAGGAATAAGGAGCTTCTCCCACACTGCGCACCTTGTTGAAGACAAGTAACTATAGCGATAGCCCTTGACTGTGGAGTCAGTATTTATGTCATAGTATTTCCTAACGATGCATGTGTATTAATCCCTGTCTGGTTTGTTCACAGAGATGTCTGTGAACTAACCGTTTTCATTTTGTTAGGAGAGTTTTAATCTCAAATCTACTTCCAGGTGCCTCTACATAACAGTTAGGTGTTATATCTGTGTACAGTAGCTTGTGGGTGTGTATAGATACAAAAAAAACCCAACTATACATTTTAATTGTTACTTTAGGAGAATATGACAAATTATTTTGTAGGAGTAAATATGAAAAGTTTTGAAAAATTGACCAAATTATTAGAAAACTATATGACAATTGACATAAGATTTTGACAGCTCAAATAATCCTACAATCCTTTTCAATAAATGGAACCACACACAAAAAAAATGTTCTTATAAGTGAAGATGACACCCCAGTGGCTCCACCGGAATATTATATGAACTATTCTGTAAGGACATTAATGCATGTTCATGGAGATCCTTCTAGAGCTTGAGAAGGAGTTACAGTCTCTGGCTTATTACGTGGCACCAGCATGACATCTATCACCAACATCTGATATGGAGAGTTTAAATTAAGGGCCAATCCATTGTGGAGACCAAGGCCAAAATCCAAGATCCAATCTGAATCTAAGTAGTATCAAAATGGATCAGCAATGTATTAAGAGAACGATGCAGTATAAAGAACGTCACGGCCCAGCTGTGTGAGCACTACAAAGGTCAGCAAATCAACATCACTCATGACAAGAGCAGATTGAAACTAAAATATGAAGCAATCATCTCATCAGTGTAGAGTTGAATTTTGATAACATTTAGTGTCACAAATGTAGAAGAAATGTTTATTAAAATTTATTCATGTCGGAAGAACTGAAACCTTTCCTCCTCAGACTATTCCAAAAAATTCAAGAGGAAAAAACACTTTTAAGCTCATTCTATGAAGCCAGCATCACCCTAATACCAAAACCAGATAAAGATAACACAATGAAAAAGAATTATAGGCCAATATCCCTCATGAACATAGGTGCCAAAATCCTCAACAAAATTCTAGCAAATCAGATCAAGCAGTACATCAGAAAGATCATACACCATGACCAAGTAGGATTTATACCAGGGATGCAAGGATGGTACAATATCCACAAATCAATAAACCTGATACATCACATAAACAAATTGAGAGATAAAAATCACATAGTCATATCAATTGATGCAGAAAAAACATTTGACAAAATCCAACACCCTTTCTTGATAAAAACTCTCAACAAGGTGGGAATAGAAGGATTATACCTCAAAATAATAAAAGCCATATATGATAAACCCACAGCCAACATCATATTCAATGGGCGAAAACTAATACCATTTCCCCTAGAACAGGAACAAGACAGGGATGCCCACTCTCACCACTCCTGTTCGACATAGTACTGGAAGTACTAGCCATTGAGATCAGACAGGAAGAAGAAATAAAAGGCATCCAAATTGGAAAAGAAGAAATAAAACTGTCCTTGTTCGAAAATGACATGATACTGTACATAGAAAACCCTAAAGACTCCATCAAAAAATTATTAGACTTAATAAATGAATTCAGCAATGTAACAGGATACAAAATTAATGCCAACAAATCTATGGCATTTCTTTACACCAATAGTGAATTTACAGAAAGAGAGACTAAAAAAGCAATCCCGTTTACCATCGCACCAAAAAAATTAAGATACCTAGGAATAAACTTAACTAAAGAGGTAAAAGACCTATACCCAGAAAACTACAGGACACTGAAAAAAGAGATAGAGGAAGACATAAACAGATGGAAGAACATACCATGTTTATTGATTGGTAGAATCAACATCATCAAAACGTCCATACTACCCAAAGCAATCTATAGGTTCAATGCAATCCCCATTAAAATACCAAGGGCATATTTCACAGACCTAGAAAGAACTCTCCAAAAATTCATCTGGAATAAAAAAGACCCCAAATAGCTGCAGCAATCCTGAGAAAGAAGAACAAAGTAGGTGGGATCTCAATACCAGATTTCAAGCTTTATTACAAAGCCACTGTTCTCAAAACAGCCTGGTACTGGCACAAGAACAGACATATAGATCAATGGAATAGAATTGAGAACCCAGAAATCAACCCAAACCACCATGCTCAATTAATATTTGACAAAGGAGGCATGAACATACAATGGAATCAAGACAGCTTCTTTAGTAAATTGTGTTGGGAAAATTAGACAGATACATGCAAAAAAAAAAACAAAACAAAAACAAAAACAAAAAAACTAGACCACCAACTTACACCATACACAAAAATAAACTCAAAATGGATCAAGGACTTAAACATAAGATGGGAAACGATAAAAATACTAGAGGAATCCACAGGTAGCAAAATTTCAGACAGATGCTGAAGCAATTTCTTCACTGATACAGCTCCTAGGGCAATGAAAACTAAAGAGAAAATAAACAAATGGGACTACATCAAAATAAAAAGCTTCTGCACAGCAAAAGAAACCATCAACAAAACAACAAGAAAGCCCATTACATGGGAGAACATATTTGCCAATGTTATCACCGGTAAGGGTTTAATCTCCAACATTTACAGGGAACTCATACAACCTAACAAAAGGAAGATAAACAACCCAGTCAAAAAATGGGCAACAGACCTAAATAGATACTTTTCAAAAGAAGACAGAAGGAAGGCCAAGAGACATATGAAAACATGCTCATAGTCACTAATCATCCGGGAGATGCAAATCAAAACGACAATGTGGTACCATCTCACACCTGTCAGAATGAATATCATTTACAAATCAACAAATGACAAGTGCTGGTGAGGATGTGGAGAAAAAGGAACCCTCGTGCACGCTGGTGGGAATGCAGACTGGTGCAGCCCTTGAGGAGAACAGTATGGAGTTTCCTCAAAAAACTAAAAATGGAACTGCCATTTGATCCAGTGATCCCACTTCTGGGAATATATCCCAAGAAACTAGAAACACCAATCAGACAGGATACATGCACCCCTATGTTCGTAGCAGCACAGTTCACCATGATTTGGAAAGTGCCCATCAGTAGATGAGTGGATTAAAAAACCATGGTACATCTACACAATGGAATGCTATGCTGCAGTAAAAAAGAACTCTTACCATTCCCGACAACATCGATGGACCTGGAGAGCATTATGCTAAGTGAAAAAAGCCAGTCAGAGAAAGATAAATATCACATGATCTCACTCATTTATGGAATATAATGAACAACATAAACTGATGAACAAAAACAGATCCAGAGACAGAGAAACATCAATCAGACCGTCAAACCTCAGGGAAGGTAGGGGAGGAGGGGGGTAAGGGGGAGAGATCAACCAAAGGACTTGTATGCATGCATATAAGCATAACCAATGGATACAGACAACAGAGGGGTGAGGGCATGAGTGGGAGGGATGGGGGGTAATGGGGGAATAAGGACACATATGTAATAACTTAATCAATAAAGAAATTAAAAAATATTGAAAGAGTTTCTTTAAAAAATTTGTTCATGGAATAGATTCTTAACCAATTATAAATAAAAGTTCTTCATTTGATAGATGATACGAAAGGAAAATCAGCTAATGACACTAAGTGACACTTGAAAGCTTTGCCTGTGAGAACAGGGACCAGGAAAGGGGGCTCACAGTCACCAATTTTGTCAGCAGGAAAGCAGGAAATAAAGTAAAACATATAAAGTTGTGAAAAACTGAAGTGAAATTCAGATAATATGATTTACGCAAAAGATACATTATAAGACTTGGTGGGAGTGGGGAGAAGTATTATGGTGCCCCAAATCCCAATAACAGACACACCACAGAAGAGCAAACAGTAAAGACCGAACACATAGCCAAGGTCCACCACTTTGTGAGTCATCCAAACCATGGAAGAGACAGCCTCAGGAGGCACAGCTCAGTCCCCTAGGAGGCCAGGAGGTGACACACGGAAGACAGTTGGCAGGTGGAGCCCAGGAACTGTCCTTCCGTGGATAGGAATTCTCCTTGCACATCCGGGAAAGACTTGGTCACCTGGGGAGGGTGTGTGCACACCTCATGGTCTGAAGACCCTCTGCTAGAGGGTGTGTGCTACGAAGAGGTCCCTCCCAGTGTCCACAGAAGGGACTGTCCCCTGGGAAGTGGTCAGTGTACAGATGAATGAGCTAGTTGTGCTGATAAGGTGCTGGGGCTTCTGCGGGTAACACAGAGCCTTGAGGATTTTCCCGTCCTAACGCCACCCTCCTTAGTCCTTCTGTCCCCAGTGCTGTCCTCCTGATTTAAAAGATATCTTTGACACTATGTGTCTCTTCCTGTCCCTAGAGCCCACGGTGGTGTTTGCCAAGGAGCAGTCGGCACACAGCGAGGTGAAGGCCATGGCCGGGGCAAGTGCCACGCTGAGCTGCGAGGTAGCCCAGGCCCAGACTCAGGTGACGTGGTACAAGGATGGCAAGAAGCTGAGTGGAAGCTCAAAAGTGCGCGTGGAGGCCACGGGCTGCACCCGACAGCTGGTGCTGCAGCAGGCAGCGAAGGGGGACAGCGGGGAGTACAGCTGCGAGGCCGGGGGCCAGAGGGTCACCTTCCACCTAGATGTCCCAGGTCAGTTCTTTGGTGGCACTAACTTAGCTTTGTGTGTAGGTAAGGACTACAGCCAGACACACCCTGGTGCTCTTTCCACTGGACCTCACCTGTTTAGCCTTCTATCCTCCATCTCCCATATCATCCCAGTGGTGGGGCCAGACCAGGCTGGGTGGGCAGAGTGTGAGCAGAAGGGAGAGGTGTTCCAGTGCCAGCTCATGGTGCTCAATTTTTCTCAGTCATGGTTCTCGGCACCTGCCAGAGCCTTCTGGGTGCTCCTCACCAGCCGGGACTCAGGCTCTACCTTTCAGATGGAGTCTGAGTTAGACCAGACGTCTCTTACCTGTGTTATGTGAATTTCCTACTCCCCACGTCCTGGTAGCTCTCAAATGCCTGCAGCCAGCAACACGGGCAGAGACACATTGGAATTTCATTACAACAGAATATGGGGAAGTTCCTACCACCCAATCTTACTTGCATCCATCTCAAGACTGAACAGTGTGTTAGCCAATTGTAGTTTTTTAGGACACTCCTTGCATGTGGATGTAGAAGTTACTGGATCCTCACTTGTCACAAAATCTAGATCCATGATTTCTTGCAAGGTCTGTGCAAAAAGTAAACAGACCACAGGATTGGCAGGTGTGTGCCGGGGACCTGTACCTGTCAGGTCTGGAATTCTCTTCCTAAAGTATATCTTGGTTTCTTTTTGTGTCCTGTGTCAGATTCCCCTGGGAGTCTGATGTATAGATTTAGACATGGAAAGGAATAAGGAGCTTCTCCCACATTGCACGCCTTGTTGAAGACAAGGGACTATAGCGATAGCCCTTGACTGTTGAGTCAGTTTTATGTCATAGTATTTCCTAATGACTCATGTGTATTTGTCCCTGTCTGGTTTGTTTACAGGGATGACTGTGAACTAACTGTGTTTTCATTTTTTTAGGAGAATTTTAACCTCAAATCGACTTCTGGGTGCCTCTACATAACAGTTTGATGTTATGTCTGTGTACAATAGCTTGTGGGTGTGTAGAGATACAAAAAAAAAATCCAGTATACATTTTTAATTATTACTTTAGGAGAATATGACAAATGATTTTGTAGGAGTAAATATGAAAAGGTTTGCAAAATTGTCCAAATTATTAGAAAACTATATGAAAAGTGACATAAGATTTTGACAGCTCAGATAATCCTACAACCTTTTAGTAAATGGAACCACAATAAAAAAAGTTCTTATAAGTGAAGATGAAACCCCAGTGGCTCCACAGGCAAGTTATATGAGTTATTCTGTAAGGACATTATTGCATGCTCATGGAGATCCTTCTAGAGCTAGAGAAGGACATCCAGTCCCTGGCTTATTACGTGGCATCAGCATGACATCTATCACCAACTTCTGAATGATAGGGAGAGTTCAAATAATGGGCCAATCCATTTTGGAGATCAGGCCAACATCTGAAGCTAAGTACTATCAAAATGAATGGGCCATGTATTAAGAGGACTATGCAGTTTAAAGAAAGTCATGGCCCAGCTGTGTGAGCACTACAAATGTCAGCAAATGAACATCACTCATGATGTGAGCAGATTGAAACTAAAATAGGAAGCGATTGACTCATCAGTGCAGAGTTGAGTTTTGATAACATTTAATGTCAGACATCTAGAAGAAATGTTTATCAATATCTATTCATGCCATAGATTCTTAACCAATTATAAAGAAAACGGATCATCCTTCTTCTGATAAATGATACTGAAGGACAACCAGCTAATCACACTAAGTGACACTTGAAACCTTTGCTGTGAGAGCAGGGAACAGGCAAGGGGGCTTACAGTCACCACTGTTGTCAGCAGGAAATAAAGTAAAACGTATAAAAGTGTGAAAAACTGAAGTGAAATTCAGATAATATGATTTATGAAAAAGATACATTATTAGACTTGGTGGGAGAGGGAGATGTATTTTGGTGCCTCAAATCCCAATAACAGACACACCACAGAAGAGCAAACAGTAAAGACCGAAAACATAGCCAAGGTCCACCACTTCCTGAGTCATCCAAACCATGGAAGAGACAGGCTCAGGAGGCACAGCTCAGTCCCTTAGGAGGCCAGCAGGTGACACACGGAAGGAAGGTGGGAGGTGGAGCCCAGGAACTGTCCCTGGCTGATTGGGAATGTTCCCTGCACATCAGGGAAAGACTTGATCACCTGCGGAGGGTGTGTGCACACCTCATGGCCTGAAGTCCCTCTGCCTGAGGGTGTGTGCTCTGGAGAAGTCCATCACGTGTCCCCAGCAGGGACCGTCGCCTGGGCAGTGGTCAATGTACAGATGAATGAGCTACTTGTGCTGAGAAGGTGCTGGGGCTTCTGCAAGTCACACAGAGACTTGAAGAATTTCCCATCCTGCCATCTTTCTGCTTAGTCCTTCTTTCCCCAGTGCTGTCCTCCTGATTTAAAAGATATCTTTGACACTGTGTGTCCCTCCCTGTCTGCAGAACCCACGGTGGTGTTTGCCAAGGAGCAGTCGGCACACAGCGAGGTGAAGGCCATGGCTGGGGCCAGTGCCACGCTGAGCTGCGAGGTAGCCCAGGCCCAGACTCAGGTGACGTGGTACAAGGATGGCAAGAAGCTGAGTGGAAGCTCAAAAGTGCGCGTGGAGGCCACGGGCTGCACCCGGCGGCTGGTGCTGCAGCAGGCAGCGAAGGGGGACAGCGGGGAGTACAGCTGCGAGGCCGGGGGCCAGAGGGTCACCTTCCACCTAGATGTCCCAGGTCAGTTCTTTGGTGGCACTAACTTAGCTTTGTGTGTAGGTAAGGACTACAGCCAGACACACCCTGGTGCTCTTTCCACTGGACCTCACCTGTTTAGCCTTCTATCCTCCATCTCCCATATCATCCCAGTGGTGGGGCCAGACCAGGCTGGGTGGGCAGAGTGTGAGCAGAAGGGAGAGGTGTTCCAGTGCCAGCTCATGGTGCTCAATTTTTCTCAGTCATGGTTCTCGTCACCTGCCAGAGCCTTCTGGGTGCTCCTCACCAGCCGGGACTCAGGCTCTACCTTTCAGATGGAATCTGAGTTAGACCAGACGTCTCTTACCTGTGTTATGTGAATTTCCTACTCCCCACGTCCTGGTAGCTCCCAGATGCCCGCACCCAGCAACACGGGCAGAGACACATTGGAATTTCATTACAACAGAATATGGGGAAGTTCCTACCACCCAATCTTACTTGCATCCATCTCAAGACTGAACAGTGTGTTAGCCAATTGTAGTTTTTTAGGACACTCCTTGCATGTGGATGTAGAAGTTACTGGATCCTCACTTGTCACAAAATCTAGATCCATGATTTCTTGCAAGGTCTGTGCAAAAAGTAAACAGACCACAGGATTGGCAGGTGTGTGCCGGGGACCTGTACCTGTCAGGTCTGGAATTCTCTTCCTAAAGTATATCTTGGTTTCTTTTTGTGTCCTGTGTCAGATTCCCCTGGGAGTCTGATGTATAGATTTAGACATGGAGCGGAATAAAATAAGGAGCTTCTCCCACATTGCACGCCTTGTTGAAGACAAGGGACTATAGCGATAGCCCTTGACTGTTGAGTCAGTTTTATGTCATAGTATTTCCTAATGACTCATGTGTATTTTGTCCCTGTCTGGTTTGTTCACAGAGATGTCTGTGAACTAACTGTGTTTTCATTTTTTTAGGAGAATTTTAACCTCAAATCGACTTCTGGGTGCCTCTACATAACAGTTTGATGTTATGTCTGTGTACAATAGCTTGTGGGTGTGTAGAGATACAAAAAAAAAATCCAGTATACATTTTTAATTATTACTTTAGGAGAATATGACAAATGATTTTGTAGGAGTAAATATGAAAAGGTTTGCAAAATTGTCCAAATTATTAGAAAACTATATGAAAAGTGACATAAGATTTTGACAGCTCAGATAATCCTACAACCTTTTAGTAAATGGAACCACAATAAAAAAAGTTCTTATAAGTGAAGATGAAACCCCAGTGGCTCCACAGGCAAGTTATATGAGTTATTCTGTAAGGACATTATTGCATGCTCATGGAGATCCTTCTAGAGCTAGAGAAGGACATCCAGTCCCTGGCTTATTACGTGGCATCAGCATGACATCTATCACCAACTTCTGAATGATAGGGAGAGTTCAAATAATGGGCCAATCCATTTTGGAGATCAGGCCAACATCTGAAGCTAAGTACTATCAAAATGAATGGGCCATGTATTAAGAGGACTATGCAGTTTAAAGAAAGTCATGGCCCAGCTGTGTGAGCACTACAAATGTCAGCAAATGAACATCACTCATGATGTGAGCAGATTGAAACTAAAATAGGAAGCGATTGACTCATCAGTGCAGAGTTGAGTTTTGATAACATTTAATGTCAGACATCTAGAAGAAATGTTTATCAATATCTATTCATGCCATAGATTCTTAACCAATTATAAAGAAAACGGTTCATCCTTCTTCTGATAAATTATACTGAAGGAATACCAGCTAATGACATTAAGTGACACTTGAAGGCTTTGTCCGTGAGAGCAGGACCTCACAGTCACCAATTTTGTCAGCAGGAAATAAAGTAAAATGCTCATTCTGTGAAAAACTGAAGTGAAATTCAGATAATATGATTTATGAAAAAGATACATTATTAGATTTGGTGGGAGAGAGAGATGTATTTTGGTGCCCCAAATCCCAATAACAGACACACCACAGAAGAGCAAACAGTAAAGACTGAAAACATAGCCAAGGCTCACCACTTGTGAATCATCCAAACCATGGAAGAGACAGGCTCAGGAGGCACAGCTCAGTCCCTTAGGAGGCCAGCAGGTGACACACGGAAGGAAGGTGGGAGGTGGAGCCCAGGAACTGTCCCTGGCTGATTGGGAATGTTCCCTGCACATCAGGGAAAGACTTGATCACCTGCGGAGGGTGTGTGCACACCTCATGGCCTGAAGTCCCTCTGCCTGAGGGTGTGTGCTCTGGAGAAGTCCATCACGTGTCCCCAGCAGGGACCGTCGCCTGGGCAGTGGTCAATGTACAGATGAATGAGCTACTTGTGCTGAGAAGGTGCTGGGGCTTCTGCAAGTCATACAGAGACTTGAAGAATTTCCCATCCTGCCATCTTTCTGCTTAGTCCTTCTTTCCCCAGTGCTGTCCTCCTGATTTAAAAGATATCTTTGACACTGTGTGTCCCTCCCTGTCTGCAGAACCCACGGTGGTGTTTGCCAAGGAGCAGTCGGCACACAGCGAGGTGAAGGCCATGGCTGGGGCCAGTGCCACGCTGAGCTGCGAGGTAGCCCAGGCCCAGACTCAGGTGACGTGGTACAAGGATGGCAAGAAGCTGAGTGGAAGCTCAAAAGTGCGCGTGGAGGCCACGGGCTGCACCCGGCGGCTGGTGCTGCAGCAGGCAGCGAAGGGGGACAGCGGGGAGTACATCTGCGAGGCCGGGGGCCAGAGGGTCACCTTCCACCTAGATGTCCCAGGTCAGTTCTTTGGTGGCACTAACTTAGCTTTGTGTGTAGGTAAGGACTACAGCCAGACACACCCTGGTGCTCTTTCCACTGGACCTCACCTGTTTAGCCTTCTATCCTCCATCTCCCATATCATCCCAGTGGTGGGGCCAGACCAGGCTGGGTGGGCAGAGTGTGAGCAGAAGGGAGAGGTGTTCCAGTGCCAGCTCATGGTGCTCAATTTTTCTCAGTCATGGTTCTCGTCACCTGCCAGAGCCTTCTGGGTGCTCCTCACCAGCCGGGACTCAGGCTCTACCTTTCAGATGGAATCTGAGTTAGACCAGACGTCTCTTACCTGTGTTATGTGAATTTCCTACTCCCCACGTCCTGGTAGCTCCCAGATGCCCGCACCCAGCAACACGGGCAGAGACACATTGGAATTTCATTACAACAGAATATGGGGAAGTTCCTACCACCCAATCTTACTTGCATCCATCTCAAGACTGAACAGTGTGTTAGCCAATTGTAGTTTTTTAGGACACTCCTTGCATGTGGATGTAGAAGTTACTGGATCCTCACTTGTCACAAAATCTAGATCCATGATTTCTTGCAAGGTCTGTGCAAAAAGTAAACAGACCACAGGATTGGCAGGTGTGTGCCGGGGACCTGTACCTGTCAGGTCTGGAATTCTCTTCCTAAAGTATATCTTGGTTTCTTTTTGTGTCCTGTGTCAGATTCCCCTGGGAGTCTGATGTATAGATTTAGACATGGAAAGGAATAAGGAGCTTCTCCCACATTGCACGCCTTGTTGAAGACAAGGGACTATAGCGATAGCCCTTGACTGTTGAGTCAGTTTTATGTCATAGTATTTCCTAATGACTCATGTGTATTTGTCCCTGTCTGGTTTGTTCACAGGGATGACTGTGAACTAACTGTGTTTTCATTTTTTTTAGGAGAATTTTAACCTCAAATCGACTTCTGGGTGCCTCTACATAACAGTTTAATGTTATGTCTGTGTACAATAGCTTGTGGGTGTGTAGAGATACAAAAAAAAAATCCAGTATACATTTTTAATTATTACTTTAGGAGAATATGACAAATGATTTTGTAGGAGTAAATATGAAAAGGTTTGCAAAATTGTCCAAATTATTAGAAAACTATATGAAAAGTGACATAAGATTTTGACAGCTCAGATAATCCTACAACCTTTTAGTAAATGGAACCACAATAAAAAAAGTTCTTATAAGTGAAGATGAAACCCCAGTGGCTCCACAGGCAAGTTATATGAGTTATTCTGTAAGGACATTATTGCATGCTCATGGAGATCCTTCTAGAGCTAGAGAAGGACATCCAGTCCCTGGCTTATTACGTGGCACCAGCATGACATCTATCACCAACATCTGATTGAGAGGGAGAGTTCAAATAATGGGCCAATCCATTTTGGAGATCAGGCCAACATCTGAAGCTAAGTACTATCAAAATGAATGGGCCATGTATTAAGAGGACTATGCAGTATAAAGAAAGTCATGGCCCAGCTGTGTGAGCACTACAAATGTCAGCAAATGAACATCACTCATGATGTGAGCAGATTGAAACTAAAATAGGAAGCGATTGACTCATCAGTGCAGAGTTGAGTTTTGATAACATTTAATGTCAGACATCTAGAAGAAATGTTTATCAATATCTATTCATGCCATAGATTCTTAACCAATTATTAAGAAAACGGTTCATCCTTCTTCTGATAAATTATACTGAAGGAAAACCAGCTAATCACACTAAGTGACACTTGTAGGCTTTGTCCGTGAGAGCAGGACCTCACAGTCACCAATTTTGTCAGCAGGAAATAAAGTAAAATGCTCATTCTGTGAAAAACTGAAGTGAAATTCAGATAATATGATTTATGAAAAAGATACATTATTAGATTTGGTGGGAGAGAGAGATGTATTTTGGTGCCCCAAATCCCAATAACAGACACACCACAGAAGAGCAAACAGTAAAGACTGAAAACATAGCCAAGGCTCACCACTTGTGAGTCATCCAAACCATGGAAGAGACAGGCTCAGGAGGCACAGCTCAGTCCCTTAGGAGGCCAGCAGGTGACACACGGAAGGCAGGTGGGAGGTGGAGCCCAGGACCTGTCCCTGGCTGGGTGGGAATGCTTCCTGTACATCAGGGAAAGACTTGGTCACCTGGGGAGGGTGTGTGCACACCTCATGGCCTGAAGTCCCTCTGCTAGAGGGTGTGTGCTCCAGAGAAGTTCATCACGTGTCCCCAGCAGGGACCGTTTCCTGGACAATGGTCAATGTGCAGATGAATGAGCTACTTGTTTTGAGAAGGTGCTGGGGCTTCTGCGGGTAACACAGAGCCTTTAGGATTTTCCTGTCCTGCCACCTCCCTGCTTAGTCCTTCCATCCCCAGTGCTCTCCTCCTGATTTAGAAAATATCTTTGACCCTGTGTGTCCCTCCCTGTCCGCAGAGCCCACGGTGGTGTTTGCCAAGGAGCAGTCGGCACACAGCGAGGTGAAGGCCATGGCCGGGGCCAGTGCCACGCTGAGCTGCGAGGTAGCCCAGGCCCAGACTCAGGTGACGTGGTACAAGGATGGCAAGAAGCTGAGTGGGAGCTCGAAAGTGCGCATGGAGGCCACGGGCTGCACCCGGCGGCTGGTGCTGCAGCAGGCGGCGAAGGGGGACAGCGGGGAGTACATCTGCGAGGCCGGGGGCCAGAGGGTCACCTTCAGCCTAGATGTCCCAGGTAGGTCCCACCTGCCTCCCTGGGCAGAGAGGACAAGTACCTGGCCAATCAAGTGACAGGCAGTCTTCAAAGGCTGTGCAAGGCCTGTTGGTGTGGTTGCACCTGTTCTGGTTTCTATCGACATGCCCTGCCTCAGGCCTCTGTCCTCTACTGATCTGTGGAGACTGAAGACATAGGCTGAAGACCCTAGTGCAGGCATTCTGGACATCTTTTGTCCCAGATTTTTGCTCCTCTTTGCCACCTCCTCACCTTCCCCAGAATAGAACCTGTCATGGAGGCTTCTGCAGGCTGTTAAGGGCTGAGGCCTGTCGAAATGCCCGTTCTCCTTCTGGGCCAGGAGCAGACAGTTTTCTGTTTTCAGTCCCCCTTTGCAATTGTGGAGTCCAGCCTTGCTCTGGGGAACCTCAGCAGAGGGGCTTCTGGCTTTGGATGCCTTTTTCCTCAGTGGAGTTTGGGTCCCTATCTCTGGCCTTGGGTTCCTAACTATCCAGCAATTGTTAAGTCAGCCCGGGTATCTGGCCTCTGCTTGGGCACATCTGGGCTGGTACTGGTCCTGCTGGTGTGCTACCTGTCCCTTACAGCCCCAGCTGATGACAGCACTTCTGGGTTTCAGAGTCCTGCTATAGGTGTTTGTCTTAAGCTGGCGGGCACGGGCACGGCCCCGTCCCCAGGTGTGGCCCCATCATACAGCCAGCATGTCTTCAGGTGCTCCCCTGGATGGGCTCTTACAGGGACTCTCTTGGGCACCTTCTGGGGTTTTCCCCCTCCCCCTTTGGTGCTGCTGCGCACTCACCCCACATGCTGAAGCACTCAGGCTGTTTCAGCCTCGCAGCCTTTGTCCTGGGCCCAGGCTTCCTTGGAGGGCAGGCATCCATGCCTCTAGGCTTTTGGTTAGACAGTGTGTGGCTCCAGGCCTGCGGTCCCCTGCAGCTGACTCCTCTTGGCCACTCTTCATGGCCCCTGAGAGCCTGGATGGAGGCCATCAGTGGGTGTGGCGCTCTGAGGCGTTCCCTCTTGGGCCTGCTCAGTGGAAGCAGCAGCCAAGGACTGGGTGAGCAAGGCCTTGCATAGCAGTTGGAGCTTGGGCCAGTCCCACTTCAGGTCTTCTCCCATAGAATGGCCTGAAGGAGGCAGGGACCAGGCCAGGGAAGCAGGGTCCCCACTTTCTTGATGACTAACCCTCCTGCTCCTCCCCACTGCACCCCAGAGCCAGAGCCTGAGCCCCCAGCCCTGGAGAGACCTGACCGCAGGGGGCTTGTGGTGGTCAAAGAACACGAGGACATCGTTCTGACTGCCACGATGGCCGCACCTTCCGTGGCTGCGGTGACGTGGCTCAAGGACGGCGTGGAGATTCGCCGCAGCAAACGGCACCAGACGGCCAGCCTGGGGGACACGCACACGCTGACCGTGCGCGGTGCGCAGACTCTGGACAGCGCGGTGTACAGCTGCCGTGTAGGCGCAGAGGCTCAGGACTTCCCCGTGCAGGTGGAAGGTCAGCGCAGCGCAGTCCTCTGCGAACCCCGCTCCTGCTGGGTCTCTCTGAGGGCGAGCAGGCAGTGTCTTGTTGGGGAGTGGGTATGGGTGGGGCTCAGGGCGCACGACCCCAAAGCAAAGCACAGATTGGGTCTCCAGGGCCCGAGCTTCTCCGGGCTGACGTCCTTCCCTTCCGCAGAGGTGGCCGCCAGGTTCTGCCAGCCCCTGGAGCCCGTGAGCGGGGAGCTGGGCGGCACGGTGACGCTGGTCTGCGAGCTGAGCCCGGCACAGGCCGAGGTGGTGTGGCGCTGTGGGAGCACGCAGCTGCGGGCGGGCAAGCGCTTCCAGATGGCGGCCGAGGGGCTCCGGCGCTCCCTCACGGTGTCGGGCCTGCGGGCGGAGGATGCTGGCGAGTACGTGTGCGAGAGCCGCGACGACCGCACCAGCGCCAGGCTCTCAGTCTGCGGTACGCACCACAGCGCGCTCTGGCGGGGCCAGGCGGGGGGGGGGGGGGGGGGGGGGGCAGGGGGGAGGCTGGGCGTTCCGGCGGCTTCACGGAGAAGGTGGTCTTCCGTGGCGTCTGCAAGTGGGGCCTCGCTCCTCCCACCAACTTCTCAAGCGGAGCTCCTGTCCACAGTCCCCCGCGAAGTCAAGTTCACGTCTGGGCTGAGCGCCATGGTCGCGGAGGAGGGCCAAGAGGTCACCTTCCAGTGCGTGGTGACCCCCAGCGACGCGGCGGTCCTGTGGTTCCGGGACGGTGCCCAGCTGCAGCCCAACGAGAAGTTTCGCATGTCGCAGAGCGGCGCCAGCCACAGCCTGACCATCTCGGGTCTGGTACTGGAGGACGCCGGCCAGATCACCGCGGAGGCTGAGGGGGTCACATCCTCGGCTGCTCTCCGCGTCCGAGGTGCGGGGGCGGGGAGGAGGGGTGGCGGGAGTGTGGGCCCCTTATGGGTGGCCTGGCATCCTGCTGCTCTGGCTGATCTCAGGGAACACGGGGTTTGCTGGTTGCAGAGAGAAGCCTGGGGTGGGACGGAAGGGCTGGGCACCTCCTCTGGAAGAGTAAACTGCTGCACTGTGCCCCTGGTCCGGGAACGGATCCACACCCAGCCCCATAGGTGGTGAGATGGGAGGGAGTGGGGTTTGCAGCCCCATGGGTGGTGAGATGGGAGGGAGTGAAAGCAGAGGCAGGAGGGGAGGACACATTTTGCTCGATGAAGCCAGATTGTCTGTGAGAGCCAGCCTTCACCTGAGGATAAATGGGAGCCATCGCAGGTCTTGAGTAAGAGTAATGTGGGCAGATTCACTTTCTGGGGAGGTCATGTTACGGTGTGGGACTGGGAGGTCCACTCCAGTGTGTCTCTCCCTTAACATTCCGGCTCCCAGGGCTCCAATGGAGTGGAGATGCTAATTCTGGTCTGGGGGTGGGGGTGGGGGGGCTCAAAGCCCACCTGTCTCACCAGCGTAGTGCCGAGGCTTCTGGTCACCACACATAGGAGCTCCAGGCACTGGTGCCTGGCAGGGTTCAGAGCAGGGAAGCAGAGGTGGGCGGGGGTTGGGAAAGGAGAGGCCTCCTTAGTCTCTATTCCCTCCCATGAAAGTATACTGTGCACGTGTGCAGCTGGGCCCTGAGTACTGCTAAAGCTTTGCCTGACTTTGAGTCAGAATGTGGTAGGGGCACTGCTCTGCCGCTGGGGGCTGGGTTGGACAGGGGCCCTCTGTGCCTCGTGTTCCTGAGTGGCAGTGGCTGCATGACTGCCCTTTCACTGACCCCAGAGGCTCCCGTGCTGTTCAAGAAGAAGTTGGAGCCACAGACAGTGGAGGAGTGGGGCTCAGTGACCCTGGTGGTAGAGCTTACCAGGCCTTGGCCGGATGTCAAGTGGACGCGCAATGCGATGGCCATAACCCCAAGCGAGAATGTGGCAATCTACACGGAGGGCGCGAGTCACCGCTTGGTCCTCCACAGTGTGGGTTTTGCTGACCGCGGCTTCTATGGCTGTGAGACGCCAGATGACAAGACACAGGCCAAGCTCACAGTAAAAAGTGAGCTACAGGGCAGCTGGGTTTGGGGTCTGGCACCCAGGAGAGGGGAGGGAGGGGGGAAGGGATGGAGAGGAATGAGTTTCCCACTGGGGACCTGGCCCTGGGAAGGGGATGGAAAGGGAGGGTTAGCAGGGGGAGGTGTCGAATGGCTGGGGATGAAGTGGGCCTCCTAGGGAGGGCAATTATCCTCCTGTGGGTGGGAGTGGGCCTCCCCCTCTAGGGCAACACGCTGAGCTGAGGCCCCTGGGAAGGACAGAGGGAGGGCCAGGGTCTCAGTGCAGTGGCATACCCTTCCCTCCTTTGCTCTGCAGTGCGCCAGGTCCAGCTCCTGCGGGGCCTGCACGTGGTGGAGGTGCAAGAGCAGGGCTCCACTACCATGGAGGTGGAGCTGTCCCATGCCAACGTAGAGGGTAGCTGGACACGTGATGGCCTTCGGCTACAGCCAGGGCCCACGTGCCAACTGGCAGTGCAAGGCCCCATTCACACCCTCACGCTGTCTGAGCTGCGGCCACAGGATGGTGGTCTCATTGCCTTCAAGGCTGAGGGCGTGCACACATCCGCGCGGCTGGTGGTAACTGGTGCGTGGGGGGTGGGGCGAGACCCACTCGAGACTGCATGGTCCCTGTCTCGGAGGGGAGGCAGGTGGGGACAGGGCGTGGAATCCTCGGGGGGGCATTCATTCCTAAAACCAGCTGAGTGATTTGGTCCAGCTCAGCCCCCCTCCACCGCTCCACCTGCCTCTCTCATCTCCTTCCCCAGAGCTGCCTGTGAGGTTCAGCCGCCCACTGCAGGACATGGTGGCCACAGAGAAAGACAGAGTGACCCTGGAGTGTGAGCTGTCACGCCCCAATGTGGACGTGCGCTGGCTGAAGGTGCCTCTGTCCCTGGACTCTTCTGCTCCATCCTACACCTCACCATGAGGGGCATACCCAGCACCTGACCTGATTTTGTACTCCCACAGGATGGCGTGGAGCTGCAGGTTGGCAAGACAGTGGGTATGGCAGCCAAGGGCACCTGCCGGACTCTCATCATTTACCAGTGTGCCTTTGGGGACCAGGGCATGTATGTGTGTGATGCCCATGAGGCTCAGACCTCGGCATCCCTGAAGGTGCAAGGTAAGGACTGGGCAGTGTGGGAGGTCAGGGCCAGGTGCAGGACCTCCTTACCCCTTGTGTCCCCCATTGAGGTGCTTGGCCATCTGACCCCAACCCTCTGGTACTCAGCAAGCTGTGGATGGGGGAGGGGGCAGGCAGCACTGTGCTGCAGTGTGGCAGGGCCTCCCTCACTGCCCCAGGACGCAACATCCATATCCTGAGACCCCTGGAGGACGTGGAGGTGATGGAGAAGGAGAGCGCCACCTTCTCCTGTGAGGTCTCCCATGATGACGTGTCTGCTCAGTGGTTCCGGGAGGGCAGTAAGCTTCGGTCCAGTGACAACGTGCGCATGCGCCAGGAAGGTGTGACAACTAAGGCGGTGGCTGTGGGAGGGCCTTTTCCCATCCCCCATGCACCTCCCCCAGTGCTGAGTGGTCCGTGTCCCCAGGAAGGACACACACGCTCATCTACCGGAGGGTCCTGGTGGAAGAAGCAGGAGAAATCCGATTTGTAGCTGAAAATGCAGAATCTCGAGCCCAGCTCCGAGTGAGAGGTGAGGGGGACCCAAGGGAGGACGTGGGCTGGACACCAAGTAAGAACATAGATGGGTGCTGTGCCAGCTGTCCCGACACAGGCCTGGGGCGCTCCAGCCCCTCCCAGGACAGGACAGGGGTGACCCAGGAGGAGGCAAAGAGGGTGTTGCCTCCACTGCAGGAGGAAAGGGGTCTGAGGAGGCAGCCCTTCTTGTTTAAAATGGAGATATCAGTGAGTTCTTCTTCCTGGGACTGCAGCGGGTGCTGGAGAGTGAGGCCCTGGTGGCCTTGATGACAAGAGAGGGTGGCAACAAGGCCTGAGGGAGGGAGGGATAGTCTGTGGACAGGTAAGGTGATCACACGGGGGCATTGATGCGCAGGAGAGAGCAAGGGAAGCAGCATGAGGGGTACGGCAAGAGGTGGGAAGGGTGGAAGGTAGGTGTGGGTGCACCTACTTTCTTCAAGGTCAATTGTATGGAAGGGGTCAGACCTGAGGGTGACACCTGATTTAGCCTGGCTGGTTGGGGGCACCCACCTGACCCCTCCCTGCTCACCCACAGAGCTGCCAGTGTCCATTCTGCGCCCCCTGCGGGACAAGATCGCCATGGAGAAGCACCGTGGTGTACTTGAGTGCCAGGTGTCTCGGGCCAGTGCCCAGGTGCGGTGGTTCAAGGGTGGCGTGGAATTGCGGACCGGGCCCAAGTACGAGATGGTCAGCGATGGTCTCTACCGCAAGCTGGTCATCAGTGACGTGCAGCCTGAGGATGAGGACACCTATACATGCGATGCTGGCGATGTGAAGACCTCTGCCCAGTTCTTTGTGGAAGGTGTGGGCAGGGCTGTGGGCAGCTGTCCTCTGTGCCCGGGGATGGGCTGCGGCCTCTATCATTGGCCCTGATACTTGGAGGCAGCCAGGTCTGAGAAGGGCCTGACTGGGGGGCATGGCGGGGGGGGCGGGGGGAGGATGAGCACCTTGTGTTTGGTGGAAGGGTTTGTTCCCAGGGAGGAACACAGATGGGGGCGGTCCTCCTACAGACGCGGTGCTGCCTCTCGCCCACAGAGCAATCCATTACCATCGTGCGGGGCCTGCAGGATGTGACCGTGATGGAGCCCGCCCCCGCCTGGTTCGAGTGTGAGACCTCCATTCCCTCTGTTCGGCCACCCAAGTGGCTGCTGGGGAAGACGCCGTTGCAGGCCGGGAAGGATGTGGGTATAGAGCAGGAAGGCACAGTGCACCGCCTGGCACTGCGGCGCACCTGCTCCACCATGACTGGGCCAGTGCACTTCACCATCGGCAAGTCGCGCACCACCGCCCAGCTGGTTGTCTCAGGTGGGCGCGCAGCCCCCGGGCGAAGGAGGGGCCCTTAGCGGATGGCAGCGCCCTGGGCTCCGCTGGCCCGGCCCACCCGCATCGCTGCGCTCTCTCCTCCCGCGCAGACATCCCTGTGGTGCTTACGAGGCCACTGGAGCCGAAGGCGGGCCGTGAACTGCAGTCAGTGGTCCTGTCCTGCGACTTCAAGCCGCCCCCTAAGGCTGTGCAGTGGTACAAGGAAGACACGCCCTTGGCGCCCTCGGACAAATTCAGAATGCGCCTGGAGGGCCACATGGCGGAGCTGCGCGTGCTGCGGCTCACGCCCGCGGACGCCGGCGTCTACCGGTGCCAGGCCGGCAGTGCCCAGAGCTGCGCCCAGGTCACCGTGGAAGGTGCGCGGCGGGGGTGCAGGGCCGCCCTTAGGGGCCCGGGGGCGGCGGTGCCAGACGCTAAGCCTCCATGTGCTCTTGGCAGCGCGGGAGGTGACCGTGACGAGGCCGCTGCAGGACGCGGAGGCCACGGAGGAGGGCCGCGCTTGCTTCGCGTGCGAGCTTTCCCACGAGGACGAAGAGGTGGAGTGGTCGCTCAATGGGACGCCCCTCTACAACGACAGCTTCCACGAAATCACCCACGAGGGCCGCTGCCACATGCTGGTGCTGAAGCGGGTCAGGCAGGGGGACGCAGGCACCGTGCGCGTCTCTTCCCCCAAGGTGACGGCCACTGCCCGCCTGGAGGTCAGAGGTGAGGCGGCCTGCGGGGGTCTGTGGGAGTCCCCCCTGGGGTCTCCGCTGGTGAGGTGGCGGCTCCTTCGCTCACCTCCTTACACCTCGTCCTGCAGCGAAGCCAGCGGTGTTCCTGAAGGCGCTGGACGACGTGTCGGTGGAGGAGCAGAGCACCCTGACCCTGCAGTGCGAGATCTCCGACCCCCAGGCGGGTGTGGTGTGGCGCAAGGACGGAGTGGAGCTGGGCCCCAGCGACAAGTACGACTTTCTGCACACGGCGGGCACGCGTGGGCTGGTGGTCCACGACCTGAGCCTGGACGACGCGGGCCTGTACACCTGCCACCTGGGCACTGAGGAGACCTGCGCGCACGTCAGTGTGCACGGTGCGTGGGGGCGTGGCCGAGAAAGGGGCGTGGCCTGGTAGAGAAGGCGTGGCCACATACTGAGGCCCCACCCACTCAAGCCCGGCTGTTCCACTGAGCCAGGAGAGGTCAGGCAGGCTCTGAACGGGCTTGACATGATCCTTAGGAGGCCCAGATGCACGCAGGTTAGCGGGGACGACAGCAACGGAGTGAAGCGTAGGAGACAGGCCAGGCCGTGCCTGATGGGAGTCCCGCAGAGCTCGGGTTCCAACAGGGACCTGGAGACATTCACTGTGCACCAGGGGATGTGTGTGGGCAGGTGTGAAGCCCGTCACTGGAGCCTCTTGGAGGTGGGAAGCAGGAGAGGCCAAGGTGTCAGGCGGGGATGCCCTGGAACTTCTTCCCCAACCAGGTGGTCGCTGTCTTGGCTCAGCTCCAGTAGTCTTATTTCCCTTCCACATGCATGACAGACCTGTTCTCCATGACCCCGTGGTGGGTGCCTGACATCTGGTGGGTTTTGAGATGAGACAGGAAAGGGGGGAGGGTGGTGCAGTGGGTTTGTCCCAGAGCTAGATGGCTCCTTCACTCAGGGCGCCTGTTCTTTCTCTTTCAGAGCATGTGAGCTATTGAAAGCCAATGCTTTGTTCTCTGCCCCTTGTTCTGTAGCAGGAAGGCGGTGCCCTGGTCAGAACTCACAGCTATTGGCCATCCAAACACCAGGGTGTGGCCAGCTGGGGGCCAAGGGGGCATTGGCTGAGGGGCAGCAGGTCTGCCTGGAGGGGCTGGGAAGGGGTGGGTATTTGAGCCTCTGGAACATTATGGGGCTCAATGATGCTGGTCTTGAGGGGCAGGCATCTGGGGCCTGGCCAGAGTGACCGCTGCCTCCCATGGTTCACAGACCTGCACGTGGGCATCACCAAGAGGCTGAAGAACGTGGAGGTGCTCGAGGGCGAGAGCTGCAACTTCGAGTGCATCCTATCCCATGAGGACACAGGTGACACTGCCACATGGACAGTCGGCGGGAAGACATTGGGCAGCTCAGGCCGCTTCCAAGCCACTCGCCAGGGCCGAAAGTACATCCTGGCTGTGCGAGAGGCACTGCTGAGTGACACCGGGGAGGTGGTCTTCTCTGTGCGCGGTCTCACCTCCAAGGCCTCGCTCTTCGTCAGAGGTGGGCACCACGCACCCAGGCAGATGGGCCACTCTCCCCAGGCAACCTGCAGTGGGAGCCTTCGGCTGGGCAGCTTTCCGGAGTGGGCGGGGGGAGCTTCTGGGGACTATCTTCTTCAGCCACCGGTGGGGGCCAGAGCTCTGGTCGGGATGCGGGGTTCCTGGTCATCTAGGGGCAGGAGCAGGGCTTCTGGTCTCACATCCATGGTCCAACGACTGTGGTAGCTCCAGGGCACATGGTCACCGAGCCAGTGAAACCACTGAGCTCATGCTCCCAGCATAAACACTGGTGCAGATCGGTGAAGCTTGTTCACAGCTGGCCACAGCCATGGCTACGCAGTGTCATGGGCTCTGAACAATGCTGAGAGCATCTGTGTGTGCTCTCATATCTCCCTCTCAAAGGTGCCTCCCTTGTCACAGTGGGGACTCCTGGCATTCCAAGGCTCCGAGGCTCCTGGGTTTGATGTCCTAGAATTTCAGGCTGTTCGTCTGCGGGCTCGGCCTCCAGAGCCTGAAGGTTTCCAAGCACCAGCCCTACCATTGTCTCTGGTGTGGCTGTGGCCGTGCCTCACAGGCTGCCTCTTATTCCTTCAGAAAGGCCGGCGGACATCACGAAGCCATTGGAAGACCAGCGGGCCATGGCAGGGGAGGATGCGATACTGAGCTGTGAGCTGTCACGGGTGGACTCCCCAGTGCGCTGGCTGAAGGACGGGAAAGTCATTCGCAAGAGTCAGAAGTATGACCTGCTCAGCGAGGGCACGCGGGCCGTGCTGATTGTCCATGCGGCCTCACTCAAAGATTCCGGAGAATACACATGTGAGACAGAGGTTTCCAAGAGCACAGCCAGCCTCTGTGTGGAAGGTAACCCCACAAGAAACTCTGAGGCAACACCCATGGCCTCTCTTCCTCAGTGTGTCATGGGGCCACTCCCTCAGGGCCTCCACTGTGCTGTCCAAAGTGGAAAGGGAAGGGGTCCAGAGGAAAGGGGCTCAGCCCAGTCCCTGAGGTTGCATGGGCAGGCCAGGGGAAGAACTGCCCATGCCCTGAGGGGCAGTGTGGGGTCTGTAGGCCTCACCCCCACCCCTTCTTATCTCTTCCCCCAGAAAAGCCAAACCGGTTCACAGAGGAGCTGGCTGACCTGCAGGTGGAGGAAAAAGGCCTGGCTGTGTTTACATGCAAGACGGAGCGCCCTGCAGCCACGGTGACTTGGAGAAAGGGCCTCTCTGAGCTGCATGCCTCGGGGAAGCATGCACCCAGCCAGGAGGGCGTGACCTTGAGGCTCACCATCAGTGCCCTGGAAAAGGCAGACAGTGACATGTACTCCTGCGACATTGGCCAGGCAAGGTCCCAGGCACGGCTCGTGGTGCAAGGTGAGGCTGGCGCATTGCATGGATTTCACGACCTGTGATGTGGCCGGTGCAAGCCTTGTATAAAACTGTCTCCGAGGCCCTGGACAAGGCCAGCCTTGGTTTCCCCATTTCCTGGAGGGGTTGGTTTCCCCATTTCTGTGGCCTCCCAGTTGGACTTTGTGCGAATGAGTCAGCAGTCCTCATTTATTACTGCATTTGTGTTTCTGGAGCTCCTCCTGTGTGCGTGAGCTCGTGCACACAGATGGACCTCCATTTGCACACAGATGGACCTCCTCTGCGCATGGAGGTCTCCAGGTTTGAGGAACAGTTTGTAGCTGGCAGGCAGGGTGAGGGTCATCATTGTCTCCATCTCACAGATAAAGAAACTGATGCTTTATGTGGGGTCAGAGGCTGGGCCAGGGTTGTTGGGCGTATTGGCGTCTGGAAGGGTTACATCCCACCTTCCGGATCCCAGGGCCAGCATCCAGGGTCTCTCCTTCCTTCCCTCCCTTCCTCCCTCTCACTCTTCAGAAAATCAGTGGAAAAAATACCTCAGGTATCCTCATGTGAGGATTAAAAGCAAAAAAACATTCTCATGAGCCCATCTGGTGGCCAACGCCTTTTCTCTGAGTGTCGGTATTCAAATCAAAATTATTTTTCTCTGACCAATCACCTCTTGACGCACCAACTGTGCTTTCTAATGCCTTGTGCCCAGTGTCCATCCAGTGTCTTGTGTTCGGTGTCTAGTGCCTGGTGCCCTGGCATCTGGTATCTGGCAGCTGGTGCACAGCATATGGCAGCTTCAAAACACCCGTGAATATGGAGAAATCTGTTGCACACCCATTTTCGTGTTTAACTTTTTCTAAGTGTCCCTGACCTAAGTTGGCAGCAAAAAAAAAAATTCCTAGCAATTCATGTTATCAGACCTCCAGAGCACTGGATTTAAATTTCACATAGGCACATGTCTTTTTTCACACTCTGATGTCTTCTGTTAATACAAGATTCGGTTTCATTATGTGACTCTGGGAACAGGTGCACTGGCAGGGACTAGCTGGGAAGCACAGCTGTGGAGGGGCCATCGTGGGTCACTCTTCACGCTCCACAGAAGGACCGAGGGGGACTGGGGCGTGTCCGTGGGCCTGGTCAGTTTAGCTCTGACTTCCTTGCTGTTTCTCAGTTTCATCATCCTGAACCTGTTACAGGTCTGGGAGAGCACCCCGTTTTCCTCGGTGGGGTTCTGATGTGTCCACCCTGTCCCCCAGGTCAGAGAGTGCTCATCACAGAGGACCTGAGGGACGCTGAGGTGCAGGAGGGCTCCTCAGTCACCTTCAGCTGCCGTGTCTCCCCTGGGGACTACGGGCCTGTCTACTGGTTCTTGGACAAAACACCTCTGCACCCCAATGAGCTCAATGAGATTGAGACCCAACCAGGTGGTTACCATGTGCTCACGCTGCGGGAGCTTGGGCTCAAGGACTCAGGCACTGTCTACTTCGAAGCGGGCGACCAGCGGTCTTCGGCCACCCTGCGGGTCACAGGTGGGCTGCATGCCAATGCTGTGGTTGGGACCGTCCATGTGGCTCAGGATGCAGTGTGATCCTAGGGCTCACAGAGCAGGTGCTGTGGGCTGGGCCTTGGGTTCCAGGGTGGGCTGGGGAGGCTGGGTGTGGCTGTTTGCGGATGCATCATTGCACGTGGTATGCAGAGCTGATACCATGGTCAGCATGGCATAGGCCTGGCCATGCCCTTGGAGTGTGGGGAGCCATGCAGAGGCCAGCCTGTCTGTGTCCCCAGGCTGAGGTGGACAGCTGGGGTGTCACCTGGGCTGCAGCGACACCTGGAGAGCTTCTCCTGCAGGAGCCCCCATGTGCCCTGTACTTCCCTCTCTGTCCCCAGAGAAGCCAAGTGTCTTCTCCCAAGAGCTCACGGATGCCATAGTTGTAGAGGGGGAGGATCTGACCCTGGTCTGCGAGACCACTGTCCCGGACAACCCTGTGCATTGGACCAAGGATGGGAAAACCCTGCGGGGGTCGGCCCGGTGCCAGCTGAGCCGCGAGGGCCGCCGAGCCCAGCTGGTCATCACTGGCACCACCCTGCAGGACGGCGGGCGCTATAAGTGTGAGGCTGCGGGTGCCTGGAGCAGCTCCATCGTCAGGGTCCACGGTGAGCCCTCAGGCAGGAAGGACCAGGCAGCTTCCAGCCGTGCTCTGTGCCCACGGCTCTCATCTTGTTCAGGGCAGGGGAGGCCCCAGACCTCGCCCAGCTCCTTCCCTCTCTGTCTTTGCCCTCTCAGTGTCTGTGTGTGTGTGTGGGGGGGGTGGGCGGCGGTTGTGTTTCGTCTGGCTCTGTCTCTCCACAGCTCATCTCCCCTCACTGCTTCTCCCCGTCTCTGGGTCTGGGTCTCTGCTACTGATAGAACCTTTCTCACCCTTTCTTGGTCTCATGACTGCCAGTATCTTTTGTACTTTATTCCTGACTTTGTCTTGTATTCTGACATCTCTCCTCCCTCCTCCGGGCTTGGCTCATCTCCATCAGCCTGGGCTGTGTAACAAATACCACAGACATGGCAGCTCAAACACCAGTCATTTCTCCTAGTCCTGGAGCCTGAACACCTGGGATCTAAGTGTGGGCAGGGCTGGTCCCCTGGAGGCCTCTGTCCTTGCTGTGTGGATGGCCATCTCCTCCTGTGTCCTCCCTTGGCCAGCCCTCTGTGTGTGTCTGTGTCCTGATCTCTTCTTCTTATAATGACACCAGTCATATGGGAATAGAGCCCATTCTAGTGATCTCATTTCACCTTCATTACATCTTTAAAGGCTCCACTTCCCAATACAGAACCATCTGAGGTCCTGGGGTTGGGGCTCCAATGAATGAAGGGGGACACAATGCAGCTCATGACACCCCATCCTTCTTTGTTCTTTTGTTTGGCTCCCCCTCCTGGAGGGTCACCATCACTAGCCCCTGATGTAGAAGGGTGAGGTGGGTCTCCTGTACCCTGCTGGTCCCTGCAGCCCTCCTCAACTGTGGGGGAGCCCCAGGTGCATGCAGGAGTGAGGACAAGCTGAGCCTGTGCCTTCCACAGCGAGGCCGGTGCACTTCCGGGAGGGCCTGAAGGACACGGAGGTGCTAGAGGGCGGTGCTGCCACCCTGCGCTGCAAGCTGTCATCAGTGGCTGCGCCCGTGGAGTGGCGCTGCGGAGATGAGGTCCTGCAGCCAGGAGGGAAGTACAGGATGCGGCAGGAGGGCACCATGCTGGAGCTGGTGGTCCGGGACTTGCAGCCCAGCGACAGCGGGCAGTACGTCTGCTGCTTCGGGGACCAGACAACCTCAGCCACGCTCACCGTGAAGGGTATGAGTGCCCCTGCCCTGCCGATGCAGTCCCATCGGTATCTTTTGTCCCCTGTAAAAGGATGAGGATGAGTTTCTCTGTCTCTGACCCTCCACAGCCCTACCTGCTGAGTTCATAGGAAGACTGAGAAGCAAGGAGGCCACGGAAGGGGCCGTGGTAACGCTGCGCTGCGAGCTGAGCAAGGAGGCCCCCGTGGAGTGGAGGAAGGGGCTCGAGACCCTCAGAGCTGGGGACAGAGTCAGCCTGAGGCAGGACGGGGCCGTGTGTGAGCTGGAGATCCGTGGCCTCGTGGTGGCGGATGCTGGGGAATACTCGTGCGTGTGTGGGCAGGAGAGGACGTCGGCCACGCTGACCGTCAAGGGTAAAGACCGTGTGTGGCCAAGCAGAGCCGTGCTTTGGTGTCCAGTTACTCGCTTCATGACATCTGCCTGCATTCATTCCATGTTCTTTGCTGTCTCCGTGTCGTTTGCTTCCCATAATTCCACAGAATCCCTTCCACCTTCCGGGCTGTTGTGCAAACCACGAGAAACCAGCACCGAGGCCACTTCTCGCTGCTGTGTCACTGATGGTTTTGTTCTGTTTCCTGTCAGTGTCTGTGTCATGTCCCCTGTCCTGTTAGGTCCTGTTCCAGAGCTCTTCACAGAATCTAATGTTCTGTGTCTGTTTCGCCCTTCACAGCCCTGCCTGCCGAGTTCATAGGAAGACTGAGAAGCAAGGAGGCCACGGAAGGGGCCGTGGTAATGCTGCGCTGCGAGCTGAACAAGGCGGCCCCTGTGGAGTGGAGGAAGGGGCTCGAGACCCTCAGAGCTGGGGACAGAGTTGGCCTGAGGCAGGAAGGGGCTGTGTGTGAGCTGGAGATCCGTGGCCTCGTGGTGGCAGATGCTGGGGAGTACTCGTGCGTGTGTGGGCAGGAGAGGACGTCGGCCACGCTGACAGTCAAGGGTAAAGACTGCATGTGGCCACATGGAGCAGTGGCTCTGTGTCTGAGGGCTTGGGAAAGTCCCTTGCTATGTCTGTGTGTGTAGGTATTTCCACCTCTCTCTGTGTCTCCTGCTATCCTGCAGCAGGAGTCTCAGCACCTAGCTGTGTGAGGCCTTCCCAGATACAGATCAGAAAACAAGGCTTCCTCTCTTACAGGGTCACATCTGGGGACGGAGGGGCGGGGGCAAGGGGAGAGTAGCCACACAACTTAAATGGTGGGATACCGTCCTTTTGAGGAGGCCATGCCAGCCCGGATTAGGAAGTAGATCTAAGTGTGGCCCTTGATGCAGAGATGTCGGGAATTATGATCAAGGGAGGGAGCCAAGAATATGTGACTGGCCATGAGAGAGCCATATAGGTTATCTGGGTCCACTGTCTAGAACCTGGGTGCCGTGGGAGGTAAGGCAGCTGTATAGGGTGAGGAAGTGGTGTGGGTGTGAAGAGTGAGGATGAGGTGAGGTGAGTGTGGGAGGTGAGCTGGAGATAAGGTGGGTGTGGGAAGTGATGAGGTGAGGTGAGTGTGGGAGGGGAGGAGGAGGTGAGGTGAGTGTGGGAAGTGAGGACGAGGTGAGTGGGTGTGGGAGGTGAAGTGGGTGTGAAGGGTGAGGAGGTGGTGAGCTGAAAGTGGGAAGTGAGGAAGTGAGGTGGGTGTGGGAGGGGAGGAGGAGGTGAGTGGGTGTGGGAGGTGAAGTGGGTGTGAAGGGTGAGGAGGTGGTGAGCTGAAAGTGGGAAGTGAGGAGGTAAGGTGGGTGTGGGAGGGGAGGAGGAGGTGAGTGGGTGTGAGAGGGAAGGAGGAGGTGAGGTGGGTGTGGGAGGGGAGGTGGAAGTGAGGTGGGTGTGGGAGGTGAGGAGTAGGTGAGATGGGTGTGGGAGGTGAGGAGGAGGTGAGGTGGGTGTGAGAGGGAAGGAGGAGGTGAGGTGGGTGTGGGAGGTGAGGAGGTGAAGTGGGTGTGAAGGGTGTGGAGGAGGTGAGGTGGGTGTGAAGGGTGTGGAGGAGGTAAGATGGGTGCGTGAGGTGAGGAGGAGGTGAGGTGGGTGTGTGAGGGGAGGAGGAGGGGAGGTCTGAGATGGTGGAAGGACAGGGAGGACTGGGTTGAAGAGCACGGCCCTATCCAGGAAGGGGTAATTGTGTCCATGCCAGAGTGGAGGGTCTGTGACTGGTTTCTGTGGCTGGTGGGCTGGTGGGCATCCTCTCTGGGTTGGGGTCTGCGTCCTGTGTTGTGGTGGGTCTGGTGATTCTCCCCTGCAGCAGCAGGGGGCTCGCTGGGTGTGGTCAGGTGGTCTGGAGTGGATTGAGAGCCCAGGCTGAGGGTGGGGGTAGGGGCTCGCTCAGCTGGAGTTGGTGGGCTGGCCCATGGCTTAGGGGCCAACTGGGCCACATCCATTGTGTGGTGGATGGTAGCCAGTTGTGTGGGCAGCCCTGCAAGGAGACAGGTGGGTGTCCCCTCTCATCAGAGCAGCCCCTGTGAGGGGCATCCTGCCTGTGTCCCTGGGGCCACACCTCCAGATGGTGCCTGTGTTGCCAGCTTGGTATGTGTGACCTGTTTCTTGTCTGCAAACTGCAGCATCCAATGGTCTGTGTGTCCATCTGACCCTCCATAGTCCTGACCACCAAATGCACAAAAGTCCTGGGTCCTGAGACGGCCATGGAGGTGCCATGTCCGTGCTGCACATGTCTGTGAGTTGTGCAGGGTTCCCCCATGAAGTGGTGGAACAGGCCTGAGACCCTCAGCGATGGGGAATCAGGACAGGGCCTGGCCATAATGAGGTATGGCTGGCAGTCTGGTGACAGGTCAGGGGGTCCGGGTCTTCAGGGACCCGGATCTTCAGGGACCCTCCTAAGGTCTTGGCCCCTCCTGAAGGGCAACTAGATGGACAGAGACAGGACGGAGCCACCCTTATGTCCTAGGAGGATCCAAGGAGCAACATCGATGAAGGAGCACGGGCAGGGTGGGCCTCAGAAAGAGCAAAGGGAAGGGCACCTCTGCAGGTGTGAGGGCCGCCAGTCATGGGCCTCCAGACCCACTCACGAGACAAGGTGAACAGTGAAGAAGAGGATTCTGGAGGCTGGGCAGGGCCATCATGTGCACGATGTTCAGACCTTGGCGGAGAAGCCACCACCATGACTCGTCGAGCTGCATGGACAGAGCACAGCACCTCCAGCAGGGACGCACTGTGCCCTGTGCTAGTCAGACTTCCCGGGAGACCAAAGGAGCATGGGCTCCGAGGGCTTCACTCAGCCAATAGCAAGAGCGCAGGACCTGCGGTGACAAGCTACAGGTGGCTCCAGAGAGCTGCTTCTAGAAGGGTGGGGGTTCCCAGGACACTGGTACCAGGGTGACAAGCTCATGGACCTTCCTGGACGGGGTGTTCCTTACCCTGATCTGTCCAGCTCTGGTCTCAGGAGCTACAGGAGGTGATGAGGAGTGAGCGCGGATGCAAACTCGTGGGAGAGATTTAGGCAGCCCTTTCCATGTTTCCTTCTCCAGCCGTGGAGTGGGCCATGACCACGGTGTTATCTCAGCAACCTGGCATGTTGAGTGAGGGAAGGGGCCAAGGGTCTTGACTCTGACCTCAAATAAAGTCTGAGGCAGGACAAGTAACGGAAGGTTCCAGATTACATCCTCTGGTCACTGTCCCTGTCCATTGCAACCTATGGCCATTTCCCTGTCTGTCCTAGTGAGAGGTCCCCACTGAGGTTCCAGCTCCTCCTCGTCACTGGCCTTCACCTGGATGGCCACCACTGTGTCCATGTGTTCATGAGTCCTCGTTTGCTCCAGGGTGTGTTTCATTGTCAAGTGCCCATGTCTTGCCCAAACCCCCAAGTTCCCCAGGCAGTCTGATGTTTTCTGGGTCCTTCTGACCTCCCTAGCCCTGCCTGTGAAGTTCACAAAGGGTCTGAAGAACGAGGAGGCCACGGAAGGGGCCACAGCCACACTTCTCTGCGAGCTGAGCAAGGAGGCGCCCGTGCAGTGGAGGAAGGGGCTCAAGACCCTCAGAGCTGGGGACAGAGTCAGCCTGAAGCAGGACGGGGCTGTGTGTAAGCTGGAGATCCAAGGTCTGGCTGTGGCAGATGCCGGGGAGTACTCGTGCGTGTGCGGGCAGGAGAGCACGTCGGCCACACTGACCATCAAGGGTAAAGTCTGCATATGGCCTCAGGGACCAGTGGCTTGGTGTCTGTACATTTCTATTCTGTCAACACCTCCCTTGTAGCATCCGTGGGTTTATGTCTCTAACTGGGGTCCCCGAGAATCTCCCAGCTTCATCTCTCCATCCAGAGGTCCTGATGTCCATGTGTAGTCCTTTGTGTCTACTGTTCCTCTTGTTCCTTTTGCCTTTGTCACCATCTATGCATTTGTTCTCAAGTTCATGTGACGGCCAATAGCAGTTTGTGTGGTCCTTGTGAGATTCTTGTCCTGGACATAGAGTCCTGCGGGCAGTCTGAAGTTCTCTGTGTCACTCTGACCCTCCCCAGCCATCCCTGTGAAGTTCACAAAGAACCTGAGGAATGAGGAGTCCACGGAAGGGGGCACAGCGATGCTGCTGTGTGAACTGAGCAAGGCGGCCCCCGTGGAGTGGAGGAAGGGGCTCGAGACACTCAGAGCTGGGGACAGAGTCAGCCTGAGGCAGGATGGGGCCGTGTGTGAGCTGGAAATTTGTGGCCTGATGGTGGCAGATGCCGGGGAGTACTCATGCGTGTGCGGGCAGGAGAGCACGTCGGCCACACTGACCATCAGGGGTAAAGACCGTGTGTGGCCAAGCAGAGCCCTGTTTTGGTGTCTGGTTGCTTGTTTCATTACATCTGCCTGCACTCATTCCATGTTCTCTGCTGTCTCAATGTCATTTGCTTCCCATAATTCCACAGAATCCTTTCCACCTTCCAGGCTGTTGTGTAAACCACAAGAAACCAGCACCTAGGCCACTCCTCATCCCTCGTGTCACCACTGGTTTTTTTCTGTTTCCTGTCAGAGTCTGTGTCACCTCGTCCATCCAGTCGTGTCCTGCCCCAAATTTCCCCACAGAATCTGTTTCACTGTCTTTCCAGCCCTCCCGGCCCTGTCCACCAGTTTCATACAAAGCCTGAGGCCTGAGGCGTCCTTGCAAGTGGCACAGCCCTGCTGTTCACAGGCTGGTTGAGGGGCGCCGCCATGCACAATGTGACCGGGCACACCCAGCACATAGCTCGTGTCCACATGGGTTTTATGTCTCCTCTGTACTGTCCACGTCTTGTCTTATCCGTGGCTCATATGTGTGATTGCGCCCATATCTTTCTGACTCCCAGCCCTGCCCGCCAAGTTCACAAAAGGTCTGAGGGAGGAAGAGGCCATGGAAGGGGCCACAGCAATGCTGCTGTGTGAGCTGAGCAAGGCGGCCCCTGTGGAGTGGAGGAAGGGGCTCGAGACACTCAGAGCTGGGGACAGAGTCAGCCTGAAGCAGGACGGGGCCGTGTGTGAGCTGGAGATCCGGGAATTGGTTGTGGCAGATGCTGGGGAGTACTCGTGTGTGTGCGGGCAGGAGAGCACGTCGGCCACACTGACCATCAAGGGTAACAACAACTGTGGCCAAGTAGAGGCCTGTTTTGGTGTCCGGTTACTCGTTTCATGACATCTGTCTGCACTCATTCCATGTTCTCAGCTGTCTTAGTGTCATTCTCTTCCCATAATTCCACAGAATCCCTTCCACCTTCCGGGCTGTTGTGCAAACCACGAGAAACCAGCACCTAGGCCACTCCTCATCCCTCGTGTCACCACTGGTTTTTTTCTGTTTCCTGTCAGAGTCTGTGTCACCTCGTCCATCCAGTCGTGTCCTGCCCCAAATTTCCCCACAGAATCTGTTTCACTGTCTTTCCAGCCCTCCCGGCCCTGTCCACCAGTTTCATACAAAGCCTGAGGCCTGAGGTGTCCATGAAAGTGGCACAGCCCTGCTGTTCACAGGCTGGTTGAGGGGCGCCACCATGCACAATGTGACCGGGCACACCCAGCACGTTGCTCGTGTCCACATCGGTTTTATGTCTCCTCTGTGCTGTCCACGTCTTGTCTTATCCATGGCTCGTATGTGTGATTGTGCCCATATCTTTCTGACTCCCAGCCCTGCCCGCCAAGTTCACAAAGGGTCTGAGGAAGAAAGAGGCCACGGAAGGGGCTGTGGTAACGCTGAGCTGCGAGCTGAACAAGGCAGCCCCTGTGGAGTGGAGGAAAGGGCTTGAGACCCTCAGAGCTGGGGACAGAGTCAGCCTGAGGCAGGACGGGGCCGTGTGTGAGCTGGAGATCCGTGACCTCGTGGTGGCAGATGCCGGGGAGTACTCGTGCGTGTGTGGGCAGGAGAGCACATCGGCCACACTGACCGTCAGGGGTAAAGACCATGTGGACCAATAGCTTGGTGTCTGCAGAGACCACCTTCTGCTCTGTAGGACTATGGGGCAGGGTTTCTCCTTGAGCATCTCTCTGCTGTGGCTGTGGCCAATTTTATGTCCTGATATTTGTGTCCAGTCCTTTGTCTCCTCTGTTCCTCTCCTCCGTTTGCCTCTGACACCATCTGTGCATTCATTCTCATTTACACTGTGGCCCTTTACAGTTTGTGTGGTCCTTGTGGGTGTCCTTGTCCTGGACACAGAGTCCCGCAGACAGTCTGAAGTTCTCTGTGACACTCTGACTCTCCGCAGCCCTGCCCGCGAAGTTCACAAAGAGTCTGAGGAAGGAAGAGGCCACAGAAGGGGCCACAGCCACACTGCGCTGCGAGCTGAGCAAGGCGGCCCCTGTGGAGTGGAGGAAGGGGCTTGAGACCCTCAGAGCTGGGGACAGAGTCAGCCTGAGGCAGGACGGGGCCGTGTGTGAGCTGGAGATCCGTGGCCTCGTGGTGGCAGATGCCGGGGAGTACTCGTGCGTGTGCGGGCAGGAGAGCACGTCGGCCACACTGACCATCAAGGGTAAAGTCTGCATATGGCCTCAGGGACCAGTGGCTTGGTGTCTGTACATTTCTACTCTGTCAATACCTGCTCCCTTGTAGCATCCATGGGTTTATGTCTCCAACTGGGGTCCCCGAGCATCTCCCAGCTTCATCTCTCCATCCAGAGGTCCTGATGTCCATGTGTAGTCCTTTGTGTCTACTGTTCCTCTTGTTCCTTTTGCCTTTGTCACCATCTATGCATTTGTTCTCAAGTTCATGTGACGGCCAATAGCAGTTTGTGTGGTCCTTGTGGGTGTCCTTGTCCTGGACACAGAGTCCTGCAGACAGTCTGAAGTTCTCTGTGTCACTCTGACCCTCCCCAGCCGTGCCGGTGAAGTTCACAAAGATCCTGAGGAATGAGGAGGCCACAGAAGGGGCCACAGCGATGCTGCTGTGTGAGCTGAGCAAGGCGGCCCCCGTGGAGTGGAGGAAGGGGCTCGAGACCCTCAGAGCTGGGGACAGAGTCAGCCTGAAGCAGGACGGGGTCATGTGTGAGCTGGAGATCCATGGCCTCATGGTGGTGGATACCGGGGAGTACACATGCGTGTGTGGGCAGGAAAGCACGTCGGCCACACTGACTGTCAGGGGTAAAGACCATGTGTAGCCAAGCAGAGCCGTGCTTTGGTGTTCAGTTACTCGCTTCATGACATCTGCCTGCACTCATTTTATGTTCTCTGCTGTGTCAGTGTCGTTTGCTTCCCATAATTCCACAGAATCCCTTCCACCTTCCGGGCTGTTGTGCAAACCACGAGAAACCAGCACCTAGGCCACTCCTCATCCCTCGTGTCACCACTGGTTTTTTTCTGTTTCCTGTCAGAGTCTGTGTCACCTCGTCCATCCAGTCATGTCCTGCCCCAATTTCCCCACAGAATCTGTTTCACTGTCTTTCCACATCGGTTTTATGTCTCCTCTGTGCTGTCCACGTCTTATCTTATCCATGGCTCGTATGTGTGATTGTGCCCTGTCCACTAGTTTCATACAAAGCCTGAGGCCTGAGGTGTCCATGAAAGTGGCACAGCCCTGCTGTTCACAGGCTGGTTGAGGGGTGCCACCATGCACAATGTGACCGGGCACACCCAGCACGTAGCTCATGTCCACATGGGTCTTATGTCTCCTCTGTGCTGTCCACGTTTTGTCTTATCCATTGCTCATATGTGTGATTGCGCCCATATCTTTCTGACTCCCAGCCCTGCCCGCCAAGTTCACAAAAGGTCTGAGGAAGGAAGAGGCCACAGAAGGGGCCACAGCCACACTGCACTGCGAGCTGAGCAAGGCGGCCCCCGTGGAGTGGAGGAAGGGGCTCGAGACACTCAGAGCTGGGGACAGAGTCAGCCTGAGGCAGGACGGGGCCGTGTGTGAGCTGGAGATCCGGAAACTGGTTGTGGCAGATGCTGGGGAGTACTCGTGCGTGTGCGGGCAGGAAAGCACGTCGGCCACACTGATTATCAAGGGTAAAGATTGTCTGTGGCCACGTAGACTCATTTGGGTGCAATGGCTCTTTCCTTGTCTCCTGCATCCACACTGGGTACCAATGGGCACTCCCTCCTCTCTGCCTTGAACAATTTCCCTCTGTCTGCTGTCTGCTTGCCTATCACTATGTTGTCCAGTGTCCTGGTATCTAGGTGCTGATCTCCATCCAAATGACCTCACTTGGCCAATTCTCATGGTAAAGTCAGAATTCCAGCTTGTCTGTCTTCCTGGCCTAATCTGTTTATCTTTTCTCCTTTCTATCCTCTAGTCAGGATCTGAGGGATGGCCCTGTGTTAGGGGTCTGAGGGGACCCCCTGGCCCTGATTGCCTGATGGGATACAGCTCTGCCCATGGGCATCTTAGGTGGAGGCTGGCTTGAGATTTGCCTGGTTAGATCCAGAGCTCCTCCCGAAGCTCCCACCATGGACCCTCCTTTCCCTTGAAGTGGACCCAGACCCATGATGCCCATTCCTACCCCAGTCTCCTGGGACCTGTGGCAATGGTTCCATTGGGCAGCCAGACAGCTGGGGTGAAGCTGGGAGCCACGCCTGACCTAGGTTCTCAGCAGGGTTGACTGGTGTAGGGGGCCTGTCTCCTGACTGGGTGTGTGTGGGGCCTGTCTCCTGACTGAGTCTCTAGACTGACCCTGTCTCCCCTCTGCCCACCCACCCCGCAGCCCCGCCGTTGGTATTCAGGGAGCCCTTGCAAAACCTGCAGGCTGAGGAAGGCACAAGGGCCAGCCTGCGATGTGAGCTGTCCGAGCCCAGGGCTGTGGTCTGGAGCAAGGGTGGCCTGGAGCTGCAGGCCGATGGGCGCCGGGAGCCACGGCAGCAGGGCTGCATGGTGGAGCTGGTGCTGCGGGACCTGCGCTGGGAAGATACGGGCGAGTACACCTGCACCTGTGGCTCCCAGGCCACCAGCGCCACCGTCACCGTCACAGGTGGGCCCCAAGATGGTCTTTGCCTTCTGCACAGGCCCTGCATGCTTTGGGGGGCCCTCTGGGCTGCAGTCCCATACTGGAGTCCAATCTGAGAGGACCCTGGCTCGGGCAGGGCTGGTGGACGGACCTGACCGGATGTTCGGTTGACCCTACATCCCCCCTCCCCACAGCTGCACCTGTACGGTTCCTCCGGGAACTGCAGGCCCAGGAGGTGGATGAGGGTGGGACGGCACGCCTGTGCTGTGAGCTGAGCCGGGAGGGCGCCAGTGTGGAGTGGCGCAAGGGCTTGCTGCACCTCTTCCCCTGCGCCAAGTACCAGATGGTTCAGGAAGGTGTGACTGTGGAGCTGCTGGTGCACGATGCAGAGCAGGAGGATGCTGGAGACTACACCTGTGACACAGGCCACGCACAGAGCACTGCCAGACTCTCAGTTCGCGGTGAGCTGCCCACTGGTGCCTGCCTTCCCCGGGCCCCTCAGACCCTGTGGAGTGGAGGGTGGGGTGCCTTGCTCAGCACTTCTAAGTCCCCCTTTGGCCCCCCAGCCCCCAGGCCCATGTTCCAGACTGAGCTGCAGGACGCAGAGCAGGAGGTGGGCAGCCTGGCCCGGCTGTGCTGCCAGCTGAGTGAGGTGGAGCCTGGGGCCCCTGTGCAGTGGCTCAAGGAGGGTGTGGAGCTACACATGGGCTCAAAGTACGAGATGCGTCACCAGGGGGCCATGTGTGAACTGCTGATCCACGGGCTCGAGGCCAAGGACTCGGGCCAGTATGCCTGCGTGGTGGGTGGCCAGAAAACCATGGCCTCTGTCAAGGTCAGAGGTGAGCCCTTCCCTAATAGCTGCCCTGTGACCCCCTCTCTCCAGGTGCTGTCCCAAGGGTGGCTCTCAGGCCCTTGGGGTTACAAGCTCTCAATTCTCATTTCGGCATCACTCCCCTGTCAACAGTGGGAAAAGGGAGGCTGTGGCCCCTGGATGCTGCCCTGCCTCCTGCCCCTAGTTGGCAGGTAGGGCAGCCTGACTTGGGCTGCCCTCTCTGAGCCCCTGCCTGTCTGTGTGAAGGTCTTGCCTTCCTGATGTCCCAGCCAGGGCAGGGCTGACCGCGGGGTGGGGATGGAAAGAGGCAGCTCCCCACTCTGCAGCCCCTTGCCTACTTCCTCCTAACAGAGATGCCTGAGCCCATCTTTGCCCCTAGGAGTCTCTGTTTGTAGCAAATCAGGTGATGAATGCTATGTGAGGCAGATAGAAGCCGTAACAGGATAAGTGTGTGAGAGTATCCTGGAAGGCTTCCTGGAAGAGGGAGAGTTAGAGGTTCACCTGGATGCTCAGGCCTGACTGGTAAAGGGTCCCATCACCCACACCGCAGAGCCTGAGGTAACCATTGTGTGAGGCCTGGTTGACATGGAGGTGCAGGCTGACAGGGAGGTGGAGTTCAGCTGTGAGGTGTCGAGGGCAAGGGCCACAGCTGCCCAGGGGTGCCTCCAGGGCCTGCCACTGCAAAGCAGCAAGGTGGCAGAGGTGGCTGTGCAGGGCGACCACACCCACATGCTGCAGCTGAAGGGTGTGACATGAAGTTGCAAGCACAGTCTTCTTCCACAAGTCCTCAGCCCAGCTCACTGTCCGTGGGAGTGGATGAGGGTGGCTGCCCCTCTCAGCACACTCGGAGCCCAAATGTCCAGACCCTATTGGGAGACAGAGGCAGACTGCAAGGGTCCCTGCTTTGGAGATTGGGAACTAGCCCCATGCATGGGTGGTTCTGAGGTGGCTCGAGATGCCAGGGTTGAGTGGTACCCTGTATGCTTATCTACAGAAATTGGGGTGGGGTGCTGGGGGCAGACTTCAGAACTGGGAGGTGCTCCTGACAGTGGAGCATCCCAGCTACTGAGACTGATGCCACACTTCCCTTGGTGCAGCCCCCCAGGTGACCATTCTGGAGCCCCTACAAGATGTGCAGCTCAGTGAGGGCCAGGATGCTCATTTCCGATGCCGGCTGTCCAGGGCCTCTGGCCAGGAGGCTCGCTGGGCCTTGGGAGGTGTGCCCCTGCAGGCCAACGAAATGAATGACATTACAGTGGAGCAAGGCACACTCCACTTGCTCACTCTACACAAGGTGGGACCCTGGGACCTGCCTCCATCCACATGCTCCCAGGATGTGGGAGGAGAAGGTTCCAACTCCCATTGGATTGGCCTGGGGAGTTGTCAGGAGACACGGTTTGAACAGGCTGCCAGGCTGAGACCCCATCTCCGCTCCCACAGGTGACCCTCGAGGATGTTGGAACCATCAGTTTCCAGGTGGGCTCATGTAGCTCAGAGGCCCAGCTGAAGGTCACAGGTGGGCAGCCCCCTCCCACACCTGGCAAGGTGATGTCTCCATATCCCTCCCTAGTCAAAGAGCTGTTGGGGGTGGTGTGGTCAGAAATCCAGGTCTTCCAGCAGTTATCTTGCCTTGGGTGGCAGTTTTCTGACCCCTGACTGCCAACGCAGTGAACTGGATAGCCCACTGAGGTGGGCTGGTGAAGATCAGCTTGGGAGATTCTGGTGTGCATGTGGGGTCCCTGTGTGGGGATTAGCACTGTCTGCAGGAGGGAGGTGGGGAGTCTGGCCATTGGGGCAGGGGGTTGAGCCCTAATGTTGAAGCCCTCTGTATGGCTACTCCTATGGCACAGGTCATCTTAACAAACATGTGCATATTTGACAGGCTCCCAGGTGATGGTGCAATAGCATACCTGTGACACGTGTACAGTTTTTGGGTATAGTGTAGTTGGCCTCAGGCATGCAAACAGGATTTCAAGAACCTTCAACTTAGATTATACCTTGTCTGCAGAGCTGGTTATTCTTGAGTGCCCCTCATCTGCTGTTCTATTCCTGGTTCTCACACCAGTCCCATCCATCTAACCAACTGTCTACCATCCATCCACCATTCATCCCTCATCCACCCACCCACCATCCACCCATCCACCATACTTCATCATTCACCCATTCATCCATCCATTCATCCATCCATCCATCTATCCATCAATCATTCATTCATCCAACACATAGCATCCTGTCACCATCCATCATCTATCCATCCATCCACCATCAATCCATCCACCATTAATCTATCTTCCATCTATCCACCATCTAACATCCTTCATTATTGATCCATCCATTTACCATCCATCCACCATCCATCTATCCATCCACCAACATCCATCTATCCATCCACCAACATCCATCCATTAATCTAGTCAACTATTTATCCATTCATTTATCAACCATCCATCTACCCAACCATTCATCTGTTCACCTATCCATTCATCCATTCACCATCTATCATCCATTGAACAAACCCTCTAAGCCTCTACCTTTGTCTAAGTCTCGGATCTTCAGAGGGGCCAGGTGCAGCTCTGCCATCTGGGAGCTCCCAATCCACTGGGATAATTGGACATTAGAGACAAAGCATGTCCCGGGTCTTCAGGGGTGAACAGATATGGCGAGTTCTGTGGCCTCTGGTGCTGGGAAAGACTCTGTGGTCTCTGGGATTGGGAAAGGCCTCAAGTTGAATGGTGGGAGAGGGGCAGTGTCCCAGGTATCGTGATCTGGCTGGGCCAGAAAAGGCTTTGTGTGTTCATCAGGGTGGTTGGTTGTGAGGGGGGACATGGAGCTGGGTTGGGACTTATAGGTCTTGCTGAGGGTTGTGTCTTGACCCCTGTCAGCCAAGTCCCAGCCTGTGCCAACTGACCTGTGTGCAGACACTTGGCCATGTCCTTGGGGGAGGGAAATGGCCTGGGGTGTCCTGATAGGTGTTATATAGACCAGCTTAGGAACAGTGCTGGAAGTGGGAATGGGGAGCTGGTGGAGCAGTCAGGGACTGTCAGATGTGCACTCTCTGAAGAGGGCTGGCTGGGGCTGGAGTTTTGGTGGTGCATGCCCAGGAAGGTTTCTGAGAGGAGCCTAGCTGGGTCAGGTGTGGGAGCACAGATCAGGCAGCAGCTGGGTTGGGGAAGCCCCTGTGCTAGGGCCTGCTGTGTGCTGGGGCAGAAAGGAGTTGCCATGGGCATTAGGGCCCTGGAATTTTAGGGCTGGGGACCACAGGTGACATCTGGCCATGTGGCCTTCTGGGAATAGAAGAAGCATCTGCTTCCACACTTGCAGGGACGGAAGGCTTACTACCTGAGGTAGACCCCACCCTCTCAGAGTGGCAGCCCCACAGCCTCTCCTCCCCACCACCTCATAGTCATGGGGCTTGGGACTTGTCATTCTGATTGCTGAAGAGGCTGTGGATGCATGTCTTCTGTGTATTTTTGTGAAGCCAGGTGTATTCTGGAGAGGGGTATGAGTGCAGGGACACTGAGCCCGCTCGCTGAGTGGTTTGAATGTATCATTTCGTGAGCAGGGTGGGATAGCTGGCCCAAGTTGATCTCTAAACCCCAGTGCCAGGGATCCCCAAAATTGTATACCCCCCACATAGTCCCGTGGGCCCAGGGCACCCCAGCCTGCCCTCCTATTGCCCTCTTGTGCAGAGGCAGCACCATGCCTGGTACGTGGCTTGCAGAATGTGGACGTCTTTGCGGGGGATGTGGCCATGTTCTCCTGTGAGGTGTCCTGTGCGGGTGGGCCCGAGGCCTGCTGGTGGCTGGATGGGACTCTGCTGCAGGACAGCCCTCAGAGTGCCATCTGCGTGCATGATGGGACGGTTCATTCCCTCACGCTGTCGGGCCTGGGGGTTGCTGACTCAGGCACCGTCACCTACCGTGCAGGGCCCCTGGTCTCCACGGCCAAGTTGTTGGTCAAAGGTACCAGCCAATGGGACTCCGCCCGCACTAATGCTTCTGCCATCGCTGCTCCTGCAAGCTTCCTGCAGGCTCCGGGGCAGGGGGTTGGGGGCTGGCATTGCTCCACACGTGCCATGTATGGACACTCACACGTGTGGAAGGCCAACTTCATGCCCACCTGCTCGTGGGACACTGAGTGCTGGTGCCACCTGGTCGCCACTCTGCGGCTGCACCTATCTCAGGCGTATACCCAGAGGGCAGCCTTCCCACCTTGCCCCAGCCTGCCCTATCCCTGCTCAAGGCTGCTTACACTGCTGTGGTTTGGGTTGGGGGTCTTGTGCTCTTTTGGGACAGAGCTAGCCATTGGGGAGGGCAGTGGGCTGCCAGGGACCCCTCAGTCCACTCCTAGCCGGGTGCTCCTGGGACAGCCGCTTGGTGTGGTTTCACCTGGCGTGTTTGCAGATGGGTTTGCACTGTTGAAGAGTAAATGGACATTCCCCCAGGTCCAAGGAGCAAACCATTTGTTGAGTAGGCTTTTTCCAGGTGGAGATGAGATGGCGCCCCCTAGAGGGTGGAGAAGTCCCAAAAAAGGAACAAGTTGGGCTGGGGGTGCTATGTGCGCAGCAGATGCTGAGGGCCCCTGAACTTTCAGGAGGAGGTGTTGTGTCCCTGCTGGTGCTCCATGCTCCCCAGGCCCAGGGAGGAAAGGGCTCAGGAGGTCAGAGGGGCCAGGAGGGGACAAGTGGATGGAGGCCGTCTGCCATGGGTGGGGTGTGTAGGGGCAAGGCTTGCACTATGTGGAGGGTCCTGGGCCACCATGGCCAGTTCCTTTCCTGCCAAAAGCCCCTCGCTTGCTTGCCGATGAACTGCTGCTGCTGACCGCAGAGGGCGGGTAGGCGCTGGTCACACGGCTCAGGCTTACACGTGCCCGGCGTGTTGGCCGACAGATCCCGCAGTGGAGGTGGTCAGTGCCATGCAAGACCTGGCGGTGGAGGAGGGTGGCCCGGCCGAGCTCCTCTGCCAGTACTCACGGCCAGTGCAGGCCACGTGGAAGATGGACGAGCAGGAGGTGCGCGCCGACGGGCGTCGCGTCATCATAGAACAGGACTGGACCGTGGCCAGGCTGTCCTTCAGGCCAGCCTTGCCCTGCGACAGTGGCATCTATTCTTGTGAGGCTGCGGGCACCCGAGTGGTGGCTCTGCTGCAAGTGCAAGGTGAGGCCGCCCAGCAGGCAGCCCAGGCCTAGCAGGCTTTGGCATGGTTCCAGCCAAGACGCAACGGTGGAGCATCAGGCAGGGGCATCCAGCAGTGCATGACCGTGCCAGTACTAGAAAGACAGGATCTGAGCAGTTGGTCCTGCTGAATCTGGCTGGGCCCTGAGCCCACCCATCCAGACCCCACCCTTCCTCAAGCAGCCTGATAACACAGGGTGGCTGGACAGGCCCTGGGCTGAGACTACACCTAAAGAACCTGCATCCAAAACACTGGGAGGTAGAGGCAGGCAAGGAAGCAGCCTCTGGGCGGGTGAGCAAGCAGGCCTGGGGCCGCAAGACCCTCCGCAGGGCTCTACGTGGGGCTGTGTCCCCACATCCTGGGCTCAGATCCCAGCTCTGCCCCTTCCCAGGCTGTCACTTGGAGGGTGCACCAAGCCCCATGTCCTTGAGAGGATATGCTGTTGGGGAATCAAGAGTAGCCGCCCCCCTGTATGGAAGGGGGCATTGTTTGGCTGAAGCCACTTGAACTTTGGGAAAATCTGAACTGTCCCTGGTTGGGAGTGAGCTAGAGAGTGGAGACAGTTGTCGGGGCCATCCAAGCTGGATAGCAGGTGTGAGCAGGTGAGACCAGTCTCCCACTGGCCACACGAGGTCACAACCTCCTTCCCCATCCCCCATTCCCTCACTAGTTCAACAACTAAGTTTTGTAAACATTTTTGGGGGGCACCTGTGAGCACATCAGGGAACAGACAAAACTCCCTCCATTCACCGCAGCACTCCAACGTCCTCATTGGAAATGTGATTGGAGCAGTGTGTCCCCGGCCTGGGGGATGGGTCTGGGGCTCCTGAACATCTGGGTAGAGCCTTCAGCCACAGGCAGGGCCACATGGAGAAGGGAGCAGTGTAAGGAAGGGGGACAGTGGGGCTCTGGGGCTTGCTGCTGCTTTAAAATCTGAGGGGTTATAAAACACAATGGTGACATCCTTGGGTAGGAAGTAAGGGTGAGCTCCAGCAATGACCTTACCGGCCTCCCCCTTACTCCCCACCCCTCCTGTCTCCGTCAGCTGGCCCTGATCATGCCATCCAGCAGAATGGAGTCAGACGCCTAAGTCCCTGTCAGCTCTAACGTGGGGAGGAGAGGGGCTGGGCCAAGGGGGAGTCTGCTCTGTTGTGGGAAAGCAGTGGGAGCAGGATGTGGGTAGCCCAGCAGGTCCTTTGTTTTGAGACACCCTCCCCACTTCATTCCCTGGGCCCCTGTCCAGAGGAGACACCCCTGCCTATGGCATGGGCCTGGACGCTAACCGATCTGGGAGGGTGCATCCTGGCTGTGTGTGGGTTCCGTCTGGGGCACGTATCCAGACAGCAGTTGGGGCTATGGGCTCAGACCTCCAGCTCAGTGACTGCAGTGGCTCCTTGCTGTCATGTGGGTCAAACTCAGTCCTTTCCTAGCATCCAGGCCAGCCCTGGGTCACCTGGAGCTCCTTTCCTGCCTGATCTCACCACCTGGCCCCTTGCATCCTTCACCCCACTGACATGACTCCCCTCTGTCCCCCATGCATCCCTCCTTCATTCCCACTGTAGTGTCCCCTCTTGTCACTCCTCTTGGCTGGATGCCTGTCCTGGAAACGGCACTAGGAGGTGGCAAGCCTCACAGTCAGTCATTGAGTTCATGGCCTCCGTGGAAAATGCATGGCCGTTTATTGTAGACTCTCAGACTTTTTAGGAGAGAACCAGAGAGGGCTGGGGAAGATGGCAGAGGTCTCTCTGGTCCCAGCGAGTGAGAGTAGCAGCCCAGCAGGTCTGATAGCACTGGCCCGGAGACAGCGGAAAGGGGGACAGTAGAACCCCACCTGCAGCCAGGGCAAGGGTGGGAGCACCTGTGGGGTTTCTCTCCTGTGAGGTGGGGAAGACCCCCATCCTGACACTAGCGTGGTGATGGTGTGGAGGTGGGCAGGGCCTTGGGAGGACATGCATGAAGGCTCCACGTGGACATCACTGGTGGCCCGCTGTTTGGCCCTGTGTCATGGGGGGCATTTCTATGTGGCCTGGGCAGTGAGGGCTCCCACGCCCTGAGTCACCCCTCCATCCCCTAGCCAAGAATACAGTGGTGCGTGGCCTGGAGAACGTGGAGGTGCCCGAGGGGGGCGAAGCGCTGTTCGAGTGCCAGCTGTCCCTGCCAGAGGTGGCTGCACACACCTGGCTGCTGGATGACCAGCCCGTGTTCAGCTCAGAGAACGCCGAGGTGGTCTACTTTGAGAATGGTCTGCGGCACCTGCTGCTGCTCAAAAACCTGCGGCCTCAGGACAGCTGCCGGGTGACCTTCCTGGCTGGGGATGTGGTGACCTCAGCATTCCTCACCGTCAGAGGTGGGTGTGCGGGTGGAGGTCTCTGCGACCCCTCCCACTGGATACTCTGCTGAAGGGATGAGGAGGGGTTGTGCTGGGCCTGCAGGTTGGGTGGGTCTCTCAGACCCTTCCCACTAGGGGGTAGAGGTGTGGTCCTGGGTCTCTGAGACCCCTCCCACCAGATGCCGGGGTGCAAGGAGAACCGGTGGTCACAGGGGGCGTGGGTCTCTCAGAGGCTTTCCACCAGATACTGCCTTTATAGGGGGAGGGTGGGCAGAGTGGGGAGGGCTGTTAAGGAGGGCTGTTGGTCTCTGAGGCTCCATCCCACTGGAGGCTTGGAATTTGGAGAACAATGATCTCAGAGATCAGATCTCTAAGACTCCTCCCACGGGAGCTGGGCCCCAACTTGGCTCGGAGGTAGAGGGAGGGCTGAGGACTTGGCTCGGAGGTAGAGGGAGGGCTGAGGGGGAAAGGTCTCCCAGCACCGGGAGGCCATCGTCCTGGTCCCAAGCTCATGCCCTGGCCCCGCCCGCAGGCTGGCGCCTGGAGGTCCTGGAGCCCCCACGGGATGCGGCCGTGGGGGCAGGAAGGCAGGCCCACTTCAGCTGCACGCTCAGCGAGGCGGTGCCCGTGGGCGAGGCAACCTGGTACATCAATGGGGCTGCAGTGCAGCCTGACGACGAGGACTGGATGGTGACCGCAGATGGCAGCCACCACACGCTGCTGCTGCGCCGCGCCCGGCCACACCATGCCGGCGAAGTCACCTTTGCCGCCCGCGATGCCGTGGCCTCCGCGCGGCTCACGGTGCTGGGTGGGTGGCTCGGGTGCTGGACTCTCCCATGGGTGGGTAGGGGCGGAGGTTCCAGCTCCAGAAGCTACTGCAGGCTCTCCGTGTCCTCCCACCAGGCGCACAGCATTCACTCCCGGAGACAGGAGCCCAGGCACCACGGCTCACAGGCCTGGGGGGTGATCTGTTCGTGCCCTCACTGCGCCCCAGAATCAGACCCTAGGGCAGGAGGGGCTGTGCCCCATATGAGAAAATGGAGACCAAATTGACCGCCCTCCCCCGCAGGCCTCCCGGACCCCCCGGAGGACGCCGAGGTGGTGGGACGCAGTGACCGCTCCGTGACACTGTCTTGGGTGGCCCCCGCAAGCGATGGCGGTGGTGGTCTTCGTGGCTACCGGGTGGAGATGAAGCCATCGGCCACTGGGGAGTGGCAGCTGTGCCACGAGCTGGTGTCTGAGCCCGAGTGCGTTGTGGACGGCCTGGCCCCTGGGGAGACCTACCGCTTCCGCGTGGCAGCTGTGGGCCCTGCAGGCGCCGGAGAGCCCGTGCACCTGCCCCAGACAGTGAGGCTCGGTGAGTTGCTGCCCTGGTCCTGGCGGATAAGGTTGGGGGGGTCCAGCCTGGAGCACTCAGCCTCCCTAAACTGGAAGGTCGGCGCGTCCTTACTGATGCGCTCATCCTCAGCAGAGCCCCTGGAAACTGCGCCCGCTCCCCTCGCTCTGGAGAGCCGGCAGGTGGCGGCTGGCCAGGATCTGCGTCTGGAATGTGAGGTGCTGGAGGCTGGAGAGGTTGTCTGGCTGAAGGGAACGGAGCGCATCCAGCCTGGGGGGCGCTTCCAGGTTCTTTGCCAGAGTGGGCGACAGACACTGGTGATTCGGGGCTTCTCAGCAGAGGACCAGGGCGAGTACCGCTGCGCCCCTGCCAGGGATCCCATCTCTGCTGCTGCCACGGCCTTCCAGGGTGCGTCCTCCAGGGCCCAGCATGCGGGAGTGGAGGAGTTGGGGGAAACCCTGGGGTAGGGGGGACCCCCACAGCAAGGGGTCCACTTGGGGAGTTTGCCTCACACCAAGGGAAACTGAGGCTTGCTGGGGAGACGCACAGACCCTGCATGGCTCAGCCTCATGTCTGAACCCACATCTCTGGCGTCTTAGGATGCACCACCTCCCTGAATGTGATTTTGGCCATCACAGTCCTGGATACCCACTGCTGGTCCCTTAAGTCCTCAGGCCCCTGTGCTCTGAGTCCCCCTGCACTGTGTCTCCTCCCCTCTGCACTGTGAACCTCCCATGACCTCTGAGCATCACTCACCTCACTCTGAGGACTGAGGCCTGAGCAGGGGAAGTTGAGGCTCAAGGAGAGGGGTTTGGAGCCTCTGAAACCTTGTAAAGGCTGTGCCATCAGAGCTCTCCAGAAGCCCTGGTGGGCAGCAGAGGCCTATTGAGGGGAACCACGGTCGGCAGCCCAGTTCCCACCTGGCTGACCAGTCTCCTGCTGTCCACAGTGGTGCTGACACCAGGATCCAGAGATGAGGTCCCTGCACAGCCCAGCCTGCCTCCTGAGGCAGCCCAGGAGGGTGACCTGCACCTGCTGTGGGAGGCCCTGGCTCGAAAGCGCCGCATGAGCCGCGAGCCCACACTGGACTCCATCAGCGAGCTGCCTGAGGAGGACGGGCGCCTGCAGCGCCTGCGGCAAGAGGCAGAGGACCTGGCCCCTGACCTATCTGAGGACTACTCCACAGCCGATGAACTGGCACGCACTGGTGAGGCCGACCTCTCACACACCAGCTCTGACGACGAGTCCCGAGCAGGCACTCCTTCCCTGGTCACCTACCTTAAGAAGGCTGGGAAGCCTGGCACCTCTCCACTGGCCAGTAAGGTGAGCCTCCAGCCTGGCCTGCAAGGTAGGCCTAGTGTCTCAGATCTTTGCCACTCATTGTCCATCCATGCATCATCTTATCCACCCATTCACCATTCCACCGACCCATCCATTCAATAAGCCTTTGTCCATCCATCCGTCATCATCCATTTATCCATCCATCAGCCATCCAGTTATCCATTCATGCATCTACCACCATCAACCCTCCATCCATGCACCTCCGTTTATCACCATCTATCCACACATTCACCCATCCGCCCACCAATCCACCATTCACCCATCCATCCATTCACTTGCTGTCCATAGGTCTATACCACCCATTTATCCATCCATCCATCTATCCATCCATCCATCCATCCATCCATCCATCCATCCATTCATCACCATCCATTTATTAATCCATCTGCCATCCACTTAACCACTTATCTATCCATTCAGCCATCATGCATCTTTCATCTATTTATCCATCCACTGATGTACCCATCCCTCATTTCCCTGAAGAGCTGGGACTGGCCCCTCTGTAGTGCTCCTCACAACCCAGTGAGTCTCCATCTGGGTGTAAAGTGATTTCAGGGAAGGTGGGCTTGATTTTTGTGACAACAGGAGCCATCAAGTATCGGGCCTCAGTGAAGGTAGTGCAGCTGCCAGCAGCGGAGGCAGAGTGGCCTGCTGGAGCTGGGATCAGACCGGGTTCTGCCTCTAGCCTACCCCGGAGGCCCCTGCCCATCCTTTCCCTGATCCAGGCCTTAGTTTCCCTACCCGATCTGTGTACACAGGTTGGGGCTCCAGCAGTCCCTTCTGGAAAGCTGCAGAAGCAGCAGAAACAGCCGACCACAGTGTGCCCACTGCCAGGAGACCTGAGTATTGAAGACCTCAGTGACCCATCTCTGGACAAGGCAGCCATGAAGATCCAGGCTGCCTTCAAGGGTTACAAGGTGCGGAAGGAGATGAGGCAGCAGGAGGGGCCCGTGTTCCGGAGCACATTTGGAGACACCGAGGCACAGGTGGGAGACATCTTACGTCTGGAGTGTGTGGTGTCCAGCAAAGCAGAGGTGCAAGCTCGTTGGCTGAAGGACGGTGTGGAGCTGACGGATGGCAGGCACCACCACATTGACCAGCTCAGGGACGGCACCTGTTCTCTGCTGGTCACTGGCGTGGGCCATGCTGATGCGGGCTGCTACACCTGCCAGGTGAGCAGCAAGTTTGGCTGTACGGTCCACAGTGCCCACGTGGCTGTCAGTGGGACGGAGAGTGAGGCTGAGAGCTCCTCTGGTGGAGAAGTGGATGACGCCTTCCGGCGGGCAGCCCGGCGGCTGCACCGCCTCTTCCGCACCAAGGGCCCAGCTGAGGTTTCGGAGGAGGAGATCTTCCTGAGTGCCGATGAGGGCTCAGGGGAGCCTGAGGAGCCTGGGGACTGGCAGACGTACCGCGAGGATGAGCACTTGGTTTGCATCCGCTTTGAGGCACTGGCTGAGGCCCGTCGGGCGGCCACCCACTTCCAGGAGATGTTCAACATGCTAGGCATTGGGGTGGACATCAGCCTGTTGGAGCAGGGACCCCGGGGGGTGGAGATACGCATCGCCAAGGTGGCCCTTGCCCCCACAGTGCCTTTGGAGCCAGTGCCCAGCTTGCGGACCACAGAGGCTGGTGAGTCTGTGAGCCACCTGGGGTGGGGCGGAAGAGGAGAGGCGAGGCTGGTGCATGACCAGGGTCAGCTGAGAGGTCAAGGAGTTGGCTGGATCCCAGCCTCTGGCTCTTGGCAGATGCTGCCCACTGAGGTTGGCAGAGCCTGACTTGGTGGTGGATGGAGCTCCAGCTCCACCCAGTTCTGCCTGTTATTGTCAGAGCCTCAGCGTTCTTATCTGTACCCTGGCTGTGGGAATGCTGACTTTTGTTTGTGTTTTTCTCCATGAGGGTTTGAGATGCAACCTGTATAAAAAGTGGGGTTCTGTGTGGTCCGGTCTGCACCCCATTTCCTGCTCCAGCAACAAAAATTAATTAAAAAGCCACATCACTGTTCACTTGTATGTCCCTAGAAATGGCAGAAGGGGTGTTATTCACTCACAGTGTTGTGCCTTGAAAATGTCCCTCTCCATTCTGAGCGTGAGGCCTCAAACCCTGGACTCCCAGCCACAATGCCTTGGTCCTCCCTCCACTTCCCCGCCTGCACACTTCCTGCCTGCTGTCCCTCTGGCCACAAGGTGGCTTGGGAGCCAGGTTGACAAAGGGAGGACTCCCCTAAGGAATGGGGAGGAGGGAAGAGCTCAGAGAGCAGAGACAGTGCTGTTTAGCTGCTTGGTCTGTGAGTGCTCTCCCTTGAATGGGGGCCTTGCGGGTCACACGGGTGCACCGGCTGCAGCCCAGGTAATTGGGCACGGGGGCTGCTACTGACTTGTATGCTCTACCTGTCCCTCCCAGCCCCAGTATTCCTGACTGAGTTGCAGAATCAGGAGGTGCTGGACGGGTACCCTGTGAGCTTCGACTGTGTGGTGACAGGCCAGCCCGTGCCCAGTGTGCGCTGGTTCAAGGATGGGAGGATCCTGGAGGAGGATGACCACTACATGATCAGTGATGACCAACAGGGCGGCCACCAGCTCATCATCACGGCTGTGGTGCCTGCAGACATGGGTGTCTACCGCTGCCTGGCTGAGAACAGCATGGGTGTGTCCTCCACCAAGGCTGAGCTCCGAGTGGACTGTGAGTGTGGCCGGCCTGTTTTGCTGGCCTAGGGTGGGCGGCTCAGGGCATTCTGGCTGGGGGGCGGGCAGTGCTGGGTTGGATGATGTCTTGTGGCTGATGGAGAGCTCTCTGGGAGCCCCTTGGAGGGGAGAGGGATAGGGGCCTTAACTCTTTGAGAAGCGTCAGGGATGAGGAGAGACCCAGAAAGGCTTGGAGGTGTCCTGGGGCATGGTGGGTGATCAATGGCACTGTGGGCAATAAGAAATATGTACCAGGTCTCATCCCTGGTTCCTGGCTCAGAACTCTTAAATCTCTTAAAATTCCTAAGTGACAAGTCACTAAAGCAGTGACTCCTGCAGGGCTTCTAGATGGCTTCAGGATGGAGGATGGCCACAGAAAAGACCACATCATGGTCCCTATAAATATGTCTAACTGATTTTTTAAAAATATATTTTTATTAATTTCAGAGAGGAAGAGAGATAGAAAAATCAATGATGAGAATCATTGGTCAGCTGCCTCCGGCACATCCCCTGCTGGGGATAGAGGCTGCAACCTGGGCATGTGTCCTGACCGGAAGTCGTACTGAGACCTCCTGGTTCATAGGTCAACATGAGCCACGCCAGCTGGACATGTCTAACTGATTTTTGACAAAAGTGCAAAAGCAATTGAGTGGAGTAAGGATAAAGTTTCAAAGATGGCCCTGGAGTAATTTGGACATTTATAAGAAGAAGAAAAAAGAACCTAGACCATATATAAAAATTAACTCAAAATGGATTACATCCTTAATGTAAATATAAAACTTTAGAAAAACAATAGGAGGAAATCTTCAGTAGCTAGAGCTAGGAAAGATCTTTGTATACTTGACTGGTAAAAGAAAAAATTAGTAAAATGGACTTCATCAGAGTTAAAATCTTTTGTTGGTGTGGAGCAATGAAGTATTTCTTAAAAATTGATTTTAGAGAGAGGAAGGGAGAGAGAGACAGAGAAACATTGCTATGAGAAACATTGATTGGTTGGTTGCATCCTTTATGCACCCCCATTGGGGATCAAACCCACAACCCGGGTATGTGCCCTGACCAGGAATCACACCTGCCACCTTATAGTGTATGGGACAATGCTCTAACCAAATGAGCCACACTGGCTAGAGAGAGAGAATGAAATTCTATAGGCTGAGAGAAAATATCCACAAACCATATATCTTGTGAAGGACTTTATCTAAACTATATAAAGAATGCTCAATTTTAAACAGTAAAAAAATGTTTAAAAATCTAATTAGAACAGGAGCATGTGCAGACACTTCATGGGAAAGGACACAGAGATGACAAGTAAATGTGTCAAAGGTCTTCCACACATTAACCAACAGGAAAATGCAAACCAGGACCCTAGCAAAACATCCCTGCCCACAGTGGAATGACTAACATAAAAATTGTGCTGCCACCACATGCAGGTGAGGGGGCAGAGAAATGGGACCCTTATGCACTGCTGGTGGGTGTCAGTGTAAGAAACATGCAAACCCTGTACAGAATTTTTGTGAGTATTTGAACCAAACTGTTGACAATTGCCAGGAAGCAAAATTTCAACAGATTGAGATAATGCTCCAGGGAATGGCAGTTTTACACCTTATTTTATACATTACAATCAAAAGAGATGTAAATGGGTTACATGAAATTCATTGGTGGTAGATTAGGGAGAAGGGAGAAAGCAAGAGGGGGGCCTCTGGGATTGGGTACAAAGTAAAATGATAGACATATACATCTTTTAGGTAGGTGGGTACTGGATAGTTAAAAGTCAACAATTAACATGATAAACACAACGATGAGAGGATTTGTAGTCTCTGGTCTGGTGCATTGGTTGTGCCCTGAGCGGTCCAGAAAAAGAGGAGTTACCCTGACATTCCAAAGGTGTGTTATCGTAGATGCAAAAGACAATAGACAGGCTTAGTCAAGGTAAGATTCACTTTTGTGAGGAAAGATTCTAGCCTAGGACATGATTACCCACCATAAACTGCTTTTAGCTAAAAAATTTTAATTTCACACCATCCTTTGTGGTTACTTTAGGTCTTTGATTTTGCAAGACTGTCACACAGGCCTTCCCTGAGCTTCTCAGGTAGCATGTAGCACCTTTTCATCCACATGGGAGTGGAAAATGGTGCAGCTACTCTGGATCATGGTAGGGAATCTACAATAATAAAAGAGTAAGATGCAAATTGACTGTACCTTCACAACACCCACCAGCCAATCAGGAGTGAGTATGCAAATTAACCCAACAAAGATGGTGGGGTAATTTGCATATGCAGGCACCGAGTGGCCAGGGGAGGGGCAGGGCGGGACGCTTGCATTGTCGCCATGGCAATGATGCAGGCATTCCACACCGCCCCAACCGCTCCAGGCCTCTGGGCAGCGTGGGAAGGCAGAAAGATGGCTCCGGCGGAGTGAAGGTAGTGCAGGCAGCCAGGGGAAGGAAGGCCCGTTCTTGCACAAATCTTTGTGCATCTGGCCTCTAGTCTTCTATAATAATAAAAGCATAATATGCAAATTGACCGATCAGCCGAACAGTGGAACGACCATCTGGATGACCTTCCAGATAAAGCCGGGGTTGTAAAGGCCAAGGCAGCTGTCGCAGCTACAAGGGCTGAGCCCCTTGCACGAATTTTGTGCATGGGGCCTCTAGTTTTTTATAAAACTAATCATGTACTTACCATAAGACCCAACCATCATTTTGTTGGTCATTTATTCAAGAAATGAAAACTCAAATTCATAACACAACCTATACCCAAATGTTCATAGTAGCTTTATTCCTAATAGCCAAAAACTGGTAATGACCCATCTGTCCTCAGGGGTTGAATGGTTAACTGTGCTCTATGGAATGCTAGTCAGCAAGGAAAAGGAACATGTCATTGACACGTGCAGCAAGTGTCATAAAACACACACACACTCAGTGGAGTTCATGTGAAACTTGTAAAATCTGAACAAGGTCAGTGTATGGATTAATGTCACTAATGGATTAGTTAAAAGTTAACCTTGCCAGTATAGGATTAACCTTGCCAGTAACTGGGTGAAGATATATGGGATCTCTATATTATTTCTTTTTTTTTTAATTGATTTTTTTAAGAGAGAGATAAAGGGAGAGGGAGGGAGAGAGCCATGCTGGCTGGGCTCTATACTATTTCTCAAAACAGCATGTGAATCTACAGTTGTCTCAAAATAAGAAGGAAAAAACTAGTCCAGCCACTGAGGCTCAGTGGTTGAGCATCGACCAACCTGTGACCCAGAAGGTCGCGGTTCGATTCCCAGTTGCAGGCTTGATCCCCAGTAGGGGGTGTGTAGGAGGCAGCCAATCAAAGATGCTCTCTCATCATTGATGTTTCTATCTCTCCCTCTCCCTTCTTCTCTGAAAACAATAAAAATATTTTTAAAAAAGGAAAAAACTATTAAAAACACAACAATAACAAGTAGATTATCTTAAATAAGATAAGAGCATACACATGTCCCCATGTACCTCTATTTCCATGCTCTGTGTTCTGCTGTGTGGGTCTAGATTTCCATCTGGTGTCTTTCTGCCTGAAGGATGTCTTCTAACATTGTGTGGAGACTGGATATGCTGGAATTCTTTCAGCTTTTGTATATCTGGGGAAAAAAATCTTTATTTTGGTTTTGGTTTTGAAAGATAGTTTTGCTCAAATAGCTTTTTCTTTCCATACTTTAAAGATGTAGCTCCTCCCCAGCCTGTGTGACTCGGTGGTTGAGCATCAACCTATGAACCAGAGGTCACGGTTGGATTCCCGGTCAGGGCACATGCCCAGGTTGCGGGCTCAATCGCCAGTAGGGGGCATGCAGGAGGCAACTGATCAATGATTCTCTCATTGATGTTTCTATCTCTCTCTCCCTTCCTCTCTGAAATCAAGAAAATAATTTTAAAAACCCAAAAAACAAAAAGATGTAGCTCCCCTGTATACTAATTTGTATTATTTCCAGTGAGAAATACGGCATTATTCTTGCCTTTGGTTCTCTGTACATAACTTGTCTTTTCCATTGGGATTTTTTTTTATGTTTGTACACCATAGAATTCACCATTTAAAAATGTATAACTCACCAGTGTTTACTATATTCACAGCGTTGTGCAATCACCACTACCATCTAGTTCCAGAACGTTTTTATCATCTCAGGTGGAAACCTCATACCCATTAGCCGTCACTCTCTATCCCTCTCCCCCAGCCACTGGAAACTGCTAATCGACTTTCTGTCTCTCTGAAGTTGCCTATTCTGGACATTTCATAGAAATAGAATCATATAATATATGGCCTTTTGTGTCTGGCTTCTGTCACTGAGCATGTTTCTAAGGCCCATTCATGTGGGAACATATATCAATACTTCATTCCTTTTTATGGCTGAAAAATATTCCATTGTATATGGACTTCTCATCTATTCATTGGATGACATTTATCCACTGGTTGTTTTGGCTATTATGAATGATGCTGCTATGAACAATCAAGTACAAGTTTTTATGCAGACATGTTTTCAGTTCTCTTGGGTATGTAGCTATGAGTGGAATTACTGGTTAAAGTGGTAACTGTTTCTTTAACTTCTAAAGAAACCTCCAAACTGTTTTTCCACAACAGCTGCACCATTTTACACTCCCAGCAGCAATGTATTAGCCTTCCAGTTACCTCCTGGCCAGCACTTGTTATGTTAATTTCTTTAATAACAGCCATCCAAGGGGTGTGAGGTGTTATCTCATGATTTTGATTGTATTTTTCTAGTAATAATGACTTTTGATATTGTATGTCTTCTTTGGGAAAATATTCAAATCCTTGACCCATTTTTAAATTGGGTTATTTGTGTTTTTTTTTTAAATTTTGAGTTGTGAGAGTCCTTTTTATATTCTGGGTACTAGATCTTTATTAGATATACTAGAGGCCCAGTGCATGAAAATTCATGCACTGGAGGGGGGTCACTCAGCCCGGCCTGCCCCCTCTCACAGTCCGGGAGTCCTCAGGGGCAGGAGGCGACCCGGCAATCAGGGGAAGGTCACGCCCCATCACACCTCTGCTGCTGCCACTGCCGGCAGCACAAGCCTCAGCTGGCCCTGGTTACCTGAGCCTCGGGCGGCCCTGGGTGGCTGGGCAGCCACCACCCGAGGTTTGCCTGTGTCTCAGGCCGTCCTGGGCGGCTGGGGGCCTGAGGGGACTGGGGAACTCCGGATGCAGGCCTGCAGAGCAGCCGGGCACCTGCCACCCCAGCGGGGCTGAGGGCACTAGGCACCGCCATCTTGTGGCTGTGGGCACTGCCATCTTTGAGGGCGGGGCAGTCAATTAGCATATTCCCTCCTTATTGGCTGTGGGCGTCACCATCTTTGCGACAGCATGAGGGTCAATTAGCATATTCCCTCTTTATTAGGGAGGATGATTTTAAAATATTTTCTCCCATTCTGTAGGTTGTCTCTTCACTTTCTTTACAGTGTCCTTTGATGCATGAGTTTTTAATTTTTATGAAGTCCAGTTTATCTACTTTTTCTTTGGATGCTTATACTTTGGTTGTCATGTCTTAGAATCCATTGCCTAATCCAAGGCCATAAAGATTTACACCTATGCTTTCTCTTTAAGTTTTTATAGTTTTAGCTCTTATAGTTAGATCTTTGGTCTATTTTATGTTCATTTTGTATATGGTGTGAGGTAAGGGCCCAAATTCATTTTTTCATGTGGAAATCCAGTTGTCCCAACACCATGTTGCAAAGACTATTTTCCCCCATAAAATTATCTTGGAACTATTGTCCAAAACTAATTTCTATTAAATGTATGGCTTTATTTCTGACTCTCATTTCTATTCCACTGATCTAAATGTCTGTTGTTATGACATTGCCACATTATAGCTTTGCAGTAAGTTTAGAAATATAGACATAGTAGTCCTCCAAGTTTAACTTCATTTGTCTTTGGGTGTGGCCAGCAAATGACAGTTGTTCTTTTTCAAGATTGTTTTGAACAATCTGGATCTCTTGCATTATTTTATAAATTGTAGGACTGGTTTGTCAATCTCCGCAAAAATGGTCCCTGGATATTTTTTAAGATTTTATCACTGGTTTTGAGTAATTTGATTATGATAATTGTTAGAAATAAGGGAACCCCAAAACCAGGGGTCCTGACAGAACACAAAGGATATTTGGGAGCCAGACAGCAAGGCAAATATCTTTACTTCCGCAGGAGGGTGCACACACATAGGGTCTGGCAGCATGTGTACACTGAGCAGGCAGTCAGCTCAGGGTTTTATGCCTGATGCACGTGATCTGTCCCTCACTCTTGATTGGTCAGAGCTTAGGCTCACGGTCTTGGTCAATTGGCTAATTTAAAGAAAAAAGGAGGGGTTGACCTTTGTCATTTCAAAATGGTGGCCCCCAGGGAAGCTGCAAGTCACATGGGCCAAAATGCTGGCTGCCTAAACTCCCTTCTTTGACAGAAAAGATTAATTGTTTATTCTCACAATTCCCCCCTTTTCTTTTATATAGTTATTTTCTTTAAACTTGGCTAACATTAGTTGACTTTCATGCTCTGCAATGTTTAGGAGATTATTTTGCTGTTTGGTCAATGTGGTTTCAATTACCCTTGGGATAAAACCTCTCATACATGGCATAATAGAACATCCCATTACTGTAACTCCTAACATGATTATCAAAGAGGTGAATATGGACACCATCATCCCCTTCCATTCTCTGAACCATTGCTCTAGTGAATTGGAGAAAGGGTCCTCAATTCCAGGATTCTCAGCTAACTCATTAGCTAAATTGTTAATCCCTGTATGGCCTTGGTGATGGTTCCGTCTGGACCTGTGTTGTCAGGGATGAATGTACACTGGACCCCCAACATTATATATACTCCTTCTTTTTCTGCCAAAATCAGATCCAAGGCCAATATATTCTCCCATGTCATCCTGCTGGTGGCATCTAGTTGTTTAGCTATACCTTTAACTGCATCTCAGAGTATAGTTAATAATCCTTTGTTGATTATAGTAAATATAATTAATCCAACTACATTCTTGTTTACAGTGGACCACCAAAACAGGACAGATTTAAATCCTGCAGCAATCTGATTTCTAACCTTAAACTTGTTTGGCACTCCTCCTGGAACCCTAATGGATCTGTGTATATATGGGGATCAAAGGGACCCCTTGGACTCTCTTCTTCCTAGTCCATCTGTTGAAAAAGGTTTACTATATGCCAAAGGGAAAAGGATAGCCAATTGTATCAGAGCACAAGTTCTGCTCCAACTGCTGGGCAAGACCTCAAGTAAGGGTTCCCCACAGTACCACCAGACATCAACATGGGGTTTTGACAATGCAAAATGATTGGTTTCTGAGGATACTTAGTCATTTACACATCTGGATAAATTTTCCATAAACTCTGAGTACTGTTCTCCCCCACCTTGAGAGGCAGGAGGTATAGTTTACATTGGAAGTGGGGGATGGATCATTGTGGGGGATCCTTGCTCTTTACCTCTGTTGGATGGGAACAACAGGGAGAGAGTATTATAGGAAGCGTTTCCCCAGGCAGTTTCTTCCTGATACAGGACAAGCACACATTCCATCCAGGTACTGTCTGAGGTCCATTAGAATGGAAATGGGACCACTTGGGTTTCTCGCCTTCATGCCCCTCAAACGTAACAGTCACTTTTATTCAGGGTGCATACAGAATATTTAATCCATTCCACCCAGGCATTCGTTTCCTTATATCCTACTTCTATTTGCATGGTGGTGGCAGTGGTCTGTAGGCCCTAAGGGACCTTGTCCTGTGACATCTAATCCTAAATTTAGTCCTAGCCAATTTTTTGGCTTAAAAGCTGTAATATCCAAGTCATTCAAGTTATCTGTAATCAATAACTTAACTGGGTAAGCATGATCCACATTATACACATTTCTCCAGTCCACATTGTAAGCCCCTGCAATTTTCCAGAGCCCTAAAGCAAATAGACAGCTTACAGTTTCTTTAGTGTTAATTTCAAGGGGATATGTCCTAGTATGGCTGTCCAAGTTGAGGTGTCTCCACCCAGGGAAGCTGGTGGTCCGCCCTTAACCGTGTGTAGGTCCAACCTCATTCTGCAGTCCAAACAGAGGTCTCAGTGGTAAGCAAGACAAGGTATGGTGCCCTAGCCAGTTTGGCTCAGTAGATAGAGCGTTGGCCTGCGGACTCAAGGGTCCCAGGTTCGATTCCGGTCAAGGGCATGTACGTTGGTTGCAGGCACATCCCCGGTAGAGGGCGTGTAGGAGGCAGCTGATTGATGTTTCTCTCTCCTCTCATCGATGTTTCTAACTCTCTATCCCTCTCCCTTCCTCTCTGTAAAAAAAATCAATAAAAAAAAAAATATATAAAAAAAGACAAGGTATGCCCTTTCCCAGGAGGGTTCCAACTTGTATCCCTCCATGTCTTTACCAGAACATAGTCTCCCAGTCAATGGCACTGAGCCAGGAACTCAAGAGGAGAGTCAGGAGGCCTTCTAACCTGAGGGAGATTAAAGTAGAAGAGGTACCCAGTACATAGTTCTTAAGAAATTGGCCCCTAATCTCCATCGTAGGAAGATCTTGAGGCATTCCAGGGCCTATTGGAATGACCTAAAGCCAATTCTACGTCAAGAAAAAATTTAACTTCATTTGTCCTTGGGTGTGGCCAGCAAAGGACACTAATTAGATTTCTGCTATCTGTCTCCTTGAGTACGTTGATATAAGCTATTTGCCCTCTGGTTAGAGAGGCAAAATGCAAATCATTTACTGTTAAGTGTCCTTGGTTTGGGGAAGATGGGATTTACTAGATAGTTCCAAATTGCACTTAACCATCTCAGTTTCCCTATTCCACTTGTCTTGGCTTACTGCCCTATGTCATTTATATAACATCCTTTCCTCACAAACCTTACAAACTTTCAGAACCCACCTTCTTTTTCCTTCAAAATGACACCAAAACCATAATTTCTTTCCAATTGGAATTCTTTTGGGGGGAATTCTTAACTCTTAGAAACCTTAATTTTTAGGTGACATGTAAGTAAGTAACATCCCTCAGATTTGCAATATATTCACATTTTGAAGATATATTTTAAATAAAATACAAGACTTATTCATTCAAATCCATCCTCTAGATTCTCCATACAAGGCATACTCAGATTAACATTTTAGTATCATGTTATTTCAAAATAGCTAAATGTTTAACAATTTTTACCATTTAGCCCAGCAAACTCAAAATTTTAAGTTACATGCCCCCAGGACCTGAGAGTCAACCTTGGACTTGGGAGTCAACCTTGGAATGTGGTCCCTCATTCAAGAACTGCCCATTATTATGGAAACATTAATCTTATTGCCCAAAAAAGGGAGTCCCACCCCAGCCCACATTGCTTACTTCCCCATGCTTGTAATCCCTACTTCCCCATGTAATCTTTGTCCATATGTTCCTAAACCAGCGGAGAGCAAACAGCCCCCAAAAGATAGAAATCAGTAACCATTACACACAGACAAAAAATTTCACTAGCTTAGAATTTCTGGCAGCTGACACCCTGAGAAGGAAAGCAGGAAAAATCCCCAAGATTAAGAATTCTTGGCAGCTGCTTGGGTGTACCTGCAATCTCTGCCACATGTTCAGCCTTGCCACAAATAGCTGGGCTCCCCCAAAGCGAGACGTGCCCCATCTTAAATTAAACCTGCTGAAACCGGTTTGGCTCGGTGGATAGAGCGTCAGCCTGCGGACTCAAGGGTCCCAGGTTCGATTCCGGTCAAGGGCACATACCTTGGTTGCGGGCACATCCCCAGTAGGAGGTGTGCAGGAGGCAACTGATCGATGTTTCTCTCTCATCGATGTTTCTAGCTCTCTATCTCTCTCCCTTCCTCTCTGTAAAAAATCAATAAAATATATTAAAAAAAAAAAATTAAACCAAACAACAAGGAGACACAAAACATCTTATACAGGTGCGCACAACCCACAGGTAAAGCTTCACACCATGCTCCTTGTCTGTCTGGCTACAGACACCAAAGAATGCCCTGATTAAAAAACCACCAAAGCAGAACAATGTCTCCTGTCCCTGGTTCGGAGACTGTCCTTCCCCTGAACCTCAGCATTCTCCCTAATGAACTATCTGGGAGAATGTATTCCCTAGGCCTAGAATTTTTGTTTTCCCATCCTCAGAAAGTCCCTTGTGACTATGTGCTCAACCTCCCATATTGGAAATTTCTCACACTCCCCAAGATCCGCTTCAAACCTCTCTGGCCACTTCCCTCACAGAACTCTGAACTAGCTTCATGTCCAAGACACATCCCAGTCACATATACCCAACCTCTGAGGATACCCAACCACCAAAGTAGTACTCAGTCCAATTCTCCACCTTGGCTCATGCATGAGGTTACCTGATTTCCATGGTTCTCGTTTGCTTGGGCCCTTCCTGCATTGCTAGCTGACTCTCTATCCCAAGCTCGTAATTGGCCCGGGGGGTAATGGCTGTCCCTCCTCACCGAGGCAGCCACAACTTGGCAGCAGGGCGCACCTCCCTCCTCAGGAGAGGGGTCCAATTGGCCCCATAGTGACTATTGGAATCCTGGAAGAGCCCCCAAATTGTTACAAATAAGGTAAACCCCCAAAACCAGGGGTCCTGTCAGAACACAAAGCATACTCAGGAGCCAGATAGTAAGGCAGATATCATTACTCCCGCAGGAGGATGCACAGACACATAGTCTGGCAGCACATGCACACTGAACAGGTGATCCACTGAAGGTTTTATGCCTGACACACATGATCTGTCCCTCACCCTTGATTGGTCAGAGGTTAGGCTCACAGTCTTGCACTATTGGCTAATTTAAAGGAAGGAGCTGACCTTTGTCATTTCAAAATGGTGGTCCCCAGGGGAGCTGCAAGTCATGAGGGCCAACATGGTGGCTGCCTAAACTCCCTTCTTTGACAGAAAAGATTACTTGTTTATTCCCACATATTTTTTGGTGCACTTTTCCTTTTTAATTTTTAAAAATTGATTTGAGAGAGAAAGAGAGAGAGGGAGAGGGAGAAAGCGATAAAATCATTGACCAGCTGCCTCTTGCACGCCCCCTACTGGGGATCGAGCCCACAACCTGGGCACGTGCCCTGACCAGGAATTAAAACTGGTGATCTCTTAGTGCATGGGATGATGCTCAACCACTGAACCACATCAGTCAGGGCTGGTGCACTGTTCTTTATGTTCCCCTTATGCTTGCAGTTAATTAAGCTTCTTGGAATTTGGGGGTTTATAGTTTTCAATAAGTTTGGATTTTTTTTTTTTTGCCATTATTTCTTCAAATAATTGTCTTTTCCCCTTATTTGGTGACTTCAGTTACATAAAGCCACAGTGCAGCTCATTGATACTCTTAAGTTTTTAAAACTATTTTTTCTCTGTGCATTTCAGTTGGATTTTTCTATTGCTATGCCTATGCAGTCACTGCTCTTAGTATCTAATCTGCTGTTAGTCTCATCTACTGTATTTTTTGTCTCCAGAAATTCTACTTGACTCTTCTTTATATGCCCTCTCTACTTAACTTTTCAAACACAGAGAATACAGTTCTGATACCTGCATGTCCTTCTCTGGCAGTTCTAATGTCAGGTCAGTTTTGACTGATCATTCTCCACATCGAGGGTCCTGTGTTCCTGCCTCCTTGCGTGTCTGCAGACTTCTGACTGGGTGCCTGACACTGCGAGTCTTGCCTTGCAGGGAGCTGGATGTTGTGCATTCCTGCAGGTCTCCTGGAGCTATGTTCTGGAAAACAGCGGCTCCTTTGGAAGCACTTTGGTTGTTTGGTGTGTGGTTTGTTAGGTGAGGCCAAGGCAGCGCTCACGCAGGGCTAATTCTCTTCCTACTGGGGAGAGAACGCTCCTGGGTACCTTCCAGATGCCTGTAGGTTGGGTTTCCAGTCTGGCTGTGGAAATAGGAGCATCCCAGACCTTGTGCCCCTCCAGCATGTTTCCTCTAGCATCTCAGATGGCTCTTCCCTCACATGCACGTGCTAATCAGTCATCTGCTTAATCCCCGAAGGAGGGATCCCTCTGTGTAGCTGCCTCTTCTCTGTTTTCTGTCCTGTGACTCCAGCTGCCTTCTGTCTCCTCAACTCAGGGTCTGCCTGGCTCTGCCTCAGCTTCCTCTTCTGGGCCTGAAGGCAAGAAGCTGGGGCAATCACAAGGCTCACCATTGTTTCCTGTCTATAAGGGGTCAGTGTCCTTGCTTAATGCTCATTGACTTGAAACCATTCTGATGATTCTGTACCCAATTCCAAACAATTCTCTCACACCAGCTGGGTGTCTTATAATTTAACTCAGTTTGACATTATCTACTTGAAGATAGTGTCAGACCCCACAGGTTAAGGGCTCAGGACCACAAGAGTGAAAGGGTTCAGATGCCAATGGTAAGTCCAAGTTGTCACCTGTGCTTCTATATATCAGAGGTTCTCACAGCCATCTCCTCGGGTTCCATTAATTTGCTAGAGTGGCTCACAGAACTCAGAGAAACATTTACTTACGAGGTCACTGTCTTACTGTAAAAATTATAACTCAGGAACTACCAGGTGGAAGAGATGCACAGGACAGGGATGGGGAAGGGGGAGGGGCTTGCATGCTCTCTGAGCCCAGCACTCTCCCTGCAGCTCCACGTGCCCACCAACTGGGAAGCTCTCCAAACTCCCGTCCTTTTGGGTGTTCCTGGAGGCTCCATCACACAGGCACAGTTGATTCAACCTCCAGCCCCTCTACCTTCCCTCGAGGGACTGAAACTTCCAACTCTCTAATCATATGGTTGCTTGTCCTGGCAACCAGCCCTGTCTTAGGGGCTTTCCAAAAGCCACATTATTAACATAAACTCAGGTGTGCTTGACAGGGGCTTGCTAGGAATTTGAAGGAAACTCCAAGGGTTTTAGGAGCTCTGTGCCAGGAACGGTAAAAAACAAAATATATATTACTTACTATAAATCATAACATTGCAACCATTGTTTCATGTATTTTTGTTTGTTTTAATTGTTTCAACTGGAGGGTGTCTTAGTTCATGCTGCTCTAACAAAGTACCGAAGACAGGGTGGCTTATGAACAACAGAAATGTATTTCTGCGTTTTGGAGGCTGAAAGTCCAAGGGCAGGTGCCAGCACAGTTGGCTTCTTCTGAGTCATAGATGGCCCTCCTGGCTGCGTCCTCACATGGTGGAAGGAGTATTGTGGGGTCCCTTTTATAAGGGCACTAACCCCATTTCTAATGGCCCCACCCTCATGACCTTGTCACCCCCCAAAGGTCCCACATCCGAATGCCATCACCTTTGAGGTTAGGCTTCAGCATATGAATTTTGGGGGCACACAAACATCCTGTCCATAGCAGAGGGCAGATCCAGTCTGTGTTACACCATCATGGCTACAAGTGGAAGCCCCCAGCTGAGTCCCAGATACACCAATCCCTGCCCCTTAGTGGGATGGAATTGGAAGATGTTGCCACTTACCCTGCCTGCCATTTGTGAAGCTCAGAGTCACCCATGTCTATAATTTGTTGGGTCTTGTAGTTACAGGCCTAGAACTTGGGCTGGTAACAGCCTGGGGGTGGGGAGGGACCACAGGGCAGCTGTGTCCCTATGACTTCTGACTCAGGAGGGTAAGTGGCTGCAGGAACAGCTGTGCAGGGAGAACCAGGTGCCTCTGGGGTGGGGCTGTGCCTGGACAGAGGGAACGCAGCCTGGCTTCAGCTTCACCCTTCGTTCCCAGTGACCAGCACTGACTATGACACTGCCGCGGATGCCACCGAGACCTCGTCCTACTTCAGCGCCCAAGGCTACCAGTCCAGGTGGGGGCCATACAGGGGTGGCAGTGCCCAGCAGGCTGGCAGTCCCCAGCCCTGGCATAGGGGTGGCCGTGCTGGCTTGGACCAACAGAATCCCAGTCCTGGAGGCTTCACCAAGGCCACGCGGTCTTTGTCCAGCATGTTAACAGAAGACCTCAGGAGCCATCCAGACTGACCCCACTCCCCTTGCCCTGGACCCCTCACCCATCCACATCACGCTGCCCCTTTCTGTTCCCTGCCAGTCGTGAGCAGGAGGGTGCAGAGTCTACGTCAGAAGAGGGACAATTGCCCCAGGTGGTGGAGGAGCTGAAAGACCTCCAGGTGGCCCCTGGCACACGCCTGGCCAAGTTCCAGCTCAAGGTGAAAGGTGAGGGAGATAGGGCCAGAGGGCTGGGTGGGGTGTCCCACCAGTAGAAGTTAGGTGGTCACTGTGGCCTGGGGGGCCTCCAGGGATCCCCTCAGGTGGAGGACACAGCACCCACTGGTCAGTGGCCCTATGCTGACCACTCTCCCTGTGGTTTCAGGCTACCCGGTGCCCCGCCTATACTGGTTCAAAGATGGGCAGCCCCTGACTGCTTCTGCGCACATTCACATGGTGAACAAGAAAGCACTGCACAGCCTGGAGATCCTCTCGGTCACCAGCGAGGATGCCGGCCAGTACTCCGCCTACATCAGCAACACCGTGGGTGCCGCCTACTCCTCTGCCCAGCTGCTGGTCCAAGGTGGGAGCTGGGGGCCGACATCCGCCTATAGGACCCCCATGGCAGGCCTGGGATTGGGCCCACGGTCTTCCCCCCAGGTGCAGAGGTGTGGTGGAGGGCAGACACCTGCCTGCCTGCATCCCAGAAGGTGCTGGGTGTGGGAGTAGGAGTGAGAGGGTGTCCTCAGGACCCTCACCCTTGGAGCAGGCCCCTGGGCCCACGCAGGACATACTGTCCTACTTCAGGTCTGACTTCCCTGCCTCTTTCAGGCCCTAATGACCCAGAAAAGAAGCTGGCAGCAGGTGAGCCGAGTCCAGATGGCAGGAGGGTGGGAGGCTCAGTGAGGGTGGTGGGGGGATGCCCATCGGGTGGAGGGAGGGAGGAACCCTGGGCACAGGCTTCAGGGACAACCACTCAGGTGGGTGGGGCCTGGGCCTGGGAGGAGGGGCAGAGGCTACCCATCACAGGTCTGTGGCTCTCCACTTGTCACCAGCAGCCTCCGGTGTCTCCCCAGATGTGCAGCAACAGCTGGTGCCACCCCGATTCCTGGAGAAGTTCACCTCTAAGAAGGTGAAGAAGGGCTCCAGCATTACTTTCTCCGTGAAGGTCAAAGGTAGGGCATCCTGCCCTCCCTCACTCAGGATCCCCAGAAAGGATCAGAGGCACTCCCTTCTAGAATCTCTTCTCAGTGGGGGCTGACTGTCCATCATCCACTCCTGCCCAGGTCTCCCCGCCCCCACTGTGCACTGGCTGCGGGAGGAGGCCGAGCAGGTGCTGTGGATTGGCCAGGACACCCCGGGCTACACGGTGGCCAGCTCAGCCCAGCAGCACAGCCTGGTCCTGCTGGACGTGGGCCCACAGCACCAGGGGACCTACACCTGCATCGCGTCCAACGCTGCTGGCCAGGCCCTCTGCTCCGCCAGCCTGCATGTCTCCGGCTGTGAGTGGGCATGGGTGGCCTGTTGGGGATGGGTGGGAGCCACCCTCCCTGAGGACTTTCACCCCCTCTCTGAGACCTGCCCAGACTCCTCCCTGAGCACAGGCCCCAGGGGCCAGCTCCCATCCCTGCCTGTGGGCTCAGACCAGCAGGCCAAGACCTGTAGCAGCCCCTGCCACCCCAAGCAGTCTCTTCCTGGCCCCCTCAGCCCCTCTGTGGGCAGGTCCATCAAGTGTGGACCCATTCCTGTCCCCACCACTGGGAGGGGAGGGAGTGTGGGCTACGTTGGGATGCCAGGCACAGCCTTTCCTGGGGTCTCTGTCCAAGGCCCTAGGTAGGGGTGGCCCAGACATGCCAGGCAGAGGTCCCCACCAGAATCATCTCAGCGGGTTGGGGTAATTCTGGTAGTCACCTGTGCTTCTGACAGTGCCCAAGGAGGCAGGACCAGTGGGAGAGACCGCTGGGATGAAGGAGGCCCTCATCTCCACCTTTCTTCAGGGGTGAGTGAGGGCTCCGCCAGAGCTGATGGGGGGTGGCTTGGGGTTCTAGAAGCCCTGGGAGGGGGCAGCACTGCTGCCAGAGAGGGAGCCCTATCCTGGACCGCAGCCTGACTCTGTCCCTTGCAAGCTGTGTGGCTTGGGCCAAGGCCCCCCCCCCAAAAAAAAAACAACAACAAACCCCTCCGTGCCTCAGTTTCCCCATTGTGAAATGAGGGCTCCCCCGAGCCTGACTGGCATCTGGCCCACTGCCCTCAGACTCTTTCTGTCAGAGCTCCCACCCAAGGGTATGTGTGGTGGGTCCACCCCAGGCCCTCAGGATTCCTCCACCCCCTTTAGGACCAAAACCATCTCCGAACAGATGCCTGTGGATTTCAGCAACCTTGCTGGGCAGAAAGGTATGGGAGGTGCCAATGGCCGGTTCCTAATTTGGGATGGGGTGTGGAGGAGGCTGCCTGGCCCCAGGTGTGGGCCCGATTCTGAGCTCTGGGCCCTGCCAGCCCTTGGCTCAGCTCTCATAGCCAGAGGCTGTGTGGATGCCCGAGTGCAGGGGGCTGCTGAGTCAGAGCTTGGGTGAGAGGCCCCATATGTTCAACCCCTTCCCAGGCAACTGCACAGGGCATTCTGGAACCTTGGCATGTTTTTAACTTCTTTATGGAAAATACTGAGTCTGCACAGAAGAGAGGACAGGGCCGTGTGCCCATTGCCCATCTTAGGGTCACTTCTTGGATGATCCATAGCTACTGCCTTTACCTGCCCCCCTACCCCCAGCGGCCCTCATTCACCTTTAACCCCAGCCACCGAAGTTTGCCTCTGAGCCCTCAGGCCAGCAATCTGGGTCCTGCCCCCTGCCTTCAGTGTCCAGGTCCCGCCCCCTTCTCCCATAGCCTGGCTGAGCTCCCTGTGCCCCCTGCCCCTCCCGAACCCCTTCCCAGGTCAGCCGCCAAGTTGGAACCCCAATGGAGAAAGCACAAACCCATTGGGGGCTCCGGGGGCTCCAGGGTCTTCAAGCTCCTCCCCCACCCTGGCCTCTACCCAGCTTGACCCTCAGCTGCCCTTGCCCAGTGCCCTGCAGCCACGCTGGCTGCCCGTTCTCCTGACCGCCCACCGCCCCTCTCCTGGACCCTGTTTCCCTGCATTTGTAGCCCCCTCCATCACACCTTGGCCCAGACACCTGTGAGCCATTGAGGCCCCCTTATCCTTGTCAGCTTCTCTGTTTCTGGCAACATAGCCCCGAGCTTGTGTGTACCCATCTCCCCTGAGCCTTGAGCAGGATGGGCCTGGAGGGGATGCGTGGGCTTGTCTGGAGTGCACACTGGCTCAACTAGGGTCTGACCACCAGGAGAGCCCCTGGCAGCCGAGGCCCATGGCCACCTGACCCTGGCTGAGGTGGGCACGGAGGAGTTCCTACAGAAGCTGACCTCACAAATCACGGAGATGGTGTCGGCCAAGATCACCCAGGGTGAGGGGCTGGCATGGATCAAGGACCTAGGTGGAGGGTTGTGGGGGTGGTGACCCAGGGCCAGGGTCCTCCACGCCCAGACCCATGGGGAGGGGCACAGGCACTGGCCCTTCCCAGTGTCACATGCCCTGTGCCCCCAGCCAAGCTGCAGGTGCCTGGAGGTGACAGTGATGAGGAATCCAAGACACCATCCGCATCTCCCCGTCATGGCCGCTCTCGCCCCTCCTCCAGCGTCCAGGAGTCATCCTCGGAGTCAGAAGATGGGGACTCCCGGGGAGAGGTGCTGGGGTCTGGGGGATAATGGGGCCCACAGAGGGGAACAGGAGTGAGGGTGGAAGAGGGAACGGGGGACCTTCGGGTGACAGGGTGGAGGAGGCTGGGACAAACAGCTGAGCAGCCAACATCACCACCAGGACCCAGGACATCCGAGCACCCCTGAGGCTCCCCCTTGCCCCTCTAGGGTGGCCCCATCCGGCACCCCTGATAGTGTTTCCGTCAGCGGAGGTCAGTGGGGCCTGTTCTAGAACTTCACAGAATGTTAGGATGGCTTCTTCCTCCCCACTTCAGGCCAGGGCCCTGTGGCTTAGGGCCTTGGGAAGCCCCGCTGGCTCCCTTCTGGTCTGACGCAGCTCCCTCCTCCCCAGATCTTTGACATCTACGTGGTCACTGCTGACTACCTGCCCCTAGGGGCTGAGCAGGATGCCATCTCGCTGCGGGAGGGCCAGTATGTAGAGGTGCTGGACTCGGCCCACCCTTTGCGCTGGCTTGTGCGCACCAAGCCCACCAAGTCCAGCCCCTCGAGACAGGGCTGGGTGTCCCCTGCCTATCTGGACAGGCGGCTCAAGGTACCTGGACTGCCTGGGGAGGTGGGGAGGTGAGTTCGGGGGCCGGGCCAGCGCCCAGGCCACCTACAACCCTCTCTGTTCCTCATCAGCTGTCGCCCGAGTGGGGGCCCGCAGAGGCCCCTGAGTTCCCTAGGGAGGCCGTGTCTGAGGATGAGTACAAGATGCGGTTGAGGTGAGGAACCATGGTGAAGGGGGCCTTTGGCTGATGAGGTCGTGTGGTGGGGCTGCCCCCTCCACTATCTTGCTGGTGCCTATTTAGCATCTGAGCTCTTGGTCCCCTCACACTGTCTCCAGCTCCATCGTCCAGGAGCTGCTGACCTCTGAGCAGGCCTTCGTGGGTAAGCTGCAGTTTCTGCAGAGCCACCACATGCAGCACCTGGACCACTGCCCCCATGTGCCGGCTGCGGTGGCCAGCCAGAAGGCCGTCATCTTCCGCAACGTGCAAGACCTCGGCCAGTTCCACAACAGGTAAGCGGGCCTGTGTATGCATACACATGTACACACATGCAGACATACCACACACACACATGTGCATGTACCCTCAGGGCTGGGCCTCCAGGGGTTAGCAGGAGCCAAGACAGATGAGAGAGAAACTGTGCGCACTTGATACACTTGTTGGCACACCACACCCTTGTACAAAGATACACACATCCTCTGAAACATAGGTGTGTGCATCTGCTTACCCAGGGAAGTGCTTGCAGCACTCCTATCTGCTGCAGCCTCTGTACATAGGCACACATGCCATTACATGCAGGGAATGGGTTACATGGGCACATGTGTGTACATGTACACAGCCACACAACATATAAGCAGACAATACACATGCACTACATGTGTGTACCTGTTTACTTGTGCACACATGCTTACATATGCATGCCCCAATGTACATGCACTTCTTACATGTGTGCACACACATGTACATACCCTAAAACACCACACACGCATGTCCTCACAGCCCAGCCTGTTCCTAGGAGCCACCAGGACTCTGCCCTGGCGGGAGCCTGTTTCCTCCCAAACCTGGGACAGGCTGGGCAGGGGCGGTGAGCAGGGTCCTGACGCTGTCTCCTCCACGGCAGCTTCCTGCAGGAGCTGCAGAGCTGCGAGACGGATGACGACGTGGCCATGTGCTTCCTCAAGAACCAGGCGGCCTTCGAGAAGTATCTGGAGTTCCTGGTGGGCCGAGTGCAGGCCGAGTCGGTGGTGGTCAGCACAGCTGTGCAGGAGTTCTACAAGGTGCCCCTGTCCCCCGGCCAGTGCTGGCCCCCGTCTCCAAGATCATCTTCCCTGACCCTGCCCGGCCTCCCACCTCCTGCCAGGGCCCCACAGCCTGCCCAGGTCCTGGGGCCCTGGCTTAGTGAGTAAAGCAGGCAGAGCCCTGCAGTTCTCACCTGTCAGTGATTGGCTGTCACTGGTGGGGGGTGGGAGGTGAGGCCCACCCAGAGAGGAGGGTCTATGTGCCTGCTCTTGGGCTCTGGGTGACATGGACCACCCGGGCCTTGCCCTGCTGCCCTGAAACCCACTCTGCGGTTCCCACAGAAATACTCGGAAGAGGTGCTGTCGGCCACTGATCCCTCGCAGCCACCCCCACCGCCGCTGCAGCACTTCCTGGAGCAGCCGGTGCAGCGGGTACAGCAGTACCAGGCTCTGCTCAAGGTAGGCCGCTGCCCCTCGCCCACACCACTGTGTCCGTGGCTGGCGGGCACACCCTGACCAGGCCTCTCTCCAGGAGCTGATCCGCAACAAGGCGCGGAACCGGCAGAACTGCGCGCTGCTGGAGCAGGCCTACGCCGTGGTGTCGGCCCTGCCGCAGCGGGCCGAGAACCAGCTGCATGTGTCGCTCATGGAGAACTACCCGGGCACCCTGGAGGCCCTGGGCGAGCCCATTCGCCAGGTCTGCAGTGGGCGCCATGCAGAGTGGGTGGGGGGCAGAGTGGGGGTCTGTGCCTCAGGCTGACCAAGGGCTGACCCCTCTCCCAGGGCCACTTCATTGTGTGGGAGGGGGCACCGGGCGCGCGGATGCCCTGGAAGGGCCACCACCGCCACGTCTTCCTGTTCCGCCACCACCTGGTGGTCTGCAAGCCCAAGAGGGACTCACACACCGACACCTTCAGCTACGTGTTCCGGAACATGATGAAGGTGTGCAGGCACCAGAGGAGCCTGGGTGGCAGGGCTGCCTGCAGGGTGGGCAGGGGGAGCCCTGGGCGGGTCCTCTGGCCACACCCCAGGCAGTCAGCCTGCCTCCTCCCCCCACAGCTAAGCAGCATCGACCTGAATGAGCAGGTAGAGGGGGACGACCGTGCCTTCGAGGTGTGGCACGAGCGGGAGGACTCGGTGCGCAAATACCTCCTGCAGGCTCGGACTGTCATCACCAAGAATGCATGGGTGAAGGAGATCTGCGGCATCCAGCAGCGCTTGACCCTCCCCGTCTGGCGTGAGTGCTGGTCCTAGTGGTGAGGCTGGCTGAACCTGCCAGCCAGGCCATCTGGCTCGGGGACACCCGGGCCCCTGCCCCTGCCTAGGCAGCACCCCCTCAATCAGTTCAGCCTGAGCTGGGATGCTGGGATGGCTATGACTCGAGTGGGGCCATCAGGTTTCACTCGGGGTCCCTCAGCACAGCAGAGAAGCCCAGAGGGGTTAGGGGTGTGAAGGGTCTGATCCCTGGGTCTCCTTTCCCATCTAGAGCACACTCTCCTCTCCACACTCGCCACCACTCCCCACTACACCCAGCCTGACGCTGATTCAGATTCCCATTCGGGCCCAGTGAGGGACCCAAAGGGGTGGTGACTGCAGCAACCACACTGCTTGGCCTTGGGACTTCTGGCCCTATCAGGGGTGCACTGAGCGCCGGGAAAGCACTCGGCCCAGGTGTGTGGTGTGTGTTCCCAGGGCCCCCGGATTTTGAGGAAGAGCTGGCCGACTGTACAGCCGAGCTGGGTGAAACAGTCAAGCTGGCCTGCCGTGTGACGGGCACACCCAAGCCCATCGTCAGCTGGTACAAAGGTAGGTCCCCGTGCACTAAGTGTGCTGGCCTTGCCACAAGGAAGAGCCGCCCAGGAGGAATCAGGCTAGGTGGGGACCAGGACCCAGGGGCCTGGTCAGGGGCTGGGTGCCAGGGACAGACTGGGTGCCTCCTATCCCTGTTGCCTGCTCCTAAATCAAAGACAGCATGGCCAGGACGCATGAGGTGGGATGAAGGGAAGGGTGTGCATCAACCCTGTCCAGGGGAACTGACTTTCTAGGGGAGTGGACAGGCGGCAGCAGACAGACAAAGGTGTAATGGGAAGTCAGAACAAGCCCAGCCAGGCACACCTGTTGGAGGCTTCCGAAGAACAGCGAGGTGGCCAGGAGGCCAGGGAGAGGGGCCGCCGCAGCAGAACAGTGGGAAATGTGGACTGCCGTGAGGTCTCACATTTGATTGAGTGATGGGAGCTGCAGAGAGTTCAGGGATCCCCAGGACACCCTCACTCTGACAGCAAGGTCCGGGGTCCCACGACTCCTGTTAGGTTCAGTGACTCACTGGGGGGACTCACATAACTCGGCAGAGCCCTTCCACTGAGGTTCCAGCTTATTGCTATGAAAAGGAAGAGGGTGTGGGGCGGGGCCTGGCAGGGGTGCAGGTGGGTTGGGCAGACAGTGCCTATTCTCCCAGCTCTGATGTTTAACAGCACAATGGAGAGTGACCAACTAGGGGCTCTCATCAAGCCTTGGTGTCCCGGCTTTCTGTTGGGGATCATTCATGTTGTCACGACTGACTGCTGCATGGCTGACCTCAGTCACAGCCCCTCCAGGGGTCAAGCTGATGCTGCGTGTCCCAAAGCCCTGATGCTCAACCACAGTGTAGCACAGACCATTCAGAGTGGTCTAAGACCCCAGGTAAACCGGGATACTCTTGTCAGAGGTCACTTGGGCAGGCAGATAAGCCTCCTCTGGGCTGGCAGGTAGGCCTCTGAGACCCTAGTCCAGTGTAAATAACCAAGTCCAGTCCTGGTTTCAGAGGAGTTGTCCCAGGGCTGTCAGTCCTTCTTGTCCTACTTGTCCACACCTAGCCAGGGGCATTTGTTTGCCCTTGAAGGGCTAAGGATGGGGCTGGAGAGGACACACAGGGGTGTTCTGCAGGGACATGCAGGAGGGCCCTCCCTGTGGCCCTCGGTCAGAGCTGCATGGCAGACCTGGGGATGCAGCAGCTGGTTCCCGTGACAGCTTAAAAGAGCTTCCCGGAGTCTTCCTTCTGCAGGGAGGCCTGCTGACCCATGTCCTGGAGTCCACGCAGTCCCTTCCCAGACACCTCACCCTGCACAGAACCTGTGCAGCTCAACCGCCCTTTCCATTGTCCCTCCGCACCCAGACCTTTCCCCTGAAGGGTGGGCTCAGGGGGACAACGCCGTTATAAAGGTCCTCCAGAAGTGACTCGGCCTTCCTCGGGCCCTCCTTTTGGCCATATTGTCCTTAGGAGCATGTGCTGGCCTGCCACATCCAAGGAGAATAGGGCGTACCTCACCCTGCGGTCAGGGTGGAACCCTGGGTACTTAACTGCGCCTCTCTCTTTCACCCTGGCGTTTACCCAGTGAGACCCTGGAGGGGATGGGTCCTCTGGGGACAGCTGTGTCCAATGAGTGCAAGAGGTGAGGGGAAGCTGGACGGACAGTTCACGCTGACATGGTGGTCAAACTGCAGGTGGTCCGGGTGGTGCACGCAGCCATGGGGTGTGGCCAGAACCAGCAGTTGGCTGACCCGAAACAGCATCATGATGGGAAACACCACAGATAGCCTTTGAGGCACTGACCTGCCAGGATAGGGGTCCGCTCATGTGATGCGCCCCCACCTGGACTAGAGCATTTCTCAGCAGTCCTCTGTGTGGCTGCAGTGGGGTTAGCACCCTGCGCCCCATGGCAGCTCCACGCAGAACCCTGATGCTGGGTGGGAGCCCATCAGCAGCCTCTCTTTGCCTCAGTGGCTCACGGCCCAAGTGTCTTCCACCAGGCCATTGTATTTTAAGTGGCAAAACAAACAGCCAAGCCACTTGCAACTGCTCAAGGTCAGTGAGCACATAACAACCTTGGCCGGGAAGAGCAGCATCGGGCAGAAGTCAGACTCGCCAGCAGACAATATGTCCTCATACAGCAGGAGCTGAGTGTTGGGGGCAGAGGGTCAAGTCCTGACCCACCCGGGGCAGCTGCTGGGAGCAGAGAGCACTGGAGATGTATATTGGAGACCTTGCCATGAGAATGCACAGCAGACCTGTTTCAGCCACCCTGCCTACCCCAGCTGGAGCCACAGGAGTAGAGACTGGATTGGGCTGGTGACAGTCCACTCCCTCTGGCTGTACAAGGCTGTTGATTTGGGACACAGCCTCTCCCGTTACCCAGCTACCTTCACATCACACAGGAGGCCCAGAACTCCTTTATCCGTGGAGCTCTAAGCATCAACCTGGGAAGGGACTGACTGTGGCGCTGGGCCGGTTCCATGCTCCAGGACCACCTCTCAATGTGCAGGCATTCCCACCGGGAGTGTCCTCTACCAAAACACAGCAAACATCAGGCTCTAGAGGTAGGAGCCACAGCCACAGTCCCCTGACACTATCTTCCCGGATAACCAGGAACCTTGCGAAGACTCCATCCGTGGAATCCAAGTGCCTGTATCCAGAAGACCTTTGAAGGTCTGAGTTTTCCCCCTGCCCGAGGCCCCAGCATGTAGGACAAGCACGTAGGACCAGAGAGGCTGATGCCGATGCCTGATCATTGTTATCTTAAAGCAGTGGTGGTCGGGTGGAGGAGAGGAAGGGGCCAGGGATCAAGACGCACTTCCACAGTTCAGTGACATCCAGCGCTCTGGGCTCGCCCAAACCCTAACCTGAGCAGCATGACCGTCTCTGCTGATGTATCCATTTCAGCTCTGGGACCCCTTGTCTGCGTCATCACTCTCTGGGGTTCCATGCCCACTGGGGTTTAACTTGTATGGTAGTGACCTTTATTATGGGTTGTCCACTTAGCAGGGCATCTCTAGCCTTTCTGTGATGGCTGAACAAGATTTCTGAGGTGGCAGGGCCACCTGTCAGGACACATGCCCTGCGGGCCACCTCTTCCAGCAGTCACCAGCATTCTAGATGCCACCCAGGTGCCATGAGCCATGTGCCAGTCATCAGTGACTCCTTGTGGGGCTTTTTCTGTTCAGGTGCCTGTCCTCATATCCAGAATTCTCACTTGTTCCTGTCCTCTGCCCATCGGGGTTGATGATGGCCCACACGGGTGATAGCATTTGTTGATGTTTCAGAAGAGGGCTGTGTATGCAAAGCTCTCCCCTAATGCTGAAGGAGCCAAGAGACCAAAGAACGAGGCAGACAAGTCCAGCTGGTCGATTAATGAGGTTAACAGGAGGCTTACACTCAGATCTCCACACTTTGCCTCCTAGACTGTTTTGTAGCCAGGGAGAGGGTGTTGTGGGAAAGACATGTTAATCTAAAGGGAGGGGGATTGCCAGGTGCCAAGGGGGTTCGGCATCAGAGCTGGTCAAGAGACAGACAGGTCCAGGGCGAATCACTCCAGAAGCAGAGCACAGAGTTCCCCGGGGTGTGGCCGGGAGTCAAGGTGGCAGATTAGCTACATCAGGGCCAGCTCTGTCCACACATTGGGAAGCAGGGTGTCCTGAGGCTGAACCAACAGCGCCAAGGAGAAAGCGTGTAGACCAAGGCACCAACCAGCAATCTGTCTCTGAGCCTCCCTCTCGGCGCGCAGACTGCAGCCACCTGCCCAGCTTCTCTCCATTCCCAGGCAGCAGATGAAGAGGTCTGTGACTGCCCAGCTGACCACACAGGTCATTTGGCATGGACCTCCCTCCGGCCCTGTGACTGGCCACCTTCTTTCTCTGCTGGAATGAGGTGTCTCTGACTGTGTCTCTTGCTTGTCACCAAACTGAGTATCAGAAGCCATGAAGGATCTGAGATGATTTCCTGCCTCCCAGCCAGACACAGACACAAAACCCGGTCAGAGATAAAGACTGCTGGTCACAGAAAAGCACAGCGCTTTGGGTCAGTTGCCCTGATCCCCATGCCCAGGGCCAGATGTTAACTGTGCACACTGGATCACACCACAAGAGAGATCCCAAGATTTAGGAGGTGCTGAGCTTTTTTTTTTTTTTTTTTTTTAATGTATATATATTTTATTGATTTTTTACAGAGAGGAAGGGAGAGGGATAGAGAGTTAGAAACGTCGATGAGAGAGAAACATCAATCAGCTGCCTCCTGCACACCTCCTACTGGGGATGTGCCCGCAACCAAGGTACATGCCCTTGACTGGAATCAAACCTGAGACCCTTCAGTCTGCAGGCCGATGCTCTATCCACTGAGCCAAACCGGTCAGGGCGGTGCTGAGCTTTTGTGGGGTTGCTGACTCATCTGCCCATCCACTCCCCAGAGAGAGAAATGCCTTGGGGGTGGGGGAGGGGGGAGAGGCTCTGTTTCTGTGCCCTGGACAGCCCAGGTGTCTCTGAACAGGGCCGGAATTGGCGTCATGTCTGCACAGCAGTGGGCCTTGTGGGATGCTAGAAAGGCCTGGAGAACTGTTCTCTGACAGTAGGACAAGGACTGAGGAGGCACTGGATTGATGATGTTACCAGCAGCCTTGCCGAGAGCTGTTCTGTGGGAGATGAAAGCGGGATGGCAGCGGTGGGGAGGGGGGGGACCATTGGGAGACGATGAGAAGGAAGCACTGGAGTGAGAACAACTTTCCTGGAATATAGTACAGGGGTGAAAAGAAATGGGGTGGCGGCTGGAGGCTTTGTTTTGTATGCGTTAAAATCATTTTTTTAGGTTTCCTGTAATTAAAGGTCAAGATTATGGTTATGAATAGTTGTAATTTAAACCACCTTGTTTAGCACACACAGAGCTATTGGAAAGTGTTTGTTTATGGAATTTTACTTATTTATGGAGGAAAGAGTTCTTCAGAGTGAAAGGTGCACCTCTCCCCATTCCTCACCCAGGAAAGACTTACATGATGGCTGGAGACATTAGGTTGGGTGGGTATTCAGACAGTGTGTCTGTTGGGGTTGGGAGGTCTGCGCCTTGGAGGTGCCTGGAGGTCACAGAATCACTGGCAAGGTGGCTCAGGGTCTGGTTATTGGAATGGGATAAGCCTACCCTTGCCTCCACATAAAAGCCTACCCTCCAAAGGCCACACTGTACACACAAAGGCCTGGGGACGTATCCAGGGAGCTGCACCTGGCCCTTGTGCTTCAGGACCACCCCCTATCCCATCACTGCCTGTGACCGTGACCCCAGGCAAGCCCCGCCTCTTGTCCCCGTGCACCTCTCTATGACGGCCTCCCTCCTTTCCAGATGGGAAGCCAGTGGAGGTGGACCCTCACCACATCCTCATTGAAGACCCTGATGGCTCATGCACCCTCATCCTGGACAATCTGACCAGTGCTGACTCCGGCCAGTACATGTGTTTTGCGGCCAGCGCTGCCGGCAATGCCAGCACCCTGGGCAAGATCCTGGTGCAGGGTGAGCCTGGGAGGGAGGCTGGATGGGCACCCAGACCATACCCACCACAGCAGTCCCCAAGGTGGTGCAGGCATTCGGATAGAGCTGGAGGGGGTTGTGGACGTCTGACCCAAGTCTGGGGGCTCATTGGTCCGGGTGGGGTTCTGCACATTATGCCTTCTCCCTCTTTTTGTCTCTGTGTTCCTCTCTCTGTGTCTTTATCTCTCCATCTTTTCTCTCTGTATCTCTACCTCTTCCTTCCTCTGTCTTTCTGTGTCTCTCAATCTATCTCTCTGTGTATCTCTACCTGTCTCTGTGTTTCTCTCCATTTCTCTCTGTCTCTCTCTGTGTCTCTCCCTTTCTCCTCCCCACCCTGCGGCCCCACAGTCCCCCCGAGGTTTGTGAACAAGGTCCGGGCAGTGCCTTTTGTGGAAGGAGAAGACACCCAGGTCACCTGCACCATCGAAGGTGCCCCACACCCTCAGATCAGGTGAGTTAGGTGGACAAGGCGGGTGGGCCTGCCCCAGGGCCTCCACTTCTGCCTATAAATCGAGGGTGGGCAGCATGTTCACTGTGTTTGAGTCAACTAGACAGAAGCTCAGCCATGTGGGTAAGAAGTGGTGTCTTGAGGGCATGGCCTGACACAGCCCTAGCTGCAGCAAGGAGGGCACTGCCAGGCTGGATGTTGGGCAGATGGCATCCAAAAGGGTGGGCGCCATAAGGACACCAGGTCTGTGGGATGGGTGAGGCGGGTCATGAGCACTGGTGGTTTTGGAGAGGCCCCACTGACTACTGGGGCTGCTGGCTTCAGGTGGTACAAGGACGGGGCCCTCCTGACCCCTGGCGGCAAGTACCGGACCCTGAGTGAGCCACGCAGTGGCCTTCTGGTGCTGGAGATCCGGAAGGCCAGCAAGGAGGACCTGGGCCACTATGAGTGTGAGGTGAGGAGGGAGGATGAAGGGAAGTGGTGGGGAGCTTGCCATGGGGACAACCATGGGGACAACCTTGTCATCACCATCGATAACACATGATGTAGAGTGGACACCAGGTTCAGGTCCCGCAGGGTCCATGGCAGAACTTCGAGTCCATTGTCATCCACGTCCACAGATGAGACAGAAGATATCAGGTCCACTGCCACCACCATCCATGATGAGGGAGGGGACACAGGCTTGCTGTCACCTACCATTCATGATGAGAGATTGTACAACAGACTTACCAAAGTCCGTTCTGAGACAGGGGGCACCATGAAACTGTCTCCCGCCACCGTGGTGAGAGAGGAGACACCAGACTGTCACTCACCTTCTGATGAGAGGGAACACCAGGCCACTGTCACACACCACCCATTGTTACAGGAGGGAAACCAGGCAACTGCCACCCCATCTAGGATGAGCTAACAGGACTCCATAAGCGGGGCTCTGGGCAGCGTCTGTCCTGCCCTTCATGGTCCAGGGACAGTGTGTGCAGGCTGTGTCTGTCTGGGGCCAGTCTCCTCCCTGATACTACTGCTGGCAGCCTGGGGTGGGCCGGGAGGGGTCTGCCCTCCGTGTCAGGTCTCAAGTCAGCTTGGGCCCTGTAAGTTCAATTTGGTCCCATGCTCCAGTCCTTACATCCCCAAAGGGGTGAGTCAGGCTCCCTGGACTCTAAGTAGCCTTTGCCGTCTGTGTCTGTCCCGCAGCTGGTGAACCGGCTGGGCTCCGTACGCGATGGCGTGGAGCTGTGCCTGCAGGGCCCTACCCTGCAGGCCAGGGAACCGCACCGCCGCCGGGAGCACGTGGCTGTGGTGGAAGGTAGGTGCAGCCGCAGAAGGTCTCGGCCTGGCTGGATTTGCCATGCACGTGGGCAGGGCTGGGTGGGGTGACACCATCAGTCCTTCCAATCAGGGTGTGCTCCCTGGAGAAGAGGCATTGGATGGAGGGGCTGCAGAGGCCCGACTGGAATAGAAGGTGGGTGGGATGGGGATGATGGGCCATAAACCCAGAACCTGGGCATGGCTGGTCTGACAACTCTAGGGCTCAGGGCCCAGGCCCTGCTCACCAGCCCTAGGGAATAACGAGTGTGTATAAAGGGCAGACCCGGGCCTGGGCAGCCCGCCAGGCAGCGGCCAGCAAGTCCTCATGGGAGGGGCGGGAGGAACGGTAAGAGTGTAGGCTGCTGGGCTCCAGCTTGGCTCCCAGGAGATGGAGCGGATGTCATGGTTCTGGTCCCTCCATACAAGGCAGGCTGTCCATGTTGCGTATCCCTGGCCTGGGGCCGCCCCTGGGGTCCTGGGAGGGGGAGAGGTGGACCAGACTACAGAATGGGCCTCATTTGGGAAGGTATGTTTCTGGCAGGAGGCGAAGGGCAGGGAAGTGCCTCATGCTTCCACTCACACACACTGTGACCCCAGGGTCCCAGCTGGGCCTGGCTGAGGATGGCCAGGACGGGGAGGAGGGCAGCTCACATCTGTCCTGGGCCTGCTCAGTCTGAGAGAGCAGCCTTCTGGGGCTCACAGAGCAGGCTGCCACCATGGGGAGAGCTTCTCCATCTGAGCTGCCTCACCTGGAAGGGGCTGTCTGGAAGGTGGTGGGCTTCCTGTCCCTGGAGACATGCAAGGACAGGCTGGGGCTGGGCTAACACCTGGTGGAGCTGCAACTCCCATAGTAGGACAAGTTGAAATGTGTGTCCTCCCAAATTCTGAAAGTTGGCTGCTGTGGTCCTTGGCCACTAGACCCAGTCCCTCTCAGGACCCAGCGTCTGGGGGCCACTGTCTGTCTGGATCCTCACAGAGTCGGCCTCCTAGAGTTCAGAACTTGGCCTCAGGGCCTTTGAGACTCTCCAGGGCCCTCATGGAGACCCATCCCTCTCTTGTGGGCAAGGGTTCTGGTTCCTCGTTCCCCAGAGGGCTGCCTACACTGCCGGCCAGTTCTGCCGGAAGACAGGGCTATCTCTGGCACCTCCACTTCCTGCTGGTGGCATCTCCAGGGGATGTGCTGAGCAGGGGGCTCGGAGCTCCCTCTCGGCTTGGGATAAGCGCGTCCTACAGATCCGTTCTCTTCACTGTCATAGTGGATCTTTTCTTGTCAATGTTCCGTGACCGGCCTCCAGTGCGGACAAGTGCTGTGCCTCACTCAGGGAGATGGCCGGTCCTCACAGACCCTGGAGGTGGAGCCCGCCACCTCCCGCTTCCTAACCCTGGCCTGCTGCTTTATCGATAACCTGGTGACCCGCAGCCAGCTGGCCCTGTGGAGTGGGCGCTGCCCCCTCGCTTGTGAAACTGCACTGGGCTGCAAGTCCTGCTTCGCACGTCTGCACCCCTCCCATGGTCGCCAGTATTCACCAGGGCCCAGAGCCTATCAGGCTGCAGTTAGGTCAGGAACAAAGCCATCCAGGGGGGCCAGGCCAGCACTCTCAAGAGCAGCAGGACAGGCCCGTCAGGGAGGGAGAGGCAGAGGCCTGGTTCTGCCATTGCTCTGTGCACAGGGTCTGCCTGGAGGCAGCCAACAGGCTGGTTCTCTGGGCCCAGCTTAGACAAATATATGGCATTTTGTCTGAACCCATTCTTTCCCAATGGGCTGCCCTCTCTCCAGGAAGCAGCTTGCACAAACACGCACATGCACACACACACATACACCTGTGTGCATACCCACATAGGCACACACGTACACACATGTGTGCACACACACAGTAAATGTGACTCCGAAGTGCCACACAGACTCAGCTAGTACATTTAATTCACATGCACCTAATCAGAGACAAGTTTAAAATGCTCTTGGTTGCCTAAGGCGAAGCCTTACTCCATGTGGCTCTGCAGCAAAGTAGAGCCTACCCTTCAACTTACACAGGATGGTGAGAGGGGATGCTGAGATTTAAGGATGCTGGTAGCCGGTGGCATCCTTGTTGTCCAGGTGGGCAAGACTGGGTGGGACATCCCTGAGCGAAGCCTGACCCCGCCCAGAAGCTGCAGAAAAAGAGGCCGTCAGATGATGGGCATAACTGCTTCCTGGCCCCAGACAAGTCCTGTTCTGTCTCTGGGACTTGGGTCCCCCATCAGAAGACAGGAATCACAGGCCCTATCCTGCTGCTCCAGGGAGGAGGAAAGCTAGGCGCTCCTGTGGGGAGACCTAGTTGCCCAGGCATCTGCAGGCTGCTCCCCATGGGCCTCTGTGTTCTGCCGCAGAGCTCAGATGCGCCTCCTCCAGGACTCCAGCCACTCTCTCCTAGAGACACCTTTGGTCTTTAGGGTTTTTTTCCTGTAAAATGGGCATCAGCTATCGTTCTAGTCTGGCTGCTTGCTCACTGTGCAGCCACAGGCTATTCCTTCCCTCTCTCTAGACCTCAGTTTCTATGTCTGAGAAGTAGGACTTTAGGTCTGACAAATTCCCAGGGTTCCCCAGGCACATAGCTGAAGGAGAAGCGGGGGTTTCTGGATGGGCAGCCTAGGAAAGGGCCTTGCTCTATCTGAAGCTCCTGCAAGACCCTCAAGAGGGACAGGCCCTGCCCTCCTGGAGCATGCATTGCCACACCACTCAAGGCAGACAGGTCAGCAATTCAAAGAGGGAACTGGAGCTCTAAGCTGAGACAGTGTCCCAGGGGCACACGGCCCAGCAGGGCTTGGACCCGGTGCTCCTACGCTGAGCGGGCTACTACACTGCCGTGCCACTTAGCTAGCTCAGCCCTACATGCTGACTGATCTGTAACCCTCGCTATTCCGACTGTTTTCTTTGTAGTCACTGAGCAGGAGACTAAAGTCCCCAAGAAAACCGTCATCATGTAAGTGCAGGCGTGTTCCTAACCTTCCTTCTGACTGCCGTGCCACCTGCATGCCCACTAACCCACCTGGACCTTGCCCGTGTGGTCTGGCACCTGCTTGCCTGACTGCCTGCCCTCACTGCCTTTGCTTGCCACACAGACTGCCAGCACCTTGCAGGTACTCCCAGGGAATTCACTCCCCTGGGACTTGGCTACCTTCACACTCAGAGCTTTCTCTTTCAGGGCCCCAGAACCCTCTCCATGGCTGCACTGCCTCAGGAGGGTAGACTTACTCTGCACACTTCACAGGGTCTCACCTAGAGTCACACCTGTTAGGGTAGACCTGGGACTGACAACTGTGTCCTGCTGGGCCAGAGGCATATTTCTACCCTTCAACACCCTGGGATCTAGGGTATTGCTGTCCAACAGAATTTCCTGTGAGGATGGAAATATTACATGTTTTACAGCATCTACTACAGCTGCATGTGACTATTGGGCATTTAAAATGTGTCTAGTGCAAATGAAGAACTGAATTTTAAATTTAACTTTCACTAATTTGACATTAATTAAAATAGTGTAACCATAGCTCTGGAGCCCTTAGACATCTCCAAGTCCAATCCTCACATTTGGAAGATGGGAAAACTGAGGTTCAGGAAAGAAAAGAAGGTTTCTCAGGGTGGCTCGTGATTAGAAGCTAACTACGCACCCATTTCCCCGGTGCCACACCCACTGTCCTTCTTCTTCCTCCGGGCCTTTAAAGCTGAGAAAAAAGACACATGGTTGTTGATAATTAAATAACACAAGAGGTCCAGAGCTAGTTGAAGCCATGGAGGGCGTGATTGGTTTTGGCCTGGACAATCTGAAAGGACTTCCAATAGGAGATGCGTGCAGGTGGATGTGGTAGAAGAGCTTGCAAAAGCCAGGAGGCAAGAAAGGTGACTAAGGCCAGGTGACTGAGAACTCCAGGATGGCAACCTCTTAGCTCCCCAAGGGCCTCAAGCCTCTTAAAGGGCCCATAGTTAGTCATGTTGCTAGAGAATCCCATATTCACACATTTGATAAGGTCTTGGGTTAACCCTTCCTTGACTTCCTTCCTCCTCCCACAAAGCAGGTCACCACCCACAATAGATGGGGCTGCCTGGGGCAGCAATGAGCACCCCATCCCTGGAGGTATGCAACTACTCTGCAGCTTTACACAGATCAACTCTACATTTCATCCATGAGAGGAGTATTGTTATTTTCACATTTTATGGATGACATATTGAGAAGCAGAGATGGGCCAGGCAGCCCTATGTGGCGTGGGGGAAGAGGGGGTGGTCAGAGAGGACTCATGCCAACTGGAGACTGGACTAGGTGACTCCAGTACCCTAAAGTCCATTGTATTCCAGGCTCATGGTGGTAGCAACTTTCACCCCGCAAGGAGTGTACCTGTTCAGCTTGAGAAGTGGAGGGAGGCAACTGCCTGGCACAGCATGTCCCCTACCAGGGGCACACCACACACACAGTGAGGGGTACTGGGGAGCCATGGGTATGGAAAAGCAACTGGCTTGGAGAGACTACCACCTGGGAGCCCCACAGCTGTACCAATCAATGGCCTTAGAGCAGGATGCCCACATGCTCTTATGGGAGCAGCAGTGACCCCAGTAGTGGGAGTGGCATTTCATTTATTTATTTTATTTTTTTGTTAATCCTCACCTGAGGATATTTTTCCATTGATTTTTAGAGAGAGTGGACAGGAGGGAGAGGGGGGGAGAGAGAGAAACATCGATGTGAGAGAGACACAGCAATCAGTTGCCTCCTGCATGCTCCCCAACCAGGGCCAGGGATGAAATCTGCAACCCAGGTACATGCCCTTGACCAGGAATTGAACTTGTGACCTTTGGGTCATGGGATGACGCTCCAACCACTGAGCACCACCGGCCAGGGTGGGAGTGGCATTTTAGAGGAGTGATCCAGTTTCCCAATTCCACCTGACCCACTGTCCTTAGCCAATTAGGCAGCATGAGGCCAGCAATGGGACCTGGCCCAGGTTCCCCTGATGTTTGGGCAGACTCTGACCTCTGGGCCTGAGTATGAGGCAAGAAGGCAGGTTTTTGGCCCTGAGTAGGCTCTGACTCCAAACCTCAGTTTCTCCTCAGTGAAGTGGAGATAGCATTTTCCCTTTGCCAGGTGAGGGCTGGTGGAGGTAGGGCCTCTAACTGCTCTGCACCCTGAGGTGTGGCCACAAATCTCTGGGGCCATGCCTGGGGGTAACTGCTCCTGGATGGAGCCCTGAGTTAGACAAAAGCAAAGCTGGAGAAAGAAAGACAACGTCTTATCAGGCAGGCAGCTGATGACAGCACACCAGGTCCCTCTGCCTGAGCCCAAGAGAAAATGCAGGTCCTGGGGCCCAGAAAAGCTGTGTGTTACTCAGCCCATTGCTCTCCCTGCCTGTTCCTCATTTCACACACAGCACCCAGCCAGGTCAGGGCATTGGACGGCTGAGGAGGACCTGGCTGACTGGTGGGCTTCTGACTCTTGGTCCTGAGCAAGCTTTGAGCCTCTTTTAGTCTTGTCCACTCCCGTAAAAGGGGGCCAGACCCATCCCCAGTGCTGCTGCAGAGTCCCCGATCAGCACCCCATGTGCACCCACATGCAACTGGCCTTGAGTTCTGCTTCTTCTCGCCCAACTCCGTTTGGAAGATGGGGCCCAGGAAGGGGAAGAGCTTGTCTGAGGTCACAAAGCCTATGACAGTAGAGTCACACCAAGTGTCCTTGCCCAGCCTCACACCACCAGACCAAGAGGCCAGGAACCCAGGCTGCAGGTTGGGGCTCTGACAACCTTCTCACACCTGCACCTGAGGCATCAACTGCCCAGTCTGTCCCTAACTCAATATCACTGAGGTACCTGCCATCTGAGAGCTTGCTGGACACCTCACCCCATGATACAAAGCACACAACACTGGTGGGATGGACAAGGAGGACTGTGGGGCAGTGTCCTTGCACGCTGGCCATTAGCTCTGAGAGGAGGACTGGCATCCAAAATAAGACAGCTATAAACAGGGAATACTACCCACAGGGACTTGCAAACTGGACTTGGTCTGGGGTTTGGAGGCACCTGTGTGATGCAGTGCTGCCTCAACTCTTATTTGAGGTCTGCGCACCAGAGCCCATGGTTGACCAGATGAGACTTAGTGTTTGTTTCTCTGGCTGGGGGTTCTAGAGATTGGGCTCCAGTGCATGTGTAGGAGCTTATGTAGTTTCACCCTTTGCTTGCTGGTATATTAACTGATCTCTCCTGCTGGCCCTGAATGTGCTGGTGGCATGGGTGGCAAGCCAGGCTGCAGGTCTCCGTGCCATCTCCTCTCGGCCCTCTCCCTGCAGAGAGGAGACCATCACCACCGTGGTGAAGAGCCCACGTGGCCGCCTCAAGTCCCCCAGCAAGTCTCCCTCCCTCTCGCCTTCCCGGCGCCGTGCCAGTTCACCCAGGTCAGGCCTGTCGGCCCCTGAGCTGCTGCATTCACCAGGGGCTGGCCAACTTCGAAGGCCTGGGGAGGAGCCAGGCTGGAAGCCCCCTGTACCCACGCTGTATGTGACAGAGCCCGGAGCCCACACGCCAGCCCTGCCCAGGGGCACTGGGCCCAGGCCCAAGTGGGTGGAGGTCGAGGAGACCATCGAAGTCCAGGTGAAGAAAACAGGCTCAAGGGGTGCCTCTCCAGCTAGAGAGGTCCCAGGAAGCTCAACGGGGCTCCTCTTCACGCTTCCTGGTGGGACCCCTGGAGGAGACCCCAACACAAACAACTCCAACAACAAGCTGCTGGCCCAGGAGCCCCTGACCCAGGGCAGAGTCTTCTGTGTGGCCACCGAAGAGGAGGCCCCCCTGGAGGTGCAGGAGGGGAGAGGTGTCCACCTGATGGAGGAGCCCCTGGGCGCTGAGGACTTTCGGGGCTGTGACCCCAAGATCCTCACACGCGATGGCTGTGTGCTGACACTGGCTGACCTGGAGGATTACATGCCCCAGGAAGGGGAGACCTTTGGCTGCAGCAACCCCATGCCCAGTGTCTCTGACGACCCACCCTGCGAGGTCTCAGTGCTCCAGAGAGAGATCAGCGAGCCCACTGTGGGACAGCCCGTCCTGCTTGACGTGTGGCGCCCGCCAGGCCCCCGAGGCCCGCCTGGCTTCTTCAGCTGCTTGCCTCAGGGGACCGCTCTGTCGAGGCCTCAGGTCTTCCGCCCTGTTGGCGTCTCCCGGGCTAGGGGTGCCACATCCTTCTGCACCCAAGTCCATCGCTCTGCGGACAGTGGCCAGAGCAGCTTCAAAACGGAGGTTTCCACCCACACGGTCAGCTTTGGGACAGTGGGTGAGACAGTCACCCTGCACATTCGGCCTGACGGGGATGAGGGCCCCAGTCCCTCCCAGGGCTGAGGCTGCGACCCTCGACCCTCAAGGGCACATGTGGCTGGGGGGTGAGACATTGACCCTCTCAGAGCCAGTTTACTGCTGACAGGGCTGCATGAGAGCAGCAGAAAGAGGGGCATGGCCTTAGGGCCGAGGACCCTGCCTGGCACCAGCACCCACCTGCTTCACAGCTGCCGTGGGTTTTGAGCTCAGGAGTGGGGCCTGAAACCAGCACCTCAGGAGATGTGCTCTGACCACCCCCCTGCTCTCCAGCAACTCGGGACTTCAGCTGCCTGTCCCCCCGGGGTCTTCAGCTGAGGACACTGTCCGCACAGCTGTAACCCAGATTACCGAGGGCTGGGGGAGTGGCGGGGGTGGGGCAGGGGAGCAGGTAGACTTGGTCTAGGCTGTGGCCTCCCATCTCTCTCTGCTGTGGCACACCCCTGCCCCACGCCCAGGCTGCCCCCATCTCAGTGGGGGCTTCTTGGGGGACATCTTCCCATGGACACTTTTCTCAGCCTCCAGGAAGGCCCACTGGGTGCCCTCTGCAGACTTTCCAAGCCTCCCCTGCAGCATGGGCCAGGGTTTGGGGTGGGAAGCAGCCTCTGCTGGTTGACTCCGTGATGGTAATAAACTGGCTCCTGCACCCTGTATTCTGCTCCTTCTTGCTTCTTCCAGTGGCTCTGGAACTTGGGCGGTAGGGGCCCTCTAGGCCTAGGGTCTCCATGGGCAGCCCAGGCCCCCTCTGCTGCAGCCTTGGGTGGGTCCTGGCCGTCTGAGGTCCCTGGGTAGAGGCAGCGCACTTGCCTGACCAGCCTGCCAGCACTCGAGCAGGCCGGCCTTCCTGCCCCTGTGCAGCCAGGCTGTTGTCAGGATAGACAATGGGGGTGTGATGTGTGTGGGGTCCTCCTTGGAGTGAGAAAGGACAGGGTGGGTACCCTAATGCTGGAGAGGGTCCTTGGGCAGGGGAGGGCTCTAGGCAGGGGGACCAGCTGCGAGTGGAGCAGTGGGCATGACTGTCCGACTACAGTGATGCCACCTGGGGCTGGCAGCCAGGCGGAGGAAGGGGCTGCACCCGAGGCTGAGGGCAGGGAGAGTCTGGTGGTTCCCTCGGGAAGAGGTGGGGGTTGTGTTGGAGGCCAGGACAGGGCCAGATGAGGGTGCAGTGACCTGGGCCAGCCAGGCTGCACTTAGAGGGAAGGGCGGACAGGCCCTCTGGTGGAGTCCCATCCTGGGAGGGGGACAGGGTCTGCTATGGGAGGACAGTAAGGGTGCTCACCCCTTGTGGGTCCCCAGGCCCCTCATTGGGCTGCAGGTTTCCCTATATTATGGGGCTGGGTCCACTGGGCCTGGGACCCAGAGTGAGCCATGAGGGAGGCCAGCACAGGATGAGGGATGGCAAGAGCTGAGACCTTGGGGCCGACGGGGCACATGGAGGGGTACCAGGCTCAGCTGCTCCTGAGGAGTTGACGTTCTCCTGAAGGCATCTGGGCACAAGAGCAGGAGTGGTGGGGCTCTGCTCTCAGTGCTCTGGGCACCGTCTCTGTCCACTCTCAGGGCCCTCTCTCTCTCAGGGGCTTCCACCTCCAGTGCCTCCTGAGAGAGGAGTGGTGGGTGGGAAGGCAGCCTGTTCGTCTTACCTGGGCATCTCTAAGGACTGAGATAGGTTCCTGAAGCCCCCCGTTCAGGGACCCAGCATGTCTCACCCCCACAGGCTGACCCACTTTTCCCATAGGTACTGCTGTCGCACCCCCAACTCCCCTGGAGCAAGTGGACCAGAGCACATCTGTCCAGAGGACACTGGTGGGCCTGGAGGCTCCGGGAACCTCTGCAGGGGACCACGCTGGCCTGGGCCCCAGGGAGCCACTTGCTCTCCAGGAGGCCAGCCCCCCCCTCCTAGGCACTGAGGCTGCAGATGAATCTGGTGAGGTCCAGTGGCAGGCTGACTGCCAAGTACCACTTGCTCCCAGACCCCCTCCTCTGTGCCGACCCAAGCCTTGGTCGTCACGGGTGCTCATCTTATGGGAATGAAGTGGAAGAACCCTGGGGACCCAGGTATCACTAGGATCCTTGCACTGGGGCCCTGGGCAAGGCCCACCTCTTACTCAGGCTGTTACCCATCTATGAAACTAGGCAGGGGGTAGTTCAGGGAGGTTCCCACACTTAGTACATCTGTCCTGGGTGTCAGAGGCCTGGGTCAGAGCCCCGGCAGGTAGCCTGGGCACCCTGTGCTCAGGGTAGGAGAGGAGGGGAGGGGTGTGGCGGGCAAGAGGAGAGGAAGGAGGAGGACACCTTGCCCCTGACAGATGCAACCCCAGGGATGCTGCCAAAGGGGGCCTCTCCACAGAGGCTGCCGCATCCCCTTGTGGGATGGGGTGTGGGAGAGGTAGGCAGCATCAGGGTGGCCCCGGGTTCCTGGCTAGGACAGGTGGGTGTCCTGGAGGAGGTGCACATGCGCGGCAAGAGTCCAGGGTTTGGGGACACGGACCCTGCACCCCTGCTCTGCCTGTGCTCCCACCCTCTGGGCCCTGGAGGGTGACAGGGGCATGTCATTGGGGACAGCCCCTAGCACATCCCAGACTCTGTCTCACTAGTAGGCCCTGGCGTCCCACCAGCAGAGTCTAGGAAGGTGCTGGAGTCTCTCCCTCCTGGGAGCCAGGATCAGGACTCGGGGGCTCCTGCCGCGGCTCAGGAACGCATGGTGCCCATCAGGTAATGTCCCTGGCACACTGAGCGGGGCATTCTATGAGGGGACATCTGGGAGCAGGGCAGGATGAGTAGGAAGTGGGCTCAGAGCACCCGAGGACATTCCTCATCGGCCCTACCCCAGCCAAAGGGCAGTGCAAGGAGGAGAGGCCACTCTCGGGGCGAGAGGGGTTGGGGGAGCCCCTCCACACGTAGGGCTGGGCCCCGGTCTCTGCGTTCCTTCCCATGCAGTCTGCTGCAGCCCCGGGTGGGGGTGGGGCAGGGACCCATCTTGCCACCAGGGTCAGTGCCCAGCCCCAGAAGTGGATGGGTGGCAGACAACTCACCCCACTGCGTGACCGCAGGATGGAGAGCGCGGCCTGGCCGGGGACAGAGGCCACTGAGCTCTGGGATGTCTGCAGCCACGTGTTCACAGAGACCATGCACCGGACATACATGTACAAGGCCAGCGACCTGGGTGCCGCAGCAAGTAGGCTATGTGTGTGCCCACCGTGCAGTCGGCTGGGGGACACTTGCACGGAGGAGCCATCAGATGGGTGCCAGCCTGCTGTGTCCGCCCCTGCGACCCCAGCCCCTGAGTCCCCTCTGAGGGCATCCCTGGGAGGGGGGCACAGGCAGCAGGTCCTGGATGTCCTCTCTGCAGCCCAAGTTAGCATGCTCCGTGTGCCGGCCTCCAGGAGCCGGGGCCCAGCAGGGAGAGGGTGCTCAGAAGCGCCTCCTCACTGCCTGGAGCCTGCACCGCATCAGGAGGGGCCGCCTTCACCTGGGAGGCCGAGGGGCTCTGTCACCCGAGGGTCTCAGGGCCTTGAGATACCTGGGGCGCCCGATGCGCCTGGGGTCTCTGCCAGCCCCTCGGGGGTCTCGATGCAGGCCCCGCTCACAGACTGCATTGTGGGCTGCGGTGGGTGGCTGTGCTGTGCAGCCTGGACTGCTCCCCACGTTTTTCCTCCTCCCCCCAGGGCCCCCGTCCATGCAGGTCACCATCGAGGACGTGCAGGCACAGGGAGGCAGCACAGCACAATTCCAGGCGGTCATCGAGGGCAACCCGCAGCCCACAGTGACCTGGTATAAGGTAGAGATGTGTGTGGTGGGGGCCCTGTATCTGGAGGGAGAGTGTGAAATCCCCACTGGACATGGCGTGTCACCCCTGGAAGGCAGGGTGGGCCCCAGGACTGGGCTGATTCGCCCACCACCTGTGCCTCCAGGACAGCGTCCAGCTGGCGGACAGTGCGCGGCTCAGCCAGCAGCAGGAAGGGACAACCTACTCCCTGGTGCTGAGGGATGTGGCCCAGCACGATGCCGGGGTCTACACCTGCCTGGCCCAAAATGCTGGTGGCCAGGTGCTGTGCAAGGCGGAGCTGCTGGTACATGGAGGTGAATGAGGGAACCATTCCCAGGTCCCAGCCCGGCTTCCTGCGGGCGTGGGGTCCTGTGGGCTCCCACAGGCTTGGGCATAGGGAACTGCCCCGCAGATACTACAGAGTTGGGGGACAGTGAGATAGGGTGGTGATCTTTGTCCACACTGGTGACTGACTGCTCCCTGGCTATAGGGGCCAGCGACCTGGGCTCGGAGAAGCAAAGCTATCGGAGAAAACTGCACTCTTTCTACGAAGTCAAGGAAGAGATTGGGAGGTATCTCCCCCAGCCCCAGGAGCCCCGCCCCCATCCCTGCCCCAATCTCCCAAACCTGGCCTCCTGGAGTCCCTCACCCAGGATCCCCAGCCCCAGCCCCTGGAACCCTGCCCTCTGGAGCCCTGGTCCCCCAGAAATCCTTGTCTCCTGAGGACCCCACTTATCAGAGGCCACCCCTCAGTCCTCTCTGGACCCCCTGGGAACCCTGTCTAGCCCCCAGCCCCTGCTCTCCCAGAATCCTCACCTCTCAGGAATCTACCTGCCTATCAACTGCAACCCCGCCCCCTCATCCTCAGGAGGCCCGTACCCTGGGAACCCTACCTTTAGGGAGCCCTTGCCTCCCCAGTACCCGATTCCCCCAGCCCCTGCCCTCCAGGAACCCCACTTCCCTCCTTGGAGCTGTCTTGGGAGTCAGCGTGGGCTCCCCTCTTCCTAGAGGTGTGTTCGGCTTTGTGAAGAGGGTGCAGCACAAGGGCAACCAGATGTCCTGTGCTGCCAAGTTCATCCCCCTGCGGAGCAGGACGCGCACCCAGGCCTACCGGGAGCGAGATGTGCTCGCAGAGCTGAGCCACCCGCTGGTTACCAGGCTGCTGGACCAGTTTGAGACTCGCAAAACTCTCATCCTTGTCCTGGAGCTGTATCCAGCCCCCAGCCCCAAGAGCACGAGGAGGGAGCACGCCTCGGGAGAGCAGGGGTCCCCTGGGCGCTGCGGGCCTGTGATCCCGGTGTCCTCGGTCCTTCTTTCCTAGTGGGGGCAGCCAGCTGGGCCTCCCACGTTCCTGTTGCAATGCCGTGTGACTAACCAGCCCAGACATGGCCCTGTCCTCATAGCTCGCTGCCCCTGGAGTCAGGAATTTGAGCAGGGCTGCATCCAGAGGGTCCAAGACAAGCCTGGGCAGGGCCCCTCCCCTGCTCCAAGGCCTCTCTCAGCAGGAGGCCAGGCTGCTTGAATGGCAGCCCTGAGCCCCAAGTGCTGGGATTCCTACTTTGTCCACTCAGGCTCCAGGGAGGGCCATACCCCTTCCCTGCCCCCTCTGGGTCTCACCCCACCACTTGTTGAGAGTCTCTGGGTGTCATGTGCTCACCGCCCCCCCTCCACCTCCCCCAGTCAGCGACCCCTGCCCCTGCAGGGGGTGTGGGCTCTGTGCAGAGTAGAGGATGTCTCCACTCCAACTGCTGCTGGCTACTGGCCTCAGCTCCTCTTCTCAGCCCGGAGGACCCACCTCCCCAGCATGGACCCCCACTTCCACCCCAAGATAAGACATGCCATGGGGAGTGGAGTCGGGTGGGTTCCAGGCCCCAGAGCTTTCCTTGACCTGAGCCCCAGGTGCTCATCGGAGGAACTACTGGACCGCCTGTTCAAGAAGAGTGTGGTGACAGAAGCTGAGGTGACTGCAGCCTGAGCTGTCTGCCCAGCCAATAGGCTTGCATGTATACCCACCAGGCTTCCTACTCCCCCCACACCCCCCTGCAGATACAGCCTCCCCTCTTGCACAGTGTGCCCCAGCTCAGAGACCTTTTGGGGTCTCCAGAGCCTCACAAAGTGTCACAGCTCCTCAGTCAACTCTCGAAGACCTCCTGGCCAGGGCTCACCACTTCCCTCTCCCAGCCTGCACCTGGCCAGTGGGCCAACCCTTGCCTTCCCCTGAAACATCAAGCTTCCTGTTTTGCTCAGGTGGCTTCACACATCCAAACCCTCCCCACCTTCATGGCCCAGAGGAATCCCTGTGCCCAGGCTCATGGGGTCTGGTAGATGGGCGCAGGGCAGGGAGGAAAGCAGAGGGGGAGGGGGAGGTCGAGGCTGCCTGTCTCGCCTGAGCAATGGCCTTTGCCACCGTAGGTCAAGGTCTACATCCAACAGCTGGTGGAGGGGTTGCACTACCTGCACAGCCATGGCATCCTCCACCTGGACATAAAGGTACTTGCCCCACCAACCCTGTGTCCCAGAGCCCTGGGAGGGGCAGATGGGAGCCTGGAGTCTGCAGGCTGGAAAGGCACAGGCCCCCACTTCCAGTTTTCCTGTCAGGATTTACTCACTTTGGGAGATGGGAAGCTCTCTACTTTACCAGCAGCCTCTGCAGGTGGGGTGTGTCTCTGATAGAGCAGAGGCTGTCCCCAAATGGTACTGAAACCTGCCCCGGCCCCCACTGGCCTCTTCATCTCATGGGACATCTCCTCACAGACTCCCTAGATGCCCCCCCTCTCAGACCTGGCAGCCCCAGGAGTCACGTCCATAGGTTGAGGCCTTACCCACTTCATGACTCTGTCCAACAGCCCCCCAACATCCTGATGGTGCATCCTGCTCGGGAAGACATTAAAATCTGCGACTTTGGCTTTGCCCAAAAAATCACCTTGGCAGAGCCAAAGTATAGCAAGTACGGGTCCCCCGAGTTTGTGTCCCCGGAGATCATCGAGCAGACCCCTGTGAGCGAGGCCTCTGACATCTGGTGAGCGGGTGGGCCCCCAGGGACAAAGCCACCATGACAGCCCATCCTCCTGTTCTCTGCCTCCCCTCCTCTCAGCTGCCATTCCCCTCACGCCCCTGACCCGGGGGCCAGGCTGGGTGACTCACAGCTGTGGTTTTGTTCCCACAGGGCTATGGGGGTCATCTCCTACCTCAGGTGAGCAGACCTGTGCCCCATCTCCTCAGAAGAAATCCCAGACTCCACCCGCTGGCTCTCCCCAGATCAGAGACCTGAGACCCAAGGGGCAGCTAGTTTGGAAGCAAGCAGTTTGCCAACTCGGATAAGGGGTTTGCCCAGGGCTTTTCACCATACCCTGTCCCAGAGGAGCTCTTCCCAGTGGGTTCGTGAGGCACAGCGCCAAGCTGTTTCCTCAGAGGGTCTGGCTGGTTTGTCCAGGGGCCCTCCATAGCAGTCACTGCCCGAGGACGCTGCTGGTGTAGACGGAGCCTGGGTCTCCTCTGCAGGTGGAGCCCTCTTCCCACCTCAGGCTGAGGCCTGGTGCCCGCCGGGCTAACCCTTGATCTCTTCCAGGCTGAGCCCAGATCCCCACTCCAGCCCGAGCCTGCATATCTGGGCAAGTCTGAGACACTTGCTGGGACTCTGAGGGAACTAAGACGCCATCCCAGTCAGGGGTCCGCCAACCCACCCCATGGGACCCAGCGATCTGGGGTCACGTATGAGGGCCCGACACTCTCTGTGCTTTCAGCTTGACCTGCGTGTCCCCATTTGCGGGCGAGAGTGACCGAGCAACCCTCCTGAACGTGCTGGAGGGGCGGGTGTCCTGGAGCAGCCCGGTGGCTGCACACCTCAGCCTGGATGCTCAGGACTTTATCAAGGCTGCCCTGCAGAGGGTCCCCGAGTGAGTGTGCATGCCCTCCTCTCCTCCCCCATCACCTGTTCAGGAGACCAGCGGACCCCTGGCCTGACCCCCGGCTTGGTCTCCTCACAGAAGCCGGCCCAGTGCAGCCCAGTGCCTTGCCCACCCCTGGTTCCAGGTGAGTAGGCTGAATCTAGCAGGCCTGGCGAACAGGGAGGAAAAATAAGGCCAAGAGGGGTGGGGCCTAACACCAGGGTCTCCCCCAACACACGTGGCTTTCTCACCTGGGCACCCCCAGAAGTCCCTGCCTGCGGAGGAGGCCCACTTCATCAACACCAAGCAACTCAAGTTCCTCTTGGCCCGCAGCCGCTGGCAGGTGAGCCAGGCCGCAGTGAGGGGGGAGGGCGGGGCGCGGGACGCCAGGGGCGGGCGCTGCGGGATGGCTGAGGAGTGGGGCAGGGAGGGGCTGGAGGCAGGTGGGGGGAGCTAAGGTCCCAGGGCTGGCTGTGCGCAGGGAGGCGGGGGCTGGGCATCCTTCTTTCAGAATCTGTGTTCGCTGAGCTGACAGGACGGGACACAAACACAGAGTCCTGGGGTGTAGGGAATGAGGAAAGGGCTTTTAACGCCCCCCATCTCCTGGGTCCCCCATCTGGGGGCACCGGAGTCGGGAGGCAGTGGACACTGGCTGACGCCCCTCATCCCCGCGCCCCCAGCGCTCCCTGATGAGCTATAAGTCCATCCTGGTGATGCGCTCCATCCCGGAGCTGCTCCAGGGCCCACCCGACAGCCCGTCCCTCGGCGTGGCCCGGCACCTGCGCGGCGACGCCAGCGCCTCTTCCAGCAGTTCCTCGTCCTCCGACAACGAGCTGGCACCCTTTGCCCGGGCCAAGTCGCTGCCACCCTCCCCGGTGACGCACTCCCCCCTGGTGCACCCGCGAGGGTTCCTGCGGCCATCGGCCAGCCTGCCCGAGGAGGCCGAGGCCTGTCCTCCCCAGGAGGCCGTGCCTTGGCCCGCATTGCCCGGGGGCGCAGAGCCCGCAGCTGCCCCGGGCTGTGTGCCCCGTCAGAGCGTCATCCGCAGCCTGTTCTACCAGCAGGCCGACCAGAGTCCGCAGGCGGGCCAGAGTCCGCAGCGTGGGGCCCCCGCCACGGGCAGGCGGGTGTCTGCCCGGCGGAGGCACCTGCTCAAGGGCGGCTACTTTGCGGGCGCCGTGCCAGGCCTGCGCGAGCCGCTGCTGGAGCACCGCGCGCTGGAGGAGGCGGCCGCCCGAGAGGAGCGGGCTGCTGTGGCAGCCATGGCACCCTCCTTGGAAACTTCCCCCAACCCGCCCAGCGTCAGCACCGGCGCCCCCGGAGGCCCCTGCCTCAGCCATTCCCTGGGCTCCGACTGTCCCCGTGGGGCTGGCCCCTCCAGAGAGGCCTGCCATGAGGGGCAGGGTCTCTCACCCAACCTCTGGGGCCTCCAGGCTGAAACAGGAGGGGAGAGCATGCCCAGAGAGGTGGAAGGGCAGAGACCATTTTCATCTACTGGTGGAGATTCTTGCCTTGCTGAGCAAGAGGGGTCCTCCCAGGACAGCTGTGGGGGGCAGCCAGCTCCTTTCTGTCACCCTCAGAGGGGTCCTGCCACCAGGAAGGGCTCTGATGCCCCTGAGGCTGTTGCACCCCAGGCTCCTGGCTCCTTTCCTCCAGGGCACTGCCTGGAGGCTCTCTTGGCAACCTCGAGCACCTTCCTCTCCGGGGGACTGCAAGCTCCCTCCTCCCCAGCTCAAGCAAGCCTCCAGTCAGGCCCTAAGAGGGGGCTGGAGGCCACCCTGTTCCCTGGGAGGCCCAGTCTGCCCAGCTCTCCAGGGCCAGCCTCCCCATCTGGCATGGCGCCCAGCTCCTCCCTGGACACCGAGGATCTAGCCCAGGAGACAGAGGGCCTGTGGGAGTCTGAGCCCAGCCCACCTCAGCCTCAGGAGCAGGCGACCTCTCGAAAGTTCTCCCTGGGGCACCATGGAGGTTATGCAGGGCTGGCCGGCTATGGCGCCTTTGCCTTTGGTGGGGATGCGGGAGGCATGCTGGGACAGGGACCCCTGTGGGCCCGGATGACCTGGGCCACCTCTCAGTCCTTGGAGGAACAGGATGAAACAGGGGCCGAGAGCCCACTCCCCCAGGTCAGCGTGGTGCCCCTGCCAGAGGGCAGCGGGGGCAGGGGATCCCAGGTGTCGCTGGTGCAGATCCAGGACCTGTCAGGGGACATGGAGGCAGCAGACACCATGTCTCTGGATATATCGGAGGTGGAGCCTGCTTACCTCAACCTGTCGAACCTGTACGACATCAAGTACCTTCCCTTTGAGTTCATGCTCTTCAGGAAGATACCCAAGCCAGAGCTGCCACCATCCCCAGCGTCGGAGACCAGAGAGGAGCTGGCTGAGCTCCCAGAGACCACGTGGTCCTGGCAGGGCAGGCTGGGCCTGCCTGCCAGCCTGGAGATCAGGGAAGAGCTGGAGGACAGTGAGGCCCTGTTCAGGGAGGCAGATGGCAGCAGGAAGCGCAAGTGGTCACCCCCCTCCAGTGGCCCCCTGCGCTTCCCTGGGAGGCATGCCCTGCTGGAAGAGCCTGTGGAACTGGGGCTGCGCCAGAGGGTGAGGGCCTCAGTGGCCCATATCTCCAGCCTCCTGAGAGGCAGGCCTCAAGGTGACTCCCCCCTCCCCATCATGGGGGCTTCTGGGCCCGGCCAGGTGTGCCCCCTCTGTACCTTGGGGCGCCTTGCACACATGCCCAGGAATCACAGCTCAGGAGCCCACCAGAGGCAGGAAGCCCTCCCTACCCCTTCCTGTGCCTGTGCTGCCCACCATGCACATGGGCTTCTGTTCCCAAGGTCACCTTCTTGGCTTCATCCCCTCCCATGTGCCTTTGAGCCCTAGTGCAGGGACCTGGAGCAACTGCAGGGGTTACACCCCCGTGGAGAGGATCCTTCCAGAGCCAGTCTTCCTGACCCCTGACCCTCACTGACCCCACCCAACCCCAGATCTCAGACAGGACTTCCAGGCACCTGTGCTCCTGAGCTGCTGGCCTTACTTGCCCCAGAATGGACAGATGCTGACAGGCTAGGGACGGGGTGGACTCCACAGCAGATTTAGTTTGTTTCCCCCAAAAAAAAACCCTAGGATCTGGGCTTTTCTGTGACATGGGAATCTGGCAGTGGGTGGTAGGTGGCCCCAGAGTCCTCCTCCCGTGCTCCTGATGGCAGTGCCAGGCAGCTGGCTGCCCAAAGGGCCCAGCCACTTGGTGTGACCTCCCTTGGCCCTGTCCTCCATGCAGGTCCAGAGAAGGAGGGTCCCCCTAGGAAAAAGGCAGGCCTAGTTTCCTTCCGGCTGTCAGGTCTGAAGAGCAGAGACCAAGGTGAGTGTGCTTCCTGGGACTGGGTCCCCCTGCCGCCCAGGAGACCACCATGCCCAGGCCAGCAGGGTGCAAGCTAAAACCCATAGTGCCGAGCCCAGATGGGGGTGCTCAGCTCCCTGGTGGTCAGGACTGAGCACTGCCTGGAGAAGGTGCTAGTGCTGAAGATGAACTGGGTGAGGGTGGGCTTCTCTCTAGTATCCCTGCCTCGGGTTTTACGTTCTGGCCTGGGATCACCTCTGACACTTGGTCCACCTCCCTTCTCCAGCGCCGTCCTTCCTAAGGGAGCTTGCAGATGAGACAGTGGTCCTGGGCCAGTCTGTGACTCTTGCCTGCCAAGTGTCAGCCCAGCCAGCTGCCCAGGCCACCTGGAATAAAGGTAAGAGCTATCCTGGTGTTGGGGAGGTGGGGGAGGTGGGCGGGTGGCAGGACAGCAGGGGGCATTCCTTGACTTCATGGCCATCAACTTACAGAGGGAAACTGAGGCCCAGATAGGGTGTGGGGCTGGGTGTTTTGAGCTGCCCCCCAGGCTTGCTTTGTCCCAATGCAGATGGGGTCATCCTGGAGAGCAGCCGCCGCCTCCTCATCTCCTCCACACTAAAGAACTTCCACCTTCTGACCATCCTGGTGGTGACCACTGAGGACCTAGGCGTATACACATGTAGCGTGCACAATGCCCTGGGCATGGCAGCCACCACAGCTGTCCTCCGGAAGGCAGGTGTGTGGGCCTCGCCAGGCCATCTCAGCAGGGACTGGGAGCGGGGCTCCTCCAGGCTGTCACCTCCTCCCTGAGTTTCCAATGGGGCAGGCAGGCCTAGCTCTTAGACCCCACTGGTCCCTAGAGGGGATCAGGTGCCCTGCTCTACCACTCAGCCAAGCTAAGGCATCTCTTACCAGAACTTGCGGTGGGCAGGGGCCTGCGAGTGAGGGCCACTCCATGGGCTCCTGGACGTACACTAGATGAAGGAACCCCGTGGTCAGGCAGGCAGACTCCTCCTGAGCCTCCAGCAGGAGAGGCACCAGATCCCTCTGCCAGGCAGCACTGGAATGGGACCCTGGAATCTATGGGACCAGGGGAGGGTGGGCTCAGGGCCTGACAGTAGGATGCAGGGGTGGGGACAGGGGTTTAGAGCTGCATGGGCCGCCCCTGGAAGCCCACCTCAGACCACTTTCTGTGGGCCCTGCAGAGCGCCCCTCGTCCTCCCCACGCCCAGACATCGGGGAGGTGTATACTGATGGGGTCTTGCTGGTCTGGAAGCCCGTGGAGTCCTATGGCCCTGTGACCTACATCGTGCAGTGCAGCCTGGAAGGTAGGGCTGTGCCTGCGCCATCAACTCCTGGGGGGCCCTGTGACTAGTTGGGGGGGTGCAGGAAGTACCAGGCCACTCTGTGCTTCTGGGCACCCAGGGGGGAAGTACTGGCCCCCTCTGTGCTCCTGAGCAGCCTTCCTCGGGGAGGGGTCTCTCTATCTGGGACTCTGGTGGGAAGCCCTGGAGCTATCCCTCACCCGCTCTGTGTGGCCAGGTGGCAGCTGGAGCACGCTGGCCTCAGACATCTTTGATTGCTGCTACCTGGCCAGCAAGCTCTCTGGAGGCGGTGTGTATGCCTTTCGGACTGCGTGCGTCAGCAAGGCCGGCATGGGTCCCTACAGCAGCCCCTCTGAGCAGGTCCACCTGGGAGGGCCCAGGCACCTGGGTGAGCCTCTGCAGGACCTGGTGGGTGTCGGGTGGCGGTCCCTTTGGAATTGCCCTGCCACTTCACCTTCACCAAAATACATGCAGTCATTAGGGAGGTTTGTTCTGGCTAGTATGCTGCCCCTCCTCCCTCCCCAAATGGTCCAAAGAATGAGAGGCCAAGTGTGGGTTTAAAGGGTGCCAGGGAAGGGGTGCAAGGAGACAAGGTTGGGGAGCTGGGGCAAGGGGCAGTCACCGGCTTCTCTCCCCACAGCGTCTGAGGAGAGCTGCCCTGCACCGCCAGCCCAGCCGCTCCCCAGCACGCAGACCTTCGCCTTCCAAACACAGATCCGAAGGTGCGGCAGCTCCCCAATCCGCTCTCCAGCATCTGCACCCCCTCCTTCCCTGCTGGGCTTCCTCCTGCAGCTCTGAGAGTAGGGAGGGGCTGCAGGAAGGCACGTGGGGGACAGGTGGGGTCCTCAGTAGCCTAGCCTGTGCCTCCTCACCAGGGGCCGCTTCAGCGTGGTGCGGCAGTGCCGGGAGAAGGCCAGCGGCCGGGAGCTGGCTGCCAAGATCATCCCCTACCGCCCAGAGGACAGGACGGCCGTGCTTAGCGAGTACGAGGCCCTCAAGGGCCTGCGCAACCCGCACTTGGCCCAGCTGCAGGCCGCCTACCTCAGCCCCCGGCACCTGGTCCTCATCCTGGAGCTGTGCTCAGGGCCAGAGCTGCTCCCCTGCCTGGCCGAGCGGTGAGGGGCCACCTGGCCTGGATGCAGGGCTGGGGGAGGAGAAGCACAGTGCTGGAGGCTCACTACCTGGCTGGCCTCTGCCTCCACCAGGAAGGGGCTCAGCGGAAACCCACCAAGCTGAGCCCTCCCCATGTGCCCCCAGGGCCTCCTATTCGGAATCTGAGGTGAAGGACTACCTGTGGCAGATGCTGAGCGCCACCCAGTACCTGCACGCACAGCGCATCCTGCATCTGGACCTCAGGTCCGAGAACATGATCGTCACGGAGTACAACCTGCTCAAGGTGGTTGACTTGGGCAATGCCCAGAGCCTCGCCCAGGAAACGGTCCCGCCCTCAGAGAGGTTCAGAGACTACGTGGAGACCATGGGTGCGTGGGGTAGGGGGTGGGCCAGGAGCCAGTCCCTCCCGCAGTTTTGCCTCCAGGCCTCACCTGTGCCCCCTCTTTCCCAGCCCCGGAGCTCCTGGAGGGCCAGGGTGCCGTCCCACAGACTGACATCTGGGCCATCGGTGTGACGGCGTTCATAATGTGAGTTGCCGCGTGATGGGCACGGGAGGCAGGGGTGAGGGAGTTGCGGGGACTGGTGTGGGATCCATTAGGATGACCTCAGACCCCCTTGTGACCTGAGTCCCCTACCCCACTCCCATGCAGGTTGAGCGCTGAGTATCCAGTGAGCAGCGAGGGCACGCGAGGCATGCAGAAAGGCCTGCGCAAAGGGCTCATCTTGCTGAGTCGCTGCTACGCGGGGCTGTCCGGGGGAGCCGTGGCCTTCCTGCAGAGCACACTGTGCGCGCACCCCTGGTAAGGTGGCCCTGTCCCCCAACCCCCACCCTGCCGCCCCCAGCTGCCCGTCCTGCCCAACTCCCTGTGCCCTACACCCGCCAGAGCAGGCTGACACCCCACCACCACCACCACCACCACTCTCCACGCTCCAGGGGCCGGCCGAGCGCATCCAGCTGCCTACAGTGCCCATGGCTGACTGAGGAGGGCCCAGCCTGCTCCCAGCCCTCCACCGTGACCTTCCCCACCGCACGTCTGCGTGCCTTTGTGCAAGAGCGTGAGAAGAAGCGGGCACTGCTGTACAAGAAGCACAACCTGGCCCAAGTGTGCTGAGTGCTTGGTCCTGCTGTGTATAGGGGAAGGGGGAAGGGGGGAGGGGGGAGGGGGGGGTCACACTGCTAGGCCGCACACCTGGCCTGGCCTCCATATGCGGTATATGCACAGACACACCAATAAAAACCAGAACCGCACGAGGCATCATCTATTTCACTGTTTTGTTTTGGGGAAGAGGGTAAGGGCCCTGCACCTCCTGGGGTTTGGGGAACCGTCCATTTAGCAGAACTGCCCTTCCTGGTTCATGGATTGAAAGAGCCTGTCAGGGCAGCCTCACTAGAGGTAACCAGCTTACAAACAGAGCCCACCCCCCATGCCACACAACCTGGCACATTGGTCCCTCAGCCTCAGCCCACTGGCCAGTCCTGAGGTATCTCCACTGGAACTCCTGAGCTCCAAGGTGCACAGATTAAACGGTTCCCATGGCGAGCTTCCTGGCCTCTGGTCCTCCATCAAGGCCTCTAGGAAAGGCCACTGCAGCCCTTTCTTGGTCTGAGGCAGGAGGAGCCTGGTGAGTGACCAGCCAGGCCACCCAGAGGGATTTGAGAGGTGGGCTCAGAGCTAGGGAAGGTGTTAATAGAAGCTGCTGAAGGAGCCTGAGCCACAATGGCTTTTCCCCCACCCAGATCCTGCCAGGTGTTCCTGCTGCCCACAAGAGGAATCCTGTTTGGGAAGTGTGTGTGGTCCCGAGGTTGCATGAGCATGTGCGACCTTGTTTGATCTCCACCAGCTCCAACTCTACTTGCTGTCAGGAATAGTCTCCCCAAACCAGTGCTCCTTCAGGGACAGTCCACCGTGCCCAGGGCCTATGTCGGAGCTCTCTGCTGTGGAGTCCTGTACCCTGGCCATTCCTGTTCAGACGCATAGCGAGCACACTTTGTCTCAGCCCTCATGGTGCCCTGTGGCACCTGCGCCTGAGCCCCTCCTTCCTCTCCATCACACACTCACCCAGCCCCAGTTCACCACGCCCAAGAAAGCTTAGCTCTATATGTTGGGACCAGGTGACACTTACATCCTTGTCTTTGGAGGATGCATTTCTTTGGTGGCCTCGTCTGTGCTGTGTGCTGGGATGACCTGCTCTTGTCTAATCCTGTAGAGATCAAATTCTGCAAGTTTAGCAGAGCTCTGACTCTCGCACTGAGAGACACTTGCTGGGGCTGTACAGAGGCAACGGGTCTTCTGGATCCCCCAGGAGCTCCGCTTTCCTGGGTCTCTGCGGGGTTGGCCTTGCCTCCTTGGAAGCCCAGCTCTCCTTGTGCGTGCTGCCTTGGTACCCGGTACCAGGGCTTCTTGTGAAACAGCTTATGACTTGCTTAGGACTCGCCCTGGTAACATGCTATAGCACGGGCCATGCCCCCTCCCCTCCCCTCCCCTCGCCTCCCCTCCTCTCCTCTCCTTAGGGATAGCCCTCTTCCCGGCTGAACCTTGCCTGATAAATCCACTCAAACCCAAGTTGACCATTTTCTAATTGGTTTGTTTACTTGCTGCTGAGTTTTGAGAGATATGGATATATTCTGGATATTAGTCCTTTCTCAGATATGTAGCTTACAAATACACTGAGTGGCCAGATTATTATGATCTCTGAATGCATAATAATCTGGTCACTCAGTGTATATCCTATATAACAAAAGGCTAATATGCAAATTGTCCCCTTAACCAGGAGTTTAGTCAGCAGGCAGGCCGGCCAACCGCCCATGTTCCCTCCCCCTGGCCAGGCTGGCCGGACCCCACCCATGCACGAATTCATGCACCGGGTCTCTGGGTCTCTAATATATATATATATATATACTAGAGGCCCGGTGCATGAAATTCGTGCACGGGGAGGTGTGTCCCTCAGCCCAGCCTGCACCCTCTCCAATCTGGGACTCCTTGAAGGATGTCCTACCGGGATCGGGCCTAAACGGGCAGTCGGACATCCCTTTCACAATCCAGGACTGCTGGCTCCCAACTGCTTGCCTGCCTGCCTTCCTGATTGCCCCTAACCGCTTCTGCCTGCCAGCCTAATCACCCCTTAACCACTCCCCTGCCAGCCTGATTGATGCCTAACTGCTCCCCTGCCAGCCAGTTTGCCCCTAATGGCCCTCCCCTGCAGGCCTGGTCACCCCTAACTGCCCTTCCCTGCAGGCCTGGTCCCCCCTCAACTGCTCTCCCCTGCAGGCCTGGGTCCCCCACAACTGCCCTTCCCTGCAGGCCTGGTCGCCCCCAACTTCCCTCCTCTGCTGGCCTGGTCACCCCCAACTGCCCTCCCCTGCAGGCCTGGTCACCCCTAACTGCCCTCCCCTGCAGGCCTGTTCACCCCTAACTGCCCTCCCCTGCAGGCCTGGTCACCCCTAACTGCCCTCCCCTGCAGGCCTGGTCACCCCCAAATGCCCTTACCTGCAAGGCCCGGTCACCCCCAACTTCCCTCCTCTGCCGGCCTGGTCACCCTTAACTGCCCTCCCTTGCAGGCCTGGTCCCTCCCAACTGCCCACCCCTGCTGGCATGATCTCCCACAACTGCCCTCCCTTGCAGACCTGGTCCCTCCCAACTGCCCTCCCCTGCTGGCCATCTTGTGGTGGCCATCTTGTGTCCACATGAGGGCAGTCATCTTTGACCACATGGGGGCAGCCATCTTGTGTGTTGGAGTGACAGTCAATTTGCATATTATTCTTTTATTAGATAGGATAGAGGCCTGGTGCACGGGTAGGGGCCAGCTGGTTTGCCCTGAAAGGTGTCCCAGATCAGGGTGGGGGTTCCCTCGGGGCGTGGAGCGGCCTGGGTGAGGGGCCTGTGGTGGTTTGCAGGCCAGCCACGTCCCCTGGTGACCCAAGTGGAGGCCCTGGTATCTGGGACTTATTTATCTTCTATAATTGAAACTTTGTAGCCTTGAGCAGAGCCAAGCCTCCTGCTTGCTCCGTGGCTGCAGCCATTTTTGTTGGGATTTGTGTATCTTCTATAATTGAAACTTTGTAGCCTTAAGCGGAGGCCAAGGCAGGCCAGGGCAGGTGGAAAGCTTGGCTTCCTCCATTGCTGAGGAAACCCAAGCCTCCCTCCTGCTCTCTCCGTGGCTGCAGCCATCTTGATTGGGTTAATTTGCATACTCGCTCCTGATTGGCTGGTGGGCATGGCTTGTGGATGTAGCGGAGGTATGGTCAATTTGCATATGACTCATCTATTAGATAGGATCCTATCTAATAGACGAGTCATATGCAAATTGACCATCACTCCAACACACAAGATGGCTGCCCCCATGTGGTCAAAGATGGCTTCCCCCATGTGGACACAAGATGGCCACCACAAGATGGCCAGCAGGGGAGGGCAGTTGGGAGGGACCAGGCCTGCAAGGGAGGGCAGTTGAGGGCAATCAAGCCTGCAGGGGAGGGCAGTTAGGGGTGACCAGGCCAGCAGAGGAGGGAAGTTGGGGGTGACCGGGCCTGCAGGGAAGGGCAGTTGGGGGGGACCCAGGTCTGCAGGGGAGAGGAATTAGGGGGACCAGGCCTGCCGGGGAGGGCAGTTAGGGGTGACCAGGCCTGCAGGGGAGGGCAGTTAGGGGCAAACAGGCTGGCAGGGGAGCAGTTAGGCATCAATCAGGCTGGCAGGGGAGTGGTTAGGGAGTGATCAGGCTGGCAGGCAGAAGCGGTTAGGGGCAATCAGGAAGGCAGGCAGGCAAGCAGTTGGGAGCCAGCAGTCCTGGATTGTGAAAGGGATGTCCGACTGCCCATTTAGGCCCGATCCCGGTAGGATTGGGCCTAAATGGGCAGTCGGACATCCCTCAAGGGGTCCCAGATTGGAGAGGGTGCAGGCTGGGCTGAGGGACAACCCCCCCCCCCCCGTGCACGAATTTCATGCACCGGGCCCCTCCTCTAGTGTGTGTGTGTGTGTGTGTGTGTGTGTGTACACACACACACACACACACACACACACACACACACACTCTGAATGGCCAGATTATTGTGTGTTCAGAGATCATAATAATCTGGCCACTCAGTGTATATTCTCCCACTTTGTACCTGTCTTTTTGTCCTCTTATCAGGGTCTTTTAAAGAGCAAAAGCTTTAATATTTAAAAGCATTTTTAATAACATAAAATTTACCACTTTTAAGTGTAAAGTTCTGTCTTGTTAATTAGATGCACATTACTGTGTAACCATCACCACCAACCATTTCCAGGATTTTTTATCTTGTAAAACTGAAACTCTACACCCATTAAACAACAACTCCCCATCCCCCCTTAACCTGGGTCCCTGGCAACTACCATTCTGCTTTCTGTTTCTATGAATTTGACTACTCTAGTCATCTCATATAAGTGGGATCCTACTGTATCTTTTTGTGTGTGACTGGCTTATTTCATTTAGCATATGTCTTCAAGGTTCATCCATGTTGTAGCATGTGTGAGAATTTCCTTCCTTTTCAGGCTGAATAATATTCCACTGTATGAATAGACCACATGTATTTGTCCATCCGTCAATGGACATTTGTCAATGCTTCTACCTCAAGCAATTATTGTGAATAGTGCGGCAGTAAACACGCATGTACAAATATCTCCGAGGTCCTGCTTTAAATTCTTTTGGGTGTATAGCCAAACGTGGGATAGTTGGGTAATACGGTATTTTATGTAAGTTTTAGAGAAACTACCACAGTTTTCCATGTGGCTGCACCATTTTACATTCCAATGAATAGAGTACTGTTTAAGGGTTTCTATTTCTCCACATCCTTATCAACATTTCTTTTTTTTAATGGTAGCTATCCTAATGGGTGTGAGATGCTATCTCATTGTGATTTTGATTGCATTTCTCTAATGATTAGTGATGTTAAGCATCTTTTCATATATTTGTTGGTCATTGGTATATCTCTTTTGGAGAAATGTATATTCAAGTCCTTTGTACATTTTCTGCTTGGGTTATTTTTGATGCTGTTGAGTTGTAGGAGTTCTTTATATATTCTGGATATTAATCTCTTAGCAAATATAAAATTTACAATTATTTTCCTCCTTCCATAGGATATCTTCTCACTTTGTTGATTCTGTCCTTTGATGAAAAGATGTTTTAATTTTGATGTCCAATAATTTATTTTTACTTTGGTTGCCTGTAAAGTTTTAAAGTTTTATTAGGTCAAATTAGTCTTTTCCTTTTTTTAAAAAAATTGTTGACACTATTGCAGATGTCCCCCATGTTCACCCCTTTGCCCACCTCCACCCAGCTCCCCATCCCTCCCACAGCCTTCACCACTCTGTTGTCTGTGTCCATGGGCTACGTTATTGGGTGTCCCAAAAATGTATACACACACTTTGAATAATTACAAAAGCAGTGTTTATTAAAATACATTTCATTTTCAAAATTGAGCTATCAGCTGTTAAAGTGTTCTTTGGCTACTCATATATTCTTTGGCTATTTTCTTCACCTGCTGTAATCCAGTTCCCCCCTTTCCTCTGACCTCTGTCAGTCTGTTTCATGTATCCATGTTTCTGGTTCTATTTTCCTCATCAGTTTATTTTTTCCATTATATTCCACATATAAGTGAGATGACATGGTATTTATATTTCTCTGACTGGCTTATTACGCTTAGCATTATAATCTCCAGGTCCATTCATGCTGTTGCAAAGAACTTTTTTTTACAGCCGTGTGGTATTCTATTGTGTAAATGTACCTTACCTGTTTTAATACTTAAAAAAAAAAAATCCTCACCAGAGGACATGCTTAGAGAGAGGAAGGGACCATAACTGTTTTATCCACTCATCTCTTGATAGGCACTTGGGCTGTTTCCAGATCTTAGCTATTGTAAATAATGCTATTATGAACATAGGGGTGCATATATTTTTTTCTGATTGGTCTTTCAGGATCCTGAGGATATATTCCCAGAAGTGGGATCACGGGGTCAAAGGCAGTTCCATATTTAATTTTTTGAGGAACCTCCATACTAGTTTCCACTGTGGCTGCACCAGTCTGCATTCCCACCAGCAGTGCACTAGGGTTCCCTTTTCTCCACATCCTTGCCAACACTTGTCATTGGTTGATTTGTTGATGGTAGCCATTCTTTTAAGTGTGAGGTGATACTTCATTGTAGTTTTAATTTGCATCTCTCTGATGATTAGCGGCATTGAGCATTTTTTTCATGTCTGTTGGCCATCTGTATGTCGTCTTTGGAGAAGTGTCTATTCAGGTCCTTTGCCCATTTTCTAATGGGATTGCTTGTCTTCCTGGTGTTAAGTTGTATAAGTTTTTTATATATTTTGGAAATTAACCGTTTATCAGATGTATCATTGGCAAATATGTTCTCCCTACAGAGGGTTCTCTTTTCATATTGTTGATCGTTTCTTTTGCTGTGCAGGAGCTTTCTAGCTTGATGTAGTCCCATGTGTTTATCTTTTCCTGAATTTCCCTTGCCCTTGGAGACAGGCAAAAATATGGCCATGATGCCTGGCTATGTGGCTGTGGTTGAGCATTGACCTATGAACCAGGAGGTCACAGTTCACATGTGCCCTTGACTGGGAATTGAACCCGTGACACTTTGGTGTGCAGGCCAATGCTCTAACCATTGAACAACACCAGCCACAGCTAGACCACTTACATTAATTTTAATATTTTGTGTTATTTTGTTTTCTCTTTTGTTTTCCTTTCTTGTGTGGGTTACTCAAGGCCTTTTGTGGTTCCATATAAATTTCTGAAACATTTGTTCTAGTTCCGTGAAATACGTCATTGGTATCTCTATAGGCATTGCATTTAATCTGTAGATTGCTTTGGGTAATACGGATATTTTAATTATGTTAATTCTTCCTATCTGTGAAGACGGTATATGCTTCCACTTATTTGTGTCTTCCTCAATTTCTTTTTTCAGTGTTTTATAATTTTCTGAGTACAGGTCTTTCACATCCTTGGTTAAATTTACCCCTATTTTATTCTTTTTGAATATGCTTCTATACTTAATAACAAATGTTCAGAAGGAGAAATTAAGAAAACAATGCCACTTACAATTGCATCAAAAAGCATAAAATACCTAGGAATAAACTTAACCACAGAGGTGAAAAACCTATATTCTGAAAACTATAAGACATTGAAGAAAGAAATTCAAGATAATACAAATAAATGGAGTAGAAGGATTAATATTTTTAAATGTCCTTACTACCTAAAGCAGTCTACAGATTCAATGCAATCCTTATTAAAATACTATTGGCACTCTTCTCAGAACTACAACTACAGACAGTCCTTGGCTATTAGGAATCTTTTGTGGTTTCATTCAAATTTTAGCGTTTCTTTTTCTACTTCTGTAAACATTCAATTAGAATCTGTATAAGGAATGCATTGAATCTATAGGTGGCTTTGGGTATTATGAACATTTTAACAATATTAACTCTTCCAATTCATGAGCACAGGCTATCTTTTCATTTATTTATGTCTTTTTAAATTTCTTTCATTTGACCATATGCCAGGTGTACCGGTTGATAATGAGGATTTTTTTCAATAGATGGTTACACATATGTTGATTATATATGCAATTTGATAGGTATGCTATTTTGTTGTATTGACAGCAAGCTTCAAAAGTTCATGTCAAATTTTCTGAAGGTGTTAACATCATAGATATTTTTACGCATAAAAATGTCAAATTTCGTGCCCAAAAAAAAGAGCATTTATGGGAAGTTTTAATTCATTACTTTATTTTGAAGTGCTGCTGAAAATTATTGTGTACTTCGGGAAGCTTATGGTGAATATGCTCCATCTCAACATACTTGTGAACGCTGGTTTAAACACTTTAAAAGTGATGATTTCTATGTGAAAGACAAAGAATGTCCAGGTCAACCGAAAAAGTTTGAATACCAAGAATTACAAACATTATTGGATGAAGATGCATGTCAAACTCAAAAACAACTTGCAGAAAGATTAAACACAGATTAAACAATTTCTGATTGTTTACAAGCAATAGGAAAGATTTTAAAGGAAGGAAAATGGGTGCCACATCAACTGAACGAAAGACAAATGGAAAACTGAAAAGTCATCAGTAAAATGTTGATTCAACAACAGGAAAGTCTTTTTTGCATTGAATTGTGACTGGTGATGAAAAGTGGATTTATTTTGAGAATCCCCAACACACAAAATCATGGGTTGATCCAGGTCAACCACCAACATCGACTACAAGGCCAAATCGCTTTGGAAAGAAGACAATGCTCTGCGTTTGGTGGGATCAGGAAGATGTGGTGTATTATGAGCTTCTAAAACCAGGTGAAACCATTAATACTGATCACTACTGACAACAAATAATCAATTTGAACCACGCTTTGATCGTAAAATGACCAGAATGTTCCAGAAGACACGGCAAAGTGATTTTGCTTAATGATAATGCACCATCACACACTTCAAAACCAGTTAAAGATATGTTAAAAGATCTTGCCTGGGAAGTATTAACCCACCCGCTGTATTCACCAGACTTTGCTCCTTCTGATTACCACTTGTTCTGATCAATGGCACACGCACTTTCTGAGCAGCATTTCAAAATGTACGAAGAAGTGGAAACTTGGGTCTCTGAATGGTCTGCCTCAAACAAGAAAAGTTCTATTGGGACGGTATCCACAAATTACCTGAAAGATGGGGGAAATGTGTAGCTAGCCATAGCAACCAAGCAATGACTGCAGGACTGACTTCCGGTTGGTCCAGCCTCAGTTATTACTGGTCGTTACAACCCAGAGTTTTTATATATTAGGATTGTTGGGTTGATCCCTTTGGGATTATGTAGTTACATTTATTGTCCCTTGTGGCCTTCATTTTGTAGTTTATTTTGTCAGATATGAGTATTGCTACCCCAGCTTTTTTTTCTTTCCATTTGCATGGCAAATTTTTTTCCCATCCCTTCACTCTCACCCTGTGAATCTTTGGTTCTGAGGTGGGTCTCTTGTAGCTAGTATCTATATGGGTCGTGTTTTCTTCTCCATTTAGCTACCCTATGTATTTTTATTGGAGCATTTGATCCATTTACATTTAAGGTTATTATTGATAGGTACTTGTTTATTGCCAGTGCAATTCTTTATGCTCTCTCTCTCATCATATTATTACAGCATTTCTTTAACATTTCTTGCAATGCTAGTTAGGTGTTGATAAATTCCTTTAGCCTTCTATTTTATTTGTTTGTTTACTGGTCTGGGAAGCTCTTTATTTCATTATCTATTTTAAATAGCCATGCTGGATAGAACAGTCTTGGTTTCAGATCCTTGCTTTTCATTACCTTGAATACTTCATGCCATTCTCTCTGGCCTATAGTTTCTGCTGAGAAATTAGCTGACAGCCTTATGAGAGCTCCTTTGTAGGTAACAAAACTCTTTGGGTTCTTCTTGCTTGGGATTCTCTATGCCTCCTAAACTTGTGTGACTTTTTCCTTCAGCAGTTTAGGGATGTTTTCTGCTATTTCTATCCCTTGCTCACTTTCTTCTCCTCTGGTACTCCTATGATGGATATATATATATATAATTTCATGTCCCACAGCTCCCTTCAACTGTCCTATTTTTAAATTTTTTTCTTTTTGATTGTGATTTTTTTCTGCCCTCTCTCTCTAATCTGCTGTTTATTCCTTCCAATGTATTCTTAATTCTTTTATGTCATTCTTCATTTCTGACTGATCATAGTTCCTATATCTTTTCTCATGCTGTTGAACATCCTTATAATCTTTACTTTGATAACTCTATACCTGATAAACTTCATTTCATTTAGCCCTTCTTCTGAAGAATTCTCTTCTTTCATTTGGGGCTTGTTTTTTGTTTTGTTTTGTCTTCCAATTTTGGCTGCCTGCTTGTGTGTGTTTCTCTTAGGTAGATCTGCTATGACTTCCAGGCTTTTTGGAGGGTCTGTGGTGCAGGCCACTGTCAGATGCTATTTGTGACTGGCCCTGAGTACCCTGCAATGAGCGATCAGTGATCAACAGTTTGTGGCTCCTTCTGCTGGAGCTGGGTGCATTCGGAAAGGACAAAGATGCACACCAAGGCTGCTTTTCCTAGCCCCTGGCCCAGAAGCAGAGCAGGCCAAGACTCAAAGTCTCTAAGGATCCACTTCTGCCTGCAGGCTAATTGTTATTCCAGTCTCTTAATGAGCCTCAGGCTGTAGACCAAAGCAAGGTATAAACTCCACAGGGTGGGGCGAGAAGATTTCCAATAGGTGGGGCAATTGCTTACCCCCAGACAAAGGTGTCTTGATGATAAAGGTTTGCTGAAGAAAGATGTCCTCTGCCCTACAGAGGAATGACTTGCACGGGAATCTAGGTGGCTGTCCTTCGAGTTCTATCTACAGAGCCACCAATCCTGAATTCTCTTCACCCAGCTCTAAACCACTCTGCCCTTCCTCTGTCAAAGCACAAGGTAAATGGCTGCATATGAAATTTTGTGCTTTGCCCTTTAAGAGGGTACCTAATTTCCAGCCATCTCTCCCTAGCAGACAGAAACCCCACTGCTTTTCACAGCCAGATGCCATGTAAGCATCTTCCTAAGTTTTGGTGCTCTGGACTGGAGAGCCAAGCTTGGGGCTTATACCCCAGAGTTCTCAGTGGGAACGCCCTACAGCTGAGTTATCCCTCCTGAACTTCAGCTGCTGCCTATGGGAGCCTGGTCAGCCCTCTCACGCCTCCACACTTTCAGCCAGTCTCTATGTGGTCTCTACTTTATATCCTTGGTTATAAGAGTTCTCTCCAGCTAGTCTTCAGTTGGTTATTCAGGATTGTTTTTCTATATTTTAGTTGTAATTCCAGTTTGGTCCTGGGTGAATGTCAGTGTAGTTTCCACTTAATCTGCTGCCATCTTGGAATTCTCTGCCAAAAACAATCTTGAGGGGGGGAAAGCTAGAGGCCTCACACTGTCTGATTTAAAAACATGTTATAAAACTACAATAAAGAAAACAGTATGGTATTGGAATAAAGACACACAGACCAAAGTAACAAAGGAGAGCCCAGAAATAAGCCTTTGCACATATGGTCAAATGATATTTAACAAGGTTACCAAGGCTACACAATGGGGAAACTATGGTTTCTTCAAAAATGGTGTTAGGAAAACTGGACACTTATCGTGCATAATATACAAAAATTATCACTTAAAACTATACAACCATACAAAAAAACATGGGGGAAAGCTACATGGCATCGAATTTGGCATTGATTTCTTAGATATGACATCTAAAGCACAGGCAAAAATATAACAAATAAAAAATGGGACTGCATCAAAATTTAAAATTTCTGCACATTAAGGGTGATAATCAAAGGAATTAAAATGCAACCTAAAAAAATAGAAGAAAATATTTGGAAGCCCCATATCAGATAAGGGGTTAACATTATATTCAGAATACACAACAAACCCTTACAATTCAACAATAACAAAAATAACCAGATTAAAAAATGGGAAAAGACTTCAGAGACATTTCTCCAAGGAAGCAGATGGAGAAATAGGAAAAAACTTTATAGATATTTATCCAAATGACCAACAAGCATATAAAAAGATGTTGATTATTACTAATCATCAGGGAAATGCAAATTAAACCCACAGTGAGATATCACCTCACATCCACTAGGATGGTCACTCTGAAAAACAAAGTAAGTTTTAGTGAAGATGTGGAGAAAGTGGAAGTCTTGTGCATGGTGGTAGGAATGTAAAATGGCACAGTTTCAATGTAAAACAGTGGCTCCTCAAAAAATTAAGAATAAAATCATATGATCCAGGAACCCCACCTTCAGGGCATATATTCAAAATATCTTTTTTAAAGATCTTAAATAGAAACATAATTGAGGTCAGAGGAATGGCAGTGTAAGAGAGCCTCTTGGCCTTTTCCCCTGAAATTTCAACAACTTAATCAACTATAACTCAACAAAGAAAACCCTGCTCAATACAGAGGCATGCCTGAGAGACCCAGGCACTGAAACTTCTAACGGTGGGCAACCAGGAATAAATGGGGAGACAAGATAGGAGGAAAGCACAGACGGCCTATAGATGCAGCCCTGCAGCCAGGAGCTTAAGCTAGGCTTGGAAAGGAGAGGAAGCCGGTGGTAGTAGGCACTTCTTTCAGCTGGAGGAACAGAGAGCTGTGGGAGTAGGGCAGTCCAGCAGGAAATGATGGAGGAAACACTGACTGAGCCAGCAGACAACTGACAGAGTACAGGGTTCTGCAGTGCGGTTCTCGGCTGTTGGGTCAGACAATGATGTTTCAGACAAAGAAACAGAACCACAGAGCCCTGCCAACACATGGACTCCCTAAACTCGCCTCCTGTTGCCCTTGGAGTTGGGTTGAGGAGCATGTTATCTGTAAACCAAGAGCAATTGCAATAGAACTGTTGTTTCCCTCTGTGACTGTGGGGTGCTTGGGGCAGGATGCCACGGAGGTCAGGGGTCACCATTATGGTAAGGGCAAAACAAACCCCACCCCCAAGCAGTGCAGGTGAATGTCTTACTGAAGCCATGGAGGTCAAGACTGGGAGGTCACAGAGGTTAAAAAAAGAAAAAAATCTTGCAATTCAGAGCCATCTACTGGGAAATAGCAGGAAAACCTCTTCAGAGGAAGCTGCTATCAGCCATATATATATAGATATATATGTAAAAGGCTAAGTGTCCGTCTCTCTGACCAGTCGCTATGATGTGCACTGACCACCACAGACAGACGTTCAATGCAGGAGCTGCCCATTGGTGGTCAATGTGCTCCCACAGGGGGAGTGCTACTCAGCCAGAAGCCAGGCCCTCTCCTGCCTCCACAGCAGCGAGCAGGCAGGTGGTAAGGAGCGAGGGGTCCCGGACTGTCTGAGGGTGCAGGCCAGGCTGAGGGGGACCCCCCCCCCCCAGTGCACAAGTTTTGTGCACTGGGCCTCTAGTATTTATATAGACAGATATCAATGCTGCCCTAGGCAAAGGAGAATAGTAAATACCATGAATAACCACGGTAACGAGGATGACCAAAAAAAATGAAAATCCCCAGAAATCACACTGAAACACATGAAAATATCCTATATAATAAACAGCTAACATGCTAATTAGACCAGACAGCGGAACCACCTTTCGGAACGACCAGTGGGCAGGAGGTGGAGCCAGCAAGCCTGCGCCTCAGGCCAGCCATGGCGGTCCCGGCATCCCCCCAAAAGAGGGAAGCCCAGCCAACCAAGCCAGTGGTGCTGCCAGCGGGACTCCCTCTGCAGAGCAATCGATCACGGAGCCCTGCAATGCATTGCACCAAAGAAGGAGGCCCAGGCCTCCTGGCCGGCGGCCACAGTGGGAGGCCCATGCCATCTCTCTCTGAGCCTGGAGACATCCTCCCCACCTGAAATCCCAGCCTTCCCTGAGATCTCAGCTCAAATCAGAGGCTTAGGCCAGGAGGGGTGCAGACTGCCCTCTCCTTCTCCTGTCTACCAAACATGTTCCACCTCAATGCAGGAAACACTCACCTGTTTTGCACTATTATTGCCTCTGTCCCTGCCTGCTTTCCCCAATGCAGTGTGTTCCAAACACAGAGACCATGTCTTTTTACACACTTCCTAGCTGTGTGATCCTGGACAAGTTAACTTCTCTAGGCCTCAGGTTTTCCTTTTGTATGACAGAGAGAGCAAGTACCTACCCTCTAGGCTTGCTGTGAGGACAAAATCATGTCCAACCAGGCTGGTGCGGTGCCTGTTTCTACACACAAGGGCAGCTGTCTTCTGCCTGGACCCCAGTGAGCTGGGCACTCAGTACTGGGTGAATGCAGAATCCAAGCCACTTTGGACCCCTCCTAGGAGCCACCAGGCCACTGGGGGGAGCTACGGGAGTAGGGAATGCAGGGCAGAGTGGTGGGCAGAAAGGAGATGCAGGGAGGGTGGGGGGCACCCAGATGAAGGGGCCCTGCTTGATTTCCAGTCAGGACACATGCCCAGGTTTCAGGCTCAATCTCCAGGAGGGGGCATGCATGAGGCAGCCAATCAATGTTTCTCTCTCCGTCTCCCTTACTCTTTCTAAAAATAAAAATCAATAAAAACATAAAAGATAACCACCAGTGGAGGGTAAAGATATTTGGATAACATGCTTTAAAAGCTAAAAGAAATAAAAATAAAAACTAGCTAAGTCTATAACTAGCAAAATTACCCTTCAACAATGAAGATGAAATAATACTCCTAGATATATACAAAAACTGGGAGAATTTGCTGCTAGCAAGTTTTACTTACAAGAAATACTTAAGGACCAAGGGAAATTGAAACCAGATGAAAACTCAAATCTACATGAAGAAATAAAAAGCATGGTAAGCATAATTACATAGGTAGACATAGAAGACAGTACCAATGACATTTTCTTGACTGATTTAAAAGCCAGCCACACAAAACAATCATTATAAAATTGTATTGTTGGGATTATCCTATATAATAAAAGTGTAGTATGCAAATTGTCCCCTCCACTGGAGTTCTTCTGGGAGTTCAACCAGGGAATGGGCCAGCTGGGGGAAGGGAGGGAGGCCCTGGCCAGCAGCAGTGATGGCAGGCAGCCGGGGGGGGGAGGGGCGGGGGGGTGGGGAGAAGAGAGGGAGTACCAGGCTGGTAGCCAGCAGCCACTAGGGACCCTACCAGTGCACAGATTTCGTGCACTGGGTCTCTAATAACATATAAAGACACCATATATATATCACCAATAGCACAGACAGAAGAGGGAGGAATGGTTCTATTGAGAAAGAAAATGACACTAGGCAGTAATGTGAATCCAGAGGAATGCCTCCTTCTCTTAAGAAATATACTAAATTAATCTTTCAATGGTGTTGTCACTCAGTCCCCTCCATAAACTAAAATCCCATCTGTACTATCATTGATACAATAGAACACTCCACTGAAGACCAGAACACACATTCTTGTCAAGTGCACATGGACCATTCTCCAGGAAGGCAATATGCCAGGCAATAAAACAACTAAGTATGTGTTTTTACAATGGAGTTTAATCAGAAGTCAACAGAAGGAAATTTGGGAAAGCCTAATACTTGGAAATTAAACATACATCTAAATAACCCATGTGTCAAAAAAGAAATCACAGTAACAATTAAAAAGTGTTTTGAGCCTCCCCCGCAACCCCAGCCCTCTTCCCCAGACAGAGGACAGAGTGCTAGTGCAGGAGACACCCACTGGTAGTTCAAGGGACACCACCAGGCTTGCAACCAGGGCAGCAAATTCATCCCAGACAATCCCCCTGAACGTGCCCCCAAGGCCCCCTTTTCTCTGACTTCTTAGGGAGCCAAAGCAAACCAACCTAGGCTGATTTCCCCAGCCCTTTGTTTCACTGTCCCCAGCTTTAATAAACATCCTCTAAAATTCACCTGGACTTGTGTTGTGAAATCTTTCCTGCATGAAGTCCCACATACTACTAACTAGCCCAGCCGTGGGCAAACTAGCCGAAAGAGCGGAGGGTTCTCTTGCTCTCCCCTCCGCTCCTTTACTTTGAATTTATATTAGTTCACACAAACACTCCATCCATGCTTTTGTTCCGGCCCTCCGGTCCAGTTTAAGAACCCATTGTGGCCCTCGAGTCAAAAAGTTTGCCCACCCCTGAACTAGCGCTAAGTAGACCCACCAAGGGCCAGGTCCCCTTCCCAGTAACACTAGTGTGGCAGATAACTGATAGTGCTGAAGACACCCAGTCATGGTATTGGAGACATCCACTGCTAGTGCAGGAGACACCCACTAGTGTAGGGGGCACCCCATGGTAATATAGGAGACCCCACTAGTAGCACAGGAGGCATCTGTTGCTAGTGTTGGAGACACTCACTACTTGTTGAGACACATCTTTGTAGCTCTCAGCCACTCTGAGGCATCAACTACATAGGCAAAATCTTTCGTTTACAGTGGTCCATGGTGCACAGAAAAGTGAGGGGCTATCATAGGGTCCACTGGCTCAGCAGGTAAAATGCGTGGAAAGTGCACTCAGCATGTGTGTGTATGGTCGTCAACTAAGTTCATTTCTTCTGTCCACCTGGTGAAGGATGTGTGAACATTCCACCCCAAACTTCCCAGTTTGGCAACAGGATCATTTGGGCTCAAGGCAGTTGAGAAGCAGATAGTAGAAAAGCTGCAAGTCCTCCCACTGCCTAAAAGGACTGAGTCAGTCACAGGAGACAATGAGATCCCTCAGCATGTTTCTGACTCTGGGAATTTCCATAAACTCCCTTTAACCAGCCCTTCTACCTTGGTACTGCTTCATACTGTCATTTCCCACGAACTTGTTCTTTATTGCAGTGGCTGCAGAAGCCGGACTTCTATGCTGCTGCTGGAGTTACTCATTTCCTCTGGGTGTCTTCCATGTGCATGAGGTGTATGTGTTAATAAACTTCTTTTTCTCATTAATCTTTTATTACAGGGGTCCAGACAGGGATCAGATGGGTGGAGGGAATATTTTCCCTCCTTCACACTGGTGTCCAGCTTTGCTCCAAAGCCTTGGTTAGGTGTCCATCCTGCTGTTCTTGGGGCAGTGGTGTGCTCCTCCAAACTCGCACCCTGAGGCTGTCTCACCTCCTGGCTTCAGGTGGCCATCCAGGAAATCCCAAACATTGAAGTCCAAATCTTGCTTCAGGCAAGAACCAATAAGTACCTCAGATTCTCAACAGGAAGTGAAACAGTAGGCAGTCAACTGGGAAAGGATGGGGAAACTTTCCCAGCCAGAAAAGTGGCAGAATCCTGGCTTGACTGAGAAAAACCTCCCGGGTACGTAATTTGAAAGAATTGTTCAAAGTGGTACATACATTAAAAAAAGTCCAACAATGGGAGAATGAGTAAATAAATAATCAAGTAACTAGCTATTGAAGACCATGGAACCTAGAACAGTTGATAAGATTATTTTTAAAAAAGAATGCCATGGCAGTTGCATGAAATGCAGTCAGTCACTGTGTTCCCAACTTTGCTGTGGATGGCAGGCCTTTGCCCATAGACCCTCCCACCCAATTTAAAACAGTGGCATCAGACAATGGTTAGTTTATTTACTGTAAGGATGGTCCTTATCACACATAAAATCTCAGGGTACACGCCTTCTTGTGGGAAAAGCACCGAAACAAGCCAATAAAAATCCTGGATTGGGGTGGGGGAGGTCTATGCAGTTTCACCCCTTGCCCAGGCAAGGGCCAGTGTCTTTCCTCAGCTAGTGCTCAGCTCTGGGATGAGAAGGAGCATCTGCAGAAGCCCACAGTGGCCCATGCTGGGGGACTTGAGGGCTTGTACCCAGGTTCCTCAGACCCTTTATGCAGTACCTTTTGCTCTGAGCACTCTTCCTCTGGCCTTTCTAATGCCCTCTTCTCTGATGACTTCTGCAGCCCGATTAATGGGGCATCCACATCCAGCACCATTTTCTAGGACCAGACCCTGAGACAGGCTGATGGACTCACCTCCCTCCCAGCGGCCTCACAAGACAGCAGCTCTTTGGGGATGCAGCCCTGGGGCTGTCAAGGACTCAGGCTGAAGCCTCAGAAAGTTCCACAGGCCCTGGCCTCAACGCTGACCAGCCGGGCTCCTGCAAACAGAGCTCCCCAGGACCCTGGCTTGGGCTATGCAGAGGACTTGTGAGCAATGCACTGGTGACATTAGATGTCCATGGAGGGTCACCTGGGAGATGTTGCTGGCCACACAGTGCTGACTTCCCAGGAATGACAGTGGGAGAGGGATTTTACTAAGAGCACAAAGTGGCATTGGAGTTCTTCCTGTGGCTCAGGACACCCTTGAAGCCTCAAAGGCATGAGACACCTGCTCACTGGGAAGCCAGCCCATCCCCAAGGCCTCCCTTGGGTCGGCAGATGGTCATGGGGGTGGGGCTGCTAGACAGAGGTGAGAAGAGGGCCCGAAGTGTCCCTGAGAAGGGCGTCTCAGGGAAGGCATACAGTAGTGACCCATCGGTGGCGCTGTAGAATGCCAGGTGCCCGGCCTCATAGTCCAGAAAGATGCCTACACGCCGGGGTGGGTCTCGAAGGGGGGCAAAGGCCCGCTCAGAGGAGTTGTAGAAGCCCCCCAGGAACACCAGGATCCAGAACCCATTGCCTGCAAAGAGTTCACCCTTCTCCTTACGGTTGGCGTTTTCCCTGCAGACACCCAAGGCCCAGCTGGCACGCTCACCCACCTCCACTTCCCAGTAGTGGCGGCCAGAGCTCAGGGGCTCCCGGCCCAGCACACAGGGCCCGGGGTCAAAGCGCTCGGGGCTGTCAGGCAGGGGCTGCCGCAGGTCCCCCCGCCGCACACTCTGCATGTCTTCTGACAGGACCAGCTCAGGGTTAGCAGTGTCAGGATCCAGCGTTATATCCCCTGCAGACAGAGCAGTGGTCAACTCGGGTCCCTTCTGCCAGCCTGCATGGGGTATGCCCTCAAACATCCTTATAGCTGGCTAGAGTGACTGCTCCCCATCTTGTGTCTTCCTCAAAAGATCACCTAACCACTTGCAGTTGCAACTCAGAATGTTCTGGAAAGTGGTCATACACTGCCTTGCAATTCACTCTCTTGAAATTCAGGAGGAACCTGAGTGCTTTTATGTCTATTCTTCCAATCCTCAGTGTTCCAGCCCAGCTTTCACACTGGGCTCCCCAGGCCTGGGCCTACACAGGTGTCCTGGCACCTGATGGACCGACCTTCACTTTTCCTAAATGCACCAGGACAGCCCAGCCCGGCTGGCCCTCCCTCAGCAGCCTGCCCTGACCCCTCACCTTCTCAGCCATGAACCAGGAGCCTCTGTGCCTTTCCTACCACAGGCCCTGGGATGGGCACTTCTTCTGGACCAGAGCTGGCCAGCTGGGTCCCCCCGCTTGGTATGCTGTAGCACCCACCTCGGAACCTCTGCAGAGCCTCCACCAGCCCCGGGACCCTGCACACGGTCCTCATCTCCATGGGCACCACCTTAGGCGGCTGCAGCTTCACTTCCTGGACCCTGGAGAGGCAGCCAGGTGTCACCCCCAGGGTGGGCCCACCCGTACCCAACCATCTTCCCTAGGGAAAGGTTTGACTCCTACCTGCGCAGGGTGTCCATGATGTCCTGTGGGAGAGACATGTGGTATCAGTGCCCATTACATGCTCTTGCCCCCCTACCTCCATCTGTGTTACAGTGTCCCCCCACATGCCCCTGCAGCCTCACCTGCTCCCTTCCCATCCAGCCCATAGGCACCTTACCTGGCCTCCATTAGCTGCCCTCCCTCATGTCCTGACTCAGAGCCCAACTTCCAGGTAAGGCCTCTCTGCTTAGGTGCTCCTTCCCCCCAAAGTGATACATAAGAGCATTTTACTCAGTGTCACAGGCTGGTTGTAGCCCTGAAATCCACATGTTGGTGTCCTAATGACCAGGACCTCAGAATGCGTCAGTATTTGAAGAATGGGCTTCCTAAAGAGGTGATTATATTAAAATGAGGCCACTAGGGCGGACCCTAATCCCATATGGCTAGTGTCCTTACAGGAAGAGGATATGAGGACACAGGTGTACACTGAGGCAGAGAGGCCTCAGGAGAACCAGCCCTGCCCACATTTGGATCTCAGACTGGGAGAAATAAAGATCTGTTGCTTAAGCCACCTGTGTGTCATTTGTTACACAACCTAAGCTGACAGAGACAATCTGCTATTTGGAATGCCAGCTCCTAACAGTAAACAGCTTGTCTTTTTAGAACACTGCCTAGCACACAGCAGGGACCCAGCTCACTTTGTCAATCAAATTAACCCCACAAGCAGTCATTCTAACTATACTGTGTACCAGCTACCAGGCCAAAAACCAGGATGAAGAGGGCAAGTAAGATGTTGTGCCCAACGTGGGTTTCCTTAGGGGCAGGAAATTTCACACACAGTAGGTGATTCTGTCTGGGGAGCCTGGGGACCTGCTAGGCCTCTAAAGAAAAGGGAGACTAGGGGGTTTGTGAAACCTGAGGATTCATTAGGAAAAACAGAGACAGTGCAGGCCTGGGAGAGGCAGATCTAAAGGGCCAGGTGCAAAGCAGTTACAAACAGCCATCCTTACTTGTTTTACTGGGTAAGGGAAAATGGGGGGGGGGGGGTGTTAGTCTTGGTTGTCACAAGGTCTGAACTGCCCTAACCACTTAGGAGAGGGATGGAGAAACGGCCCCCTGCCCAGGAGTGGGAAGGGGGACCTGGACGCTGAAGGAAGTTGACCTCTGGAGAGATCACCTGGCCACTCTGGGCTGTGGGGACTAGATACCTATGCCTTTAGGAAAACGTTCCGTACCCACAGAGGATGGCTAGGGGGGAATCCTGGAGGGGCGCCCAGGACCCCAAACTCTGGTGTAGCTGGGGCCCTGGGATCATAAGTCACTCAGAATTCTGCTTCTTCTGTTTCCAATGGGGCTCCTGGACAGGTACCAACAGCAGTTCTCAATGGGGTTCAGGATTCGTATCCATTCCCCAGGCAGTGGCATGTCCATAAGACCCTCACCCCAATATTTCACAGGTAGGACACAGGACATCCAGAAGAGGCCAAGCTCAGAGAGCTTGCTCCACCGAGGGCTTCCTCCTTACTGCTCCCAGGTCTGCACCCCTTCCCATTAGAGCCCCTGCATGCCCATTCCAGGCATGTGCTCACCTGCAGCAGTCCCAATGCCGGCAGCTGGCAGCGCCCCTCCAGCTCAGCGACAAGATCAGCTAGCTGGGCGCTCTGTTGCCCAAGGCGGACAGCGCTCTCCTGCAGCGGGGGCAGCACCTCCAGCTCCTCCTCCTCCAGCCTCTGCAGAAGCCGTTGCTCTTCCTCTGCCAGCAGGCGGCGCAGCCGCTCAAACTCTGCGCGCACATTCTGCCGCTGGGTCTCCACCATCTTCTGTGGGGGGGGGGGGGGGGGAGCACCAGCGGGACAGTGAGCCAGGTCCCACAAACCCACCCCGGGGGTTGAGGGTCTAGAGCAGGCGTGCTGCGTTATGAGGAGCATTAGTGTGAACAGCGGCATCCAGCAGTGGGGGCACCAGTGCCCCACCTCCCCAACCCTGGGACCTCAGCGCCCAGCCACCTGCCTGCCACAGGGCACAGGTCTCCTCCGCCTGCGCCTGAAACAGCAGGGCATCTTCCATTTGCTTCTGCAGGTGGTCCAGGGACTTCTCCAGCTTGCCCTGCAAGGAAGTGAGGACAGCCAGTAACCCCACCGGCCCTGTTCCTATTCCCACTGCCCAGCCCCATACAACGGATTGAACAAATTGAATCTGCTCGGAGATGCCCTCTTCCTGGGATGACCTCCCACCACCCAGGCTGACCCAGCCCCTAGCCCATTTTTCCCTTTCTCCAGCCTTCCTGCCTTCCTTCCTCTCCCGACCCTCCCAGCCTGACTCCCTACCTCATCGCAGCCTTCTTTCCTGTGAATCCCTTTACTTCAATGCCTGTCCTGAGCTTGCCAAAGTTCAGCTTCATCGGAAGGCACCAAGGGACACTCACACTTGGATCCAGCTGCCTTGAGCCTGACTTCAGGCAACACCCAACTGTCTACATCAACCCTACTTACCACGGGCTTTCTGGGGCATCCCCAGCATTAAGACAAAGTAGGCACCAGTACAGTGTGGGGGAGAAATAGCAGTTGTGTAAGAGCCCTCTGCCCTCCTCCGCCTGCCTAAAGGCAGGACATGAGTTTCCCAAAAGGGTGGCCACCCTGTACCAGGAAGGGGGCACACTGTCCACCAAAGATGAGGCGTCATCCCTGAATGTGCTGAACAGACCTTACTAAAATAATGCCAAACTTCCAGTAGTTCCCCCATATTATTTCCTCATTCCTTTTCCACAAGTTATTGGGCCTAGCAGCTCAAACCCTTTCCTTTGTCTAGTCACTTCTCCACAATTTATCATCCTCTGTTAAAATGGAATATAAGCTCAAGTCTAAGCACTCATTTCGGTTTTGCACTCTTTCTTCTACGAAGTCATTGTGCCAGATGAAATTTAAGACTAATAAAACTATGTCTTTTCATCTGTTCAGATTAACATTTGTCAGTTTAATTTGCAAGTCTCAGTCACAGAACCTAACAGCGTAGAGTAAAAGGTTTTTCCTCCTCTACAATAGAGTTAAGTGCTGCCCTCTGAGACTTTATCAGGTCAGCTACAAGGAGCCTTTAGAGGGCTGGTGGCCACTCTTCACTCTCACCGTCACTTTCTGTACCCTGATCCGGGTGTTTGGTGACAGGAGTGCAAACCTGCTGGACATGAGTAGACAGACATTCCTGCATGCATGTAATACCCGGAAGTGAGAGGGAAATCCATGTTGAGAGTGGATCATGGAACAGGTTTATTCTGGTACCCCATAGGCTTGTTCTATGACAGTCCTACTGGCCAAGTATTAATTCTAATGCTGATTAAATGCTGTACATGGTGTGCCCCAGCAGACGCAGACACACGCAGACACACGCAGACACACACACACACACACACACACACACACACACACACAGGCTACTGGCTGTAAAGCAAAATGCAAGCCAGTCAATAAGTTTGAAAGATGCCACCGATGCATCAATACCTGGGTTCCAGAAACAAACCCTGCTAAGGCAACAGGCCACGTGAGCCAGGTGAGCTGTTTGCCCCCCCCCCCCCCAGCAGAGGGGGTAGTGCTGGTGTGCGTTTGGGTCTTAAGAAAATGCGTTTCCAGAACAGGAAAACAAGGCTTCTCAGCCTGAGACCTAAGCACAGCTGAGCTCTGATGTATCAGATGGCAGTGGTGTCCCCAAGTAATCCACTCAGAAAGCCTGCCGGGCCCTGGCGTCTGCCTCCCGGAGTAGTTTCTCACCAGGACTTCAGCAATGGCTGAGGCCCCAACTCGGGCCCCACCGGAGATGAACCCTCATTCATCCCACCTGAAGGAAAACCACCTCTGCTGTTCTCTTCCCACTTTCTCCAGCGTTGGGCTCTATCCCAGCCACTGTTCAGTCACCCCGGCCCAGTACCCGCCCTAGACGATGGGCCCTCCCACCATCACAGCCGTACCTCGGCCTCAGAGACCGCCTTCTTCTCCCAGCTCCCCACTGCTGAGTGGTGCCCCAACACTGGGAAAGTGCCGGTCTGGGAAAGGCTAAGCGCCCCCCCCCCCCTTCTCCCCGCAAACAAAACCACAACCCAGGCCAGACCGGAGCCGTGCCCGCGCCCCCGCGCGCACCTTGAGGTCCTCAGCTGCGTCCTGCAGCGGGCGGACGCGGTGCGCCCAATGCTCCCCCGAGCGCTCGCAGGCCGCGCACAGCAGGCGCAGCTCGTCGGCGCAGAAGGACGCCAGCGGCTCGCGGTGAGCGGCGCACACGCCCTGGGGCACCGGGGACGGCGGGTGCAGGCGCCGCGCCATCTCGGCCATCTTGGCCAGCGGGCGGTTGGGCCGCAGATTCCGCTGCGGGGACAGCTCGCGACACTCGGGGCAGGCGTACGGGCCCTCGGGCTGACCCCAACAGCGCCGGATGCACTCGCGGCAGAAGTTGTGGCCGCAGTCGGTCATCACCGGGTCCATGAAGTAGTCGAGGCAGATGGCGCAGGTGGCCTCCTCCTGGAGGTTGGTGGACAAGTCGGAGGCGGCCATGGCGAGGTAAGGCGGAGAAGGCGGCGCTGTCCCCGAGTCGGGCGCTGGCCTGCCGCCGTCGGGACTCTGGGGGACCGGGGGTTCCGGAAACCGGGGGGCGCGGAAGCTGTTGGAACGCTAGGCGCAGAGTGCACGGGGCGCCGCGGCTCCCGGATGCGGGCAGGAAGAAGCACGGCGGAAGCAGGAAGCAGCTGTTTTGGGGGCGGGTTAGAGGAGGTGGGGGTGGAAACACCCGCTTTGGTCCGGGATTGGCTGAGGCCTGTCACGCGGCCCGCGGGAAGGCTGTTTGCCCTCTGACCTGGCGTCTCCGCTGCCGCCCGTGCACGTTCTCGGGGCTCCGGCTCGCCCAGGGGTCGCGCGGTCTGGTTGTTCCTCAGGCCAGGGGAAGGGTGGGATGCCGGGGCCGGGCCAGCGGGGCGCCCCGCATAGTCACTGGGGTCCTCGCGGCGCAGCAACTACGAGGACTGGGGTAGCCCCAGCTGCTCCCGTGCGCCCAGCACGGTCGGAATGAATGGGTGGGAGCGCTCTGCCCGTAGGGACTCTGGTCGTGTTGAGGTAGGAGTGCATTGACTGGAATTTTGGGCTGCTAATGCGCCGGAAACTGCGGGGGTGGGGTTGGGAGTGAAAGGAAAGGACCCGCCCACACCCATGATCCTTACTCCTTGAATTTAACCCCGCACTTCCCGCAGGTTCAAAGGGGGAATGGAAAGGGATGGCAGTGGGCAGCTCTCAGGTTTTTAGGGGTTCAGCTTGAAAACGTGTACGTCCTTGTTTTCCCTATGAAAGACCCAAACGTGGAATTGCTGATAACAAGAAAGGTGGACCCCTCAGGCCACAGGTTTACTTATAACAACCCGAACCAGGAGGACCCAGTGAGTGGCAGATGGAGGGCAACGTGTCTAAAAAAGCTACAGCACCATGGCCTGGTCCCTATGTATTACTTAGAGATTGGTACAGGTTCCCTCTATCAAGCACCTGTGAATACAGTCTGTGGTGTAACTGCTTTAATCACGATTCTATTTCGGCTTGGTGAGCCCGGGGGCCAGCAGGGCCCTCCACTGCTCCACGGAGATAAGCAGGGCAGGTAGCCCGCTGAGCAGGACCACCTCACTTTCCAGAGAAAGTGGAGTGCCCGCGCTCCCTGCCTACACGTCTATCCCTTCACCCACAGTGTCACTGTTGAGATGACCATCTGGCCGGATTTGGGGACCCCAAGGCAAAAGAAGGGCTTCAGGGGGCCTGGGAAGGCTGGCTCGGCATAGGTGTGCAGGTGGGACCCGCTGCTGGCATTGTAGAAAGACACCTCCCCAGCCTCAAAGTCCAGGAAGACGCCCACATGGCTGGGGGGCTCCATCAGTGTGATGGGGATCAGGGTGGACACCGGGGGCTCATACTTCTTTCCCTTGCACAGCTGCACAACCCAGAATCCATTTTCGGGGGACTTAGGGACTCTGTCCGTCCGGCTCACATTGTCCCTGCACACACCTAGGGCCCACAGCGCATCCCCTGTGAGGTTCATGCCCACCTCCCAGTAGTGCCGCCCGGAGGAGAAGGTCTGGCAGCCCACTGCACAGGGGTAGGCCAGGAACCTGTCCTTGCTGCAGGGTGTGCCGTCTGGTGGCGTGCTTAGGTAGTGCCTCTGGTGGCTCTCGTACAGGAGCAGGTAGGGGTACGCTGTGGCAGGGTCGGGTACCACGTTCTCTGCAGACAGGCCCAGCAACAGGGACGGGGCTGAATCATCCCCGTTCTCCCTGATCACCACCCTCCCAGGCCTCCCCTAGGCTGAGTCCAGCTGTGAGCCTGGGTCTCTGCATGGGCCATACCCCAGCTGCCAATGTTGGTGGTGCCAAGGAGATGAGCTGGAGACCATTTGGGCATCTGGGAGTGGCAGGTAAGGGTAGGATGTGAATTCCCAGTGGACATCAAGGCTCCCGGGGTGGCTCTGGTCAAGAGACAGGCCCCACTTACCTTGGAAACTCTTGAACACCTCTATCTGCCCGGGGACTCTGCAGACAGTCCTCAGCGAGATGGGGGTAGCCTCTGGGTACTGCACACTCAAGCTGTTCTTCCTCCAGAGGGGACAGATGTTACTGACCCCTCTGGCCCCATGTGAAGCCCTCCCTGCCTGCACCTCAGGTGGTCATATACCTGTCCAGAGGCTCCTTCATATCCTGCGAAAACACGGAGAGAGGGAGGTCCGCTACATCTTGTTAGGAATCTGGGGCGTCCCCAAGCCCCCTGTGTGGACATTTCTGGCCTGCAGAGCAAGGAGAATTCTTAATGCTTTCCCGTTACACTCTTTCCAATTTTCAGAATGGATCCCTTTCTCTTGGCCACCCAGGTCTCCTGCTGTCCCCCTGCATGTTAGTAAGAACACAAAAGCTGTCCTGCTCTCGACTAGTGGGGAAGGCATGGGGGACCCAAGGGTGCTTCCACACTGCAGGCCTTGGGCAGCTCAGGAGTGTTTAGTGGGTGGCGAATAGGCTGCTTTTTACTAGAAGACCAAGTATTCCCCAAAGTTGGGGTGAGTGCATAGTCTGTTAACTAAACCAGGACACTGTTGTCCCAAGATGCCTGTACATCTCGCCAGGAGACTGGTGCTGACCTTGCATGTGGCATTTGCTTCAGTTGTATAAACACGCTGTGTGTATGTGTGTGTGATGGTTCAGGCACGAAATATGTTTTTTGCTATGGGTTCCATTTTTCCACACAATTCACAAGACAGTTACCCACTTGTCGGCCAACATAATCACTCCCACTTCTCTGGCCTCCCATGCAGGCCCATCCCTGGCAGGCCAGCTGCACCTGCTCCCCCATTCCAAACCCTCAGCAGGATCACATGACTTGCTCCTGCCTTGAACTCACCTGGCCAGACCTGGCTGGTATGTCCCTGCCCCAAGTCACCAAGTGGATGACGGCTGCCCCTGAGCCATCCCCCGCCCCTCAGACTAGGAAGGGAATGCAGAACACAGGTGTCTAGGACTGATTGTGTCCCCCAAGCCCACATGTTGGAGCCCAGCCTCCAGGACCTCAAATGAGGCTATATTTGGAGATGGGGCCTTTAAAAGGTGATGAAGGTGAAATGAGGTCACAACGGTGGGCCCTAATCCAATGTGACTTGGTGACCTTAGCAGAGCAGGACAGCTGCACAGAGGACGACCATGTGCAGACACAGGGAGGACATAGCATCCACACACCAAGGAGAGAGGCCTCCAGAGAACCAGTCTTCCAGCCTCCAGGCTGAGAAATAAATGTTTCAGCCCCCAGCCTGTGGTATTTGTTACACAGCCTGAGCTGATGGAAGACAGAGCCTTCCCTGTTGGTCTGTATTTGCCCTGGCAGGTCCACCACACCTGGGCCAGAACATGTGTCCACCCCACCCAGCCAGGTGAGCAGGTGAGTCTCACCTGCAGCATCTGCAGTGGCTCCCGAGTGCTACAGTCCTCCAGCCGCATCAGCAGGGTCTCCAGGGAGCAGCTCTGCTGCTCTAGTGCAACCATACTCTCCTGCAGCCTGGCAGTGGTGTCCTGCTCCTCCTGCCGCAGGGCCTGCAGGAGGCGCTGCTCCTCCTCCACTAGGAGGGCAGCCATCTTCTTGAACTCTGTCACAATGAGCCGTCTCTGCTCCCTCACCTTCTCCTGCAGGGTGGGACCTGGAGGTGAGGCACTGCCAGGGGACTACCATGCTGTGCCCCCCGACTTGGAGGGGCCACTCCGGGGATGCCGGCACATCTCATGGCCACAGTGACCCACAGAAAACCAGCACAGCCGGGGCCGGGGGGCCACACAGAGCCCCCATCACTGTGGGGTGACCCCATGACCCCAAATGGCCATCAAGGCCTCTGTGTACCCCTCAGTCCCTGCTTCAAAGTGGCCAATCGGGGCTGAGTGCACATTCTCAGTCCTGACTCTGGTGGGAATTCTGTGCCTTTCCTGGGTCTTATGCTGTCATCCACCTCGAGGGTCCACAGCTTCTAGAAGCCCTGCAGTACCCTGGGGCCTGGCCAGGCCTTCCCGCCCGTTCCTCAAGGTCTCAGCACCTGCCTGCCACTCGGCCAAAGCCTGCTGCTCCCTGGTCTGCAGCTTCTGGGTCTTCGCCATTTCCTCCCGCAGGTGCCCCATGTCGCCCTCCAGCTTCAGCTGCAGACAACAGACCGCGGGATAGGAGTTAGAGGCCCCCTGCACACCCACATCAGGAGGTGCCCTCTGAAGCTGCATTCTAAGGGGGATGGACATACACCCCATAACATGCCCCTTGGGCGTGAGGATTATTTTGAGCTGGTGAGCTGGAGGCAGAAAAACATCTTCCGAGGCTCCTGTTAGGTGACTAAAAGCAGAAACTGCTGAGGAATGAGGGTTGCCAGGAATCCGCCTCCCAGGGGAAGTTTTATGGCCCTGAAGGAGGTGGAAAGTGGGATACCACTGATGAACTTTATCTTTTGTTAGTTTCCCCAAAATATTTACTTTCTGTTACTATCTGAAAGTTCGTGTTCCCCCAAATTCACAAGTTAAATACTAACCCCCAAGGAGAATGGGGCCTTTGGGAGGTGATGAGGTCTGAAAGGTGGAGCCCTCAGGAATGGGGTTAATGGGGAAGAAGGGGCTTCCCCACCGTGAGGACAGTGAGAAGTTGGCTGTCCATGAACTGGGAAGGAGCCCCCTCCCGACTGTGCTGGTGCCCTGATCTTGGACTTCCAGCCTCCAGAGCCATGAGCATGAAGTTCTTGCTATTTATAAGCTGCCCCGTCTTGTGTTCTGTGACAGCAGCTGGAATGGACCAAGCCACTTTCCCAGTTGCTGCCCTTGAGAGCCTGTCACCTTTCCCTTTGTCTCTTCCAAATGTACTATTCCTTGTTCAGATGCTAGACAGAACCACTTAGCCAGCCACACACATCACTGTGCTTTCTTCCCTGTGACGTGCGGGCCACATGTGTTAACAGTTTGCCTTTCTCTCCTTGATTTGTCTTTTCTCAGTCTGATTTAGGGTGGAAGAAAAAGGCTCTTTCCTCCCCTACAAAGGGTCACCTGGCCTGCCCACACAGATGGCTTTGAGGCTACTTTGTCAGCCTGGGCTCCTGAATAACTGTGGAGGGGATGCTCTGCTGGCCCTGCCACCTGCCTGCTTTATTGTGGGAGCTACAGACACTTCCACTGTTGGGTCCAGCATACAGGGCTGTTGGTTACAGCGGTTGTTCTCCTATCTGACTGATACACCCCTGGACACACAGACACACACTCAGGCCTCGACCCCTGGGCCCACCTTGTGCTCCTTCACGGCCTCCTCCACCGGGACCACTCTGTGAGGCCTGTGTTTCTGGGACTCCCTGCAGACCACGCAGATGGGGCTCTGGTCATCTTCGCAGAAGAGTTTGAGCACCTCCTGGTGCACCTGGCACAGATCCCTGCTCTGGATGCCCGGGTGCTGTCGTGCCATCTCAGCCACCTTGGTCAGCAGGCGGTTGGGCCGCAGGGTCCTCTGGGGGGACAGCTCGCGGCACTCGGGGCAAGGGAAGATGCCCCTGCGCTTCCTCCTGCCCTTCTTGCCTTTGGCCTTCTCCCAAGTCAGCCGGATGCACTCACGGCAGAAGTTGTGGCCACAGGTGGTCATCACAGGGTCGGTGAAATAATCAAGGCAGATGGAGCATGTCGCCTCCTCCTGCAGCTTTCTGGAAAGTTCCACGGCATCCATGGCTCCTAGGAAAGAAACAGAGTATCCGGCCACACCCTCTGCCCAGAGCCCCAGGCACTTGAGGTGTCCTCTTGCAGAGAGCACTGAACACGGTCCTGTTAGGGCACCTGGCTTGTCTTCAGTACGAGGCATAGGTGCCTCTGAAAGCTGACACCCTCTCCACAACCAAGTTCCAGCCAGGTTCCCCTAAGCTGCCACCTGTCTCCGCCTAGCCATGCCCAGTTTTCCATTTAGAGCCCATCCCACCCCTCCTATGGTGAATGTGCAGGAATCCTGCTAGTCAGTTTGTCAAGAAGATCCCTCCCCATTTCTCTTCATTGCGATTTTCCATCACTAACCCCCTCACCTTGCCCTTGGCCATCCTCCCACTGTGTGGGCTACAGTAGGAGATGACCCCATCTTCCTCCCTATTGCAATAATCTTGAATAAGGTCTTCCTTACCAGTTTAACCAGTGTCAGAATCAGTTTTTCTTTAACAGGACATCCATGCAACAAAGGAAAGGAGGACTTTAAAAGGAAAAATCAGAGTTGGAAAAGTTCTCTGCTTGACCAAACTCTATTCAGGCTCCCAGAACTTTCCAAATAGGCCCTGGGCTTCCGTGTTTGTGTCTGCGTTATCCGAGTTTAATAAGAATCCCAATGTGTGGGTTTAGACAGAAGCCCCTACCCAGAGGCTTCCTGTTAGTAATTTCCTATCACTAACCCACCTTGACCATAAATCCCCACTGGCCCATCCTGTACTGAGAGTTGAGCTTTCTGTGGGGTTCTGTGCTGTTCCCTTCGGCAGTCCTGAATAAAATGTTCTTACTGCTCTAACTACCACCCAGCTCTGGTTTCCTTTGCCAAGATACAGGGCAGAAGACACACGATGATTCATGCATGCACACATATGCACACAAACATATGTACTCACACACAGGGGCACATGCACACACTTTGGTGTTCGAACATTCATGCTCTTATGCAGTTCAGATCCAAAGTCTCCCCATGCACCTCATGGGGTGGTCACTGGGGCGAGTCAGAGTTGACCTGAAAGTCATTTCTGAACCACAGCACTATCTGGTCCCTGCCCTGCCATCACCCAGAGAGATGGTGCTGATATTTCAGACACTGGGTTCACCCTGTGGAAGCTGCCTCTCTCTACGCAGAGCCCTTGGGGTCAGTCCCTCCTGCTGCCTACCCACCTGAAGCTGGATGGGCATAGGATGGTCTGGTGGGCACCGGTCTGGGCCAGGTTCAGGGGAAGGGGGCCAAGGGCTCTGGGTCAGTGAGGTGGACCCTTGGCCCTCGGTCCTGGGGATGCTCCTGTAATTAGGGCTAAACCAGGTGACCCTTCTGGTTCCAACTGGTAACCACCTTCAAGCTGGGGCCTCAGTGTACGGACGCCCACAGGGTGACCACCGGACCGCCCCGGGATAGACTGGTACTCACCGGGGAGAGGGGTGCACGCTGCCCGACCAGGCGCCCCGGACTGCGACCACGAGCGCAAACAGAGGCGCTGGAAAACCTGCGTTTGCGCCACAGAGACCAGGGGGAGGGGGAGGGACGGTGGCCTCAGGGGCGCGGGCTTTGTGGCGTCAGCAGAGGCTAGGAGGCCTTAGGGGGTGTGTGAGTGTGCGGGGAGGACTGGGGTGGTGGTGTCAGCAGCCAGGGGCAGGGGCGGGAGCAGACTTGGGCGGGTGAAAGGTGGAGGGCAGTGGGTGCAGGGGAGGGATTTTGGATAGACCAACGGGGATGGGCCAGGGGTGAGGATAGGGACCGCACCTTAAGGGTGGACATGTGGTATGAGGGATAGGAAAAGCTTTGGGAAGAAGGGGAGAGGGCAGCAGGGGCGTGGGGTGTGCCTGGCGTTGGGAGGAAGGTAAAGGTGATAGAGGCAGCAGAAACCGGCGCCCAATTGGGGAAGTGATGGCGGTCGTTGGGAGAAGTGATGAGGGTCTGGGCTCCAGGCGGCACCCGGGAGGAAGGAGAGGGGCGGCGCCCGGACCCGGGTTAGGAGGGGCGGGCGGGTTCAGAGGGGCACCGGACAGGGTGGGTCCGTGAGGGTCTTGCCAGCGGTGGAGGTGATTTGGGTGGGTCGCTGACCCCCAACCCTGACCTAGCCCTGCCCTGGCTATTGGCTGCGCACACCCAGAGTCCTACCCCTGGGGAGCGGACATATGAGGAAACTAAGGTTCGCGCCACCGCCAAAGGGCCGAGCAACAGACGGGCCTCATCTCCAGGGCGCGCGGGTGTAGACGGCCAGGCTGTGGATGTAGGCAGATGGCTAGCTTTCCCGGTGCGCAGCCGGGTGTGTTTCTTGGGTGGTGCCTCCTTAGCAGAACACGACAGGACGGAGTTGGACTACGTAGTCCTGCCTGCGCCTGCCAGTGCTCGGGAGGGGAGGGGAGGGACCGAGGAGGGCAGACAATGCTCATGGGAGCATCATCCGCGCATGCCTTCTAGGGTCCTGACTCATGGCATGAGTTGAGGGTTTCTTTCAATTTAGGAAATTGAATTTAGAAAAACTTTAAAACAAAAATTAAAGAAAACACACAAGAGAACAATGGACCCCATATATAAATTGTCCAGATAAGTATTTCACTGTATTTGCTTCATTTGTCCTGTTCTTTAGTATTGGCTGAAGGTTAAAAAACAAACAACAAATCCCACAAATCACTAGATTCACCTCTACGTGCTTCTGCAAAGGAGAAAAAACTTTCCCCCTAACCTCTTGGTTCAGTGGCTGGGGCTTGCTAATTTAACTGAAAAAGCCTGATCAACAGGAAAAAAACGCGCACACACCAGTTTGTAGTATGTATTTGGGCTTCCACAAAGGAAGTAGCTGGCTTGTTAAGCAGGTAAAGTTAAAAGTTTTTATGTAAAACTTAGGGGAAAGGAAGGGGGAGAAATGGCCTCTGGGAAAAACAAATAGGCTTCTTTAGGAAATACCAAAAGGGTGTGGATGAAAAGGGGCCACAGACTAACCCAGACAAGCTGGGGGGTGGGTGGGTGGGGGGCTGTGTCAATGCAAGGAACATTCACACCTGTGAAGAATTTTTGTGAGCTTATTTGAGCCAAACTGGCGACAACTGACAGGAAGCAAAATCTCAAAGGATTGAGATAATGCTCTGGAGAATGGCAGTTTTGCACCTTATTTTATACACTAGAGGCCTGGTGCATGAAATTCATGCACGAGTAGGGTCTCTAGGCCTGGCCAGCCAGGGCCTTCCTTCATTCCACACCGCCTCCTGGTGGTCAGCGCATGTCATAGCGAGCGCTCCAACTCCCGGTCTCCCGGTCGAACTCCCGAGGGGACACTTTGCATATTAGCCTTTAATATATATAGATTACAATCAAAAGAGGGGATGTGGGTTACTTGAAATCCACTGTGATAGATTAGGGGACGTGGGAGAAAGCAAAGGGGAAACCTCTGGGATTAGATAAAAAGTAAAGTGATAGACACACTTTAAAAATATATATATATTTTTATTGATTTCAGAGAGGAAGGAAGAGGGAGAATCATTGATCAGCTGCCTCCTGCATGAGCCCTACTGGGGATCGAGCCCCCCATCACACCAGTTGGTTGACACACACTTCTTTTACTGAGGTGGGTGCAGGATAGTTAACAGTCAGCAATTAACTCAATAACAATGAGATTACTTGTGGTCTCTGCAGAGCAGTGCCGGGGTTCTTGTCCCAGCATTAAGAAGGGTTCAGCAATCTGGAGAAAGGCTGTGTGTAGATGAAGGAGGAGTCCAAAGATGAAAGATAGTTTTGAAAGGCATTGGGGGTCAGAGGAGCTTCAGCTAAAGGAGCTAAAGACTTCTCCTTGACTCAGGACCCCCTAAGGCAGTGGTTCTCAACCTTTCTAATACCACGACCCTTTAATACAGTTCCTCATGTTGTGGTGACCCCCAACCATAAAATTATTTTTGTTGCTACTTCATAACTGTAATTTTGCTACTGTTATGAATCGTAATGTAAATATCTGTGTTTTCCAATGGTCTTAGGCTCTACAGGTAGAGAACTGCTAGCAGGGTCACCTAAGACCATCGGAAAACAGATATTTACATTACGATTCATAACAGTAGCAAAATTACAGTTATGAAGTAGCAACAAAAATAATTTTATGGTTGGGGGTCACCACAACATGAGGAACTGTATTAAAGGGTCGTGGCATTAGAAAGGTTGAGAACTACTGCTCTAAGGTTGAGATAATACACTTCAAAGGGTAGGGTACAGAAGCATTGTCAGATTGGGGAATAGCCTACAGCTGTTCAGGTGTTTGGCCAACAGGAGGCAATAACATGTAGATTAAGAAGCCCTGAGCTGTCTGGCAGCAGACAATCATCCTATTCAGGTTTGGGGGAGATGACTATTAGCTGTTCCAACAGGTAATTACATATGTGACTCAGCCCTTGTTGAGCCCCCAAGTTTCATCAACCTTTTGATAAAACTCTTGTAATTATGACATGCTGGAATTGGCTCCCAGCAAGCAGTGCCTGTGCTTTGAGCGGTCCAGAAAACGGAAAGTTACTTTGACAATCCAACAATACGTTAGCGTAGATGCAAAAAGACAATAGACAGACTTAGTTATGGTAAAGATTGACCTTTTTTTAAAAAAATATATTTTATTGATTTTTTTACAGAGAGAAAGGGAGAGGGATAGAGAGTTAGAAACATTGATGAGAGAGAAACATCCATCAGCTGCCTCCTGCACACCCCCTACTGGGGATGTGCCCACAACCAAGGTACATGCCCTTGACCGGACTCGAACCTGGGACCCTTCAGTCCGCAGGCCGACGCTCTATTCACTGAGCCAAACCGGTCAGGGCAAGATTGACCTTTTTGAGGGAAGACACCAGCCTAGGATATGTCTACCCACCACAAACTGCTTTTTAGCTAGAAAAATTAATTTCAGACCATCCTTTGTGGTTACTTTAGGTCTCAGTTTGCAAGGCTGACTTTCCTTCCTCCTCCTCTCCTGCATTCTTTTGTGAGGAGAGGTTTTAACCCTTTGTTCTTAAAACAAAGCCCTCTTACAAGTGGTCTGCAAAGCTTTTTGGCTTTGTTTAATTTCCTGCCTCAGTTTACCTATTCCACTTGTCCCCGAATTTTTCTAGCTTTTCATTGTCCTATAACATCCCCCTGCCCAAGACTTCCAGCCCTAAAATATTTTTGAGTTGACAAGGGAGGATGGTCTATCTTCTATAATTGCTTCCTGCTGACAATTGGTCCTGTGTCAAGATATGGAAGTCTCTCTCCCTGTGTAATTGAAGGGAATGGGATCTGAGACTGGAACAGAGAGGCGGTTGGTTGACTCTTCTAAAGTGGGGAGGGGCTGGAACCCCTGAAACATCATCATATTGACATGGAATTGCTGTTTCTTAGAAGTGACAAATTTGACAAGGAGGTTAGAAGAGTGGAGGACACATATTAATGCCCAGTTATTTCATTATTTACCTATAATAGGCTTTTGTTTCTTGAAGAGCAGCTTGAGGTCCTTGTTGGGTTCACAAGAGTAGGTTGCTCAGGTTGAGGTTCCTGTGGGGACTTACAAGAAATAGGTTTAATGTGAGATAAGTGAACCTGTAACTTTTCCTTTGGGTATTGTTCTCATTCTCGTGACATAGACATCTAAGACTTTGAGGGTTTTGGCATAGCTTGCCTGGAGTCCTTTTCTCTAAAACCTGCCATCCAAGAGTGGTAGAAGCCTGCTATTCCAAAAAATCCTCCAAGCTGTTATTGAGGCCAGTATGGCCTGTTTCCTTTGGGGTGACTGGGTCCTGGCTGTTGGGGTGAGTAACTAGTGGGTTACTTGGGCCTTTTGCTAGTACTAGAAATGAATAGGCCATTAATATGGTAGGAGGGACCCTTGGGCCAATTGGAGTTTTCCTAATCTATTGGCTAAAGCAATTTCAAACAAATTGGGAACTGTCCCTAAAGCCCTGAGGGAACACAGCTTACGCATATGGACAAGTTTTTCTAGTTTGGGGATTAACCCATTTAAATGTGTTACCGGGAAACCTCTGGTTGGGCTTGGGCTGCCTGTCACTGTGTCCAATAACGAAGGTAGATTTGAATCATATAAGATGTTTATTGAGAAGGCCAGCCAACCAAGAAGACAGGGTGCTTACAAGCATTCAACTCCTATCTTACAGCAAGGTGCAGGGGACAGGATTATAAAGGGGAAGGGGCTGGGGTGAGTCTGGGAATGGATGTCAGCTATTATCCTTAGTCATCAGGCAATGAGATGATGAGATGATGTTTTGACTCCTGGTGGGTTGGTCTGACCATGGTTATTGATAGGTTCTGCTTGCTGGATTCACAGCTGAGTCCCCTCCTCAATCACTTCACACAGGCATTGAAAAGGGAAACTTAAGAAAAGCTTAACCCTCTATTCACATAAGTATATGTGTTCTAAGATTTAAAATAATATGATTATTTTTCAGATTAATTCAGGTGCTCTATCAGATTATAAGTCCCCCCCTATCAAATGTCAACAAGTCCTAGGAATCAGGATGAAGGGGGATGTGGAAAAGACAATTTATAAATCTAATACAGTAAAACACTTGGCTTGGCATTTTAGCAGCTTCAGTTTAAAAGTACCTTCTATTTTTCCCCTTTTACAAGGTGAGGACTGCCCCCTGCCCCGCAGCTTTCTAGTCTGCACAGGGCACTGTAGGAAACTGCCTATTGTCTTCATTAGCAGAGAGGTGTGGACAGGGATCCCAAAAGGCTGGTGACCCTTGAGCCCTGGCAAAGGTCGGAGCTATGCACCCACTGTTTAGTCAAGACAATGGTAGCTGAAGCAACTTCCCCACCAGACAGTCATGTAAATCCGTACTGATAAGACAGTCTGTCTGTTACTGGAAATTGCCTGCCTAAGGGCTATAGGTGTATCCCAAATTGAATAAAAGGATGGCAAGGCCTGAGCCCAAGCAGAAACCTCCTGGGCTCCCGCCTGGCCCCCCAATTTCCAAATTATTATTTCTTGTCTCATCTCTTTCATTTGCATGCAGCCTCTTCTCCAGATCCCGAACCCTGAACCACATGGGACGTGGGTCTTCTCAGGGCACCACTTTTTTCTCATTCTTGTTGACCCTTAAGGAGGCTGGAAAAGAGGTGGGGAGGCTATCAGGCCTGGTCTTATTCCCGGGATTGAAGTAGTTAGTTCTGCAGTAGTTCCCGGCCTCCAGCTGCTTGGATTTAAAAGAGCCCATTCTTTCCTTTACAAGGTGGGGAGTGGCACCCGTGCAATGACACTGCTGTAGCTCAGACCCTCTAGAAGGAGAATCTGGAGCATTTATATATTTTCCTTTAATTACCTTAGCCTTGCTTACATTTTAAATTACCCAGAGGCTTGGACTAGGCAAGATGTCTCTCCCTAAGGGAATGGGGCACCCCAGATTATAAGGAAGGCATGACTAAGAGTGAGATTACAGAGGCCAAAGCTGAGAGGTTGAGTGAAATAGTAGCATTGAGGGTGCCTGTTCACCCCAGTGATCAACCAGGTTTTAGAAGAAAGAGGCCTTGCTGTGAGTCAGCCTGAAGGTGCAGACAAAAACTAAAAGATATTTATTTTCTCTACTAGGCCCTATTTCTGTAAAGTCTACCTCTAGATCAGCGGTTCTCAACCTGTGGGTCGCGACCCCTTTGGGGGTCGAATGACCCTTTCACAGGGGTCGCCTAAGACATCCTGCATATCAGATATTTACATTATGATTCATAACAGTAGCAAAATTACAGTTATGAAGTAGCAACGAAAATAATTTAATGGTTGGGGGTCACCACAACATGAGAAACTGTATTAAAGGGTCGCGGCATTGGAAAGGTTGAGAACCACTGCTCTAGATCTTCAAAGGGAGCCTGCCCATAGGGCTGAATTCCTATTGGTCCTACGGGACCCTGCTTTGCATTGTTCTGTGCACAGAGGAGGCAGTGCTGAGAGACTGAGGCACATAAGGAGGGGAGACGGGCAATTAGATTGTATCTGCTTAACAAGGCTTCTAGAGCCTTCTTCCCTAAATGGATAAGTTCATGTTGCTGGAGGACTACTCTACTCTATGAGCTAACTGTTCTGGAACCTAGACCCTATGATCTGGGAATATCCTCCAACCTTCCTTTGTCCTTTTACCCCCTTCTCAATGGGCCCATTCTTTTTCTTGAGGGGTGTATTTTGGAGGTTCAGGTAATTCAGGAGCCAGCATGATCCGTGATGGTGCCGCCCACTCCTTAGCAGCTAGCCTTGCCGCTGCGTCTGCGCGACGGTTCCCTTCTGACATCGAGTCTTTTCCTTTTTGGTGTCCTCTACAATGGATGACTGCTACTTCCTTGGGCTCCCAGACTGCTTCTAGTAACTTCAAGATCACATTCTGATTTTTTATTCCTTTTCCTCCGGCCGTCAGGAGCACCCTTTCCTTGTATATGGCCCCATGGATATGAGGGGAGTGAAGGCATAGCAGGAGTCAGTGTAGATGTTGGCACACTTATCCTTACTGAGATTTAAGGCTCTGACTAGGGCCCAAAGTTCTGCCCTCTGTGCTGACCATCCTTCAGGCCGGCCCTGTGCCTCTATTATTTCAAAGTTTGATACCACTGCATATCCAGCTCGTCTTTTTTCTTCATCTAGGAAGCTACTGCCATCCGTGAACAATACTAAGTCTGGATTCTACAGATGCCAGTCTGTTAGATCTGGCTGGCTGGAGTAAACCTCCTCTAGGGCTTCTAGACAATCATGCTCAGGGGTCCCCTCTGCGATGGGTAGGAAAGTGGCAGGATTAAGAGTTCTTACTGCCTCTAATCTTATTAATAGATTTTCACTAAGGAGCCCTTGGTATTGAGTCATCCAGGCATGAGTCAGCCAGTGTTGTCCCTTAGCTTCCATTAAGGTGACAAAAGCATGAGGCACTTTAATGTTTAAGTCAGCCGTGGGCAAACTACGGCCTGCGGGCCGGATCCGGCCCATTTGGCTGTTCTATCCAGCCCGTGGAGCCGAAAGAGCAGAGGGTTCTCTTGCTCTCCCCTCCACTCCTTTACTTTGAATTTATATTAGTTCACACAAACACTCCATCCATGCTTTTGTTCCGGCCCTCCGGTCCAGTTTAAGAACCCATTGTGGCCCTCGAGTAAAAAAGTTTGCCCACCCCTGGCTTAAGTTCTGTCCTAGAGTGAGCTTGTCTCCTCTTTGACTAATAAGGCCGTGGCTGCAAGGGCCCTGAGGCATGGGGGCTACCTGGAGGCAACCAGGTCAATCTGTTTGGAGCAGTAGACTTCTGGCCTTTGCCAGGGTCCCAACTCCTGAGTCAGAACTCCTATTATTCTTGTGAACGAAAAGGTTAAAGTCCCATGTCACATCTGGGAGCCCTAGGGCCGGCCTCAGTGAGCTTTGTCTTTATGGTTGCCAAGGCTTTTTCCTGCTCAGGACCCCAGTTAATGGGTGCCTTTTCCTCCTCTCCTTTTAAGGCTTCATAGAGGGCCTTAACTAGATCTGAGAAGCCTGGGATCCAAATAATCATTGGTCCCCGGCTTCTTCACAGGTAAGAGAGGGGTGTTCCATGGAGACTGACACCGCTTAAGAAGTCCCCATTGAAGCAGTCGTTCTAAGTGGCCCTGGATACATAGACATGTGTTCCTTGGAATTGGATACTGGTGAACTTTTACAGGCTATGCCCCAGGCTTCAAGTCAATTAGCACTGGGGTGTAGTTCTTAGCTAGGCCCAGGAGATTTCCTTCTGCCCAGACCAGCGAGAATTCCTTTTGCAGTTCATGCTCTAATGATGAGTCCTTTGACTGGGAAGTATAAAGTCTCCATTCTTCCTCCCTAGGCACTGCTAAAGACAGGATCATTGGAGAGGTCTTCTCACCTAAGCACAGTTGTACTGAGTCGTCTGGGGCAAAGGTGATTTCTGCTCCCATTTTGGCTAAAAGGTCTCTGCCCGTTAGAGGGACTAGGCAATCTGGCAAATACAGGAATTCATGAACCACCTGGTGGCCACCTAACTGTCATTGGCGGGGGCAGCAGAATGGTCTGTGGGTGTGGTCCCCAGTAGCTCTGATAATGGTGACTTCCTGTCCTGAGAGGGGAGCTACTTTCTGAGTAACTACCAAGTCCCTGTATCAACCACAAAGTTCACAATCTGGCCCTCAATTTTCATTTCGACCATGGGCTCATGGGGGACCAGTTGGCCACATCTGCGAGAGCCTTCCTAGCCCATCTGTCTGTGTCCAATGTCCCTGGCGGAGCCTGGGTCTGGAGCCATTTCTGAGCTTCTGTTATTATTCTCATGCGCTCCTCAGTGTTAAAAAGCATAAGGAGTTGCTTGCAGTCGGTCCAGATGGGCTTATGGGTTTGAAAAATTGACTCCAGAAGGTCAATGATGGTTTGAGGTTTTTCAGAATAACCAGGAGTGTGATGCTTCCAACTTAAGAGATCGGTCGTAATGAAAGGCTGGTAGTGAAAGACTGATCCCCCTTCTTGTGAAGTCTTGTTTTCTCCAATTATATGAGGACCCCGCATTTCTCAGAGAGGCACCTGGAAAGCTGGGAGTGTTTTGGGTCATTGATCAGCTGAGCGCAAACGTCGTCCAACCGGCTCTGGAGAGTCCGGTTGGCGGGGAGACGGAAGGAGGTGGTGTATCTAAGCTTCCCTGACCAGGCAAAGGGGCACTGGGTACCGCTTGAGGCACGTATGGAGGTGGTAGAACTGGCAGGGCTTCCTCAGGGGGTTCCTGCAGAATAGGACGCTTATTCTCCTTCTGAGGGGCCTGCCCTTTTTCCTTATATACACAAAATTGGATCCAAAGCAGCTTAAGCTCTGCTATTTCTAGTCACTGATCAATATAAGGCAACTGGTCAGGATGACCTGCGTCTCCTGTGATTATTCTGTGAACATTCCTAACCGTGGGGACATCCAATGTGCCCTCCAGTGGCCATCCTACTCCAAAAGATGGCCAGTCTATTTCTCACATCCTTTTTAACTCCCAGGGGACTAGTTTTACCTGTAGTCCCCAATAAACCCCTTTTTAAAATTCCTTAACATACATTCTAAGACAGTAGAGTTTGAAGAGAAGCTATTACCTGTGTTGCAGGGAGAGACTAGGTTGCCTCCTTTAAAAAAAAAACACAAAAAAACTGAGTAAAAGAACTAGTCAAAATAAGGCTTCTTTTCTTTTTTTTTCTTTTTTTAAATTTTATTTTTTTAATATATTTTATTGATTTTTTACAGAGAGGAAGGGAGAGAGATAGAGAGTTAGAAACATCGATGAGAGAGAAACATCGATCAGCTGCCTCCTGCACACCTCCTACTGGGGATGTGCCCGCAACCAAAGTACATGCCCTTGACCTGAATCGAACCTGGGACCTTTCAGACTGCAGGCTGACGCTCTATCCACTGAGCCAAACCAGTCAGGGCAAGGCTTATTTTTTAACTTCATTTGTCCTTGGGTGTGGACAGCAAATGACACTACAGTAGGTCCTTGGGTTATGTCGGAGATCCGTTCCTACAGCGCGATGTAACGCGATTTTTGCTGCAAGTCGGAACTCACCTACATAAGCACCTACATCACTCACATGGAGCACATACACAGCAGTAATGAAGTGAAACAGTAAAAAAAATTTAAAAGAAAGATAACAATTCCTGACCTTTACTTGTGGTAAAAACAGTAAATAATAAAAACCATAAAGCACATATGTACATACGTCGAAATGACGGAACTTTTTTTTTTTTTTTAATAAATAAATGGGAGATGGCGACATAACCATGAAACAACGTATGTCAAGTCCGACGTAACCCGAGGACTGTCTGTATGTTCTCTCATGCAGTGGGCTTTCTTGTTGTCTTGTGGGGTTTATTTTGCTGTGCAGAGGCTTTTTATTTTGGTGTAGTCCCATTTGTTTATTTTCTCCTTAGTTTCCATTGTCCTACATGCTGTATCAGTAAAGATACTGCTATGACATGTCTGATATTTTGCTGCCTGTGGATTCTTCTAAGATTTTTATAGTTTCTCAGTTTAAGTACTTTGTCCATTTTGACTCTTTTTGTGTATGGTGTAAGTTGGTGGTCTAGTTTCATTTTTTTGCATGTATCTGTCTAGTTTTCCCAACACCATTTATTGAAGAGACTGTCTTGACTCCATTGTACGCTGTTGCCTCCTTTGTCAAATATTAATTGAGCATACTGGCTTGGGTCGATTTCTGCATTCTCTGTTCTGTTCCATTGATCTATATGTCTGTTCTTGTGCCAGTACCAGGCAGTTTTGAGAACAGTGGCTTTGTAATATAGCTTGATATCTGGTATATTGATCCCTTCAAGTTAGCTTTTCTTTCTCAGGATTGCTACGGCTATTCGAGGTCTTTTTTTATTATTATTACATATGAATTTTTGGAGAGTTTGTTCTAGGTCTGTGAAATATGCCATTGGTATTTTAATGGGAATTGCATTGAATTTATAGATTGCTTTGGGTAGTATGGACATTTTAATGATGTTGATTCTAACAATCCATGAACACGATATATTCTTCTATTTGTTTATGTCTTCCTCCATTTTTTTTTCAATGCCCTGTGGTTTCCTGAGTACAGGTCTTTTACCTCCTTAGTTAAGTTTATTCCTAGGTATCTTAATTTTTTTGTTGAAGTGGTAAATTGTCAGTGCCAGCCTGACAGGTGAACCGGGCTGAGGTAGGGAGGTGGGAATTAAGAAAAGAAAGACATGAAAGCGGGATCGGGAGGACTGCAAGCCATTGACAGACTGCAGCAGCTTTATTAACTGCGCAATACCTTTTATACACAAACACTGACTGGGAGGTCAGTTCAAAGGAACGTACTCTCCGTTCCTCTTAATCTCTAAGGGAGATAAAGCAGGAAGCCAAATTCTCGGTACAGCAAATCTCAGTAAATAGTTACAGACTTCTGGTAAGCCATGAAAGGTCGCTCTCATTCTGCTGACAATTGGAAATCGCCATCCAAACAAGTCGGGACACTGTGTGGGCAGGGGACTGAATCTTATCAGTTCCTTTGGGTGCAAGGACTCTGTCAGCTTACACCCGGTCTCCAACAGTAAATGGTATTGTTTTTTAGTTTCTCTTTCTGTGAGTTCATTATTGGTATATAAAAAAGCTATAGATTTCTGGGTGTTAATTTTGTTTCCTGCTACATTGCCGAATTCATTTATTAAGTCTAGTAGTTTTTTGATGGAGTCTTTAGGGTTTTCTATGTACAATATCATTTCATCTGTGAACAATGACAGTTTTACTTCTTTTCCTATTTGGATGCCTTTTATTTCTTCTTCTTGTCTGATAGCAATGGCTAGTACTTCCAGCACTATGTTGAACAGGAATGGTGAGAGACGGCATCCCTGTCTTGTTCCTGTTTTTAAGGGAAATGGCTTTAGTTTTTGTCCATTGAGTGTGATGCTGGCTGTTGGTTTGTCATACAAGATTTTTATTATGTTGAGGTATTATCCCTCTATTCCCACTTTGCTGAGAGTTTTTATCCAGAAAGGGTATTGGGCCCTAGCTCAGCCGTGGGCAAACTACGGCCCGCGGGCCGGATCCGGCTGTTCTATCCAGTTCTCTTGCTCTCCCTTCCACTCCTTTACTTTGAATTTATATTAGTTCACACAAACACTTCATCCATGCTTTTGTTCCGGCCCTCCGGTCCAGTTTAAGAACCCATTGTGGCCCTCGAGTCAAAAAGTTTGCCCACCCCTGGCCCTAGCTGGTCTGGCTCAGTGGATGGAGTGTCCGCCTGCAGACTGAAGGGTCCCAGGTTTGATTCCGGTCAAGGGCACATGCCTGGGTTGCTGGCTCAATCCCCAGTAAAGAATGTGCAGAAGGCAGCCAACCAATGATTCTCTCTCATCATTGATGTTTCTATCTCTTTCTCCCTCTCCCTTCCTCTCTGAAATTAATAAAAATATATTTAAAAAAGAAAGGATGTTGGATTTTGTCAAATGCTTTTTCTGCATCAATTGATATGATTATGCGATTTTTATCTCTCAGTTTGTTTATGTGATGTATCATGTTTATTGATTTGCAGATATTGTACCATCCTTGCATCTCCTGAATAAGTCACACTTGGTCATAGTGTATGATCTTTTTAATGTAATGCTGGATCCGATTTGATAGAATTTTGGTGAGGATTTTAGCATCTATGTTCATCTATGTTAGATATTGGCCTGTAATTCTCTTTCTTTGTAGTGTCTTTATCTGGTTTTGGGATTAGGATAATGCTGGCTTCATAGAAAGAGCTTGGAAGTGTTCCTTCCTCTTGAATGTTTTGGAATAGTCTGAGAGGATAGGTTTTAGTTTTTTTGAATGTTTGGTAAAACTCCCATGTGAAGCCGTCTGGCCCCGGGCTTTTGTTTGTTGGAAGTGTTTTGGTTATTGCTTCAATTTCCCCCATAGTTATTGGCCTATTCAAATTTTTTTATTCTTTCTGATTGAGTTTTGGAAGGTCATATTTTTCTAGGATTATGTCCATTTCTTCTAGGTTGACCAGTTTGTTGGAATAGAGTTGTTCATAGTATATTTTTACAATCCTTTATATTTCTGTGGGGTTTGTTGTTATTTCACTTCTTTCATTTCTGTTTTTTTTTGTTTTGTTTTGTTTTGTGTGTTTTTTGGGGTCCTCTCCCTTTGCTTCTTGGTGAGCCTGGCTAGAGGTTCATCAATCTTGTTTATCCTTTCAAAGAACCAGCTCTTGGTTTTATTGATCTTTTGTATTGTTTAGTTTGTTTGTTTGTTTTTTGTTTCTATATCATTTATTTCTGCTCTGATCTTTAGTTATTACCAGTTTTTCTTTTTCTTTTTCTTTTCTTTTCTTTCTTTCTTTCTTTTTTTTCTTTTTCTTTTCTTTTTTTTTTTTTTTGAAGTAGGCCTGTAATGCTATGAACATCCCTCTCAGATTGCTTTCACTGTGTCCCATAGATTTTGGATTGTTGTGTTTTCATTGTCATTTTTTGCAGGATGTTTTTTATTTCTTCTTTGATCTCTTTGGTAACCCAATCATTGTTTAATTACATGATATTTAACCTTCAAGTGTTTGAACTCTTTTGTTTTTATTATACTTGATTTCTAATGTTATGCCATTGTGATCTGAGAAAATGCTTGATATGATTTCAGTCTTCTTGAATTTGAAGAGACTTTGACTGTGACCCAATATGTGGTCTATCTTTGAAAATGTCCCATGTGCACTTGAGAAGAATGTATATTCCATTGCTTTGGGGTGAAATGTTCTGAAGATGTCAATTAAGTTCATCTGATCTAGAGAGTTGCTTGGGATTGCTGTTTCTTTGTTGATTTTTGTCTAGAGGATTTATCCAGTGATGTCATGGGGTATTAAAGTCACCTACTATGATTGTATTGCTGTCAATCTCTCCCTTGATATCTTCTAGAAGTTTTTTTTTAATGTATTTGGGTGCTCCTGTATTGGGTGCATATATGTTCACCAGAGTTATAGCCTCTTGTTGTATCTATCCCTTTAGATTTATTTAGTGGCTTTCCTTATCTCTTGTTATGGCCTTCACTTTGAGGTCTATTTTGTCATATATAAGTATTGCTACCCCAGCTTTTTTTTTTTTTTCATTTCCATTTGCCTGAAAAATATTTTTCCATCCGTTCACTTTCAGTCTGTGTGAGTCCTTGTCCTGAGGTGTGTCTATTGTAGACAGCATATATATGGGTCATGTGTTCTTATCCATTCAGCCACTTGATGTCTTTTGATTGGAGCATTTAATCCATATATTTTTAAGGTTATTATTGGTAGGTACTTGTTTGTAGCCATTTTTATTCTTTATGCCTGTGTTCCTTCTTCCCTATCTATTTCTTCTTTTTACAATAGTCCCTTTAGCCTTTTTTTTTTTTGTCTGCGAAGCTCCTGATTTCACCTTCAATTTTGAATGATAACCTTGCTGGATAGAGTATTCTTGGATTCAGTCCCTTGCTTTGCATCACTTTGTATACTTCATTCCATTCCCTTCTGGCCTGATGTGTTTCTGTTGAAAAATCAGTTGATAGTCTAATATGAGATCCCTTGTAGGTAACTCTCTGTCTCTCTTTCTTTTACAGCCTTTAAGATTCTCTCTTTGTCATTAATGTTTGCCATTGTAATTATGACGTGTCTTAGTGTGGGTCTTTTTGGGTTCATCTTGCTTGGGACTCTCTGTGCTTATGTGACTTTTTTCTTGCCTAAATCAGGAAAGTTTTCTGTCAGTGTTTCTTCAAATAGGTTTTCTAATCCTTGCTCCTCTTCTTGTCCTTCTTGCACCCCTATTATACATATGTTACTTCATTTCATATTGCCCCAAAGCTCTGTTAGGCTCTCCTCCTGCTTTTTAATTTTTTCTCCAATTGCTGTTCAGATTGGGTGTGTTTTCTGCTCTGTATTCTAACTCATTAATTTGGTCCTCCTCTTCTTCTAATCTAGTGTGGAAACCTTCCATTGTGTTTTCTATTGTAGCTATATCATTCTTGATTTCTTTTTTTAAAAAATATATTTTATTGATTTTTTACAGAGAGGAAGGGCGAGAGATAGAGAGTTAGAAACATCGATGAGAGAGAAACATTGATCAGCTGCCTCCTGCACACCCCTCACTGGGGATGTGCCCGCAACCAATATACATGCCCTTGACTGGAATCGAACCTGGAATCCTTCAGTCCGCAGCTGGCGCTCTATCCACTGAGCCAAACCAGTTTCGGCTTCTTGATTTCCTTTTGATTCTTACATAAGTTGTTGGTTTTTTCATCTAGCCAGTTTAGGAACTGTATGATCCTTACTCTGAATTCTTTTTCTGACATATTGCATGCCTCTGTTTCATTTAGTTTCTTTCTTTCTTTTTCTTTCTTTCTTTCGCGGGGTGGGTAATTCCTCCCTTTTTTTTCCTTTGGCGGTTGTTCCTTTTTCTCTGCATTTTTGTTCTCACCAAAGGGTTCAGGCACCCAGTTACATGGGGTCTGTGGCTGAAATGGTGGGCTTGGCAGGCAGGGCACACTCTGAGACTCACTGAAGGATCCAGTCACCAAGTTGTGCGAGGCCTGTGGCTGAAGCTGTGGGTTGGTGGGAGGGGAGCGCACTCCAGGGTCTCAGGAGCCTGCGGCCAGCGAGTCTGGAGTCCCATTGTCTGTCTTGCTGCCTGCTTTTCTAGAACTGCCTCCCTCTCTTGGCTCAGCTCTTGATTTATCCCATGTATAGTCCTGAAAGTGGCATTCAGGGCTTTTACCATGCTACAAGCCTTCCAGGTCACTTCTACATTAAGGGAGCCTATCATCACCAGCATAACAAAAATGGTTAAAGCAATATATTTAGCAGGGCTACCCAGGTGGAGATCATCATTGCAGTCTGGTGCCATGAGCTTGAGACAGTCCCTTTGGTTCAGACCACGTGATGTTTCTGAGGCATAAAGACAGTCAGTAGTCCTAAGGAATAGCCCCCTCCCCCATGCTGTTAGTAGGGATAAATTGTTACCCCACATATCAGAAACCAACTAGTTAGCAGATTAGTATGTCCATTTCTATAAGGGAAGGTGAAATTATCAGAACAATTCATATTGTAGTTATTAGATACTTAAAGACAATAACTAGAACACTCAGTAACAGTCAGACATTTGCCACTGGGAACTACTGCAGTAACCTTTAGAGAAGACATCCCTGCATCCTTTTCCCAGACAGTGGGTCCTAACATATAACCCTGCATGTGACTTTCTTCCCAAAATGAATGGAATAATTCCATATATTAGCAATAGGTGTCCTAACTCTTACTAGGCAAAATGTAAAGGTCACTTCTAAACAGGTTCCTCCATTGCCAGCATCAGAGCAGTTGGAGTAGTGAAAATCATGTCTCAGGGTCCCATCCATTTCTCCTCCTGTTGGCCCATCATCCTTGCTCTGCTTATGTCTGTCTAACTGCCTACCACATTCCCTCAAGGATCTTGGCTCTGAATTATTTCATGGAAAGGAGGGTATAGGCTCTCTTCTGTAGCTGCATCAAGCTGAGGAGAGACAAAGTTTTCTTTCAGAGCCAAGAGATACTTGCTCTCTGTCAGAGATACGATGAGGCCTGGGCATGGAAAGAGGTGGCAATGGTGTCTTGAAGTGGTATTCCCTAAGTGTGAGTAGGGCTTTGTAACCTGGTGAAGACAAGCTGTGTTATAAAATTTAGTATTATCGGGCAAGGGTTAGAACAGCAACAATTATGACAAATAGTCTGGTGGAAGGAAAAAAACATCTCAGTTCTAATAATTCCCTGTTGAAACACAATTCATCCCCCCCACTCAAATAACCTTCATTTTTATTAAAGAACCAAATTAAGACCAACTTATTTACTATATTTTAAAAAATATATTTTTATTGATTTCAGAGAGGAAGGGAGAGGGAGAGAGAGAGATAGAAACATCAATGATGAGAGAGAATAATTGATTCAGCTGCTTCCTGCATGCCCCCCAGAACTAGTAACCCAGACATGTACCCTTGACCGGAATCAAACCCAGGACCCTTCCGTTCACAGGCTGGTGCTCTAGTCATTGAGCCAAACCAGCTAGGGCTATTTACTGTATTAAGTCTAGTTACAATTTGGCCTTCTTGTTTGCATGAACACAATAAGAATAAGTTGATCACATAGGCTATTTGTAAAAAACATGCTTTTCTGGGATCTCATGAACAAGCTTAAATTAATCCTGCAGAGCAAAGAAGCTGAGCCACCTAGCTGCCATCAGATTTGCCTGCAATACCTGTAGAGTTGGGTGAATTCCTCAAGTTGAGGTCCCCAATGATGTCTTGAGGTTCCTTCCTTGCCATCTCTCAGGAAAGCAACCTTCACTCCTTACCTGGAGAGACTGCCATGAGCCACGTGACCAAGCAAGGTACCAGGTTTTCTCCAAGGTGCTCTTACTGGCCTCATTTCTTAAAACTTTCTGGTGACATCCAGAGTCCAGGCATGTTAGACATGACATTCCAAAGTCTTGGTCCATAAAACCACAATTGGAAATAGGTCTTATTGAATTCACGCAAAGAAACGTATAGCCATGACTCACTCATTAAGAGTTGTCAAATTCTGGAGGGATCAGGTAGAGAGAAAAATATATAATTTACCAAATTGCTTTAAAAATGCTTCCTTATATATGAAAAACAAAAAGTTTAGAATCAGCAATACTTTCAACAAAAGTTACAAAAACTATGTAATTATTTTTGGTTCATTCAGCCCCATAATTTTTCATTTCTCCTGATTTTTCCTGCTAGCACTTTTATAAATCCATATAGTCTATAGAGTTCTAATAATTTTCATCTAGTTTGAAGAGGATGATCTGAAAATGTCAGAGCCCTTTTCATGGATCCCTCAGAAGATGTAGCATTTTCCCAAATGCATTATAACAACACAATGACTGTCTCTAAAATGACACAGTTCTGGATTTGATTATAATTCCAATGACATGGAATCTTGTCCTTTCTGCAAAACACAATATTTCAGAACAACGATTAGAGTTATAAATGAAAGCGTAATATGGTTATTTATTTGACAAAGCTTCCCATGTACCTTAAGCAGAAAATTTTCCTTCATGAGAGAAAACAAATCCTTAGACATTCCAGGGCCTATTGGAAAGACCTAAAGCCAATTCTAGGTCAAGAAAATGTTTCTTAAAATTCAAACCCTGGGAAGGTTGTCAAACTTATTTTACCAAAAGATCATATAACATTATTATTATTATGCATTCAAAGTGACAAAAAGGTATGACATAGGCTAGCAACCTTCAATTCCCATGATTAAGAAGAAGGCTTTTTAAAAAAAATAATCAGTGCCTGATAAATATAACATAAAACCATTTTAATATAACATATAACCATTTTAATAACTTATGAAACTTTTACTTCCTGGGCAAAAAACAGGAAAGCCCTTTTCCCTTTTAACAGACTAGAAAAGGACTAACAAAAATGAGGTTTAGCCAAAACCGGTTTGGCTCAGTGGATAGAGCGTCGGCCTGCGGACTGAAAGGTCCCGGGTTCGATTCCGGTCAAGGGCATGTAACTTGGTTGCGGGCACATCCCCAGTAGGGGGTGTGCAAGAGGCAGCTGATCGATGTTTCTCTCTCATCGATGTTTCTAACTCTCTATCCCTCTTCCTTCCTCTCTGTAAAAAATCAATAAAAAATATTTAAAAAAAAATGAGGTTTATTCTCTAACTTCATTTGTCCTTGGATGTGGTCAGCAAATGACACTGGTTGGATTTCTGCTATTTGTCTCCTTGAGAGTTCTTGTCTGTCTGTCTGTCTGTCATGTAATTTTGGTTACTGATGTACTTTGTTTGCTTTCTATCTTTTGGGGACTTAGTTTGCTGTTCACTGGGTCATGGACAGACAAGAACTCTCACTAGCTAAGAGTTTCTGCCAGATGATGCCTTCAGGTTCCTGCAATCCCTGCCACCAATTCAGCCTGCCTCAAGCAGCTGGGCCCCCAGCAAAGTGGGAAGTGCCCCATCCTTAAACAAATTAAACCAAACAACAAAGAGACACAAAGCAACAATCAACAAAGACTCTTTTATATACAATACTAGAGGCCTGGTGCATGAAAATTCATGCACTGGATCGGGGGGTCCCTCAACCCAGCCTGCCCCCTCTCACAGTCTGGGAGCCCTCAGGGGTGGGAGGCGACCTGGCAATTGGGAAGGCGACGCCCCCATCAGACCTCTGCTGCTGCCACTGCCAGCAGCGCAAGCCTCGGCTGGCCCTGGTTACCTGAGCCTTGGGCCGGCCCTGGGCGGCTGGGCAGCCGCCATCCAAGGCTTGCCTGTGCCTCGGGCCGGCCCTGGGCAGCTGGGGGCTGGGGAGACTGGGGGACTCTGGAGGCAGGCTCCCCGGCGGGGCTGAGGGGACTGGGCGCTGCCATCTTGTGGCTGTGGGCGCCTCCATCTTTGTGAGGGTGTGATGGTCAATTAGCATATTCCCTCTTTATTAGATAGGATTTACAGGAGCACAAAACCTACAGACAAGAGCTTTACACCATGCTCCTTGTCTGTCCAGCCACAGACACCACAAAATGCCCTGCATAAAATAACAAACACTGAAGCAGAGCAGTGTCATCCCAGAGGGAATTAGGCTAAGGCAGTGGTCGGCAAACTGCGGCTCGTGAGCCACATGCGGCTCGCAAGCCATGGTTTGCCGCTCTGTTGACTAATGAGTTTGCCGACCACTGGGCTAAGGGATCGAAGACCAGGCCAAGGACCACTGGAGGGCTCTTGCCATCAGAGCTGATCAGGCTTGCCCAGACGAGAGGCTGTACAATGCCTCCCATGCCATACACAGTACATGTAGTAGATACTTCCTTACAAGGAGGCCCAGATGGGAAGCAGCCACTGCTTCTCGTGCCATACAAACAAGTTTGATTCCTTCTGCAAAAATGCTTGATTCAACTTAAGTATTAAACATTGGGGATTGCTGAGGCTGTGGCTGGATAGTCATGTCTTAGGCCAGCATTTTCCCTGACAAAAGTCTATCTTTACCTTAACGGAGCCTGTCTATTATCCTTTTACACCTATAATAACATATCTTTGGAATGTCAAAATAATTTTCCTTTTTCCGGAGCATTCAAAGCACAGGTACCACTCTGTGGAGACCACAAATACCCTCATTATTATTTAGTTAGTTGTTGACTGCTAACTATCCTATACCTACTTATATAAAAGAAGTATGTGTCTATCATTTTACTTTTTATCCAATCCCAGAGGTTTCCCTGCTTTACTTTCTCTCACCTCCCTAATCTATCATTAATGGATTTCATATAACCCACTTGCTTCCTGTCTTTTAATTATCCTATATAATAAAACCCTAATATGCAAATTGTCCCCTCGATCGGGAGTTCAACTGGGAGTTCAACCGCTCACTATGACGTGCACTGACCACCAGGGGGCGGCATGGAACATGGCGGGCATCGGCAACATGGCGCTGGCAGCAGATGGCAGTGGAGGTGCTGCCAGCCCTGATGGGCCCTGATGAGAGCAGAACCATGAGTGAGCTGGGTCACAGCCGCCGGGACCACAGGGGTCAGGCAGCCTTCCCGTGGGTTCGCACAGGGGCCAGTCTGCGAGGCTGGCCAGGAGAGAGTGCACTGCCCTCTCAGCTTCTGTGCAGCACCGCTGGGTGGCCCAGAGGCCCACGCTGCGCCCCGGCCTGCAGTGTCGGGCCATGCTTATCACATCTCCATGTGGGGACTCGGGCACTGTGATTCAGGTGGAGGGGAGCATGTGGGGGCCCAGGGGCCCAGGTGCTGCCCAGGGCCCAGAGGTCAGCTGGAACCTGCCCTTCCACACCAGATGCTCGTGCTTCAATCGCTGGCCAGGCCTAGGGACTGCACTCGTGCACAAATTTCATGCACTGGGCCTCTAGTAAGGTATAAAATAAGATACAAAACTGCCATTCTCTGGAATATTATTTCAATCCATTGAGATTTTGCTTCCCAACAATTGTTGACAGTTTGGGTCAAATAAACTTACAAAAATTTTCTATAGGTTTAAATGTTTCTTACATTGACACTTTCAGTTTTCTCTTGTGTAAGACATAGGCTGAACTGAACCATCCTGAAACACATCTCAGCTTGAACACTCTGTGACCCCATTTTTATCTTCATGTATACATGAAAAATTAGGAGGAATACCACTCTGATGTATGTTTTTATCCCCTCACTATCAAGCAGTAATTCAATTCTAATGCTATCTACCTAGAGTTAGTAAAGGGTCCAGTCCCACAAGTCTGTTTCTACTTCAGACACCAATGGTAAGTTGTTTCTGTCCAACTGGCTGAAAATCAGGTTTGATTAATTTGCCCAAGTGGCTCACAGAACTCAGAAACATGTCACTAGATCATCAGTTTATTATAAAAGGATATAACTCAGGTACAGGCAGATGGAAGAGATGTACAGGGCAAGGTTGGGGAAGAGGGAGGGGCTTCCATGCTCTCTGAGCCCAACATCTCCCTGCAGTTCTACATGTCTACCGTTAGGTCTGATCAAATAATTAAACCAACATCCCCTCCCCTGGGAACTAACCTTTAGACCACTTCACAATGGACATTCCCTTTTGCTTAGACCAAAATTTTACTTGTTAAGACTACATTCCACTTGCTAAGACCATTGTCTTTCCCCTCAGGACCCGCCCAGAGAATTCTCTGCCCAGAAAAAGCCTGCCTAAAGTCCTTTAAAACCTCTGACTCCCTGTCCTTGGGTGCTGGCATCATTTTGGGGCTCAGCCCATCTGGTTTTCCAGATGACCTAATAAGCTCATAATTCTTTACCCCTTTTGGCCTCGTGCATTCCTCCTTCAGTGACCCTAACATCCACCAACCCAGCTCTCCAAAACCCTTTTTTTGGGAGTTTGTGGCAGCTTTATTAAATTACTAGCCATTGGTAATAGATTCAACCTCCAGGCCCTCCCCTCCTCCAAGATGAGGGGTGGGACTGAAATTTTCAACCCTCTAATCACTGGTTAGTTCCCCTGATGGCCAGCTCCATCCTTCAGGGCTTTACAGAATCACCTCATTCACATGACAAAGACACCTTTATGACGCTTATCACAGGAAATTCTAAGGGTTTTAAGAGCTATATTTGAGGTGAAATTCAAATATATATATATTTTTATTATAAATCACAATGTCACAACCACAATGATTTCAAATTGACCTCTCAGTAGTGATACCTATTAATATATGAGTCCATCTGCCTGTGCACACAGGCCAAAATAAATGCACAAGCAGGAGTTTGCAGTGTAGAATGGAAGACATTTAATATTAAATTGGCCAATCCAAAGACGGGGAGCTAGTGATATGAAAGACTCCACTCCCTGATGGTGTGTAGGTTACAGATTACATAGGGCAAAATCACAAGACACCATGGGTTAGGCCCTAACGGTTAGGGGGTTGAGGTTATACTTGGAACTGATTGGTTGTGTTGTCAGTGAAAACGGAATCAGGTGTTAGGCCGGTGGAGTCAGGCTGAATCTTGGCTCAGCAATCTCAGTACTTGAGTTCTGGAGAAAGGTAATGGTAGCACGAGGGGGTGGGATATTAACAGAATACTCATCAGCTTTCCACGTCTCCACTGATTGGCTTGTACCAGAGCAGTGGTCATTAGTCAATGCAGGTGGTCCTGAGGCAGCCATGGCATGGCTTGTATGGTTTTGCTGCTTTTCTGGACCTGGAGCTGAGAAGCAACTGAGGCCTAGAGGTATGGGTTAGAACAGGGGTGGGCAAACTTTTTGACTCGAGGGCCACAATGGGTTCTTAAACTGGACCAGAGGGCCGGAACAAAAGCATGGATGGAGTGTTTGTGTGAACTAATATAAATTCAAAGTAAACATCATTACATAAAAGGGTACGGTCTTTTTTTTTTTATTTCAATAGTTTTATTCATTTCAAACATTTTAACAAGAAGAATGTAAACACTAATTATTATAATTTGAAACTTCAAAAAATGGAGGAATCATAGCACAATAACATACCTTATATTGAAGATGGCAAAGGCAAAATAAAATTGCCTAACAAAGGAAAGGTACAAAAGCCTTTCAAATTAAACTTAAATATAATAAAATAATTTAAAACTCAAACAAATAGAAAAGAACAAAATGTGTAAACAGTAAATTAAACATTTTCTTTAGTGCAACTTCCAAATTATGCCTGGGACGTAGATGTAGATGGCAATGTAGACTGGGTTGAAAGGTTTTTGGTCTTTAAAACATCAACTTCAGTGGGAACAGTGTTGTTGGTCTCCTTTTTTAGCTAATGCATCAAAGTCCTCCGTAATTTCAAAATTATCACTAATCCCTCAGATAAAAATTAAGAGCTGAGCAGTGTCCTTTACGTCATTACTTTCATCCAATGCTAGTGAATAAAACTTAAAGAACTCTGCCTTACTATTTAACTTGCTGGCCAAGTCTTCATCAATCAGTTCCACTCGACGAGTCACTGTCCTGCGCGATAAGCTGAATTTTTCAAACTTGCCTTTGCTCTCTGGACACAAGAGACCTGCTGTCTCTATCATACATTCTTTCAAAAACTCGCCTTCAGAGAGAGGTTTGCTAGCTTTTGCTAATTTGAATGATAGCATAAAACTTGCTTTGGTAGTTGTGTCTTGAATTGCAGTTTGTCTGTGAAAGACATTTTGCTGAGCCTGTAATTTAGCCATCAACCTCTGTGCAGTAGCCTCCTGTTCTTGAGGTGACTGCTTGCTAGCATAGTTGCCATGCTTTGTGGCAAAGTGACGGCTGAGATTGTACTCTTTGAAGACTGCAAGTGTTTCCTGGCATATCAGACATACCGGCATTGATCGGACTTCGGTGAAAAAATATTTTGTTGTCCACTCCCTCTTAAACACTCGGCATTCACTGTCCACTTTCCTTTTCTTTGGTCCACTCATGTTTAATATTGGGCTAAAACCAACAGTACCATTCTCTTATTAAATTCTTTACTAAAATAAGACAGTAAAGTATAAAAACAAGTGATTAAATTTGCTCTACTATAACATTTTTGGTCTTCTAAAAATATATATATATAACAAAATCATCTGAAAAAGTTCAGACATGGGACAGAGGCACACCCTGACCATAGAGAACAACCCCTTTCCTCCATAGGAAACCTGTGTATCTTTCACACAGGCCCTTTGTTTATGGTAACACACATAGCTGCACATTGCTGTGTCTTCCAGACACACTTGTATGGGAGGTGCTAGGGCAGTGCAAAACATGGGTAACCAGTAGTTACCACTAGCACTTCCGTTACTGGCAAAAAACAGCCGCAGTGCACATAGTGTGAAAGAGCCCATTATCAATGTCAGATTGCATCCACTGGACTCTATAAAAACAACCAAGTGCCACTTTTAAATGCCCATTGCAACAGTTTTTCTTATTAAAAGCTGGAAATGGCAGGATATTTATATATATACCCCTACTGTGACAGCCTGGCAGAGCATTACAAAGGAGAAAAACCAGCATCTGGTGATGTCCATAAGTACAAGACTTCAGGCTGTCATTACCAGGAAAGGGTTTCATCCAAGTATTAGATATGAAAATTTGATTTTCAGTTTTTCATTTGTCCAATTACTTCTGAAACCCTGAAATTAAGCGATTTTGTCATAAAATCTTTAGTTCATCACATTTCTATACAATCTTTTTTTTTTTTAAATATATTGATTTTTCACAGAGAGGAAGGGAGGGGGATAGAAAGCTAGAAACATTGATGAGAGAGAAACATCGATCAGCTGCCTCCTGCACACCCCGCACTAGGGATGTGCCCGCAACCAAGGTACATGCCCTTGACCGGAATTGAACCTGGGACCCTTCAGTCCACAGGCCGACGCTCTATCCACTGAACCAAACCGGTTAGGGCTCTATACAATCTTTTTGTTCAACCCACTGAATTAGGGTTCGTTCACACTAGCCGTGCTGCCGTTGCAGTGTGGTGCAGTACTGCAATGCAGCGCAGCTAGGGCTAATGCAGGGTACACAGGTTTCCATCATGTTTGCGTTGATGCTAATGTGCAGTGGTGCATGTTAACACAAATGCCCTGTAGCACGCATTTTTACAGGCGCAAGGGGGAGAAGCAAACGCAGCGCAAAATGCATTTGTTTTGCCGCTAACACATGCGGTTAGTGGCCACGGTAGCGTTACTGATACCGCATCCGTATCAGCAAAAAAATGCAGCCGCAGCATGGCTAGTGTGACATGTCCCCTGTGTGTCTTTTTCCCTGCTGCACGTGTCCGCAGTGGAAAAAAAAACCTGCAGTGGATACAAGCCCTAAAAGCTGAAAGTCTTTGTTGTTTTATTAACAAGTCATTGTGATGTACAGAATGTGGGAACAGGAAAAAATTGTGTTTGAGTAGAGCTCTTAATCTTACCTCAGAAAGGCTCTGATACTGTGCTCTCCAGGGGCGTGTCTCCCTATATCACCACGATAACGTGTCTACGCATTCCCAGGGTGATGTCGGGGGGCGCGTCCGTGGGCATTACAAGGAGCCTCTGGAAGATTGAGAGGTTGTTCCTTCTACTGAATGGGCGGATATAAATCCGCCCACTCAGAAGAAGGAGCTCTGGCTGTGTTTCACGATGTTGCCATGTTAACACTGCTGCTGGTGAAGGAGGGGGGGCGGTGGGGGGGGTGAGAGGGTTGGGGGGTGGGAGAGCAAGAGAACCCTCCGCTCTTTCGGCTCTGCGGGCCGGATAGAACAGCCGAACGGGCCCACAGCTGGGTTAGAACCTCGGTGTCCTGGGGGCTCAATGCTTAAGGGCTACTCTCCAGCTCCCCAGTTCCTCCTCCAAGGGGGGGATCTACCACATGAGTAGTGACAGGCCAGGGGAGGAAAGGTCAGGGAGGGTCTGAACCACATGACCAGCTATATGCTAGGGGAGGAAAGATTACCTGAAGCCAGGTCCTTATTTTCCCAGTTTTGCCAGTTGTTAGGCACCCAGGGCTTTCTGCCCTTGTGTCCTTCTGTACCCTGCCTATATAGTCTTTGCTCTGCTCATGTCTAATTGTCCACCACAGGTTTGCCAATCTCATTTATGACTCCCATTTGGTGCATTTGTAAGTCTATATCTGATTTTTAAAAACTCATGAAACCGAAAAGCAGTACTTCGAACCGTTTTGCACTTGTATGGGAGAGTAAATTCATTTTAAAAAAAATTTAAAAATCACATAGTAGTAAGTGCCATGCAGATTATTTTAATCTTATTATGTATTCTTTTTTAAAAAATGTTTTTCTTACTAATTTTAGAGAGAGAGGGATAGAGATATACTATAGTAAACATGAGAGAAACAACATGGATTGACTACCCCCTACTGGGGATGCGCACGTGCCCTGATTGGGACTAGAACTGGTGACCTCTTGGTTCATGGGTCCACGCTCAATCACTGAGCCACCAGCCCATACCGTGATTTTTTTTTTTTTTTAACTGGGTGCTTGGATGTATTCAAAGTAAACCGACTGTTCCTCCCCAAAACTTTTTTGTTTTTCCTAAAGAAAAGCTAACGAATATCCAGGGGCCGGTATCCGTGGGATGTACTAGATGCCTTCATTCTGAATCAATGAACTGTCCTCACTGGGGGCAGCGCGAACAGTTCACCCGGAGGAGGTCGCGCGGGCTCGCTGGGGTGAGGGGGCGTGCTGAACCATAGTTCTGGGGACGGACACGCAGACCATTTTCAGCACTTCCCCCAGCCCCGCGACATTGCGCAACGCGCGTGCGTGTGTGTGGTGGGGGAGGGGTTTCGTGTATGGCAGGGGTGGGGTGGTGAGGTGCTTGCCGCTCAGGTCCTAGCAGCTGACAAAAGGCTTTAAATGCTCTCCAAATAATAAAACGTGGCTTCTCTCTCGCCCACGAGTCATTTATGGGGGAAGCGAAAATCCCTGTATGATTTCGAGGTGCGACAACGTGGGTGACCCAGAGGCCAGAGTGAAGCGCTCCATTGACAAGACCCGCGGGTAGCGTACACCACTGCCAGGACCGTGCGTGCAGCGTCCTGTCCGTTCCCGCCCTGTGCATCCTGGTCGGCATCCTTGCCTTGGTCCAGCGCAGCGTCTGCGCTTTCCATCTACGTCCCAATCCCGGTCCGCGCTTTCTGGCCTCTCCGCCTGCGCCCTCTCCAAGGGTACCAGCCGCAGCCCTGGCGCTCCCCGCGGGCCCCGCCGAGGCCGCCTGCGCCCTGTGCCAGCGCGCGCCCCGCGAGCCGGTGCGCGCCGACTGCGGCCACCGCTTCTGCCGGGCTTGCGTGGTGCGCTTCTGGGCAGAGGAGGACGGGCCCTTCCCTTGCCCTGAGTGCGCCGATGACTGCTGGCAGCGCGCTGTGGAGCCCGGCCGCCCGCCGCTCAGCCGCCGCCTGCTGGCACTCGAGGAGGCGGCCGCAGCACCCACGCGCGACGGCCCGGCCTCGGAGGCGGCGCTGCAGCTGCTGTGTCGCGTCGACGGGGGTCCGCTGTGCGCCGCCTGTCGAATGGCGGCGGGGCCCGAGCCACCCGAGTGGGAGCCCCGCTGGAGGAAGGTGCTGCGCGGCAAGGTGCGCAAGAGCGGTGCCTGTGCGCCGCTATCCCTTTCCCGACCCTGGTCCCTGCCCCCGGACGGCGCCCTGACCACCTTCCCCGTCCTCCGGACAATGCCCTGTTATCAAATCCCCCACCACCAGAAGGTGCTCTGTTTCCCCTCCCCGCCACCCATCCCCGGAAGGTGTCTGTGGGCCTCCCCATCTTCTCCTGCCCACCCTTACCCCTTTGGGCTGTGCTTCCTCTCCCCCACCCCAGATGGTGTCCTGCTGTGGGGTCCGCCCCTGTGCCTAGTTCTCTAGGCCTTACTGCCCCTCCTCCATGCATGACGATACCCCGTGGCAGCCTCCCCCGCCCACGGGTGAACCCTCTGAGGCTGTCTAGCAGATAAGCCCCACCCTATTCCAGGCTCCGCCCCTCCCACACATTTCTCATCCCCTCTTAGCCCTCCCTGAGCCTCTCCATTTACTTTGTTCTGGTACCTTATCTGCACTGCATGTGGTGTCTGACCTTGGGTGGAAACCCACCAACTGGCAACCCAGGGACCCACCCTTTTAGGTTGTGGGTGCTCAGAGTAATTTATGAAAGAATAAATAGCCAGCCAGACTAGTTGGATTCTTCTCCTGCTGGGGCCTCTTCCCACCTACCTGGTCAGTGCACAGCCAGTGACAGTGCCTAATGGGCCCTGGGTGTGGCCGTGCTCACTCAAAGGGGGCATGCAGGGTCTTATGGAATTCCTAGAGTGGCCCTGCCAGGGCCGTTCCTTCTGAAAAGGATATGGTGACTATTTTTGGCAAATATCCGTCCCTGTGCTAGTGACAGTAACACTGGAAACTGAGGGGACACTCATGTCCAGTTTTTTGGTTAGATTCTTAGCACAGGATTTTCTAAGAGGCTTCTTCCGGAAGCAACCTTAGGGGGGGTCACTAAGACCCCTCTGGTACCTTCAGCCTGTTTGCATGAGTTTGCAGGCCAGGACCATGCAGTGGGGCCTTCTCCATAGTCAGATCTTTAGTAAACTCTGGAGGTGTGATGTCCCCGGGATTGGGCTAAGGGAGGGGTGTCCTAGACCTTCAGGGGTGGTCACCCACCTGGTAACCAGCGTCTCTTCCCAGGAGAATAAAGGGTCTGTGGAGATCATGAGGAAAGATCTGAATGATGCTCGGGACCTGCATGGCCAGGCCGAGTCTGCTGCTGCTGTGTGGAAGGCAAGTAGGAGTGGATCGGGGTCCGCGGGAATGAGGGGACATGGGTATGTAGTCTTGATTCTATCTGGCAGGGCCTGGGGAAGGAACTGAGCCCTCTGTAGCAAACCTTTTCTCCTTGAGGTGGTCAGCATGGGGCTGGGGTCCTGGGTACAGCCTGAGAACACAGGTGTCCTTTCCTGCCACCTGCCCTGCAGGGACACGTGATGGACCGCAGGAAGAAGGCCCTGACCGACTACAAGAAGCTTCGGGCTTTCTTTGTGGAGGAGGAGGAACGCTTCCTGCAGGAGGCAGAAAAAGAGGAGGGGTCCCCCGAAGATGAGGATGCTGACCCTGCAGAGAGGTTCAGGTCCCTCCTGCAGGCCCTCTCGGAGCTGGAGCAGAGGCACCGCAACCTGGGCCTTAGCATGCTGCTCCAGGTGGGCCCTGGCCCCATCTTGAAAGCCTAAGCTACCAAGAGAGGGCTTAAGGCTAGGCCTGGCCTTTGTTTGGGGCTGAATTTCAGGAATGAGTAATGCAGCAGACTCCCCGGCCTCCATGTTACTGGTGATCTTTCATGAGGGAGGGCTGCTCCCCAATATTGAAGTGCCAGGCCCTTGTCCTACCCTAGCACTCTGCAGGAAGGTGATGGCCATCTGACCCTTTTCCCGCATGTCCTCACACCCTATGTCTGAGGCCTTGCCCTGGAGGCTCTGGGTTCTTTGTACCCCCTCTGATCTGAGCCAGCAGCCTCCACCCTCCCCTTCTCGGCTGGGAAGTGCCATTTCACTCAGGGAATGCTTGTTATCAGCTGCTGGTAGGTGGTGGTGTGGGGTGATCATTATGGGAGGCTTGGCTTCAGCCTTGGGGAGCTGCCTGTGGCTGGTGGAACTGGGGCATGGCCACCTGGATTTTAGGACAGCAGCTCCCTCCTCTACCTCCTTCTCTCTCTCCCTGTCTCTCTCTCTCTCTCTGCAGTGATGCCAGGCAGAGGAAGCTGGCTCGACCGTGGCCCAGCCCCCAGCAGCTCCATCCGCCTCCTTCAGGACCCCGGAGGGTCTCCACCTAGGTGTGACTGGGCTTTGTACCGTAGGTGCCACCTTGGGTTGTCCACTCAGTAGTGTCGGTGTTTTCTTTCCTTGGGTGTTTGTGTTTCTGGGCTGTAAAAGCCAGCCTCACTGTGGAGACCTGAAGCGGTGGGGAGGCATCAGTAACTCAAGTGTATCCTGTTCTTTCTCTTCATAAAGCTGTTATTGCTGCTGCCGAGTCTCTTCACATCTGCCTGGGATCTCCGTGACAGCTGTTGTCACAGCTGCTGGGTGGCTGGGTTGTCCAGACCTGGCACCTGCCCCCTTTAAATGCTGCCCATGATGGGCCTTGTTCTACTCAGGTTTAAAGACCCATGTCTGAGCATCGGGCAGAAGAGTTAAGGTTAAATTTGGGGTGATCATCAAAGGAAAGGGAGTCCCAGGGTGCCCAGGTGGTGAGGATGGGCAGGTAGGTCAACCTGTCACTCCTGCTTGAGGCCCTGACAGCTTGTGTCCCTCACAGATCACCCACAGCTCAATTTCTCTGTGCAATAATGGGTTCTCCTGGGTCTGGGAAGTCAGCCCCCTATGCACCTCACCTGCAGCTCTGTTCCTGGTATCTCCCAGTGTGTCCCCTTGCCATGCTCACTTCTCCATCATTGTCCCTTAGGAGCAGGTTGGCGTGCTGTCATTCTTGCTGTACCCTGGCTTCCCTTGCTGTGTAGTTCCTCCCATAGATGAATTTAGCAAAACCCATGACTTAGTGGCAGTGTCATTGTGTAGATGAATTCAAGGGACAAAAATGCCATACGGTGACAGGACAAGAGGTCCCAGTGCATTGGCATAGACATTTAGGATGGCTTCTGAGTCTCTCCAGATTAGCAGCTTTGTGATCAATGGGCCATTTCTGGACAAAGCTTTTTAGACTTGGGTGTCACTGGCTCAAGTTTGAGGCTGGCACTCCTGGAGCCAGGATCAGGGTTTGCTTGCATCCCTCCTCCCTCTGTCCCCTCTAGTGCCCCATGATTGGGTGGAGCTTCTGCAGGTGGGTCTTCTCTTTGATGTGCTCCCACTTCCCACCTTCGTCAAGTGGGGGACCCAGGGGAGCTGGCCCAGGCTCCTGTGCACTGAGCCCAGATGCCTGCTGGGAGGCCTCTCAGTTGGAGACTCCGGTGCAGCTCAGTAAGATGGTGCCCAGGGGGGCGGGGGCTGTGGAGAGACAGATCCACCAGCAGAGGCTTGCTTGCTTTCTGACAGTGGCGAGCATCTTTGGGGCTCTTGCATGCTGTCTATGTAAGGATGACTGGTAGAGAGGTGGTTTATTAGAGACAGTCATCGTCTTGTCAAACCGAATGACTTTGGCTAAATAACCTTAATAAAAAATCCTGAGCCCTCAGATCAGGGGTCAGTACTAGGATGCCCTCTGGCCTCTTTCCGACTCTGGGGGACCCAGGAGGAAGTTGCCTGTCTTGTGTCCTGACTTGGGCTCCAGTGAGGCCCGGCTGCCCCTTCACAGCTCCTCTGAGTGTGTGGGCAGCAAGAGCTCTGACAGCCTGTTTATTTATGGGTTCATATATTCGGTACTGAGATGAGGCCTTCTTCTTGTCATTTTATCAGAGTTCAGTGGGAAAGTCGCCAGTATTTGGGAACTGCGGCCCATTTTCAATTTCAGATCTGTAGTCCAAGGGGAGCAGAGACAAATGCTGAGGGTTGTTCCACACTCAGTGGGAGTGTCAATACATCATGTTTTGAGGAGATACTGACACCTCATGTGATCCAGACTTGAATGTGGAGACACTGGTGAGCTGTTCCCGGCAGAAATCAGAAACCCGATGACTGTGAGGTGTGAGTCAGGATCCCAACGTGGGGTGTGGACTGGTGCTACCATTTTGGATAGTACCTTGAGGGTCAAACTAACACATGTGGGAATCAGGCCAACAGGAGGTTAGGGGGAACCAGTCCCCAAGACCAGCCTTGCTTCCCACCCATGTGCAAATTCCAGTTTCCCACACCCGCTTGGAGCTCGAGAATCCACTATAAATGCTCCCAGAGCCACTGAAGGTGGATTGCTCATGGTGATGTAATTTATTATGGGGAGAAGGGACAGGTTAATGGGTTGCTAACCTATCCTAGAGGCAGGGTGCTACCTGCAGGGGAGGTGGGGCAGGCTGCTCTGCAGACCCGTGGACTGATTCCTTCCCCAGCTCTACCCTGCCCTGGGGAAGTGGGTGTCACAGAACATGAGAACTACCCATAGCAGTTTGACGGGAACACTGCCATAACTTTATTGCCACCAGTGGACAGGCTAGTGCTTGGAATGGTTTCCACAGGTGAGGCAGTTGGGCTTATAAAAAATGCCTCTTTAAGGATCACGGCCAGAGTAGCAGACAGATGGAGCCGTAGAAGATATTTGCAGTGGTTCACACTGAGACTACACAGGCAACTCCTGCAAATCTGGAAGAGCCAAAAGGAGCTGGGTGAAAACACAGGACAGGGTGTGGACAAGCAGGTGAGAAGAGTAGCTAGAAGCACAGGGGGAGAGGGTCAAACATGTTAAACCAGAGAGAAAACATGCCTGCCCCTGGCTCTGCATTGCTGCTGCATTGTGCAGCACAGCTGCCAGATGTCATCTGATTTAGGGTGTACCTGTACATGGCTGCAGAGGAATCAGACAGGGAAGCAGGCGTTCCTTACTGGGGAAAGTGGGAGGTCAAATGGGGGATGGAGGCCATGGAGAAGGCCCAACGCCGGGGACACAGGAGCTGGACTGGGCCACTCAATGGGGCTGAGGGCACCATGTTGATGCAAATGAAAGCCAAACAAAACACTATGTAAACTTAAAATGCATGCGCAACAACTACTAGTTGCAAGAACACTTAAAATTGACAAATGGGACCCATTAGGATAATTGTGGGGCAGGGGAGGAGGATGAATTGAGGGTGAATTTTCTCTGGACTCCCCTTTTGAGACTCCTCAAGAGGCTAAGGCTGAGCCAGACCCCCACCCCCATCCCCCCAGTATTTCCTTTGGCCGTGCTGGAGCCCCATTCACCCTGGATGTCCCTGTGCTTGCTCAGCTGTTTTTACTGGTGGTCTAAAGACCTACCTGAGCGCCACCATTTCTTGTTGGGCCTGGGAAGGGGTCAGGAGCCAGACAAACTAAATAATTGAGGACATGGCTCAGACAGGGAGGTTCCCAGGGTGGAGGGAAGTGGGGAAGCAGTTTTGTGGGTCCCAGAACCCCACCTGCCCCAAGTCAGGTGGCTCAAGGCTGAGCACCTCATTTCCTAGCAGGAATCTAACTCAGTTTAGAGACATGGTTTAAGTGATACATAGACACCATGGTCCTTTTTCTTTATAATTTTTTGGGTCCTGAGGTTTATTAGACCTCCATTCCTTAAGAGGGATGTGGTAGTGAGCCACTTGACAGATCTTGCAAGTATATATAAAACCACTAAGTAATGAAGATGTCTCAGTCAAAACGTCATCAGTACAACACAGTCAAATAACAACCAGTCAGAATTTAACAGGACACAGTATCAACCTCTAGTTTTTTTTGTGTGTGTTTTTAACAAGGCAGTTTTGCACAAATAAGAGTGGGCAGATTTAAATAAAATCAACAGAAAGGGGAACATGTTGGTCATAGATATAGACGCCTCGTGTCTCCTGTTTGTCGGTACAAGACCCCCACTCTTCTGAACGTTTCAGTTCCACACTCTGGATAAGCCACCGAATTCGTTCTGTGACCAGAGAATGGCGTCTCCTGCACTGCAGCTCTCCTGGTTGGTGGCCTTTGCGCAAGGATTCCTCATTTCTTTAGACTTGATGCTCGCGGTTGGGCTCTAGAACACTCCTTTGTCTACCGAGACCCAGGCGGCCTGTGGAGAGCTGGCGACACTTGTGGGCGAGGCCAGCCTGTCTTGGGCTCCTTGTTGGGCCCCCTCCCCTCCCCCGACCCAGCTGCAGGGGGTGGGGTCGGAGCATGCGCACTGCTTCCATACACTGGGCCACCAGCATGGGAAGACACCGGGGACCTGTGGAGTGGCCTGGGCCTTCGGGCAGCAGAGGCAATTGTGTGGTTTGGCCTCCTGGGACCCCAGCGTGCAGGTAGTGCTATGCTGCGTGTTCTGGCGCCTGGGCCCTATACAAATGAAGTGACTGCAAGTCTTGTCTGTTTGGAGAAGCCACAGGGCTCTACACCACAGAGCAGCCAATGGGGCTCACGTGATGCAGGGCGCCTTCATCCCATTGGCGGGCGCAACACTTAACAGCATGCTCCCGGAATATGCAGCCTCTCCTACCATGGGTTCAGACTGCTGCAAGCAGGCTGGCCATCTGCAACTTGAGGAGCTCAACAAACTGGGCCACATGATCCTTGTGTAGATCGGTATCCTGCCTAACATCCAGGCTGTGCTTCTGTGACACTGAGGACTTTAGAGTCATCCATGTAGCCAACAAAGAGCTGCTGATGTGTCCTCCGGTCTCTCCTCTCCCCAGTTCCCTGTCCTTCCTTGTCTTGTGCAGCTGAGGTCAGTAGTGAGACAAGGTTGGCGCATGAGCTGGCAATGTACCTGGCTCTTAAGTAGGAACAGTATACACATCATTGATGGCACACAGAAGATCCTGGGCCAGGACCATGGCGGCCAGTTGTGTGGGGGGGGTAGGGAACATGGATGGACATGTCACTGCAGAGATATGGAATGGGTTTCCCGAGGGTGCTTATGTTCTTGCCCAAGGGGTGCCCTCCATGGTCTGGGTCCCTCTGGGAACAAACCACAGGCAGAAATCGTTCCTGGGCAAAAACTTGGCTCAGTGCTGGATTCTGCTGGGCTCTACCCTCCTACTGGTTCACATAGGCCTTTCCCACCAATGCTTCTTTAATGCCCCCATCTAGAATATAAAGCTGTTAGCTCCTGGTAGGGTTCAGGACATGCTGCCCCAAATCCAGCAGCTGGGCATATTGAATACTTTAAGCTGAAGGATTTGAGGAAATACCAGACAGGAACATCACTGACCTCCCCGCCCCCCACCTTGTCCTCCCCTGAAATACGCCCGAAACCCTCAAGTGAGAGATGGCCTCCCCATACCCAATGGGAAGGAGCACCCTGATGTGTGAACACAAAAGGGATGCCAAGAAGAATCCTAACAGGCCTTGCTAAGGTTTTTCTGCTCACTACTATACCTCATGCTCCTTGACCTGTCACAGTCACCCACAACTGTCCACTATTCAAACACTCAGGCCAAACTATTTTTTTTTTTTTTGAGCCTACATCTCCTTATGAAGGCTCCCCAAGTCCTATAAAACTTAAATAACTTTGTAGGTTTTTCTCCTGTTAATCTATCAGTTTAACTTTCAGACCCTGCCAAGGACCCTAGGAGGGTCAAGGAAAACCTTTCTTCCTCTACACTCAGGCACCGTTTCCCACGTTGTGTGATAAAACATGCAGCTGAGAAACCTGAGGAGGTAGACCTGGCTGTGGCTAAGGAGGCTGGGCATCAGTGACTCTAGAGGTGAGACCCCTGTGGAGTCAGCAGGCCTCACTGGGTTGAGGATAAGGAAAGGTTAGGCTGGGAAATGTGTGAACTTCTAGGATGGTCTTCTGTGCAGAAGGGACACAACTATGTAAATGCATCAAGCAATAGGAAACATGCATGCATTTACTGGTAAAGAAAAGTCACAACTTGTTGGGATACTAGTATTTGTGCCCCAGACAGGGACCCAAAAGAGAATTTCAGATGTGTTGTGAAAAGGTAAAGGAGTAATTGTGCTGGCCCAACTAAATTGGCAAGGAAGACTTAATTCATTACTATTGCGAGTTTTCAAGATAGCAGCAGAGTAGGTGGCTCTTTCTCATACCTCCTCTAGAACCAAACTGGAAATAAAACTAAATTGGGGAACATTCACCCTGAATTACCAACTAATTCAACTAAGACTAGCTGAAGAGGGGACTTTTACACAAGGTAGAGCAGAAATCACGGGGAGACTGGCAGGAAGGGAGAGGCCATGAGAGGGCTGGCCCTGCTCCCAAGGGCAGCAGGCTGAGGGCTGTGGAAATATATCTTGGCTGCAGGAATTGGGGTGGTTTCCCGTGAGAGAAGTGAGGCTGGACCCCAGGCTGGGCTCCCCAGTCGAGAGCACCAGAGCCAGGAAGAGCTGCCCATGTAGCATCCAGGCCTGAAAAGCGGCAGGGCATCTATCTGCCAGGGAAAGATGAAGCCTGCTGGAGACAAAACCACATTTTTTTTTTAAAGGGCCAGGACACAGGAATTTTGTTTTGCAGCCACTCACCTGAGCTTTGGCAGAGGAAGGGTGGTGTGGACTAGAGTCACCTGAGGAGAGTCTGGGGTGGGAGGCATTGGGGAGAAAAGTGGGAGAGCACCTACCTGCACTTGGTCATTACCCATCCTGATACTGCAGCAGCTATTTTTCCTAAGAAGCACAAGCCCCTCCCAGCAGCAGCAGCAGCAGCAGCAGCCTAAGGAACCTGGCCTTCTGGGATACAACTCACCCCACCATCAGGAATCCTGTTTGCCCCACCCTATATCTCTACCACTGCTGAGGAGGCAGCAGCAGAGGCAAAGCCTAAACGTCTGGGCAGTCTTGGGGCATCAGTGACTGACTTTGGAGGGGGCCATTCCTAGGAACTTTCCGAGGAACCTGACTAGTGCTTTCTCCTCACGGGAGAGCTTATAGCAATTTTCAGCTTTTGGCAGACCCCACCTGACTGCCTATTTCAAGGTCAGGGAAATATTCTGGGATGGATTCAGACAGTTGGCTCTGGAATGGGGAAAACACACTGATGATCTTCCCTGAAGTCTAAATGACAACTACCCTTCACAGGAGACCCACAGGTCCTATCCTCCCAGTTCTTCCAAAAGCCCTTTCAGAAATAGCTTTTTCAATGACTAAGTCTGACCGCTGTTGGAAAGGCAGAAGCAGGTGGAGGCAATCCCAAAGTGCCTTGGCACATATGCTGACCTGCCCCTTGGCTCTGTGCTACTAAAAAGAGGGCCTTGGAGTGCAGCTTGGCTCCTCCTGTGCCCAGCCCAGCCCAGCAGATGCAGCCTCTAACCATGGATGGCTTGAAGCTTTGAACAGGACACTGAGAACCAAATGTGGGTAGCTTTTGACATTGGCTATCTTATGTGAGGCCCGGAACTGGCATACAAAAGTCAGTCTCAGTTATAATAAGAGCAAGATCCACAGGGAGATCCCAACAGATGCTAAACTGCTGAGATAACCTCCGCATTTTTAAAAATAATTTTTTAAACACTTTTCCTTTTCCTATTCTTTATTCCTATTTTCTCTCCCCCTTATTTTCTTTCTTCCCTCATTTTTCTTCTCATACTCTTTTCCCCCCTTTCATTATTCTTGTTCTGTTTTCTCTTTCCTGATTCTCTTTTGTGGTTGTTTTATTGCTGTTTGTGGTGTGTGTGTGTGTTTTGAAAGTTTTTGTTTTATTTTGTTTTAGCACCTGTACAACAGCTCACATGACATGGTTAGGGTTGAGCCTCGCAGTCAGCCAGCCTGAGGGGATATACCACCCAATATGGGTCAACAATAATCAAGACCCAATTGCAACAGGAGAGCCCAAATAAACTGCACAGGGGACATTTCTAGAACGTCCAGCTCAGGAGATCAAGGAGACTGCACCACTGGGTGCCATAGAACACTTCATAAGGCCACCCCACCGAGACTGGGAATCCTGGCAGTTGTATCTCATACTTAGAAGCAAACACAAAGATACAGCTCAAGTGGGGAGACAACCCCGTAAATGAAAGAAAAGGAGGACTCTCCAGAAAAAAGACCTAAATGAAATGGAGGCAAGCAATTTGTCAGATGTAGAGTCAGAGTAATGGTTATAAGGATGCTCTAGGAACTTAGAACTACAAGGAACTTAATGGAAACTACAGAGAACTTGGTACTACAGCATGACAAAAGGACACAGAAACCATGAATGAGAACCAGTTGTAAATGGAGAATACCATATCTGACATCCAGAATACACTTGAAGGAATTAGAAGTAGGTTCAATGAAGCAGAGGATCAAATCAAAGATATGAAAGATAAGACAGAATAAAGTACTCAAATCAGAGCAACAAAAATAAAAAAAAATGAGGGTAGTTTAAGGGAACTTTGGGACAATGTGAAGTTTAATAATATCTGCACCAGAGGGGTAGCAGAATGAGAAGAAAGTAAGCAAGGAATAGAAAACCTATTTGAACAGATAATGACAGAAAACTTTGCTAACCTGGTGAAGGAAGATAATCACACAAATTTAGGAAGCATGAAGAGTCCCAATCAAGATGAACCCACACCAAGACATATCATAATTAAAATGGCAAAGGTTTTTTAAAAAGAGAGAATCTTAAGGGTAGAAAGAGAGAAACAATTGCCCACAAGGGCATTCCCATAAGGCTGTCAGTGATTTTTTTTTTTTTTTTTAACAGAAACCAGGCCAGAAGAGATTGGCATGAAGTATTCAAAGTAATAAAAAGCAAGACCTGAAAGCAAGACTACTCTATCCAGCAAGGCTATAATTAAAGTTGAAGGTAAAATAAAGAGCTTCCCAGACAAAAATGGCTAAAGGAATTCATTACCACCAAACCAGCATTACAAGAAATGTTAAAGGGACTGTGTTATGAAGATGAAGAAATATATAGAGAGAGGAATGTAGGTATAAAGAAAAAATGTCAAAAAGTACCTATCAGTAATAACCTGATTTGTAAATGGATTAGATACTACAATAAAAAGACATAGGATAGCTGAATGGATCAGAAAACATGACTCAAGTATATGTTTGTTGTCTACAAGAGACCTACCTCAGAATTAAAGATTCATATATACTGAAAGTATAGAGATGGAAAAATATTTTCCGTGCAAATGGGAACAAACAAACAAAAAAAGCTGGGGTAGAAATATGCATATCTTATAAATTAGACTTCAAAATAAAGGCCATAAAAGAGGTCATTACATAATACTAAAGGGATTGATCCAAGAAGAGGATATAATCATTGTAAACATATATACACCCAATATAGGAGCATCTAAATATATGGGGGAGAAAACTATTGTACTTTAAGGGAGAGATAGACAACAATATAGTCATAGTAGGGGACTTTAACACCCCACTGTCATCACTGGATAGACCTTCCAGACAAAACATAAACAAGGAAACAGTGACTTTAAAGGACATTCTGGATCACATGGATTTAATTGATATTTATAGAATGTGTTATTTCAAAGTAGCAAAATATACGTTCTTCTCAAGTGCACATGGAACATTCTCAAAGATAGACCACATGTTAGGACACAAAATGTCTTAACAAATTCAAGAAGATTGAAGTCATACCAAGCATCTTCTTGAATCATAATGATATGAAACTAAAAGGAACTACAATAAAAAAAAAAAAACACCTGGAGGCTCAACAGCATGTTATTAAACAATGAGTGGGTTACCAATGAGATAAATAAATGAAAAATTACCTGCAAATAAATGAAAATGAACTCACAACAACCTCAAATGTATGGGACACAGCAAAAGCAGTCCTGAGAGGAAAGTTCATAGCATTACATGCCATCTCAGAAAGCAAGAAAAACTCAAATAAATAATCTAACCGTATATCTAAATTAACTAGAAAGAGAACAACAAGAAAAGCACAGAGTAAGCAGAAGGATGAAAATAATAAAGATTGTGCCCGGCCAGGTGTGGCTCAGTGGTTGAGCATTGACCCAGGAACCAAGAGGTTACCTGTTTGATTCCCGGTCAGGGCACATGCCCAGGTTGCCAGCTCCATGCCAGTGTGGGGCATGCAGGAGGAAGCCGATCAATGATTCTCTCTCATCGTTGATGTTTCTCTCTCTCTTTCCCTCTCCTTTCCTCTCTGAAATCAATAAAGATATATCTTAAAAAAGAAAATAATAAAGATTAGAGCAGAAAGAAATGACAGAGTCTAAAAAAATACAAAGAGCAATGACAGCAAGAGTTGGTTCTTTGATGCTTCTATGTCTCTGGTTCTATTTTTTGTTCCTCAGTTTATGTTGTTCATTATATTCCACAAATGAGTGAGATCATGTGATATTTATCTTTCTCTGACTGGCTTGTTTCACTTAGCATATGGAACAGACTGTACAAACTATGAGGGAAGGCAGGGAATCAGGGGGTAAGAGATCAACCACAGGACTTGTGTGCATGCATATGAGCAAAACCAATGGACACAGACAGTAGGGGGATGAGAGCTTGTGCTTAGGGGTGGGGGTGGCCAGGGAGAGGTCAATGGGGGAAAAAGGAGACTCATGTAATAGTTTAAACAGTAAAGAATTTAAATTTAAAAAAAGAACTGGTTCTTTGAAAAGATAAACAACATTGATGAGCCTTTAGCCAGACTCACCAAGAAATAAAGAGAGAGAACCCAAATAAATAAATTCAGAAATGAAAGAGGCAAAGTAACAACTGACATCACAGAAATACAAAGGATTGTAAGGAAATATGATGAACATCCATATGCCAATAAATTGGGCAACCTGAGTGAAATGGACAAATATCTAAAAAATGCAATCTTTCAAAACTGAATCAGGAAGAATCAGAAAACATGAATAGACCAGTCACAACTAATGAAATTGAAGCAGTAATAAAAAACTTCTAGCCCTAGCCGGTTTGGCTCAGTGGATAGAGCATCAGCCTGAGGACTAAAGGGACCGAGTTTGATTCTGGCCAAGGGCATATACCCGGGTTGCGGGCTCAATCCCCAGTGTGGGGCATGCAAGAGGCAGCCAATCAATGATTCTCTCTCATCATTGATGTTTCTATTTCTCCCTCTTCCTTCCTCTCTGAAATCAATAAAAATATATTAACACACACACACACACACACACACACACACACACACACACACACACACACACCTTCCAGAAAAGAAAAGTCCTGGACCAGATAGCTTCACAGTTTCATTTTACCAAACATTCAAAGAAGAACTAACATCTATCCTCTGTGCCGTGCCAACACAGCCAAGGGTTCGGCGAGCCTGAGGGAGGGCAGCGAAGATGTAGAGAAGACAAAGAGAATAAGCTGGGTCTAGCTCAGGGGTGGGCAAACTTTTTGACTCGAGGGCCACAATGGGTTCTTAAACTGGACTGGAGGGCCGGAACAAAAGCATGGATGGAGTGTTTGTGTGAACTAATATAAATTCAAAGTAAACATCATTACATAAAAGGGTACAGTCTTTCTTTTTAATTTCAATAGTTTTATTCATTTCAAACATTTTAACAAGAAGAATGTAAACACTAATTATTATAATTTGAAACTTCAAAAAATGGAGGAATCATAGCACAATAACATACCTTATATTGAAGATGGCAAAGGCAAAATAAAATTGCCTAACAAAGGAAAGGTACAAAAGCCTTTCAAATTAAACTTAAATATAATAAAATAATTTAAAACTAAAACAAATAGAAAAGAACAAAATGTGTAAACAGTAAATTAAACATTTTCTTTAGTGCAACTTCCAAATTATGCCCGGGACGTAGATGTAGATGGCAATGTAGACTGGGTTGAAAGGTTTTTAGTCTTTAAAACATCAACTTCAGTGGGAACAGTGTTGTTGGTCTGCTTTTTAGCTAATGCTCTGATACTGTGCTCTCCAGGGGTGTGTCTCCCTACATCACCACGATAACGTGTCTACGCATTCCCAGGGTGATGTCGGGAGACGCGTCCGCGGGCATTACAAGGAGCCTCTGGAAGATTGAGAGGTTGTTCCTTCTACTGAATGGGAGGATATAAATCCGCCCACTCAGAAGAAGGAGCTGCAGCCGTGTTTCCCCACGTTGCCATGTTAACACTGCTGCTGGTGAAGGAGCGGAGGGGAGAGCAAGAGAACCCTCCGCTCTTTTGGCTCCGCGGGCCAGATAGAACAGCTGAACGGGCTGGATCCGGCCCGTGGGCCGTAGTTTGCACACGGCTGGTCTAGGTGGATCTCCTGTGCCTGGCTGAGGCCACAGAGAGAGGTCCAGAAGTCAAGCTGATGCTTTATTTTATAGTCAGAGGTAAACAAGGTAGTGGTCAACATAGTTACAAAGTTCTTGTGAGTTTCACTTGGTTTGGCAGCACTTGTTGCACCTCCCACAGCCCATTAGCTACCCAGATAAGATCTAGGGAACATCATAAGGTCAAGCTTAACGAGGCTAAGAGGGCTGTGCCCTCTAAGCTGGGACTTGTTTGTGGCTTTTCCAACAGGTCAGTCTGAGGCTTAACCCTATAGCCGCTCCCTACAATCCTCCTCAAACTATTCCAAAAAAATTCAAGAGGAGGGAGGCTTCTAAACTCTTTTTACAAGGTCAGCATTATCCTAATTCCAAATCAGACACACTACAAAGAAAGAGAATTACAGGACAGTATCCCTGATGAACACAGATGCTAAAATCCTCAACAATATATTAGCAAACTAGATCAATCAATACATTAAAAAGATCATACACCATGACCAAGTGGGATTTATTCCATGATTGCAAAGCTAGTACAATATCTGCAAATCAATAAATGCGATATATCACATAAAATGAAAGGTAAAAATCACATGATCACATCAATAGATGCAGAAAATGCATATGATAAAATTCAGCACCCATTTATGATAAAAGTAAGCAAGGTGGGAATAGAGGGGTCATACCTCAACATAATAACATATATGAAAAACCTACAGCCATTATCATGCTCACTGGCCCAAAACTGAATGCATTTACTTTATGATCAGGAACAAGATGGGGATGTCAGCTTTCACCACTCTTACTCAACTGGAAGTCCTAGCTATACTGATGAGACAAGAAGAAATAAAAGGAATCCAAACTGGAAAGGAGAAAATAAAACTGTCATTATTCACAGATGACATAATATTATTCATAGAAAATCCTAAAGTCCCCACCAAAAACTACTGGATCTAATAAATAAATTTGGCAAAGTAGCAGGATACAAAATATCTAGAAATCAGTGGCATTTTAATACACCAATAACAAACTATCAGAAAGAGAAACCAAGAAAATAATCCCATTACCATTACAACAGAAAAATTAAGATATTAGTAATAAAGTTAACCAAGGAGATAAAAGATCTGTATTCAGAAAACTACAGAACATGTTCCCACGAGGGTGCGTGTGTGCAGGAATGACTCTGGGCCGGGCAGCATATAGGGTGGCACCGGGCAGGCAGGGTTGCCAGAGGCAGGGGCTGCACTGTGGGACCCAGAAACATCGTGCAGAGTTGGTGGCTGGCGTGGGGGTGGGGCCATGGGTTCACCGAGGCTGGAGGGTCCCACTCGCAGCCCTGACTGGCCTCAGCCCTCACAGCCCCAGCTTGTCCAGAAGGTTGTCGGGAAGGACGTTCGGAAGGTCATTCGGCTATCCGGTCTAATTAGCATATTATGCTTTTATTATTATAGATAGTCAAACTGTGGAAGCCACCCAAATGCCCATCAGCAAATGAGTGGATAAAAAAGTAGTACATTTACACAATGGTATACTAATTGGCCATAACAAAGAAGAAAATCTTGTAATACTTTCAATAATAAAGATAAATTTTTTAAAAAGAAGGAAAATCTTACCTTTTGTGATAGCATGGGTGGACCTGCTACTAAGTGAAATAAGCCAATCAGAGATAGACAAATACCATATGATTTCACTTATATGTGGAATCTAAAGGATAAAATAAAAAAATAGAAATAGACTCATAGATACAGAGAACATACTGAAGTTGTCAGAGGGGGAGAGGTTTTGGTGGGGCTGGGTAAAAAAGTGAAGGGATTAAGAAGTACAAATTGTTAGTTACAGAATAGTCACAGAGATATAAATTATAGCATACCTAATACCATCAATAATTCTATATAATAAAAGCCTAATATGCTAAGTGTCCGGTCATCTGGTTGTCCATTCAAGCAATCAAAGCATAATATGCTAATGATATGCTAAGGCCACTCAACTGCTCGCTATGATGTGCACTGACCACCAGGGGGCAGATCTCCAACCAGTAGGTTAGCTTGCTGCTGCGGTCTGGCCAATCGGGACTGAGACAGGCCGGACACACCTTGGAGCCCTCGCGCATCCCTCCCCAGCTCCAATCATGCACTGGTGGGTCCCTTGGCCTGGCCTGTGCCCTCTTGCAATCTGGGACCCCTTGGGAAATGTTGGACAGATGGTTTCAGCCCGATCCCACAGGCCAGGCTGAGGGACCCCACTGGTGCATGAATTTGTGCACCGGGCCTCTAGTATTGTAATAATTATGTATAGGACCTGGTGGGTACTTGAAACATCAGGGGAACCACTCTGTAAAGTACACGATTTTCTAACCAGTGTGCTGTACATCTGACGAATACAGAATCATATTGAATGTAAACTGAGGTTGAAAAATAAAAACATATATTAAAAAAATAAAACACACACATGCACACGCACAAAACCAGCTTTCTCCCAAACATCTCCTTACTTCCTAAAGTGAAATCTTGCTCCTTCTGGCCTTCTAGCAAAGAATGCTTTCTCCCCAAATTCTCCGTGTTGCTTCCCACATTATCTCCTCTCTCCCCCACCCAAACCCCTTTTCTATAGAGTCTAGGCCTGGGGATGGAGCTCACTCACGTTCCATCTCCATTCGGTCAAAGGCCTGGCCTGGCTCCTTCTATTCTAAACCTTGATTGTGCACTCTCCAATTTTCAGCTCAGCCTAAAAGACAATAATTTCGAAATTTTCTACCTACTTCTCTCCACAGGGGCACGTCCCTTCATTGACCACGCTTGTCCGCTTTTTCAGGGTCACTTTTTATGCCCTCATCCCACCCTGTTCTCAGCAGTTCCCTCAACACTTATGTCCTGAGTCCATGGTGCAGTGTCTCCTGGTTCCTCCCACAGCTCTGCCTGTTTTTTTGTTTTGTTTGTTTGTTGTTGTTTCCCCGCTGACTCTAGGAGTCATCCTGCTTCTCCAGACCTGTAAGTATCGGGGTTCTCCAACTCTAGATCTTGGGTTCTCTTTATGCTGTACCTTTCTCTGTCCCTCCCCTTAAACCATATTCCTTTAGAAAAGAAATTAGTGGGTATTCTTTAAAGAATGATTTTAGGTTTACAGATAATTTGAGCAGCTAGTATAGAAACATCCAAATATTAGCCACTTTCATTATTTTATGTGGTTGGCCGCAAATCTCTGTCTCCAGCCCCAAATTCTACTTGGATCTATATACTTGCTTACCCAAAGATTTATTTGACGTCTCCATTTTAAGCCCTTCCCACTGTGGGGGGCGGGAGCCTGTGGGGGAGGCTGCGGGGCTAGGCTCGTGGAGTAGCAGATCGCCCTCCTTGCTGGCGTTGGATCCTAACCACCCCCCTCGCCCCCTATAACCCCCCCCCCCCCGCCCTCCAGGCACTGTATCTTCTGCCTGCCGCTTCCTACCCTTTTCCCTTTACCACCTGCAGAACAGGTGGGTGACTGCCGCTACTGGGAGCCCTACAGCAGCGAGAGTCAGAGCAGGGCTATTGCACGCAGGGGAGGGGATTTCCTGAAACGGGAGCTAACAGAGATTGCCAGGGAATACTGGAGGAGAGTGTGTCAGTGTATTTAACACGGAGCCGCTACAGGATTCATGGGTCGGGTTCACAAACTGCTTTGAGATGGTTCAGAAAAGCATGTGTGTGTTTGTACACATGCACAGGAGGGAGAGAGTGCGCTGTGGGGAAGCCAGTAAACAGGAGACCGATGGTAAACAGACGGCAGACATGGGCGCATCTGGATGTAGGGTACACAGAATTCTGGGTGTTATTCTTGCAAGTTTTATGTATATTTGAAATAATTTAGAAATGAAAAATTTCTTTTTTGAGAAAAAAAATTTTAATTAAAAATTACCCACATAAGTGCACTGTTGACACAATATAGTTGAAACGGGCCATTTCTTCCCACGGGGCAATCTGTTCTCTCTGGAAATGGGCACAAGAGGGGTCCTCTCTGTGCGGGCAATATTTCATTTCTTCTTCCGGTTGCCGGTTGCTCACTGTCCGACTTGCGTTGGGAGAGCGCATCTTTCTGCCCTTGCACAGTGTGCACTTTCCTCGTGTGTATCTGCCTTTACAAGTGGACACGGAACCAGGGCTCCAGGTGCATGCCACCTGCACACTCCATAGAGGCTCAGAGTCTCCATTGAACCAGAAGATGCTTCAGCGCAAGGAGATGCCACGCAGCAACCGTCTCCCGTGGTCACACTAATCCCACTAGAGGCGTGTTTGAGAGCTGGAGGCGGCGGGCTGTGGCTCACTGGTCTCCAAGCTGTGCCGGATCCCGTATCCAAAGTATATGGCAAAGCCAATCGCATTCAGATGCCAAATTGGGCCCAGGTCATAGAGGTCATCTGCATCATCAAGTACATGTTCACAAAGATGCTGACCAGGGGCAGGACAGGCAGGGCGGGGACCTTCAAGCGAAGAGGAGTTGGGCTCTGGGGCTGTCTCCAGAGGATGAAAGTGAGCCCCACAATGAGCAGCAGCAGCAGCCCACTCACTGCTATGGGCACTGGGTCCCCGGAGACCAGATGGCCGGGCCACTGGGCCAGGACCAGGCTCAGGATGGTCAGCAGGAGAGCCAGCAGCAAGGCACATCCATAGACGATGTGGCCAGAGCGCAGGGAGGGGCCGGTGCTCACGGGGCTCCACAGGCTTCTTAGGGTGCCCGCCATTCCTGCTTCAGGAACAGGTTCCTGGGAACAGGCTTCAAGCCCAAGCTTTATCTCCGTTACTTCCACCTCCGTCTTCTCGTTCTTGCTTAAATGCTGGTCTGGCTGGTACCTGAGAACAAGCACGGAAAAGGCCACCAGGGAGTATGCCAGCAGGGTCCCGATTGACATGAGGTCCACCAGGTCACTGAGCTTGAAGAGGAAGGCCATGAGCGCTGTAAGAGTTCCAGAAACTATGGTGGCTATGATGGGGGGATGTGTTCGGGGGTGGATCCGGGCAAGTGCCCGGAACAGGAGTCCTCTGCCATGGCCAAGATCACTCGTGGCATGGGGAACATGGCGCCCAGGAGGCTGGACCAAAGGGCATAGAGAGTCCCCACAGCCATGACGCATCTGGCTGAGGGCCAGCCCACGTGGAGGAAGGCCTCTGTCAGGGGGCTGTGGGAATTGATCTGGTAGAGCACCATGAGGGTGAGCGCCGCCGAGACCCCAAAATATGCCAAGAAGCAGATGAAGATCGAGATCATGGAGCCCAGGGGGATGGCCCGCTGAGGGTTACAGGCTTCCTCCCCTGCAGTGGCGATGCAGTCAAAACCAACAAACACATAGAAGCACGTGGCTGCTCCGCGGAGAACCCCCTCAAAGCCAAAAGGCACAAAACCCCCGGAGCCCAGAGGGCCCAGGCTCAAGGTGCCATTGGACTCAGATTTGATCAACTCGTAGTCCTGCTCCGTGAGCTGCCAGTGGTGCAGACGTCCCTTAATGAAGCCAGAGAGGAGGAGGAAGCCGAGTACCAAGAGGTTCACTCCCGTGCATAGCTTGGTAATGAGAGCCGACTCACGAGCTCCCAGGACCAGTACACCCGTGAGCAGCAGTACCAGGTCCAGCGAGAAGTCCAGGTAGTTGGTCAGGAAGGGCACATGCAGAGGCACGCTCTCCTGCAGCGCCCGAGACATGTGGTACCCGGTCAGGCTGTCGATGGTGGCACTCCAGGCCCTGGCCACACTGGCGCTCCCAATGACATAGGAGAGTATGAGGTTCCACCCGGTGATGAAGGCGCACAGCTGTCCCACGGCGATGTAGCTGTAGAGATAGGCAGACCCAGAGCAAGGCACCTGCGCCCCCAACTCCGCGTAGCTGCTTCAGGAACAGGTTCCTGGGAACAGGCTTCAAGCCCAAGCTTTATCTCCATTACTTCCACCTCCGTCTTCTCGTTCACTGTCCGACTTGCGTTGGGAGAGCGCATCTTGTGCTTCAAGACAGAACTCTGGCCCTAAGAAGCAGAGGTCACAGCGGCCACGAAGAAGCAGAGGATGATGGCCAGTCCCGCCTTGTCCTTGGCCACCTTCCCGGACAGGATGTATACTCCCGTTCCCAGGGTGCTGCCCACCCCGAGGGCCACCAGGTGCAGGGTGCTCAGGCACCGGGCCAGGCCGCTGCCAGACCACTCCCTCCACTCCAGGGGCCGCCTGCCTACCAGCTTCTGATAAAACCGGCCAAGGTGTTCACATAGCATCTTGGATGGAGCTGAGTTGGAGAAGTAGATCGGATGGACTTCAGACTATGAGAGCAGATGCCACTCCTAGAAATGAAAATTTTATACAAAGTTAAAGTTGGGAGCAACCAAGATTTCCTTCAGTAGGGGAATGGGTCCATATACAACCACGTGCTGGAATGTATTCAGCACTACAAAGAAATCAGCTATCAAGCCACGAAAAGACATGGAGGAAACTCAAACGTTATTGCTCAGTGAAAGGAGCCAATCAGAGGAGGCCACATACTGCACAACCCAACTCTCTGACATTCTGGGAAAGGCAAAAACGAGGCGGCAGTAAAAAGATCAGTGGTTCAGGGGTTGGGGAGGGGAGGGATGAACTGGTGGAGCACAGGCGATTTTCAGGCAGTGAAGCTACTCTATGATACAGCAATGCTGGATACATGTCATTACCCATTTGTCCAAACCCACAGAATGCACACCACCAAGACTGAACCTACTAATGGGAACTATGGACTCTGGTCCATGTGGGTTCATCAGATGTAACAACTGCACCACTCTGTGGGAGATGCTGACAGTGGGAATTGACTATACTATGTGTGTATGGGAAATCTCTGTACCTTCACGTTAATTTTACTGCAAACCTGAAACTGCTCTAAAAATTAAAGCCTATTAAAAAACATTAAAAAGTTAATATTGAGATAAAACTTTCTACTGGAAGGCAAAGTCCTCCTGGGGGTTCCCTGTACACCCCATCTCTGCTCCAACTCAGTAATCAGCACCCAAAACTGTGTGTCTACACACCCCCTGGCCAGGCCATGGACAGGGACCAGTCGCCAGTCCCCTCCCCTGACAAGACTTGGCTCCCTTCTCATGTCCCAGTACCTTGGGGAATGAGTGCCTGCACTCAGCACTTCTGAGGCAAGAACTGAACAGAACACTCACCAGGCACCAGGCTTCGGCACCTTCCTCTCCAAGACGAGGGGCTAGAGATGGAACAGGAGAGGCCGCCCTCAGCCTGTCCTGCTGGAGGGCAACACAGACGCCACAGCCCAGAGTCTGGTTGTTGTCGAAGCTGAGGGATTGGTCACAGAAGGCAGGTTCTGTCCCCTGATGTCTCTCCACTCCACTCGGGCTTTGGGTACTAGCCTGTCGAGGTGCACTCCTCCCAGACACCTTCATCCTGATCAACTCGCACTCACACTGTGGGCTTCGAGCCCACCCCTGCAGGGAAACACACCCAGTCTCCAACCTCTGCAGCCCTTCACACTGGAGGAAGTTCCCATGGAATACTACAGACGGATGATGATAGAAAGGATGTTATCCATGAATAGATAAACACAAGAGTAGATGGCAGTTTTTGTTTTTCTGTCTTTAGAATTACTAACTTGTTAGGGAGTGAAAGTGACCGAGACGGTTAAAAATGACCTTTCTTTTCCAAGGTCATTTTTTTCTTCACTCCTGTTAGTCTCCTAGTGGTTCCTTGTCTCCCAGCAAGACAGAAAGGAAAAAATAGAGACAGAAAGACAGAAAGATAGAGAAACAGACAGAGAGACAAAGAGACAGAAAGAGATGGAGACAGAAACGGAGACAGAGTTCTGTCTCTTTTTTTGAAGGTTTTTGTTTTTGGTTTTGTTTTGTGTGTTTTTTTTAAATATATTTCATTGATTTTTTACAGAGAGGAAGGGAGAGGGATAGAGAGCTAGAAACATCAATCAGTTGCCTCCAGCACACACACCTCCTACTGGGGATGTGCCGCAACCAAGGTACATGCCCTTGACCGAAATCGAACCTGGGACCTTTCAGTCCGCAGGCTGATGCTCTATCCACTGAGCCAAACCGGTTAGGGCCAGAGTTCTGTCTTGAAGCACAAGCATACTGGGAGAAAAAACTCGAACTCTGATTATGAGAATCCAAGGTCAGAATTTTATTTATGAACCTCCTAAGTCCCTCTCTTTTCCTTTTCTCCACAAGAGAACTTTTACAGCTGGAGGAGGGAGTAACACAAACCATGAGGCCAAGACACCGTCAGCTTTGTTACATATTGTGAACTCAGTTTAAGAGCAAGTGTTCTGAAACACGGCTGCTTGCCTGGGCATTTCCACCTGGCACTCAAGGATGGGGAGAAAGTGGAGAAAGCAAAGATGTAGAGAATGCCCGAAAATAAAAAATACCCACCAGAGTCCAGCTGCAGGTTTCCAAGGGAAATTCTGGTGGCATTGAGGGGGTCAACTAAGTTCCCTGCAAGTTTCAGGTGAGGTGAGAAACAAGCAAACTGTCTACAGATGATGACATGTGAAGCGAGCCTAGAAATCCAATGTAAACAGCTGGGTTCCCCAGTTTCTGTGAAATCCTCTTATTACTTTTTTCTTGGCAAAAATAAGCATCAGTTGCAACAGAAAAAAGAAAAAAAAAGAGGGTTTTCTAACCTTCAGATCAACAGAACTGAGCACATTGAAGAGCATGACCCTGGTAGCACAAGATAAGGGGAGACACAGAGACCAAGTGAGGTAGCTCATGGAAGGATGGCTGCTAAGGAATGTGCCCCAAGCCCCAAGGAGGAGACGTGGACCTCAAGAACCAGGATCCAGGCCAAGGGCACAAGCTGGGAGCTTCAGATAAAGTTTTCCCATTATCAGAAGACCTCTAGTCCTGCCCAAACTGGGCCTAGATCCTTCAGGAAAGTGTTTCATGGTCAGGTTGAAATTGATGAAATTCTGGCGTCTTCCCTGCAGACTCCTGCGTTGAAATTCAGGTAACCGCTTTCTCTATCCCCAGGGCCTGGGCAGTCTGTCCGGACTGAGAGCCTGACTTGTGCTGAGCTCAGAACATCTCAGGTTTCCTGATAAAAATGCTTGGTTGAACCTTGTTCCCGTGTATTTTTCTTTCTTGTTGACACAGAAGTCTGGAATTTTTCAGAAGAGTTTTGATGGGGAAAAAGCTACAGGGAAGAGCTGCTTTGCCTTCTTGGAGTTGGGAGTTTCATTCAGCAGAGTGTTACAGACTCGTGGTTTGTGTCCCTCATCCCAGATTCAGTGCTCACATGAGGGCTGGTGCTGCCAAAATCAACCCCAAATTCTCTTCTGCATTTCTCCTGGGGGGAGTGAAGTTTTGGTAAGCCAGCCATCCGCCCCTCTTAGATATGAACATGAATTATAAGCAGGATTATCCCTGCTCTTCATTTTTCTCTTCCTGTGTATTGCTTTAACCAGATAATGACACCACCTAAAACTCAGTTTGGGTGCACTTATGAGCCAAGAAGAAGGACTGAGACTTTAACAACTGGTGAAGCAGTTTCAACTGTGATGGAAGAGAACATGATGCTTGCCTAGGAGAAGCGAAGGCCAAGTGAATCCTGAAGGAGGTGTGGGGCTCCCCTCAAAAGGCATTCCCCTGGATGAGTGGTCCTTACTGGGCAAGAGCTCATGTGTGGCCCAGAGCCTCTTTCCTGGGCAGTGAGAGCCACCAGAGACACTTGCCCCAATGTCTGCTGGGGCAGCTTTGAAACCGAGATGGGGGACGAGGTCTCTGAAAATGCAAATGGAGAGCCCTAACTGGTTTGGCTCAGTGGATAGAGCTTCGGCCTGCAGACTGACGGGTCCCAGGTTCGATTCCGGTCAAGGGCAAGTACCCGGTTGCGGGCACATCCCCAGTAGGGGGTGTGCAGGAGGCAACTGATCCATGTTTCTCATTGATGATTCTAACTTTCTATCCCTCTCCCTTCCTCTCTGTAAAAAGTCAATTAAATATATTAAAAAAAGAAAATGCAAATGGAGAAATAAATGGCGGCCAAATACGCAGATCTGTTGTGCAGCTCGTCCCAGGGCCAGAGTGGAAATACAACTGAATTGGAGAACATTCACCTGGAATTACCAACTGAGGTCCAGCTGAGGGGGAGAATTATATCAAGGGAGGACAGAAAACACTTGGAAACCGGTAAGAAGGGCGAGGTCATGAAGGGAGCTGACCCAGGTTCCAAGGGTGGCAGGCGAGCAGACCAAGAGAGGAGGTAGCGCTGGGCTACAGGAGGATCTGTTCCCTCGGAACACAGAGGTCCAAACCCAGGCTGGGCTCCACAGAGCTGAGACCCATGGCCCATGTAACATCCAGCAGTGAAAGGTGGCAGGGCTCGCCGGCCGAGTCTGGAGCCAGCAGACCGATGGAGAGAAAGCCACAGTGGGTATTTTGTGTGTGTGTGTGTGTTTGTTTGTTTGTTTTGCCCAGAGCACGGAGTTTTCATTTGCAACTACTCCCCTGAAGCTTTGGTGCAGGGAGGGAAACGTGGACTTGAGGTGCCTAAGGAGAGGCTGGGGTGGGAAGCATTGTGGGGAGACTTGGAAAAACAGAAGCCAGGAGCATTTGACAGTAGGCCCCCAAACCAAAATGGCCATTTTTCCTGAGAGGAACTAGCTGCTTCTGGCAGCCACAGGGCAGGTAAAGAAAAAAAAAACACCCTGCCCTAGGTGATACAGCCCACCCCACCCGTAGGAGCCCTGCATGCCACACCCTGCATTTTGAGCTTTTCAGAGGAAACAAAGGCAGAGGCCAAACTCAAGGAGCCCTCAGTGACTGGATTGGGGAAAGGGCCATCCGCCCCACTATCCTGGGAACCAGACTAATATTTTCCCTGTGTGAGAGAGCTGATAGAAACTCCAGGTTCCCAGCCAACCCCATTTGTCTCCATACAAGGATCTCTGTCCAGCCAAGGGCAGAGTGATATTTTGGGCCACTTGCAGAGGAGTAGCCCTGGGACAGGGAAACACACCAATCACATTCCCTTAAACCAGAATAGCACCTTCTCTACCTAAAGCTCTTTCAGAAACAGACTTTTGAGTGATTGACAGCTGGCTAGCAGACAAAGGCAGGCAGAGGTGGAGCCTGGAGAACCAGGGGAAGTTTGCTGACCCAGCCCTGGGCCCCATGCGGCTAACAAACCTGCTTTAGAGGGCAGATTGTCCCCTCCTGCTCACAGCGAGGTCCAGTGGAGACAGACACAAACGGTGGATCAGTGGATCGCTTGGAGCTTCAAGCAGATTGATCAAAGCCAAAGGACAGTGCCTGACAGTGGTTAGCACCTAAGTACCCCACAGGAAGTCCAGAATTGGCAGACAGAACAGAAGAGTGGGATCCAAAGCAAACTCGGCTGAAACAACGCCACTTTACTTTTTAAAAAACTGTTTTATTTCTCCCTTTTTTGTTTTCTTTTTTCCCCCTCCCTTTTATTTTTTTATTTTTCTCTTTCCTTTCTGTGTTTCCATTTTTAAATTTATTTTCTTTATCTATCTGCTTTAATGATTTGTTATTATTCTATTCTCTGTTGTTTTATTCATATATCTAATTTTCCTCTTCCCTTTTTCTACTCAATTATTTTCTTTTTCACTGCTCAATTTTTTCTCTCTTTTCTTTTTCTCCTGCTTTCTCATCATTTTTGTTTTTCTTATTTTAGGTCTATCCACTTTCTCCTCTATTTTCCTTTTCAATTTATTTTCTTGTCTTTTCATTTCTTTCCTCCCTCCTTTATTTTGTATCATTTTCCTTCCTGTATTCCTCTAATTCTTTATTCTTATTTCTTTTATTTCAGCTCTGCATCTACATATTCCATCCCCCCTCTTTTTAAAAAAAATATATATATTATTGATTTTTTTACAGAGAGGAAGGGAGAGGGATAGAGAGTTAGAAATATCGATGAGAGAGAAACATCGATCAGCTGCCTCTTGCACACTCCCTACTGGGTATGTGCCCGCAACCAAGGTACATGTCCTTGACCAGAATCGAACCCGGGACCCTTGAGTCCACAGGCTGACGCTCTATCCACTGAGCCAAACCGGTCAGGGCCATCCCCCGCTCTTTTTCTTGTTTTTGTTTGTTTGTGTGTTTTTTGTTTGTTTCATTGTTTTGTTTTCTCTTCATCTCCACAAGTACACGAAGATTGAAATCATAGCAAGGATCTTCTCAGATCATGATGGCATGAAATTAGAAATCAGCTACAATAAAAACACCCAGAAACACTCAAACACATGGAGGATAAATAGCATATTTAACAATGAATGGGTTACCAAAGAGATCAAAGAAGAAATAAAAAACATCCTGGGAACAAATGAAAATGAACACACAGCAATCCAAAATCTATGGAACACAGTGAAAGCAGTTCTGAGAGGGAAGTTCATAGCACTACAGGCCAACCTCAAAGAAAACAAGACAAACTTAATGTTAGCTAACTCTAAAACTTAACGAATTAGAAGGAGAACAAGAAGGAAAGCCCAGCGTAAGTTGAAGGAAGGAAATAATAAAGATCAGAGCAGAAATAAATGACATAGAGACAAAAACAAAACAAAACAAAACAAAAAACCCACAAAAGATCAACAAAACCAAGAGCTGGTTCTTTGAAAAGTAAACAAGATTGAGAAACCTCTAGCCAGACTCATCAAGATACAAAGAGAAAGGACCCAAATAAACAAAATCAGAAATGAAAGAGGCAAAGTAACAACTGTCCCCACAGAAATACAAAGGATCATAAAAAAAAAAAATACTAGGAACAACCATATTCCAACAAATTGGAGAACATGAATGAAATGGACATATTCCTAGAAAAACACAATCTTCTAAAACTCCATCAGGAAGAATAAAAAAACCTGAATAGGGCAATAACAATTGATAAAATTGAAGCAGTCATTAAAAAACTCCCAGCAAACAAAAACCCTGGTCTGAATGGCTTCACAGGGGAATTTTACCAAACATTCAAAGAAGAAATAAAACCTATCCTCCGCAAACTATTCCAAAAAATTCAAGAGGAAGGAACACTTCCAAACGCATTCTATGAGGCTAGCATTATCCTAATTTCAAAATCAGATAAAAAACATTACAAAGAAAGAAAACTACAGGCCAATATCCTAGATGAACATAGATGCCAAAATCCTCAACAAAGTATTAGCAAATCGGATCCAGCAATATATTAAAAAGATCATACACCCTGACCAAGTGGGATGTATTCCAGTAATGCAAGGCTGGTACAATATTGGCAAATCAATAAATGTGATACAGCACATAAACAGATTGTAAGACAAAATCACATGATCATATCAATTGATGCAGAAAAAGCATTTGACAAAATCCAGCACCCTTTTTTGAAAACAAAACAAAAACCTCTCAGCAAAATGGGAATAGAGGGATCATACCTCAACATAATAAAAGCCATATATAACAAAACTACAGCCAACATCATACTCAATGGGCAAAAACTAAAACCATTTCCCCTAAGAATAGGAACAAGACAGGGATACCCACTTTCACTACTCTTGTTCAACATAGTACTGAAGTCCTAGCCATAGCAATCAAACAAGAAGAGAAAAATAAAAGGCATCCAAATTGAAAAGGAGGAAGTAAAACTCTTATTATTCACAGATGACATGATATTGTACATAGAAAACTCTATAAAGACTCCATCTAAAATTGACTAGACTTAATAAATGAATTTGGAAGTGTAGCAGGATACAAAATTAACACCCAGAAATATATGGCATATTTATACATCAATAATGAATGTCAAAAAAAGAAATGAAAAAAACGATCCCATTTACCATAGCAACAAAAAATTAAAATACTTAGGAATAAACTTAACCAAGGAGGTAAAAGACCTGTACTTGGAAAACTACAGAACGTTGAAAAAAGAGATAGAAGAAGCTATAAACAAGTGCAAGAATATATGTGTTCATGAATTGGTAGAATCAATGTCATTAAAAGTTCCATACTATCACGCCAAACCTGCTGGCGTGGCTCAGTGTTTGAGCATTGATCTATGACCCAGGAGGTTGTGGTTGGATTCCCAGTCAGGGCATATGCCTGGTTGCTGGTTCAGTCTCCAGTGTAGGGCAGTCGATCAATGATTCTCTCTCATCATCAATGTTTCTATCACTCCCTACCTCCATGAAATCAATAAAAATATATTTTAAAAAAAGTTTCATACTACCCAAAGCAATCTATCGATTCAATGCAATCCCCATTAAAATACCAACAGCATATTTTATAGACCTAGAACAAATACTTCAAAAATTTATTTAGAACCAAGAAAGACCCCAAGTAGCCGCAGCAATCTTGAGAAAGAAGAACAAAGTTTGAGGAACCAAATATGAAGTTATACAAAGCTACTGTACTCAAAACAGCCTGGTACTGGCACAAGAACAGGAATATAGGTCAATGGAACAGAACAGAGATCCCAGAAATTGACCCAAGCCACTATGCTCAATTTATATTTGACAAAGGAGGTAAGAGCATACAGTGGAGTCAAGACAGTCTCTTCAATAAATGGTGTTGGGAAAATTAGACAGGTACATGCAAAAAAAAATGAAATTAGACCACCAACTTACACCATACACAAAAATAAACTCAAAACAGATAAAAGACTTATATGTAAGTCGTGAAACCATAAAAACCTTGGAGGAAACCATAAACACCAAAACCTCAGATATCTCTCATAGCAATATCTTTACTGATACATCTCCTAGGCCGTGGCCGGCAAACTGTGGCTCGTGAGCCACATGCGGCTCTTTGGCCCCTTGAGTGTGGCTCTTCCACAAAATACCATGGCCTGGGCGAGTCTATTTTGAAGAAGTGGTGTTAGAAGAAGTTTAAGTTTAAAAAATTTGGCCCTCAAAAGAAATTTCAATCTTTGTATTGTTGATATTTGGCTCTGTTGACTAATGAGTTTGCCGACCACTGGCCTAGGGCAAAGGAAACTAAGGAGAAAAAAAACAAATGGGATTACATCAAAATAAAAAGCTTCTGCACAGCAAAAGAAACCATCAACAAAATGAAAAGAGAGCCCACTGCATAGGAGAACATATTTTCCAATGATACATCTGATAAGTGGTTAATTTCCAAAATAAATAGGGAACTCATACAACTTAACAAAAGGAAGATAAACAATCCAATTAAAAATGGCCAAAGGACCTAAATAGATACTTCCTCTAAGTGGACATACAGAAGGCCAAGAGACATATGAAAAAATATGCTCAAAGTCACTAATTATCTGAGAGATGCCAATTAAAACAACAATGAGGTATCACCTTACACCTATCAGAATGGCAATCATCAACAAATCAACCACCCTAGCCATTTTGGATCAGTGGACAGAGCGTCGGCCTATGGACTAAAGGGTCCTAGGTTCGATTTCAGTCAAGGGCTGAATGCGGGAGGCAACCAATTGATGTGTCTCTCTCACATCGGTGTTTCTCTCTGTCTCTTCCACTCTCTCTAAAAATCAATGGGAAAAATATCCTTGAGTGAGGATTAAAACAAAACAAAACAAAAACTAATCAACAAACAAGTGTTGGTATGGATGTGGAAAAAAGAGAACCCTTGTGCACTGCTGGTGGGAATGCAGACTGGTGCAGCCAATGTGCAGAACAGTATGGAGTTTCCTCAAAAAATTAAAAATGGAACTGCCATTTGACCCAGTGATCCCACTTCTAGGAATATATCCTAAGAAAACAGGAACACCAATCAGAAAGAATATATGTACCCCTATGTTCATAGTAGTGTTATTTACAATATCTAAGATTTGGAAACAGCTCAAGTGCCCATCAGCAGATGAATGGATAATAAAAACTGTGGTACATTTACACAATGGGATACTATGCAGCTGTAAAAAAGAAGTAACTCTTACCATTTTCAACAGCATGGGGGAGGGACCTGGAGAGTATTATGCTAAGTGAAATAAGCCAGTCCGAGAAAGGTAAGTATCACATGATCTCACTCATATGTGGAATCTAATGAACAAAATAAACTGATAAACAAAATAGATTCAGAGACATAGAAGCATGGAACAGACTGTTGAATCTCAGAGGGAAGGTGGGGGAGTTTGGGTGGGTGGGAAGAGATCAACCAAAGAACTTGTATGCATATATGCTACCCCTGGACACAGACAATAGGGTGGTGAAGGCCTGCGGTGTGGGGCGTGGGTGGGCTAGAAGAGGTCAATGGGAGGGAAAGTGGGACTTATGTAACACTTTCAACAATCAATTTTTTTTTAGAAGGAGAAAAATAAGACAAAAGGAAAAAAAATAAAAGAAAGTTGCAAAGGGAGCAGTTTGTGGGGGACCCAACAGGAAAGGCACATGAGGGATTCTATTTACATGAAATGTCTCCAACATTCAATCCAGAGAGACTGACAGCAGATTGCTGGTTGCCAGAAACTGGAAAGGTGGTGGAAATGGGTTGTAAACAGGTAGTGGTTTTGTGAGGTTCATTTCAGGGTGATGAAAATATTTTTAGAATTAGATAATGGTGGTATTTGTACAACGTTGTGAATGTACTAAATGTCACTGAACTGTTCACTTTAATACAGTTAATTTTATTATGTGATTTCATCTCAATAAAAAAAATAAGAGAAATGAAGAAAAAATAAAAAAGGAAAATAAAAACACAAAAGGAAAAAGAAAAATAAAAAAAGTGAAAAGAAAAATAAGGAAAAAGAAAATTCAAAAAGGAAAAATTAGGAGGAAATTAAGGGAAAAAAGAGAGAGAGAGAGAATTTAAGATGCTGACAGAATAGGTGGAATTACAAAAACTGTAGAACAACTGACCAGAATAACCAACAGAAGACAAGCTGAACAGAAGTCTTACAGCCAAGGATTTACAGAAGCCACATTGAGGCTGGTAGGAAGGGTGGAGAGAGGTGAAGAGGGCTGGTTTCACGTCCACTTGCCCCGGCTGAGTATCTAGAGGCATACCTTGGCTACAAAGGTCCCCTCTGAAGAAAGTGAGGTATCAACTCCTTGCTGGGCTCTCTAGCCCAGAGCAACAGAGCTGAGAGGAGGTACTCACATAACATCTGGCGGTGGAGATCAGAGGGGGTTCTGTCCACTGGGGAAAGAGAAGAGACTGCTAGAGACCCAGGTGTCCTCTTGAAGGACCTGGCACACAGGATCCCCTTTGCAGTTGTTCACCCTAGGTTCCGGGGGAGGGAGTGCAGATGATAGAAGACGCAAGACTTGAAGAACAGACTGGGCTGTGTGGTTGGGTTGGGGAGGACCTTGGGGCGGTGGGGGAAGCCACTGGGATCCCTGTGCTGGGTCCCTCTCCACTCAGCTCACAGACACCATCTTTCCTGGGGTGAACACTCCCTCCAATCTGTATTGGCATAGGGACCTGCACAAGTCCCATTCTTCCAGTGCTCTGTCATGAAGCCCCAGCTCACACCCTGTGGAGGAAGCTGCTGCCTATGGCATAGACTTTCTTGAAAGGTCCTTGAGGATGAACTCAGGGAGAATCAGAGACAGAGCCATGTGGCTTTGGGGCAGAGAACAGTTCCCCTCCCTGCCCACTGCAGTCTGGGCCCCCCTAGCCCTGTGACCACAGAAGCCCAGATTCCTGCACCTCACCCCCATGGCAGTAGTAGCAATGGTTGGAACCCCCACTCCTCAGGTGTAGCAGCAGAGCTGCCTGCCAGCCAGGGTGCCCACCCACTGCAGCTGCAGAGGAGCCCCCTTCAGCCAGAGTAGTAGTAGCACCATCATTCCTGTGCAGAACCCTCCCTTCACTTGGTCCAACCCCGGTCAGTGTGGGCCTGATGAACACTGCTGGACTCACCCTGATGAATCCCTAAGAACTAGAAAGGGAGGAAGAAACACAGGCATAAAGAATAAAAATGGCAATAAACAAGCACTTATCTATATATATAAAAGCCTAAGCAACCAAATGACTGAACAACCGGAATGGCCATAATGACCAGTAGACCAGTCACTATGATGCGCACTGACCACCAGGGGGCAGACGCTCAACACAGGAGCTTCCCCCTGGTGGTCAGTGCGCTCCCACAGCCAACCTCCCACGGCTGGCCAATCTCCTGTGGTCCCTCCCCACAGCTGGCTGGCCAACCTTCCGCAGTCCCACCCCCCGGCCAGCCAACCTTGCATGGCCCCTCCCCCCAGCTGGCTGGCCAACCTCCTGCAGTCCCCACCACCGGCCAACCTCCTGTGGCCCCTTCACCCCAACACCAGCCAACCTCCCATGGTCCCTCCCCCCAGCCAGCTGGCCTCCTGCAGCTTCTCCCCACTCCCTCCCAGCCAGCCAGACTTGATGGCCCCAATCGGGCCAGCCAGCCCACCTCCCGCGGTCCCTCCCCCCAGCCAGCCAACCTCTAGTGGTCACTCCCCCCTCAGCCGGCCAGCCCGATCACCCTGATTGGGGCTGGCCAGCCAACCTCCACAGCCCCTTCCCCCACTGTCAGCCAACCTCCCGTGACCCCTCCCCCGACGGCCCAATGGGTCCTAATCGCCGGTCAGGCTGAGGAACCCTACCCATGCACAAATTCATGCACCAGGCCTCTAGTCAATAATAACCTTTAACATAAATGGATTACATGCTCTAATCAAAAGACACAGGGTAGCAGAATGGATAAGAAAACATGACCCAAATATATGCTGTGTACAAGAGACCCACCTTAGAACAAAGACTCACACAGACTGAAAGTGAAGGGGTGGCAAAAAATTTTTCTAGGCAAATGGAATGAAAAAAAGCTGGAGTAGCAATACTTATATTTGACAAAATAGACCTCAAAGTGAAGGCCATACAAGAGATAAGGAAAGACACTTCATAATACTAAGGGGATTGATACAAGAGGCTATAACTCTGGTCAACATATATGCACCCAATACAGGAGCATCCAAATGTATAAAGAAACTTCTGTAGGATATCAAGGGAGAGATCGACAGCAATACAATCATAGTAGGGGACTTTAATACCCCACTGACATCACTGAATAAATCTAAACAAAAAATCAACAGGGAAGCAGCAATCCTAAAGGACACACTAGATCAGATGGAACTAATTGACGTCTTCAGAACATTTCACTCCAAAGCCACAGAATATACATTCTTCTCAAGTGCACATGGGACATTTTCAAAGATAGACCACATGTTAGGACACAAGCTAAGTTTCTACAAATTCAAGTAGATTGAAATCATATCAAGCATCTTCTCAGACCACAATGGAATTAAATTAGAAATCAGCTACAATAAAAATGCTAAAAAATAATCAAACACATGGAGGCTAAATGGCATGATATTAAACAATGAATAGGTTACCAAAGAGATAAAAAATAAATAAAAAACATCCTGAAAACAAATGACAATGAAAACACAACAATCCAAAATCAATGCGACACAGTGAAAGCAATCCTGACAGGGAAGTTCATAGCACTACAGGCCTACCTCAAAAACCAAGAAAAACTTATAATAAGTTATCTAAGCCTACAACTTAAATAATTAGAAAGAGATCAACAACAAAAAAGCCCAGAGTAAGCAGAAGGAAGGAAATAATAAAGATGAGAGCAGAAATAAATGACATAAAGACAAAAACAAAACAAAACAAAACCCAAACAAACACAGTACAAAAGATCAATGAAACCAAGAGCTGGTTCTTTGAAAGGATAAACAAGATTGATGAACCCTACCCAGACTCATTAAGAAACAAAGAGAGAGGACCCAAATAAACAATATCAGAAATGAAAGAGGTGAAGTTACAACTGATTCCACAGAAATACAAAGGATCATAAGAAAATACTATGAAATACTTTATTTCAACAAATGGGACAACGTGGATAAAATGGACACATTCCTATAAATATACAACCTTCCAAAACTCAGTCAGGAAGAATCAGAAAACCTGAATAACTACTGATAACTACTGATAAAATTGAAGCAATAATAATAATAAAAAACTCCCAGCAAACAAAAGCCCTCATCCAGATGGTTTCACAGGGGAGTTTTATCAAATATTCAAAGAAGAACTAACACCCATCCTCCTCAAACTATTCCAAAAAATTCAAGAGGAAGGAACACTTCCAAGCTCGTTCTATGAGGCTAGCATTACCTTAATTACAAAACCAGATAAAACACTACAAAGAAAGAAAACTCCAGGCCAATATCCCTAATGAACACAGACGCTAAAATCCTCAACAATATATTAGCAATCGGATCCAGCAATATATATATTAAAAAGATCATACACCATGACCAGGTGGGACTTATTCTGGGGATATAAGGCTGGTACAATATTTGCAAATCAATAAATGTAATACAGCACATAAACAGATGGCAAGACAAAAATCACATGATCATATCAATTGATGCAGAAAACGCATTAGACAAAATCCAAACCCCATTTTTTTATGAAAACTCTCAACAAAGTGGGAATAGATGGATCATACTTCAACAAAATAAAGGCCATATATGACAAACCTACAGCCAACATCATACTCAATGGGCAAAAACTAAAACCATTTCCCCTAAGAACAGGAACAAGACAGGATGTCCTCTTTCATCACTCTTGTTCAACATAGTCCTGGAAGTTATAGCCACAGCGATCATACAAGAAGAAATAAAAGGCATCCAAATTGGAAAGGAGGAAGTAAAATTCATTATTTGCAAATGACATGATACTATGCATAGAAAACTCTAGAGATTCCATTAAAAAAACTACTAAATTTAATAAATGAATTCAGAAACATAGCAGGATACAAAATTAACATCCAGAAATCGATGGCATTTTTATACGCCAATAATTATCAGAAAGAGAAACTAAAAAACAATCCCATTTACCACCGCAACAAAAAAAGATACTTAGGAATAAACTTAACTGAGGAAGTAAAAGACCTGTACTTGAAAAACTACAGGACATTGAAAAAAGAGATAGAGGAAGATATAAACAAGTGGAAGAATATACAGTGTTCATGGATTGGTAGAATAAACATCATTAAAATTTCCATATTACCAAAGGCAATCTATAGATTCAATGCAATCCCTAATAAAATACCAGTGGCATATTTCACAGATCTAGGCCAAACACTCCAAAATTTTATATGGAACCAAAAAGAGACCCCAAAATAGCTGTAGCAATCTTGAAAAAGAAGAACAAAATTGGAGGAATCACATCACCAGATATGAAGTTATATTACAAAGTCATTGTAATTAAAACTGTGTGGTACTGGCACAAGAACCATCATATAGATCAATGGAACAGAATAGAGACCCAAGAAATTGACCCAACCCACCATGCTCAATTAATATTTGACAATGGAGGTAAGAGCATACAATGGAGTCAAGAGAGTCTCTTTAATAAATGGTGTTGGAAAAATTGCACAGATACCTGCAAAAAAAAAAAAAAAAAAAAAAGAAGAAAGAAAGAAAGAAAGAAACTAGACCGTCAACTTACACCATACACAAGAATAACTCAAAATAGATAAAAGACTTAAGAGTAAGGCGTAAAGCCATAAAAGTCCTAGAAGAAACCATAGGCACCAAAATCTCAGACATCTCTCATAGCAATATGTTTACAGATACCTGTTCTAGGGCAAAGGAAACGAAGGAGAAAATAAACAAATGGGAGTACATCAAAATAAAAGAGCTTCTGCACAGAAAAAGAAACCATCAACAAAATGAAAAGGGAACCCACTGTATGGGAGAACATATTTAGCAATGATACATCTGATAAAGGGCTAATATCCAATATATACACTGAGTGGCCAGATTATTATGACCACCTGACGTTTGTAGGCAAATTAGCCATACACTGCATCGTATGGGATACGGAAGCTGAAGGCCTGTTCGAATACCTTTGCTGTCTGCAGTTACCAAGATAAAAAGTCTCCAATTTGCCAAAACCGGTTTGGCTCAGTGGAAGAGAGTCAGCCTGCGGACTGAAAGGTCCCAGGTTCGATTCCGGTCAAGGGCATGTACCTTGGTTGCGGGCACATCCCCTGTAGGAGGTGTGCAAGAGGCAGCTGATCAATGTTTCTCTCTCATCGATGTTTCTGACTATCTATCCCTCTCCCTTCCTCTCTGTAAAAAATCAATAAAAATATATTTAAAAAAAAAAAAAAGTCTCCAATTCACACAGGATACAAGGCCTGGACAGTTGAGCATTGGAAAAAGGTCATGTGGTCCGATGAATCACGTTTCCAGTTGCATCATGCAGATGGCAGAGTGAGAATTTGGCGGAAACAGCATGAAAGCATGCACCCCACATGCATGAGTACAACCCTTCAAGCTGGTGGGGGCAATGTTATGGTTTGGGGCATGTTTTCCTGGCATGATTTGGGCCCTTTAATTCATGTGGAACAATGTCTGAATAGCACAACATACCTAAGTATCGTTGCTGATCAAGTTCATCCTATCATGTTGATGGCGTATCCCAATGGAGATGGCTTCTTCCAACAAGACAATGCGCCATGCCACGGTGCTTGTATTGTGCAGGAGTGATTTCAAGAACATGAGGGAGACTTTACCTTGTTTAGGTGGCCCCCACAATCACCAGATCTCAATCCAATTGAGCATTTGTGGGATGAAGTTAAAAGAGCCATCAGGCAGCTGGTTCCACAACCATCAAATCTCACAGAACTGGACAGTGCTATTCATCAGGCATGGTGTCAGATTCCTCGCATCACCTTTCAACATCTCGTGGAGTCAATGCCAAGAATCATCACCGCAGTATTGAAGGCGAAAGGTGGCCCAACGAAGTACTGATGGGGCGGTCATAATAATCTGGCCACTCAGTATACATAGAACTCATACAACTTAACAAAAGGAAGATAAACAATCCAATTAAAAAATGGACAAAGGCCCTAAATGTACACTTCTCCAAAGTGGACATACAGAAAGCCAAGAGACATATGAAAAAATGCTCAAAGTCACTGATCATCAGAGAGATGCAAATTAAAATGACAATGAGGTATCACCTCAGACCTGTCAGAATGACTACCATCAACAAATCAACAAATGACAAGTGCTGGCGAGGATATGTAGAAAAGGGAACCCTAGTACACTGCTGGTGGGAATGCAGACTCGTGCAGCCATTATAGAAAACAGAATGGAATTTCCTCAAAAACTTAAAAATGGAACTCCCATTTAACCCAGTGATCCAACTTCTAGGAATATATCCTAAGAAACCTGAAACACTCATCAGAAAGAATATATGCACCCCTATGTTCATAGCAGCGCAATTTACAATAGCTAAGACTTGGAAACAGCCAAGTGCCCATCAGTAGATGAGTGAACATTGCAACAAAAAAAGATACTTAGGAATAAACTTACAAAATGGAATACTACACGGCAATAAAAAAAAAGAACTCTTACCACTTGCAACAGTATGGATGGACCTGGAGACTATTATGCTAACCAATATAAGCCAGTCAGAGAAAGATAAATATTTAGATGATCTCATTCATATGTGGAATCTAATGAACAAAATAAACTGATGCACAAAAATAAACCCAGAGATATAGAAGCATGAACAGACTGTTGAACCTCAGAGGGAAGGAAGGGGAGGGTGGGTGGGAAGAGATCAACAAGTAAACTTGTATGCATATATGCATAACCCATGGACACAGACAATGGGGTGGTGAGGAAGCAAGCTTGAAAAGGTCAATGCGGGGGAAGGGGGACTTATGGAATACTTTCAACAATAAAGATTAAAAAAATATATAGACTCAGTTGAGGACAGGAAAAAAGCCTTCTCTACCTGGTCGTGGTCTATATTATGGAACAGGCCTGATCAGATACATCAGGCCCAGATGCCTCTACTCAGCAGAGGGAGACAACATGTGGTTCTGCGCAGTCATCACCCAACTGATGTAAAACATTGGGGGGTGAGGGCATGTATGGGAGTGGGGTGGGGGGGGCAATGGTAAGATATGTACACATATAATACCTTAAAAAAAAAAATTTAATGTTGATATAATTGCAGGTGTCACCCTATTCCATGCCCTTTGCCTGCTTCCACCCATCCCTACACCCCCCTCCCTTAGCCTTCACCAAACTATTGTCTGTGTCCATGGGCTATGCATATATGGTATGTTCTTTAGCTAATCCCTTCACCTTCTTCGGTCAGTCACCCCCACACGCCTCCCCTTAGGCCTGGGCCAGTCTGTACCTTGTATCCATGCTTCTGGTTCCATTTTGTTCTTCAGTTTATTTTGTTAATTAGATTCCACATATGAGTGAGATCATATGGTACTTGTCTTTCTCTGACTGGCTAATTTCACTTAGCATGATACTCTCCAGGTCCATTGCATCCATGCTGTTGCAAAGGGTAAAAGTTCCTCCTCCTCCTCCTCCTCCTCCTCCTTTTTTTCTTCTTCTTCTCCTTCTTCCTCTTCCTCCTCTTCTTTTTCTTTCTTCCTCCTCCTCCTTCTCCTCTTCCTCCTTCTCCTTCTTCTTTTTCCTCCTCCTCCTTTTCCTCCTCCTCTTCCTCTTCCTCCATAGCCATGTAGTATTCCATTGTGTAAATGTGCCATTGCTTTCTTAACCACTCATCTGCTGATGGGCACATGGGCTGTTTTCAGATCTTAGCTATTGTAAATAATGTTGCTATAAACATAGTGATCCATATATTTTTTTCTGATTGGCATCTCAGGATTCTTACGATATATAACCAGAAGTGGGATCACTGAGTCAAAAGACAGTTCCATTTTTAATGTTTTGAGGAAATTTCATACTGTTTTCCACAGTGGCTGCAGAAGTCTGCATTCCCACCAGCAGTGCACAAGGGTTCCCTTTTCTCCACATCCTCGCCAGCACTTGTTGTTTGTTGATTTATTGATAGTGGCCATCTTACAGGTGTGAGGTGATACCTCATTGTTGTTTTAATTTGCACATCTCTCTGATGATTAGTGATATTGAGCATTTTTTCATATGTCTATTGGCCAGCTGTATGTCCTCTTTGGAGAAGTGTCTATTCAGGTCCTCTGCACATTTTTAAAAATATGTTTTTATTTATTTAGAGAGAGAGAAGGGAGAGGGAGAGATAGAAACATCAATGGGAGAGAAACATCAACATCGATCAGCTGCCTCCTGCACGCCCCCTACTGGAGATCGAGGCTACAACCAGGGCATGTGCGGTGACAGGGAATTAAACCTATGACTTCTTGGTGTATGGGTGGGTGCTCAGCCACTAGGCCACACCAACCGGCTGCACATTTTTAAATTGGATTATTTGTCTTCCTGATGTTGAGTTGTGTAAGTTCTTTATATATTTTGGAAATTAACCCCTTATCAGATTTATCATTGGTAAATGTGTTCTCCCATACAGCGCATTCTCTTTTCATCTTGCTGATGGTTTCTTTTGCTGTGCAGAAGCTTTTTAGTTTGATGTAGTCCCTTTTGTTTATCTTTTCCTGAGTTTCCCTTGCCTGTGGAGACATATAGGCAAAAATATTGCTGCGAGAGATGTCTGAGATTTTACCGCTTATGTTTTCTACAAGGATTTTTATTGTTTTGTGACTTACATTGAAATCTTTTATCCATTTTGAGTTTGTTCCTGTGTATGCAACAAATTCTTGCCCAAATCCCTTATTCTCCAATCACATAATGCACCCAAGAGAAAGAAAGGGAAAACCTTTGGGGACATGTTCTCTTCCATTGTGTGAAAGGCTAATCATTCTGAAGTTTCCATACCTCCTCTGTGTGTTCCATGGATTTCTTCCTAATTATGTGCCAGGAGGTTTATAAAGATAATAACAAATTCTCTGCTAATTTAAAGAATGCAGCTGCCGAAACCGGTTTGGCTCAGTGGATAGAGCATCGGGCCTGCGGACTGAAAGGTCCCAGGTTTGATTCCGGTGAAGGGCACGTACCTTGGTTGCGGGCACATCCCCAGTAGGGAGTGTGCAGGAGGCAGCTGATCGATGTTTCTCTCTCATCGATGTTTCTAACTCTCTATCCCTCTCCCTTCCTCTCTGTAAAAAATCAATAAAATATATTTTTTTAAAAAAGAATGCAGCTGTCTTGAAAAGAGTAATTGTTGATTTCTAGATTGGTGATTTATCATCTGTGGCTAGTTGTCTCGATTACCTCACTAGCTTTCTTCAGTTACTTGATTGTAGGATGGTTTTAAATGATAAAAAACCATCTTGCCCAAGTTTTCCCTTGGACATAAAGAAATTCTAAAAAAATACACTATCTTCCATCACAAGGGACATTGCATTTGCTAATGTATTCAGACCCTATACTGGCCCCTCACTCTGTGCAGGCCCAGAGTGAAGCAAGTTTGGAATACAAGTATGAACAGGATATATTCTTGTCTTTGAATTTATTAGGTACTTAAAAGAAAATGTAAATGTAAATCACTGTTCACCTATAGCATTACTGCATAAACCTATCCGTGTTAGCATGCACAGTGCTGATTAAAGCTCCTGTGCACGGGAAGCAGGCCGGGCATGTCTCCCACAACGCCCAGCAGTGTCTCAGGGACCCTGGTTCCCTTCGGGCAGGAGGAGGCTTCTCTGCCTCTCTGCCCTCTGGACTCCTCCCACGGACATGCAGAGGTGCTGGATGCAGGCGCCCCTCGCCCAGCCAAGGAAAGCTGAAGCTGTGAGAGCAGATGTTAGTCCACCTCAGCTCAAGGAATCAACATAGTCTCTGGGGAAAAGAAACAGTCAAAATCCAGGGTGCAACTGCTTAAATGAAAAGCAGCACAGATCCTTTTAGAGATCACACACAGAAAGGAAAGCCTGCGTCGTTGGCTGCTGCTTTTGAGGATATTTTGAGTTTTGTGCTGGCTGCTCTGTGTTTTTTTTTTCTCCATTGTGGAGTGAGCTGCGCTTGGGCTAGAAGAGTGTGAATCCCTAAACCTAGGGCCATGGAAAAAAGGACTCAAGCTAGGGAAGAAGGCAGGGATGCCCCGTGGAAATGGTTTTAGGAGCCCCAAGTCATGGTGACAAAGACATCAACAAGGGAGAGCAGCAAGTCTGGTCAGAGGACGGAGGAGTCCATATCGGCACAGAAGGTGAAACACCAGTGGAGAAGGGGATGACACAGCAGGTGTGGGGTGGCTATGCAAGCTGCAAGTGAGTCAGGGGATGGAGTCAGGGTGAGGATCAGGGAGGGGGTGCACCAAATGTGGCTGCACCAGCACAAATGCAGAGATGTTTTATTCACTCCGAAGAATGAGCATATGAAATTAGAAGTTTAAATTAGACCAACCCTACTAAACAAGAAACTGCCCCAGTGGTCCTTCACATAACGTTTGTAAATACATGACATTGAGTCCACAGCTTGCCTGCAGAGATGGGAGATAAGGGAAATGTGTTTTCTAAGAACAGTGGGTCAGACCTCCGTCCTTATCTATCAATGCTGAAGACAGAACAGAGCCTAGTGATCCTGGAGCCGACCCAGAAGACATGCCATCTGGGGTTGGCTCACCCCTCCACTCTCCCCTCCTGAAAGCCACCATGACCCCCTCAGCAGAGCCAGTTACCTCCTCTTACTTCCTAGACTCCAGGCCATCTGCATTCATGTGATCTGTGCTATCAGGTCATCCATACATTTGAGCAAATAAGTTGCTTTGTTATGTCTCCAAATAAAAGAGAAACAGATTCTAGTATCTCCCAGAATCCTATCTAATAAAAGAGTAATATGCAAATTGACCATCACTCCAACACACACGATGGCTGCCCCCATGTGGTCAAAGATGGCCACCACAAGATGGCCTGCAGGGGAGGGCAGTTAGGGGCAATCAGGCTGGCAGGGGAGCAGTTAGGCATCAATCAGGCTGGCAGGGGAGTGGTTAGGACAGGGGTGGGCAAACTTTTTGACTCGAGGGCCACAATGGGTTCTTAAACTGGACCGGAGGGCCGGAACAAAAGCATGGATGGAGTGTTTGTGTGAACTAATATAAATTCAAAGTAAAGGAGCGGAGGGGAGAGCAAGAGAACCCTCCGCTCTTTCAGCTCCGCGGGCCAGATAGAACAGCCGAATGGGCCGGATCCGGCCCGCGTGCCATAGTTTGCCCACGGCTGGGTTAGGAGGTGATTAGGCTGGCAGGCAGAAGCGGTTAGGGGCAATTAGGAAGGCAGGCAGGCAGGCGAGCTGTTGGGAGCCAGCAGTCCTGGATACAGCATTGGACCAAATAGAAGAAAAAAACATCCCCCTGTCCTCATGTAGCTTACATTCTGTCTCACTATTCTTTCAGTCCTTTTGCTACGTGTTCTCTCTCTCTCTCTTAGTTAAATATGCATATTACATGCCAGGACTTGTGTCAAATGTGTGATATCTATTAGCTCTTTGAATCCTGAGTGGCACTAGCACTGTCCTCACATGTTAGAGGAAGTGGGCATGGAAAGTTGACACAGCTCCCCTAAAGCCCCTCAGCTAGCAAGTCTCTAGCCCAGGGTCAGGGTACATTTTCTGTCATGGAGCCTTCTGTACCTCTGCTTTCTTTTCTAACATCAGGGTTAGCTCATACCTGTCTGTGTCTGTTCTCAAAGAATCTATCCATTTCATTATGCACATACTCTTTCAGCAGATGCTCTCAGACCTTTTAGATTCTGCTTGCTGCCAAAGCTCCAGGCCAAGTGTCACGGGAGCAGTGCCACAAGGACCTGAGTCATCTGGCCTGGCTTCTCCCTGGGACCTTATCTGCCGTCACTCACCCTCATCTGGCCGCACACCAGCCTGCCTGGGGCTGGAGTAACCGTAAATCCTGCGCCCTCCTCTGCAGCTCATCTGGACTCTGCCTTCTCACTTGCCACCGCCCCCTTCCCACCTGTGGTTTGCACTCGCTCTTCAGGTGCTAGCGCAGGGTTCCACCTGGCCCCAGAGGCTGGTTTCGAGTCCTCTGTTACAGTCTTGCAGCGCTGGCGAGTTTCCTTGTTCCAGTTATTAGGGCTCTTGAGAGCTGGGCCACATGTCTTTTGCTCACCTTGCATCTGGGAGCCCGGCTACCAGATTGGGTAGTTTGCTGCAGACATGCCTACTATCACTTCAAACTCAACAAAATGCAAGTTACATTTTGTTCAATGGCAGGTGTCTACCTTACAATGACCTAATGACCTCACCATACTCATCCTGGGTCAGGATCGCCCACATACTGTCTGTCAAATCATCTTCCTCCTTCCCTGTCTTTCTCAGTCCCCCCCATGTACACAGGAGCAGCAGCTCTGACAGCCTCTGCTTGATTGTCCTTCCAAGAACCTCTTGGCCTCCAGCGTTGTTACCTCTGAGGTCCGCTGCGCAGCAATGCTAACTCCCTGGCAAGCCTGCCGGATCCTCTCTGAGCCCAACCAGGTAATTATTCAAATGCTCTGAATGTTGCTGGTCTATAGACCTATCATCATCACACACGTCTATTCAGGCATCTATCTCCCCTTCAATTCATGTACTCATTAAAAAAAGAAATCATGAGCTAATTAACAGGAGATAGGTTGGAGTTTGGAAAAAAGATGTTAAGAAATCATTATGTATGTAAAGGCTGAGGAGGCTGTTGGGTGGTGCAGAACGTGGCAGAAAGAAGGCTCTCAGCCCTTCTCCGATTCACGGGAGGTGGAAACAGGAGCAGAGGAAAGCACACAGTCAGGGGCTCTCGTCAGACGCGTCCAGTTGCCAGGAGGCCTGGAGTGTGCATTTACCCGGTAGCCCAGGGCCTGTGCGCTGTCGCTTTTCACAGGGAGGGGCTCCTCTGGCCTCCTGAACGCAATCCTGCAGATAAAACGCGTGCTGTGCCCGCTGGTCCTCAGGCAGGGCCCCTCCCGAGAGTGCAGGCAGGACGGACAGAGATAGCGGGCGGCAGGGCCCCTCCGAGCGAGCGCGGACAGGAGGGAGACGGCACGGCCTGCGCGGGGCGGACGGGCATGGCCGCGGGGTCGGCAGGGCAGCGCCTGCGGGAGGAGGCGCGGTGCCCCGTGTGCCTGGACTTCCTGCAGGACCCGGTCAGCGTGGACTGCGGTCACAGCTTCTGCCTGCGCTGCATCTCCGAGTTCTGCGACAGGGCGGACGGCGAGCAGGGCGGCCTCTTCGCCTGCCCGCAGTGCCGCGGCCCCTTCCGGCGGGAGGGCTTCCGCCCCAACCGGCAGCTGGCCAGCCTGGTGGACGGCCTGCGGCAGCTGGGACCCGGCTCGAGCCCCGCGGGGCCGCAGTGCGCGCAGCACGGCCAGGAGCTCAGCCTCTTCTGCGAGGAGGACCAGGCGGCGCTGTGCTGGGCGTGCGACTCGGGCCCCGAGCACAGGGGCCACCGCACGGCGCCGCTGCAGGAGGCCGCCCAGCGCCACCAGGTGAGCGGTGCTCGCGGCGCACCTGCCGGAAGGCCAGGTCAGGAAGGGCCCTCGGACCCCGGCAGGCCCAGCGGAAGCGTCCAGGGACCTGCCCAGGGACATGGCCTGGCGCCAGCGCCTGCTCCCAAGGACTTCGTGTCTGCCCCAGCGCCACCTCCCCGCCCCTGGCACTCGGCCCCGCGCCCCCATCGCCCTTGCCCTCACTCCCCCCTCTCCCCAACCTCCGCACGGCCCTGGCATTCTCCCTGTGAGATGAGTCCCCCTCCCACAGCACGCACTCAGGTTGGGAAGGGGGTCCCTGCCTTTGCTCCATGGTACCCCCTCTGCGACCCTTGCTAAGGAGCACAGACGCACGCCGCGGTACAGGGTCTCTCGCCCACATAGCCCTCCCACGTCCTGTACTTTCCTCTGCTCCTTTCCGATGCTGGGAGTCTGGGCCCCACAGTTAGAGCTCTGGTGTCCACTTGCTGCTTGGTTACAGGTGTGCATTTTTATGGAAAACCTTCCTAAAAACTACCATTGGCACAACGCCTTCTTTTACATAGTGTTTACCTTGCCTTATCAACACTGTTACCAGCACAATCCTGGGGTTCGAGTATTAGTTAAATAGCGCCTGAATGGGCACAGGGCTCTACAATAGGAATCCAGGAGCTAAGGGCACAAGCAGGTCTTTATTCAACTCATATTCGGGGACTGAGGATGTGAGCACCTTAATGAAGAGGTGCCTCCTGTAGGAATACTTGCCCCCCCCCCCCAAAAAAGGGTCATCTGTGAAACTCTATACATAGAATTCTCCTTCCTAGTGCTCCTCAAAAGTTCCTGGACATAATCGGAACACATTTAAATTCCTGACATCAGGAACAGCTACTAGCAAAAGGAGATATTGACATGTTTATCTGAAATACCATCACGATGAAATGAATTAAAGTACAAACTTTCTTTTATTTTTAAAACATAGTTTTAAATAAAGATTTGGGGTGTTTATCCCCTCAACTTCCCTCTGGACTTACCTAGAAATACCTCTCTGAGTTTTCTTTTTGGTTTTGGTTGCCACCTACAAAACTCGGATGCCAGCTATTTTCCAACCAGACTTTTGCAGAATGTTTCTGACTTCTTTACATCCAGAAAGCACCGTACAGAGCATGGCTAGTGTAATATTCCAGAGAAGTTTTCTATATTTCAGTAGTCTTTCAATTAAGTGCCAAATAAACATCTTCTGAGCATCTTGGCCTATCAGTCTCAACTTGTTAGGGCTCCATGTTCTCTTTCTACAGTTGTCTTCTTCACCAGCCAAGATGCAGCAACACTAGCCTAGTCACTGTTGTCCCAAGCACACCAGGCCTTAGGCACCTCCTTGCTTTCGCTCACAATTTCTTCCACGGGAGGGAGCTTTTCTCCATCTACGTGTTTCTATTCCTTTCAAAAGCTAAAACGAATGCCATTTCGGTCGTGTTAAATCCTTCATTAATCCTACTGCGTTTTACCAGCATTACTTCATTATTATTATTTTTTAGAAATAACTGGTGTGTAGGACTTATTAATGACTTTGGCATGAGTTATGTTATGAGGCGTATTGAATGACTTTGGGTAGAGTTTTAAAATTTGTGTGTAGGTGTATCTTTGTGTGTGTTCTCTGCAAATAAAATAAGTGTTTACCTCTAGCAGGGGCTAGGGTTGAAAGGAGATTTAGTTTTCATTAAATTTTTTTCACTCCTTGTGAGATTTACAACATTCTCTATTTCTTTTTCATTGAATAAATACCAACTTATATGGTTTCTTGTTGCCTAATAATAATAAACACTTTTCTGATTCCAAAGTAGTTAATAATTTTTGGAAGATAACATGTACAGATTTAGGAATAACAGTATTGCTCAACAGGCACTAATAGGTAAGGTTTTTTAATCTATTGAATGTTTTTACTGATACTGCCTAGTTTTTATATATTCTTTAAAGCACATTTTACAAAATTGGTATCACATTACATAAAATATACTTATTTTAATTAACTTTATAATTTTGAGTATTTCTTGTTATTAAGCCCCTTATTTTAATTTTATCCTGTTAATGTAAAATACATTTTTCTTACCTCCTACTCTTAATATTTTGGTTAGTTGTGGTTTTACTATTTCAAATATGCCATAATGAACATACTTTTAGATACACCTTTGATTATGTCTCACGTTAACAAAGTGTATTTATATTTCATTTCGTTATAATGAGGTTGGACATATTGCTATGCTCACAAGGCCTGTTTTAGGTGATCTTTGTAGTGCCTGACACACCTCGTCGGGATAGATGCTGAATGAGGGCATCTTAATGGTCTCAGCATATCTTCCCAAACAGGTAAAGCTCCAGATGGCCCTGGAGCTTGTGAGGAAAGAGATGGAGGAGGCCTTGACTCAGGAGGCCAACGTGGGGAAGAAAACGGTCATTTGGAAGGTAGGAGAATATTGTGACTTCAGAAGGCTTGCATGTTTGAAGGATACACATTTGGGTCGTTAAAGTATTCTTCCCTGCTCCAGCGCGTTTGTTACAGCTGCGCCCTTCTTATCTATAACCCCCACCTGAATCATAAACAGTTTTGCTGATCTGGCTGTCACTGTATCTCACTGCTGCATCCCTGGAACGCCGAGCAGAGTCCAGTTCTACCACTACGAGGTTGAAGATTGCATTTGCTGGATGAATGAATAATAAACATTTCATAGCATATTTTTTTATATATATTTTATTGATTTTTTACAGAGAGGAAGGGAAAGGGATAGAGAGTTAGAAACATCGATGAGAGAGAAACATCGATCAGCTGCCTCTTGCACACCCCCTACTGGGGATGTGCCCGCAACCAAGGTACATGCCCTTGACTGGAATCGAACCTCGGACCCTTCAGTCTGCAGGCTCTTAGGATATCCTCTGAGCCAAACCGGTCAGGGCTCATAGCATTGATATAGCTGAAACACAGCTAGAGGAGATCCATCATACATACAGCAGGGTCATTTGAACTTTCAGCCTCCTTTTTACATTTGAGTTTTTTATTGTTGACACTATTGCAGATGTCCCCCATCACCCCCTTTGCCCCCCACCCCCGGCAGCCTCCACTCCTCCCCTCCCCCCCCCCCCCCCGTGTCCCCTTCCCTTGGCCTTCATCACACTATTGTCTGTGTCCATGGGCTATACATATATGGTATGTTCTTTAGCTAATCCCTTCACCTTCTTTATCCAGTGCACCCCAACCCCTCCCCTCTAACATTTGTCAGTCTGTTTAATGTATCCATGCTTCCGGTTCTATTTTGTTCGTCAGTTTATTTTGTTCATTAGATTTCACATACTAATATAAGTGAGATCATATGGTCTTTGACTTTCTATGATTGGCTTATTTCATTTAGCATAATACTTTCCAGGTTGAGCCATGCTTCTTTTTTACAGCTTTTTTTTATCCCCTCATCTGCTGATGGGAACTTGGGCCATTTCCAGATCTTGGCTATTGTAAATAATGCTGCCCTGAGCAGAGGTGCATACGTTCTTTCTGATGGGTGTGTTAGGATTCTTAGGATATTCCCAGAGGGGGGATCACTGGGTCAAATGGAAGTTGCATTTTAAATTTTTTGAGGAGACTCCATACTGTTTTCCACAGTCCATACTCCCACATACAGTGCCCTAGGGTTCCCTTTTCTCCACATCCTCACCAGCACTTGTTGTTTGTTGACATTGTAAAAGGTTTGAGGTGATACCTCACTGAAGTTTTTATTTGCATCTCTCTGATGATTAGTGATGTTGAGCATTTTTTTTCCATATGTCTATTTGCCATCTGTATGTCCTCTTTAGAGAAGTTTCTATTCAGATCCTTTGCTCATTTTTACTATAAAATTGGATTGTTTGTCTTCCAGTGTTGATTTGTGTAAGTTCTTTATATATTTTGGAGATTAACGCCTTATCAGATATATCATTGGCAAATATCTTCTCAAATACAGTGGGTTCTCTTTTCATTTTGTTGATGGTTTCTTTTACTGTGGGGAAGCTTTTTAGTTGTTTGTAGTCCCATTTGTTTATTTTTTCCTGAGGTTTCCTTATTCTCAGAGACAATATATTGCTGCGAGAGATGTCTGAGATTTGACCGCCTATGTTTTCTACTAGGATCTTATGGTTCATGACTTACATTGAAATCTTTTATCCATTTTGAGTTTATTCTGGTGTATGGTGTAAGTTAGTGGTCTAGTTCCTTCCTTCCTTCCTTCCTTCCTTCCTTCCTTCCTTCCTTCCTTCCTTCCTTCCTTCCTTCCTTCTTCCCTCCCCTCCCCTCCCTTCCCCTCCCCTCCCCTCCCCTCCCCTCCCCTCCCTTCTCTTTACCTTCCCTTCCCTTCTTTGCATGTACTTGTCCAATTTTCCCAACACCATTTATTGAAGAGACTGTCTTTAGTCCATTGTACGTCCTTACCTCCTTTGTCACATACTAAATGTGACGATTAAAGTATGGGTGTATTTCTGGGGTCTCTGTCCTGTTCCATTGATCTATATGCCTGTTCTTATGCCAGTACCAGGCTGTTTTGATTACAATGGCCTTGTAGCATAGTTTGCAATTTGGTATTGTGATACCTCCAACTTTCTTCTTCTTTCTCAAGATGACTGCAGCTATTCAGTGTCTTTTGGTTCCATATAGATTTTGGAATTTTTTTTTTTATCTTGAAATATGCCATTGATATTTTAATAGGAATTGAGTTGAACTTATATATTGCTTTGGGTAGTATGGCCTTTTTAATTATGTTAATTCTTCCAATCCATGAACATGGTATGCATCCACTTATTTGTATCTTGCTTAATTTCTTTCTTCACTGTTCTATAGTTTTCTGAGTACAGGTCTTTTATCTCCTTGGTTAAATTTATTCCTAGGTACCCTATTTTTTTGTGTTTGTTACGATAGTAGATGGGCTTGTTTTCTTAGTTTCTCTTCCTGATAGTTCATTATTGGTGTGTGTCTTTTGTTCTGAGGTGAGTTAGGGGTACCAGGGAAAGCACCTTGTAGATAGCATATAGTTGGGTCATGCTTTCTTATTCATTCAGCTATCTTGTGTCTTTTGGTTGGAACATTTAATCCATTTACATTTAAGGTTATTATTGATAGGTACTTATTTATTGCCATTTTTATTCTGTATGCCCATGTTCTTCTCGCTCTCTCTATTTCTTCTTTCTTATAATAGTCCCCTTAGCATTTCTTGCAATGCAGTGCTGGTTTGGTGATAATGTACTCCTTTAGACTTTTTTTTTTTTTGGTCTGGGAAGCTCTTTGTTTCATCTTCAATTGTGAATGATAGCCTTGCTGGATAGAGTAGTCTTGGTTTTAGATTCTTTCTCTTCATTACTTTAAATCAAGGGTCCTCAAACTACGGCCTGTGGGCCACATGCGGCCTGTCGAGGACATTTATCCGGCCCGCCGGGTGCCGCTGCCTGTCCTGCTTAGCAGCCGACTCATCCCAGGCCCGCAGTGCACATAGGAATTTGTTCATAGTGGTTTTTTTTAAACTATAGTCCGGCCCTCCAATGGTCTGAGGGACAGTGAACTGGCCCCATGTTTAAAAAGTTTGAGGACCCCTGCTTTAAATACTTCATGCCATTCCCTTCTAGCTTGTAGTGTTTCAGTTGAGAAATCAGCTATAGCCTTATGGGAGCTCTCTAGTAGGTAACTGACTCTCTCTCTCTCTTGTTGCCCTTAAAATTCATTGTCTTTAAAGTTCGCTATTTTAATTATGATGTGTCTTGCTGTGGGTCTCTTGTGTTCCTTTTTATTGGTCTCATTGTGCTTCCTGAACTTATGGGACTTTTTCCTCCTCCAGGTTAGGGAAATTTTCTGTCAGTATTTTATCAAACAAGTTCTCTAGCCCTTGCTCACTTTCTTCTTTCCTTGGTACCCCTATGATGTGGATTTTGCTGCAGTTTGTGTTGTCCCTCAGTTCCCTTAAACTGTCCTCTTGCTTTTTTAAGTATTTTTCTTTTTGCTGCTCTAATTGAATGATTTTTTTTTCTACCTTGATTTCTAATTCACTAATTCAATCCTCAGGTTCTTCTAACCTACTGTTAATTCCTTCCAGGCTACTCATTATTTCAGCTATGTCATTCTTCATTTCTGACTCTTTCCTATTCATAGTTTCTATGTCATTTTTCATACTGATGTTGTTCGCACTAAGTTTCTTGTAGTTCTCATTAAGTTCCTTGTAGTTCTCACTACGTTGTTTGAACATCCTTATAACCATTACTTTTAACTCTGTATCTGATAAATTGCTTGCCTCCATTTCATTTAGCCCTTTTTCTGGAGATTCCTCCTATTCTTTCATTTGTGGCCAGTGACTTTGTTTCCCTACTTGGTATGCTTCTTTGTATTGGATAAGACTGCTGTACCTCCCTGTCTTGGATGGATGGCCTTCTTGTCAGACACAGTGTAGTAGTCTCCTTGATCTTACGATGTGGGTGCTCTTGGAATGTCCCTTGTGTTGGTTATATGGGCCATACTGTTGCATTTGGGTCTTTAAAAAAATTTAAATCTTTATTATTGAAAAAATTACATATGTCCCCTTTATTCCCCAATAGACCCCTTCTAGCCTCCTGTCCCCCTGCCACAGGCCTTCCACACCCTATTGTCCGTGTCCATGGGTTATGCATATATATATGCATATAAGTTATTTGGTTGATCTTTTCTCATCCACCCTCCCTCCCCACCTTCCCTCAGAGATTCCGCACTCTGTTCCATGCTTCCGTGTCTCTGGATCCACTCCATTCATTAGTTTGTTTTGTTAATTAGATTCCACATATGAATGAAATCATGTGATACTTGTCTTTTTCTGACTGGCTTATTTCACTTAGCATAATACTCTCCAGGTCCCTCCATGCTGTCTCAAAGGGAAGAGATCCTATTTTATTTTGCTGCTGCATAGTATTCTATGGTATAAATGTACCATAGCTTTTTTATCCTCTCATCTACTGATGGGCACTTGGGCTGTTTCCAGATCTTAGTTATTGTAAATTGTGCTGCTATGAACATAGGGGTGCATACATTCTTTCTGATTGGTGTTTTGGGTTTCTTAGGATATATTCCTAGAAATGGGATCCCTGGGTCAGATGGAAGTTCCATATTTAACTTTTTGAGGAAATTCCATTCTGTTTTTCACAGTGCCTGTACCAATCTGCATTCCCACCAGCAGTGTACTAGGGTTCCCTTTTTCTCACATCCTTGCCAGCACTTGTCATTTGTTGATTTGTTGATGGTAGACATTCTGATAGGTGTGAAGTGATAACTCATTGTCATTTTAATTTACATCTCTCTGATGATCAGTATCTTTGAGCATTTTTTCACATGTCTCTTGGCCATCTTTATGTCTGCTTTGGAGAAGTGTCTGTTGCCGCAACCTTTGAGGCGGGGTTCAGGATCTGAAGGAGGGGCCGATGCACAAATGAAAATGCTATACAAGAAATATGAATTTAGAAGGCATGGGGGGTCAGGTGGAGACCTCTCTCTTGAAGAGGTACCCCAACTTCTGGCTGGTCCGCTTTTTATTTACTTGAATACACATTTACCCTCTAGCAATGAGTACAGGCAGATCAAAGGTAAAGTTTGGTAAACAGCTATGGATTATCAGGTTAGGAAATTGCCTTGAGCCATTGAGCCCACAGCAGGGCAGTATTGTGCTGATTTTCAGCCCTGCTAAATATCAAAGTCCATTGGCCTTCCAAAGGGTCTTTTTGCATTAATATGCTAACTACTGTTTGCTTTAGCCTCCAGTAGACTATTTAGGTCCTTTGCCCATTTTTTAATTGGATTGTTTGTTTTGTTAAGTTGTATGGCTTCCCCATATATTTTGGAGATTAACCCTTTATCAGATGGTATCATTGCCAAATATGTTCTGCCATACAGTGGGCTCCCTTTTCATTTTGTTGATGGTTTCTTTTGCTGTTCAGCAGCTTTTTATTTTGATATAGTCCCATTTGTTTGTTTTCTCCTTAGTTTCCTTTGCCCTAGGACAGTGGTCGGCAAACTCATTAGTCAACAGAGCCAAATATCAACAGTACAAAGATTGAAATTTCTTTTGAGAGCCAAATTTTTTAAACTTATTCTTCTACCGCCACTTCTTCAAAATAGACTCATCCAGGCCATGGTATTTTGTGGAAGAGCCACACTCAAGGGGCCAAAGAGACGCATGTAGCTCGCAAGCCACAGTTTGCTGACCACTGCCCTACGAGATATATTCGTAAACATTGTTATGAGAGATGTTTGAGATTTTGCTGCCTATGGTTTCTTCTAGGATGGTTTCACAACTTACATTTAAGTCTTTTATCCATTTTGAGTTTATTTTTGTGTATGATGTTAAGATGGTGGTCAAGTTTCATTTCTTTGCATGTACCTGTCTAATTTTCCCAATACCATTTATTGAAGAAACTGTCTTGACTCCATTGTATGTTCTTGCCTTCTTTGTCAAATATTAATTGAGCTTAATGGCTTGGGTTGATTTCTGGGATCTCTATTCTGTTCCATTGATCTATATGCCTGTTCTTGTGCCAGTACCAGGCTGTTTTGAGTAGAGTAGCTTTATAGTATAACTTGATATCTGATAATTTGTTATTTTCAATCCTGAACTGACTGCAGACTTACAAAATTAGAAACTCCATATCAAGATCTTGGTCCTGCATTTAAAAAAATATACACTGGTTATTCTAAAGTAGAGATGATGCTAAGATTCCTGTTCTAAGCCAAGTAAATTTGCATGATCTTTATTATTGAGAATATACCCATGTGAGCCAAATGCAACAAGCACAGGTTTGATAAGATGAACTGTAAATTCTACAAAACCCTTTTCCTTCCTATGTTTGTAGACATAATTGTAGTACTGAAAATGATAATATGAGGGGAAGATGCATTGCAGCTGAACCCCTTCTCACCACACCATCCCTCATGCTCCACTCCTCATAGCATCCAGCATCTGGAGCAATTGCTTGAGTTGTACTTCCAGATCAGATTATCAAATTCAGAGTTGGTTCATTTAACTAGGTGAGTATTATATGAACCTAGTCATTTACAAAGAGGTATATGGAAATAGAGATGGGAAATTGGAGAGAGGAGTTGAATTCTATGGGAGTTGAGGAAAACTATTATTAATTTTTTAAAGATGATATTTTATGCTCTTTAAACAAACCAAGATGTGATCATGTTTAAATATGGACCAGAGAATGTAAAATGTGGAGAGACTGTGGGAGAATTATTTGCCTGTTGCACTCAGTTTAGATATAATGCTGCTGTATCAAATATGTTTCTTAGGTCTATTAAAAAATGAAGGCGGTGAGATTTGAGTAGAAATCAAAATCCCTGAGGTTAAGTCTGCAGTCAGTGGCCTGAGGACTGCTTAGCTCTTTCTGGACTCTGCAGAGAGCGCTGGCCCCAGGGTTCCAGATGTGGAACTGAGAAGATAATCCAGGTTCTCTAATCTCTAAGCCTTTCCTTGTTCACATCTATAAACCCAGGTCTCTGATCTCTTTTCATGATCCCGCTGTTTCTGCGCATGGCTCCTTCTAGTGATCCCTCTAATAGTAAATTTCAACTGGTCTGTTAGTGCGTTTCCTCGATAATTTAATATCCATTTAATTCTAATACCCGTACTCCTCTTTCCCCACATTTTGTATCCCTTGCTGAAACTGGAATATAAAAGTGCATTGTCCCCAAGACATAAGCCATGCCTTCCTTAAACTCGCAGCTTGAAAGCTCCATCAAGTCAGGTGTCATGCGTGTTTTAAAATTAGCCAGTGCGTGCCCAGAGTGGGGGAGCTGCGCTCACACAGGCCTTTCCCAGCCTCACTGCCTCAGGAAGGCAGCACCAGGCGCTGTGCCCCGCCCTGGTGATGGAAGTCACCTCTTCTTGCAGGAGAAAGTGGAAACGCAGAGGCAACGCTTCAGGCTGGAGTTCGAGAAGTACCGTGGCTTCCTGGCCCAGGAGGAGCAGCTGCAGCTGCGGCGGCTGGAGCAGGAGGAGCGCGCCACGCTGCAGAGACTGCGCGAAGGCCAGCGGCAGCTGGCGCAGCGCGGCAGGGCCCTGAGGGAGCTGGCGCAAGAGCTGGAGGACCGCTGCCGGCTCCCGGCCTTGGATCTGCTAGAGGTGAGGTCCCAGAGGGCTGCAGCGCTCACAGCCCCGCGGAAAGGACACCCTAGAGCTCACCAGAAGCGCATGAGAACCAGGGGATCCTCCAAGAATCTTATAAAATAGTTCACATCGAAGAGAAAAACCTAAATATTTTTTTAAAATTAATTTTATCACTTATGTAACATTAAACAGAAGAAGGACAGCATACACTATGTTGGCCTAAAACACTTCTTTTGTTTTGTTTTTAATTTACTTTTTAATTAATTTTTAAAAAGGAAAGATACTGGGGAGCTAGCAATGCTACAGAAACAGGGTTAGAGGCCTAACTAGAGAAAGACGCTGGTATTGGCAGAGAGATATTGAAGAGCTGTGAGCTTAAGGTCTGAGATTTAAAGAGAGTAGACTAGGCAGTGGTCCCCTCCCAGGCCCTGCTTGAGGTCTGCTTCAGTTCATTCCAGAAGGAAGGAGAAGGGCAGAGAGGTAGGGAGCTTCTTAGCAAAGCCAGCTTCAGCTTGGTAACCTCACCCACCTGCCACTTAAGGAGTTCCAGGTTAATAGTTTAAAAACAGGTGGCACCCAGACTGTCATTCAGGAGAAGGGAACTCATTCCTGGTTTCCAGAAACTCCTATTTCAGATCTGAGAGTGTCCAGGGCTTCAGCTGAGCTCCTCCGGCCAACCAGTAGTTACTTGGTCAGTCCTGCTGCCTTGACCCCATCTCCAGGAGGGGCTACAGTCTGAGGAAGTAGAGGGAGTCCAGCCCCCAAGTCTTTTGAGGCACTATCAGGCTGATAAGGAAAAAGGGGGCCTTGAGGACACTGGTTCTCGCAGGATCTGGTGGAGGCAGCATCCCTTCTGGGCTGGGCACAGAGTGGAGACTTCAGACAGCAAAAACATTCCTGTCGGAGCTACAAGCCCCTAGAATTGCTCCATGGCCTGTCTCGGTTTCCCTTGGATCTCATCTGCTCCTGAACAGCACCTGTCATGGCAAGTCATCTCTGGCCCCCATCTCCCCAGAGCCAATGTGAGTCAGGTGGACGAAATTCATTCGTTCCCCAATCATGGTCCGATTGATCCATCTCCTCTTCTTCTTTGGCTGGGGTTTCTCTACCACACAGCAGCCCAGTTTGTGCCAAAATTTACTCATGTTCCCTGATGGTTCCAGTTTCACTCTGCTGCCAGAGGCCCCAGAGGGCTCTTGCTCTGGTGCCTTGCACCCACTCCTCACTCCCTGCAGGTGTCACAACAACCTGGGTTCACTCAGCAAGTCGGGGCTAGAGAAAGGAGAGTCCTCAGAACCTTAGCTGAGCAGTAAAGGCCAGTGTCTCAGACCCTGAGAAACCAGCAGGGCCAGGGAGTGAGGTGGGCAGGCAGGCACACGGTTCTCTTCCTCAGGCTTGGAACCCTGCTCTGCTCCGGCATCGAGGTGCCTGGCTAGAGCTTGTTGGGGGTCTCCCGCTCTGTGCCCGCCAGTGTGGGGTCCCGGACTCGCTCCTCGGTGCGGTGGGGAGCCGAGGGCCTAAAACACTTCTTAAAACCTCACAATCTGCCCTAACTGGTTTGGCTCAGTGGATAGAGTATCGGCCTGCGGACTGAAAGGTCCCAGGTTCGATCCCGGTCAGGGACATGTACCTTGGTTGCAGGCACATCCCCAGTAGGAGGTGTGCAGGAGGCAGCTGATCAATGTTTCTCTCTCATCGATGTTTCTAACTCTCTATCCCTCTCCCTTCCTCTCTGTAAAAAATCAATAAAATATATTAAAGCAAACAACAAAAAAACACAACTGACAATCTGTCAATGACTATATTGCTGTATTCAGTGATGGCCAATTCAGAAAGTCTTTGGTAACCTGTCTCGGGCATTAGCCAAGCATATAAATCAATTTTAAGTTGTCCAGATTGGGATTTTCACATTAAAATTTAAGGCCAACAGCTGCATCGCATGCCCGTTCCAGGACCAGTGCAAGTGCAGAGCTTGGTGCAGTTTGCTCAGATGCTGTGTGGTATTGAGACGGACATGTTCACTTTATCTTCCATGAAAGCGTTAATCCTGGGTAATCGGAAATGCTGTCCTGGATGCATGCATGTCATCTGATTGAACCACTGTGATAGAAGGTTCCCAGGCAGACTTTATTCTCTGAGCCCCATTGACTTACTCAGAGGTTTCTAAACTAAGTGATTCATATCCTCATACAAGGATGGTGACTTAGCACAGTGGAGGTCGTTAAATGAAGAATTTACAAAGCATTTATATTTAATTTTATCCATTTTGTCTTTCAAATATCTCTATGTAAAAATTATTGTTGTTTATTGTTATTGTTGCTATACCTATTTCCTTGTGAGCAAACTGAAGGTCAGAAAGGATTTTTTAATTTAAATTTTAAACAGTAGGTAAACACAAGAACGTCAGCATTTTTTAAAAATCCTCACCTGAGGATATTTTTTTATTGCTGTGTGTGAGAGAGAAAGAGAGGAGAGAGGAGAGAGGAGAGAGGAGAGAGGAGAGAGAGAGAGAGAGAGAGAGAGAGAGAGAGAGAGAGAGAGAAAACAAAACATCGATGTGAGAGAGTTGCTTCCCCTACAGCCCAAGCAGGGATCAAACCTGCAACCCGGATAGGTGCCCTGACTGGGAATTGAACCTGCCGCCTTTCAGTGTACAGGACAACACTCAACCACCTGAGCCACACCAGCCAGGGCAGAACTGTAGCATTTTATTTTTTATTTTTATTTTTTTCTATATATTTTATTGATTTTTTACAGAGAGGAAGTGAGAGGGATAGAGCAGTGGTCGGCAAACTGCGGCTCGCGAGCCACATGCGGCTCTTTGGCAACTTGAGTGTGGCTCTTCCACAAAATACCATGGCCTGGGCGAGTCTATTTTGAAGAAGTGGCGGTAGAAGAAGTTTAAGTTTAAAAAATTTGGCTCTCAAAAGAAATTTCAATCATTGTACTGTTGATATTTGGTTCTGTTGACTATTCAGTTTGCCGACCGCTGGATAGAGAGTTAGAAACATCGATGAGAGAGAAACATCGATCAGCTGCCACCTGCACAACCCCCACTGGGGATGTGCCTGCAACCAAGGTACATGCCCTTGACCGGAATCGAACCTGGGACCCCTTCAGTCCACAGGTAGACGCTCCATCCACTGAGCCAAACTGGTCAGGGCAGAACTGTAGCATTTTAAATAACATTCATTGTCTTATCATATCTCAAAATACAACTTATTTAAAATGAGCTTTCATTAGCACCAAATAAATGTTAAAATGATTTATAATACAAATCTTAAGAGGATGTATTCAAATAATTTTTTATTTTCATCCTCACCTTTCCCTTTTCCCCCCAGCATCAGTAAACTACATCCAATGGTCAAGAACAAGGTCTGCCATAAATATAAACTCTATCATTTCCTACTTATAAAAATTAATCTGATAGGTGAACATTTTTAGAGGGAGAGGAGAAATGTATGCAGTTGATTTATTTAATAATGTACTTGGCGATAAAATGGTGTCTTTATCCACTTAGGGAACCTGTTCACATAAGAGTCCATTGAAATGAGGAATTTGGGGTTTTCTTTCAGAGACATTGAGAGTAACGTTTCATGTCTGTACCTTTCACTTTCTCAAACACATTCTGCAGATATTTAAGATGTTTTTTATTAACAACTTTAATGTTGACTTTATTGCGGGTGTTCTCCTTCCCCCCTTTCCCACATACATTTGTGGCAGGATGTAACTCTTTATTAAAATATCCAAATGTCAGAGTTATCAATTTGGAAAATAGTTAAATTGATAGATATCATAGGAATTAACTTAAACTTTGTATATTCTATTCTCATAGAGGGAAACTGATTATATTATTTGAAATTCATGAGAAAACTCAACAACAGCCTATTTTTGTTTTTTATTAAGAGAGAGTCATGTCTTCTATACTTTATCTTAGTAATAGTTAGTGATTTCCAATAGTTCCTAAAGAGATGTTCATGGTTTGTCCCCATTTTGTCAGAAGCAGTTCTGATATCGAACTCACACTTGCTTGTATTTCTCTTTTATTTCCAGGGGGTGAGAGGAACCTTGAGCCGGTATGTTTACTTTCTGAAGCAGAGCATGGGTTGGGAGGTGCCAAGGAGGTTGGTGGATGTTGAAAACTGTGGGTTCTGTGCTCTTCTCAGAAGTAAGAGTGTCACACAGCTGGAACCGGAGACCATCCCCCTGGAGCTGAAGACCATGTGTCGAATCCCTGGGATGAGAGAAATGTTGAGGAAATTCCAAGGTGGGTTGCACCTTAGAGCTTGGAGGACAGTGGTGTTTGGGGTCTGGCTGCTTACTAGAGCAGTCAGGGACAGTAACAAGCAGAACCCAAAGTTTCGTGACTAAAGTCAGCACAGGTTTATTTTGAGGTCATGTTATTGGTTTATTACTGGACTGTGGAGGGTTTGGTTTCACATCATCTTGTTCTGGAGCCCTTGCAGACAGAGCCCACCTCCTTCATATTGCTGGTAGCCATGGGGAGGGCGAGGTTATGGTGAACCAGGCACTGCTCCTGAAGGTACACATGCTGAGGTGGTGCACATGGCTTCCCCGATGATGTTATTAATGAAAATGTGTCCCATGGCAATGCCAGACTGTAAGGGGATGGGAGACAGCACCGTGCCCAGAGGCAAGAGGATGGGGATGTGGATGAACAGTCTTGATGCCAATATAAGCTGATTTGGTTAGAATAGTGGGCTCAAGTAGCTGTGACAGGAGTAACATTAGTTCTAATAAATCTGCATTTTCTTGTTTATAAAATGCTAAAACAGTATAATTTGAAGGACTAGATGAAACATATTTGAAAACAGAAAAAAAAAACACATCAATATAAAAGCATTGCAGCGTATCCTGTATAATAAAAACTTAATATGCTAAGTGTCCGGTCGTCCGGTCATCCATTCAACCAATCAAAGTGTAATATGCTGATGATATGCTAAGGCTTCTCAACTGCTCACTATGATGTGCACTGACCACCAGGGAGCAGACAATCGACCAGTCGACCACTCGCTATGATGTGCATTGACCACCAGGGGCCAGCCAGTCGACTGGTCGACCAGTCGCTATGACGTGCACTGACCACCAGGGGGCAGATGCTCCAACTGGTACATTAGCTTGCTGCTGGGGTCCAGCCAATCGGAACTGAGCCAGATGGGCCGGACATGCCCTGGAGCCCTCCTGCAGTCACTCCCCAACTGGCCAACCTCCCACATCCCTTCCTGGTCCTGATCATGCACCGGTGGGATCCCTCAGCCTGGCCTGCGCCCTCTTGCAATCCAGGGCCCCTCGGGTGATATCAGAGAGCCGGTTTCTGCCCAATCCCACTCAACACAGGAGCTGCCCCCTGGTGGTTAGTGCGCTCTCAGCCAGAAGCCATCAGTCGGATATCCCCTGAGGGCTCCCGGACTGCAAGAGGGCACAGGCTGGGCTGAGGAACACCCCCACCTCAGTGCAAGGATTTTGTGCACCGAACCTCTAGTCAAATAATAAGTTTGGCTTATTTTATTATCTGTCAACTTGATGTGTTGCTTAAATTAGAGAATTAATAAAGTAAAAAATATTTAGTCAATTATTTTTAGGTAAGAATAACTGTAGTGTCATAAATTAGTTGGTTTGGCCTGATTATGTTATTATTTACAACAATAGAGATTCAATTTTTATTTTTTAAAAATCCTCACCCAAGTGAGGATATTTTTTCCATTGACTTTTAGAAAGTGGAAGAGAGGGAGAGGGAGAGAGAGAGAGAAAGGAGAGAGAAAAACATTGATGTGAAAGAGACACATTGATTGGTTGCCTCCTGCTCACACCCTGACTGGGGCTGGGGATTGAACCAGCAACCGTGTAACTGGGGTATGTGCCCTTGAACCCAAGACATGTTGGTCTGAGGGCTGGCACCCTAACCACTGGCCAGGGCCAGATTCAATTTTTTAATTTTTTTAAGAAATACAACTTATACCAATAATAAAAATGCATTATGACTATATAGTGGTTTCACTACTTAATGGGAAACAGCCTTGTCCCATAGTGATCGCTGGGGAGGAGGTGGGGTGGGGAGAGATAGAGGAGGGTATAGGGGAGATAAATGGTGATGGACTGAGATTTGACTTGGGGTGGTGAACACACAATATAGTGTACAGATGATGTGTTGTAGAATTGTTGCACCTGAAGCCTGTATAATTTTGTTAACCAGTGTCACCCAATATATTCAATAAAGAGGGAAAAAAAAGGCATAGATATTACTGGATCATAGGAAATAGAACATATTATTAAATGAAGGAAGAAGACTATAAAAATATAAAATCATATAAAATTAATTCCATTTATGCAAAATACATATACATAGAAATATAATAATGCTTATCTATGAGAGATGGGATTTATTGTGATTTTTACTTTATTCTTTATATTTTTAATATTATTTGAAATTTTTATAATAAAAAATGAAGCTAAGTTATACTCCAAACCCGCCACCCTCCCAACAACCGCAATCCCCTCTTTAGCAGTGACGTTCAATGATTTAACCCATGTTCTGATAGGCAGATTTATATATATCAACTGCATAAATTCTTACAATCATCATACTCTCAGAATTTATGTCCTCATATTCCCAATGCTATTTACGGACTGAAGTGATCAATTAATCAGTTCAACAAATATGCCAGCCACTTTTCTAAGCATTGAAATATGTCAGTGAACAACAAAAATGCTACAAATCCCAGCTTCATGTTGCTAATATTACTTAAATTTTTCAATATACAGGAAATGTTAAAAGATGATACAGAATATTGAAAACAAGGAGAAAGTAAGGGTGACCAGAAGTTCTGGGGGTAGGGCATCTACTTTTGAATTTTGTGATGGAGGAAGGCCTGACCCAGTAGGGAATAACTCGGCTAACATCTGATCTAGAGGCGAGCCTTCCAGAGAAGGAAATATGATAGATGTCTTTTAGGACCTGTGAGGAGGCCTGTACTGCGGTGGCAGAGTCAGGAGGACAGTAATTAGACCTCTGATCTAGATGCTTTACCTCTAAGTCAACTAAAGAATCAGTGAACAATTGTAAGCGGGTGAATAACATGATTGGGTTAATCAGGTGTGAGTATTAACAAAACATCACTATAGTGACTTAGAGACAAATAAGAATAGCAATCATAGTAGTAATGTTTGTATTGTGATATTAAAAATAAAACTATATTAATGAAATTCACTATTTTTTATTATTTATAAAGAGAAAGCACTGAATATTTTACATTCTTACTTCTTCACACAGATTTCATATGTAGATTTACTTATTGTGTTTACAAGTGAAATTTCACATCAATCTCATTGGGACATCCCAGTGTCAGTATTTGTGTTCTGTTGCTGCCCCAGACTTACTAGTAGTTACTTAAAACCACATGCATTTATTAGCTCAAGGTTCTGCAGACAAGACTTCCAGATGGGGTGAGCTGGCTTCTCTGCTTAGGGTTTCACAAGATCAAAATCAAGTTGTTGGCCAGGCTAGGCTTCTGTGAAAGATCTGGGGAAGAATCACTTCCAGCCTTACTTAGGTTCTTAGCATAATGCATTTCCAGGCAGTTGTAGGGCTCAGATCCCCATTTCCTTGCTGACTGTCAGTTGGAGGTCAACTGCCTTTCTTCTCATGGGGTGCCCCCTCTATCTTCAAAGCCAGCAATGACAGATCAAATTCAAATATCTCTGCCTTTTTCTGGCATGAGCCCAATATCCAGAGCAACCTCTCTGATTTTTTTTAAAAGGTTGATGTGATTATATTAGAGCCACCCAGATCATCTCCCTCTTGAGTATCACCAGAGTATGAAGGTCACGGGTTCTACCTCAGAATTCCACCTAACATAGCTTTGAAAGTGGTGGTTTTTATATTAATGAAATTTTCTTAGAGTTTATTAGAAGAAATTTTATATATTCCAAGTAGTTTTTAAATTTTATTTTAAATTCAAAAAGATATTCCGAAGAGCACCCAAGTGCTTTGGGTGTAGAGAAAAGGATGCTAAGTGGTTATGCACTTGTTTTGTTACAGCATCAGTGGTTATGTTTTCAATGGGGCAATAATAAGCCCTGGATTCAGAGTACAGGGGAACACACTCAAATGTAATGAAGAAAATTCTCAGCGACCTGCAAGATGATTTACTGTGCTTTCTCTAGCAGTTGTTAGAGAATGAGGAATGGTGTGATTATTCTCTTCAATATAATGGATTCCTATGTGTTCACTAGCCTTTTCCATCCTTTTACATGTCCCACAAAATTTTTTCCACAGTTGATGTAAAGTTGGACCCGGCCACAGCGCATCCTAGCCTCCTCTTGACCGCTGACCTGCGCAGTGTGCAGGACGGAGAACTGTGGAGGGATGTCCCCAACAACCCTGAGCGATTTGACACATGGCCCTGTATCCTGGGTTTGCAGAACTTCTCATCAGGAAGGCATTACTGGGAAGTCATGGTGGGAGAAAGAGCAGAGTGGGGGTTAGGAGTCTCTCAAGACACAGTGCCAAGAAAGGGGGAAACTACACCATCTCCTGAGAACGGAGTGTGGGCCATGTGGCTGCTGAAAGAGAACGAGTACATGGTCCTTGCCTCCCCATCGGTGCCTCTCCTCCACCTAGAACGGCCTCGTCGCATTGGGATTTTCTTGGACTATGAAGCAGGTGAAATCTCCTTTTATGACATCTCAAACGGGTCTTATATCTACACATTCAGCCAGCTGTTCAATGGTGTTCTCCGACCTTACTTTTTCATCTGTGACACAACTCCTCTTGTCCTGCCACCTATGACAGAAGCAGAGTCAGGAAATAGTGCATCCAGCAGTCATCCTAACCCTGCTTCTAACGTTAGAGATGACCATTCCTAAAATTCTGTCTGGAGATACACTTCAAAGTGGAGCAGTTTCCTGGAGCAGAGTGGAGGATATACAAATGCGAGGCCTGAACAAATGTCCCCATTTTAGGACAGCACTTCAGTCATTGCTGCTATGGAAAATTTCCCACAGGGACAAAAGACAAAGTATGAACTATTTGCATTTGGAAGATATTGTGAAATTGAAATATAATAATATTAGAAATGGAATATTCCCATCACTTTTTATCAAGATGGCTCCACATGCTTTCTTGATGGCTCTTTTAAAATGAATTTTGTATTAAATATATTTACATATTCATTATAATTACTCATTTCTTTCAACTCATATCTTCCATGTATTAACAATTAGAAATGGCAGTTCTTTTTCAACAGTTTTTTTTTTTTCAATTACCATTGACATATGATGTATTAGTTTCAGGTGTACACCCTGGTGATTAGACATTATGTAACTTACTGAGTGGTCATCCTGATAAATCTCATACCCATCTGAAACCATAAATAGTTATTAGAATATTATTGACTATATTCCCTATGCTGTTCTTTACGTCCCCATGACTATTCTATAACAATGAATTTGTACTTTCCCATCCCCTCACCTTTTTCAACCATCCCCTTGACCCCCTTCAGCATCGGGCAACTGTCAAAATGTTCTCTGTATCTATGAGTCTGTTTCTGTTCTGCTTGTTTATTTATTTTGTTTTTTATTTTTATTTTTTATTTTTTTTTAAAATATATTTTATTGATTTTTTACAGAGAGGAAGAGAGAGGGATAGAAAGTTAGAAACATCGATGAGAGAGAGACATCGATCAGCTGCCTCCTGCACGCCCCCTACTGGGGATGTGCCCGCAACCCAGGTACATGCCCTTGACCAGAATCGAACCTGGGACCCTTCAGTCTGCAGGCCGACGCTCTATCCACTGAGCCAAACCGGTTAGGGCTATTTATTTCGTTTTTTAGGTTAAATTGTTAATAGATATGTATTTATTGGCATTTTATTATTCATATATTTTATCTTTATCTTTTTTTTTTTTAAATATTTTATTGCTTTTTTTACAGAGAGGAAGGGAGAGGGACAGAGAGTTAGAAACATCGATGAGAGAGAAACATCGATCAGCTGCCTCCTGCACACCTCCTACTGGGGATGTGCCCGCAACCAAGGTACATGCCCCTGACCGGAATCGAACCCGGGACCCCTCAGTCCGCAGGCCGACGCTCTATCCACCGAGCCAAACCGGTCAGGGCTTATCTTTTTCTTTCTTTCTTATTCTTCTTAAAGAAGACCCTTTAAGCCCTGGCCGGTTTGGCTCAGTGGATAGAGCGTCTGCCTGCGGACTCAAGGGTCCCGGGTTCGATTCCAGTCAAGGGCATGTACCTTGGTTGCGTGCACGTACCTTGGTTGCGGGCACATCCCCAGTAGGGGATGTGCAGGAGGCAGCTGATTGATGTTTCTCTCTCACCAATGTTTCTAACTCTCTCTCCCTCTCCCTTCCTCTCGGTAAAAAGTCAATAAAAGATATTTTTTTAAAAAAAGAAGACCCTTTAACATTTCATGTAATACTGTTTTGGTGGTGATGAACTCCTTTAGCTTTTTCTTGTCGGGAAGCTCTTTATCTGGCCTTCAATTCTAAATAATAGCTTTGCTGGGTAGAGTAATGTTGGTTGTAGGTCCTTGCTATTCATCACTTTGAATATTTCATGCCACTTCCTTCTGGCCTGCAAAGTTTCTGTTTAGAAATCAGCTAACAGTCTTATGGAACCTCCCTTGATTTTCTCTTGCTGCTTTTAAGGTTTTCTCTTTGTCTTTAACCTTTTGAATTTTAATTATGATGTGTCTTAGTGTAGGCCTCTTTGAGTTCATCTTGTTTGGGACTCTCTATGCTTCCTGGACTTGTATGTCTTCAGCAGGTTAGGGAAGTTTTCTATCATTATTTTTTCAAATAGATTTTCAATTGCTTACTCTCTCTTTTCTCCTCTGGTACCCCCATAATACACTTGTCGTCTCAAAGGCTCCTTACACTACCTTCATTTTTTGGGTTCTTTTTTCCTTTTGCTGTTCTGACTGGGTGCTTTTTGCTTCTTTATATTCCAAATTGCCGATTTGCTTTTGGCTTCATCTACTCTACTTTTGATTCCCCTATATTATTCTTCATTTCACTTAGTGTATCCATCATTTATGACTGGTTCTTTTTTATGGTTTCTGTGTCCTTTTTTTATGCTGTTGAAGCTCTCAGTAAGTTCCTTGAACATCCTTATAACCATTTTTTTTTAAAAACTCTATATCTGGTAATTTGCTTGCCTCCATTTCATTTAATTCTTTTCCTGGAGACTTCTCTTGTTCTTTCATTTGAGACCTGTTTCTTTATCTCTGCATTTTGGCTTCTTCTTTATGTTTGTTTCTATGTAGTAGAAGACTTCTATATCTCCTGGACTTGGTAGAGTGGCCTTGTGTAGAAGGTGTCCTATAGGATCCAGTGGTGCAGCCTCCCCAGTCACCTGAGCTGGGTGCTCCAGGTGTGCCCCTGTGTGGGCTGTGTGCACAGTCTTGTTGTAGTTGAGCCTTGATTGCTGTTGGTGTCACTGTGAGGGATTGACCACAGGCAAATTTGCTGTGAGAACCAGCTGTGACTACAGCAGAGGAGTTGCTGCACAGGATTCAACAGTATGGAGTAGAACTTGCTTCAGTGGAGCTTTGGTGCTCACCAAGTCTGCCCCTTTAGTGCATAGCTCATAGAGGTGGTAGAGTTTTAATCTAGCATTGTCTGAAGCTGTCCACTGGGTGCACTGGCTCTGGGGCCTCCCAGGAGGTACTAGGGCAGCCACCACTGTGCCCTGCCTGGAGACACCCAGCACAAGCTACAGAGTGATCTGCAAATGGTTTCTACTTGTACTGGGCCTGGAGGGGCCCAGGAGAGGCCAATCTGCAAACCAAGCCTGACTGCCATTAGTGCCAGGCCTGGAGCCACTTGGGAGGAGGTACAGGGTACGCAGAGGCCAGATGCTACTTGTTTGAGAGATTTTGGGAAAGTCCTAAGCATGAGGCAAAAGAGGCTATTCGTATAGAAATGGGTGGGCCCACAATTTTGGTGGTGGTGGGGGGGATTGGAGGGGGGCGGGGAGGGCGGTATCTCAGGGAATCAGTAGGGTGGGGTGAACAGTGTGAGCCAGGTTGATGGACACTTAGATATGGCACACACCCGCTGGGTCTGTGGGGGGAGAGTTCAGAACAGGAACATTGGCCTCTGCCAGCCTTTTTTTCTGGCAGAACGTTGCCTTCCCCAGCTCTCACCCTGATGTTGAACAATTCAGTTCCTCCCTGTATGTCCCTGGTTCCTTTCAAGCTGCTGCTCCAGTGGATCTCAGAGAGAGTGAATCCAAGTAAGTCTGTGTATGTGCCCTTTCAGAGGAACTGCCTGGGACTTCAGCAGTTCTCCGTCTCATTCAGCCACAATCTCTGCTGGTTTTTACAGCCAGAAGTTATGGAGAACTTCTCTTCCTGGCCCTGGGTCCTTGGGCTGGAAGGTGTGGTGTGGGACTGGGACCCCTTGCTCCTCCAGAGGGACTTCCATAGCCAAGATATGTCTCCCAACCTTAAAGCATCACACATGGATGTAGGACCAGCCTGTTCCACATCTCCACCCCTTCTACCAGTCTTGGTATGGTTTCTTCCTTAAATGCCTGATTGTAGGACTTTCATTTAGCTAGATTTCAGGCAGTTCTGAATGATGGTCATTCTGTAGTTGTAATTTTGATGTGGTTGTGTGAGGATTCAAGTACGTCGTTTACCTATGCTGCCATCTTAAGTAGAAGTAGAAATGGCAGTTCTTAAATTGTTTGAGAACTGTCCAATATCATTCTATCATCAGATTCATAATTGTATTTCTTCTCTTCATTTTTCTTCTCCTCTCTCATTCCCTCTCTCTTTTTTCTTTCTTTGTCTCCGTATCTTTCACTCTGTTTCTCTCTCTCTCTTCCTCTCTTTCTTCTTTTTTGCATGATACCTATTATTATTTCACCCCCATATTCTTCCTGAAAAAAAAAATATATATATATATATATTCCTTTATAGATTTACAATTGCTATGACTATTTAATTTCTTTCAAGATCTATATTCTGGGACTGATTTTTGAGGATTATGAAATTCTTTCCTCTGAATCTAATATCACAGAAACCCACACCATATCCTCTGGGATTGCAATTTTTTCCTTCATTTTTGGAATATGTTTTAGAGTAGGAATTTCTCAGAATTCTGGGTCAACTAGTTCTTTGACCTAGCCCTTTACTAGTTATAAGAGCTCAAACATATAACCCCTCAGTATCAGTTACTTAAAACAGTTTCTATATGTGGAACAATGATATTGACTTCACAATGTTATGGTAAGTATTTAAGATCATGATTGATATGATTAGTTAAAATTCAAATTTGATACTTAAATTTAATATAAGGATGATAATGATGATGAAGAAATAAGAATAATTGGCTTATTTTTGAAGTATATTCTGTATGTTCCCAACAAAATGTTTGTCATTGAAGGCTAACTTTGCCACTATATTTTTATGTATCTGTATCTAATAAATAAATGTTAACTGCTAGGGTGTTTCTCAGCATCTGCTGGGGTTCAGGAATCTGGAAAAGGGGCTGCGCATGAATTAATTAAGAAGCTAGAGAAGAAATATGAATGTGGAAGGCATTTGGGGGGAGCCAGAGGAGGCTTAGTTCTAGTAACTAAGTTCTCCAAATCTCCGGGCCCAAGGCTTTTTATTCCCACATTTTGCCCTAGAGGTAAGCAGATATACATATTAAAGGTAAGGTTTGGTAAACAGTAAAGTATTATCAGGTTGGGGGAACTGCCCTCAGCTGTCTGGCAGCAGGCAATAACATGCAGATCTTCGGCCCTGCTGAAGCCCCAAGGTATATCAACCTTTTGATGAACTTCTTGCATTTATGACCTGCTGGAATTAGCTACCAGCATATCCCCCTTCTTTGATTTAATAAATTTAACAAGAATGTATGTCATGAGAGGATCCAAGATGGCGGCATAGGTAAACACCTAAACTGCTGCCTCGCAAAACAATTTCAAAACTACAACTAAAAGACAAAATGTCTATCACCCAGAACCATGGGAAAGCTGGCTGAGTGGAAGTTCTACAACTAGAAGGAAAGAGAAAAGAGCATTGAGAATGAAAAGCTGAGGTACGAAGGCACGCGATCTGGGCTGGCGGCAGGCATTGCTTTTTTCAACCCGAAGGGAGACAAGCCCCCCATTACTCTGAAATCCAGTTTCTGGGGAGACCCTGGGGAACCAAACTCCTAGGGGGAGAAGCTGGACTGTCTGCCATCGGGTCAGAAAGTGAGGGTGGCTTGCTTGCAGAGCTGCGCGCAGGAATAATTGTTTACTTCACTGGGGCATGGGACGCGGGGACGCGGTTGGAGACGCAGAGTCGGCTAACTGGCAGCCATTGCCGTTTACCACGCCCTAGCCTAGTGATGCCCTGAGACCCCGCCCCGCACAACTTACAAACCCACCCAAGCTGCAAGCAGCGGCTTTAGCATATGAAAGGCCTGCCCTATCGCAGCTTAACCTAGCAAACTTGCAGCCCGGGTCAGACAGCTCCAAAACCTCCAAACCCCAAGCAAAGAGGAGAAAACTGTAGTTCTCACTGTAGCTCCTGCTGGGTGGCCTCAGACAGTAGCTGACTTGCACCCCATTGGAGATCCAGAAGCCAGTGTACCTAGTGGTCAGTGTGAGACACCAGATTTCAACTCCTCACATCCATAATTGACACATTCAAGAGGCAGACTCAGTGAGCACCAAAGCCCCACTGAAACAAGTCCTGCACCATAAGCGTGTCTCCAACGCAGCAGTTCTTTCATTATAGACACAGCGGGTCCTCACAGCAAATTGGCCTGGAGGTCAATTCCTCCCAGTGTACCAACAGCAATCAAGGCTTAACTACACCAAGACTTTGCACTCAGCCCCACAAAGGGGTGTACCAAGAGCGTCCACCTCAGGTGATTGGGGAGGCTGAGCTACTGGCCCCAAAAGTCACCTACCACAGAAAATCACCCCATCAACACAGGGAAGCAGCCAAAATGCAGAGACAAAGAAACATGTCATGAATGAAAGAAATGGAGGAAAGCAAACTACTGGATGACATAGAGTTCAGAACCACATTTATAAGGTTACTCAAGAATCTTCTAAAAACCTCTGGGAAACTTAGTGAGACCTTTAAGGATCTTAATGAGAATGCCAAAAAAATGGAAAAGGACCAGTCAGAAATTAAGCATGCACTGTCTGAAATAAAGAATATACAGAAACTCAACTATAGACCAACGTACCCCAAGAATCAAACCAAAGATCTGAAATATGAGGAAACAAAAAACACCCAACCAGAAAAACAAAAAAGAAAAAAGAATCCAAAAATATGAAGATAGTGTAAGGAGCCTCTGGGACAACTTTAAGCGTACCAACATCTGAATTTTTGGGGTGCCAGAAGAAGAGAGAGCAAAATATTGAAAACCTATCAGAAGAAATAATGACAGAAAACTTTCCCTACCTCGTGAAAGAAATAGACTTACAAGTTCAGGAAGGGCACAGAACCCCATACAAGAGGAATCCAAAGAGGACCACACCAAGACACATCATAATTAAAATGCCAAGGGCAAAAGACAAAGAGAGAATCTTGAAAGCAGCAAGAGAAAAACGGTTAGTTACCTACAAGAGAGTACCCATATGACTGTCAGCAGATTTCTCAACAGAAACTATGCAGGCCAGAAGGGAGTGGCAAGAAATATTCAAAGTGATGAACAGGAAGAACCTATAACCAAGATTACTCTACCCAGCAAAGCTATCATTCAGAGTTGAAGGTCAGATAAAGAGCTTCACAGACAAGAAAAAGCTAAAGGAGTTCATCACCACCAAACCAGGATTACATGAAATGCTGAAGGGTATTCTTTAAGAAGAGGAAGAAGAAGAAAAAGGTAAAGATAAAAATTATGAACAACAAAATGACATCAAATACATACCTACCAACAAGTGAATCTAAAAATCAAGTGAATAAAAAATCTGAAGAACAGAATGGACTGGTGAATATAATAGAATCAGGGACATAGAAAGGGAGTGGACTGACAATTCTCAGGGGAAAGGAGGTGTGAGGGGTGCGGGAAGAGATTGGACAAAAATCTTACACCTATGGATGAAGACAGTGGCGGGGGGTAAGGGCATGGGGTGGGGTGGGGAATCAGGTGGAGGGCAGCTATGGGGGGGAAAAAAAGAGGAACACCTGTAATAATCTGAACAATAAAGATTTATTTTTAAAAAAAGAATGTATGTCATTTGCAGAGGTCGGTTCCTTTTAAGATTTTTAAATTCAATGGAAAGGATAGAGTTCTATCATGTCCTTTTTAGTTGCTGTCAGGCATCAAAGGAATCAGTCTGCAGTAAGCTCCTTTTTGGGCCAACAGTTCTTTGAGTTCCCTTTCCAATGTCCAACAGTTTTTTATGGGTTTCCTTCCCAATCACTGTCCCCTGTGACATGACAGCAATGATATTCCATTTCTGGATGGTGGACAAACAGTGATCAATGACAATGCAGGTCCGGCCTTCTTTGGCTTTGTCCTGGGCAACCTGCAGTGACGCACAGCTGCTGATGGCTAGCATGGCAAGGAGTCTTCACCATCCTCCATCTCTGGACTGTTTCTCCTCTCTCATCAGCGTGTTGCTTGGGGCTACTGCTATCTGTGCTGATGTAGTCTGATCAGTTCCTCTCTTGGATCCATTGTTGTAGGAATCCATATGGGCTTGGAGGGGTTTTCTGGAAATATACAAGCATATTCTCAACCAAAGGTTAATAAAGGAATCCTTTCTGTAAACTAGACTCAGATCCTTTCATTCTGCCAAATCATTTTCCTTTGTCTTATTCTGACACCATGTGTGTGTCTTGCCATCAGCATTACAAGTAAAAAAATTTTTTAAGTAATTAAGGCTTCATGTAATTTACTTATAGGAGATTCTTCCACTATCTCCCCTTTTTTTGTTTTAAGTAATATAAAGAGGCTTTTGGAACTCCTGTAATGTAGCTTTGATAGCTTTTAATTTAATTTTTAGCACAGAAGTATGACTGCTCTGAGTTATTTGTATGCTAAGCAGCTTTACTATGAGATGAACCATTAGTAAAAAATTAGTTAATGCTTCAAGAATAGGTTCCTGCCTAGTATAACTAAGTTCTCCCGAATATTCACTTATTTCAATTTGCCAATTTAAGTTAGTCTGAAAGAAAGCTTATTTTCTAAATTTATTTGTCCTTGGATGTGGACAACAAATGACATCAATTGAATTTCTGCTATCAGTCTTTGAGTATATCTATAGAAGCTTTGTTTAGGGAGACAAAATGTAAATTATTTACTTTTTTTTCTAAGGCCTAATACATTGACTTTTAACTATAGTTTTCTAGGAATTTGAAGGAAATCTTCATTTATTTCTACCCAGAGTAATTTCTAGACCACCTTTAGACAGTTTCTTTTAAAAATCTTTTTTTTTTTTTTACACCAATGCAACCTACATGGTTGCTTTTTAGATGTTGACTGGTACCCTCATGCCTACACATTAAATGACTCCCTTTATATTCATGGTGACTACTAATGATCAGATTTAATGTTTGGATAATAACCTTTAGTTATAGAAGTGATTTCAAAATTTTAAAAATTTCTCCTTTTTACAATTTACTTTTAAACAGCATTCTTTTTTTTGCCAGTGCTCATTTGCATACACAGAGGGATCATGGGAGGTCTCAGGAATGCAAATTTTTATGTTGGCCTTTGTTAAAGCCAACTGCTTATAAAAACACTGGCTTCTCATTAAACTGAAATTATATGAGATCTTGATTATATTTTAAAAAGCTAATTTATTAAGTAATTAAAGTAGGCATCTTTATTAAAAAAGCAAATTTAGTAAACTTATACATTTGATCTATGAGGTATAGATGATGTTCCATCCCTCCAGCCTATTTTGCAGGCTGCCAGGGCTTTTGTTTGCTACATGATTTCAAGTATATTGGATTAGCCTAATTCAAAAATATTTATTTTAAGAAGAGAGAATAAATTCTTGAATCACTCCAGGGCCCTTGGAGTGTCCCAAAATCATCTCTCTGTTAAAGTCTTGAAATGTAACTTGGAAAGACTATCAAATATATATATATATCTCCCCCAAAGATTATATTATATACTTTTTATAATTATTCTAAAAGATATCTATTAAATTTAAACTGGTTTTTATATTAAAAATTTGGTTGAGACCATAGAATTAATCCTCTTTAATTAGATCTAGGTTGAAATTTTACCATATGGACTATAATATATTTTGAATTACTAATTTTTCCAGAGAGAATACAAGAATTGTTTTCTCAAAAATAAATTTCTATACTTTATGTATTTTGTTATTACAACTATATAGTTTCTCCCAACTTAATTTGAACTTTAACCTCTTAGAAGCCTTAAATTTTTTGGTGGCAAGTTAAATACTTAGCATTTCTCAGGTTAGTAATAACTTTATATTTTCAAAAATAAAGACATATTTAATTAATAAATTTAATTCTGTCCTCTAGATTTTTCATATGAGGCAAACTCAGGTTAACATTTAGTATTTTGTCATTTCAAACAAGTTTTTTATTATTTAATTCAATAAACTTCCAAAGTTTTAAGTTGCCAAAGGCTTTGGAAAACCACATTTCTGGCTGGTGAAAGGAGCGGGAAGCTGGGAAGCAAGCTTGTAGCTATTTAAATGCAAAATCACCACATTCTTTCTGCTGGGGGAAATGCTACCAGCCCAGCCCCCTCCTTCAACAAGGAGCGAACCCCCACTATTAATATACCTATAATTATAACTGAAAAGCTTTACTACAAATTCTTTATCTTAGTTATATCCATGTTTCAACAATTTTGAGATTTTTTTAAAGCCAATTATTATTATCCAAGGAATTTACTTTGGTAAATTCTGTAACAGAGATAATTTACTGACTTTCTGGCAGCCTTAATGTTAACTTTGGAATGTGGTCCATTATAATTTAAAAACTATCCTTTATTATGGAAATACCAATCTTATTGCTTAGAACCTGCCTGTATCTTTTTCTTGGGTTATCTCTGCCATCTTTTTGAGGAAAAAACAGTGTTGGGGTTTATTCTGTAGCATCCGTAAAGAGATTAAACTTAGGCTGGCGGCAGGGACAGAGGGGATGGTGGGCAGCACCCCGCGGCAGGGGGCGCGGGGGACCAGCGGGCATGGCAGCCCTGGGCGGGCATGGCAGCCCTGGGCGCCCGGCCGAGCTGAGCCACTGGCCCCGTGGCCGGCCGAGCAGGCAGGTAGATGCAGATAAAACAATGTCTGCCAACCTCAAATACCTTTCCTTGGGGATCCTGGTCTTTCAGACCACCAGCCTGGTTCTCACGATGTGCTACTCCAGCACTTAAAAGGAGGAGGGGCCTCGGTACCTGTCCTCCACGGGCCGTGGTTGTGGCTGAGATTCTGAAGATAATGGCCTGCATCTTATTAGTCTACAAAGACAGCCATAGGCCGAAACCGGTTTGGCTCAGCGGATAGAGCGTCGGGCTGTGGACTGAAGGGTCCCGGGTTCGATTCCGGTCAAGGGCATGTACCTTGGTTGCGGGCACATCCCCAGTAGGAGGCGTGCAGGAGGCAGCTGATCGATGTTTCTCTCTCATCGATGTTTCTAGCTCTCTATCCCTCTCACTTCCTCTCTGTAAAATATCAATAAAATATATTTAAAAAATAAAAAAAAAAAGACAGCCATAGAATGTAGTCTGAGGGCACTGAATCAAATGCTGCATGATGAAATCCTGAACAAGCCTATGGAAACGATCAAGCTTGCTATTCCATCCGGGGTATACATTCTTCCGAATAACCTGCTCTACGTGGCGCTGTCCAATCTCGACACAGCTACCTACCAGGTCACATATCAGTTGAAAATTCTTACGACGGCGGCGCTGTTCTCTGTGTCCATGCTGAGCAAAAAACTGGGTATGTACCAGTGGCTCTCCCTGGTGATCCTGATGACCGGAGTGGCTTTTGTACAGAGAGGAAAGGAGAGAGATAGTTAGAAACATTGATGAGAGAGAAACATCGATCAGCTGCCTCCTGCACGCCTCCTACTGGGGATGTGCCCGCAACCAAGGTACATGCCCTTGACTGGAATCGAACCTTTCAGTCCACAGTCCGACGCTCTATCCACTGAGCCAAACTGGGTATAGGGCATGGAGCCTTTTATTAGCACAGCTTGCGGGAGGCTCTGGTTGTCAAGGCGGTGTCAGATTTGTGTGTCTAACCCCTGCTGGGCATTTTGGCTGGGCTCTTCAATCGGCCTGTGGCCCTCGGATGCCCAGGAGCTGGACGTGAAGGCGCTGTCGGCCGGCTCGCAGTTCGTGGGCCTCATGGCCGTCCTCACGGCCTGCTTTTCCAGTGGCTTCGCTGGGGTGTACTTTGAGAAAATCTTAAAAAGAAACGAAGCAGTCGGGGTGGATCAGAAACATTCAACTGGGTTTCTTTGGGAGCATATTTGGATTGATGGGCGTGTATATCTATGATGGGGAACTGGTATCACAGAACAGGTTTTTCCAGGGATACAACCGACTGACCTGGGCAGTTGTTGCTATTCAGGCACTTGGAGGCCTTGTAATAGTGGCTGTTATAAAGTATGCAGATAATATTTGAAAAGGATTTGCAACCTCTTTATCCATAATATTATTGACATTGATATCCTACTTTTGGCTACAAGATTTTGTTCCAACCAGTGTCTTCTTTCTTGGAGCCAACCTCATAATAGCAGCTACTTTCCTATACGGCTATGACCCCAAGCCTGCAGGCAATGCCACCAGAGCATAGTGAGTGCTGCTGTCACTGGCTCACAGCCGACCGGGCTCGGCGGGAAACCCGCAGGACTGCTCAGACCCCAGGAAGGTGTCGCACCGCTCTTCATACTGTCCAAATGGTTGGGAAACATGAACGTTTTGGCTAACGTGTGTGTATATATGTAACAGAATGCCTATCGCATCTAGAGATCCAAGCTTGAAAGTATTGCCAGGGGTTACAATCACTGCAGGGAGCTGGAGATCTGAGTTTAGAGGGACCTGCCATTTTGATCGCTGCAGGATGACCTGTGCTCTCTGCAAGAGCGCACGCAGCGAGCGTCAGTGGTCACTTCTGCAGAGGAGCTACTTCATTCTACTTGGTGTCTGTCTTCCCCCTCCGTACAGGTCAGCAAGTCGGTGGGATAGTCAGAGTTCAACAATGATAACTATTGCCTGTAAAGCTGTGAGGAAGTAGAAGGGTGGCCTGAGAAACACTTTCACGTACCCGAGATTTCTATATTTATACGAAAGATTGGTAAACAAAAGATCGCTAAAAGTTATTCACCTACATAAAAACTGGTGAGGTACCATTCTGGGTCTGGCTTGTCAGAGAGTGAAATGCAGAGTCCACATTCACATTCCATGGAGAGAAACACACACATATTTCTCCATCTACCTGTCAGGGCTTCCAACGCCTCGGAAGCGTCCCCACTCCGTGTGGGGGGCACTGGGCCCTTGGGTGCTAGCGGAGCTGGCCCTCACCCACCTGCTGCTTTTCTGTAAATCGCATCAGTCTTTAGTGGTACTTTAAATGAATTCCTGTGTGTTCCTTAAAGTTTTAATATGTAATTTAAAGGGATTAAATACTCATTTATTAACTTACAATAAAATAATTCTTGTCTAATATCTCCATTTGGAGACTTTTGAACTATCAAAGCATGAACTGTACACATTAGGATGTTTTTAATGAGTATTTTACTCATTGATCTGTAAACTCTACAACTGTTGACAAAAACAACCACCAAAGTAGGACTGACATCAAGGAATTGAGACCAAAACAACTTTCCTTGGAGACATTCCAGGTTGCCACGGTATCACCTAATATAAATGGCACTTGGACTTACACCCAGGGCCGCTCAGTGCTTCCCAGGTGCTCACACCCCGTCCCAGGGGATCTGAGTCCCCAGGGCCCTGAGCACGGGGAGGCGGGAGGCGGAGGCGCTGGCTCCCCTGTGTCGCTGACACAGGTTTCTTTTCCATTTGCTCAGCACCGCAGGTGGAGTGGCAAATTGCATGAGTTATTTACTAGGTAGTACACGCAGGGGTCCTCAAACTTTTTAAACAGGGGGCCAGTTCACTGTCCCTCAGACCGTTGGAGGGCCGGACTATAGTTTAAAAAAAAACTATGAACAAATTCCTATGCACACTGCGGGCCCAGGATGAGTCGGCTGCTAAGCAGGACAGGCAGCGACACCCGGTGGGCTGGATAAATGTCCTTGGCGGGCTGCATGTGGCCCGCGGGCCATAGTTTGAGGACCCCTGTGAGATAAGAGGACGTGGTGGGCAAAATCCTTCCTGAAGTTGGAATGTGGGTTTATTTATTGATGCCAGGATTACCAGAGAGTAGAATTATTTTACTTTATGTTTTTCATCAGACTTAATATATTTTTAAAGTTTCCTGTTCTAATCATATAAAAACTGTAAAAAGTAATGGACTTTGCTAAATGTTATTTACTTCTTCTCCACTACTTCTTTCTCTCTCCACGATTTCATTCATTATAAAAAATATGCTAATTCATGGGAGGAAAGTGCCAATTGATAGTTTTATTAAAAATTAAGAACATGGTATTTGAGAATAAAAGTTGAAATGCCGCAAAAAAAAAAAAAAAGAGAGAGATTAAACTTAGCTCAAAGCCTTGTCCAACATCGGACGGAGTGCTCTTTTGTTTTAAGCTAGCTTTCTCTCTTTACGAGTACAGAAATCCTAGATGCATTCCTAAATTTTGCAAAATTTTTAAATGGCGGACTGGGGAAAAACATGGCAGAAATGAGATTTTTCTAATAGTACTCTTGGAAGTGGGTGTCCATTTTACAGGATTACCACATGTCTCTCTACCCCCACATCCTGCTTGCTTTGGGAAATGTAGTAAATGGTCTGGCGCATTCCTTTTCCCAATTAAATTAAAGGCATACTTAATAGACTAACAATAAATACATTAAACCAAACAAAAAATGACAGAAAAAACTACATTCAACAGATAACATCATTGACTACCCTTTAAAATTATTTTTGCTAAACTTGGCCTGCCCCAAGGCATCATATGGTAATTATTTAAACAAAGAATCAGAGAGTTCCTCTGCGAGAGGGCTGATGGCTCCACCCTCTCTAGCTGCGATTGAATCTCTTGACACCAGAAGCAGAGGATCCAGCAGAGCCTTAGGTATTATAGATTTTTGATCCCCGGTATGAATTTGGCATTTTGCAATTTGAACAAGAACCCACATAGTTAAAGATGACAATGGCACTCTTTTTCCTTGAGCCTGATTGAAGAAAGTGCCTTTTGATATTTCAATTTCTTTATCCTTGAGCATACAAGCTAAAAATTTACAATGATATTTTTGCCTTTGAACTGAATTCTTTCCCATTATAGTCTGGCTTGAAACAAAAGACTTTCCCGCCCACCTAGGCTCCCAATTTCCTAGGCGTGGTATGGACTTTATGCACAGTTAATCTCCTCACCGAATTCCTCACTTTTACCAGTAAATCCTTCTTTCTTTGCTCAGGTGAAATCTTCTTCTCCAGATGTCCCTGTCTCGGGGAGCCATTAATGCCAGGGTGTTTCTCAGCATCTGCTAGGATTCAGGAATCTGGAAAAGGAGCTGTGCATAAATTAATAAAGAGGCTAGAGAAGAAATATGAATTTGGAAGGCATTTTGGGAGAGCCAGAGGAGGCTTAGTTCTAGTAACTAAGTTCTCCGAATATCCGGGCCCAAGGCTTTTTATTCCCACATTTTGCCCTATAGCTAAGCAAATATACATATTAAAGGTAAGGTTTGGTAAACAGTAAAGTATTATCAGGTTGGGGGAACTGCCCTCAGCTGTCTGGCAGCAGGCTATAACATGCAGATCTTCAGCCCTGCTGAAGCCCCAAGGTACATCAACCTTTTGATGAACTTCTTGCATCCAGCAGCTAACCAATTGTTAAATTGCTTAAATGCTAAATGTTTAAATGCTAAAATTATTAATCAACTCAAATTTGCTTAACATTATGCTAATAATGTTATGTTACTAATTTTGCCAAAACTTCAATCCTCCTCTTTAACTCCAGGACCTGGAATTTTATGGTGTTTATGTCTTCCGGAAGATTTTTTAAAACTAAAATCTTTCACTTACTTTCAAATAACATTATTAACAGTTTTTGTTTTAGGCTTTTAAACATTTTCTAGACTTTTTGCATTTGGAGGAACTTTAAAAATGCAGCAAGCTTATTTTCAAACTCTATTTTCAGATGGATTTACTTTACTTATTGATGAATCCTTGATTAACCTTAGATTTCTACATTCATGTTTGATAGACATAGCAAACATTTTTACTCTCCATCTGACTCAGCGGATAGAGCGTCAGCCTGCAGACCAAAATCCCGGGTTCAATTCCAGTCAAGGGCACGTACCTCAGTTTCAGGCTCCTCCCCGGCTCAGGCGCTGGTCAGGGCACGTGCAGGAGGCAACCAATCAATGTGTTTCTCTCACATTGATGTTTCTCTCTGTCTTTCCCTCTCTCTTCCACTCTCTCTAAAAAAAGATATATGGAAACATATCCTTGGGTGAGGATTAACAACAAAACAAAACAAAATTCAAACAGAGATGACAATAACATACCCTTACATCTGTCTTGTTGCAATTTAAAGACCATGCACACCCTAGGTCTGTCCACACATAATCTGCATGGGGGAGAGCCACATGCTCTGGATCTCGGCCCATACCTCCCCATCATCAGGGGTTATCACCTGAGTGCTCGAGTCATGGGAAGGTCAGTACTGAGAGACAGGAGTCATGATAGAGAACATACATTCAGCAGCACAACATCTTCTTCATGGGGATGGGGCAGTGCAGAATCATTAGTCTGAGATCCCACATTCTTGGGTGCTCTACCCATAAGACAAGGAAGCCTAATGGGTTGGAAGGAGATCACCAGCATAGACCTACTACCAATTCAAAGGGAGTCCCAGAAATTCCACCTCAACCTCAAAAGCCAGAGTCTGGTCTCTACTGTTGCCCTTAAATCCTGACATCTCATTATGCATTTCATAATAATTTATTTTATTCATTAAACCAACTTAAGTCTTTCTTTATCCCTTGCATTCCAAGAACCACAAAACTTTGTGCAGAGGGTGATGCAGGCTCGTGTTTCAGAGGAACAGGTGATTTCCACCTGGTACCTGTGGGTGCCAGATTGGATTCTGAAGAACAGGTAAGATGGATGGGCTGAGAATGAAACATTCGTAGGTGGACAGAGCACCCATAGTTTCTATCAGAGCCACTGGAAACCATCGCAAAGAAACCTTTAAGCTAAAGAAGAAAACTGGACACCCTCGGCAAATGCAGCAACTTCAAGGAGTTTACAGAATTGCCAAGTTAATAAGAAGTATGGCTTGTGTCGAACAAGATAGGCTGGGCCAAGCATTTGGAGATGCTTTTGACGTACTGAGGCAGCATTCAACTGGAGATCTTCAGTACCTGCCAGATTGTGAAGACTGTGTGAATTTCATCAACCACTGTTCTCATGTCAGAGAAAATCCCAGCTACTATGTGGTATGCTGCCTCCAGAGCAACCTGTCTACAACTGGAAAACAGTAATAAACCATCCTGTGGACCTCTGTCTTGAAGGGAATATTCCTCAATCTCTGCAGAACATCCCTGAAAACCAGCTGGTACAACCTCCTGTCTCCAGCAAAAGGGAGGAAAAGGCAGGAAGAAGCTCCGACTGTTTGAATACCTTCATGAATCTCTGTGTAATCCCGAGATGGCATCTTGTATTCAGTGGATAGATAAAACCAAAGGCATCTTTCAGTTTGTATTAAAAAAAAAAAAAAAAAAAAAAAAAAAAAGAAAAACTTTCCCAACTTTGGGGCAAAAGAAAAGGCAACCGGAAGACCATGACTTATCAGAAAATGGCCAGAGCGCTGAGGAATTATGGAAGAACTGGGGAAATCACCAAAATCCGGAGGAAACTAACTTACCAATTCAATGAGGCCATTCTCCAAAGACTCTCTCCATCTTATTTCTTGGAAAAAGAGATCTTCTACTCATAGTATGTTCAATCTGATCAAGGATATCTAAGTTTACTAGTAAGTAGCTGGAATGCAAATTGTAACTATACATATGCCAATTACCATGAGCTGAGTTACCCTAATTGCTAAATATAATCTTACATATTATGATTTCCTAACATCAGAAATCCCGGAACCCACAATACAACGTATAGTTAATAAATTATAGAATTGTATACTATATAATTTTATTAACCAATGTCACCCTAATAAAATTCAGTAAAAATTAAAAAAAGAAATATCTATAAAACAACAACAAAAACTTTGTGCATCTCCTAGTATGACTGTTCTTCTTCCCTTCCCAGTTCCTGAAAGGTCTCTAATGTTCTCTTTGTAATTCTGATTCATTACCAGTAAAATCCTCTAAATCCACATCAATTTCCTGATTGTCCTTCTACTTTCTCCTCCATCTTTTCTCCTGAATGCCAGACTTCTCTACTTAACTCTCCACTTGTCATCAAAATACACATGTTAAAGTCAACATACTTAAAACTGTACCCCAACTCTTTGCCTAGTGAACACACACACACACACACACACACACACACACACACACACACAGGCTTCTCCATCTAAGTGGATGACAACTACATTCTACATTCTTTCATATGCTCAGGTCAGAAATCTGGGGATTCTGCTCTTGATTTCACTGGCCCACATTCAGTTCATCAGCAAATGCTGTCAGCTTTCCCTTCACAGCTTCACCAGAGCTCTGCCAGCCCTACCTCTGCCGTCTGCATCCATGGCCTGAACTCCCCCTCCCTTGGGGTTGCTGCATCAGTTTCCTAACATTATAATCCTGGCTGTATTCTGGCCATTCTCACATCTATTCTTAATGCTGCAGCTTGGCTCATCCTTTTAGTGCCCACAAAGCCCCCTCATTCAACTCAGAAAGAAAGCTAACATATTTACAGCGAACCCTCAGGCCCCATAGGCTGTGAATGCAGTTTCTTCTCTGATTCTGTCTCCCTCCTCTTACATCCCCTTTTCATCCTGCTGCGTATAATCTGGCCTCCCTTGCTGGTCACATTCCACCATCAGGCCTTTCTCCCAGCTGTGCCTTTTACCTGCAATTCCCTTTTCCCTGATGTATTCCATTTAACCCTTAAATCCTGCTCCAACTCAGATCCTCAGTGGGGACCACACAGCCCTTATCCATTCTGGGCCCACCCTCCCAGTGCCCTTCACCAATAATATATTGGAATATATTCCAATAATATATTGGAAAATAACATTTTTTCCAATATATTATTTATCAACTTCCAATGTGTTATGTTGCTGTCTTATTTATTAGTTCATTTTTGTTCTGTTGCTTTGCCTTTTTTTTTTTTTTTTGGTAGAATGTAAGCACTCTGTGGGAGGGGTCTTTGTCTGTTGACAGCAATAGGTTCAACATTGCCTAAGCACCTCAAACACTGGTTTGTCTGTGGTATCATTTACTGCATACTTACTGAACAAATAAATGATTGTCTTGCTGGGGTTGCAGAATTAAATAATGGAGCTGAAAGTGTTTTGTGGGAAATATAGTATACTAAAGTGATATTATTATTATTTATAACTAATCACTGGCCAATAAAGTTTAATGCCAAGTGCTAAATGAGTAAAATCAATTTTTATGTGTAGAGGAAATTTGAAAAGAAGACCGAGTTTGCAGAGGTGATGGAATCTAGTGATAGGCATGGTCCTACGGAGCCTCCTGTAGCTTTAATTCCTGTGACAACACAATGAAACCTGGAAATCACGCTTTGCCTCATACATATGACACATGACACCTCTCTTATACTTGCTAGAATTATGGGTAACATTTTATAAAATTCTATGGACTAAAACCTTTTTTAAAAAATTGAGTTATGCTCCATGTGTCCCTCTTCACCTGAATGGCACAATAGTGCCAACTCCTCTCCCCACAGGGTGCCTTGGGTCTGCTCTCCTTGTCTTCACGTCCTACTATTGTGCATCCCTCTGTTATTATGCATTGGCCTTTTTTCTAGCCCACATTATTATAAAGAATAACTAAATTAATAAAGAATGATTAAAAAGTCACCCCCTAACAGTAGATTCTAGTTTCTATGTCTACAGTTTATCAGAAACTGGATGATTTATTTAAATAACTAATTTGATCATTTACCCACCTTCACCCCACAATGGGGCGACTATTTGGTCAAGTGATTTAACTAAATTGCTAATTATTCTAGCATGTGGGAAGGCCCTAAAATGATGAAAACGGGGAGGGTGGTGATATGTGGAGCTGGTGGAAGCAGGAAGTAAAATAGCTTTATTAGCCAGTAGAAGGAACTGAGCAAATTTAGAGTAGTAATTCAAACTCTTCAGTCCCAAAGGGCAGAGAAATGGGGACACTGGGATTTATTAAACCCATCTGCTCTCCTAGCACCGACCCTACGTTCACATTTCTGGGGAGCAGCTCTTCCATTGTACGAGGAAGAGGGCAGGAGAGAGGAGGGCTGCACATGCTACACTGTAGAGAGTGCCTGGGAAGGCACACGGGCATTTCTTTTCTTTTTTTTTTTTTTTAATATATTTTATTGATTTTTTACAGAGAGGAAGGGAGAGGGATAGAGAGTTAGAAACATCGATGAGAGAGAAACATCGATCAGCTGCCTCCTGCACACCTCCTACTGGGGATGTGCCCGCAACCAAGGTACATGCCCTTGACCAGAATCGAACCTGGGACCCTTGAGTCCGCAGGCCGACGCTCTATCCCCTGAGCCAAACCGGTTAGGGCACACAAGCATTTCTTTAATTATCGTCAGCTGAACCCAGTGGCATCGGCAAAACCACACCCTGGAAACTCGCTTTGCCAAAAGACACGAGTGTTGTCAATTTGACCTTCAGTCCAGGTGCTAGGGGGTAGGTTTTGTTATTTAAATCCAGCCAAGCACCAGGAATGAATACGACTGGGGCCCACCCAAGAATGCACATAATCTCCTTTGTCTTGACTTTTAGTAAAACTTCCTGTTTTTCTCGCTGTATAAAATAAACACGCTGTATGGGCTCAGAGTCACCTGTCCCTGTCCATGTCAGAGGACAGTGGCCCCACCTGACCCCAGCTTTTTCCTTCTATCTCTGTGTCTGTCTCTTTCTTTCATTTTCTCAATCCCCAGCTGCCCCTACTCAGGAACTGGACTGCTCTCTAGCCGCGCTGGATGCGGAAAAGAGAGAAATATTTACACTACACATCTACAGTTCTACACACTCTCTTGCATGGAGCAGTCTCTTCACACCCTGAGTCTGTGCCTGTATCTACTCAAAAGAACCCAAATTATTATTTTGACATATTCCTTCGTCAGTTTGTTGCAGAAGACCAAAGAAAACCAAAGACGCTTCTAAGGAAAAGGAGGGACACTGTTTAATATACCGGCGGACTCAGGGAACAGCCTTCCAAATCTGAGTGAAGGAACACGCATGGGGCCCTCCTTATATCTCCCTCCCCGTGATCTTTGTCTTACAAACATGGATTATGCTTCCGGTCCTTTTCGTGGGCCTTGCAAGAAGGCCCCCAGGTGTTGGGGGTCTCCAGGCCATGTCTGATGGTCTGGCCTGGCGCCGGCATTAATAACCCTCCCTCAGGGGCAGTGCACTGTTCACAGTAACAGGTTCTGCAAGACCAGTATCTGGGAAGGAGAGAGGGACTTATTATAGGTTATCAGGAATGTACACTGAGCTTGCTGGCTTGGATTCAGATCACTAGCCCCAAATATCAGGGTTACATTGGAATTAGTCCTTTTTAGCCTTCTCATGTTGACTCAAAAAAGTATGATTTTGCTCTGATGTTGCCTGGCTGACTGCTAGGACTCAATTATTATTCATTTATTTACTTTATTATTATTTAAATTTTCAGCCTTGTGATATCATAGTTGCCTCTGTAAGAGCATTAAAACACGGTCATAACCCTGGTGGGTCTGGCTCAGTGGATGGAGCATCGGCCTACAGACTGAAAGGTCCTGGGTTCAATTTCTGTCAAGGGTATATGCACAGGTTGCGGGCTCAATCCCCAGTGTGGGGCGTGCAGGAGGCAGCCAATCAATGATTCTCTCTCATCGTTGATGTTTCTATCTCTTTCTCCCTCTCCCTTCCTCTCTGAAATCAATAAAAAAAAATATTAAAAAAATAAAACACAGTCATATGTACACAATATAATAAATCAGGGGTTTATGATATTTTCTCCACTTCTCCCTAGTCAGTTTTTGAAACTGAAGGGATTAAGCAAAACAAAACAAACCGTCATAGACACAGACAACAGCATGGTGATTACCAGAGGGGAAAGGGAGTGGGGGGAGGTAGAAAGGGTAAAAGGGGGGATACATGGTGAGGGAAGGAGACTTGACTTGGGGTGGTGAACACACAGTACAATATAGAGATGATGCATTATAGAATTGTGCACCTGAAACCTACATAATTTTATTAATCAATTTCACCCAGTAAATTTAATATAAAAAGAAATAAAGTAAATAGAGATAAAAAAGTTTGAACTGACATATGATGACATCTTCCTTTCAAATCCCAAAATAAAACTAAATAAGTAAATAAAATAAAATAGTTCACCCTGTTAGTTCCTTAAATTAGTAATAATATTAATCAATGTACCCATAAAATGTTTTTCCACTATCTAGGACAATGGGTTATTTATTTTTTATACATAAAATTCTTAGTAAAAAATGTCAAAACACTTCTTTATTTTTAATAGATCTAAAGAGGAAAAAAACACACACCGTGATCCTGTTCCAGGTAGAATGGGACCAATTATGCCTCAATTGATTTTTAGACATATAATAATTCTTGGGAGCAGGGGAAGGGAACAAATGGCCCAGCAGTATTTACATAAAAAGTATATAGAATAACAGTGGCGTGAGTCCCAACTTTGCTCTCATGAAGTAATAAATCCTTAATATATCAAGGGACATATTCTCATGGTCCTCATTTTCTGCCTGGAGCCTATGGGATTTGTTGTGATGCATGCCCGTGTTACACCTCAGTGGATGTACTAATGAGCCCTATGGGTTCAGAAGTTTCCCTGGAGCGTGGGGCTGTGGATGACCCCAGATCACCGTCAGGGTCTCTCTCCATTCTTTTTTCAGGAAAGCAGCATCATTGCCATACACCTGCACAAACATCATGGTCCATTGCATTTGCAGAGTCATGGGCTGCAGCCAGGAGAGGTGCCTTTAGTTTCTCCACATGTGCAGTTACACCTGGTAGAGCATCTGCCTGAACCCAGGAGAGGAGACATCCTGTACATGGAGGTCCTCCAGCTAGATCTGCACCTTCCGACTTCTGACTTTTAATGGAACTGGTAGCACAGAAGTAAAAATTGTGAGTAGATTTCTGGATTGAGGAACTCAATTTATAAATTGCACTTCTCTGTTGGTTTGTTAAATTAAAAAGCCACATAGATAAACTATCAACTGTAAAAAGGAAGGATTTCTTACCCTTTACAACAGCATGGATGGACCTGGGGAATATCATGCTGAATGAAATAAGCCAGCCAGAGAAAGACAAACATCACATGATCTCACTTATTTGTGGAATCTAATGAACATAATAAACTGACCAACGAAATAGGTCCAGAGGATACATGGAACAAACCTCGGGGTGGTAAAGGGGATGGGAAGAGATTTACCAAAGAATTTAAACAATGGGCACAAACAATAGTGTGGTGAAAGCCTGGAGTGGGGCAGGAGCTGGGAGGAGGGGGCGAATGGGGAGAAAAATTGGGGGACATCTGTAATACTGTCAACAATTTAAAAAGCCATATAGAATGCCTCAAAGGAATAGAAAATGAGGAACACATCCTTTGCTATTGGAAAATGTATGGATTATGACAGATACACCTAGACACAACTCTATACACAAACACATAACATCACAACTTATGTTACTTAATTAAAACAAATCAAATTTACTAGTGCAAAGTGATTTTTAAAAGATGAGATATAAAAGTGCTGAAGAGACAAAGTATGAAAGAACACAAAATGAAAGTTATTATTTTTTTACGTTGGGACTGGAGTTTGTTTTGTTAAGAAAGACAGGTTTGTCAAGTGCATGTGAGGAAATGAGACCTGAGATGTGAGTTTCATTTTTTTTTAAAGGAAGAACATTGAAAAGGTTATTATCAGCAGTGTGTGTGATGGAGAGGTGTCACTCTTAGCTAGAAAGATGCAGAACATGGTCCTGCTCTGAAAAACATGCTCCTGTTTCCTGCCATCTATCATTGTAGCCACACATTTTGGGAGTTTAAACTCTTCAGTCTTCAATATTAAAAAATCTTTCATTAGTTATTTTTATTTTGTTTCATTATTTTCTTGCCAATTCCTTGAAAATATTATTAAAAAGGTAGCCATTCAATTGTCATGTTGAATTTCTCTAGTATTTTTATTATTCTTTATATTTTTAGTGGTGTTTCTTATAGCATAGATTTATTAAAAATAGGAAAATTTAGCTGTATTTTGCTTTATTGCTTTTGAGAATTGCAATTTGCCTAGTGAGACCTATCTAAATTCAAGATGATCAGGAAACAACTTTTGTACTTTCTTACAATAGTTACATTTAATTTTTAAATATTTGATTTGTTAATTGTTTTGGTCAAAGCAGTGAATGAGTGAGTCACACTCCCCAACTCCAAGTGCCCCCACTTACCATGGTTTATTATATTTCCAAAGTATGTTTGAATATATGTTAAATGTAGAACTTCTCTGCCTAGTCACATGGGCTTCGTTTCCCATTTCCTGTGTATATGACACATAAGCTTTATGCAACATACTTTCATATTTACCAACTTTTAAATTAAAAAATATCAAAACATATCTATAAAATAAATAAGGTAGCTTGATGATTACCATTTTAGATGAGAAAACTGTAAAAGGTAAAGAGCTTTCTGTGATCTCCTAATTGTATCTTGTTGACTAAGGGACTGTAGCAGGGGGGTTGGGGCTGTAGCTTAAGACGTGTTAAATGGATTCCTCTATGTTGTCTGTAAGACTGGTGCTCTAGGTCTTCATACATGCTTTGTTTGAATGTGATAAACTCTTAGCATTGCAATTTGATAGAGGTTTCTGCACATGTATGTAAATTATTGCATTAAAGTTGCATTACCTGTTGTGGTCTTATTTTCCTCAACCAGCTTATACTGCTTTGGAAGAAAAATATATATATACTCAATTTCTTAAAAATCAGACCCAATTCAGAAGGAGATGTTAATTTTATGTGTATGTTGCTTTAGTAATATTCAGTTATCTCATATATTATTTATTTATTTATTTGGGTACTTTTAAATTACCTCAAGAATAATGGTCAAATGAATGAGATGTGTCCTTGAGTTAAAGAACAAATAAAATATTCTTCATATAATGGATATTTTCTACATACTATTAATTCATTATTGTGGGATTCCATTTTGGGCGTTTGAGGTTTTAGCAGGAGCTCAGGAAATTGTGTTTTAAGAAAAATCAGTGGCTGAGCCATGGCAGGACTAGCTTCTGTCGTTAAAATGACAAGCGGTGCCAGCAGCGCAGGACGAAGACTCTGAGCCCAATTTCCTTGGTTCAAATCAGCACTGCCTTTTCTAGAATATGATCATTTGCTTAAAATACATCTGCCTCAGTTTCCTTTTCTGTAAATGTGGGATAATAAGACTGTCAACTCCATATCACTCCTGTTGGAGTTAAATGAGTAAATAACTGCCGTGACCTGCACAGTTGGGTTCAGGATCTGAAGGAGGGGCTGATGCACAAATGAGAACATTAGACAAGAAATATGAATTATTAAGGGGTAGGGGCCAGGTGGTGTCTCTTTCATGAAGAGCACACTGACCTCTGGCCAGTCTGCTTTTTATTTACTTGAATACACATTTGCCCTTTAGCAATGCAGACAGGCATATCAAAGGTAAAGTTTGGTAAACAGTAAAAGGATTATCAGGTTAGGGAATTGCCTTGAGCCACCACTATCTCAATAGGAACAATCGGTGTTTAGCCTCAGTCCTGCTAATGCCCAAGGTCCATCACCTTCTGAGTTCCTTGGTGCACTGACAATGTTGGCAAGCAGTGGCTCCCTGCAAATAACTGTAAAAAGCATAGAGGATCCCTGGTTCATAGTAAGTGCTGCCTTATATTGTCTGTGACCATTATTAGTATTGCTATTCTTCTTCAGGTGCAGTAGAGATGGATGGGACCAATGATAGTGCCCAGGGAAATTTCATCCTTTTGGGATTTTCTGACCACCCCCATTTGGAGAAGATCCTCTTTGTGGTCATCTTGATTGCATATCTCCTGACCATTGTGGGCAACACCACCATTATTCTGGTGTCCCGGCTGGACTCCCACCTCCACACCCCCATGTACTTCTTCCTCACCCACCTCTCCTTCCTGGACCTCAGTTTCACCACCAGCTCCATCCCCCAGCTACTCTATAATCTCAGTGGGCATGACAAGACCATCAGCTACATAGGCTGTGCCATCCAGCTATTTCTCTTCCTGGGTCTGGGTGGTGTAGAGTGTTTGCTCCTGGCCGTCATGGCATATGACCGGTTTGTTGCAGTCTGCAATCCCCTGCACTACATGGTGATTATGAAACCTCGCCTCTGCATGGGCTTAGTGTCGCTGGCCTGGGGCTGTGGTGTGGCCAACTCCCTGGCCATGTCCCCAGTCACCCTGCACTTACCACGCTGTGGGCACCACAGTGTGGACCACTTCTTGTGTGAGATGCCTGCTCTGATCCGGATGGCCTGTGTCAATACAGCTGTGATTGAGGGCACTGTCTTTGTTCTGGCAGTGGGCATTGTGCTGTCACCCCTGGTGTTTATCCTGGTCTCCTATGGCTACATCGTAAGGGCTGTGTTACGAATACAGTCAGCATCCGGGAGGCAAAAGGCCTTCAACACCTGTGGCTCCCATCTCACAGTGGTCTCACTGTTCTATGGAAACATCATCTACATGTACATGCAGCCGGGGCACAACTCTTCCCAGAACCAGGGAAAGTTCCTCACCCTCCTCTACAACATTGTCACCCCGCTCCTGAACCCCCTGATCTACACCCTTCGAAACAGAGAGGTGAAGGGGGCACTGAGGAGGCTGCTGCTAGGTGACAGAGAGGTGGACAAGGAGTAAGGGTGAGTAGGAGAGGTGGGTATCTCCAGCCTGACCATCAACTCCTTCAGAAGCCAGGGGTGGCATTTGGGACCATTCAGTTAGACCTGGTCTGGACCTGTACTTCCCAATGTGTATGTCTTTTCCTGGACTTCCGTAAGCTGTTTCCATTCCAACATTATATGTTTTCATGTGTAACTGCACAACACATATCATTCAAAAAATCCCTCTACATGAAATTAATAGTTATGAAGATGAGTTTCCACAGATTCTACCAGCCTTCCAAGTAGAAAACTGCCTTTCTTAACCAGTTTTGCTATTGTTGCTGTTTGTTTTTTTGTTTGTTAATTGTTCAGCAGCTTTCTGTGTATTTTAGTCAAAACAATCACAATTTGATTTACTTTCTTAACTGACAGCCATCAAATGCGGGAATTCAGCAATTTGGGTATTCTCTTTTTCCCAAATTCACATTCAAAGTCTTTCATAGAATCAAGATTCCTTTCTACCATTTCTCCCCAAATGTTGATGTTTTCCCCTGCCGGAAGCCAATTCCAGCATGTCAGCAGGGCTGAATCATCTGGAAATAGCTGAGGGCATTTCCCCAAACCTGAAAAGGAAGCATAAATGATTGCTTGCTGCCAGACAGCTAAGGGCATTTCAATCTACATGTTATTGCCTCCTACTGGCCAAACACTTGAACAGCCGAAGGCAATTCCTTCAATCTGACAATGGATTCTGTGTACTAAACCCTACCCTTTGATATGTATATCTACCTTGCCTTAGGACAATTTGTGTTAATAAAAAGCGAAGGGTCCTGAGACAAGGGAGAACTTGGTTTCTTTAGACAAGCTCCTCTGGCCCCCCAAATGCCTTCCAAAATTATGTTTCGTCTCTGGACTCTTGATTAATTTACACACAGCACTTCTCCAGATTCCTGAACCCTTCTAGATGCTGGATTAAGACCACTGGCATTCCCCAAAGTCTAGTGTAAGATTCTGGGTAAACCAAGAAGGTAATCTATAACATGATAGGTGGATCATTTAAATCTTAGAACATGATTATTTCTCAGGTATATATTTACTTTATTAGTGAGAAGGACTTAATATTTATTAAGTTCCTGTATGAGGCTGTTGCAGAAAACCGGAATAATCAAACAATGCAGGAGAATTTGGAGTCACACTTTATTCACCGCGGTGGGCTTAGAGAAAATGAATTCAAATTCTAAGCAAAGCTACAAGCAGGACTTCCCTTTTTATTAAGGAGCCAGTCCTCTGTGCAATTAGTGGTTATCTCGCTGCTGGCCTTGAAAACAACACAGTTCTATCCAATTAAAAAATGCACCTGGCATGGCATTGAGAGTATGGGCATATCTAGTCTCTGGCCTACAAGGTCAGACAGCTAAGTTTATCTTCCTCATTATTCAAGCAGGCTAAAGCAGGCTGGAAAGCAAAGTTATTTTTTTAGAATAAGAGGCCGTCTAAGAAAAACAGCAGAGAATTCTAAACAGCAGTTTTTTACAAAATAGGGGTTTTCCTTCTCAAGGCAAATGCTCTTAATTTATTGAATTTTCTCTGCATTTATTGGAGGTCAACATGATTTAATTATTCATTTTTACCCATGTAATTCACGAAGCTTTAAGGTTTAATCATTTGCTCAATTAGAACCGAACCAGAGATATGCTGCAGGTTCTGTCTGACTCCCAACTCCTGCTGTTTCCATTGCTACATGAATTTTCAAAGAGCAAAATCCTTATTCATTTAAAGATTAGTATCACAGAGCCTTTGGAACTAAAGAGCATGATTTTCTCCCATTCCCTGGGTAACACAGACCAGAGTATAGAGGAGAAAAAAGTTTTCCTGGACCCTTTTAGGGTTCCTGTTGGGTCTCAAAATTAAACAAAGAAAGATTAACAGGAAAAAAGCATACCAACTGATGCAATAGAAGTTTTATGTGACATAGGAGGCTTACTGAGGAAATGAAGATCCTAAGAAATGGTTTTTATGCCAGATTTGATGAAGAGTAAATAGTGGTGGAAAAATACAAGGGGATAAAGAGGGTGTGAGATGAATGTAATATGTGAGGGAAATTAGCAAGGCCTGTGTGTTTGGGTTCCTCTTGGTGTCTCTGTATTGGAAATAAGGATGCTCCTTTCATCCAGGAATAAATAGTGCACCTCTCACAAGAGCGTTATGATCTGCTTCAGATAAAGGTGAGAAGTCCTTCTTGTACCTGCGGCTTCACAAATACTTCATCTTGAAATATTCAATATGCCAAAGTGCCATGTTTTGGGGTGTCATGTCCTGAACCCTGTCAAGGGCTTTTCCACTTAATGTATGAATTCATGACCTGGGATTGTGTTAAAACGCAGGCTCTAATCCAGTAGAGATTAGGAGGTCTGCGATTCTGCATTCCTGCAACCTCCCAGGGATGCCCTTTCAGACACAATCTAAGGCCATAGGAAACACACCCACTGCTCTCTCTGAGGTCTTGGAGGACAGAAACATTCTGGAGAAAGCTGAGGTACAATTCAGAGACTAAGGGGAATCAAAATGGGGAGGGGATGAGGAGAGACTGACTGGGGGATGCTGTTACTTCTGTCCTCAGTCCCCTCAGCTTCAAGCCCCCTCTCCATGATGGGCCTGAATTTCCACCCTCCCTGTCTCACTTCCTCACTCCCTTCCCTCATTTCATTTCAAAGAGCACCAGGCTCATTGGGGTCATTTAAACTGTGGACAAACCAGAGCCCACTGGAACGGGGAGTCCTGTGCTTCAAGGGAACCCCAGTGTGAATATTCATAATCACTGTTTTAAGGAGGTCATGCTGTAGATGGGCGGATGGCAAATGAGGAAGTGAGAGCTATCTGTGTGGAAGTTAGCGTTTCCCTCCCTTATCTATGACACTCCACCATGGCACCAGCCAACTAAGAGGCTTCCTAGAGAATTGAGGTGGTGCTCCCAGTGCCTCTCCACACCTCCTCTTCTTGGAGAGAATGCACTGAGTGTGCTGAGTGAACCCTAGGAGCAGCCCCGTGGGCTCTGAAGTTGCCAGTGCTCCAGCTTCTGGAGAAATGCCCTGGAAAGAACCAAGTGACAAGAAAAACATTCTAAGATGTTCTAAATTAAATTACAGCAGCCAGCGTGAGAGAAAGAGACAGCAACGATTAGCCAGTTAATAGCTGGGGGCTAGCTAACAAGACTGCTCACATCCCTGAGTGTTGGGTGAAGCTTTGACTCAACATCCAGGCATCTCCTAGTGACCACTAGACACCACCATACCCTACTGTGCATGGACTTTCAGGACTGTTGCCTGTAACCAATCCAAAGTAGTAAATATTTCTTCCTTATGGATTATGCACCTATCCTAGAATGCCTCTGCCTTATCTTATCCAGCCCACCTTGTCTGTAGCCAATATAAATTGTTTCATAGCAACTTACATCTTTCTTCCCCCCCCCACGCCCCCACCCAAACATAATGTGTAAAAGCGCCCGTCAACTCCATGGTGGTGGACATGTCACCTTCTCCACCTAGTGCTGCTGCCGGTGGTTCTGACGTCATGATCCAGAACCTGCTCCTTTGCTGGCCTTCAGATGGCTCTATGAACCCTTTCTTTCAGAAAAGCCTTTCGGCAATGGAAGCTAAATGCTTGTCTAACACTGTACAAAATAAAAGGCTTTTCTCCGCAGAAGGGGGCAGGAACAAGGAAGTCATACTAGGCAAAGTGAGTTGGTTAATGCAAGGTTGCTTTTCTTTTGGGTAAAGCAGGGGCAAAAGAGAATAATAGTGACGAAGGCTGAAATTTATCCCACTTGTGCTGATTAGATTTCTGGTTGTCTGGTTTCACATTTCATTTCAAAAACTGTAACTGCGTCTTGGTTTGCTGATGTGGGATAAGCATAAAGCGAGTCCATTTGGGGCCTCTTGTCTTTAATGCCTCTGATGATCTTATGCCTCGCGGATAATAATAAAGGCAGTTGCTGTACAATTGTGTAAGAGAGTCACCTCACTGGGTCTAACACAGAGCAAAGTTGATTTTGCCTGAGCCTGTGCTCCCAGGAAACAGCCTCAGGCCCTCTAAACCGGCCCTTTGTGTCATCTAGGTCTGAAGACATCTCCTCCTTGATTCTCATGGATTCTTCTTCCTGAAGGCAAACTCAGAAAAGGAAAATAGTGGGATGAATCTCAGCCTCTGTCACTATTATTCATTGTGGATCTCCACTGGCACTTATCCTCTCCCTCCTCCACTGTCCACTCTAAATAACCTTCACCTTCCGCTATCCCATCAGCAGATTTGGTGGCTTTTCTGGAGCTATAACCCCAGCCTTGATCCTTATGGATTTGAACCCTTAATAGTAATACTTCTCTCAGTTGAGTGTTGCTGTACATATCTATTCAGTTATAAGGGACGAGGAAATACCACAAGTGTTCTGCACATTCCATACTCTTCAGTTTTCTTGCATTTGTTCTGGATCACTCATGAGGGCATCTGTTTTCACCCTGTGAATGGTCTGAAATCACCTGAATCTAGCTAGAATCTTTCATTCCTTAACCTCAAACTTGTTTCTGAGGGACCATGACAAGGTAGAACTACTGAAAGCTTGTTTTTAACAATTATGCTTCCTCAAAATTTTGGACTGCATAGGGTTCACCATGATTTACTTGTAACCACTAAATCCATGGCAAATGGAACTGGTTCTTGGAACTATACTGCCATAGAATCAACTCTCTATAAAAGTGTGTAGGAAGTCACTGAAGGAGGACTGCAATGCAAAGCGTGTAACTTCATGACAGTTATTTCTGAATTGTTCAAGCTTTAATATTAAATTTCCTTTTAAATTTATTGCAAAGATACATGAACCAATGTTTTTACCTCTGAATGAAACTATGAAATGATCCTCTCATAGCACTGTATAACTCTTTATTTCATCCTGTTTATAATCTACTAGAGGCCCGGTGTACAAAATTTGTGTGCTGCGGGGGGGGGGGGGGGGGGGAGTGTCCCTCAGCCAGGTCTGCGCCCTCTCACAGTCCGGGAGCCCCATGATGGATTGCCCTGCAGAGGGAGGTCCCACTCACCTGCCTGGACCTCCCTTTGTGGGGCAATGGATCGTGGAGCCCCTCCCCCCCCCATTGATTGCCCACCAGGGGGAGGCCCCGCCCACCCGGCCAGGGCGCCAAAATCGATCGCCCTGCGGAGAGTGGCCTGGGCCTCTCTCTGCAGGGCAATCATGGGGCAATGGCAGGGACCCCCCCACCCCCCGACCAATCGCATCGCACCCACCTTGGCTGGCCTGACACCAGTGCGTGTCATAATGTGGTCATCCAGATGGTCGTTCCACTGTTCAGCCATTTGGTCAATCTGCATATTACACTTTTATTACTACCGATAATGATAAAAGCATAATATGCTAGTTAGACCAGACAGCCAAACAACCTTCCAGATGTTATTCCAGACATCCTTCCAGACAAAGCCGTGGTGGTGGGGGCCGAGGCAGAGGCAGTTAGGTGCAATCAGGCAGGCAGGCAGAGTGGTTAGGGGTGATCAGGCAGGCAGGCAGAGGTGGTTAGGGGTGATCAGACAGAGTGGTTAGGGGCGATCAGGCAGGCAGGTGAGCAGTTAGGGGTGATCAGGCAGGCAGGCAGGTGAGCGGTTAGGAGCCAGTAGTCCGGGATTGCAAGAGGGTGCAGGCTGGTCTAAGGGACTCCCCCCACCCCATGCATGAATTTCATGCACTGGGCCTCTAGTATTCATATAATGGCCTACAAAAGAGGTCACAGATCCAATGCAGAAAGAAAACTTTTCTGTTCTTTGCAGATAATTTCACCCTCACCAATAAGAGTTCCATAATTCATATTCATAACCATATTGTTATGATACTTCTTTTCTACTTCTGGCTGCTGGAAGGAAAGAATGGATGGGATTGTAATCCAGCCATGATATATGAAGTGTCCTAAACCATGTAGATTTAGTTCAGGGGTCAGTTAGGAAATGGCTCTCAGGCCAAATTCGACCATTGAAAGTTTTGGTAAATGAAGTGCTATTGAACACAGCCATACCCATTTGTTCATATATTGTCTATGGCTGCTTCTGTCAGTAACATAGTTAATTGCAACAGAGATAGAGGGGCCTGTAAAGCCCAAAATGTTTACTATTTGACATTTTATCTTTACAGAAAGTTTTCCAGCCCTTGATTTAGGCTTTTGCATTAATACTACGGAGTATTATCCTTTGTTGTTTTAACAGGAGAAATGCCCAAAATTTATTACGATTGTACCTCTGGGGTACCATAAAAACATTAGGCAGTTGAGGGCTTGCATGCCATTCTGTACAAAGGGGAAGATGGCAGCATTCTGGGATTTCAAAGGGAAAGAAGGTAATTCACAAGTAGATGAGAAAGAGCAAACGTGGTAAACAAATTCTCTCTAGGTCACCCTGAAACAGAGAGAAGTCCAACAAACAGGCCTCGCTAGATTTCTCCCCTCTGCCACATTGAGTTTATATTATGATATGAACCAGGTTTAAAAAAATGATTGATTCAAACTTATCTTTATTGTTGAAAGTATTACAGATGTCCACTTTGTTTGGTAGTTGTTGTTTTTCCCCATTAACCCCCTCCTCCCCTCACAATCCCCTCCCAAGCTTTGCCACACTGTTGCCTGTGTCCATGGACTATGCATAAATGCATATAGGTTTCCCGGTTAATCTCTTTTCCCCAGCCCTGACCTAAATCTTCCCTCTGAAATTCATCAGTCTGTTCATGGTTCTCTGTCTCTGGATCTGTTTTTGTTCATCAGTTTATTTTGTTCCTTAGATTCCACATATGATGAGATCATGTGATCATTATCTTTCTCTGACTGACTTATTTTGCTTAGCATAAGTCTCTCCAGGTCTATCCATGCTGTTGCAAATGATAAGAGTTCCTTCTTCTTCTTCTTCTTCTTCTTTTTTTTACTGCAGCATAGTACTCCATTGTGTAGATGTACCACAGTTTTTTGTTTTGTTTTTTTAAATATATTTTATTGATTTTTTACAGAGAGGAAGGGAGAGGGATAGAGAGTTAGAAACATCGATGAGAGAGAAACATCTATCAGCTGCCTCCTGCACACCTCCTACTGGGGATGTGCCCGCAACCGAGGTACGTGCCCTTGACCGGAACTGAACCTGGGACCCTTCAGTCCGCAGGCCGACGCTCTATCCACTGAGCCAAACTGGTTTCGGCTATACCACAGTTTTTTAATACACTCATCTGCTGATGGGCACTTGGACTGTTTCCAAATCGTAGCTATTGTAAATTGTGCTGCTATGAACATAGGGGTGCATATATTCTTTCTGATTGGTGTTTCTGATTTCTTAGGATATATTCCTAGAAGTGAGATCACTGGGTCAAATGGCAGCTCCATTTTTAATTTTTTGAGGAAACTTCATACTGTTTTGCACATTGGCTGCAGCAGTCTGCATTCCCACCAGCAGTGCATGAGGGTCCTTTTTCTCCACATCCTCGCCAGCAATTGTCATTTGTTGATTTGTTGATGATTGCCATTCTAACAGGTGTGAGGTGATACCTCATTGTGGTTTTAATTTGCATCTTTCTGATGATCAGTGACTTTCAGCATTTTTTCATATGTCTCCTTGGTCTTCTGTTATGTCCACTTTTGAGAAGTGTCTATTTAGGTCCTTTGCCCATTTTTTTTAATTTTTATTTTTTTATTCCACTAAATTCAGTAAAATCTTTTTTAAATTTAATAAATCTTTATTGTTCAGATTATTTCAATTGTTCCTCTTTTTTCCCCCATAGCTCCCCTCCACCCCACCCTCTGCCCTTACCCCCCACCACTGTCCTCATCCACAGGTGTAAGATTTTTGTCCAATCTCTTCCCACACCCCTCACACCCCCTTCCCCCTGAGAATTGTCAGTCCACTCCCTTTCTATGCCCCTGATTCTACTATATTCACCAGTCCATTCTGTTCTTCAGATTTTTTATTCACTTGATTTTTAGATTCACTTGTTGGTAGGTATGTATTTGATGTCATTTTGTTGTTCATAATTTTTATCTTTACCTTTTTCTTCTTCTTCCTCTTCTTAAAGAATACCCTTCAGCATTTCATGTAATCCTGGTTTGGTGGTGATGAACTCCTTTAGCTTTTTCTTGTCTGTGAAGCTCTTTATCTGACCTTCAACTCTGAATGATAGCTTTGCTGGGTAGAGTAATCTTGGTTGTAGGTTCTTGCTGTTCATCACTTTGAATATTTCTTGCCACTCCCTTCTGGCCTGCATAGTTTCTGCTGAGAAATCAGCTGACAGTCGTATGGGTGCTCCCTTGTAGGTAACTAACCGTTTTTCTCTTGCTGCTTTCAAGATTCTCTCTTTGTCTTTTGCCCTTGGCATTTTAATTATGATGTGTCTTGGTGTGGTCCTCTTTGGATTTCTCTTGTTTGGAGTTCTCTGCACTTCTTGGACTTGTAAGTCTATTTCTTTCACCAGGTGGGGGAAGTTTTCGGTCATTATTTCTTCAAATAGGTTTTCAGTATCTTGCTCTCTCTTCTTCTGGCACCTCCATAATTTGGATGTTGGTATGCTTGAAGTTGTCCCAGAGGCTCCTTACACTATCTTCATATTTTTGGATTCTTTTTTTTTTTCGCTTTTCCGGTTGGGTATTTTTTGCTTCTTTGTATTTCAAATCTTTGACTTGATTCTTGTGATCCTCTAGTCTGCTGTTAGACCTCTGTATAATATTTTTTATTTCAGTCAGTGTATGCTTAATTTCTAGTTGGTCCTTTTTCATATCCTTGAGGGTCTCACTAAATTTATCGGCCTTTTCTAGAAAATTCTTGAAAAACCTTATAACCGTGGTTTTGAACTCTATATCCAATCATTTGCTTTTCTCCATTTCTTTCATTTGTGATCTGTTTCTTTGTCTCCGCATTTTGGCTGCTTCCCTGTGTTGATAGAGTGGCTTTGTGTGCTAGGTGTCCTATAGGGCCCAGTGGCTCAGCCTCCCCAGTTACCTGAGGTGGACACTCTTGGTGCACCCCTTTGTGGGCTGTGTGCACAGTCTTGTTGTAGTTAAGCCTTGATTGTTGTTGTTATCACTGGGAGGAATTGACCTCCAGGCCAATTAGCTGTGAGGATCAGCTGTGTCTATGCTGGGAGAAATTCTGTGCTGGAGACAACCTTATGAGACACGACTTGCAAAAGCCTCTGTGCTCAGCTTGGATGGGGAGGAGTCTCAGGGCGGAGCAGACAGCATTGGTTTCTCATCAGCCCTGCCCTAATAGGTCCCTGTGTCTCAGTGTCCCGTGGTAATCACTGCAAGCACCTCTGAGAGAAAGCCACTTGAGTTCCGCCCACTGCCAGACAGTCCAGTTTCTCCCCGAACAAGTCTGGGTCCCCATAGTCTCGCCCAGAACTGGAGTCCAGTGCAGTCGGGAGCTTTTGTCTTCCTCCTTCTTGAGAAAGCCACCACATACTCAGTTGCCCATCCTCTCTGCGCACGCGCGCACCACGGTACCTTTGCCTTCCGCAGTTCCTCTGAGTCTCAGTGTGCTTTTCTCTTTCCTGACAGTCCAGTTTCATCCTGTATGAGTCTGGGTCCCCAGAGTCTCGCCCGGAACTGGAGTTCAGTGTAGTCGGGAGCTTTTGTCTCCCTCCCGCTTGAGAAAGCCAGCTGCACACTCAGTTGCCAGTCCCCTCCGTGCACACGTCTCAGTACCTCTGCCTCCTGCAGCTCCTCTGAATCTCAGTGTGCTTTTCTCTTTCCTTCTAGTTGTAGAATTTCCAATCAGCCAGCCTTCCTGTGGTTCTGGATGATGCCTGTTTTGTCTTTTAGTTGTAGTTTTGAAATTGTTGTGCAAGGCAGCAGTTTAGGTGTTTACCTATGCCACCATCTTGGTTTCTCTCCCTTTGCCCATTTTTTAATTGAGTAATTTGTCTTCCTTTTGTTACATTGTATGAGTTCTTTATATATTTTGGAAATTAACCCCTTATCAGATGTTTCATTGGTAAATATGTTCTCTCACGCAGTGGGCTCTCTTTTCACTTTGTTGATGGTTTCTTTTGCTGTTCAAAAGCTTTTAATTTTGACGTAGTCCCATTTGTTTATTTTCTCCTTAGTTTCCTTTGTCCTCTAGGAGATGTATCCATAAACATATTGCTACAAGAGATGTCTGAAATTTTGTTGCCTATGGTTTCCTCTAGGATTTTTATGGTTTCACGACCTACATTTAGTTCTTTTATCCATTTTGAGTTTATTCTTGTGTATGGTGTAAGTTGGTGGTCTAGTTTTATTTATTTTTTGCATGTATCTGTCCAATTTTCCCAAAACCATGTATTGAAGAGACTGTCTTTACTCCATTATATGCTCTTGCCTCCTTTGCCAAATATTAATTGAGGATAATGGCTTTGGTTGATTTCTGGGGTCTCTGTTCTGTTCCATTGATCTATATGCCTGTTCTTGTGTCAGTACCAAGCTGTTTTGAATACAGCGGCTTTGTAGTATAACTTGATATCTGGTATTTTGATTCCTCCAACTTTGTTCTTTCCTGAGATTGCTGCAGCCATTCAGGGTCTTTTTTGGTTCCATATAAAATTTTGGAGTGTTTGTTCTAGATCTGTGTATGCCGTTGGTATTTTAATAGGGATTGCATTGAATCTATAGATTGCTTTGGGTAATATGAACATTTTAATGATATTGATTCAATCAATCTATGAACACAGTACTTTCTTCCTCTTGTTTATATCTTCCTCTATCTCTTTTTTCAACATCCTGTAGTTTTCCAAGTACAGGTCTTTTACCTCCTCAGTTAAGTTTATTCCTAAGTATCTTAATTTTTTTGATTCAGTGGTAAATGGAATTGTTTGTTTAGTTTCTCTGTCTGAGAGTTCATTATTGGGTATAAAAATGCCATTGGTTTCTGGGTGTTAATTTTGTATCCTGCTATGTTGCCAAATTCATTTCTTAAATTTAGTAGTTTTTTTGGTGGAGTATTTAGTGTTTTTTATGTACACTATCATATCATCTGTGAATAATGAGTGTTTTACTTCTTCCTTTCCAATTTGGATGCCTTTTATTTCTTCTTCTTCTCTGATCACTGTGGCTAGGACTTCCACTACTATGTTGAATAAGACTGGTGAAAGCGGACATCCCTGTCTTGTTCCTGTTAGGGGAAATGGTTTTAGTTTTTGCCCATTGAGTATTATGTTGGCTGTATGTTTATCACATACAGCCTTTATTATGTTGAGGTATGATTCCTCTATTCTCATTTTGCTGAGAGTTTTTTCAAAAAAGGGTGTTGGATTTTGTCGAATGGTTTTTCTTCATCAATTGATATGATCATGTGATTTTTGTCTTCCAATTTGTTTTTGTGCTGTGTCACATTTATTGATATGCAAATATTTTACCAACCTTGCATCTCACAATAAATCCCATTTGGTCATGGTGTATGATCTTTTTAATGTATTGCTGGATTCGGTTTGCTAATATTGTTGAGGATTTTAGCATCTATGTTCATCAGGGATATTGGCCTGTAATTGTTTTTTTGTAGTGTCTTTATCTGAATTTTGAATTAGGCTAATGCTAGTCTCAAAAAAGGAGCTTGGAATTTTTGGAATAATTTGAGGAGGATAGGTGTTAGTTCTTCTTTGAATGTTTGATAAAACTCCCCTGTGAAGCCAGGGCTTTTGTTTGCTGGAAGTTTTTTGTATTATTTCTTCAGTAGGTATGGGCCTATTCAAGTTTTCTGATTCTTCCTGATTGAGTTTTAGAAGACTGTATTTTTCTAGGAATATGTCCATTTCATCCAGATTGTCCAGCTTGTTGGAGTACTTTTTTATAATCCTTTGTATTTCTGTAGGGTTACTTGTTACTTTGCCTCTTTCTTTTCTGATTTTGTTTATCTGTGTCCTCTCTCTTTGTTTCTTTTTTTAAAAATATTTTTTTATTGATTTTAGAGAGGAAGGGAGAGGGAGAGAGAGATAGAAACATCAATGATGAGAGACAATCATTGATTGGCTGCCTCCTGCATGCCCCCCACTGGGGATTGAGCCTGCAACCTGGGCATGTGCCCTTGACTGGAATCAAACCTGGGACTCTTCAGTCCACAGGCCGACGCTGTATCCACTGAGCCAAACCATCTAGGGCCTCTCTCTTTGTTTCTTGATGAGTTGGCTAAAGATTCATCAATTTTGTTTATCTTTTCAAAGAACCAGTTCTTGGTTTTGTTGAACTTTTGTTGTTTTTGTTTTTAGTCTCTATGTCATTTATTTCCATTCTGATCTTTATTTCCTTCCTTCAATTTACTCTGGGCTTTTCTTATTCTCTTTCTAATTCTTTAAGTTGTAGGATTAGATAGTTTATTAGAATTTTTTCTTGTTTTTTGAGGTAGGCCTGTAGTGCTATGAACTTTCCTCTCAGGACTGTTTTTACTGTGTCCCATAGGTTTTGGGTTGTTGTGTGTTCATTTTCATTTGTTTCCAGGAAATTTTTTTATTTCTTTCTTGATCTCTTAGGTAACCCATTTACTATATATATAAAAGTCTAAGTGACCAGAACAACCAGAATGACTAAAATGACTGGAACGACCAGTCACTATGATGCACACTGACCACCAGCGGGAAGATGCTCAATGCAGGAGCTGCCCCCTGGTGGTCAGTGCACTCCCACAGCCAACCTCCCACAGCCAGCCAACCTCCTGGACCTCCTCCCGCCTGCCCCCCGCCAGCAAACTTCCCATGGACCCTCCCCCATCTGTTCCCCTGGCCAGTAGGGGCAGGTGGCAGGCCCTGGCCAGCCCAGCCCCAATCGGGACTGGGTGAGACGGCCCCAATAGGCCCTGATCACTGGCCAGGCCTAGGGACCCCACCCATGCAACCTGTGCATGAATTACGTGTACCAGGCTTCTAGTATTTTAATAGCATGCTATTTAGCCTCAAGGTGTTTGAATGTTTCTGCATGTTTTTACTGTAGTTAATTTCTAATTTCATACCATTGTGATCTGTGCAGATGCTTGATATGACTTCAATCTTCTTGAACTTGTAGAGATTTGTTTTGTGTCCTAATATGTGGTCTATCTTTGAAAATGTCCTGTGTGCACTTGAGAAGAATGTATATTCCATAGCTTTGGGGTGAAATGTTCTGAAGATGTCAGTTAATTCCATCTGATCTACTGTGTCATTTAGGATAGCTTTTTCCTTGTTGACTTTTTTTTTTTTTTTTTTTTTTTGTCTAGAAGATGTATCCAATGAAGTCATTGAGGTGTTGAAGTCCCCTACTATTATTGTATTGCTGTCCATCTCTCCTTTAAAATACTTCAGATTTTAAAAAATATATTTGGATGCTAATATATTGAGTGCATATATGTTTATCAGAGTTATATCCTCTTGCTATACTGTTGGAAGCCGCCCATTGTCCTCTGATTGAGACATTGGTAGCTGAAGCAACTTCCACCTGTCAATTTTATGTAAATCCTTGCTGATTGGCTATTACTGGCTATGGGTGGATCCCAAACCTTAATTAAAGGGATTGCAAGGCCAGAGTGCATGGTAGTCCTCCCCCTAGAGGTGGGCTCCCACCTGACCCCAAATATTCCCAAATTAATACTTTTCTAGTCTCTTTCATTTGTGTGCGGCCTTCTCCAGAACCCGAACCCTGAACCTGAACCCTGAACCACACTGGACGTGAAAGGGGTTCCTGCAATTGACACCCGAACATGGGACATCTGGAGGAGATGATATTTTTCACCTAGAGCAAAGGAGGAAAAATACACCGAGAAAAGGTGTGGAAAAAATTCACTGAGAAAAAGGTGAGGAAAATTCACTGCCCGCAAAGCCCACAGCCAGCTGCAGAGTCGCAATCTGTATGTAGGGTGGGAATGTCTTTTTCAACCAGACTAATGGGGAAGAATTAGTTTATAAAGTAATGTGGTTTCTTGTTCAAATTAAAATCTTAGTTGTATTTGGAATTTAAAATCTGTAATAAGTGAAACTCCTGCTGAAACCGCCTATGGTGCAGAGAAATTCAAAGGTAGCAGGAGAGGGCAAGGCTATCTACTCTCCTGCAATGAGATTGCTTAAAGTTTTCTTTAAAAATTATAAAAGAACTCGCAGAAAAATGCAAATCTTAGCCAAATTGGGTGTTAGTTATTACTTCGGAAAGCGAAAAAGAAAGAAAAAATTTGAGATCTGTCTTTGTCTATTAAGCATGAAAAAATACGCAGCCAAATGTGTTGCTGATGCTTCCCCCAGAGCAAGCAGAAGGGGAAGTGAGAGACACGTGGCGAGCCAATATGGATGCCCACTCTCCCAGTATGCTAATTTAAAGTTTCCTTTCTTGCTATGAAAAAGTTTTCTCGCCTTAAAAATTTAGAAATGTGTCTGGAATTTCTGTGCTCATGGGGAGAGAAGCCTGGCTTAAAAACAAATGCACCCAACTGTCCACTTTTTGGACATATTAGATAGGGTTTTAAGCCGGAGTCTCTCTTCAAAAGCTGCAGAAAAAGAAAAACCCAGAACTGTTTCTTTTTCCTAAGAAAAACGGTGAAAAAGTCTTCTCAAAAGAAAATTCAAGCTAATTTCAGCAACAGGATTCGCATTTCCATAATAAAGAGTAGTTTTTTAAAAAATGCTAATGAACCTTGGTCAAAGTTAACTTTTAAGGCCTTCAAGAAAATAAGTAAATTTGTCTCTGTTATAGAATTTACCCAAAGTAAATGCTTTAAAATAATTATAATTGACTCTAGAATTTCAAAGAAATTGTTGAAATATAGATAAATAATGTATTAATTATAAAAAATCTAAATAGCCCAGGTGAGGGCTGGCTATGCCCTTTGTTAATGGAGGAAGGGGTAGACGCCCTTCCCCCCAGCAGACAGATAATCCAGTTTCCTGCCAGCAGCCATCTTTAAAAAATGTGTTAATTTGCATTTGAATGGCTACAAGTTTGCTTCCCCCAGCAGAACAAGCATACAGGGAGACCAGTTTCCCACCAGGAGCTATCTTTGAAAAATGTGGTAATTTACATTCGAATAGACCCAACCTGGTTTTCCAGTGCCACTGGCAAATAAAAATTAAAGTTTAAATTTGCCTCATGAGAAAAACCTAGAGGACAGAATTGAAGCTATTAATTGATTATGTCTTGTATTTTTCTTAGAAATGTAAAGTGTTATTTATCTAGAAAATGCTAAATATATTTGACTTGCCAGCTCTAAAAGTTCAATATCAAATTAAATTGGGAAAAATTATATAGTTGTGGTAATTAAATGTCTAAAGTATAAAAAATTGTTGAAAAAATGTTGTGTTTTCTCTTAAAATAATTAGGAATTCAAAATAAGTTGCTTATTGGTCTAATTAGAAAAGAAGGATTAATTCTGTGATTCCCAACTGAAAATTTTTAACATAAAGGCCAGTTTAAAATCTAATTGATATCTTAAGATAATCACAAAAAGTATTATAATCTTTAAATCATATATAGATATATATATTTGATGTTTTTTTCCATGTTAAAATTTCAAGGCTTTAACAAAGATGATACTTGGAAAGCTACAAGGGCCCAGAGTAATACAAGAAATTTATTCTCTCTTCTTAAAGGAAATATTTTAAATTTAACCAATCTAATATACTTGAAATTGCATGGAAAGCTTTATCAAATAAAAATTAATAACTATATTTTAAATGTTATGAAGGTTTTGGCCTCTAAGAAGGGCAAAATGAAGTAACTAAATATTTCTTAAAATCCAACAGCAGAATTTAAAAATACAAAAAGCCCGTAGCTGCCTGCATTCTTAATTAAGCTAGAGGAGGGGCAACATTTGTGGCTTGTGAATCATATGTAAACATTTACTAAATTTGCTTTGCTTTTTAAATGAAGATACCTACTTTAATTATTTAAATAAACTAGCTTTTTAAATTATAATCAAGGTTTTCAGCTAAATGAAAAGCCAATATTTTTATAAACAATTCTAATAAAGACCAGAAACAGCTAGTGAGATTTCTGTTTGTCTGCAATGTGATTTTGACTGTCTGTCTTTTAAAAGAACGGATTAGACAGCCGCCATGATGGTCACATGACTTGCCAGTCCCCTGGGGGCCACCATCTTGGAAGCTTTAGGGGCCAACCCCTCCCTTTGAATAAGCCAGTGTCTTTGTAAGCAATTTGATTAAGTATTCTAAGAAAGTTACTGAAGGCTTCCCATGATCCCTCTGTATATGCAAATTAACTAATGGGGATACTCATAAAAAATAAAATTATAGCTTAAAAAAAGGAGAAATTTGAAAAATTTGAAATCTCTTTCACTGGTATTTACAGGATAAACTGAGGATTGTTATTAAAATATTAAATCTAATTCGTACTAGTGGTCACCATAACCTTAAGAGAAATTGTTTCATGTGATAAAGATTTTTAAATGAAACTCTCTCTAGCCTGAAAGTTATTTTGGAAGGAAATAAAGAGAGGTTTCCTTCAAATGTCTTAAGGATTGTAATTGAAAACCAATGCATTAGGCCTCAGAAGGTGGAGATAAGAAAAGATTGTCTTAAAACTTTAAATGACTTTCAGAAATTATTAGGGGACATTAACCTTATCTGAAGATCTCTACAGGAGAAATGACAAATTTATTTAATTTACTTAGAGGTGACTCTAATCATTCCTCTCCCCGAACATTAACAGATGAAGCTAGGAATGAGTTGCTAAGAATTGAGCAGGCAATTTCCTCAGCCCAAGTAGCATGGGTACAGCCCGAATTACCTTTATTGGGACAAATTAACCCTATTGCAACTAGTCGCACTTGAGTCATCTTTCAAAATAAAAACTCTCCTGCCATTATTGAGTGGGTCCACCTAGGGCATCAATCCTCTAAAACTGCAGTTACATATGTAGAACTATTGGCCCTGTTAATATTTCAAATTAGAAAACGTTGTAAACAGCTTAGAGGGGAAGAGCCCCAGTGTATCTACCTCCCCCTCACTGGGAAGCAATTAGAAATGTTATTTCAGACTGATATAAATTGGCAAATTGGACTGAGTGGATATTCAGGGGAACTTAGCTGTCACCTATTAAAAGATAAATTACTACAATTTTTATGTAATACCTCCATCATTATACCAAAAATATATATATATATACTAGGCAGGAACCTGTTCCTGGAGCTTTAACTATTTTTACTGATGGATCATCTAATGGGAAAGCTGCCTATCATACAATGAATTCAGACCGAGTCATACTGACCAGTCATACTTCTGTACAAAGAATTGAACTAGAGGCCATTAAGGCTGCATTGCAGGATTTCCAAGAGCCTCTTAATATCGTCTCTGATTCCTTTTACGCTGCGAACCTAGTGAATAGAATTGAAACTGCCCGACTGAAAGGGCTCAGTGACCAAAGTTTATTTTTACTATTTAAACAAGTTCAGCAGATCGTACAACAGAGACAATATCCTTTTTATATCACAGACATCAGGGCTCATAGTGTCTTACCTGGTCCTTTAACAAAAGGAAATGCACATGCTGATCAATTGGTTGCTTTATTAAAAGAAGCCTTAGAATCTCATCAGCTTTTACATCAGCCTGCCAAAATGCTGTCTAAACAATTCTCAATCACTCGACAATAGGCAAAACAGATTATTAAGGAATGTCCCACTTGCATGTTACATTTACCTCAAGGGCCTAACACAGGAGTCAACCCTAGAGGTTTGCTAAGAGACCATACCTGGCAAATGGATGTACCGCATTATACTTCCTTTGGACGCCTTGGGGCATTGCATGTCTCTGTAGACACCTTTTCAAAAGTCCTATGGGCTACTGCATCTACAGGAGAAACGGCAAAACAGGTTATTAATCATTGCCTAGCTGCTTTTGCCATCATGGGAATTCCAAAAATTATTAAAACTGATAATGGGCCTGCTTACACAAGCTGTCATTTCCAGGATTTTTGTAAAACGTGGAAAATTCAGCACATTACAGGAATACCATATAATTCCCAAGGACAGGCCATTATTGAACGACAGCATCAGCGGCTAAAATCCCAACTTGAAAAACAAAAAAGGGGGATGATGGAGAAATCACCTGTGGGTAGGCTGTACCAAGCCTTAATTACTTTAAATTTTTTCACTTGTGATGCTGATGGCAAGACACCTATGGAGCTACATTGGTGTCAGAATAAAACAAAGGAAAATGGTCTAGTTAAATGGAAAGATGCCAAATCTGGTTTAAGGAAGGGACACGATCCATTATTAACTTTTGGCAGCAGGTATGATTGTATATTTCCAGAGAATTTTTTCAAACCTGTGTGGATTCCTGCTAGAAATATTAAACTGCATTGTTCCGCATTGTACCACCGCATTGTACCACCATGTTAACAGAGGGGGTACAGATCAAACAGTGGCTCAGACTATTTAAGTCTCTAGGGAAGCCCAAAGACAAGGGAGACTAAATCAAGAAAAATAGAGGACCTTTTAGCCTCTGACGTCTACAGTTACAGCAAACAGTAAAAATGGTCTAACTCCTAGCCAGATCAACAGAAAAGCTCAAACACAATAAAGGCTTGTTTACCTCAATTCCTTTTACCCAACACACCAGTTCCAGCTTTAAAAAATTACAAGGTATGTTAAAAAGGAAAACAAAAACACAATCTGGAGAGACAAAGGAACAGCAGAAATTCAGAAAAATACTGATGTTCAGAGAGGCATAATGAATTATCAATTCATATCACTTGTAAAGATTTAAGATGAGATGGAAATTCAACTAGCCAACTTTTATGTGTATGTTTGTAACAGTTTTCATGCATGTCACAACAGTTTTCTTATTTCATAAAGCTGGAATACTTCACAAAGACCTTGAATTCTGCAGAAAACCTAATGCAAAAAATTCAGTCATGACACTCTCAAAGGACCTAACTTATTTTGCACAATAACTCTCATGTTATTTATACTCTTCTCAACATTGTCCTGTCCGTCTTCCCTCAATGAGGTATTAGATGAATGAATTCAATCTGAGGTGTGAAAGACATACAAGATTTCATAGAAGAGTACTGAGGAGTGGGGGAAGATACAGTGGGTCAGGGGTCACCTAATTCTACGCACTCCCCAGACAGGTCAAGGAAACCCTAAATACTCTTTCTCTGAAGACAGCATTCCACTAAATTATGGGACAAAAGTTGCCACATCAAATTTGCCTTTTCGCAGCAAACCAATAGCCCCTGTTATTCTTGTAAAATGACTGTTTACAAATCAATAGTGCGTGGTTTAACTGATGGCCAATGTGGTAAAGATTTAAAAAGTAGGAGAGATCTTGAAAATTGAACATTTCTTGATAGGAGAACAGACTATTGGAAAGGAAAAGTTCCAGGATGGGAAGAATTTTTGAGATGGAGTCTCCATTATACTGCTCCTGCTATCCCCTAACAGTAAGGCAAAAAAACAGAGTGTGCATAATTTAGTCACCTAGAGATGGCATGTGAGAGCATCACACAAAAACCTGCACACAGATGCTTATAGGGGCTTTATTCATAATTGACAAAACTTGGAAATAACCAAGATGGCATTCAGTAGGCTACTGGATAAACAATCTATGACAATGGGATATTTGTTGCTAAAAAAAAAAAAAAAAAGGAAGAGCTATCAGTCCATGAAAAGATATGAGTGAACTTAAAATGCATATTACTAAGTGGAAGAAGTCAGTCTGATGCTATATATAATGTTTAATTCCAACCATCTGACATTTGAGAGAAGGCAAAATGACAAAAAGTAAAAATATCAGTGGCTGCCATGGGGGAGGGAGAGATAAATAGGCCTAACATTTTCAATGTAGTAAAACTACTCTATCTGATACTATAATGGTGGATGCGTGTCACTACAAATTTGTAAAAACCCATAGAGTGTACAACTCCAAGAGTGAACCCTAGTGTAAACTGTAAACTCTGGGTGATAAAGATGTGTCAGTGTAGGTTCATTAGTTGTAACCAATGTTCCACTCTGGTGTGGGGGGTAACAGTGGGGCAGGCTTTGCATGTGTTGGGCAGGGGGTATAGAGTAAATCTCTCCACCTTCCTCTCAATTTTGCTGGGAAATTAAAACTGCTCTGAGAAGCAGGTCTATTAAAATAAATTTTAAAAATGAATTTTCTTATTTAATGGAGAGAAGTGTCTTTATTTAGAAGTCTAAGGGAAATGCATGGAGATATAAAATCCAAATGAATACATATATATTTTTTCTTTATTGATTAAGGTATTACATATGTTTCCTTATCCCCCCAATTGCCCCTCCCACCCAACTTCCATTCATGCCCTCACCCCCCTGGTGTCTGTGTCCATTGGTTAGGCCCATATGCATGCATACAAGTCCTTTGGTTGATCTCTCCCCCTTATCCCCACCCTCCCCTACCTTCCCTCTGAGGTTTGAGCATCTGATCGATGCTTCTCTGTCTCTGGATCTGTTTTTGTTCATCAGTTTATGTTGTTCATTATAATCCACAAATGAGTGAGATCATGTGACATTTATCTTTCTCTGACAGGCTTATTTCACTTAGCATAATGCTCTCCAGGTCCATCCATGCTATTGCAAATGGTAAGAGTTCCTTCCTTGCCCTGACCCGTTTGGCTCAGTGGATAGAGCGTCGGCCTGCGGACTGAAGGGTCCCGGGTTCGATTCCGGCCAAGGGCATGTACCTGGGTTGCAGGCACATCCCCAGTGGGAGGTGTGCAGGAGGCAGCTGATAGATGTTTCTCTCTTGTCGATGTTTCTAACTATCCTCTCCCTTTCCTCTCTGTAAGAAACCAATAATATATATATATTTTTAAAAAGAGTTCCTTCCTTTATACAGCAACATGGTATTCCATTGTGTAGATGTACCACAGTTTTTTAATCCACTCATCTGCTGATGAGCACTTAGGCTGTTTCCAAATCTTAGCTATTGTAAATTGTGCTGCTATGAACATAGGGGTGCATATATCCTTTCTGATTCGTGTTTCTAGTTTCTTGGGATATATTCCTAGAAGTGGGATCACTAAGTCAAATGGGAGTTCCATTTTTAGTTTTTTGAGGAAACTCCATACTGTTCTCCACAGTGGCTGCACCAGTCTGCATTCCCACCAGCAGTGCACAAGGGTTCCTTTTTCTCCGCATCCTCGCCAGCACTTGTCATTTGTTGATGATAGGCATTCTGACAGGTGTGAAATGGTACCTCATTGTCGTTTTGATTTGCATCTCTCAGATGATTAGTGACTTTGAGCATGTTTTCATATGTCTTTTGGCCTTCTGTATGTCCTTCTCTTTTTTTTTTTTTTTTTTTTGAGGTATAATTCACATATAACTTCAGGTATACAGCCTAATGATTTATTTTTGTCTACATTGGGAAATGATCTCCACAATTACTGTAGTTAACATCCATCACCATACATATTACCAAAATAAAAATTTCTTGTTTTGAGAACTTTTGAGATTTTCTCTCTCAGCACTTTCAAATCCTCATGCATATTACTAATTATAGTTACCATGATGTACATTACAGCCCCATGTCTTGTTTGTGCCTTTTGGCCCACTTCACACATCATAATATTTCATTTGAATCACTATTTGACATGTACTACATTTACATTGATATGGTGTTTTCCTAACACAATCATGCAAACTTCAGAAAAGGAAGAAAAACATTAAAAATGCCTGCTAGGAAATTTCCTTACAAAGAAAAATTAAAGACATTTGTCTAGCCATAGTTATATCATAAAATTAAGCTTTTTAAATATTCTTCCTCATTTATGAACTGGGACTTTAAACCTCCAAAAAGCAATAAGAAACAATATAACAGTTAAGATGATGTAAAAACGTGTTACTAATTGTAACCTATCATGTATTGATTAACTATAAGTCATAAATCATTTTTATTGCTGTATTTTCAGTTTTTCTTTTCTTTTAAATATCATGACTCTAAATTTTATGGTGGAAATCAATGACTATAGTTATTGCACAGAAGAATGAAATACACAGAGGAAGAGAGAGAGGCATTAATGAATTAAGAAAACAATGTTTTAATTTTTAGACATTTTCTAGCTGTGACTACTGAGGCTTATCTTTTGAGACCATTTGCATTCTTTGTCACGTGCAAAGAACTTATGATGAGAAAAGCTCTGTTTTATTGTCATATAAAATATCATCTGTCTGTGCTATTCTTATAATGTCCCTTTTGTAGAAGACTCTAAGGGACATCGTAATTACATTGGTAATGGATTTGATGTGCTAAAACACCAAGCTAAAAATGATACTTCAGTGAGTCCATCAATTTTTTACACTTCTCATTCTAATATAAAAATGTTAAAAATGCTGAATATTCTGACACTCAGGCACTCAGAACTAGAATTTGCCACAGAGATTATTTTTTGCATAGATGTTCACACTGAAGTCCAGAGAGGACAAGTGCATTTCCACAGTCCATTTTATGCATATTGATTTAAAACGTATACAATAATTAGAACAGAGATTTGCTAACAACTTCAAAAGTCATCTTAACCACCTTATGTAACCCTTGTAAGCAGAACCGTGCATGTCATTGAACAAAAATCTCACTTCATGAAGCCCAATACTATGCTTTGATTTTTGCAGTGTTCTCTCAGAAGTATTTCTGATCCAGTTGAAATGTGAACCATTGTTCATATTTGCCACACACAAAATGAATGTACCAGAACGAACACAGAATCTGAGGCCACCATCAACTGCCAGATCAACCCGGAGCCCTCCACTTCCCATGCCTACTTTTTCATGTCTTGTTGCTTAGACTATAATAATGTGGCTTTACAATGTTATGAAGAGAGAGAACATACTGAGAAATTTATAAAGATCCAGCACAATGAGATGGCCAATATTACTTCAGGATATCAAGAAAACAGAACAGGAAGATTGGGAGAATGAACTGAACGCAGTGGAGCGTGCATGACACTTGAGAAAATGTGGAACTATAAAATCAGGTCACTGAAAAACTGATGTCACTTATGTGACTTCCTTGAGACTTATTATGTGAAAGGACAGGTAACACCTGTCACAGAATTGGGTGGCTGTGTAGTTGTTGTACACAAGATGAGGCCTTGGAATATGGCATGGCAAGCTCTTTGACTGGTACACATGGGGAGGTGGTGAAAATAAGAGCTCAGCCTCAACTGGCTTTCCCATTGCCACTGGAATGACTTGCCAAAGCAGTATATGAATGTTAGGTTTACCTTTTCCATTTCATAAATTATACCAGCTCATCCAGTTGTATTTTCTTGTATTTGTATCATTCCTTTCAATAAATTAATTTGATATCCCCCCTCGCAAATTTCATGTGAACAATAAAAATTCTTCTTGAGTCATCAGAAGCTGATTCTCATGAATTATTATTAATTAATTATCACTTCTCATTAATTCTTTCCTATTTTGCCCTAAGCAGATCCAGAAGTTGGGGTTAAAGATCAACCCCTCGCTTGGCTGGTGTGGCTCAGTGGTTGAGTGTCAACCTATGAACCAGGAGGTCACGGTTCTATTCCAGGTCAGGGCATCTGCCCCATTTGCAGGCTCGATCCCCAGTAGGGGGCGTGCAGGAGGCAGCGGATCAATGATTCTCTGTCATCACTGATGTTCCTATCTCTCCCTTCTGAAATCAATAAAAAAATATTTTTTAAAAAGATCAAACTCTCAGTGAATGTTACCCTCTTGCTAACTGAAATGGGAATAAAAATTGCAAAGAATATTAAATAATATTTAGATATACTTTTTTTTTCTTGATCATGATTACCAGGATTTTATACACTTTAGTAATGCTGTTAATGAATAAATGTGATTTGCTTTTGTTGATCCTCTCTATAGTATCCTTTTTATTGAATTGATTTTTGTTCATCTCTTCATTATTTATCTCCTTTTATCTTTCTAAATTTTAGCCTATACTATTTGTGGAAATTCTTTTTTTTTTTAATATATTTTTATTGATGTCAGAGAGGAAGGGAGAGGGAGAGAGAGAAACATCAAGGATGAGAGAGAATCATGGATGGGCTGCCTCCTGCACGCCCCACACTGGGGATGGAGCCCACAACACGGACATGTGCCCTGACCGGGAATCGAACCGTGACCTCCTGGTTCATAGGTCGACGCTCAACCACTGAGCCACGCTGGCTGGGCAAAAATTCTTTTAAGTTGGATACTTAGCTCATTACTTTTACATCTTCTCCCTGCACCCCACAAAAAAAATACAATTGTTCATGAGCACAAAATGTCCTGATGCATCACAGATTCTGATATGTGATATTTTCCAAAAGGAAAAGAAGAGACTTCAGAGTCAGTCATATCTTGTTTCACGTTTTGATGGTGCCACTAAAGAAATGAATGACCTTGGAAAAGTTTTTTAACCTCTTTTTATCTCAGTGTTTTATCTCTAAAAAGGAATCTCTTAACCATGTCTTTCTTACAGGTATGCTTAAAATCCAGGTGTTTGTGTGCACATACATAGCATGCCCAAACCTGTTGAGGTTTTAGCCAATGATATGTAGAACTACTGGTAGATTATCTACAATTTTAATGTGTTAAGAGTTTTCCAGATAAAAATGAAGTTTTTATATTATTTCAATTAATCCTTATAACTCCTGAGAATTCTTTTTAGAAATTAAAAAATAAAGAGTCTTGAAGATTAAATGATGTAAATATTTGGGGGAATAAAGTGACAGTGTTCAGACCTCTTTAACAGAAATGCTCTCCTTGATCAAAGTCCATGGCATCCATATTTTAAGAAGAAGCAATGCAAAAGAATCTTATTCAAATTTAAGCAACATAAAGTTATTTAATTTAGAGCTATAATAGATTTAAATTTTTTTGTCATGTCAAATATAAGTATATTGTAAGAAGTATTTTTCTCACCCTTTTAACCTTCGTTTTGTTGTGGGGGTTTTTTTCCCCTCTCTGTTTTTGGTACCACATAGGCTGTTCTCTTCCCCACTTATAAGAGAAACAAATGATCTATTTTATTAGTTGTAAGACATCCATTCCTTTTGGACCTATCAAAATCTCACTATCTTGGATTTAAAAAGTGGTTTAAAAATGTATACTCTCTTTTTTGATCAAGTGGAGAAAAAATACTTCCTATATCAATAAATAATTTCTATTTATTTGTAATCCAAATCATTTTTGTACTTTCTCCATTAAAAGTCTTCCTTACTTCTTATCACATTAAAAATAGTTTTCATGCTTTCTAGAAGAAAGTAGTAAGATAAATATAGTAAGCTTATATAAATAAGATCATCTTAAAAAGTATAGATATGAAAAAGAAAATGAAACCTCCAGTGATTGCTTTTATTTTTGCATATAGGACCCAACTGGTTTGTGACAGAAGACAAAGCTAATTGATCATTAGTGACTTCTAGCTTGAATCAAGCAGAGCCCTGAGGCATCAAATCCCCTGTCCTCCCACATAGCTCTAGCAGACATAAAATCTCCTGTTCTCTCACATGGATAAGGAGATCAATACCCGTGTTTCCCCGAAAATAAGACCTACGTACAGGTTTCCTTCTGAGTGAAATATAAGGCATCCCCCGAAAATAAGGCCCAGGCTCTGTCTCAGAATGAAAATTAATTTACCGTAAACTGGTCGCTAGGGCCGCCCCCACTGGCGTCTAGCAACCAGTGACGTTACGCGGAGTCCTGACGTCACTGCTATGTGGAGGCGGAGCGGAGGTCGGAGTGAGCGGTGAGCGCGGGGCGGGAGAGAGGAGGAGACTCACAGATGCGTGTAGAAGAACAGGAGGATTAGAGTGGACGGGATGCGGTGAAGGTGATGAGTGCTGGTCTGTCTCTGGTGACACTACCTGATGCTCGCGGCCGCCTTCATGATGACTGAAGGTTCTCAGTCAGTGGCAGACCCTGCTCCAGCCCAGATCCAGGCCCCAGCAAGCCCAGTGACAGTCCCCAGGCAGGCCCCAGAGGGTAAATGTCTGATAAAGGGGTAGGGGGGATGTCTGGTGAAGGTGTTCAGTGGCACAGGGGTGGGGGAAGGGGGATCACTTAAAATGACACAGGAGGATCAGAGGGGGCAATCAAAATGACACAGGAGGATCAGAGGGGACAATCAAAATGACACAGGAGGATCAAAAGGGGTTACTAAAATGGTAATCCCCCCTCTGATTCTCCTGTGCCATTTTGATTCCCTGCTCTGATTCCCACTATGTCATTTTGAGTGATCCCCCTCCCCCCACCTTGATACCCCAATTCCTTTTTTTTTACCCCTAGAAATGAGCGCAAAAAGAAAAAGCTACTCTGTGGAGTACAAGAAAGGAATCGTGGAAGACTCTTGGGGCCAAAATCTTACTGCTTTCTGCAAAGAGAAGATGTTGAGTATCCGATTGGTCCGAAAATGGCAAGCAAAGTATGGTAACCTCATTGAACAAGTGGACAAGGGAAATGCTAAAAAGCGCAAGTGTGGATCAGGTCGGCAACCATTATTTTCCGAGCTGGAAGACCTGATCTGTGAATGGGTTGTTGACAGGAGAGCAAAGGCTTTGGTTGTGAATAGGGCTCAGATTCAAGAATTTGCCCTTGCAATGGCACCACAGTTTGACATAGCCCCCGAAGACTTCAAAGCATCACAACACTGGCTGGATAATTTCCTTCAGCGAAGTGAACTGTCTTTAAGAAGATCTACAACATTGTTTAGGTTGGAAGATACTCAAGTTATTAAGCGAGCACTTGCATTCAAGTCCTTTATTGATGATGCTGACTTCTCTAAATACAATCTTTCCAACATGATTGCTATGGATGAAACTGCAGTGTTTATGGGCCAATCATCTCAAACAACAATTGAACAGCGGGGTGCCTCCTTAGCGTACATTCCCTCCACTGCTTACGAAAGTGCACGTGTTTCCTGTATTTTGGCAATTCGTCTGGATGGCACTAAAACCCACCTTTAATCATTTCTAAGGGCAAGAAGGAAAAGATTGAACGTGTTTTGGGCGTTTTTATTCTTGAAACTGAAAAAGCCTGGGCCACACAAGCAGTTATAAGGAAGTGGGTCAATTTAATGCTGCCGCTTGTTATGCGAGGGAGCCAAAGAGGTCCAGCACTCACCGCGCTAAAGACATGAAGACATTTCTTCACGAAAGAAAAATAGATCAGATAATGATTTCCGCAGGAATGACGGCCTATCTCCAGACTCTTGATATTGCAATAAACAAGCCATTCAAAGACAATTTGCCCATGGAAATTAATGACTACATTGAAAATAGAATGGAGAGAAATCAGCGTGGAAACTTTGTGAAACCTAAACTGCAAGAAGTTGTGACTTGGGTGAAGAATTCATGGGAGAAAATCACTGACAGTTGCATTACAAATGCACTGCGAGCAGGCTACCTTGACAAGAAGTACTCATTTAAAGACAGCGCTATTGCTAAACATGAGAGATTTGGTCCACTGATTCTGAAAGAAATGGAGTCACAAGAAATTCACCAGGAAATTCAGGAACTGGATTGTTATGATGATGTTCCAGAAGATGATGACATGATTGTCATTGAATAAATGAGTAAATTCTTGATACTGTAGGATTCACAGTTTGTCTGGTTTGTTTTGACAACTACCGTACTACCATACCGTATACAGGTAATAAATTTCCTTTATTTTCATTTAACAATAAATGTGTACCATATTCTTCTTCATGGAAAAATAAGACATCCCCTGAAAATAAGACCTAGAGTGTCTTTGGGGGCAAAAATTAATATAAGACACTGTCTTATTTTCGGGGAAACACGGTACTTACGCTGACCAACTTACTAGAACTGCCTATCTAGCATTATCTCCTTTAGATACAGCCAAAGCCTCGCATTCTCTCCATCATCAAAATGCCACTGGCCTGCGTCAGCAGTTTCAAATCACATAGGAACAGGCTCCACAAATTGTTAAACTCTGTCCTCAATGCCCTCTAACCACATTCATTCCTCCCACAGAAGGGGTCAATCCGCGAGGCTACAAACCAGGCCAACTGTGGCAGATGGACGTGACCCATATTCCATCTTTCGGGAAACAAGCTTATGTCCATGTTTCTATTGACTCTTTTTCTGGTTTTATTTTTGCATCCCCTCTTATAGGAGAAGCCGCTAAACATGTTATTGCTCACTGTTTACAAGCTTTTACTTTCCTAGGCATCCCCCACACCATTAAGACTGACAATGGTCCAGCCTACACAAGTATGGCATTCCAGACGTTTTGTGCTACTTTTCGAATCCAGCATAAAACAGGCATCCCATACAATCCTCACGGGCAGGGAATAGTTGAGCGAGCTCATCAGACTTTGCAAAGGCAAATTGAAAAAATAAAGAAGGGGGAGTATGTAGACACCCCTGCTAATATACTTAACAGAGCTCTTTATTCCCTTAATTTTTTAAATGGCGATGCTCAGGGCAAAACCGCAGCGGAAGGACAGTGATCCTCCCTGTCCAGATCCCACCCTTGGGTACAGTGGAAGGACTTACAGGACAATGGCATGGCCCCGACCCTGTTCAGATAGGGGCTCGGGGGTCTGTTTGTGTATTTCCTGAAGGGGACTCTGAGCCCCGTTGGATCCCCAGCCGCTATGTCCGGCCCTTTCAAGGTCAAGATGGAGGACGAAATGGAACAAGAGCTCACTCCACCATTCAAGAGGCTAAGGATCTGTCCACTGGCGCCTGTGCCGCCACCGCCGCCACGGAGATCACGGGCGACTCGGAGGGCATCTCCACCAACTTGGGGGCAGCTGAAGAAGCTGACAGCGGAGGCCGAGGCCATGATCATTCGCCAAGGGGCACAACGAACTGCTGAGACTTTGTTTCTTGCCATGCTATCAATTGTGGCTGTTCAGGTCTATGCTGCCCAGACTCCATACTGGGCATACATTCCAGATCCGCCTTTTCTTAGGGCCGTTACTTGGGATGACCCCAGCGTTCCCGTTTATGTTAATGATACAGATATCATGGGCCACCCAAGTGCAGATCATCTCACTCCTCAATGGGTGGGAGATCATAGATATGAGGGAAGGTCAACCAGGGTTCCCATATGTTTCACAGCCATTAAATATTGGAATAACTGTCTTACTGTGGAACCTTCACCAAGGTATACCCATGGCATTAGCAGAGGTGGAGATCCTGAAAAGTATGAGGGGTGGATCCAACAAGAATGGTTCCTTACTATATATGGCCTGCCTGACATCACCCATACTGTCTCTCAGGGAGCCCAACCCAAGTTGCCTCCATGTTTATACAGTGAATACAGGCCATTTCTGAAGTATCCCCCATGGCGGCGCTGCCGTCATGAGTTAGCTGTGGTACATACTCCCATCAACAATTCCTTTCAGTTACTTGACTGGTCCTATCCCAACCCGCTATCTAGCAAAAGTAGTTTTAAGGCTAGAGAGATGCCTGGAGGCTGGGTAGATGAGATAACTCACCACCTTACGGGGAAGAGTACAGCTAGAAATATTTAAGCTTATGGCCGCCCTATGCGACATTTCTTTGCATCATGATAATATTACAGTGATCACGGGTCTGACTGCCTGTATACCACCTCCTTATGTTCTCCTCATTGGAATTGTAGATATTGTATTTAAGGGCAACATGTATGCAATCTCCTGTAATCATTGCAATTTGTCTAATTGTGTGTCTAGATACAACTTTGGTTATGAGGTGGTTGTATTACATCAACCTTCCTTTGTCATGCTCCCAGTTAATGTTACTGGACCTTGGTACAGGGATACAGGCTCCCAGGCTTTAAAAGAATTGAATAATTTACTAAGCCGCCCTAGGAGATTTATTGGAATGCTTATTGCTGGCCTCGTGTCTCTAGTCACCCTCATTGCTACTGCCACCACTGCAGCCACAGCTTTAACCCAAGAAATACACACAGCTCATTCTGTAGATAGCTTGGCGAAGAATGTTTCGGATGCCTTAGGAGCTCAAGAGCTCATAGATAAGAAAATAGAACAAAGGCTCAATGCACTGGAAGAGGCTATATTCCTTATAGGAGACCAAATGTACAGCTTGAAAGTACGTTCTACCCTCCGGTGTCATGCTGAGTTTAGTTAGATTTGTGTCACCCCTAAGAAATATAATGGTACTACGTGGAATTGGGATCAAGTACGCAACCACCTGTTAGGAGTTTGGGATCAGAACAACTTCACTTTGGATATCAGTAGATTACACGGGGAGATTCAAGATATTAATGACACAGGCTCTGCTCTGTTGCCTCCTAGCGAAGTAGCCCAGAATATTTTTAATGAAATTCAAAGCCTTATGTCCTTTCATGGGTTACAGTCTTTTGTTTGGTCTCTGCTGATCATTGTTGTTCTTGCTCTCATTATTGTCTGTTTGCTTCCAGTCTGCTTCCGAACCATCGGATCCAGCATCTGATCCCTGCAAATAGGACTACATGAACTCCGCCTAATAAATAGAGAAGGGGGATCTGTTGGAGACCGGGTGTAAGCTGACAGAGTCCTTGCACCTGAAGGGACTCATAAGATTCAGTCCCCTGCCCACATAGTGTCCCCTGACTTGTTTGGATGGCGATTTCCAATTGTCAGCAGAATGAGAGCGACCTTTCATGGCTTACCAGAAGTCTGTAACTATTTACTGAGATTTGCTGTACCGAGAATTTGCCTTCTGCTTTATCTCTCCCTTAGAGATTAAGAGGAACGGAGAGTACGTTCCTTTTGAACTGACCTCCCAGTCAGTGTTTGTATATAAAAGGTATTACGCAGTTAATAAAGCTGCTGCAGTCTGTCAATGGCTTGCAGTCCTCCCGATCCCGCTTTCTTCTCTTTCTTTTCTTAATTCCCACCTCCCTACCTCAGCCCGGTTCACCTGACAGGCCAACCCTGACAAGGACCCAAATAAACAAAATCAGAAATGAAAGAGGTGAAATAACAACAGACCCCACCGAAATACAAAGGATTGTTAAAAAATACTATGAACAACTCTATTCCAACAAACTGGACAACCTTGAGGAAATGGACATATTCCTAGAAAAATATAACCTTCCAAAACTCAATCAGGAAGAATCTAAACATCTCAATAGGCCAATAACTATGGAAGAAATTGAAGCAGTCATCAAAAAGCTTCCAGCAAACAAAAGCCCGGGGCCAGACAGCTTCACAGGGGAGTTTTACCAAACATTCAAGGAAGAACTAAAACCTATCCTCCTCAGACTATTCCAAAAATTTCAAGAGGAAGGAACACTTCCAAGCTCCTTCTATGAAGCCAGCATCACCCTAATACCAAAACCAGATAAAGACAACACAATGAAAGATAATTATAGGCCAATATCCCTCATGAACATAGATGCCAAAATCCTCAACAAAATTCTAGCAAATCGGATCCAGCACTACATCAGAAAGATCATACACCATGAATGCAAGGATGGTTCAATATCTGCAAATCAATACACATGATACATCACATAAACAAAGTGAGAGATAAAAATCACATAGTCATATCAATTGATGCAGAAAAAGCATTTGACAAAATCCAACACCCTTTCATGATAAAAACTCTCAACAAGGTGGGAATAGAAGGATCACACCTCAACATAATAAAAGTTATATATGATAAACCCACAGCTAACATCATACTCAATGGGCAAAAACTAAAACCATTTCCCTTAAGAACAGGAACAAGACAGGGATGCCCACTCTCACCACTCCTATTCAACATAGTACTGGAAGTATTAGCCATTGCAATTAGACAAGAAGAAGAAATAAAAGGCATCCAAATTGGAAAAGAAGAAAGTAAAGCTGTCCTTACTTGCAGATGACATGATATGGTACATAAAAAACCCAAAAGACTCCATCAAAAAACTAATAGACTTAATAAATGAATTTGGCAATGTAGCAGGATACAAAATTAACGCCAAGAAATCTATGGCATTTCTATAGACCAATAGTGAACTTACAGAAAGAGAGACTAAAAAAGCAATCCCATTTACCATCACACCAAAAAAATTAAGATACCTAGGAATAAACTTAACTAAGGAGGTAAAAGACCTATACGTGGAAAACTATAGGACACTGAAAAAAGAGATAGAGGAAGATGTAAACAGATGGAAGAACATACCATGTTCATGGATTGGTAGAATCAACATCATTAAAATGTCCATACTACCGAAAGCAATCTATAGATTCAATGCACTCCCCTTTAAAATACCAACGGCATATTTCACAGACCTAGAAAGAACTCTCCAAAAACCCATCTGGAATAAAAAAAGATGCCGAATAGCCACAGCAATCCTGAGAAAGAAGAATAAAGTAGGAGGGATCTCAATACCAGATTTCAAGTTGTATTACAAAGCCATTGTTCTCAAAACAGCTGGTACTGGCACAAGAACAGACATATAGATCAATGGAATAGAATAGAGAACCCAGAATGGACCCAAATCACTATGCTCAATTAATATTTGACAAAGGAGGCATGAACATACAATGGAGTCAAAACAGTCTTTTCAATAAATGGTGTTGGGAAAATTGGACAGATACATGCAAAAAAAAAATGAAACTAGACCACCAACTTACACCATACACAAAAATAAACTCAAAATAGATCAAGGACTTAAACATAAGACGAGAAACCATAAAAATACTAGAGGAATCCATAGCCAGAAAAATCTCTGACATATGTTGAAGCAATTTCTTCACTGATACTGCTCCTAGGGCAATGGAAACTAAAGAGAAAATAAACAAATGGAATTACATAAAAATAAAAAGCTTTTGCACAGCAAAGGAGACCATCAATAAAACAACAAGAAAGCCCACTGCATGGGAGAACATATTTGCCAATGATATCAACGATAAGGGTTTAATCTCCAACATTTACAGGGAACTCATGCAGCTTAACAAAAAGAAGATAAACAACCCAGTCAAAAAATGGGCAACTGATCTAAATAGACACTTTTCGAAAGAAGACGGAAGGCCAAGAGACATATGAAAACTTGCTCAAAGTCACTAATCATCAGAGAGATGCAAATCAAAACAACAATGAGGTATCATCTCACACCTGTCAGAATGGCTATTATCAACAAATCAACAAATGACAAGTGCTGGCGAGGATGCGGAGAAAAAGGAACCCTCATGCACTGCTGGTGGGAATGCAGACTGGTGCAGCCACTGTGGAGAACAGTATGGAGTTTCCTCAAAAAACTAAAAATGGAACTCCCATTTGACCCAGTGATCCCACTTCTAGAAATATATCCCAAGAAACTAGAAACACCAATCAGAAAGGATATATGCACCCCTATGTTCATAGCAGCACAATTCACCATAGCTAAGATTTGGAAACAGCCTAAGTGCCCATCAGCAGATGAGTGGATTAAAAAACTGTGGTACATCTACACAATGGAATATTACGCTGCAGTAAAAAAGAAGGAGTTCTTCCCATTTGCAACAATATGGATGGAGATGGAGAGCATTATGCTAAGTGAAATGAGCCAGGCAGAGAAAGATAAATATCACATGATCTCACTCATTTGTGGAATATAATGAACAACATAAACTGATGAACAAAAATAGATCCAGAGACAGAGAAACATCAATCAGAACGTCAAACCTCAGGGAAGGTAGGGGAGGGTGGGGGTAAGGGGGAGAGATCAACCAAAGAACTTATATGGATGCATATAAGCCTAATCAATGGACACAGACAACAGGGGGGTGGGGTCATGAATGGGAGGTGGGGGTAATGGGGGAATAAGGACACATATGTAATACCTTAATCAATAAAGAAATTTAAAAAAAATCAAAATATATTAAAAATAAATAAATAAATAAGAAATAAATAAGAAAAAAAAAAATGTTGATTCATGGTGACAACTGCCAGTTCAAGACAGAAGTGATGTTTTACTTACACATCTCAGCTCACCGGAGCAAACGTCAAACTGGCTGAAGAGCTAACATCTATAGAGGACTAAGGAAGAAAGAGAGTTCTACTCTTGTCGGTATATTTGAAACACTTCAACTATAACAGGCATTTGCTTATTTTGTCATTCTAAATTTGAATCATATACTTGTATCTATTTATAAGATGGATAAGAGAGTATAAAACTGAGGATAATTATCTCGTTGGATCCTTAGTAGTCTTTAAGATTATCCAAAATAAATCTCTCGCCAAAACCGGTTTGGCTCAGTGGATAGAGCGTCGGCCTGCGGACTGGGAGGTCCCGGGTTCGATTCCGGTCAAGGGCATGTAACTTGGTTGTGGGCACATCCCCAGTAGGAGGTGTGCAGGAGGCAGCTGATCGATGTTTCTCTCTCATCGATGTTTCTGACTATCTATCTCTCTTCCTTCCTCTCTGTAAAAAATCAATAAAATATATTTAAAAAAAAACAAACAAACAAAATAAATAAATCTCTCTTCATGAATACATAATGTCCTATTATAAAGTGAGATGATGACATTCACTCTATCAGCATATATGTAGGAGGAAGGTTTTTATCATATTCTCTTTATATATATATGTATATATACACAAGATTTATTACAATGGATGATATACTAATTACATTTTGAAATGAAAATTTGTACTTTATTTAAAACCAATAAATCAGTCTATTTTTTTTATTTGTGAGCTTGAATGAACCCATTTTGGCTTCATGCCTTTACATGCAGACAGCAGGAAACAGTGTTTTACTGTTAAAACCTTATGATATAATTGATAACCACTGTACACCAAGCACAGGCTGTCTACAGTTAGCTGCTTTGGTTTACAGTTCAGAGAGAGGACACTTTACTGCCCAGACTCATTGCTCTGCCAAGTGTTGCCATGGCAACCACACTTTGTCTCCTTTAAGTTTGCTAATAAAGGATTCTTACAGATCCCAGAGAATTCCCCTTAATTCCTAGAATAGGTTAAGAGTCCAATTAACCAATTTCCATAGGGAAAGATACAGTTTTAACTTGTGCTAATTGAGAAGCTATTCAACAAGGTTCTGTGGGTGCTCAATTTAGCTAAACTCGTTAAAAGTTTTTGCAATAATCCCAGAAGCCTCATGTAATAAGCCCCTGAGCACTGCTCATCCAATTAAAGTATTTCCCTCCCATGCTTGGAGCATACAGTTGCCTATGGTTAGTGTTTTGTTGTTTTCATTAGTGAACTCTCTAACCCCACAGATGTGAAAGAAAAAAAGTGACTCAAAGATTCTTAGAAATTGACTAGGCTTCAGGCTGTTAGAAATATCCCTCAATTTCTATTTACCAATTTCATTAAAACTATATTGGGTAACAGAAAACTCTCTCAACACATTTTAGAACATATATAAATATAAGTATAAATATGTAAGGGATTGTGTAGCAATTCCAACAAATCCAACATTGATTAGGAGGGATTATGTAGCAAACTTCCAAATTTAAAACATTAAGAGATGTTATTTCTAGTCCCTCTTTGCTTCCTTTGTTGTTGTTGACAGTATTAAAGATGTCCTACATTTTCCCACCTTTGGCCCCTCCACCGGCTCCTACCCCAGGCCTTCACTGCAATATTGTTTGTGTCCATGAGCAATGCATATATCCATAAAAATTATTTGGTTAAACTTTCCCCGCCCCTCCTCCCCCTTCCCTCTGAGATTCACCTGTTCCATGCTTCCATACCTCTGGATCTATTTTGTTTGTCAGATTATTTTGTTCATTAGATTCCACATATAAGTGAGATCGTGTGATACTTGTCTTTCTCTGACTGGTTTACTAAACTGAGCATAATAATCCCTAGGCCCCTCCATGCTCTCTCAAAGGATAAAAGATCCTTCTTTTTTTTACAGTTGCATAGTATTCCATTGTGTAAATGTACCACAGCTTTTTTATCCACTCATCTACTGATGGGCACTTGGGCTGTTTCCAGATCTTAGCTATTGTAAATAATGCTGCTATGAACATAGGAGTGCATACATTCTTTCTGATTGGTGTTCCTGAATTCTTAGGATATATTCCTAGAAGTGGGATCACTGGGCCATATTGCAGTTCCATTTTAAATTTTTTTTTCAAATATATTTTATTGATGTTTTTACAGAGAGGAAGGGAGAGGGATAGAGAGTTAGAAACATCGATCAGCTGCCTCCTGCACACCTCCCACTGGAGATGTGCCCGCAACCAAGGTACATGCCCTTGACCGGAATCGAACCCGGGACCCTTCAGTCCGCAGGCTGACGCTCTATCCACTGAGCCAAACCGGTTTCGGCTCCATTTTAAATTTTTTGAGGAAACTCCACACTGGTTTCCATAGTGGCTGCACCAGTCTGCATTCCCACCAGCAGTGCACTAGGGTTCATTTTCCCCCACAGCCTCGTCAGCACTTGATGTTTGTTGATCTATTAATGGTAGCCATTCTGACAGGTGTGAGATGAACCTCATTGTCATTTTTATTTACATCTATCTGAGGATTAGAGACGTTGAGCATTTTTTCTGATGTCTTTTGGCTATCTGTATGTCCACTTTGAAGAAGTATCTATTTAGGTCCTTTGCCCATTTTTAAATTGGATTGTTTGTCTTCCTTTTTGTTGAATTGTATGAGTTCTTTATATATATTAGAGATTAACCCCTTATCAGATGCATCATTGGCCAATATGTTCTCCCATACAGTGAGTTACCTTTTCATTTTGAAGATGGCTTCTTTTGCTGTCCTGAAACTTCAATTTTGAATAATAGCCTTGCTGGATAAAGTAGTCTTGGATTCAGCCCCTTGCTTTTCTTTACGTTGTATACTTCATGCCACTCCCTTCTGACCTGAAGTGTTTCTATTGAGAAATCAGTTGACAGTATAATGGGAGCTCCCTTGTAGGTGACTTTCTCTCTCTCTTATTTTTTTTTTTTTTTATTTTTTTAAAATAAATCTTTATTCAGATTATTACAATTATTTCTCCTTTTTTCCCCCATAGCTCCCCTCCACCCATTTCCCACCCCACCTTCTGCCCTTACCTACCCCCCACTGTCCTCATCCATAGGTGTATGATTTTTGTCCAGTCTCTTTATGAACCCCCCCATACCCCTTTCCCCCTGAGAATTATCAGTCCACTCCCTTTCTATGCCCCTGATTCTATTATATTCACCACATTATTCTGTTCCTCAGGTTTTTAATTCACTTGATCTTTAGGTTCACTTGTTGATAGATATGTATTTGTTGTTCATAATTTTTATCTTTCCTTTTTTCTTCTTCCTCTTCTTTAAGAATACCTTTCAGCATTTCATATAATACTGGTTTGGTGGTGATGAACTCCTTTAGCTTTTTCTTGTCTGTGAAACTCTTTATCTGCCCTTCAATTCTGAATGATAGCTTTGCTGGGTAGAGTAATCTTGGTTGTAGGTTCTTGCTATTCATCACATTGAAAATTTCTTGCCACTCCCGTCTGGCCTGCATAGTTTCTATTGAAAAGTCAGCTGACAGTCGTATGGGTGCTCCCTTGTAGGTAACTAACTGTTTTTCTCTTGCTGCTTTTAATATTCTCTCTTTGTCTTTTGCTCTTGGCATTTTAATGATGATGTGTCTTGGTGTAGTCCTCTTTGGATTCCTTTTGTTTGGGGTTCTGTGGGCTTCCTGGACTTGTAAGTCTATTTCTTTCACCAGGTGGGGGAAGTTTTCGGTCATTATTTCTTCAAATAGGTTTTCAGTATCTTGCTCTCTCTCTTCTTCTGGCACCCCCATAATTCTGATGTTGGTACGCTTGAAGTTGTCCCAGAGTCTTCTTACATTATCTTCAACTTTTTGGATTTTTTTTTTTGCTTTTTGCTTTTTCGGTTGAGTGTTTTTTGCTTCTTTGTATTTCAATTCTTTGACTTGATTTTTGTGTTCCTCTTGTCTGTTTTTGGGTCTCTGTATAATATTTTTTATTTCAGTCAGTGTATGTTTAATTTCTAGTTGGTCCTTTTTCATCTCTTCGAGGGTCTCGTTATATTTATCGGCCTTTTCTAGGATATTCTTAAAAAGCCTTATAACCGTGGTTTTGAATTCTATATCCAGTCGTTTTTTTTCCTCCATTTCTTTTGTTTGTGATCTGATTTTTAGACGCCGCATTTTCACTGCTTCCCTGAGTTGGTAGATTTGTGTGCTAGGTTTCCAATTTGGCCCAGTGGGTCTGCCTCCCCAGTTAACCTGAGGTGGACACTCTTGGTGCACTCCTTTGTGGACGGTGTGTACAGCCTTGTTGTAATTAAGTCTTTATTGTTGTTGGTATCACTGGGAAGAATTGACCTCCAGGCCAGTTGGCTGTAAGGATCAGCTGTGTCTATGCTGGGAGAAGTCCGGTGCTGGAGACAGCCTTATAGGATTAGACTTGCCAAATTGCAATAGCCTCTGTGCTCAGCTTGGATGGGGTGGGGTCTCAGTCTTGGCTTCCCGTCAGCGTTGCCCTTGCGCGCACGTGTGTGCCTTCAGTCCTCTGCCTTCCCGGCTCCCGATTCTCCGCCCGAGTGTCCAGACTCCCCCACAAGAGTGTGGGTCCCCAGGGGCTCGCCTGGAACTGGGGTTCACTGCAGTCAGAACTGGGGCTCACTTCAGTCAGAACTGAGGTTCAGTGCCGTCAGGAGCCTCTCACTCCCTTCCGCTAGGGAAAGCCTGTGGCAGCCTCCGCAGCCTTTGTGCGCACTGGCGCGAGCGGACTTTCAGTCCTCCGCCGTCCCCGGCTCCTGAGTCTCCGCCCGAGAGTCCAGACTCCCCCCACAAGAGCGTGGGTCCCCAGGGGCTCGCCTGGAACTGGGGTTCACTGCAGTCAGAACTGGGGCTCACTTCAGTCAGAACTGAGGTTCAGTGCCGTCAGGAGCCTCTCACTCCCTTCCGCTAGGGAAAGCCTGTGGCAGCCTCCGCAGCCTTTGTGCGCACTGGCGCGAGAGGACTTTCAGTCCTCCGCCTTCCCCGGCTCCCGAGTGTCCGCCTGAGAGTCCAGACTCCCCCCACAAGAGCGTGGGTCCCCAGGGGCTCGCCCGGAACAGGGGTTCAGTGCAGTCAGAACTGGGGTTCAGTGTGGTCGGGGGCTCCCTTCCCCCTTCCGCCAGAGAAAGTCAGCCAGGCTCTCAGCCGCCCTTCCTCTCCGCGCGCACAAAGACCCTTTGCCGTACCTCCAATTCTCTGTGAGCTTTTCTCTATCCTTCTAGTTGTAGAATTTTCACTCAGTCAGCTTTCCTGTGGTTCTGGATGGTGTCCGTTCTGTCTTTTAGTTGTAGTTTTGAAATTGTTGTGCGAGGCAGCAGTTTAGGTGTTTACCTATGCCGCCATCTTGGTTTTTTCACTTTCTCTCTCTCTTACTGCCTTTAAGATTATTTCTTTGTCTTGTACATTTGCCATTTTAATTATGATGTGTCTAGGTGTGGGACTTTGGTGTTCATCTTGATTGAACCTCAAATCACTTTTTCCTTCACCATGTTTGGGAAGTTTTATGTCATTATTCCTTCAAACAGGTTCTCTATTCCTTGTTCATATTCTGCTCCTTCTGGTACATCTATGATGCAGATGTTGTTATGCTTCATATTGTCCAAAAGCTCCCTTAAACTATCCTCCTGTTTTAATTTTGTTTTAATTTCTGCTCTGACTGGGTGCATTTTCTACCCTATGTTGTAATTCACTGATTTGGTCCTCAGTTTCTTCTAATCCACTGGCCAGCCCTTTTGTGCCTCTGCCTTTCCTAGCTTCCTCTATGTGGTCTCCACTTTCCATTTTGGTTATCAGGGTTCTCTCCAGCTAGTCTTCAGTTGATTATTCTGGATGTTGTTGTTTTTATTTGTTTTTTGTTTGATTGAATGTTGTATTTTAGTTGTATTTCCTGTTTGGTCCTGGGAGTGTGTATATGTAGTATCCACTTACTCTGCTGCCATTTCTACTCTCCCCAAAATGCATACTTTATCACATAAATTTAAACTTGAAAAAAGAATTGGAGATGAAGAACTCAACAAAAAACATCAAGAATGAACCTAGTGAGAATAGGAAATAGGGTGGACCAGATGGAGGAAAGAATTAGTGATATCAAAGATAGAAATCTAGAAATTGTGCAGAGGGAAGAAGGGAGAGACTTCAGCTTAAAATGAAAGAAAGAACTCTATGAGAACATCTGACTCCATCAGCAAGACAAATATAAGAATAATAGACATACCAGAAGAAGAGATGAGAACTACCCAAAGCCATGGAAAGAGATCCTCAAATCCAAAAATCTAACAAAACACCTAATTACCTCAATCTTAAAAGCATTCTCCAAAGTACAGTGTATTAAAACTGTCAAAAATTAATGACAAAGAAAGAATTTTCAAGGCAGCCAGGGATAAGAAGAAAGTAACCTATAAAGAAGAGCCAATTAGGTTATCATCAGACTTCTGAGCAGAAACTCTACAAGCTAGAAAAGAATGAAATCAGATATTCAAACTACTGAAAGAGAGAAATACCAGCCAAAAATAATATATCTAGTAAAGTTATCCTTTAGATATGAAGGAGAACTAGACTTTTCCAGACTATCACTGGAAGACCTCCAATCCAGGAAATACTAACTGGGGTTATTCTATCTGAAACAAAGAACAAAAGGTCACAAAACTACAAGTAAGATCACCAAAAAATTTACAGCATAAACAAGAATAATTTGTGACAACAAAAGCATAAAAAGGGAAGGGATAAATGTCTTAATTTATAAAAGAGAGAAATAAAGGAGAATGTAGATCCAATGCATTCAAATGAAAAAAGATTACTGTATATAAGAAATTTGGTTTTTTACAACCCTAGTGGTAACCACACAGAAAAAAATAATGGAGACACATAACTTAAAAAAAGAGAAAACAGCCCAGCTGGTGTGGCTCAGCAGTTGAGCATCAACCCAAGAATGGAGAGGTCACCGGTTTGATCCCAGTTGGGGCACATGCCCAGATTGCAGGCTCAATCTCCAATAAGGGGTGTGCAGGAGGCATCCCATTGATGATGTTCTTCTCTCTATCTCTCGCCCTTGCTCTCTCTAAAAAAATCAATAAAAACAATATTGATAAATCAATAAGAACAATATTTATTTTTTTTTAGATTTTATTTATTTATTTATTTTTTAAATAAATCTTTATTCAGATTATTACAATTGTTTCTCCTTTTCCCCCCCATAGCTCCCCTCCACCAGGTTCCCACCCCACCTTCTGCCCTTACCTCCCCCCACTGTCCTCATCCATAGGTGTATGATTTTTGTCCAGTCTCTTAATGAACCCTCCATGCCCCTTTCCCCCTGAGAATTATCAGTCCACTCCCTTTCTATGCCCCTGATTCTATTATATTCACCAAATTATTCTGTTCCTCAGGTTTTTAATTCACTTGATTTTTAGGTTCACTTGTTGATAGATATGTATTTGTTGTTCATAATTTTTATCTTTACTTTTTTCTTCTTCCTCTTCTTTAAGAATACCTTTCAGCATTTCATATAATACTGGTTTGGTGGTGATGAACTCCTTTAGCTTTTTCTTATCTGTGAAGCTCTTTATCTGCCCTTCAATTCTGAATGATAGCTTTGCTGGGTAGAGTAATCTTGGTTGTAAGTTCTTGCTATTCATCACATTGAAAATTTCTTGCCACTCCCATCTGGCCTGCATAGTTTCTGTTGAGAAGTCAGCTGACAGTCGTATGGGTGCTCCCTTGTAGGTAACTGTTTTTCTCTTGCTGCTTTTAAGATTCTCTCTTTGTCTTTTGCTCTTGGCATTTTAATTATGATGTGTCTTGGTGTGGTCCTCTTTGGATTCCTTTTGTTTGGGGTTCTGTGTGCTTCCTGGACTTGTAAGTCTATTTCTTTCACCAGGTGGGGGAAGTTTTCGGTCATTATTTCTTCAAATAGGTTTTCAGTATCTTGCTCTCTCTCTTCTTCTGGCACCCCCATAATTCTGATGTTGGTACGCTTGAAGTTGTCCCAGAGTCTTCTTACACTATCTCCAACTTTTTGGATTTTTTTTTTTTTTTGATTTTTGCTTTTTCGGTTGAGTGTTTTTTGCTTCTTTGTATTTCAATTCTTTGACTTGATTCTTGTGTTCCTCTAGTCTGTTTTTGGGTCTCTGTATAATATTTTTTATTTCAGTCAGTGTATGTTTAATTTCTAGTTGGTCATTTTTCATATCTTCGAGGGTCTCGTTATATTTATTGGCCTTTTCTAGGATATTCTTGAAAAGCCTTATAACCGTGGTTTTGAATTCTATATCCAGTCGTTTGTTTTCCTCCATTTCTTTCATTTGTGATCTGTTTCTTTGACGCCGCATTTTCACTGCTTCCCTGAGTTGGTAGGGTAAATTTGTGTGCTAGGTTTCCTATATGGCCCAGTGGGTTGGCCTCCCCAGTTAACCTGAGGTGGACACTCTTGGTGCACCCCTTTGTGGACTGTGTGTACAGCCTTGTTGTAATTAAGTCTTGATTGTTGTTGGTATCACTGGGAGGAATTGACCTCCAGGCCAGTTGGCTGTAAGGATCAGCTGCGTCTATGCTGGGAGAAGTTCGGTGCTGGAGACAGCCTTATAGGATTAGACTTGCCAAATTGCAATAGCCTCTGTGCTCGGCTTGGATGGGGTGGAGTCTCAGGGTGGAGCAGCCAGTCTTGGCTTCCCGGCAGCCTTGCCCTTGCGTGCACGCGCAGACCTCTGCCTTCCCCGGCTCCCGAGTCTCCGCCCGAGAGTCCAGACTCCCCCCACAAGAGCGTGGGTCTCCAGGGGCTCGCCCGGAACCGGGGTTCAGTGCAGTCAGAACTGGGGCCCAGTGCAGTCAGGAGCCTCCGACTCCCTTCCACTAGGGAAAGCCTGTGGCAACCTCCGCAGCCTTTGTGTGCACTGGCACACGCGCTCCTTCAGACCTCTGCCTTCCCCAGCTCCCGAGTCTCCGCCCGAGAGTCTAGACTCCCCCTGTAAGATCATGGGTCCCCAGGGGCTCGCCCAGAACTGGGGTTCAGTGCAGTCAGAACTGGGGTTCAGTGCGGTCGGGGGCTTCCTTCCTCCTTCCGCCAGAGAAAGTCAGCCAGGCTCTCAGCCGCCCTTCCTCTCTGCGCACACAAAGACCCTTTGCCGTACCTCCAATTCTCTGTGAGCTTTTCTCTTTCCTTCTAGTTGTAGAATTTTCACTCAGCCAGCTTTCCTGTGGTTCTGGATGGTGTCCATTCTGTCTTTAGTTGTAGTTTTGAAATTGTTGTGCGAGGCAGCAGTTTAGGTGCTTACCTATGCCGCCATCTTGGTTTCTCTCCCAATAAGAACAATATTTAAAAAGAGAGAGAAAACAGAGGAAAGAAGTATGGAATAGCACCAACCAAAAACAACAGACAGAAAAACTAAGGGGAAAAAAATGAGCACAGAGGTACTAGAAAACACAAGAAAATATGGCTACAGGAAATCCTCATGTATCAATAATTATCCTAAGTGTACATGGACTGAATTCACCAATAAAGAAATAAGGAGAAACCCTAGCCAGGGCTAAAGCATTGGCCCACAGACTGAAGGGTCTCAGGTTCAATTTCAGTCAAGGGCATGTACCTCAGTTGCAGGATCAATCCCTGGCCCTGGTTGGGACATGTGTGGGAGGCAACCAAACATGTCTCACATAGATGTTTCTCTCTCTGTGTAAACCCCTCCCTTCCACTCTCTCTAAATTATCAATGTAAAAATATCCTCAGGTGAGGATTAGCAAAACAAACAAACAAAATAAATAAGTAGAAACACAGAGTAGTAGGTTAGATCCAAAAAACAAAGCCAATCATATGCTGCCTATAGTTGATACATCTAAGTTGTAAAGACAAAAATAGACTCAAAGTGAAAGGTTGGAAAATGATTTTTCAAGCAAATACCATCCACAGAAAAGCAGGTGCAGCCATACTTTTATTTGACAAAATACATTTCAAGATAACAAAGGTAAGAAAAGACAAAGATAGACACTTTATAATGATGACACTACATCAAGAAGAAATAATACTTCTCAATATATAGGCACCCAATCACAAAGAACCAAAATATATAAAGCAACTACTAACAGAACTAAAAAGAGAAACAGATAAAAACACAATCATAGTTGGGGAACTTCATACTCCATTAACAGCTCTAGATAAAACATCAAAACAGAAAATCAATAAAAAATATCAGCTTTAAATGACACATTAGATCAAATGGACATAATTGACATTTACGGAGCCTCTCATCCCAGAACATGAAATTACAAATTCTTCTACAGTGCACATGGAACATTCTCAAAAATAGACCATATGTTGTGTCACAAACTATCCTCAACAAATTCAAAAAGATTGAAATCATACCAAACATATTCTCTGACTGCAATGCTTTGTAATTCTAAATAAATTGCAAAAAGAAGTAAAGCGATCCACAAATATGTAGATATTAAGCAATATACTATTTTAAAGTAACTGGGTAAAAGAAAAAAATAAAAGTTGAGATAAAAAGATATAGCCCTAACTGGTTTGGCTCGGTGGATAGAGCATCAGCCTGCAGACTGAAAGGTCCCAGGTTCGATTCTGGTCAAGGGCATGTACCTTGGTTGCAGGCACATCCCCAGTAGGGGGTGTGCAGGAGGCAGCTGATCAATGTTTCTCTCTCATCGATGTTACTAACTCTCTATCCCTCTCCCTTCCTCTCTGTAAAAAAAATCAATAAAATAAAAAAAATTAAAAAAAAGATATATAAAGACAAAAGAGAATGACAATACAATATATCAAAACATCTGGGATGCAATGAAAGCAGTAATAAAAAACAAGTTTATATCATTACAGGCCTATCTCAAGAAACAAGAGAAATCCCAAGGAAGCAACACAATATTACAACTTTAAGACCTAAATAAGAACAAAGGCAACCCAAAGTCAGCAGGAAAAGGAAATAAAAATTGGAGCATAATTGAATAACATAGAGAGCAAAAAGCTTATACCAAAAAAATTGAAAAGATTAATAAAATTGTCAGATCCCTGACTAGACTCAGTAAGAAAAAAAAGAGAAAAGACTTATAAAAACAAATCAGAAATAAAAGAGAATTTACCACAAACATCACTGAAATACAAAAGATCATATCAAAATATTATGAAAGACTACATAGCAACAAATTCAACAACCTAGGGGAAATGAATACATTTCTAGAAATATATAACTTTACTAGAATAAATCATGAAGAATTGGAAAATCTAATAGACTGATCAACAGTGAAGAAATTAAAACAACCATCAAAAACCTCACACACGCCTCCCCCCACAAAAGTCCATGATTAGAAGCCACATAGAGTCAGATGAAAACCCAGTGTGCTTCTCTGCTTACTTGTTTTCCTTATAAAAAAACTAGAGGCCCAGTGCATGAAATTTGTACATGGGGCGGGGGGTCCCCTCAGCCCAGCCTGCACCCTCTCCAATCCAGGACCCCTCGGGGGATGTCCAACTGCCAGTTTAGGCCCGATCCCGGGGATTGGGCCTAAACTGGCAGTCGACATCCCTCTCATAATCCTGGACTATTGACTCCTAATTGCTCACCTGCTTGCCTGCCTGGTCACCCCCAACTGCCCCTGTCCCCCCACTGGCCTAGTCACCCCTCACTGCCCCCTCTGCCAGCCTAATCACCCCCTGCTGGCCTGGTCACCCCTAACTGCCCCCCCTCCACCGGCCTGGTCACTTTTTACGTCCCCCCTGCCAGCCTGATTGCCCCCAACTGCCCCCTTTGCCGGCCTGGTCACGCCCAACTGCCTCCCTGCTGGCCTGGTTGCCCCTCACAGCCCCCCTGCTGTCCTGGTCACCCCACGCAGCCTGCTGTTCAGTCTGGTCGTCCCTCACTAACCCCCATGATGGCCTGATCACCCCACGCAGCCTGCTTGTTCAGTCGTTTGGTCATCCCTCACTAATCCCCCTGCTGGCCTGGTCATAGGCAGCCATCATGTGAGGGTGTTAGGGTTAATTTGCATAGTACCTCTTTATTAAATAGGATAGTATCACTGGAGGTCCAAGATGGCTGCAGAGTAGGTGAAAGTAACACACACTTCCTCTCAGTGTCAAACAGAATTTATAAGTAAAATTTAAAGCAGTCAGCCTGAATAAACAACAGAAGGACATCTGAACAGGAGTATTATATCCAGTGACTGGAAAAGGAAGCTACACAGAGACTGGTAAGAAGAGCGGAGAGGCAGAGAGGGCTGGGCCCTGCACCCAGAGACAGTGACTGAGAAGCTGGAGAAATCTCACAACTGCAACAGTCCCCTCAAGGAAAGTGGGGTCTCAGTCCCATGCCAGGACCCCTAACCCAGAGCACCAGAGCTGGGAAAAAGATCTTCCCAGCATCTGGCAGCAAAAATAAGCAGGGACTTTGTCTGCCAGAAAAAGGAGGGTGTCAACTTGAATCCAGGGGCTTTCTTTAAGGGCCAACACACAGGGGTTTCCCCTTGGGCACTCACCTGGGGCTCTGGTAGAGGGAAGGAGACTCAGGGTATTTGGAAGCCATAAAGAGAAGATCTGGGTGTCATAGCTCTGGAGATCTGGAAGGCAGGCAACTGAGGTCCTGGTCCTGAGTCAACATCCAGCCAGCCCTCAGGTGCCACCTGTCAGGGTCAAGCATTTCCATTCTTACAGCACCAGCTGGAAAAAGTGCACTAACCCTATCCTCCAAACACTGGCGACACCACCCTGCCAAACTCAAGTCTGGCATAAAAGCCTATTGGCTGCACCCAACAGGGACCTGAGGTGCACTCTTTTTCTGGAGAAACTATAGATGATCATTGAACTAAGTGGCTTTGGAACAAGGGCCAAACTTTCCTCCCTCCCACAGGTTAGGCAGGTGCCACCCACTTGTCAGCGACTCAGGCAGCAGTTAGCAGCAGAGTTAGGGGGAGGCATGTACTTGCACCGCTCCTATGGACCTGCACCACCCCCAACAAAGTGCTACCTTGAGTTGCATTCCCAAATTTTTCTGGCACCAGCTTGCCAAATGCAGTTCCACAGTGGGAAGGAAGTGCAATTCAGAACTGGGACATTTGGCGCAACCCCCTTGGAGTCTGTCATTAGGGTCTCAGGTGGGGCACTGCTGAGCTAAGAGAAGGCAAGCAGCTAGCTCCCCTCTTAAGGGCTTAGAGTCCATATCACCCAGTCCAAAGGTGGATTTGATTTGCATTCCCAAATCCTGCTGGCCACATCTGCTAAGCTCATATCCACTAGGTGTGTGTGTGGGGAGGTGGGGGGGGGGGGCGGGGAGGCAACTCATAACTGGGATATTAAATGCAACCCCCTTGGAGCCTTTGTTCAGGGTCTCTGGCAGTGCACTGCAAAGCTGGAAGTAGGCGACCAGGTCTCTCCCCTCCAAAGGGCTGGTGCCACGCCAAGCTGGGGGTTTCCTTGGTCTGTTCCTCTAAGTCCTGCATGAGGGAAGGGAGCAGAGAGTACAGTTTGGAGCCAGGAGTTTTAGAATGCGGTTCAGTTGGGGTCTCTGAAGGCCTGACTGCAGAGCTAAGGGCCAGTGCCACAGACTGCCTTGATCTGTTTTCAAAAACCCAGCTGGACCCATCCTACTTGGCTCAGTTTTGAGTGGAAAAGTAGGCTCTGCTCAGAGCCAGGACATTCAGAGTGCATCTTCCTCAGAGGCTCCAGTCCAGAGCTTGAGCTACAGTGCTAAACAGAGGAATGCAGCTCACCACCTTCCCATGGTACAGTTGGTGCCACCCCAAAAAGAAGGCTTTCTCTGCTTTCTCTATCTGTTTGCCCAATCCCAGTGAACCTGTCCTGTCCTGCTGAGCTTGCTCCTTCAGTGAGGACAGCTGGCTACACCCAACCTGAGCCAGCAGTGTGCTCCTCCTGAGGGAGATAGAGTTGGACACTCTGGCAGAGTCTGAATGGATGGCTCAGGAGTAGGGGCCACATTCTCCCTGTTGAATGCTGGATCACAGTATCCCAAACTAGGGGGCCCAATAACCCTGCTTGCCCACCCTGGTCACCCCAAACAATTGAGTCTGAGCCTTGCAGCAAGGTTAGTAGGGCATGGCCAGCTTAGACCCACTCTACAGCCTTCCTGCATAAGACTCTAATGAAAGTCCAGGCAACTTGGAGGGGCAGAGAAGTAGCCAATACATGGATGCTGACCTCAGGGCACTTAGTCTTTTCTTGATCTGCCCCCAGTGCAGAGATTCCAGAGACCAACCTGTCTACACAGATTAATCCTTCCCATGCACACCCAGGTCTAGTAGACACAGACACAAACACAAACAGTGACAGTGTAAAAGGGGGTACACATAACACACAGGAAACATTCCTGGAGCACAGAGCACAGGTGATGTGGAGGATTGTGCCACCAAACCTAGCAAGACAAATTGAAACAGCACCTGCAAAGCAGCCTGGATGCTGTGGTTTGATTGAGCCTCAGCAAGCCAGCCTGAGAGTCGATCCCACCCATGAATGGGCCAACAGCAATCAAGATCCAATTACAACAGAAGGCCCCATATAACCCACACAGGGACATTCCTAGAGCATCTAGCTCAGGAGCAAAAGGAGACTCCACCACTGGTACCAGAGGACACTTGCTATATGAGGCCACCCCACAAAGACTGAGAGACATAGAAATCTATCTAATACACAGAAACAAACACAAAAGACAGCTAAAATGGGGAGACAAAGAAACAATCCCTAAATGAAAGAAAAGAAAGAATCTCCAGGAAAAAGAAATAAATGAGATGAAGGCAAGCAATTTATCAGACATAGAGTTCAAAGTAATGGTAAAAGGGGAACTCAAACAACTTAGTGAGAACTATGAGGAACTCAATGAGAACAATAAGAATTCAGAGGGAACTACATTTGTATGAAAAAAAGGGCATAGAAGCCATGAATAAGAACTAGTCAGAAATGAAGAATACCATATCTGACATCAAGAATACACTGGAAGACCCTAACCGGTTTGGCTCAGTGGATAGAGCGTTGGCCTGTGGACTGAGGGGTCCCAGGTTCGATTCCGGTCAAGGGCATGTACCTTGGTCCCAGGTTCGATTCTGATCAAGGGCATGTACCTTGGTTGCGGGCACATCCCTAATGGGGGGTGTGCAGGAGGCAGCTGATCGATGTTTCTCTCTCATCGATGTTTCTAGCTCTCTAACCCTCTCCCTTCCTCTCTGTAAAAAAATCAATAAAATATATATTTTTTTAAAAAAAGAATACACTGGAAGGAACTAAAAGTAGGAATAAACTTAACCAAGGAGGTAAAAGACATGTACTCAGAAAACTACAGGACGTTGAAAAAAGAGATAGAGGAAGATATAAACAAGTGGAAAAATATATCACATTCATGGACTGGTAGAATTAAAATGTCCATACTACCCAAGGCAATCTGTAGATTCAATGCTATCCCTATTAAATTACCAACAGCATATTTCACAGATCTAGAACAAATACTCCAAAAATTTATATGGAACAAAAAAAAGCTCCGAATAGCCACAGCAATCTTGAGAAAGAAGAACAAAGTTGGAGTAATCACAATACCAGATATCAAGTTATACTACAAAGCCCTCGTAATCAAAACAGTCTGATACTGGCACTAGATTAGGCATATAGATCAATGGAACAAAACAGAGACCCCAGAAATCGACCCAAGCCATTTAATATTGACAAAGAACGCACAGTAGAGTCAAAACAGTCTCTTCAATAAATGGTGTTGGGAAAATTGGACAGATACATGCAAAAAATGAAACTAGAGTACCAACTTACGCCATACACAAGAATAAACTCAAAATGGATAAAAGACTTAAATGTAAGTTGTGAAACCATAAAAATCCTAGAATAAACCTTAGTCAGAAAAATCTCAGACATCTCACATAGAATTTTGCTGATATATATCCTAGGCAAAGAAAATAAATGAGAAAATAAATAAATGGGACTATATCAAAATAAAAGCTTCTGCACAGCAAAAGAACTCACCATCAAAATGAAAAAAGAGCTTGGTCAGTAGGGCTCAGTTGTTGAGCATTGACCTATGAACCAGGAGGTTGCGGTTCGATTCCTGGTCAGGGCACATGCACTGCTCGATCCCCAGTGTGGGGCATGCAAGAGGCAGCCAATAAGTGGTTCTCTCTCATTGTTGATGTTTCCATCTCTCTCTCTCTCTCTCTCTCTCTCTCTCTCTCTCTCCCTTCCTCTCTGAAATCGATAAAAATATATTTTACAAAAATGAAAAAGGAACCCACTGTATGGGAGAACATATGTGCCAATGATACATCTGGTAAGGGGTAATATCCAAAATATATAAAGAACTCATACAACTCAATAAAAGGAAGACAAACAATTCAATTTAAAAATGGGCAAAGGACCTGAACAGACCTCCAAAGAAGACATACAGATGGCCAAGAGACATCAAAAAAAAGATGCTCAACATCACTAATCATCATAGAAATGCAAATTAAAACCACAATGAGATATCACCTCACACCTGTCAGAATGGCTATCATCAAAAAAATCAATGAACAGCAAGTGCTGGCAAGGATGGGGAGAAAGGGAACACTAGTTCATTGCTGGTGGGAATGCAGGTTGGTCCAGCCACTACAGAAAACAGTATGGAGTTTCCTCAAAAAATTAAAAATGGAAATTCCGTTTGACCCAGTGATCCCACTTCTGGGAATATATCCTAAAACCCCCGAATCATCAATCAAAAAGAATATATGCATCCCTATGTTCATAGCAGTGTTATTTACAATAGCTAAGATTTTAAAACCACCCAAGTGCCCATAAGTAGATGAGTAGATAAAAAGCTGTGGGACATTTACACAATGGAATACTATGCACTGTAAAAAAGAGGGATCTCTTACCCTTTGGGACAGCATGGATGGACCTGGACAATATTATGCTTAGAAAAATAAGCCAATCTGATAAAAACAAATATCACATGATCTCACTTATTTTTGGAATCTAATGAACAAAATTAATTGACCAGATAAATAAGACCCAAAGCATGGAGACATGGAAAAGACTGACATACCTTGGTTGGGAGGCGGGGGAAGATGAGAAGAGATAAAGCAAAGAACTTATATACTTATATGCATAGCCCATGGACACAGGCAATAGGGTGGTGAAGACCTGGGTGGTGGGTAAGGGCTGAGAGGAGGAGGAAGATAAAGGGAGGCAGGGGGAAATGGGTATATTTACACAATAAAATACAACTCAGTCCAAAAAAAAAAAAAAAGGAAACCTTACCTTTTCTGACAGCATGGATAGACCTCAAGATTGTTATGCTAAGTAAAATAAGCCAGTCAGAGAAAGACAAATACCATATGATTTCAATTATATGTGGAATCTAATGAAGAAAATCAAAGAAGGCATGGATACATGGAACAGAATGACATCTGTCAGAGGGGAGGTGGTTTGGGGGACCAGAGGAAAGAAGATGAAAGGATTAAGCAAAATAAACCCATATTTATATAACACATAGAAACAAACAACAGTGTGGTGATAGCTGTAGGAAACTGGGGGTGGAGATAAGTGGAGGTAAACAAAGGGGTAAATGGGTAGGAAAAGAGACTTTGCTTGGTGCAATGGCCACAAGATGCAATGTGCAGATGATGTTCATTGAGTTGTACACTTGAAATCTGTATGCTTTTGTGAACCAATGTCACCCCAATAAACTAAATAAAAAAGAATAAAGTTACTATATGTCCCAGAAACCCCTCTTTTCAGTATCCACCCCAAAAATGAGAACATTTATTCACAAAGTTATATGCACCCCTATATTCATTGCAGCATTATTTATGGTGGCCACACCATGTAAACAACTGAAGTGTCCTTCAATAGAGGATTGAATAAAGAAAATGTGGCACATTGTTGGAAGCTGCCCATTGCCTTCACTAGCAGAAAGGGGTGGACAAGGAGTCCGGAAGGCTGGTCAACCTTGAGGCTCTGGCATGGGTCAGAGCCATACACCCACTGTCTGGTTGAGACAAAGGGAGCTGAAGCAACTTCCACCTTTTAGTCTTATGTAAATCCTTGCTGATGGGCTATCACCGAGCTGTTACTGGAAATTGACTGCCTAAGGGCTATGGGTGGATCCCAAACCTGAATAAAATGGATAGCAAGGCCAGAGCAAAACAGAGTCCTCTCTTCCGCCTGGCCCCCAATTCCCAAATTAGTATTTTCTTGTCTTGTCTCTTTCATTTGTGTGCAGCCTCCTCCAGAACCCGAACCCTGAACCTGAACTCTGAACCACGTGGGACTTGGGGGGAACATTCACAGTACATATATACAATGAAATACAAAGAAAAGATGAAATGCTGCATTTGAGACCACATGGATGAACCTTGAGAATATCATGTCAGAGAAATAAGTCAGACAGTAAAAGTGAAGAGCCATATCATTTTACTCATATGTGGGATGTAGAACTGAAAGCAACAAATAAAACAGGAAAAACAAACAAAAAAACTCATAGACACAGACAACAATATGGTGATTATCAGAGGAAAGGAAGACAAAGGGGTAGTAACAGGTAAAGGAGGTCAAATATCTGGTGATCAAAGATTATTTGACTTTGATGGGGGACACACAATGCAATATGAAGATCATATATCATAGAAAGGTACACTTAAACCTATATAATCTTATTAACCAATGACACCCCATTAAATTTAATAAAAAGAAAAATAATTTTAAAAATATAAAAGAGCCTTGGGTGCTTTGCAAGTTGAATGAGACTGGATCTCAGGGCATCACCTGGCTGGGACAAGTTTAATGCAGATTCAGATATGGCATCAGTGCAAGGCCTGGGGTCACTCAGCAAGAGTAACAGGGCACAACATGGACATAATTGCAGACTGTTTGCTTCCTACCACTAGAACAGCCTCCAGCAATGCATGGGCAAAGGCTAACCGCTGGCTATTAAGAGAGCCTCCAATTGTGGACAAGTTGGGTGGGATCTCAGGGGGTCATCAGCCTGTGGTAAGTGATGTTCATGAAGTTAATGCAGATTTATATTTTGTCATGTGGGGAGAAGGCTCAACATAGGAAAAATGTTGCCTGAATGTTGGCTGTGTGGGAGGAGGGCTCAACACAATGGCAGCTGTCCCTTCAGCCTTTGCCCTCAAGCAATACAACTCAGATTCTCCTTGTATGTCTCTGGCACCGTCATGCTATTGTCTTTCTACCTGAGCCCAGGCTGAGTTTCTGTGACTGGGTTAGTCTGTGCATGGGCCCTTTAAGAGGACATCTGGGTTTCCAGCAACAGTCCATTTTACCCAGATGGATGAAATCTCTTATTTTCACAGACAGATGTTGTGGGGCTCTTCTTCCCATCACTGGTGCTTTGATCTAGGGAGTCTAGTGTGGGGCTGGGATCTCTCGCTTTTCCAGGAGGAACCCCTACAGCTGAGATATCTTTCCCAATTCTCAACCACCACATGTGGACGTAGGGCCAGTCTATTTCAGCCCTCCTACCAGTCTCGACATAGCTTCTTCTTTATATCCTTAGTTAAAGGCCTTCTCTTCAGCTAGTCTTCCAATGGTTCTCAGGTTCATTGTTCTAAAATTTAGTTGTAATTGTGATGTGCTCATAGGAGGAGGTGAGTTCAGTGTCCACCTACTCTGCCATTCAGATTGAAACCTTAAAAGCTAACAGATGTTAAATGGAGGGAAAAGATAATACATTAAAATCAGGAATAATTATGATGGAATATAAAAAAGTAGATCAACTGCTCAAACATTTAAGTATAATCTTCAAATTTATTGTCCATCCCTTGTTCTCTCTCTCTTCTCCTTCTGGTACCCTTATGATGCAGATGTCGTTACACTTGATGTTGTCCCAGAGGTTTGTTAAATTATTCTTATTTTTTCTCTATGCTGTTTCAATTTGTTTTTATTACCTGTCTTCTAGATTGCTGATGCAATCCTCTGCTTTTTCTAATCTGCTGTTGATTCCTTTTAGTGTATTCTTCATTGTAGTTATTGTATTCTTCATTTCTGATTGGTCCCTTTTTATGTGTTCTATCTCCTTTTTGATGGTTTCTATCTCTTTGTTAAAGTTCTCACTGAGTTCATCTATATTCTTCCCTTAAATTTATTGAGAATACTGAGGTTAGTCACCATTTGTGCCAGGCGTGGGGCTGCCTGGTAGGAGCAGCAAAGTGATCTTTGTTTGGTCGCTGCTTGTGCTGAGCTTGGATGTGCTTGGGAAAGTCTATGCTGCAAGCCAAGGTCAGCTGCCGCTAGTGCCAGCCTTTGAACCTTTTGATGGGCATTCAGATGCAAGTTGAGTTCATTCACCGTTTGTGCTTGGCTTGAGGCTGCCTAGTTGGAGCTACATGACAGGCCAATTCTGGCTGCTGCTTATGCCAGCTTTGGGATCACCTGATAGAAGGTACTTTGCAAGTTGAGACTGGTCGCCCCTTATGTTGAGCTTGGGAGAAGCTACAATGTATGCCAAGGCTGGCCACTGCTTGTGTGAAGTTGGTTGATTTTTCACTTACATGGCATTAGTGGGCCTTTGAGAAAGTCTGCAGTGCAAGCCTAAAGCAGACAGCGCTCATGTGAGCTTTGCAGACCTTTGAGTGAAACTGCAGTATGAGATAATGCAGGCTGATTCTGTGGAGGAGCCACTGGAAGAGACTGGGGCTGGGTGAGCAAGTTGGGTGGGGGGTTGGTGGGGATCTCAGGGAATCACCAGGACAGTGCAAATGGTGTTATCCAGGTTAATAGAGAGCACAGATTTGATACACACCTGGGCAGACAGGCTGACTGGCTGGAAGTAAAGCTCCATAAAGGAACAATGGTGCCTGCCAGTGCTTCTGTCCCCAGAGAGAGTTGCTCCAACCCCTGCCTGTCCCATCCTCACTCTAAAGTTAGTGAAGATAGTTCCTCCCCATAGGTCCCTGGTGGTTTTTGATCTGCTGCCCCTGACCTGATGTTTAAGGTGAGTTTGTATGCTGGTCCTTTAAGGGCAAAATGCCTGGGTCTCCCATAGCCTTTTGTCTCTCTGGGATGTAATCCCTGCTGATTTTCAGAGCCACATGTTATGGTGACTCCTCTTCCCAACACTGGCACCCAGGTCTGAGGAACCAGGTGTCAAGCTGGGACCTCACACTCCTCAGGAGATACCTCCACAGCTGAGCTATCCCTTCCATTTTTTAATTGCCATACATGGGTGTCAACTTGCCCTCCCACGTCTCCACTCCTCCCACCAGTTGATGTGGCTTCTTCTTTATCTTCTTAGTTGTAGGGATTCTGTTCAGCTTGTATTCAAGTGATTCTCAGTGATGGTTATTCTGTAATTTAGTTGTAATTTTAATGTGATCATTGGAGGCAGTGATCTCAGAGTGTCTCTATTCTGCCATCTTGACCAGAAGTCCTAAAAATTTTAAGTTTTTATATTGGTTGGTTTTGCTTGAGGGGGTTGAAATCTTAAGTATTACAATGGTGTGTTGCCCTTCACAGATAAACAGTATGTATTAAAATTTTATATGGGAGGAGCCAATTAGGAAGGAAAAAAGTTCTAAAAGGCTCATTAGAGGGACTATAATGAAAAATGTTGAGAAATCCTGGACTAGGGTGGGCTGCACTGGGAGCAAAGTGAGAATGTTGAGGAGACCAGGAGTGGGAGTTAAAGCCTGAGTAAATGGCAGGTCCCATTCAGGGACAGGTGTAGACAGATAGGAATTCTGTTGTGTGTTTGTGTGGCACTGGAGCGCAGGCGAAGGACAGAGGAGAGTAACTCAATATGATAGCTCCAGGGTTTAAGCTAGTAAGTTTAAATTCATTAAAATTAGATAAAAATTAAAATTTCAGTTTCCCAGTCTAACGAGCCACATTCCAATGACCTCAAGAGCCAAGTGGATTACTTGTATTAGTTTTTAGGACTGCTGTAACGAATTACCACAGACTGAATGACTCAAAACAACAGAAATGAATTTTCTTTTCTTTTTTTTTAAAATATATTTTATTGATTTTTTACAGAGAGGAAGGGAGAGGGATAGAGAGTTAGAAACATCGATGAGAGAGAAACATCGATCAGCTGCCTCTTGCACACCCCCTACTGGGGACATGCCCGCAACCAAGGTACATGCCCTTGACCGGAATCGAACCTGGGACCTTTCAGTCCGCAGGCCGACGCTCTATCCACTGAGCCAAACCGGTTTCGGCCAGAAATGAATTTTCTCAATGTTCCAGAAGCCAGAATTCTGAAGTCAGATATTGACAGGGCCATGCTCCCTCCAGAGGCCCTGGGGGAGAATCTTTTCATTGCCTCTTATATTCCTTTGCTTGTGGCTGCATCACTCCAGCCTCTGTCTCCATGGTCTCATAGGCCCCTCCTCTTCTCTGTGTCTTTCCCTTTTTGTGTCTGTTTCAAAACTCCCCTGCTTCTCTCTTACAAAGATATATGTGACTGCATTTAGGGCCCACCCAGAACTTAATCACATCTTTTGCCATATAAGGTAATATCCACAAGTTCTAAGGATTAGAAGGTGAACACACCTTTGGGGCTACCATTCAACAGACTACAGTACTGTATCGGCATAAGTAGAGAACATTATTTTTCATTGTAGGAAGTTCTTTTGCACAGTGTTGTAGCGCAAGCTATGTACAAAAGAGGGGCTATGGAGTAAATCTGACAAGCTTAGTGACTGAAAGTAACCTCACAGGGTGATGTGCTTATAAATTCCTAACTGGGAAGACCATGCTGGGCAGTCACACCCCAGGCCTATGACTTCCATAATAAAAGGTTCATCTTTGTCTTAAGTAAGCCCTGTTCATTGTTCTAGTGCAGTGGTCAGCAAACTGCGGCTCGCGAGCCGCGGTTTGGCTCTGTTGACTAATGAGTTTGCCGACCTCTGAGATAGGGGCTTAATCACAAGGAACAACAACAGCCTGCAATTATTGGAATCGAGAGTCTAGGTCAGTGGTCGGCAAACTCAGTCAACAGAGCGGCAAACCGCGGCTCGCGAGCTGCATGTGGCTCGCGAGCCACAGTTTGCCGATCACTGTTCTAGTGAATCTAGGTGAACACACCTTTGAAATGCCAGTGACTCTCTTTTCCAGATCCCTCAAGGGAGCACATGATCCTGCTGCCTATATTCCATCCTTATTTACTGAAAATATTAAATATTGTATCTTTCCATTTTACTTTTAGCCAATCATAGAGCTATCCCCGTCTTGTTTTTCCCCACTTCCTTAATCTACCAATGGGTTTCATGTAATCTTCCCTCCTTTGATTCAAAATGCATAATAACAACTGCAAAACGGAAATTCTCTGGAGCGTTTTCTCAGTCCATTGAGATCTTGCTTTGGGGTATGTCTTCAGTTTGGCTCAAATAAACTCTAATAAACTCATAAATTTCTCTATAGTTTTGTATGTTCTGACATCAACAAAGGTTATGAACCAAGGGTCAAAAATAACTTAGTTGAAAGGTCAAAAATAACTTAGTAGATGGTGAATCTGTCACAAAGAATAAGGCAGTATATATAAATGTCAAAGGAGTAGAGTTTTTCAAATCGTGATAAAAAACATAAGATAAAATTACCCATGTTAATAATTTTAAGTGTACAATGCAGCCGTGTAACTGCACATCATGGTGCATTTGATCCCTAAAAGGCATACCCATTGAACAATTCTCCTTTTCCCCTCTCCCCAGCCCCTGCAACCACCATTCCACTTTCTGTTTCTGAGTTAGAGTATGTTAAATACTTCATATATGGGGAATCATGCAGTATTTGTATTTTCTGACTAACTAATCTCACTTAGCATAATGCCCTCAAGGGTCATCCATGTTGTTACATATCACAGGATTTACTTCTTTTTAAGGATAAATAATATGAGAATATATATATTCTCATTTTGATGGTCAATTCATCTCTCAATAAATATTTAGGTTGCTTCCAAAAAGAAGTAGGGTTTTTGCAGTTGCTGCAGTATCCCGGCCTGAAAACAGCAGTGGGAGAACAGGTAGAATTCTAACCCTTGCACTCAGTACATGATGACAGCCCATTTATATTCCCAGCCCAAGATTCATGTGTGCATGGGATGACTGCCCAGGTCCCTGACGCTCTAGGTGCTGGATGAGGGTTTGTGAGCCGTGTTAGAGCGTTCTCCTCCCAGATGTAGGAATCCCTCAAAGTAGGTGCATGGATCACTCATAGAGGCCGGTGGAGGTCTGGTCAGAGTCCAGCATGTAGGCGCCTTCTCAGAGATGTTGAGGGCAGGTAGGGAAGAGGCTCAGTCCCAGCAAGACATCTTCAGTGGGGTTTGGTGGGTGAGCATCAGAGAACCCCCACAAACAGGGATGCCCACCTCCTCTGAGCTTCAATACTTTGAACTGTAGAAATTGCCAAGCAAACTTTCTGCAGTCACGAGCCCGGAGGCATCTCATTGGCCAAAGCAGGAGGCGGGACCGATGGGGGTGGCCAATAGGAAAGTGCTGGCCCCTGCCTCGTGCATGCGCAGTGCTTGCTGGCCCACTGCAGGACTTGCCGGGCTGGACCATATTGTCAGTTGCGCTTTCAGGTACAGGTGTGCACAGCCTAGCCCCGCAGCCCAGCCCAGACCCATGTGGTCTTCCAGCCCACTACAGCCTGGGTGAAGGAGCACACAGGCTGCTCTTTCGAGCTCAGGCGCCTTGGGGGCCCAGATCTTCGCCACGCACGTGATCTGAAGGCCGGGAGGGTCGCAGGTGGGAGGCCGCTGGTGGGGAGGGGGCCCATGACATGGCTGACCGGCCCTGTCTCTCACAGAGAACCGACCCACAGCATGCTCCCCGCAGCTCCTGGACACCTGCTCCTGGCCTGCAGCCTCCTCCTGGCGCCCTTCCTTGCAGGTGAGAGTCCGTGAGGCCACCTGCACCCCACATCCCCGCCTGCATCCCCACCCACACCCTACACCCTACACCCCTGCATCCGCATCCCGCCCTCACCGTCACTCCCACCCACACCGCACCCTGCATCCCGCATTTCTCCCACTTTCCTGTACCCCTGCATCCTGCAATCTCATTCCCACATCCCCGAGCCCCTCACCGCAGACCTTCGACAACACTTCTGTGCCCAGCGTTGCTCCCGCCCTCAGAGCCCCACCTCACCTCCAGCATAGTTTTGGGAGGACTAGGAATATTGACCAGTTCCCGCCTATTTATTTTTTGTACATTTTATTTTTTTCCTTTTTATTGGCTTTATTGGGATGACACTGGTTAACAAAATTATACACGTTTCAGGTGCACAATTCCACAAATGTCATCTGTACACTGTATTGTGTATTTACCATCCCAAGTCAAGTCTCTGTCCGTTACTGTTTATCTGCTCTTCTGGAGGCCCCATGCACGAATTAGAGCACAAGTGGGGTCCCACAGCCCGCCCCATGGGGGCCCATCGGGAGTAGGGCCGGCCAGGGGGAGGGGCCACAGGCAGGGGTGGGGGGGGCAGCGGGAGGGCTCCAGGGCATGTCCAGCCAGTCTGTCTCAGGCCAGATCCCAGGGCAACCTACCAGTTGGAGCGTCTGCCCCTTGGTGGTCAGTGCAGGTCATAGCAAGCCGTTGAGCGGCCTTAGCATATCATTAGCATATTACACTTTGATTGGTTGAACGGTCGACTGGTTGACCAGACACTTAGCATATTAGGCTTTTATTATATAGGATACCCTCCTCCACCTCTCCCTAATTCCCCAAACCCACAACCCCTGCAGTCCCCACACTGCTGTCCTTCTCCATGAGTTATCTCTCTTTTTTTTCTGTTTCTATCAATCCCTCCCCCCTCAAAACCCTCCCCCGCAACACACACAGTTGTCAGCCTGCTCTCTATGAGTCTGTCTCAATTTTGCTTATTAGTTCAGTTTGTTCATTAGATTTCACGTGAGTGAAATCATAGGGTACTTGTCTTTCTCTGACTGGTTTATTTCACTTAGCATAATGCTTTCCAGGTCCATCCATGCTGTTGCAAAGGGTAAGATTTCCTTCCTTTTTACAGCCGAGTAGTATTCCACTGTGTACATGTAACTTTTTTATCCACACATCTATGATGGACATTTGGGCTACACTTGGGAGGAACATGGGACATAGCAAAGGGTTGGCATTTAGAAAATTTTCATTAGAGGGTAGCTTTCTATTTTTCTCCAGGGACCACTTACTTCCTATTGGGGGAAGGAAGGAGGAGAGAAGATGTTCACCCCTGAGGGGTGAATCATGGGCCTGGTTCTCCTTCGTGATGTCCCTGAGGGTTGGGACTGTGGTAACAGCCTCACTATCCCTGCTTGTTCACTGGGTACCATGTTCTGCATCTGCTTATGGGCAGCACTCATTTCATTAGTGCCACTTAATCATTTTAAATTCCTGGGGTTGTCCAGGGCATCCTGAGGTTTCCTCCCATGCTGACCTCCTCCATCATCAAGATAGTCCATTGGCCAGCAGCTTTAACTGCTTGTGCTCATATCCTTATGCCACCCCCTCTTCCACCAGCCTCTCAATTGCCCATCTTCTTTTTTATAGGAAGGACTCATCCCACACTGCTTAGACCAATACAAACAGCTATCCCTTACTAAGAATTCATTATGAGCTAGTTTAGAATTCCTGATAAATATAAGAAAGGTCTGCATAATTTTACATGAAATTCCAGGTCTTTAATTGACTTACTTCCTCCTCTGCTTTCTTCACCTAATGAAAGATTACAGAAAATCACTGATTGACTTTTGGAACAGGCCTTAGGTAAATGTGGAAGTTTATCTTAACCTGTCAACCTTCAAGTCCTCCACTCCTTTCTCCAGTTCCTATCTTTCCCATTGCATCATAACTTTCCACCTCCCAAGCTCCAAGCCAGCCTCACTGAATTTTCACATCATAGCTCATTTTCAAGGAAGGATGGGAAAATCGTAATTCCTCTCACTGTGAATAACTGAGAGCTGTACTATTCACCTTCCCCTGGGGGCACCCAAGGGTGTGAGGGCTGCCCAAGGGCAACTGTATGGGTGGGAATGAGTGCTGTGCCCACACTTAACCAGGTGACCACTTGTTTCCTCAGAAGTGCTCTCCTTTGCTCTTGGTTTGTGGTTATGATTTGTAGTGAAGTTTGCTTAATTACTTTTCTATAATAAGCCTTTTTTTCAGTTTTATTAAGATATATTGACATACACCAATAATTACCAAAATGAGTTAAGTTAGCATCCATCATCTCATATAGATACAAAAAAAAAAAAGTCCCTGTGATGAGAATTCTTAGGATCTACTCTCTTAACTTTCCTATATATCAGTGTTAACTACAGTCACATCCTGCTGTACAGTACCTTTCTAGTACTAATGTATCTTATAACTGGAAGTTTGTACCTTTTTGATCACCTTTTCACAAATCCTCCTCTCTGGTAACCAAAACCCTGATCTTTTTCTATGAGTTTGGGTTTTATTTTATTTTTTAACATTCCACATATTAGAAGATCACAAAGTATTTTTCTTTCTCTGTCTGACTTACTTCACTTAGTATAATGGCTTCAAGATACATCCATGTTGTCACAAATAGCAGGATTTTCTGCTTTTTTATGACTGAATATCCCATGGTGTGTACCACAGCTTTTTTATTCTTTCATCTATCGATGGACACCTTGGTTACTTCCATATCTTGGCTGTTGTAAATAATGCTGCAATGAATGTAGGGTTGCATATATCTCTTCAAATCAGTGTTTTTGTTTCCTTCAGCTAAATACCCAGAAGGGGAATTGCTGGGTCATAAGGCAGTTCCATTTTTAATTTTTTGAGGAACCTGCATATTGTTTTCTAGGGTGTCTGCACCAATCTGCATTCCCACCAACAGTGCACGAGGGCTCCCTTTTCTCCACATACTGACCAGCGCTTGTTGTTTGTTGATTTATCAATGATAACCATCTGACAGGTGTGAGGTGTTATTTCATTGTGGTTGGTTTTTTAAAATAATTTTTAAAATTTTATATTTTTAATTGTATTTTTATTGATTTCAGAGAGAAAGGGAAAGGGAGAGAGAGATAGAAACATCAATGATAATCATCAATCAGCTGCCTGCCACACGGCCCCCACTGGGATGGAACCTGCAAGCCAGGAATGTACTCTGACCAAGAATCAAACCATGACCTCCTGGCTCATAGGTAGACTCTCAACCACTGAGCAACACCAGCCAAACTCACTGTGGTTTTGATTTGCATTTTTCTGATGACTAGCGATGTTGTGCAACCTTTCATAAATCTGTTGGTCATTTGTATTTCTTCTTTGGTAAAATGTCTATTTTTTACTTGGATTTTTGCAGGCTTTTTTCTCAGGGGTAAAAGTAAATTTTAAAACCCATCTTTTCCTCTCCTTTCTCTGTTTTAATGTATACTTATTTGTTTTTAATTATACAGCTTTTAAAATAAATACTTTATGCCCATGGTATAAAATGCAAAAGGTGTAGAGCAGAGAATATATCCTCCTCCTCTTTAGCCCCCCAGCTCAACTCCTTGGAGGCAACCACAGGTATCCCTTCTTGAGTACCTTTCCAGAGATGGTCTGTGTATTTAGCAACATATCCAAATGTATCTTTTTCTTCCCATGGCATTTTATACCTAATGTCATACCTCTTGCTTTTTCCCCTTCCAGGTACACCTTGGAGGACTTTTCAAAGTATAATGACTTCAAGATACATCCATGTTGTCACAAATGGCAGGATTTTCATATCAGTGTGTGTAGAAGCACACATTCTCTATACAACTATTTCATGGATGTCTAACCATGAGAATTTCAGTCATTTCTAATCATTTAATATCTCAGAGAATACTGCAGTAATTGACCTACAAATAAAATTACACATGTAGGAAAATACTTAGGAATTCCTGGATCAAAGAATTTGTGCAATCTAAACTTTTTTCCAAATTATCAAATTGCCCTCTAAATAAGTTGCACTAATTTACCCACCAGAAATAGAATGAAAAGCCTGTTGCCCACACTCTCACCAGCACACTCCAGTTTTAATTTGTTTTTGTCTAACCATGGAAGAGTGTAGTGCAGTGCTGGCTTGTGGGATGTTCTATGATGAGTAAAATATCTGTATACTGGTATGCGGCTTTTGAGCATTTGAAATGAGAATGGCACAACCATGGCAGTGAGCTTTTGTCTGTGTGTTGTTTTTTTATTTTTATTTTTTTATTTTAAATCTTTATTGTTGAATTACAGATGTCCCCCTTTTTCCTACCATTGCCCCCCTCCACCCGGTTTCCGCCCCGCCCCAGGACTTCACCACCCTGTGTCCATATGTAAGATCTTTGGTTAATCTCTTCCTACTTCCCACCCCCTTTCTTCTGAAATTCGCCAGTCTGTTCCATGTTTGCATGCCTCTGATTCTATTTTATTTTGTTCACTAGATTTCTTGTTTGTTTTTTTTTTTTTGTTTTTTTTTATTTTTTTTCATTTTAAATAAATCTTTATTCAGATTATTACAATTATTTCTCCTTTTTCCCCCCATAGCTCCCCTCCACCCCTTTCCCACCCCACCTTCTGCCCTTACCTCCCCCCCACTGTCCTCATCCATAGGTGTATGATTTTTGTCCATTCTCTTCATGAACCCCCCCATACCCCTTTCCCCCTGAGAATTATCAGCCCACTCCCTTTCTATGCCCCTGATTCTATTATATTCACCAGATTATTCTGCTCCTCAGGTTTTTAATTTTTCTTCTTCCTCTTCTTTAAGGATACCTTTCAGCATTTCATATAGTACTGGTTTGGTGGTGATGAACTCCTTCAGCTTTTTCTTATCTGTGAAGCTCTTTATCTGCCCTTCAATTCTGAATGATAGCTTTGCTGGGTAGAGTAATCTTGGTTGTAGGTTCTTGCTATTCATCACATTGAAAATTTCTTGCCACTCCCGTCTGGCCTGCATAGTTTCTGTTGAGAAGTCAGCTGACAGTCGTATGGGTGCTCCCTTGTAGGTAATTAACTGTTTTTCTCTTGCTGCTTTTAATATTCTCTCTTTATCTTTTGCTCTTGGCATTTTAATTATGATGTGTCTTGGTGTGGTCCTCTTTGGATTCCTTTTGTTTGGGGTTCTGTGGGCTTCCTGGACTTGTAAGTCTATTTCTTTCACCAGGTGGGGGAAGTTTTCGGTCATTATTTCTTCAAATAGGTTTTCAGTATCTTGCTCTCTCTCTTCTTCTGGCACCCCCATAATTCTGATGTTGGTACGCTTGAAGTTGTCCCAGAGTCTTCTTACATTATCTTCAACTTTTTGGATTTTTTTTTTTGCTTTTTGCTTTTTCGGTTGAGTGTTTTTTGCTTCTTTGTATTTCAATTCTTTGACTTGATTCTTGTGTTCCTCTATTCTGTTTCTGGGTCTCTGTATAATATTTTTTATTTCAGTCAGTGTATGTTTAATTTCTAGTTGGTCCTTTTTCATATCTTCGAGGGTCTCGTTATATTTATCGGCCTTTTCTAGGATATTCTTAAAAAGTCTTATAACCGTGGTTTTGAATTCTATATCCAGTCGTTTGTTTTCCTCCATTTCTTTCGTTTGTGATCTGATTCTTTGACCCCGCATTTTCACTGAATCCCTGAGTTGGTAAGGTAGATATTTGTGCTAGGTTTCCAATATGGCCCAGTGGGTCTGCTTCCCCAGTTAACCTGAGGTGGACACTCTTGGTGCACCCCTTTGTGGACTGTGTGTACAGCCTTGTTGTAATTAAGTCTTTATTGTTGTTGGTATCACTGGGAAGAATTGACCTCCGGGCCAGTTGGCTGTAAGGATCAGCTGTGTCTATGCTGGGAGAAGCCCGGTGCTGGAGACAGCCTTATAGGATTAGACTTGCCAAATTGCAATAGCCTCTGTGCTCAGCTTGGATGGGGTGGAGTCTCAGTCTTGGCTTCCTGTCAGCCCCGCCCCTGCGCGCATGTGCGCTTTCAGTCCTCCGCCTTCCCCAGCTCGAGTCTCCGCCTGAGAGTCCAGACTCCCCCCACAAGAGCGTGGGTCCCCAGGGGCTCGCCTGGAACTGGGGTTCACTGCAGTCAGAACTGGGGCTCGGTGCAGTCAGAATCCTCTGACTCCCCTCCACTAGGGAAAGCCTGTGGCAACCCCCGCAGCCTTTGTGCGCACCGGCGCGGTGCGTGTGCGCACTTTCAGTCCTCCGCCTTCCCCGGCTCCTGAGTCTCCGCCCGAGAGTCCAGACTCCCCCTACAAGAGCGTGGGTCCCCAGGGGCTCGCCTGGAACCGGGGTTCACTGCAGTCAGAACTGGGGCTCAGTCAGGATCCTCTGACTCCCTTTCACTAGGGAAAGCCTATGGCTACCTCCGCAGCCTTTGTGCGCACTGGCCCGTGTGTGCCTTCAGACTTCTGCCTTTCCCAGCTTGCGGTCCGAGGCTTCCTTCCCCCTTCCTCCAGAGGAAGTCAGCCAAGCTCTCAGCCACCCTTCCTCTCTGCGCGCACAAAGCCCTTTTGCCGTACCTCCAGTTCTCTGTGAGCTTTTCTCCTTCCTTCTAGTTGTAGAATTTTCACTCAGCCTGCTTTCCTGTGGTTCTGGATGGTGTCCGTTCTGTCTTTTAGTTGTAGTTTTGAAATTGTTGTGCAAGGCAGCAGTTTAGGTGTTTACCTATGCCGCCATCTTGGTTTCTCCTCTTGTTTGTTTTTGGATTCAATTGTTGATAGATATGAATTTATTGGCATTTTATTGTTCATATTTTTAATCTTTTTTCTTCTTCTTTCTCTTCTTAAAGAATACCCTTCAACATGGTATGTAATACTGGTTTGGTGGTGATGATCTCCTTTAGCTTTTTCTTGTCTGTGAAACTCTTTATCTGACCTTCAATTCTAAATGATAGCTTTACTTGGTAGAGTAATGTTGGTTGTACATCCTTACTATTCATCAATTTGAATATTTCTTGCCACTCCCTTCTGGCCTGCAAAGTTTCTGTTGAGAAATCAGCTGACAGTTGTATGGATACTCACTAGTAGGTAACTAACTGCTTTTCTCTTGCTGCTTTTCAGATTTTCTCTTTGTCTTTAACTCTTGGCATTTTAATTATGATGTGCTTCTTTGGGTTTCTCTTGTTTGGGACTCTCTGTGATTCCCAGACTTGTAAGTCTGTTTCTTTCACCAGGTAGGAGAAGTTTTCTGTCATTGTTTCTTCAAATAGGTTTTCAATAGCTTTCTCTCTCTCTTCTCCTTCTGGCATTACCATATGTGAATGTTGGTGCGCTTGAAGTCCCAGAGGCTCCTTACATTATCTTCATATTTTTGGATTATTTTTCTTTTTGCTATTCTGATTGGGTGTTTTTTGCTTCCTCATAGTACAAGTCTCTGACTCCTCTACTCTACTATTGAATTCCTGTAAATTATTCTTTATTTCAGTTAGTGTATGCTTAATTTCTCTTACCTGGATAAAAGGTCTTTTTTCATGTCTTTGACATTCTCACAAGTCCCTTGAAGCTCTCATGAAGATCCTTGAGTAATAACCATGGTTTTGAACAACTCTGTATCCAGTAATTTGCTTGCTTCCATTTCTTTCATTGTGATACGTTTTTCTGTCTCCAAATTCTGGCTGCTTCCTTGTGTTTGTTTCCATGTATTAGGTAGAGCTGCTATGTCTCCTGGAATTGGTAAAGTGGCCTTGTGTAGTAGGTGTCCTGTAGGACACAGTTGCTGAGCCTCCCCAGTCACCTGAGCTGGGCACTTTAGATGCACCCTGTGTGGGCTGTGTGCACAGTCTTGTTGTGGTTGAGCTATGATTGCTGTTGGCATCACTGGGAAAAATTTCCCCCCAGGCCAATTGGCTGTGAGTACCAGTTGTGACTACAGGGGAAGGACTGCTGTGCAAGAGACACCCCTATGGACCAGGACTTGCTTCAGTGGGGCTTTGGTGCTCACTGAGTCTGCCCCTTGAGTGTATCACTTTTGGATGTGTAATCTGGTGTGGTCTGAAGCTGTCCACTGGCTGCACTGGCTCTAGGGCCTCTAGAGAAATGCAAAGTGAACTACTGCCTGGGGCCACCTGGAAGCAGCTGTAGATGGCTGCTACTTGGCTTGGAAGTGCCCAGGTGTGAAGCAAGGCAGGTTGCTGCTAGTGCCAGGTCTTGGGCCTTTTATTAATAAGTATGGGCCATGCCAACACCAGCTGCAGTTTATTTGAGAGATTTTAGCAAAGGCAAACCTGAGCTAGGACAGGGCATCCATATGGAAAAGCTGCTATAAACGGCTTGGGTGGGACTGCAAATTGGATGCGGCAGTGTCTCAGGGAATCACCAGGGCATGGAAACTCAGATATGGCTGCTGGTCAGCCCTGAAACAGGGGAAGTACCAGCACAGGAACAATGACCCCTGGGAACATCCCTCTCTGGGAGAATGCTGTCCCCAATCCTGCCCTGATGCCAGACAGTCCAATTCTGCCCCGTATGTGTCTGGGTCCCCCAGTGCTGGAGCTCAGAGCAATAGAATTCAAGTAAGTTTGTGCACCAGCCCTTTAAAAACAACCCCAGGTCCCCAGCAGCCTTCGTGTCCCTCAGCCACAATCCCTGTTGGTTTTTACAGTCCATAGTTACAGGGCCTTCTCTTCCCTGCTCTGGAACCCTGGGCTCGGGGGGCTGGTGTGGGACTGGGACCCCTTGCTCCTCACAGGCAGCCTCCACAGAGACTCTCTCTTCCCCCCCCCCCAAAAAAAAGTGGCACAGCCCTAGCTGGTTTGGCTCAGTGAATACAGGGTTGGCCTGTGGACTGAAGGATCCCAGGCTCGGTTCCAATCAAGGGCATATGCCTGTTGCTGGCTCAATCCCCAGTACAGGGTGTTCAGGAGACAGCCAATCAATGATTCTCTCTCATCATTGATGTTTCTATCTCTCTTTCCCTCTCCCTTTCTCTCTGAAATAAATAAAAATATACTTTTTTAAAAAAGTGACACAAGTGGCAGCCTGTTCCGTGTCTCTGCCCCTCCTACCAGTCTTGATGTATTTTCTTCTTTACTTCTCTAGTTGTAGAACTTCCATTCAGCTAGCTCTCAGGCGATTCTGAATGATGGTTGTTCTGTGTTTTAGTTGTAATTTTGATGTGGTTGTGGGAGATGGCAAGTACAGGCATTTCCATAAACCACCATCTTTCAGTTCTGACGGCAGTGGGCTTTTAATTAATTAAATTTAAAAAGACTCAGTGGACAGAGTAGCTTCAAGCACAGTGAGGTGTGACAGTTTGGAAGGAGAGGGTATATGAGACATTGCTGAGAAATTATTAATTGGAATCTCTTTAATGTTTGTAATTTGTATTTATATTATTTTCTTTTGTTGTTTTTTAGATTACTTTTGGCTCTTTGTACTGTGCTTCATCAAGCAGTTCTCTGTAGGGAGAGCAGGCCAGGTTAGCCCTGGATCTATAAGGGTTGCAGCCCCCTGAGAGCTCCAGCCATGTCTCGGCTCTGGTTCTTATGGCACATGTGGCTCCCAGTCCCCAGGAACCAAGCCTCCAACTCCTGCACCTGCGCAGGATGGAGGGCCTGCTGCGTTCACATTTGCAGGGTCCAAGGCAATATGGCTCCATATTTAAACGGTACACATAAAGCTAAGAAAAGTTTAATCTGGGTTCCATCCTCTTACCTGGATAAAAGGCCTGCAATTTTCACACTTCTCAGAGTTCCATGCCAAGGAATGGCAGCACTGAGAGCACTGGTCCCAGCTCACCTCCTCTGCCACCCTGCTTCCCCTTCCCTGTGATGGGCATCACAATCACATGCATGGACACACCAGTCCTTCGTCCAAGCTCTCCTCTCCTAACACTCTGCAAACTGCTTGGTCTGTTTGAGCAAGAAATCCCAGGATTCTTGGTACTCGGGCAAGGTTGGGGGAGGGCGTTCAGGCTCCTAGTGGACATGACCCCTTGGTGTCACACGCTACTTGCCCCTCACCCTCAGCCTGTGGGGCTGGAGGAGCCAGAGGGAGTGAAGGTGGGTTCTGCTTGAAGGGGAAAGTAAATAATTCAAAACCACCTTTTCAAAGCCTGAGAAAAATTCTGCAGATAAATACTATGACTTTTACTCCCTTTTTCCCCTTTCCCTATGTGTCCACAGATTTCTCACTCTTTATCTATCGTTCTCTACACTCTGTGGAGATATTTCATTGGAGCAGCCAAGTTCAGTGTTTTTTCTCCACAGCAGGTGGTAGTAGGGACACTTGGATGGAGGAGGGCATCAGAGGACGAAGTTCACCAAGGCATTACAGAGCCCCAAAGAGAGAGTGCAGGGGGCTAAGGCCCTTCCTGTTCGCTGGGCTGTTTCAGAGCCTGTGCACGCCGTCACCTTTGCCCTTTATTTGTCACACTGAAGTATTCAGTGCAAGTGTTTGGAAATCACCCTTCCAGTGCGGCCTTCCCTGACCACCCTGTGAACTGCAACCACACCCTTCACTTACTATACTTACTGTTCCAGTTCTCTCTTTAGAGTTTACATCGTCTGACATACCATGTATTTTCTTGTTTGTTTGTTTTAGTCTGGCTTCCTCACCAGGAAGGAACCTCCACAAGGTGGGGGTGATTTTTGTAGTAACTCCAATGTTGAGTGTCACATACTGAATCGGGCAGGTGAGTCTGCTCTGTGAGCATGGGTACATTTGCCTACCAGTGGCAAATAGCCAGCCAGTTTTCTGTCTTTTTTTTTTTTAAGTCTCCTGGGAGATTAAAATGAATGACCTGGAGGAGAAAGAAGTGGATGAATTCACCTCCAATGGCTTTAAGTGCCCGACCTGCTTCGCAGTGATGGGAAGGAAGTGCGACAGTGAGCTCAAGTGGTGTGCAGCAAACAAAGTGAAATGCGTTGAATTCTCTGGCATCGTAAACACAGGTACTTTGAAAGGATGCAGTATTCTGTAGACACAGGACCGTGGCACTCTCTCACCAACTTGGGGGCACACATCCTAGAGGTAGGGTTGAGGAAAATCAGCTTTTGTCCACAAGGATACTGCAGTGATCTGAGTCTGAAAATATGTCTAATTGGCCTTCTCACACTCATTCAGTCATTTATGAATTTTTGTACTTTTTCTTTTTTCTTTTTTTTAATTTTTGTACTGTTATCAACAAACCCTCGGCTAGCTTTGAGGAAGCTGGTTTTCAGCACATTGAATGAAACTTCATCCTCTGCAAACTTAGCTTAGTTTTTTTTAGCACAAGAATAATTTATGCCCTGCCTCGGGGAGGTTTAATTTTCAAAGTAAAAGCTTTGGAGAAAGATAATGATTAACCTTTTTTCAAAAATATCATAAAACATAATTTACAGTGCTTGCTTTGAGAAAACCCAACACAGAATTCTAAGTTAATTGAAGACACGTTAGAAATAAATTAGGAGCACAGAAGGACCCCAGGCTCTTCTCATAGCTTTTCTTTACCTTCTCCCTTTGTCCCGCTGAGGGGCTCAGCCTTCTTTTTTTTAAAACATTTTTTAAAATATATTTTTATTGATTTCAGAGAGGAAGGAAGAGGAAGAGAGATAGAAACATCAATGATGAGAGAGAATCATTGATCGGCTGCCTTCTGCATGCCCCTTACTGGGGATCAAGCCCACAACCCAGGCATGTGCCCTTGACAGGAATCGAACCTGGGACCCTTCAGTCCACAGGTCGATGATCTATCCTCTGAGCCAAGCCAGCTAGGGCAGCTCAGCCTTCTTGAAGTCTATTATTAGTGAGATAATCTATCAAGGGCTGGTCATGTCCATTGGTATCTTGGATTCTTTTGTTTGGACATTAAAACAGCAGTCACTGAACATGACACCCCGAGGAGGCAGAGAAATCACCAAGAGCACAGAGCACTCCGTGTGAAATGATGTATCTGGAGGCGCTTTGAAAGGCAGGGAACAATCAAAGCACTTGCTTTTGTATGGCTGTTGTTTCTTAAAAGGTAATGCGAGCCAATAATAAAAGGAAATTAGATTTCAGTCCTTAAAGTCAGGAAGGGTGTACATAACTGACACAGATGCACCAAGTCCTGAGGTCGGCAGTGCAGAGTGCTCCGATGAAGTCACTGAGAACTCGGAGAAGAAACAAGTTCTTACTGCCACCTGCATAAAATGTCTGTAGAAACACGATACTAGATCTGCAGGTGGTAATATGGGTTGGAAAAAATTTACTTAAAGCAAGTTTAGAAAATGCATGATATTTGATTAAGATAGGTTGTGAAGGTTTTGCAAACCACACATATGGAGGACGCCATGACAGCTTATTGCCTCAGCTGTGCAGAGTGACTCACATGCAGGGTGGCCTGGTGAATGTATTACACCAGCCCAGTAAGGGGAGGTGTGAAAGAGGGAATAAAGGGAGGAGAAGAATGGAAGTGTCATTCATGGTTTCTCACAGGTCTTAAAGACATCGCTGTTGAAATGAAGAAATGCATACAAGCAGACCTTTGTAAAGAGACGATAACTTACATGGGTTTTCCAATTGCTAACGGAAGTAAAAATTGCAGATCAGCCATCAGAAATGGGGCATGGGTCAGACCCCCAACTCCCATCTTCTTTGTTTTATCTCTGGAGAAGCTGCTTTATTGAGCTACAAGGGCCCAGCCATCTCCCTTTCTGAATTAAACATGCATTTTGGGGGGCTTATGTGTTCTTTCATGTTGTTAATTTCACAATACTTACATTCAGTTGTGCATTTATTGACTCATTCAGCAAGGTTTACGTATGTACCCAGCCTCACACAAAGTGGGTCAGGACCAAAGTCAATCCCTGCCTCTGAGAAGATCCCAGGGCATTTCCAGGAGTACACGCACAATGAAATGCTTAGAAAGCAAGACAAGAAGGACGAATAAGAGTGGTACTTCTGCTCAGGTAGCCCAAGGTGATTGCTTTAGACACAAAGTAGAAATGGCAGGGTGTGGGTTTCATTGGGGAAGGTGAAGATTTCAGATGTACTTTGAAGAGATCTGTGTCATTTTATAGCAGGGGTGGTGTGCATGGGGCTTGGAGATGGGGCAGTAGCTAGAGGCTAACTAAGGTCAGTAGCAGAGGTAAGTGATAGGGGGCATAGAGGCAAACACGTGGACCTGGCTGGAAGCCTCTCTGTGAGTGATGGAGGCGCCACCAGCGGGTGAACACAGGGCACCCACTGCACTGAGGATGGCCTGCTCCCTTCATGTTGGAAAGCAACTCCCAGCACCCTGGAGAAATGGTCTGAAGTCAGAAAGGCCTTCTTGTGGTTCTCACCCCTGAATGCCCATTAGAACCCTCTGGTAGCTCAGCCGGGCCACACTGGAGATTGGAATTCAGGCAATCTGTGTGAATCCTAGCCCCTGCCTCCATGGTTTTTGTCCCTGCCGGTGTAGTTTTTATTCCTGTCCCCGCTCTCCCTCCCCACCCCCAGCTATTCTAACTTTCAGCTACTGTTAAAAAAACAAAACACACTGAGGTCTGAGGAAAAAAGTAAAACTCTTTATTTACACAAAATGAAAGATGTTCAATTAGGCCAATCAACAAATGCATGTAAAAAAAAAACACTTTCTAAGGATATAAAATGTCAATTGATGCAAAGTTTGAAAATTGCAAGTATTCTTCTTAGCTTTGTTTTTTAATATATATTTTATTGATTTTTTTTTTTTTTTTTTACAGAGAGGAAGGGAGAGGGGTAGAAAGTTAGAAACATCGATGAGAGAGAAACATCGATCAGCTGCCTCCTGCACACCCCCTACTGGGGATGTGCCCACAACCAAGGTACATGCCCTTGACCGGAATCGAACCTGGGACCCTTCAGTCCACAGGCCAATGCTCTATCCACTGAGCCAAACTGGTTAGGGCTCTTCTTTAGCTTTATAAGAACACTTCTTTTTGCAATATAAGAACACTGACCAAATTAAAACGTCTTATCTCAAAGGACTTCCAAATATATAAAGAAAAGTCAACTCAAAAGCTTAAACTCATGCCATTGGTATCCCTCAAATAAATAGTTAGGCTAAATATAATCCAATAATTTTTATCATAATGAATGGTGCTCAAACTATAGTAGGTCAAATATAAGGATTTATTGGCATTTTAAAACAAGAGGCAGATGTTTTTCTTATTCCACTGAAAGTATTTTTGCTTAGTTTTCTGAAGAAGCCCCTCTCCTGTGAAAAGTGTCGCAGATAGTCTTTAAAATCACTGAATGTATACATGAAAATGTCCTGAATTATCACCAGTTTACGGAGATTTAATTACCCTGTGTCCTTTGCCAACACTTGCTAGGTGAATCCTGAAAGAGTTTTACAAACTTTACCATACTGTTACTTCCAATTCAAGAATTCCTTGAAATAAAAAGAATACTTAAGGGAGAATCAAGATGGTAGCATAGGTATTCGCCACAGCCCATAACCACATCAAAATTACAACTGAAAAACAGAACAACCATCACTCAGAACTGCCTAAAAGCCAGTTGAATGGAAGTCCTACAACTAGAGAAGTAAAGAAGAAAGCACAGTGAGACTGGTAGGAGGGATGGAGGTGCAGAACAGGCTGGTCAGACACCCTCATGTGAAGTGTTTTTAATTAGAAGGGATATCTAGGCTGTGGAGGCCTCCTGTGAGGAGCAAGAGGCCCAAGCCCCACACAAGACCCCCAGCCAAGGATCCCAGAGCTGGGAAGAGAAGTCCCCATAACTTTGGGCTGTAAAAACCAGCGGGAATAGTGGCTGAATGACAATGAGGCTGCTGAAGACCCACACAGTTCCTATTAAAGAGCCAATGCATTAACTTATTCACCTGCTCCCTCTGAGCTTCAGCACTGGGGCAGTGGGTTAGGGGGATCCAGGGACATATGGGGAGGAACTGGATTGTCTGGCATCCAAGCAAGAACTTGGGGGCAGCTTTCTCCCAGATGGGTGCTTGAAAGGGTCATTGTTCCTATGCTGAGAGGAACAATGGGCTGACTGGCAGCCATATCTAAGTTTCCATCAGCTTGGCTCACACTATTCACTCTGCCCTGGTTATTCCCTGAGGCCCTGCCCCATCCAGTTTGCAGCCCCACCCAAGCTGTTTACAGTGTCTTTTCCATATGAATGGCTCAGGCTTCAGATTTTCTTGAAATCTCTCAAACAAGCAGCAGCTGGTGTCAGTATGCCTCATACTTGTCAATAACAGGACCAAGACCTGGCACTAGCACCACCTGCCTTGCTTTTCCTGGGCACTTCTGAGCCCAAAATTAGTAGCAGCCATTTGCAGATTGCTCTGTAGCTCTGCTGGGTGGTTCCAGGCAATGGTTGACTTTGTACCTCCCAGGAGGCCCCAGAGTTAGTGCACCCAGGGGACAGCTTCAGACCATACTCCACACATCCATGAGTGACACACTCAAGGGGCAGACTCCTGTGAGCACCGAAGCCCCACTGAAACAAGTCCTGCTCCATAGGGGTGTCTCCTGCACAGCAGCTCTTCTGCTATAGTCACAGCTGGTCCTCACAGCCAAATGGCCTGGAGGGCAATTCTTCCCAGTGATGCCAACATCAATCAAGACTCAACTACAACAAGACTGTGCACACAGCCCACATAGGGGTGCACCGAGAGTGCCCAGCTCAGGTGACTGGGGAGGCTGAGCCACTGGGTCCTATGGGACACCTACAGCACAAGGCCACTCTACCAATTCCAGGAGACATAACAGCTCTACCGAATACACAGATAAAAGCAGCAAAATGCGGAGAGAAAGAAACGTCACAAATAAAAAAAAACAGAAGAAATCTCCAGAAAAAGAACTAAATAAAATGGAAGCTAGCAAACTACTAGATACAGAGTTGTTCAAAACAGTGGGGCCCTAGCCCCACACCAGACCTCCAGCCCAGGGTCCCAGAGCTGGGAAGAGAAGTCCCCATAACTTTGGGCTGTAAAGTTATTAACTAAAGAACTTATATGCATGTGTGCATTACCTATGGAAATAGATAATAGGGGGTAAAGACCAGGGGTGGGGCTGAAACCGGGTGGAGAGGGCAATGGGGGGGGAAAGGGTGGACATCTGTAATACTCCCAATGATAAAGATTTTAAAAATAAGGTTGCTCCAGGATCTTAATGAGAGCTTCAAGTATCTTAGTGAGAACTTCAAGAACCTTAGTGAGAACAAAGATGTGAAAAAGGTACAGTCAGAAATTAAGCATATACTAACTGAAATAAAGAATAATTTATAGAGATTCAGCAGTAGAGCAAAGGTTCTGAGAATCAAATCAATGATTTGGAATATGAAGAAACAAAAACGCCCAATCAAAAGAGCAAAGAGAAAAATAATCCAAAAATATGAAGATAGTGTAAGAAGCCTCTGAGACAACTTCAAGCATACCAACATTCGCATTATGATGATGCCAGAAGGAGGAGAGAGCAAGATATTGAAAACCTATTTGAAGAAATAATGACAGAAAACTTCCCCTACCTGGTGAAATAAATAGATTTACAAGTATAGGGAGCACAGAGAGTACCAAATAAGAGGAACCCAAAGAGGCCCACACCAAGACACATCATAATTAAAAGGCCAAGGGTTAAAGACAAAGAGAATCTGAAAAGCAGCAAAGAAAATCAGTTACCTACAAGGGAGCACCTATACAACTGTCAGCTGATTTCTCAACAGAATCTTTGCAGGGCAGAAAGGAGTGGCAAGAAATATTCAAAGTGATGAATAGCAAGGATGTACAACCAACATTACTCTACCCAGCAAAGCTCTCATTTAGAATTGAGGGTAAGATAAAGAGCTTCACAGACAAGAAAAACTGAAGGAGATCATCACCACCAAACCAGTATTACATGCCATGTTGAAGGATATTCTTAAGAAGAAGAAAAAAGATAAAAATATGAACAATAAAATGCCAATACATATCTATCAACAATTGAATCCAAAAATCAAAATAAACAAACAAGGAATCCAATGAACAAAATAAACTGATGAATAAAATAGAACCAGAGGCATGGAAACATGGAACAGACTGATGAATCTCAAAGGGAAGTGGGGAGGGGGTGCAAAGAGATTAACTAAAGAACATCTGCATATGTGCATTACCTATGGAAACAGATAATAGGGGGTGAAGACCTGGGATGGGTCTGGAACCAGGTGGAGAGGGCAGTGGGAAGGGGACATTTGTAATACTCTCAACAATAAAGATTTTAAAAATAAATAAAATACAATAAAAAAGAATACTTACCAAACATTTAACAATCTAACCAATGTTTTCTCATTGATAATGCACTGCACATGTATGAGGTAAAGTTTACAATCCAATAAAAGGAAAAGCTAATTTGTGATCTTGCTATACAGATATGAAAATTAGAACATTTTGTTGACATTGATAAATTGAGAATTATTTTCAAATTATGCAATAGTTTATCCTATTTAATAAAGAGGTAATATGCAAATTGACCATCACTCCAACACACAAGATGGCCACCCCCATGTGGACACAATATGGCTGCCACAGATGGCCGGCAGGGGAGGGAAGTTGGGGGCGGTCAGGCCTGCAGGGGAGGGCAGTAGGGGGCAACCAGGCTGGCAGGGGAGGGCAGTTAGGGGTGACCAGGCTGGCAGGGGAGAGCAGTTAGGAGCAACCGGGCCAGCAGGGGAGCAGTTAGGCATCAATCAGGCTGGCAGGGGAGTGGTTAGGGGGTGATCAGGCTGGCATGCAGAAGCGGTTAGGGGCAATCAGGCAGACAGGCAGGCGAGCGGTTGGAAGCCAGCAGTCCTGGATTGTGAGAGGGATGTCCCAGTTTGTAGAGGGTGCGGGCTGGGCTGAGGGACACAAACACACACACACACACACACACACACACACACACACACACACTGTGCATGAATTTTGTGCACCAGGCCTCTAGTAAAATATAATGTTAATAATACTAAATAGACAGAAGAATTAGTGAAGTTACTTAATATGGACTGACTTAGTTTTGAAATTGATATGCTTTTGCTTCAAAGTCAAATAAGGTCTTCTAAAAAAGTGAACCATGGAGGGGGCAATGGTAAGATATGTACACATATAATACCTTAATAAAAAAAAATAAAAATAAAAAGTGAACCAATTTTGTTCATGTAAATGAGAATACTAAAAGAAAAGATATATGCACCTATAATACACTCTAAGTTCATCACAACATTATTCACAGTGGCCAAAACATGGAAACAACCAAAGTGCTCTTCGATGCATGATAGGATAAAGAAGATGGTGCATATATACAATGGAATACTACAGCCTTTATAAACTGGAGACAAAGAGACTCAGTAGATTCAGATTATTTAGATTTTTTTCCATTAGGGAGAGAGAGCAGGCCTTTCCCATTTGGGGATACCCCTGACCAGATGGAGTTTGTATATGCTTCCAATAAACTTCCATATTTTTATTAAAGAAGGCTTTAGTCCATGAGTTTATTCTTCAAACTTCATAGGACAAAAACCCACGAGAAGAATCTGCACCCCAAACCCCACGTTTCAGTTTGGCCATGGAGCCAAGGAGCCACACAGAGTAAGGTTTTTCAGTTGTGTCTTCCAGGGAGGTTTATGTCCAGGAGTCAGAAGGGCGAGTGCCAGGGTCTGTGACTACATTGCAGGGAGGCTGAGGCTCCCCTGTGAGTTCAGCCCATGCTTCCTTGGATAGGAAAGGAAATGCCTACCCCACCTCCTACAGCTTGTGAGCACCACCCACAAAGTGAGACTGTTTGAATCAGCCCTGCCAAGTCCCAGACACCTTCACGGGAGCTAGTCTGTCAGGGAAGAGAAAGCAGCTCAGAGTGGAGCCATTCAAAGTACAAGAATCTCAGAGGCTATTGTCTGGGAATGGGAGGAGGTGCTTAGCCCACTCCAGGAGGCTGGCCTGACATCCTCAATGGCAGACTCTTGATCTATCCCAGGAGCCAGGGTGGCTGAACTTGTTCCTGCAGAGAAAATGGCTAGCATGTATCTAACCTGAACCTGCAATGAACCCCTCTATAGGGAAATAAAGTTGGAGACTCTGGCAGAGACTGAGGGTTTTGGCTTTGAAGCAAGGAGTAATTCCCTTTATTGAGTGCCTCCCTGCATGATCCCAAATTAGAGTGCCTATCTTAGCAAACCTAGGTTCATCCTGCAGTGTAAACCTAGGTTCATCCTACAGTGTCTCTTCAGAAGGCTCTGGACTAAAACCAGGCAACCTCAGGGAAGAGGTGGAATAGCTTACAGAGGAAGCAGACCTCAGGAAACCTTGGTCCTATCACAGATCTTCCCCTAGTCCTAAGCTGAAAGAAACTGACTCTTTTACACAGATCAGCCCTCCCACAAACACACAGATCTAGTAGACATGGTCACAAATAGTGAACAGTGTGGTAGCTATGGACAGGTAGCCCAAGGTCTATTACATACATCTTGCAGTGACCTGCACCTGCAATACACCCCAGTGGACCCAGACCAACACAGCCAGTGACAGGCTTCAGACCACAACAGAGCTTACCCAACTAACCACACAAGTGGCACACCCAAAGAGAGATCCCTCAGACAGAAAACCCTGCTGGGGGAAAACCCACCTCTGGCACAGCCCCTACACAGCCTCACTGAGGAGATAAGGTTTACCTGTATAGTCACTGAGCCTGGAGGGCCATCTGCACCCATGAAAGGGCCAACAGCAATCAAGCCTCAACTAAAACAGGGTTTGCACATAAGCCACAAGATACATTCCAGATCATGGAGCTCAGGTGGTCATAATGGTTATGCCAATGAGTGCACCAAGACATCACAAGACAGAACCAGCACAGCAGCTTTCATGCTGTGGTCAAGGTTGAGCCTCACAGATAGACAGCCTGAGGGTGGATCCCACCCATAAACAGACCAACAGCAATCAAGGCCCAATTACAAGAGAAGGGCCCACATAACCTACACAAGGGACATTCCTAGAGCATCCAGTCAGGAGATCAAAGAGAATATACTACTTGGTCCCATAAATCATCTTCTATATAAGACCATCGCACAAAGACTGAGAGTCATAGCACTTCTATTTAATATATAGAAATTAACACAAAGACAAAACCAAAATGAGAAGACAAAGAAAGAGGTCCCAAATAATAAAGCAGGAAGAATCTCTAGAAAAAGAGCTAAATGAAATGGAAGCAAGCAAATGATCAGATATAGTTCAAAGTAATAATTATAAGGATGCTCAAGGAACTTAGTGAGAACTACAACACCATAAAAAAGGATATAGAAACCATGAAAAAATAACTGCTCAGAAATGAAGAATGGCATCAAGAATACAATAGAAGAAATTAAAAGAAGATTAGGTGAAGCAGAGGATCAAATAAGCAATTTGGAAGACAAGGTAGAAAAAACAATCAGAGCAGCAAAAAGAAAACAATTTAAAAGCATGAGGATACCTTAAGGGAACTTCAGGACAAAACGAAATGTAAAAACATCCACATCATAAGGCTATTGGAAGAAGAAGAAAGTGAGCAAGATATAGAGAACTGTTCGTAGAAATAGTGACAGTAAACTTCCATAACCTGGTGAAGGAAAAAGTCAAACAAGTTCAGGAACCACAGTGTCCCAATCAAGATTAACTCACGGAGACCCACAATAAGACACATCATAATTAAAATGGCAAACATTAAAGACAAAGAGAGAATCTTAAAGGCAGCAGGAGAGAGACAAATAGTTACCTACAAAGGAGTTTCAATAAGATTGTCAGCTGATTTCTCAACAGAAACACTTCAGGACAGAAGGGATTGACATGAAATATTCAAAGTAAAGAAAAGAAAGGACCTGCATCCAAAACAACTCTATCCAGCAAGGCTATTATTTAAAGTTGAAAACAAAATAAAAAGCTTTCTATAAAAAAGGACTAAAAGAGTCTTGCAATATCAGCATTGCAAGAAAAGTTAAAGGGTTTCTCTAAGAATGAGAAGAATAGAGAGAGAAAAAAAACAGGTATAAAGAATAAAATGGTAATAAATAAATAAGTACCTATCATTAGTAGTCTTAAGGTAAATGGATTAAATGCTCCAATAAAAATTTAAAAAAAAACATAGGGTAGTTGAAGGGATAAGAAAACATGACCCATATATATGCTGTCTACAAGACACCCACCTCAGAACTAAATATGCACAGAGTCTGAAAGTGAAGAGATGAAAAAAGAAAAATAACCCATGCAAATGGAAAAGAAAAAAAAAAAGCTGGGCTAGCAATATTTATATCCGACAAAACAAAGCCCATAAAAGAGACAAAGAAGACCACTACATAATACCAAAGAGACCAAATCAACAAGAAATAAGCCTTGTAAACATATATGTACCCAAAATAGGAGCACCTAAATATATATTTTTAAACTCTTGGTGGACTTAAAGGGAAAGATCAACAGCAATAGAGTAGGGAAATTTAACACTGCACTGTCATCATTGGCAAAAACTCAACAGCAACCTTAAAGGACACACACTAGATCAGATGGATTTGCTATTTACAGAACATTTTATCCCAAATCAGCAGAATATACATTCTTGTCAAGTGCACATGGAACATTCTCAAAGATATGCCACATGTTAGGGCAAAAAATAAGTCAATAAATTTAAGAAGATGGAAATTATATCAAGCATCTTCTCAGATCACAATGGCATGAATCTGGAAATTAACCACAATGAAAAAACTCAAAAACATTCAAACACATGGAGACTAAATAGCATGTTATTAAACAATAAATTGGTTACTAATAACATCAAGGAAGAAATAAAAAAATTATCTAGAAACAACTGAAAATAAATACACAACAACCCAAAACCTATGGGACACAGCAAAAGCAGTCCTGAGAGGGACGTTCATAGCATTACAGGCCTACCTCAAGAAGCAAGAAAAATCTCAAACCACCTAACACTGAATCTAAAAGAACTAGAAAAAGAACAATGAACAAAGCCAACAGTAAGTAGAAGGAATGAAATAATAAAGATTAGAGTGGAAAAAAATTTTGTTTTTGAGCTCTATTTCTCCATATAGAGATTTACCTGAAAAGTACAAACCAAGCACAGGCGTGCAATTTTCCAGGCACTTCCATGTTGCTTAAATATTTACAAATATGTAAGCACCCTGTTTGAAAGCATGACAGTTTTGGTGTCAGAAAGAAACGCTCCATGTATATCAAATCTTTAAGTTTTAACATTTGCACAACTCCAAATATTCCTCAGAAAAGACAGTCTCATTCTCACTTTACATCTGCAAGTCCTCATATTTCAGCAGCATACCTTGAGGAACCATAACCTCTGTCACTCAATGTACCACTAATTGCTCAAAATAGAGACTTAAAAAAACAACCAATATTAAAGATCCACAAAACAAAGAGCTGGTTCTTTGAAAAGATAAACAAGATTGATGAAGCTTTAACAAGAGTCATCAATTCAAAAAAGTTGGGGGGGGGGGGCTGAAATAAATAAAATCAGAAATGAAAGGGGAGAAGTAACAACTGAGTCCACACCTATACAAAGGATTTTAAGAAAATACTATGGACAACTCTATGCCAATAAATGGGACAAACTGGGTGAAATGGACAAATTACTAGAAATATGCAACTTCCAAAATTCAATCATAAAGAATCAAAACCTAAATAGACTAATATCAACTAATAAAATCAAAGCAGGAATCAAAAAACTCCCAGCAGACAAAAGTCCTGGACTGGATGGCTTAATGGGAAGTTTTCCCAAACATTCAAAGAAAAACCAATACCTATCTTCCTCAAACTATTCCAAAAAATTCAAGAGGATGGAAAACTCCCAGGCTCTTTTTTTGAGGCCAGCGATATCCTAATACCCAAAATAAAGACACTACAAAGAAAGAAAATTAATCCCTAACCGGTTTGGCTCAGTGGATAGAGCATCAGCCTGCAGACTGAAGGGTCCCAGGTTCAATTCCGGTCAAGGGCAGGTACCTTGGTTGCGGGCACATCCCCAGTAGGGGGTGTGCAGGAGGCAGTTGATTGATGTTTCTCTCTCATTGATGTTTCTAACTCTCTCCCTCTCCCTTCCTCTCTGTAAAAAATCAATAAAATACATTTTTTTAAAAAGAAAAGAAAAATACCATATGATCTCACTTATATGTAGAATCTAATGAACAAAATAAACTGACAAAATAAACAGAGGCATGGATACAAGGAACAGACTGACAGCTGTCAGAAGGGAGGGTGTTGGTGGGCTGGATGAAAAAAGCTAGAGTGATTAAGCAATATATATAATACATAGACACAGACAACAGTGTTCTGATAACCAAAGGCAAAGTATGAATGGGGACAGGTGAAGGAGGACAAAGGGCGGTAAAATTGAGATGGAAAAAGGCTTTGCTTGAAGCGATGGGCACATGATGCAGTGTGCAGATAATGTTTTATTGAGTTGTACACTTGTAACCTCTATGGTTTTGCCAATAAACTTAAATCTTTTTTCTACAAAACAACGATAATCTAAGCAGCATGGTAGTGGCAGAAAAACAGACACACGGACCAATGGAACAGGATTGATAGCTCAAAATTAAACTCACATTTATATGGGAAATAATTTCTGACAAAGGAAAAAACACATAATAGAAAAATATCCTCTTCAATAAATGGTGCTGGGAAATTTGGGAAGCCACATGGAAAGATTGATACTAGACTATAGTTTGTCCCATACAAAAAAATTAACTTAAAGGGTATTAGAAAACTATATATAAGATCTCAAACAATAAATTACATAGAAGAAAACATAGGTACTAAGTTTAGGGACCTTGGTCTTAAAGAAGATTTTACAAATTTGATCCCAAAGACAAGGGAAGTAAAGGCAAAAATAAATGAATGAGACTATATCAAACTTAAAACCTTCTGCACAGCAAAACAAAAAGGCAACTGTCAGAGCAGCAAGAGCACAGCTGCTCTGAGTCCGTATATTCTTCTGAATTCTGCTTGATTACACCAAGTGTCAGGGCAGGTTCCTTCTCGAACCCTGCTCACTACACTAACTGTTGGGTCCGAGCCCCTCTGCCAGGGGCTAGACCTTCTTGGATGCCAGGTCTTAGATTGAGAAGCCATGAGAAGTTGTGGGTGTGTAAGAATGAGTCTTTATTGTAGAAGCCAGTGGTCATATAGCCATCAGACAAAAGAGTTCTTCACAGAAAAGTTTTATACAGGCAGCCGCACACCGGATGGTGAACAAATACATCTTTCCCACAAAAGCAGCATTAGCCTCTGTTCCCACAGCTATTACCTGAGCAGCTACACGCTGCCTCTAGACTCACTGCCTCACATAGTAGCAGCACCTGAACTCTCTGCCTCAGCAGCTTCTCCTACCTCTCCAGCCTCACATAGTAGCTACATCCTCTGTGCCTGCCTTTTCTTCTCCCCAGCACACTGGCTGGTTAACATGTATTATATTATTTAGACAAAGGAGGCTTCTTTCCAACTAGTGACCTTGTTGTGCACCTGCACATTGTCCTTGGACATTCTGATTTAGATTCCCATGTTCAGAGTGGCCTTGGCCGTCCGGTGTACAATCAACAAGGCCTTTCACACTCTGAGTTGCCTTGACTATCTGGCGACTCTGGCACGGTTCCCATAGCAACCAACAAAATAAAAGAAGATATTTGTACACAACTCTGACAAAAGGTTAATATTCAAAACATATAAAGAACTCATATAACTCAACACCAAATAAACAAACAACCCAATTAAAAAATGGGCAGAGGACCTGAACAGAAACTTCTCTTGGGTGGTGAAGACATGGGAGGGGGGATAGGGACTGGGAGGATGGGGGCTGCAAGATTCTCTCTCATCATTGATGTTTCTTTTTTAAAATATATTTTTATTTATTTCAGAGAGGCAGGGAGAGGGAGAGAGAGATAGAAACATCAATGATGAGAGAGATTCATTGACCGGCTGCCTCCTGCATGCCCACACTGGGGATCGAGCCCACAACCTGGCCATGTGCCCTACCAGGAATTGAACCTCGACCTCCTGGTTCTTAGGTCCATGATCAACCACTGAGCCATACCGACCAGGCTCATCATTGATGTTTCTATCTCTCTCGCTCTCCCTCCCTCTCTGAAATCAATAAAAATATTTTTAATTATTTCTTAAAAATATAAAATCGAGTCTTTTCCATAATCAGAAGAACCAGGGCTCAAAGCAGCTATGAGGACACAAAACCACACTGACACACCACGAACTCCTAGTTGAGGCCGTGGAAATGACCAGGACCCTAGGCCTTGGATGCCCTGCTCCTGGTTTCAACTTCTCCCAAGCTGCGATCATCCCTTCCAGCCCAGCCCAGCTCAGCTCCACACCTTTGGGTCTGGCATGGGGACTTCCCTGCAGAAGACAGACCTGATGAAGGGTTGGAACAGGTGTGTGAGGAGCCTTATATACAGGTAGCTACACAATCTTTTTGAGGTTTTTTTTTTATTGTGGTTGATTTCTAGTTTCATGCCACTGTGATCGAGAAGATGCTTGATATGATCTCAGTCTTCTTAAATTTGTTAAGACTTATTTTGTGTCCTAACATGTGGTCTATCTTTGAGAATGTTCCAAATGACCTTGAGGAACCAAGATGGCAGCATAGGTAAACACCTAAACTGCTGCCTCACACAACAATTTCAAACTACAACTAAAAGACAAAACGTCTATCACCCAGAACCACGGGAAAGCTGGCTGAGTGGAAGTTCTACAACTAGAAGGAAAGAGAAAAGAGCATTGAGACGTGCACAAGCGCTGAAAAGCTGAGGTACGGAGGCACGCAAATCGGGCTGGCGGCGGGCGACTGGGTGCGCTGCTTTTTTCAACCCGAAGGGAGACAAGCTCCCGATTACTCTGAACTCCAGTTTCTGGGGAGACCCTGGGGAACCAAACTCCTACGGGGAGAAGCTAGACTGTCTGCCATCGGGTCGGAAAGTGAGGGTGGCTTTCTTGGCAGAGGTGCATGCAGCAATCATTGTTTACTGCGCTGGGGCGCGGGATGCGGGGACTTGGAAATGCAGAGACGCAGAGACGGCTGACTGACAGCCATCGCTGTTTGCCACGCCCTCGCCTAGTGACTCCCTCAGACCACACCCTGCACAATCTACAAACTCACCCAAGCTCCAAGCAGCGGCTTTTGCATATAAATGGTCTGCCCTATCGCAGCTTAACCTAACAAACTGCAGCTCTGGTCAGACAGCTCCAAAACCTCCAAACCCCAAGCAAAGTGGAGAAAACTGTAGTTCTCGCTGTAGTGCCTGCTGGGTGGCCTCAGACAGTAGCTGACCTGCACCCCATTGGAGATCCAGAAGCTAGTGTATCTAGTGGTCAGTGTGAGATGACACCAGATTTCAACTACTCACATCCATAAGTGACACATTCAAGAGGCAGACTCAGTGAGCACCAAAGCCCCACTGAAGCAAGTCCTGCCCCATAAGGGTGTCTCCAGGACAGCAGTTCTTCCATTATAGACACAGCGGGTCCTCACAGCCAATTGGCCTGAAGGTCAATTCCTCCCAGTGTACCAACAGCAATCAAGGCTTAACTACACCAAGACTTTGCACTCAGCCCACAAAGGGGTGCACCAAGAATGTCCACTTCAGGTTAATACGCTGAACCACTGGTCACCTACCACAGAAAACCACTCCATCAACACAGGGAAGCAGCAAAATGTGGAGACAAAGAAACATGTCACAAATGAAAGAAATGGAGGAAAGCAAACTACTGGACATAAAGTTCAAAACCACATTTATAAGGTTACTCAAGAATCTTCTAAAAACAGCCGAGAAACTTGATGAGACCTCCGAGGAGCTTAGTGAGACCTTCAAGGACCTTAATGAGAATGCCAAAAAAATGGAAAAGGACCAGTCAGAAATTAAGCATACACTGTCTGAAATAAAGAATAGGACCCCAAGAATCAAACCAAAGATCTGAAATATGAGGAAACAAAAAAACACCCAACCAGAAAAACAAAAAGAAAAAAGAATCCAAAAATATGAAGATAGTGTAAGGAGCCTCTGGGACAACTTTAAGCATACCAACATCCGAGTTATGGGGGTGCCAGAAGAAGAGAGAGAGCAAAATATTGAAAACCTATTAGAAGAAATAATGACAGAAAACTTTCCCTACTTCGTGAAAGAAATAGATTTACAAGTCCAGAAAGCACACAGAACCCCAAACAAGAGGAATCCAAAGAGGACCACACCAAGACACATCATAATTAAAATGCCAAGGGCAGAAGACAAAAAGAGAATCTTGAAAGCAGCAAGAGAAAAACAGTTAGTTACCTACAAGGGAGTACCCATACGACTGTCATCTGATTTCTCAACAGAAACTATGAAGGCCAGAAGGGAATGGCAAGAAATATTTAAAGTGATGAACAGCAAGAACCTACAACCAAGATTACTCTACCCAGCAAAGCTATCATTCAGAGTTGAAGGTCAGATAAAGAGCTTCACAGACAAGAAAAATCTAAAGGAGTACATCACCACCAAACCAGGATTATATGAATGCTGAAGGGTATTCTTTAAGAAAAGGAAGAAGAAGAAAAAGGTAAAGATAAAAATTATGAACAACAAAGTGACAACAAATACATACCTACCAACAAGTGAATGTAAAAATCAAGTGAATAAAAAATCTGATGAACAGAATGGACTGATGAATATAATAGAATCAGGGGCATAGAAAGGGAGTGTACTGACAATTCTCGGGGGGAAGGGGGTGTGAGGGGTGCGGGAAGAGATTGGACAAAAATCTTACACCTATGGATGAAGACAGTGGCAGGGGGTAAGGGAATGGGGGGCGGGAATCGTGTGGAGGGAAGCTATGGGGGGGGGAAGAGGAACATCTGTAATAATCTGAAAAATAAAGATTTTTTTAAAAAAAGTTCTGTAAATATCAATTAAATCCATCTAATCTAGTGTATTGTTTAAGTTTGGTATTTCATTACTGACTGTCTGGAAGACCTATCCATTGATGACAGTGAGGTGTTAAAGTCCCCTACTATGACTATATTGCTGTCAATCTCTCAAAGTGCCCTAAGAGGTTTTTAAAAATATAGTTACGTGTTCCTATATTTGGTGCATATGTTTATAAGCATTATATCCTCTTGTTGGATCAATGCCTTTAGTATTATGTAGTGAACATTTTGCCTCTTATTATGGTCTTTGTTTTGAAGTCTATTTTGTCATGAAATAAGTATTGTTACTCCAGCTTTTTTTTCCATTTACATTTGCATGTTGGAATATTTTTCCACCTTTCAATTTCAGCCTGTGTGAATCTTTTGTTCTGAGATGGATATCTTGTAGACAACATATATATGGTTCTGGTTTTCTTATTCATTCAGGTACCCTATCTCTTTTCATTGAAGCATTAAATCCATTTACATTTAGGTTATTTTTTTAATCTTAAGTAATTTATTTTTTAAAATTAAATCTGTATTGTTGCAAGTATTACATATGTACCCTTTTTCCCCCATTAACCCCTTCCTGCCCACCCCCAACACCTGCCATAGGCCTTCACCACCCTATTGTCTGTGTCCATGGGTTATGCATATATACATACAAGTTCTTTGATCTCCTCCCATCCACCCACCTTCCCCTGTCTTCCCTCTGAGATTTCACAGTCTGTTTATGCTTCTATATCTCTGGATCTATTCTTTTCATCCTTTTATTTTGTTAATTAGATTCTACATCTGAGTAAGATCATGTGATATTTGTCTTTCTCTGGCTGGTTTATTTTATTTAGCATAAAATTCTTCAGGTCCCTCCATGCTGTCTCAAAGGGTAAGAGATTGTTCTTTTTTACTGATGCATAGTATTCCATGGTGTAAATGTACCACAGCTTTTTTACCCACTCATCTACTGATGGACACTTGGGCTGTTTTCAGATCTTAGCTATTGTAAATTGTGCTATGAACATAGGGGTGCATACATTCTTTCTGATTGGTTGTTTGGGTTTCTTAGGATACATTCCTAGAAGTAGGATCACTGCGTCAAATTGCAGTTCCATAGTTAGTTAATTTTTGAGGAAACTCCATACTGTTTTCCATAATGGCTGTACCAGTCTGCATTCTCATCAGCAATGTACTAAGGTTCCCTTTCTCCATATCCTTGACAACACTTGTCCATTGTTGATTTGTTGAAGATTGCCATTCTGAAAGGTGTGAAGTGATACCTCATTGTCGTTTTAATTTGCATCTCTCTGGTATGGCTCCTTTGGAGAAGTATCTATTTAGGTACCTTGCCCATTTTTTAAATTTGATTGTTTGCCTTCCTTTTGTTAAGTTATATGAGTTTACTTATATATTTTGGATATTAAAGCTTTACTTGATGTATCATTGCCAAATATGTTCTCCCATACAATGGGCTCCGGTTTCATTTTGTTGATGGTTTCTTTTGCTGTGCAGAAGCTTTTTATTTTGATGTAGTCCCATTTGTTTATTTTCTCCTTAATTTCCTTTGCCGTGGGAGATGTACTGGTATCTGTAAACATATTGCTATGAGAGAAGTCTGAGATTTTGCTGCCTATGGTTTCTTCTAGGGTTTTTATGGTTTCATGACTTACATTTAAGTCTTTTATCCATTTTGAGTTTATTCTTATGTATGGTGTAAGTTGGTGGTCTACTTTGATTTTTTTTTTTTTGCATGTATCTGTTCAATGTTCCCAACACCATTTGTTGAAGAGACTTTCTTGACTCCATTATATGTTCTTTCCTCCTTTGCCAAATATTAATTGAGCATAATGGCTTGAGTCAATTTCTGTGGTCTCTGTTCTATTCCTTTGATCTATATGCCTGGTCTTGTGCCAGTACCATGCTGTTTTGATTACAGTGGCTTTGTGGTATAATTTGATATCTGGTATTATGATCCCTCCAATTTTGTTCTTCTTTCTCAAAATTGCTGTGGCTATTTGGGGTCTTTTTTGTTCTATATAAATTTTTGGAATATTTGTTCTAGATCTGTGAAATATACTGTTGGTATTTTAATAAAGATTGCAGTGAATCTGTAGACTGTCTTGGGTAGTATGGACATTTTATTTATTTATTTTTTAATATATTTTATTGATTTTTTACAGAGAGGAAGGAAGAAGGATAGATAGTCAGTAACATCGATGAGAGAGAAACATTGATCAGCTGCCTCTTGCACACCTCCTACTGGGGATGTGCCCGCAACCAAGTTACATGCCCTTGACCGGAATCGAACCCAGGACCTTTCAGTCCGCAGGCCGACGCTCTATCCACTGAGCCAAACCGGTTTTGGCTAGTATGAACATTTTAATGTTGATTCTACCAATCCATGAACATAGTATATTCTTCCACTTGTTTATATTTTCCTCTATCTCATTTTTCAAATCTTGTAGTTTTCAGAGTACAAGTGTTTTACTTCCTTGGTTAAGTTTATTCCTAAGTATCTTAATTCTTTTGTTGCAGTGGTAAATGAGATTATTTGCTTAGTTTCTCTGAGAATTCATTATTGGTGTATAAAAATGCCATCAATTTCTGGTTGTTGGTTTTGTATCCTGCTATATTGCCACATTCATTTATTAAATCTAGCAATTTGTAGTGGTCTTTAGGGTTCTCTATGTTCAATATCATGTCCTCTGAAAATAATGAGAATTTTACTTCTTCCTTTTCAATTTGGATGCTTTTCATTTCTTCTTCCAGTCTGATCACCATGGCTAAAATTTCCACTACTATGTTGAATAGAGTGGTGAAAGTGGACATCTCTGTATTGTTCCTGTTCTTAGGGGAAATGGTTTTAGTTTTTGCCCATTGAGTATGATGTTGGCTGTAGTTTTGTCATATATGGCTTTTATTATGTTGAAATATGACCTTTTATTCCCACTTTGTTGAGATTTTTATCAAAAACGGGTGTTAGATTTTGTCAAATGCTTTTTCTGCGTCTATTGACATAATCATGTGATTTTTGCCTTTCAATTTGTTTATGTGATGTATCGCATTTATTGATTTGCTAGTATTGTACCAGCCTTGTATCCCCAGAATAAATCCCAGTTGGTCATGGTGTATAATCTTGTTAATATATTGCTGGATCCAATTTGATATTTTGTTGAGGATTTTGCATCCATGTTCAGCAGGGATAGTGGCCTGTAATTTTATTTGTAGTGTCTTTATTTGGTTTTGTAATTAGGATAATGCTGGCCACATAAAAAGAGCTTGGGAAGTGTTCCTTCCTCTTAGACTTTATAAAAATAGTTTGAGAGGTATATGTGTTAGTTGTTCTTTGAGTGTTTGGTAAAACTCCCCTGTGAAGCCATCCAGACCAGGACTTTTGTCTACTGGGAGTTTTATTATTATTATTATTACTGGTTCTATTTACTCAGTTGCTATTGACCTATTCAGGTTTTCTGATTCTTCCTGATTTATTTTTGGGAGATTGTATTTTTCTAGGAATATGTCCATTTCCTCCACATTGTCCAGCTCGTTGGCATAGAGTTGTTCATAGTATTTTCTTATAATCCTTTGCATTTCTGTGGTGTCAGTTGTTACTTCACCACTTTCATTTCTGATTTTGTGTCCTCTCTCTTTTTTCTTGATGAGTCTGGCTAAAAGTTCATTAATCTTGTTTATCTTTTCAAAGAACCAGGTCTTGGTTTCATTGACTTTTGTATTTTTTTTTTTAGCCTCTATGTAATTTATTTCTGCTCTAATCTTTATTGTTTCCTTCCTTCTACTTACTCTGGGATTTTCTTGTTGTTCTCTTTCTAATTCTTTAAGTAGTAGGGTTAAATAGTCTATTATTAATTTTTCTTGTTTTTTGAGGTAGGCCTGTAGTGCTATGAACTTCCGTCTCAAGACTGTTCTTGCTGTGTCCCAGAAATTTTGGGTTGTTGTGTGTCCATTTTCATTTGTTTCCAGAAAGTTTTTTATTTGTTTCTTGATCTCATTGGTAACTTTCATTGTTTAATAACATGCTATTTAAACTCCATGTGTTTGAATGTTTTTTAGTGTTTTTACTGTAGTTGATTTCTAATTTCATTCCATTGTGGTCTGAGAAGAAACTTGGTATGATTGCAATCTTCTTGAACTTGTAGAGCAGGTGTCCTCAAACTACGGCCCATGGGCCACATGCGGCCCACTGAGGACATTTATTCGGCCCGCCGGGTGCCACTGCCTGTCCTGCTTAGCAGCCGACTCGTCCCAGGCCCGCAGTGCGCATAGGAATTTGTTCATAGTTTTGTTTTTTAAACTATAGTCCGGCCCTCCAACGGTCTGAGGGACAGTGAACTGGCCCCCTGTTTAAAAAGTTTGAGGACCCCTGTTGTAGAGACTTGTTTAGTGTCCTAACCCATGTCCACTTGAGAAGAATGTATATTCTGCAGCTTTGGGATGAAATGTTCTCTAAATGTCAATAAAATCCATCTCATCCAGTTTGTCATTTAGAGTCACTATTTCCTTATTGATTTTTTTATTGGGAAGATCTATCCAATGAAGTCAGCAGGGTGTTAAAGTCCCCGACTGTGACTGTATTGCTGTCAATCTCTTTCTCTTAAAGTCCTTTAGAAAATTTTAAAAATATATTTAGGTGCTCCTATATTTGGTGCATATGTTTACCAGGGTCATATCCTTTCGTTGTATCGACCCCTTTAGTATTATGAAGTGGCCTTTACTGTCTCTTGTGATGGCCTTCATTTTTTTCCTACCCTGTCTTCTAATTCACTAATCCAATCCTCAGCTTCCCCTAATCTGCTGTGTATTCCTTCCAATGTGTTCTTTATTAATGCTGTGTCATTTTGTCAGATACAGGTATTGCTTTTTTTTTTTTTTTCATTTCTATTTGTCTGGAAAAAAATTTTCCATCACTTCATGCTCATCTTGTATGAGGCTTTTGTCCTAAGGTGGACATCTTGTAGACGGCATAAAATTGGGTCATGTGTTTATATCCATTCAGATACCCTATGTGTTTTGATTGGAGCATTTAATCCATTTATATTTAAGGTTATTATTGGTAGGTACTTATTTATTGCCATTTTAATTCTGTATGCCTAGGTTCTCTCTATTTCTTCTCATTACAGCAGTCCCTTTAGCATTTCTTGCAATGCTGGTGATAAACTCCTTTAGCCTTTTTATGTCTGGGAGGCTCTTTATTTCACCATCTATTTTGAATGATAGTCTTGCTGGATATAATAATCTTGGTTTCAGGTCCTTGCTTTTCATTACCTTGAATACTTCATGCCATTCCCTTCCTGGCCTGTAGAGTTTCTGATGAGAAATAAGCTGACAGCCTTATGGGAGCTCCTTCGTAAGTAAAACATTGCTTTTCTCTTTTTTTAAAAAATATATTTTATTGATTTTTTACAGAGAGGAAGAGAGAGGGATAGAGAGTTAGAAACATTGATGAGAGAGAAACATCGATCAGCTGCCTCCTGCACACCTCCTACTGGGGATGTGCCCACAACCAAGGTACATGCCCTTGACTGGAATCGAATTTGGGACCTTTCAGTCCGCAGGCTGATGCTCCATCCACTGAGCCAAACCAGTTAGGGCCATTCCTTTTCTCTTGCTGCCTCAAAGAGTCTCTCTAATTTTTGGCATTTTAATTATAATGTGTCTGGTCATGGGCCTCTTTGGATTCTTCTTGGTTGGGACTCTCTGTGCTCCTGAACTTGTGTGATTTTTTCCTTCACCAGGTTAGGGAATTTTTCTGCCATTATTTCTTCAAACACATTTTCTATCCCTTGCTACCTTCCTTTCTCTTCTGCTGCACCTATTATGCAAATATTGTTATATTTCCTGTTGTCCCACAGCTCCCTTAATCTGTCCTCCTGTTTTTGAATTGTTTTTCCTTTTTTGGTTCTCTGATTTATTTTTCTACCGTCTTCTAATTCACTAATTCAGTCCTCAGCTTCCCTTAATCTGCTGTGTATTCCTTCCAATGTGTTCTTTATTAGTGCTACGTCATTCTTTATTTCCAACTGGTCTTTTTTTCATAGTTACTATATCTTGCTTCATGCTGTTGAGCATCTTTACCATCATTATTCTGAACTTCATATCAGATAAATTTCGTATCTCCATTTCATTTATCTCTTCTTCTGGAGAATTCTTCTTTCATTTGGGGGATGTCTTTTTGTGTCCCCATTTTGGCTGCCTGTTTGGGTTTGTGTCTACGATTAGTTAGATCTGCTATGACTCCCAATCTCTAGTTCAGGACACAATCAGACACTTTTTAATTGGTCCTGAGTATCCTGTTTGGGGCTATTAGCAATCCACAGCTTGTGGCTCCTTCTGCTGGAGCTGGATGCCATTGGAAAAGACCAAGATGTGCACCAGGGTCTGCTTTTCCTAGCCTGAGGCCCCGCTATTCCTAGCCCAAGGCCCAGAAGGAGATCAGGCAAAGACTCAAAGCCTCCAGAGATCTGCCTCTGCCTGCAGTCTGATTGTTATCAGCCTTGATTGGCCTTATGCTATTGACCACAGGGTGGGCCAAGAGTTCTTCCAACAGGATGTGGTGACTACCTCCCCCCCAGGCCATGACCACCTGGGTAACAAAGGTCTGTATGAGAAAGATGTCCTCTGCAGCTTAAGGCAATGACTCGGCACAGGAAAATGGGGGTAGCTGCCCTCCAAGCTCCAAACCCATGGTGATCTTTTGAATGTATTGCTGGATCCAACTTGCCAATATTTTGTTTAGAATTTCTGTATCTATATTCACCAAGAATATTGGCCTGTAATTTTTTCCTCTGTAGTGTCTTTATCTAGTTTTGGAATTAGGATAATGCTGGCTTCATAAAAGAACCTTGGAAGTCTTCCACACACACACACCCTTGAAATTTTTGGAATAGTTTGAGGAGGAGAAGTATTAGTCTTCTTTGAATGTTTGGTAAAACTAGCACATAAATCCATCCAGTTCAGAACTTTTGTTTGCTGGGAGGTTTTTTATTATTATTATTCCTGCTTCAATTTCATTAGTTATTATCAGCCTTATTCAGGTTTTCTGATTCCTCCTGATTGAGTTTTGGAAGATTGTATGTTTTTAGGAATTTTCCATTCACCCATGTTGTCCATATAGATGTTCATCAAAATTTTCTTACAATCCTTTGTATTTTGGTGGTGTCCGTTTTTACTTCACCTCTTACATTTCTGATTTTATTTGTTGGGGTCCTCTCTTTGTTTCTTGGTGAGTCTGGCTAAAGGTTAATCAATTTTGTTTATCTTTTTGAAAACCCAGCTCTTGGTTCCATTGATATTTTGTATTGTTTATTTTAGTCTCTGTCATTTATTTCCACTCTGATTTTTACTATTTCTTTCTTCTACTTCCTCTGGGCTTTTCTAATTATTTTTTATTTTTAAAAAATATATTTTTACTTATTTCAGAGAAGGGAGAGGGAGATAGAAATATCAATGATGAGAGAGAATCATTGATTGGCTGCCTCCTACACTCTCCCTAGTAGGGATTGAGCCCACAACCCAGGCACATGCCCTGACCAGGAATCAAACCGTGATCTCCTGGTTCATAGGTCAACACTCAACCACTGAGCCACGCTGGCTGGGCTCTAATTATTTAGTTGTAAGGTTAGATATCCTTGTGTTTGTTTTTTTTTTGGTTTTTATTTCCTGCTCTGTGTGATTTTTTTCTACCTTATCTTCCAAATCACTAATTCGATCCTCTGCTTCCTCAAGCCTGTTTATTCCTCCCAGTGTATTTTTTAAAATTCCAACTATGGTAGTCTTTATTGCCACCTGATTATTTTCCATGTTTTCTATGTGTTTGTGGTTTTTTATCCATGCTGTTGAGCATCTTTATAGTCATTACTTTGAGCTCTGTTTCTGATAAATTGCTTGCCTCCTTTTCATTTAGCTCTTTTTATAGATATTCCTCCTGTGCTTTTTATTATTAATTGGGGCCTGTTCATTTGTCTCCCAATATTGACTGTCTCTTGTTTGTTTCTATGTATTAGATAGAGCTGCTATCACTTATAGTCTTACTTATGTGCCTTCTGTAGTAAGTGCCCTGTGGGACCCAGTGGTGCAATCTCCTTGACCTCCTAAGCTGAGTGCTCTAGGAATGTCTCTTTTGTGGGTTATTTGGGCCTCCCTGTTTTAACTGGGTCTTAAATGCTGTTGACCTGTTCGTGGGTGGGATCAACCCTCAGGCTGGCTCTCTCAACCACACCCACAGCATGCAAGTTTGCATGCTGTCCACTCTTTGTGTCATCTACTGGACCTGGTTTTGCATGGGAGGGGTCAATCTGTGTAGACAAGTCAGCTTCCTGGAGCTCTGATATAGTGGAAGATCAATAAAAGACCATGCACTGTGAGCTCAATGTCCACATGTCAGCTACTCAGCTCACCCTCTATGTTGCTTGGACTCCCTCCAGTCTTATGCAGGAAAGCTGTTGAGTAGGCCCAATCTGGCCACACCACACTGACCCTTCCACAGGGTGAAAGCTCAGTAAATTAGGGCAACCGGTTTGGGCAGACAGGGCTAATGGGTCTGCTAGTTTGGGGCAGCATAGTTTGACACTCAAATGGGGAGAATGTGCCCCTACTACAGAACCATCCATTCAGACTCTGCCAGTCTCCAACTCTGGCTCTCCCAGGAGTGTACCACAGGTTCATGCTGGGTGTAGCCAGCTGTCTTCACTGAAGGAGCAAGCTCAGCAGGACAGAATGGGATCACAGAGACTTGGGCAAACAGATCAAGAAAGCCTTCTTTTGCAAGTGTCACCAACTGTACCACAGGGTCAAGCTGCATTCCTCCTTTTAGCTCTGTAGCCACTCCTGCTCAAGCCCTGGACTGGAACTTGTGAGATAGATGCACTCTGAATGTCCTGGCTCTGAGCAAAGCCTCCTTCCCCCTCAAAACTGAGCCTAGCAGCATGGGGCCAACAGGGCTTATGAAAATTGATCAAGGCAGTCTTCCAGCAGTGGTGGTGCTAGCCCCGTGAGGAGAGAGAGCTGTACAACTCCTCTCCCTAGCTCCACAGCTACACCTTCAGCAATCCCAACAGCCACATTCCAAAGCTGCAGCTCCAAGCCAAGCCCCCTGCTCCATTACCCCCAGCAGGACTTGGAGGAACAGATCAAAGCAGCCCTCTGATGGGTGTGGTGCTGGCCCTCAGCTCTTAAGAGGGGAGTGAACTCCTAGCCTTCCCCTAGTGCACTACCAGAGACCCCAACAGGAGGCTCCTAGTGGTCACACCAATGTCCCAGTTCAGAGTTGTGCTCCCTCTCGCCTACGAGGCTGCACCAATAGTACAGTGTCAGCAGGGTTTGGAGAAACAGATTGCTCTCGACCAGTTAGGCTCAGTGGACAGAGAGCGTTGGCCTGCGGACTAAAGGGTCCCAGGTTCGATTCTGGTCAAGGGCCCATGCCTGGGTCGCAGGCTCGATCTCCACTAGGGGGAATGCAGGAGGCGGCAGATCCATGATTCTCTTCCATCCATGTTTCTACCTCTCTCCCTTCCTCTCTGAAATCAATAAAAATGTATTTAAAAAAAAATAGATCAAGGCAACCCTCTGCTTGGGGTGGCATCAGAACTTGGGAGAGAACTCTCACCCTTCCTGTAGCTCCACAGCACACTGCCAGAGACTCTGATGGAGGGTCCCTAAGGGGCTATGTGAAATGTCCCAGTTCCGAGTTGTCTCCCCTACCCTCTTCCCCCCAGATCTGAGCTTAGCAGAATGGGACCAGCAGGCTTTAGAAATGCAAATCAAGGCAGCCCTCCATTGGGGAAGGGTGCTATTGCACACCTCCCCCTAGCTCAGCAGCTGCCCACAGCCTGAGAACCTGACAAGGAACAAGGTGGTCTTCCTTTGGGGTGACACCTGCCTAACCCGTGGGTTGGGGAAAATTGGCTCTTGTTCCAAAACTACTCAGTTCAATGATCATGAATCTGTTTATAGCTTCTCCAGAAAGAGCCCACCTCAGGTCTCTATTGGGTACAGCCAACAGTCCTTTTTCCTGGGTTCAATCTTGGCAGGGTGGTGTCACCAGTATTTGGAGGACAGGATTAGTACCCTTTCTCCAGCTGGAGCTGAAAGGATAGAAGTGCTTGACCCTGGCAGATGGCATCCAAGGGCCGTGTGGGATGTTGGCTCAGGACCAGAACCTCAGTAGCCTATCATCCAGATCTCTGGAGCTATGCCACCCAGATCTTTTTATGGCTTCCATATGCCGAGTCTCCTCCCCTCTACCAGAGCCCCAGGTGAATGCCCAAGCCCTTGTGTGTTAGCCCTTAAGCACCTGGGACTCTAGACTCCCTCCTCTTTCCAGCAAAGTCCTCACTTATTTTTGCTGCCAGATGCTGTGCAGGCTCCTTTTCCCGGCTCTGGTGCTCTGGTTTGGTGGTCCCAGTGTGGGGATGACCCCACTTTCCTCAGGAGGGACTTTTGCAACCACAATATCCCTTTGGATTCTCAGCTGCTGCACCTGGGTGCAGGGGCTAACCCTCTCCGCATCTCCACCCTTCTTACCAGTCTTAGTGCAGCTTCCTTTTTCCATCCTCCTGTTTAGATGTTCTTCAGTTGTTTTTTCAGGTTAATTGCTCTAAATTTTAGCTGTAAATCCAGTCTGGCATCAGGTGTTGCTTTTACCTACTCCACAGTGATCGTGGAACTCCCTGGCAGATCCATTTTTAACTTTTTGCAGTGGCTGTACCAGTCTGCATTCCCACCACAGTGCACTAAGGTTCCCTTTTGTCAGCATCCTCACTAGCACTTACTAATATATTGATGGTAGCCATTATCTCAGGTGTGAGGTGATAACTCGTTGTAGTTTTAATTTGCATCCCTCTGATGATTAGTGAAGCTGAGCATTTTTTCATATAGATTCATACTTCTTTTACATTTGTGGGCGTAAGATAGTTAACAATTGACATAATAATGAGGGGATTTGTGGTCTCTGCACTGGTGTTGGTTGTACTTTGATGGGTCCAGAACAAAAGATTGCTTAGAAGCAAAAGACAACAGGCTTAGTTAAGGTGAAGACGACTTTTGTTAGGAAAAAATACAGCGCTAGCACATGACTATCCTCCCTGAACTATTTTTAGTTAGACATTTTTAATTTCAGGCCATTCTATGGGGTTCTTTTGGTCTCTTGAGTTTTAAGGCTGCCATGCAGGCCTCCCATAAATGTGTAAGGTTTAAATTGGTATGTGGCCCCTTTTTCGTCCACAGCTTTACAGTGGCTTCTAAAGCCTGAGACACAGACTGAACTGAAGCTAACACTCCAAATGCAACGTATGGAGCTTGTTTGAAGCCTGAGACCACCCAGTGTTAAGGGGCAATGATGAGGCAATTGGGGAAATTTTAATTTGGCTTAACAGATGACACTAAGAAATTATTAACTTAGTCTGGTGTGGCAAAGGCACTCTGCTTATGTTCCAAAGGCCTTATTTTTCAGTCTTGCATTCCAGAAACAGCAAATCCAACTTCTGCCACCTCCCTGATAATGTTCACAGCCTTTGTTTTTCCTATCACCTAAAATACACCAGACACCGTCCCCCAGGGTAAATGGTAAGGCTGTACTTCCCACTCCTTTTAAGTTAGACCAGGTGACCTGGTGAATAAAAGGGGAATGAAGTAACTGCGCCACGTACTGGGTGCCACCCCAACCCACCCGAGTTTCTGACCCAGGGACTTGAGAATGTGCATTTTGAAGAAGTTGCAGGTGGTATTTATGTTGCTGGTCTGGATAACCCACTTTAGAAACCAGGGTTCTAGAAGAATCCTCTCTGGGCCAGGATCTCAGAGTGATGAAGGGAGAGTGAGAGACAGACATTTCTTCTGTTCTCATTTCACTGTGAGATGTTCATGCTCATAACTGATCAAACCCCACACAAAAAACAAAATTCCCAGAACCCACAGTCCTCAAGAAAACATCACTGTTTTGATTAGACTTGCTCAGTCAGTGTCAGCTGGGTTCCAGGCACACAAATCCTCATAGAATTAATGGTGCAGAGCTGCCCAGAGGGCCTGGGGCACATCCTGAGCACAGTTCTCTGCATCTTCCTACCTGGTCATAGGATGGCTATTTCCAGGAAGAAGTTCAACCCTTCCCCGTGTCTCCAATGGGTCCTGCCTACATATTGCATTCACTCGTATCTGGCTTCCAATTACAGGATATCAAACCCTGTTAGGGCCAGTTGGGATTGGAGCATGTTTGAAACAATGTTTATCAGTGATTTTCCTGACATCAGAGCCATAAACTTCTAGCTGGCAGATGGTCCCAAAATGCAGGCAGCTCCAGGAAGGGCCCACACCCTAGGACCTTGAGCTAGGTCAAGATAAGGATTATAAATCTGACCTGGCTCAGTGAGTGTCAAGGCACTTCTGAGCACCATTCTGCTACGGCTGAATTACCTGGGCATACTCCTGCTTCATCTCTGAGGCCCCCCACTGCAGCTGAGGGCACCTATCTTCACTTCTCCTCTCCACTTTTGTATTCATTTCTCTAGTTGCAGTATTTCCTCTCCCCTCCATTTATGCTTCCATACCAATTTGCTTGCCTTTCACATTTTCTCTCGATGTGTCTTTAATATATTCAATTTAATTCAGAAAAAAAGATAAACAGCATATCCAAGGTGGCAAGTAAGCTAAAAAGCTGGCTGCATTTAAAAAAACAAAACAATGCCCTAATCGGTTTGGCTCAGTGGATAGAGTGTCGGCCTGCAGACTCAAGGGTCCCAGGTTTGATTCCGGTCAAGGGCATGTACCTTGGTTGCGGGCACATCCCCAGTGGGGAGTGGGCAGGAGGCAGCTCATCGATGTTTCTCTCTCATCGATGTTTCTAACTCTCTATCCCTCTCCCTTCTTCTCTGTAAAAAATCAATAAAATATATTTAAAAAAAAAAAATCTTGAGTTTGTTTTTGTTGGTGCCATGAAGACATAGCTTCCCTCCAAGAGAGACCATTCTAAGGCCTTGTGCCCTTTCTTGTTATTGATGGGTTCCTTCCAACTGAGTCACCACAGTCCCTTCTGCTAAATACAACTGTTTGAGCGAGGAGGAAAGTTTTGTGATCAGAGGCTTCAGAAATCCTGTCCAAAGTGGAAGCAGAGTTGAGGGCAGCTGAAAGAAAGCCAAATAGGAGAGCAGGGGCTGCACACTCCTGCCCAGGCACAGGGGCAGCGGGGCTCCTGGCCTCTCTCCAAGGGGAGTGGGAGACTGAAACCACATCAGCAACACTGAGATTAGCAAAAGGGAGGGGATGTAAAGCGAGGGCCTCTCATCCTTCCCTGAACAGTGGCAGCTCCTGAGAGCCCACCCAGTTCCAGGAGCCCCCCGCCAGGAAGCCCTCCATGCCAGCAGCTTCCATTATCCCTCCACTCTTCCCCCAGCCCCACAACCCCTATAAGAATTCCTGCCTCACCTCTGGAGAAGGGCAGGCCCCAACATGGCTGACATGCCCTTCTGCTGCATGTGGATTGGAGAGGACCCTAAGGAAAGATGAATGGGGACAGGGTGGCCGAGGGCATGTGTGATGAAGCAGCAGCTGAGGAAAAAGGAGTTTGTCTTCTTTTGCCAAACTCTGCCACCCTGGCCTCCATTCCATCCTAGATCCAAATGTTCCTCTGCCCTAAATAGGGAAAAAACTCATTTTGACTCCCCTTTCCCAACTGTGTTGAACAAGTCAGCTGTTTATCCCAGGTGTGGTAAACACCTGCTTGCCACAAGGAAGCTGAGGCCACCCAAGCACTCTACCCTCCCTGGAACGGCAGGGTCCTGGTGCAATGGACAGTCATCAGCTCACACCCAACGCAGCTGTCCACTGGCTCTGGCTGGGTCCCAATCAACCCTGGACTTGGGAGTTCTCATGCTCTGTTCCCAAGACCTCTCTGCAAACACATCCACTGGCTCACATCATCCACTAAATGCCTCACAGGCCCAAACTCTCCACCGGCCATGTCTTTAGTTCTTTAAAGAACCTGAGAGGTCATCTGCCCGGTGCGTTGCACTTCTTGCAGACTAGGACACTAAGGCCCAGGGGAGCTGAGCAGGTCATTCATGTGCACACAGCCCCTCATGTCATAGGCAGACCAATGACAGCCCTCCCTGGACAGTGTGGTCAGTGCTTTTGACTCCTGGGTCACATCTGCCCCCTTTTACACTCAAGTGTACCAGTTTAGACCATACATGGCATATGGTCACTCTATCATGTCTATTGTAGCATGTTAAGTGTTGAGCAAGATGGAGTCAAATGAGCTTTGGGGAACTTGGAGAGGGAGGGGGATTAATTCAGAGCTGGGAACCAGAAAGCCCTTTCTTTGATGACAAGTCCACCTGAGCTGGGTCTCAAATCCAGGCAGAAGTCTAACAGGTTAAGCAGGGGGGAAACATGTCAAGAGTAACACAAGTATCAGCAAGTTAGTGGGCAGATCTTGATGGACAGTGCCATGTGCCAGACCCTGAGAACACAAGATGGGTGAGACACAAGCCTTGGCTGGAGGGGCTCAGGACAGATTTCAGAAGAGTGAGGCCTAGGGTCAGGAAGACTTGGAGGCGGGGGCCCTCCTGCCAACACCTGTCCAGCTTGCACCCAGTGGCTGGATCAGAGCTTCAAAGTAATGAGTGGCCCACTCAAAGCGCCCCACCCTTTCCTCATCTCCCAGATCCCTCCTTGACTGTAGCCCTCTCTAGTCATCTATGTTTACTGCCCTGCATCACCTGCTACCAGCATGCACCTGTGTTCCTCATCTGGGCACCCCACCCACTTCATGGTGTTTCTAACAAGCCCTACCAGTGTTTGTACTCAAAAAGATCCTGGCAAATACTGCTTAATAAACTGAACACATTCAGCCCTGGAGGGTGTATTCAGTGGTTAGAGCATCAGCCCACGCACCAAAGGGTCACAGGTTTAATTCCCGGTCAAGGGCAGGTACCTGGGTTGCAGGTTCTATCCCCGGCCCCAGTGGGGGTGCATGCGGGAGGCAACCAATCAATGTGTCTCTCTCACATCAATGTTTCTGTGCCCCTCTCTCTTCCCTCCCCCCGCTCTTCCTCCCTTCCTCCCTCCCTCTCTAAAAATCAATGGAAAAAATATCCTCTGGCGAGGATTAACAAAACAAAACAACGTGCACACATCCATTTGCCAGCCAGTGGATTGTCCCTGGTTCCATCAGTCCCAGGAGGGCCCAGTGTACAGACCTGGGGCTCAGGAATGGTGCGGCTGGGGAGGAGGGGTGCAGAGATATGATTGCCCAGGAATGGAATGTGGAGTGAAGTTAAGGAATGAACAGGGACAGGGCCCTAGGGAGGACAAGAAATGTGGGCGGAGCAAGAGGACAGGGCACAACAGGCACAGAACATCTGGTCCCAAATGACAAGCCACCCCACAGACCTGGGCCAGCTCACTCTCACACCGCAGGGGACAACACAGAGGCGGGAGTACAGGAGGCCTGAGGAGCGGGTACAGATGGGGCTCAAGTGGTGTGCCCACCACACTGGCCCAGCGCCCACCCACCAGGTGCCCAGATGCCCACCAAAATTCCTGAATGGAATCTCACAGGACAGACGTGAACATTTGCTTCTGCTGTCCCCTGCTGACAGCGCAGGGTGTGACATCCCGGGAGCCATCCCTCTCCAATCACACCTTGAGGGAGACCAACCTTAGGTGGAGACTTTATTATAAAGAGCCTCCTTGTCCAGCACTCGATGGGACCAGGCCTCCCCACAACGCAGGTTCACTGTTGACACAGACTGGCATCCACTGATCTGCACCAGGCTAATCCACCTGGCCCTTCTCCTTGTACAATTGATAACACTTAAGAACAGAGAAATTGGAGAACCACCCCACCGCCCCCAATGGACATGGATGTAGAACCCAAGCCCTAACCGAGTGATCTGGTGTACATCAGACTGGGGGCGTGTAGGAGGCAAAAAAAGCACGGCCACTGAGCGCCCATTAGGCACCAGGTGTGTGCTAGGCGCTGGGAGACTGAGGCCCAGCTGCTCACTTGAGGACATGGTTCAGCAGCACTGCTACCACTCACTGTGTCATGTGACATGGTACAGGAATGGGGGGGACGAGGCCCCACATTCCCCACAACCTGGCCATCTCTTGCTCACAGCAAAATTTTTAACAAAATTCCCTTTGACCATGCCGAAACCGGTTTGGCTCAGTGGATAGAGCGTCGGCCTGCGGACTGCAGGGTCCCAGGTTCGATTCCGGTCAAGGGCGTGTACCTGGGTTGCGGGCACATCCCCAGTGGGGGGCGTGCAGGAGGCAGCTGATCGATGTCTCTCTCATCGATGTTTCTAACTTTCTATCCCTCTCTCTTCCTCTCTGTAAAAAATCAATAAAATATATTAAAAAAAAAAATTCCCTTTGACCATGCTGATACTTCATATAATTTCCTAAGAGGTGACTACACCCACTGCCTCTACTGTCACTTCTGGTTCCTGTGAGTTTGGACTCTTAAGAATCCAGTTGCCTCCCTGGACAGGTGGCTCAGTTAGTTGGAGCATCGTCCCTTAAACCAAAAGGTTGCAGGTTCAATTCCTGGTTAGAGCACATTCTAATACCTGGGTTGCAGGTTCGAGCTCTGGTCAGAGCACATATAGGAGGCAACCAATTTATGTTTCTCTCTCACTTCGATGTTTCTCTCTCCTCTTTCTCAAATCAATAAAAACACAGCCTCGTGTGAGGATAAAAAGAATCCAACTTCCTCCATTTTCTTCTATGAAGCTGGAACAGATGGGGCGCTTCCACTGTACCTGTTGTCTCACCTGGAAAAAGGCAGCTTCGTGCTACCCCCCATTGTGGGAGTAAAATGGGTCAATGCATATGCCTGGCACAGGACATGTCCTGGGTGGTGCTGGCCACTGTTGTCGGGATCAGGCTGGGGGTGCTTTCACTGTGGCCATTTTATTCCACTGGAGGAAGCATCATCAGCTCTAACCCTCCTGGTCTCTCCTCACTCCTACCTTATGTGAGAGGTGATTTTGCAAGGAACTGGGTGGGCCCAGCCAGCCCCTTCCTGGGCTCCTTCACACCAGGAGACGAGACTTATAGGTCCACACTGCCAGAGACTGGGGAGGGAAGGATGGCCTGGGTATCATCTCAGAAAGCTCACTTGCCCAAGGACAGAGGCCATACGCTCACAGCAGCTTTCCTAGTGATAAAGGAAATAGCTTGGCACCCATCTGCCTTATCATACTTTCCTTATTTCTCATTAAAAACAAGCCAGGTCAGAAAAGGCAGTCTCACACTGGACAGTACCTGTCAAAGGGCACTAGTGCATTTCTGTACACAGTGGCTCCTGATGTCCCATCTGAGGTCACCAGTCACTGCTCTGCCCTCCTGTCCCTCCAACTCCTGGCTTTTGCCCAGCCCCTTAAGAGTGTTTAGACCTCATTTCTCACAGCTTTCCAGGGTCTCCGACCCTCCCAGCAGTACCTTCTTCATCCCTTTGGCTGACCCCACTCTTCACCTGGATGTAAACACAGGTGCATCCCAGACTGGGCTCAGTCCAAAGCCTTTGTGTATATCATGCTTCCAAAGTTGTCAGCCCTTTTCCACCTGATGCCACCAGATGTTTCACAGGCTAGGGTCCACAGGAGGGCCTGGCCCACAAGTCAAAACTTGATTTAGGAGTCTCCTCTTGTGTTAAACTTTTAATTTCAGGTAGACCACAAATAACTAAGTTATGACCTAAACATTGGGGCAAAGAGCACTCGCTATCTGAAATCCAAGTCTAATTGGGCAACCTGCATATTTGCTAAATCCTGCAACCCTTCCTTCATGCTCACTCCAATCCAGGAGTGGCATTCATATGGACCACCCCAAAGTAGCTGGCAAGTCACTCCACCCTACAAACCTGGCTACACCAGCAGGTGGGATGGGGAACCGCCCCTGTGCACTTACCCCAGCCATGTTGCTATAAGCCTTCCCTCCTCTCTTGGCCTGGTTAAATCTCAGATCCAACTCTTCTTCACCTCCCAGGGGCCTTCCCTGACCACCCCATTGAAAGAGGCCCCATCATCCTGCTCGACATCCCCCCTTCTCCCTTCCATACAGGGGTAATAAACATTACTGTTACATAAACTACTTTATTTAAATAAAATCAGGGCAGATCCTTTCCCGCCACGCACACCAGCACATGCACACACACATGGCCACATCATCCCTTTCTTCCCTTCACCCATGGCCACCTCAAACCCAGAGGTTCTCATTGTGACCATCCTACCTCAGCCCTAGAACAGGGACACACCGTCCAAGTGAAGGCCCACTGCTCCCAGTCAATGGCAAGAGCGCACAGGCCTAGGTACAGCCCTGCTACCCAGTCCAGCTCTCAGCCCTCCCAGGGTGGGACAGGAAGGACCAGTCCTCCCAAGGCACCCCGACCTGGTGAGGCTTCCCCACCTTCCCCCCGCCACACACACACACAGCTTGGCAGCACCACTAAACACCTAAAGCTGCTCCCTGTTGAGGGCGAGTCCCCTCCCCACATCAAGGGCAGCCACACTTCAGCATTCCCCAAGGGACCCTGGAGTAGGTATGGTATTGTTGGGGAAAGAGCACCAAATTCCCCAACTCCATCCTGCAGGAATAGGCTGAGATCCAGCTCAAAATCCTCTAAAAAATAAACCTCACTCCGCAATAGGGATGGCAAGGGCCTTAGCATCAGGACCTCATAACATCTCTACTCCCAACATGGACCCCATTAGAGACCCACTAGCACCTTGGCAATGTTAAGGGCCCAACTCTTCTGGGGAAAACACCATGTACGTGGGAGCCTGTGTGGAGTTGGTAATGTCCCCTATGCTGAGAGCAGGGTTGGGTTTCACCTTTCCTGACACCAGCACTCTCAAGTCCTGCTCTGGGGCACCCAGAGCAAAGTGGCTTAGGTCATGAGGAGGGAGTGCTGAAGGGACAGGGATGTGTCTTCCAGAGGTACACAGTCACACAGTACATATTACAGGTTACACACAGGCAGGCTGGAACAGAGCACGGGGCCAGCTGCCAGGAGGGCTCCTTCACATCCCTCTGGCCCCTCATGAGAAGGGGAGATGGGAGGAACACCTGTCCACTCACTCAGGCTGGGGGGCCCGATATGCTAGATTCAGGTACACATCCACCTTCTGTGATGGGTTTCCCTGTGCTTCCTAGACCAAGTTCCCTGAGGGAAAAGCCAGGCAGAAGGAAAGAAGTTAGAAAGAGGCCAGCAAAGAGAATGGACAGACTGTGAGAGCCAGAGGTAAGCCTTCTTGAGGGAGTAAGGCAAAGAGAGCTGTCACCTGTAACACTGGGGAGGTGGGACAGGTGGGAAGGGAGAATGACAAATGACAGAATCAGACACAGCCAACCCGACCTCTCCAGGGGAAGCAAGGACCCCAGGACGGAGCTGGGAGCCCCCGCCCTGAGTGGGCTAGCAGGGTAAGGGCCACACTAGACCCCTAAGCACGGGCTACAGACTGATGCTGCGCTGGTGGCGGCCCCCACGGCCCCCGCTCCAGGTGCCCAGCTCCTGGCCGTCTAGACTGGCATGGTCCGAGAGGCCTCGCAGGTGTTCCACGGAGTCACACTTCTGCAAGTCTGAGGCCACTGTGCGCAGGCTCAGCAGGCTTACCGTGTCCGCATCAGGAGCAGGACCAAGCCCTAGGCTGCAGCCCTCTTCTGGGGCCTCACCCTCGGCCCCCTCAATGATCCCACTGTCTCCATCCTCCTCCTCCTCCTGGGGCCTGGCCTCAGCGCCCACAGGGGAGGAGCGCCGAGGGCCAGGCGGGTGAGGGGGCAGGCCCCTGCGGCGCGCATGAATCTGCTCACTGATCTGCTCCAGGTTGCGCAGGGCCACTGAGTAGCGAGTCTTGGCCTGAGCAACCTGCTGCTCCAGCTCTGTCACCTTGGCCTTGTGCTCCTGAGGGAGGAAGGGACAGAGTTCCCAGTTGGCAACTCTTCACAGCTGGGAGCTCCCAGTCCCCTTAGGTCCCATTGGGCAGCCCCACCCTGCCCCAAACCCACCCAATCCTCCTCCTCTCCTGATTCTCACTTTTTCTTATCTCCCTACAACTCCAGTCCCTGCCAGCACCCACCCCCAACTCCACCTCCCACTTCCTTGAGGTCGTTCTGAGCACAGGGGCCACACCCCGTCCCACCTAGTTGATCCAGTCTCCTTGCTCTCACTTGCCATGCCCGCCCTCTCCCACCTATCTCCATCCCTGTAGCTACCTCCAGAATCTGGCTGAACTGGGCCTTGAGCTCAAAGTAGGGGCGGCTCTTGCCAATGGCCCGCCGGAGGGTCTTCTGCAGGGCCTGCACCCGAGCTTCAGCCTGCTGGCACAGCCGCGTTACCCGTTGGTGCTCCCGCTCGCCACGAAGCCGTTCCTCCTCTGCCTCGTTCACCTGGCCCAGGTAGCAGGGATGACAGACATCACTAAGCTGAAGGACATGCTCCTACCCCTGTCATTCACCCCAGGCTGCCACTCCAAATGTTACCCTGGGGGAAACCCCACTGTCTGAGGAGCCTGGAGAGAGCATGGATTTCCTGAGACACATAGGAGAACAGTGGGTCCTTGCACCTGCCTATTGTTGCCTGCACCACTGCCACTCGGGTTTGCTGCTGCTGGGAGGGTGCCAGGGCCCTATGGACAACTTGTGAGCCTGTCAGAAATGTCTGTCTGGGCATATCTTCTACAGTCATTGTCCTTAAGGAGCCCTCAGTGCTAGGGGTGGGAGCTGGAGGGACCAGAGGAGCCCCAGTGGGGGCAGCCAAGCTCTGCACTGGGTTCTCTACATTCTCACGCCCCAACAGGGAGTAGGCAAAGGCTCCTGCCAGCTTGTGCACCAAGACCAGGAGCCGACCTTGCCACACACTGGGCAGGTGCACACTGGAGCCTGTCATGCCCTGCCACTCACAGCTCATCAAGCCTTCCACAGTGCCACACTCTCCTGTAGGAGCTCCTGCTGTGCAAGGCGGTAGCCTGGACTGAGGAGTCCTCAAAGGACCTGAGGCATGACCACCCCTCAGGAGCTCACACTTGCTGCTCTAGACTAAATGTCTGTGTCCCCCCAAAGTTCACATGCTGAAATCCTAACCACTATGTCGAAGGTTTGGGAGGCAGCCCTCTGAGGTGAGTAGGTCATGGGTGGGATTAGTGCCCTTACAAAAGGGCTCTGGAGAGCTCCCTCGCCCCTTCCACCATGTGAGGACAGTGAAAAGAGGGCAGACTAGGAACCTGGAAGGGAGCCCTCACAAACACCAAATCTGCCTGTGCCTTGATGCTGGACTTCCCAAACTCCAGAGCTGGGAGAAACATTTGCTGTTTAGGCCCCAGTGTATGTTTGTTATAGTAGCCTGAATGGACAGAGACACTGCTCTTTACATGGTGAAGGTGGCTGATGCCAGGAGACCTCCCACTCCTCAGTCCCCTTCAGGTAGCTTAGAAATGATACACAAATTCCGTTTTAAATATCAAAGTACAGTGGCGGAGCCTAAAATCAAGAGAGAGAGTATTCTGAAAGCAGAAGGGGTCACAGCTAAACATAACAAAATGTGGGTGTTGAATGGAGAGCATCCAGCAGGGATGAACTGTTTGGGTTAGTGCCAAACCTGGAGGCAAAGAGCCAAACAATTTGCATCCAGTGGAGATGTATATAAAAAGCACTGAGGCCAAACAGGGCAGGGCAAGAAACAGGTTTGTCTGAAACAGTTATAGCTGAGGGAAGGCTGGAGTGGAAGAGAAAGGAGTGAGGAGGCTGATGGGATAAAGAGACAGCAAAGAAAGCATGGAAACCAAGGCAGGGGACCTGCTGGAACCGCCTGGCTCACCTTGCAGGTGGCGTGGTTGAGCATCTCCTGCCATGTAGGGTCCAGCCGGTTCTTGTCAGCCATGACACCCTGCTCGGCCACAAACACCATCTCCCGGGCAGCATTGTGCATGCTCACAGCCCGCTCGTATCGTAAGGCTGCCTTCTGTGTCTCCTGCTGGGCCTGGGGGAAGAAGGCCATCAGAACAGGGGGTCCCGAGGGACTCCCAGTCCACTGTGGAGATATATCCTGGGTGAAGACAAGAGGAGGACAGCCCACTGCAATGCCTCACTTTTCACACTGTGCTAAGGATAAATGCCGACCAAGAAAGCAACATTCTTCAAAGAGTATTTTGTGTAAGGCTATGGCCTGAGAGAAGATGGGAAAGCATGATTCTGCCAGTGGAGGGTGAGTTGAGACCGACCCAGGAGTTTCAGAGCCCGCTGGCCTTCTGCCCTACAGAGAACAAAGAGAAGTCCACCCCTTGGTAGTTGCAAGGGAGTTAGCGACGTGGATCAAGTCTCACAGAAAGAAAGCACACCCAAGACCATCACATCAACTCCAGTCCAGCAGGGAAGGTGAAGGAAATAATCTGACAAGTGCTCAGAGACAGTCATCACAGCCATGCTGACCAAACAAAACACTGGAAACAAACCTAAGTTTTCAGTTCCAGGGAACTGTTAATTAAATATAGTATGTCTCATATAAGGAAATATTCAGCAACCCTTAAAAATGATGGCATGGATGTATATTTATTGACATGGAACTATGTCATAATGTAAGTAAAATAAAGAAATAAACAGCATATTTATATATATAAAAGCCTAAGCAACCGTTACTATGATGTGCACTGACCACCAGGGGGCAAATGCTCAACGCAGGAGCTGCCCCCTGGTGGTCAGTGCGCTCCCACAGCCAAACTCCTGCAGCTGGCCAACCTCCCACGGTCCTTTCCCCCAGTCGGCTGGCCCAATCAGCCCTGATTGGGACTAGGCAAGACGGCCCAGATCGGTCCTGGTTGCCGGCCAGGCAGAGGGACCCACCTGTGCACGAATTCATGCACCGGGCCTCTATTATTGTATAATACATTTGGCACAATGTATACAAAAAATTAACCATGCTTTTTATTGCCTATATTTTATGATGCTTTGACATCCCGGGATCCTTACTGGCCCTCCCAAAGCTAGTTAATTCCTGAGATAGTAAACTCCCTTGTGAGCACACCTTTCACATGCAAACCAGCCAATCCAACTCCTTTATCTGACTCTTCCACACCAGCCAATATTGCCTCTGCCCTAAGTTACCCAGGACCAAGTACCAGACAACTAGGTCCCACCACAGAGCACAGAGCCCTCCCCTATTACTCAAACCATCCTACCACCCTAAGTTTAGCCAGCGCTGCCTACCCTGCCTCACCCATTCCTTACCACAAAAAAAAAACGGTAGAAAGGCCGTGGGCCAAGTTTTCTTCTCGTGCCTTCAGCCTCCTGACCAACCCAGGTACTTCTCATGTAACCTTGCATGCCATGGCCCGCCTTTTGGGAACTGCCATTGTCTCTACCATCTCACCATACTTGACCAAAACAAATCAAGTATGCATGGTAGGATTTAGGGCAATTTTTGTTTTCTTTTTTCTTGTTTTACTGTTACAATTATAGTTTTCTAATAGTGAACCCACATTATCTGCGTAAAGGGAGGAAGAAGGGCAAAAAAGTGGAGGGTAAGCAAAAAAGAGAGGCATGAACCAAAAGGAAGAGAATAGAAAAGGTGATCTGTCTCCCACCATATAGAGGAAGAATCCTGGGCCAGGATCGGTACACGGCCCTCCCAGATCGAAGGTTAGGGGGCTGTACCTCCTTAGCCAGCCGCCGAGCCTCATAGTAGGGCCGGGCCTTCTCGATGCAGCTCCCCAAGTGGGAGCCCTGAGTGTTAAGCTTCCTCGCCGACTCCTGCAGGATCCTCCGATAGGTGGTTCTGGCCTCCTGGCAAAGGGACAGATATGTGGGCAGACGAATAATTGTGTGTGGGTCCCAGTCCCTCGTTTCCTGTGTCGCCCCTTCCCCTGCCACTGAGGTGAATAGGGGACACATGGAGACACCCGGGGCAGGATACTCACGTCTAATTGTAGCTCCACCTGGTTGATCTCCTCGCTGGCCTGGTTCAGGTGCTCCAGCTCCTCCTGCCACGGACAGGGGCAGAGTTAGAGCCGGGGAAAGAAGGAGCCTCCGTGGGCTGGGTGGGGAGGGAGTGCATGCAGAGACGGAAGCCCACCAAACCAGGGAAGGGAAGAAGTGCAGGGAGGCACTGCTCCTCCTTGTCAGAGACCTAATCCACAATCCGCTATTATCTCACAACTTACCTGTGTCAGGGAGTAAAGCCCCCACTTTAAAGGTCAGGAGCTCAAGGTTTGGAGATGAACACTCATGCACACAGGGAAGTGGCAGCAGCCTGGGTGCTCTCCCTCAGACCGTACCAACTCCTCCTCAAACCCCAGCCAGGAGTCTCCTCCTCCCTGAGCCACTCGCTCAGCACATTTACTGCACACTTATCCCAGCTTAGCACATGAAGCCCAAGAATTCAGGACTCAGAAAGGTGGCAGCTTATGGCCCAGCAAGTAAGCAACAGACCCTCATGGTGTGAAGAATCATGGGAGGGGTGGGAGCAGCAGAGTCACCTACCTGGGCAGCACAAGGTTGGGGCAGGATGCCCTGAATACCTGCCCCCAGATTTGGGCCTTGATTGATGCACAGAAAGCACCAGTGACAGGCAGGTGCCCAGGAGGCAATGCTCAGATGGGAAGCCAGTGAGGTCAGGGCAGAGGGGAAGTCAGGGCACAGAGCCTGGCACTACCTGGCTATGGCTTGGGAGGGCCTATCTGAGCAGTGTGAGAAACGAGTGGAGAGCCCAGGCAGACAATGGTGGAGGCAACCTGCAGTATTCCGGCTGGGGAGGAAAGGATAGGTCCAGGGAAATGCAGGCTGCAGAATTATGAGGGCCTGATGGACAAATGAGACCAGAGGAGGGAAGAACACAGGGTTCAGGAGGCCACAAGCCAGCTTGGGAGTAGAGTGACAGAGACCCCAAGTCCCCACGCAGTAGATCCTGTGGGAGAAAAGAAGATCCTTAGGGAGAAGTCACCAGTCACACTGGCTTGAGCCTCACTGGACCCAGGACCACCTGGGAGAGAGAGCAGGGGGGAGTGCTGGCCTCAAGTTTCCACCCCTGCCCTTTCTTGGTCAAGTTCCTGGAGCACAACAAGTCAAGGACACTCCTGAGGAGCAGTGCCCCAGAAGACGCCTGGACTCAGCTAAGGGACTCACTCCAGGAGCCCTGCAGCAGCCAATTGGACTCACCTGTGTCTGCCTGCTGCCCATGCCCAGACACGGCCTAACTTGGCCAGGAGGCACACTGCCACTGCCGCCTTGCACTCGCCTCTTTCAGCCCTTTCAACAGTTCAGTGTATGATCCCCCTTAGTCCTTTTATTTCTATACACCTCCTCAAGCCCTGAGACTTGAGTCTGCAAGTAAGAATCCAAGAAACCAAGTGACATGTCGTAATTACAGTAAAGGAAGAACACAAAGGAAGACACAACAGAACCAAGAACAAAGATATTAAAGCACACTTTCCTGCCTTCAAGAGGGCCTCAAACTTGACTCTGAACTGGATTGAACAAAGCTGTCCAACAGAAACACAATGTGTGTCTCACATTTTCTAGTAGCCACATTTTTAAAAAAGCAAAACTGAACAGATGAAACTGTAACTTTTCACTTAACCCTACATGCCCAAGAAATTATAATTTCAATTATGTTATCATCATAAAGTATTTACAACACTTTTATACTTTAGACCCGTGGTCGGCAAACTGCAGCTCATGAGCCACATGCGGCTCTTTGGCCCCTTGAGTGTGGCTCTTCCACAAAATACCACGGCCTGGACGAGTCTATTTTGAAGAAGTGGCGTTAGAAGTTTATTTTTTTAAAAATATATTTTATTGGTTTTTTACAGAGAGGAAGGGAGAGGGATAGAGAGTTAGAAACATCGATGAGAGAGAAACATCGATCAGCTGCCTCCTGCACACCCCCCACTGGGGATATGCCTGCAACCAAGGTACATGCCCTTGACTGGAATCGAACCCGGGACCCTTCAGTCCGCAGGCTGAAGCTCTATCCATTGAGCCAAACCGGTTAGGGCAGAAGAAGTTTAAGTTTAAAAAATTTGGCTCTCAAAAGAAATTTCAATAGTTGTACTGTTGATATTTGGCTCTGCTGACTAATGAGTTTGCCGACCACTGCTTTAGACGATGCCTGTTAAATATTCACATTCATTCGATTCTCAGGGCACATCTTAGCTTGGCGAGTAGCACTTGGCTCCCGTACTGGGCGGTGTGGGTCTAGATGAAACTGGTGCACATGGGCCACCTGGTTAGTCACACAACCCAGTGTCCATAAGACAAGACAGTCTGGAACCATAGGCAGCCAACTCAGGGACCCCAGGGAGGCCGAAGGAAGCACACAGTTCTGTTTCACTGCCTTCCCAACAAGGACTTCACCTGCAGCTGATGGGAGCACCCCAACAGGCCTCAGAAGAGGCAATTCCTGCAGGATGAGAGGCCACCTCTCCCATGGGCCCAGCTCCTGTGTGTGACTCAGCCCACGATGGTTTCAGACTCTGAGACAAGAGGTGCCGGCCTTCCCAGCAGCCTTGCTGGCATCCTCCCAGAACAATGAGATGGGCCCCTGGCTGGTGGTGCTCAGTGGTTTGAACCTCGGCCCTTGTACCGAAGGATCACAGGTTCAATTCCCGGTCAAGGGCACATAACTGGTTGCAGGTTCCATTCCCGGTCCCTGGTCAGGGCAGATGGGGCGTGTGCAGGAGGCAACCAATCAATGTGGCTCTCTCACATCTCTCTGTCTGTCTGTCTGTCTGTCTCTCTCTCTCCCCCGCTTCCACTCTCTCTAAAAATCAATGGGAAAGAAAATATACTCAGGTGAGGATTAACAAAAAAAAGAGGAAACAATGAGGTGTGCATCTGACCATAAGTGACAGAGTTGGGGCTGCATCCTGGACCCACCCTTTGATCTGGCTGTCCTGCTACTGTGACCACCCTCCACAATAAGGATGTGCCTGGATGGGAACCTCAGAGAAGACAGGAACACCAGCACCTTAGAAAACCACAGCCCTGGTAGGCAAAGGACAGGCCTCAAGAGAGCAACAAGTATTGATTTTGGGGAAGGAGAGAAGGTGGGTGCAGGCCACCCTGCATTGCTCCTGTGGGCAACCAAAGATCCAGACTGCCTCCCACTCGGTTCCACAGCCCACAGTGTTCCCAGCCAGACAAGGTCATCAGAGTAGATGGTTCTACAGAAGTCATCCCCCACTGGAAAAGGGACATGCAGGGTTTGGCTATTGGCGAAAGGTAGAAATTTGCATCAGCACAGCAGCTCCAGCAATTAAGTCTTCTGTTGAATGAGGTCTGCCCCTCAGTCACAAAGCTCTTTCTAACAGGCTGGAGGGCAGGGTGGGCAAGAGGGTGGGGGCAGCCAGGCTGGAATGAAAGCTGAGGAACACCGAGCAGTTGGGGCAGCTGGCAACACTTTCCATGTGGCCTACCCCACTGGGGACTCCTGGTAGCTGCTGACACAGAACTCCAGGAAAATGAGGTCTGAGTCAGCGAACACTGCCCATCAGTGAGCCTGCAGCCTTATTTCTGAGACCTGGGCCATGCATCACTCTGGCCCCACCCACTGATCGTGGCTTAGTGTTTTAATAGCCGGCACAGGCGGACAGGCATGTTGGCAGCCTGAGTGGTCAGGCCTCTGCCACCTTCCTGGACACATAGTGCATTCCCAGGATGCCAGGCCACTGTGGCAGAGGCCTGACCACTCAGGCTGCCAACATGCCTGTCCGCCTGTGCCAGCTATTAAAACACTAAGCCACGATCAACGGGTGGGGCCAGAGTGATGCACGGCCCAGGTCTCAGAAATAAGGGAATTAAAGCTGTCTGCAAGCCAAACCAACATTTCAGATGAAGAGGCAGAGGCTGCAAAGTCACCCAAGAGTCTAAGTGAATGTATCCACTCGCCCCAGGAAAGATGTGCCCAACATAGAGGCTGAGAAAGTCACAAGGGAGGAGACCCAGGCCCGGAGGACCAGTTTGGAGGTCTCAGAGAACTATGCTGAGGTCAAGACACGGATATGGACAGTGGAGTTCCCAGGAGAACAGCATACTTCCTGTAGGCCTGAAGCTGGCTTCCATCCAACTTCCAGGCAATCCCACCAGACAACAGGGGGCACGGGCATGCTGCCTGCCTGCCAAGAAACCCCAGTCCCTACAACACAAAGAGCCTCACCCAAAGATCCAGAAAACACCTCAACTGGGTTCCTGTCTATCTTCAAATATCCAGCAGTTTCTTCCTCTCCCTGGTGGGTTCTGATGGATCTGTGCATAAAGACCCGCTGAATGTACTAACAATCCACTTATAACGCTGAAACACACTATAAGGAGAACAGACTGTGCACTGTCAACACTAAAGGGACCCAGAAAGACACACGTCCCACTCTCATCTGCACATAGAAGAGCCCAAAGTCCGAAGGGCTGAATGCCAGCTGCCTGCTCCAAGAAGGGTGTTCCTCACAACAGTCTGCCTCCCACAAGACCAGGGCTGAATCCCCACTGAGGCCAGGACACTAGCCCGGCTCAGTGCCACCTATGCAAGGAGACTTTTCCTTCTTACATAACCCACAACGCAACTCCTACTTTGGTGAGTCACGGTGGGCCCACCGGAGACCAGGGGATATCACATGTGCCCAGTGTCCTCAAACCATCACAGAGCTCGTCCAATGGAACTGCCCATGACAGAATGTCCTAGTTCTGCGCTGCCAATAGCACCTGAGGAACTGTATCTTCAATTTTTACTTAATTAGATTTAAGTAGGCTATGTGACTGGACAGTGAAGCATGGGAGTGACTGTGTGGGCACTGGGCAATACAGGAGCAGGAGGGACTGCAGGAAGAAACTGCTGGATTCTCTTCGGAAGCAGGGCCAGGAACGCTGCAGCATGTCACGTGGCCTTCCTCCCCAATGTGCATAGGGATGTCTTTCCCAAAGCACTACCTGCAAACTCACCAACAGACAAACTAAAGAATTTGTGAAAGAAAAGATTCATAGGACCCTGTCAGAGTGCAGGAAGGAGTCATGCAAATCAGGGGGAACACCCCTCACTTTACAGATAAAGAAACTGAGGCTTGCAGAGGTTACATAACTTGCATGAAAATCACAAATCATCAGTCAGAAGGTTGCTTGCACCTCAGTCCGAAATGCTTTTCACTACAACTTGTTTCCTCAGTGGAAGACAAATCTAAAATTAACCAAAGAAATTGAGCTGATTTCAATGAAATACCCGTGAAACAGCAGGAATGTCTCTGACACACCACTGCTTCACTGTGAGCAGGGACACCACCAAGGAACCCCAACAAGAGGGCAGGAAAGATTCTGGACCAGCACCAATTTCTTGTGGACACATCAAAGTAATCTACTAAAGGTATGTTGACAGAGAAGCCCAGGAAGCAAGCCCAGGGATGTGTTGCTCACCCTACACAGGTGTGAGTCACCTGCACACCAGAATCTTGAACTGAAGGGCAGACTCAGCCTCAAACACAGAAACATGCTGACTCTCACCTGCCCAAGCAGCTTCCCCAGCGAGTCCTTCCCAGCTGCTGCCTGGAATCACTGCGATTCAGCCTCAGACGGCCAAGCATCTCCTCCACCCGGTGCCTGCCCTCCTCTGTCCTCACCCACTGCTGCAGGCCTCCTTCACAAAGAGCTGCCAGCCGACCAACCAGCCTGTACATGCTCCATGGTGACAAATCAGCTCTCCTACACACTTGACAGCCACAGCATCCTTAGAGCTGGGCATCTGTGTCACTGAGGACTGACCACAACAAACATGTATCAGACTTCCTCAGAGGCCTAAACCTGATGCCACCTTTGTAACACATGAAAGGTCTCACCCTTTACAGAAGTGAACATCCCTGGGAGGCACTGATGAGAAGGTGAGATTGCCTCAATCTCAGTCACCTCCTCTCACTTCCCAGCCACACCAAATCTGAGCTCACAGCCCTGCTGCTTATTTGGAAAGAACAATTCTGCTCTGCACTGACCGGAAGTGTGCCTCCTACATGTGCCTTCCCTTCTTCAATGAGGCTTCAGCAACCATCTCAGGCATTCGGGTGGCCTTTCTTGGCACTCCCATCACAAGTTAATCTTTTAGCACTTCTCAGTTCTTTGCAATCGTTTGTTGACAAGCTTGCTTTCCTTTCCTGCCCCTGTGCCCTCATCTGCCAGCTCTTCAGGAAAGCTGGCACTCCTGACTCTCCCCATCAGTCCTCTCACCTGTATTCTAGGATCCAGCTCTTCCTCCTCCCCTGGAAACAATTTGGCCTCACTGCTATTACTTCCATCTCCGCGGGGCTCCTCTGCGACTGGGCTCCGAGGGACTTCATCCTCCACCACCTCTGGCCGCAGCTCCCCCTGAGGGGTCTCCCGCCCCCCCGGAACCTGCCTGAGCTCAGCCATACTGACAGGGAGAGGGCACAGCCCTATACACAAGAGAGGGCTGACATGCTGGGACCAGGGCCCCAGCTTGAGGCTTCCTGGGCTCTGTGTGGCAAGAAGGGTCTCTCTTCTCAAAGACTGGTAAAGAGGACACAGGAAGGACTCGCACTGGATTGGAGGCCGAGATTCCAGTCGTCAGTGGAGTTCCTGAAGCTATAGCCTTGGCTGCACAAAAGTTCTTCCCTCCCAGCCACGGGGAGCTGCTGCTCCGAGGCAGGGAGCAGAGGGGGCCTGGATCCTGGGCCGAGGCCTGCGAGGAAGCACAGCATTCGGGAGGACGGAGGCAGGCGCCACCAGGCCGGGGTGGCAGCTGGGGACAGACGGCTGGGCCCGAACAGAGGCTGCGGTTAAGTCTCTGGGGAACTGCAAGGGAAACAAAGGCCAAGGACATGCTCAACACCAGAACGCCGGCCGCAAGGCCCCACTCTCGTCCTCCCACAGCTCCGAACTACGACCGGCCACCTCAACTTCTCAGCCCTCAAGGACCTGAGGTCCGACCCCTCCGCGTCTCAGCCGCTCTTGCCCGCCCCCCAGCGACCCCCGCGCCACACCCGAGGTTCACCTAGCAACTCCCAGCCCCGCCCCACCTTCTCGTCTTTCTCCAGCCTGCGAACACTCCGAGACCGTCCCCAGACCTCCGGCACAGTCGGGCGCAAGGGTCTCCCACGCACAGCTTTGCCTCAGTTTACCTTACCGTGCGCGAAGCTCCAAACAACCTTCCCCCCGCCCTCCCCACAACAAGCCGGTCCAACCTAATAGGACGGGGCCGAGAGGAAGCGGAAATACACGCGGATAGCAACGCCCTCCGCCACCCCCTAGCCCGCCCTCCCTCCCACGATCTCCTGCCAGCGGCCTTGTCTGGGTTCCCCGCCGCTCGCCCCGCCCAACCCGCCAGCAGTTTCCGTACAAAATGGCGCCCAAAGCGCTCAGATCACCTCACGTTGCCTTCGGCCAGTACTCTGCCACAGATGAATGAGATTGAAATATGAGCGAGCTTTACTGAGAAAAACTAGGGCAGAAGATGGAAATAGAGAGGTCCTTCTAGGTAGATAAATGCTACAAATAGGATGAAGACTGACCAACCACTTCGGAGCGAGCGCTGCCATCTTGCTTTACGGCCCTGTGGAACTGAGCGCAAGGAAGCCACTTCCGGCCTCGCCCAGGAAGTTGGAAGCGCGCCGGAAGTCGGGTGGTGGGCTTTCGGCGCGGTTGCTGGGTGGTTACTCGCGTCCGGCCTCTGGCTGACTTAGCAGTTAAGATGGGCTGTCGTTTTCCACAAGTGTTTGTCCTCACTGCGGTGAAGTCAGCGGTGCCCTAAGTGCCTAACCAACGGCTCCGAGGGGTAAATCTCTCCTTCGGGCGTACCCGGAAGCTGATACCTGCGAGCGCTAACCTGAAATTACCCGGGGACTCGGCGCTCGATAGCCCGCCGCGAGGAGGAGCTTGCTGCCAGGCCTGTGCGTCTGGGAAAGGACCTGAGCGCAGCAACCTGGTCGTTACTTGCAGGTGCCGCCAGGCCAGGCCGAGGGGACCTGGTGTTGCTGCCACAGGCCAGACTTCCTGAGAGCCGGCCAGGGCCCGCCCTGGTTGTGGAAGGTGTCGTTACCTAGAGCCCTTCCCTCCCTCACCTCTTCATCTCCACGTGAAAAAGTTGTTTTAACTAGCAGTGCCAGACGATCCTTTAAAAGTGATTGCAGAGTTTTTCCACAAAATTAGAAATTTTATTTTTAAAATTCCAGGTAGTGACGTTGCTCGCTGCAGTGGGTTAGCGGGACCCTGAGTGTCTCAGTGAACAGACCTGCTGCATAATAAATGCTTCAGTTTTCTGTCACGTGCCTTTTTATTATTGAGGTGCTGTACAGAAACCATGTAAGGTACATATGGGAATCAGTTTATTTGTTATTTAATTTTGTAAAACTGTGATGATTGCATTTTACCCACCTGCTGTGTACCCAAGCCCGAATCCGCCCCAATACAACAAGGGTGCGGGTTCAGTCCCCGGTCAGGGCACATACAAGAATCAACCAGCCCTAACTGGTTTGGCTCAGTGGATAGAGCGTAGACCTGCGGACTCAAGGGTCCCAGGTTGGATTCCTGTCAAGGGCAGGTACCTTGGTTGCGGGCACATCCCCAGTAGGGGGTGTGCAGGAGGCAGCTGATCAATGTTTTCTCTCATGGATGTTTCTAACTCTCTCCCTCTCCCTCTCCCTTCCTCTCTATAAAAATCAATAATAAAAAAATAAAAGAATCAACCAAAGAAGTGAAAGACGGTCCACAAAGAAGTGAAACAACAAAATTGATGTTCCTCTCTTCCTTCCTCTCTTTAAAATCAATAAATAAAAATTTTAAAAATGTCTCCTGAATCAACTGTTCAATAGAACTTTCAGCAATGATGGGAATCTTAGTATCTGCACTATTGAGAAGTTAAAATGTAGCTAGTAATCGCTTCTCGGCCTTTTGGCTAAGATCAAGTTTAGTATCTGTTCTTATCAGTTTAACAACTGATATGTCCTCTATCCGAGGACAATATACTAAATGGATTTTTGGAGTTAGGAAATGGAATAGGAGCTTGCTCTGTCCACTCCACACATTTGCCTGGTATTGCAGTACCTCTAGGAATGGTGCATCAAAGTTATATATATAAAAGCCTAAATGACCAGACCAATGACTGGTCGACCAGTCGCTATGATGCACACTGACCACCAGGGGGCAGACTGTCAATGCAGGAGCTGCCTCCTGGTGGTCAGTGCGCTCCCACAGCCAACCTCCCATGGCCGGCCAACCTCCAGCAGTCCCTCCCCCGGGCCTGCTGGCCCCAAACGGCCCTGATCGCCAGCCAGGCCGAGGAACCCCACGTGTGCACGAATTCGTGCACCGGGCCTTTAGTAATAATAATAAGATAAAATGTAACTAGTGGAACTGTAGAACTAAAATTTTAATTGTGGTTTGAATATCCACATGGAGCTAGTGACAAAAGGACAGCACAGATCTACATGATCTCCCCACCATGTTTACCCTCTTCCAGTCCCTGGCACAAATAACCAACCCACCCCTGTTGACTAAGCTAATGAATGAAATATAAAATATGAAAGCCATATACAGATGTTAGTAATGCCATTAATTACTAGGCAGTATCACAGTCAACTATTTCTCAGTGAAATAAAATATTCTCACAAATTTTTATTTTTTAATTTCTTCACCCAAATTTCCTTCATATTTTTATTTTTTTTTCTACCATTAGAAACTTTTTTTCCTTTTATTGAATTTATTGAGGTAAATGATACTGGTTAAGAAAAATACAGTTTCAGGTGCACAATTCTACAGCACATCATCAGTACTAGTACACTATTGTGTCTTCACCACCCCACGTCAGATTTGTCCGTCACAATTTATCCCCCCTATATTCTCCTCCACTGCCTCCCTCCCAACAATCCTCATAGTGATGTTTGTGTCCATTAGTTTTTTCTCTTTTTTGTTCAATCCCTTTGTTACAGGCACCCCAGAAACACCAAAAATGTCGTCACAGGACACCCCCCTGAGTTGAAGGGAGAGGGCTGTTTCCTCCTTGGTTCTTTCAATCTTGTAGGAAGGAATTCAAATGAGTGACTTGGGATGATTGCTTTGTAGTAAAGCAAATTTATTAAAAAGTAAAGCAAGTAAATTTATTAAAGAAGCAAGGCAAGCCTGGCCAGTGTGGCTCTGTCAGGTGAGCATCATCCCCTGCACCGTAAGTTTGCTGGTTTGATTCCTAGTCAGAGCACATACCCAGGTTATGGTTTTGATCCCTGGTTGGGATGCTTGTGGGCAGCAGGTGATTGATGCTTTGCTCTCACACAGATGTTTTTCTCACCCTCTCCTTTCCTCTCTCAAATCAGTATATATATATATTTCATTTTATTTTTTTATCATCACCTGAAGATATTTTTCCATTTATTTTTTAGAGAGAGTGGAAGAGAGGTAGAGAGACAGAGAGAAAGAAATATCAATGTGAGAGAGACATATCGATTGGTTGCCTCCCACATGCACTCCAAACTGGGCTGGGGATTGAGCCTGCAACTGAGGTACATGCCCTTGATGGGAATCGAACCTGGGACCCTTCTGAGCCAAACCAGCCAGGACAGTCAAAATATATTTTTTAAAAAGAAGCAAGGCAAACAAATCTATTTAAACTACAACTGGTGTAGAGTGCGGATGGCTTCTCAGCTAGCCTGAAAAGCATGGTCTGGTGGGGATTCCGTATTTTATACTTTCTGTCTATATGTTTTAAAATTCATCTGCTGGATATCTTGGGACAGATTAACTCTTAAGGTCTCTCCTTTTACTTTGTTATGGCTTTCCTAGAATTTATGAGAAGTACCAGGTGATTTTATCGTTTTTTTTCTAAGATATTACGGTTTTTAAAAAAATATGTTTTTATTGATTTCAGAAAGGAAGGGAGAGATAGAAACATCAATGAGGAGAGAATCATTGATTGGTTGCCTCCTACATGCCCTACACTGGGGATTGAGCCTGCAACCCGGGAATTGAACTGTGACCTCCTAGTTCATAGGTCGACGCTCAACCACTGAGCCACACCAGCCAGGCCTAGCAATTTTATCTTGACAAGCCCCCAAACTGTGGGCCTCCCTGTTTAAACAGTGAGATGAAAAAACTGCACTTTTTTCATTCCTCCTTCCCAACTGCTGCCTTAGCAGTTCAGGATGATTTATGCTATGCATTCTCTGGTTAACTAGAAGGGGCATTAAGATTCCTCCTCCCCTTCTCCTGCCCTTCCCTCTGCTTTCCTGCACTCTTTAGTTAGTGAGGAGAGGTTTTAAGCCTTTGTTCTCAAGATAAGGTCCTGCTGCAAACTAGCTGTAAACTGTTTGGCTTTGTTTAATTTTCTAGTTTCAATTTCCCTATTCCACTTGCTTAGGAACTTTCCTAGCTTTTCATTATCTGTAACATCCCCACCCCACCCTAGCTGCCAGCCTGCTCTCTATCTATGAGCCTGTCTCTATTTTGCCTATTCAGTTTGTTCATTACATTCCACATGTGAGTGACATCATATGGTACTTGTCTTTCTCTATCTGGATTATTTCACTTAGTATAATGCTCTCCAATATAATGCTGTCACAAAGGGTAAGGTTTCCTTTTTTATAGCTGAGTAGTGTTCCATTGTGTAAATGTACCACAGCTTTTTTATCCTTTCATCTGCTGATGGACACTTGGGCTGCTTCCAGATCTTGGCTATTGTAAATAATGCTTCAATTAACACAGGGGTGCAAATATTCTTTCAAATTAGCATAGAAACTACCTTTTTATATGCTTGCATTTTTTTCTACCATCATTCAAATATTAATAAATATCACCATCAATTGCTAATTAAACATATTAGTTGATTAATGTATGGTGACAGAAAGCAGGTCAATGTTTGCCTAGGGCAGTGGTCAGCAAACTGCGGCTCGCGAGCCGCAGTTTGCCGCTCTGTTGACTAATGAGTTTGCCGACCACTGGCCTAGGGGAAAGGTGGGAGGGATTGCAAAATGGCACACAGAAACTTATGGGTAGTGGATGTGTTCTCTATCTTGATTAAAGTGAGAATTTGATTTGTGTATACATATGTCAGAACTTTTTGAAACTGTACATTTCAGTATGTGAGATTCTGTATGTCAATTATACCTCAATAAAGCTGTTTAAAAATTTGCTCCCAGTAATATATAATATTAAATCTGCTAATAAATGTTAATAAAAGGGACAGCCTATATTACTAAAATCCCTGAATTATTTCTACCCTTGTAAAATCTGGAAGTAAATTATTTTTCCAAGTTGCTCATCTCATTTAGTAATAAAAACAGCAAACCACTTGCCCTTGCTGGTTTGGCTCAGTGAATAGAGTGCCAACCTGCAGACCAAAGGGTCCCGGGTTTGATTCTGGTCAGGGTTGGGTGCAGGAGGCAACCAGTTACATTAATGTTTCTCTCTCTTTCCCTCTCCCCAAAAATCAAAAGAAAAATATCCTCGGGTAAGGATTAACAAAAAACAAACAAACAAAAAAAAAACAGCAAACACTCAATGCAGTGTTTATCTTTGTCAGGAACAGTTCTGAGTGGTTTATTTTTATTCATTTGATCCTCCAGACAACCAATGGAGGTAATATTGTACCTTCATTTTACAATTGAGGAAATGGAGGAACATACTACTGGTAAGTGGTGACACCAGTCTTTGAACTCAATACAGACCTTTAGGCACAATAACACACTGCATCAATTAAGCTTTATTAAAAAAAAAAATTTAAGATTATTTTTACCCCAGCAGAATTTTGTGCTTCTTAGTGATGAACGAGGGGAGTCCTTGAATGATGGGGGAGATACAGAAGGGACCCCCAAATCCATATGGGGTGCTGAGGACCCCAAAACCTAGTGGAAGGCACATTGGGCACAAATTCCAGAGAGGTTCTAAGTGGAATTCCTACTACAAATCTCAGCCATTGGAGATGGAGGAGCTCCCAAATTTAGAAGTATCCCCAAAGTCAAGAGAAAACCAAACTGTGGATGAGGCTGTGGTCTCAGTCTTTTGGGATCCCCCAATTCCAGAGAAATTAGAAACGCACATGGGGATCCCCTCATCTCCCAAAGCAGAAATGGGGTTTCCTGAGGTAGTAACAGGGCAGCGATGGAACATTGATTGATCGGTGGCAGGACTCCTTGGTGTAGAAGGGCTGAGATTGGTGGCTGGGGGCGGGGCCTAAGGCACAAGGCGGGTTGCGCTGAGTAGGCAGGCGGGCAACTCATCAGTCTGGGTGAGATGCAAGGAGGGTTTGGAGGCACTCCGCTCAGTCTTGGGGAGTGACCGCTGCAGCAGCTCAGTCGTGGCCAGGATCTGGGGGAAGAGGGGCCACTCCTCTCGCTAGAACTTGAGACAATCAGACAGCAGGCGCCCCATGGCCTCGGATCAGTTGCTGGAGACTTTGCCACGGCCTACCATAAGGATAATCTGGTCACCAATGTGGCTATAAGGCAAGGAGACGGTCATAAGCTCGTAGAGCACAACCCCATAGGCATAGACATCCGATTGGAAGCTGTAGGGGTTCGGGTCCTGCATACGGATCACCTCAGCTGCCATCCACAGCACAGAGCCTGAGGGCTGCTCCAGGGGCTGAGACCCGCTCCACCGCTTCTTCACCACAGCCAGGCCAAAGTCATGGATCTTCACTGGGAGCCCCTCGTGTAGGAAGATGTTAGACCTGAGATCCCGGTGGATGATGTTCTTGGGAGGTAGTCTGTGCCCTGGGCAGTCTGCCGGCCATGTCAATGAGCTGGACCAGGTCGAAGCGTGTGTGGGCCACGTACAGGTGATGGAAGAGGTGGGAGCCCTCGCACCACTGTGAGATGATGGCAAACCCCTGCCGGATCATGAAGCCCATGAACAGCAAGATCTTAATGTGCTGTGTCTTCCTGAGCACCCGCATCTCATTCTTGAAGGCCTGGGCTTGCTCAGCTGTGGGTTGGGCCACCTTGAGCATCTTCACAGCCACATCCCCATGCCACCTCCCACGAAACATGGTGCCAAAGGAGCCGGTCCCGGTCCTCTTCAGCAGCTGCACCTCACTGGGTGGCACCTGCCAGTAAGAGCCCGAGTCCCACTACCCCAGATTCTTCTCTTTCTTCTTGTCATCAGCCAAGGACTTCCTCTCCCGCTGTTCTGCTGGGGACTTGGAATATGGAGACTTCCTCCCCAAGGACACACTGGCTGGGCTGGGGCTCCCCCGGGACGCTCCATCACAGCCACCTCTACTACCAGCAACATCAGTGCTGAAACTCTGGGCAGCGAGCTGGATGAGGCTGGGGTCAAAGGGGGTTGTGGTGCTGACCATATTGACATTGGGTGTCGATGTGGAGCGGATGTGCTGCAGGGTGGCATTGGCCATGGCCTGAAAGGAAAGTGCTCAGGGTCTCGGTGCTGGGTGCCAGAGCTGGAACCCTGAGAGGTTAGCGGCTCATTCAGTGATGGTTGGAGGGAGCCTCATGCTCTATGTAGCCTCCGGACAAATCCTGGATACTATGGTAGTACTGCTGGCAGTTGGTACTCATAATGAGAAGGCTAAAAAGGCTAATGTAACCCTGATATTTGGGGGGCTAGCAATCTGAATTTGTGCCAGCAAGCCCAGTGTACATTCTTGATAACCTATAATTAAGTCATTGCCTCTTTCCCAGAAACTGGTCCTGCAGAACCTGTTATCTAAATGCTCACATTTCACAGAGGCCATAAACTGTGAACAGTGCACAGCCCTGGAGGGAGGGGGGTGGTTATTAGTGCTGGCGCCAGGCGAGACCATTAGATATGGCCTGGAGACCCCCAACACCTGGGGCCTTTTTGCAAAGCCCATGAAAAGGACTGGAAGCATAATCCATATATGAGGGACAAAGACACCAGAAAGATATAAAAGAGAAGCTCCCTACATGTTACTTTGCTCAGATTTGGGAAGTTATTCCGCTGAGCCCACCAGCGTAATAAACAGTGTAACTCCTTTTCTCTAAAGCGTTGCTTGGTTTTTCTCTGGTCTTCTGCAACAATATGAACACAGACTGTGGGGACCTTAGAGGAACAATGCTGGTGGAACTTGCAGGTTTGGCAGTGGAAGCCATGGAACAGAAACTTAAGGCAGAAGTCACAGAACGCCAGGCTGAAGGAGGTCTTCTGTACAAAACTGTGCATGGTCAGTGGGACATCTTCAAGGACCTCAACAATGAGCTCTTCGCCATCCAGGGGGCAATGGCTGTGTCCCAGGCAGTGACTGTCTTTCACCCTTTGATGAGCCAGTAGACCACACAGCAATCCTAATTGAGACCCTACACCTTGAGAACCTTGTCTAGAGCGTCGTAAATACTCATGTCATCCTGGACAGTCACCACTGTGCATTGCTTGTTGGGCAGGTACACTTTGACAGTGCCCACTGCCCAGGATTGCTCAGCCCCATCAGCAGGGGCGCTCCATGGTGGCTCCATGGTGGATTTTGTCTAGATGGACTGAGGCAGGGCTGGGCACATGCCATAGGGCTCCTGTCAGGCTGCAGTGGCTGCTGCTACCTCCATCTTGAACCTGTCTTCTTGTTTCCAGTATTTAAGATTATGTAAAATATTTTTAATAATGCAGTATATGTTAAGTTTAAATGTATCTACTTACATTTTAAGTGCTCTGTGAAAATAACCAAAATAAAAATATTTTCTAAAGATGCTACAAATTTGCATGTGATACTAGTATAATTTATACTACTGCTTTGGTTTCAATCATAAAAACTGATTTTTATCCTTACCTTGTATTTTACTTTGAAAAACTGATTTTCCCCTGAAGGTTCTGTTTCATAATTTTAAGCTCATTGTCTATGTCTTATTTTGTGAATCACTGATTCCTAGATGTGATTTGGAACATAATTTTTATCTAATGTAGCTTTCTTCTTTTTAAATCCTCACCCGAGGATATGTTTTTATTGATTTTTAGAGAGAGAGAGGGAGAGAGAGAGAAACATGGACAAGAGAGAGAAAAAAACGATCAGTTGCCTTCAGTACCTGCCCCTACCGGGATCAAACTCTCAACCTAGGTATGTGCCCTGATCGGGAATCAAACTTTTTGGTAGAAAGGGATGACACTCAGCCAAAACCGGTTTGGCTCAGTGGATAGAGCGTCGGCCTGCGGACTGAAGGGTCCCGGGTTCGATTCCGGTCAAGGGCATGTACCTTGGTTGCGGGCACATCCCCAGTGGGAGGTGTGCAGGAGGCAGCTGATCGATGTCTCTCTCTCATCGATGTTTCTAGCTCTCTATCCCTCTCCCTTCCTCTCTGTAAAAAAATCAATAAAATATATTAAAAAAAAAAAAAAAAAAAAGAAAGGGATGACACTCTAATCACCTGAGCCACCTGGCCAGTGCTAATGTAGCTTTCTTTATTTAAGTTTTTAAGGACTAACATTTCATCATTTAGGACTAGAAAGATGCTTTTATTTTATTTTTGGTTGTTTAAATATAGCCTATCTAATAAAAGAGTAATATGCAAATTAACCATCACTCTGCTACACCCACAAGCCACACCCATAAGCCATGCCCACCAGCCAATCAGGAGCAAATATGGAAATAAACCTAACCAAGATGGCTACGGCCACAGAGAGCAGGAGGGAGGCTTGGGTTTCCCCGGCAATGGAGGAAGCCAAACTTTCCGCCTGCCCTTGCCCGCCAAGGCCTCCACTCAAGGCTACAAAGTTTCAATGATAGAAGATACATAAATCCAAACAGAAATAACGGCAGCCACGGAGCTGGTAAGAGCAGGAGGCTAGGGTTGCCCGCGGTGATGGAGAAAGCCAAGCTTCTGCAGACCTGGCCGGCCCAGGCCTCTGCTTAAGGCTACAAAGTTTCAATTATAGAAGATACATAAATCCCAACAGAAATGGCTGCCGCCATGGAGCAAGCAGAAGGCTTGGCTCTGCTCCAGGCTACAAAGTTTCAATTGTAAAAGATAAATAAACCCCAGATACCAGGGCCTCCACTTGGGTCGCCAGGGGGCATGGCCGGCCTGCAAACCACCACAGGCCCCTCGCCCAGGCCGCCCCATGTCCCAAGGGAACCCCCACCCTGATCTGGGACACCCTTCAGGGCAAATCAGCTGGCCCCCACCCATGCACCAGACCTCTATCCTATCTAATAAAAGAGTAATATGCAGATTGACCATCACTTCAACACACAAGATGGCTGCCCCCATGTGGTCAAAGATCCTGCCCCCATGTGGACACAAGATGGCCACCACAAGATGGCCAGCAAGGGAGGGCAGTTGGGAGGTACCAGGCCTGCAAGGGAGGGCAGTTGTGGGGATCAGGCCAGCAGGGGAGGGCAATTGGGAGGGACCAGGCCTGCAAGTGAGGGCAGTTAGGGGTGACCAAGCCGGCAGAGGAGGGAAGTTGGGGGTGACCAGGCCTGCAAGGAAAGGCAGTTAGGAGGGACCCAGGCCTGCAGGGGAGAGCAGTTGGGGGGAACCAGGCCTGCAGGGGAGGGCAGTTAGGGGAAAACAGGCTGGCAGGGGAACAGTTAGGCATCCATCAGGCTGGCAGGGGAGTGGTTAGGGGGTGATTAGGCTGGCAGGCAGAAGCGGTTAGGGGCAATCAGGAAGGCAGGCAGGCAAGCAGTTGGGAGCCAGCAGTCCTGGATTGTGAGAGGGATCCAAGACTGGAGAGGGTGCAGGCTGGGCTGAGGGACATACTCCCCACCCCATGCATGAATTCCGTGAACTGGGCCTCTAGTGTATAGATATAGATATAGATATAGATATAGATATAGATAGTTGATAGTATTATAGATGTCTCCCATTCCACCTCCTTCAGGCCCCCCCTCCAATCCCCCAGATCTTCACCACCCTATTGCCCGTGTCTATGGGCTATGCATATAAGTATGTAAGTTCTTTGGTTTATCTCTTCTCGTAAGAAGCTTCTATTTTAAAGAAAGCTGTTCTTTAAATATACTCTCAACAAATATTCTGTTTTTGTGCTATACCAGGTTTATCTAGTTTACCTATATCTACTTTACTATAGCTCGCCACAGTTATTTCACCTGCATAAATAGTAGCAGTCTCTGATGAAATCTGTATCCAAGACCTTGAAGGTGGCAGCACACAGTAAGCAGCACAACCTCAAATCATTTTCTATTAAGAGTTGTTTAAATTAATTAAAAATACATTTAATCCCTGTGTCACTTCCTTAAAATGAATGTGTTTTTAAAAAATATACGTATTTTTTATTGATTTCAGAGAGGAAGAAACATCAATGATGAGAGAATCATTGATCAGCTGCCTCCTGCACGCCCCCTACTGGGGATCAAGCCTGCAACCCCAGCATGTGCCCTGACCAGGAATCCAACCATGACCTCCTGGTTCATAGGTCGATGCTCAACCATTGAGCCACACCTGCTTAGCTGAATGTATGTTATTGATGCAACTTGTAGGTTTGCCCTTGTTTTCCTCTTTCATTTCCTGAAATCCATGGTGATCTAGCTTAATAATGTTTGCAACTTAAAGTTAATAAAAATCATCATTGCTTAAAAAAAGTAAAATCTAAAATTCAGGAGTTCATGAAATGTATGCATTCTTTCCTGGTCTCATTATTCCAGATTGTTAGATTTCACTCTTCTGTACTTGGTTCTTTCCACTATTGGGAATCCGTGTCAGCTGACATCTGTGGAGTCATTTGGGGCAGCGTGGGAAGCTGCCATTTTTATGGTGAGGGCACTGCAGCTGGAATGCTTAAAAAATGAAAACACTAGGGAAACGCACTGGCAAGTGAGAGAACAGGAATCATCTGGCCTCACTGTAAGATGCCTTACTACTTGGGCGTTTTGGGTGGTGGTAGCACCGGCGAGGACATACGGCCGTGGCACCGGAAGGGTGCGCGTGTCTCAGGAGGACCAGGAGGGGCACCCGACTCAGCTGCGGACCCGGAGAGGGTGCGCTGGGCTCCGCGCCGCGTCCTCAGCAGCAGGGATTGGCTAGCCTGGGAGGGAGGCGGGCCTTTGGCCGGAGGCGGGCGGGACGAGCGCGTTCCTCCGCTCCGGTTAGCCGGGCCCCGCGGGGCTGAGCCGTCCGTGAAGCATTCGTAAGCCCCCTGGTCTTCCGGCAGGCAGCGGCACGGCCCGCTGAGGCCATCACGGAAGAGCGGAGTTGAAGCGGGACCCCCTACTCAGAGGCACCTCCCTGCTCCCCAACTCGGCGGCCGCGCGCTCGGCCAGCCCGGATCCCTCAGTCCGCGAGGGGGATCCGGCGAGCCGGCTGACTGGGTGCCGCGCGGTGGCCGATGTCCGAAGAGCCAGTTGGCTACCGGTGAGGGGACCTATGGTAGAGGGCAATTTCAGTGCCCTCACCATAAAAGCGGCAGCTTCCTACGCTGCCCTCAATGACTCCACAGATGTCAGCTGACACGGATTCCCAACAGTGGAAATAACGAGGTACAGAAGAGTGAAAGCTAACAATCCGGAATCATGAGAACAGGAAAGAATGCATACATTTCATGAAATCCTGACCTCAACACTCCCCCAGCTCCTCCGCTCCGGGTGGGCTCCCGACTGCATTCATAGTGAATGTGCCGGGGAGGGAGGGTGGGGGGAGGCCAGTCGGTGGTTGGCTGGGAGCGCCACGCCCCGGGACCCCCAGCTGGAGCTGCGCCGCGAGATGCACCTGGGTGAGCGGCTGCACCTGGGTGAGCAACAACGTGCCGAATGCGGCAAGTGCTTCAGCCACAGCCGCTCGCTGTCGCAGCACCAGCTGGCCCATAATCATGCTGGTGCCACTTCCACCACCCAAGGCACTACGGCAGCCGCCCTCATCTATGCTGGGCAGGTAGGACAGCAAATGCAGGGACTTCTTGTGTCCCAGCTAAGGGAGCCTTGCTGAGGCATCCCTGGAGTAGGCTATGCAAACGCCAAAATATTGTCACAGGGACTGCGGGCCAACTCACAAGGTGGGGCCTTTACTACCTGGCCTGCTGCCGAGCCCTACACCTACTTCCTTGTCAGTCCTTCTGTTCCTCTGGTGGGCGGGGGAAGGAGTCAGGACTGGACCCCAGATGCTTGGGAGAGCCTGGGGATTGGGGTGTCCCACAGACGCTGTGCTCTCAGGTGTTTTCCTATCTTCCCACTTGAGCTGTTTTCTGTCCCATCTCCTTTTTCCAGCCTGAGTCTCCTCTGCCTCTCCTGCCTGGGTACTTTTGATGTCCTGCCTCTTTAGGTAATGATCACAGATGTGGCCACTGTCACATCCCACCTGCCCTTCCGGCCTCATGGTTCCACTTAGCTACTAGCCTCCTTGGTCTTCTGACAGATTGGAAATTTGCAGGCAGAAATGGCAGCGGAGCTAGCTTACCTGAAGGACATCTGTACATCAGAGGCACACAGCTGCTGCCTTAGAGAGATGGCCTCCTCTCATGAAGGCTGGTGGGAGCCTTCAGCATGGCTGCCCACCTGTCCCAGATCTGGTGCCTCTCAGGACAGTATTCTCCAGCCAGATGGGGAACATTAGGCCTGGGACCTAGGCTAAGACCACATGGGTCCCCAAAGCCTGCCACAGCCAAGTGGAACACGTGAATCAAGCTCAGACTCCAGAGGCAACAGGGCAGGGTGCAAATTTCCTGGGCCAGCCGTTTTCTGCTATGACTGGTGAAGTAAGAGTTATGTATCTGGGTTCCGGGTGCCTAGAGCCTCCTTTATCAAACCCGAGGCCACTGCCTCTGCAAACTTGAGAAGTGACCTGAGAGTCAGACCCATTCCAAGTCTCTAGGTCTTGCTCTTCCCAAGGCAGCTGAGCAATGCTGCATGCACAGCCCTCTTGATTTTGTTCTAGAAGGCAAGATTCTTCGGGCCTGTGTATTTGCTTCTCCTGGTTAACGGACAGAACATGGACCAGGGTCACGTATCATATGCCTGCTGGTCCAGACCTCCAGAATGACCCAGTACTCTCCCTGCGGTCACAGCCTGCTCTGCTCCAGTGAGAGTGGGTGTGACACTCCACAGGAAAGGGCTGCAAAGTGCCCAAGCAAATCGGGAAATCTGGATTCTTTTAGGGGGTGCTGCAGAGAGGCACAGGGCTGCACCCGCAGAGTGCCTACAAAGGAATCAGGATTCCTGCGCCTCTGGTGCAAAATCACTCACTCTGCCCACACGTCCACGTAAAATACTGAGTTTATTCTGTCCTCTAGGAAGAATACTACTGCCTTACTGCCCTGGAGTCCAGTCCTGCCTATGCCCTGACTCTCCCTCAGCTTAGTTCCCAGGGACCAGGCGCTGACCTTTCTCCTCTCCAGTCCCATGGTCACTGCTTAGGAAGCAGGGTCAGAGCCTGAGAAACCCGAGGGCCTGCACCCATCACTGGCCCCCAGGAGCGCAGGGGGAGAGACACTGGAACTGGGCTCCGCTGGGCTGAGTTGCTCTGATGGGGCCAGGAGCAGTGCTGGGTGGCTTTTGCTGCAGTGAGCTGCGACGCTGTCTGGCTTCTCAAAGCACTTGCCACAGACCTCACAGGGGAAGCGCAGGGTGGCCGCTGTCTCTGCATGCTTGCGCCGGTGCCAGTTCAGGGAGGCCTTCTGGCGGCAGGTGAACCCGCAGATCTCACACCTGTGCCAGGGTCAGCAGAGGGGAGTCAGGGGCCTCGGCCCAGTGGCCTGAGTGTCCTGCCGGCCCCCTCCTCCAACACCCCACACTCACTGTAGTGGTTTCTCTCCAGTGTGGATGCGCCGGTGGATGACCAGGTTGCTGCTGGTGCGGAAAGACCGGGCGCAGAATTCACAGATGTAGTCCCGGGTGTCTGCGGGGGCATGGGGACACCCCAGCATCCATCTCCAGGCTGTGGCCCCTCCTCAGCCCATCCACCAGCCCCCACAGGAGTACTGTCCCTATTCAACCTATACATCACATCCATTCTGGCCCCCAACAGGGGCCTGTGGCTATCAGCAATCCCCTCTTTTTTTTTTCTGGAACCTGCCCTCCCTGCCACCTCCAAGCTACTCAAGGGCCCTTTAGACTTGTTGCAACTCCACTGTATACCCTGCCATCAGATCACACACTGGCAGCCTCCGACTCCGTTACTCCCCTGTGCTCCATGCAATACTGGCTCCAGGCCTTCTCTCCAGCTATCCTTGTGTCAGTTCACTTCCTACTTGGCCAGCACTCACGTCTCTGTTCCGTGACATGACCTTTACTGACCTAGCAGCCCACACTTCTCAACCACCACTCCCAAGACATACCCCATCACCACAGTTTCAACCATCCGAGTTCCAGCCACAGGCCTGCCTACAATACCCTACCTTGTCACACTATGATAATCCAGTGACTCCAGACTGCCAGTCCAAGGTCCAACGCTGTCCCCAGTCCCTCCTTGCCCAGTGCAGTTTCGAGGACGGCTGTGTAGCCTTCCGTCACTCACACCAATTCACCTGTCCCTCTCTCCCTCAGCTGTACCCACTGGGTTAAAACCAATGCAGCATAAACACAACCCTTGGCCTGCCCTTGTATACTGAGGGGGCAGAAACCCCTCCCCTCAGCCTCCACGTTTATCCACCACAGCTCTCAAAGGCCGCCACATGCCTCTGCACTTCCCTGGTCAGCTCACTCGCCCCTCTTTGGAGTCCAGAAGGCCATGTTCACACCACCTCCTCTCAGCAGCTCCATTCAGCACTGAGCTTGTTTTGAAGTCAGAGAAGATGCTCATATCCTGCCCCCAAATCACCAGCCAGAATGCTTCTGTGCCCACATGTGACTACGGCCTGCTCCTCTGCGGCCACCTTCCAACTGTGCCTGAGAAACCGCCTCACTGACCAGAGGTTGCCCACCACCCCCACCCCCCTGCAGTCAGTAAGTCTTTCCTCTCTGAGGGATCGGTCCCATTGTGTGCCCCAAGCTTACAGCCCTCTTAGCTAAGACCGCAATTCTCTGCTTGTTTTCTCAACAATTCCCAGAGTTGTTCATATTCAACGTCTCCACTTCCTTAGCTCCTTCCTGCTTGGAACTCTCTCCATTCGGGCTGTCATTCCCCATGTCACCCACCATCTAGTCAAGGATGGCTTCCCACCATGTCTGGTGACATGCTCTCGTCCTCTTACTCAGCCCTGTGCACCGGCACAATTCCCCTCCCCAGTACTTTGCTTGGTCCTTCAATACCAGTTGCCTCGCCTGCCTCGCTGGCTCCTCTGCATCTGCCCTTCCTATCTGCCCGCTCGAGCCTCTTCACCTGGCTCAGTCTTTCCATGTGGGGTTATGCCACCCACAGCTCCAAAACCAACCATGTACTCATGACAAACCTACTTTTTTACCCACATCCCCAAACTCCAGATTCCCATCTTCTGGGATACCTATTAGTATGCCCCAAATAAAATGTCCCTTTCCTAAAGCAAGTGTCTGTTTCAAGAAGCCATATTACCTCCTGCCCAGTTGCTCAGGCTGGAATCCTCCAAGTCACCCGACTCCTCCCGCTTATCCCACCTGTGGCTAATGTGTCCTTCCCACAGTAGCCCTTCTGGATCCACTCTCGTCAGCTTCCAGCCCACCATCACTGCACCCTGCACACTCCTGCATCCCCTACTCCATGTGGCAGCCACAGCTCTCTTTATTTTTTTAATTCCTCACCCAAGGATATTTTTTCCATTGATTTTTAGGCAGAGTGGAAGGAAAAGGGAGAGACAGAGAGAAATACCAAGGTGAGAGAGACACATCAATTGGTTGCCTCCCACATGCCCCAGACCAGGGCCTGGTGCCTGCAACCATGGTATGTGCCCTTAACTGGAATCAAACCTGGGACCCTTCAGTCCGCAGGCCGACGCTCTATCCACTGAGCCAAACTGACTAGGGCCACAGCTCTCCTTTTAAAGTCAGCTGTGTCCCTTCACTGCTCAAGACCCTGAGGTGGAATCCATCTCATTTGCCCAGGAGCCAAGCCATCCTCATGGTAGTCTTGGGGCCCCCACCACCTATCAGTCTTCTCATCCTTCCATGCGCTGCTCGTAGAGATGGACACGTCTCCATTTCTCTTTTCACTGAGGTCTTTGCTCAAAGTACCTTCCCTTTCTACAAGAGCAACTCCCCCATGCACTCCTCACTTCCAGGCTTTCACTTCTGCTGTGCTCTGTGTCATGGGAGTGGACAGCTTAGGTGAGGACTGCCTGCTTTGCTCACTGAGGCGTCCCAGCACCTACAACAGTCTCAAGCAGGTACATGCTCAACACACAGGGAACGCATGATGAGTGTGCGAGTGAATCACCTAGGGAGTGTGACAGGGACTGCAGATAGTTGACGGGCCCCACAGGGGGAGATGAAGGGACTCACAGGTGGGAAGGTAAAGGAACCCCAAGGGAGGTGAACGGTCCCACAGGAGGACATGACAGACCCACAGATGGAGGTAAAGGGATCCACAGGGGGAGATGATGGGTCTCCAAGGGGGTGTTGACAGGACCCACAGGGGGAAACGAGGAGGCATTCCCCCCACTGACCACTGTGCAGCTTCACGTGCTCCTTCAGGTGTTTCTTGAAGTTGAAGGACTTTCCACAGGCCGGCTCTGGGCAGGAGAAAGACTTCTGGTGGATGTGCTGGTACTTCTTATGGTGCTATGGAAGGAAGGGAATGGGCTCCTCAGGGAGACCCCAGAGCCGACCCACCAGACAGGCTCCTCTGCCAAAAACCGTCAGCACTGGCTCACATCATCTACACGTGAGCGTCCCCTCCCATCCCATCCTGACCACAGAATGCCCTCATCTTATTGTAGCCTTGACTTCTATGATCTCACCTCCTTGCCACAACTTCCCCTTGTAGTGCCCAGTTCCCCAACTATGACTGTGCTGTCTGCTGAAGATGGGACAGATCGTAGGGGCATGATTGCCCTCCTCACTGTCAATATTCAAGTACAACATCACCCAGATGGCCTACTTTTCAGCAAAAGATCACCACAGATATATGTTATACGATTTTCTCTGACATCTGTTTTGGATACACATACTCTCAACCTGGAACACTCTTAAGGGTAGTGTGTTCTTCGACCTTGACTTCCAAGTACTTCTGGAATATATTTCTCTTCTTATGTGACCCAGGTTCACACCCCATCTCATTAAATCCCATGGGCTTCCCCCTCCAAGATCCCACATTCTTTCCTTTTTTCTGATTTCATTTTATTTTTTCCATCACTATTTATCCCCTCTATGCCCTCTTCCACCTCCACCCACCCTCCTCCGTACCCCCCCAGTCACCCCACTGTTGTCCAGTACATGAATTCTCGTTTTATTTTTTGTCCACTTTCTGAGTTAAACTGCTGTTGGGGCTGTTTCCGTCTCCTCCTTGAACAGGCTCAGTGTATCTGCCCAGCCCTGCTGAATGTCCACAGCCCAGAGCTTTGCTTGCCACTTGAGGACTCTCTCCCTCTACTTGCTCCTGGTACACCCATACCTCACCAGCCCTGTGTGAGCCTTCCTTAGACCCCAGACATTCCCTGAGGGCTCTGCCCTTTCTGTGCCTCAAACTTCTCCTGAATATGGGGACAAAACTTGGAGACCCCAGCACTATTACACACTAGCTGAGGAGCCTTGGACAGCATTTAACCATGTGTACCCTGGCTTTCTGGTTTGCAAAGTGGAAACAGTATCAGCATCTACTCCCTAAGGACGTTTCGAAGATCAAAAGGTCAAGTGCTTATAACAGTCACTATCACCCAGAGAACCTGAGGATGCTACCGTCATCTCCTGTGGTCCCTGGAGGCCATGCAACAAGCAGTAGTGGGCAGTGGTAGTGTGTCCAAGGCTGGGTTTTCTGCCTTCCTATCAGTCACCTGGTTTAGTGATTATTAACTGCAGGTAAGCTCTGCATGTCCACCCCAACCCTTCTTTTCCTGACTTCCAATCCCCCCACACCCCAGGTTCCTTTGCCTCAGCTTCTCCTTCAGCCCTTCTCCACCGAGGCCACATGGAACCCAACCTGTGCCCTTTACACACTCACATTCAAATACTGCCTGTTGGAGAAGATCCTTCCGCAGCCAGGGTAGTCACAAGGCAGCAGCTCCTTTTTGGCAGCTTTCCTGGGGAAGCAGAAGAGGGAGGAGCATGAAGATTCCTGCAGGCTCTCCTCTCAGCCCCCTCCCTTAGCCCCCTCCCCAAGACTTACCTAATTCTCTTGGGGCCAATCTGTGCACTGTCCTCATCCCAGGCTACCGCCAGAGCAGACTGGACCTGACTCCCAGGGCTACAAGCAGCAAAGAGGGAGCAGAGGGCCTCAAGGAAGGGCCATGTCCCAGGACACCCCTGCCCTCTGTCTCAGCCAATAGGTTACCTGGCCAGGGGCTCAGTTTGCTGGGCCACTTGAGGGGTCCGATTGAGCTCCGGTTTCCCCTCATCTTCTACAGATAGAGGAGCTCCAGAACCCAATGAGGATGCTGATGAAGGTGGCACAGCAAGCGAAGTGGGGGCAGCTGCAGAGGCCAGAGGTGTCTCTCCCTCAAGTGCATGGGAGACAGGGAAAGGGTGTGGTCTGGGGGCATCTGGTTCACAACTGAAAGAATGAAGAGGAGGACATTAACTCCCTGGGCCCTCAGCCAGCCACAGCCCCACCCCAGCCCCTAAATCGAGACGATCCCAAACTCAGAACAACTCCACCCAGGCCTCTACTCATATCTGCATTCGGCCTTCATTCTCCCTTGAAGCCTAACTTAACCCCTTTCCACCCAATTCCAAGCCTCTAGTTCTTTCTGCCTTTCCCACCAAGTCTGCAAACGCTTCATCCCTGGTCAGCTGCCCCCACCCTCCTGCTCTGCTCAGTGTCCCCCCTCAGCCCCAACTTGCTTGTCTGAGGAGGAGCTGTAGGTCCATGGGCTGGCATCACTGAGCATCTCCTCTTCACTCTCATCTTCATCCTCCCCCTTGTCTTCTCCTGGAGGCAGGAAGGACTCCGGTGGGGGTCCCATTCCCCTGCAGGGGCAAAGAAGGCAAGCCTGAGGTTCTGATCCCTCACCCCTACTGCTCACCCACCTAGCTTGTCCCTCCTTCACCCAACCTCACCTGGGCAGCCTCGCCTCCTGAGTCCTCTCCTCATGTTCAGATTCCAAACCTGTTGGCACAGGTGGGGTTAAGGGGGAAGAAACCCTGGCTGGAGGGATGAGGGCAGGTGGACTTTAAGGTCTGAATTCATGGGAGGACTCTTAGGAAGGGGCAGAGGCTACTACAGTGGGAAAGGGTATTTTATTTTAAAGATAACACATTCACATGGTTAAAAAAAGCACACACAAGTATAGCACACACAAGTATAAAAAGGTACACTGTGAAGTCTCCTTTCCAATACTGCCCCCTAGTGGCCTAACTCTCCCCACAGGCAATCTGGTTTCCACTTGCCTTCCCAGAGAGATGGTTCTTTCAAAAGTGCTTTCTCCCCTTATTTTCCCACCAAAACACATGCCATATATCCTATTATGTACTTTCCTCTTTAAACCTAAAATATATTAAGGATATATTTCCTGGACAGCATAGTTTTTCCATTGAGAACAGATCATTTTTAGAGCCAAAGGTGCTGAGCTCCAGAGATGGAAACCCTTTTCCCTTCCTATTCTCCACAACTCTTCTTTCCCCCGCCTACCTGCAGGCTCCTGCCCACCCCTGGCCTCTGGGCACCAGCTTCTCTGGGAAGTACTTGGAAGGAGGGCTGGCATGGGCTCCGCTGGAGGTGTGGGGCCTGAAGAGGGGCCCCAGGAGAAGGTGTGGCCCGCTGAGCACTCCCACACAAGCCCACCATCTCGGCCCCCGGGCCCCCGCAGCCCAGGCACCAGGCTGCACTCTTGGCTGTGGGCATGAGATAGGAGCACCAGATACTGCAGACCCTTGGGGGGCAAAGGCTTAGGACCTAAAGGGGTGAAGGTTACAGTCAGAGCAAGCTGGGTTGCCCCCTATTCTCACCCTTGAGAGCCATACCCAGAGAGCCTTGCCTGGTAACACCCCTGAGCAACCCTGGTCCCTAGTCCAGTTCACCATTCTTCAGAGCCCAGACAGCAAGGTCCTGAGAAACGGCTCCCTTCCCCACAGTCTGCTCTCATCTAACTGCCCTGGGCTCCCCAATGCCTTACCTCTTCCCAAACTCCCACAGGGCTCCCTCTGATCCAGTCCCCTTAGGGAGAGTATTCCTGGGTCCCTCTATGGCACCTGAGCCCCTTCCCCCAGCTGCTGCCTACCCACCTGCACAGAGCACACAGCCCGAAGAAGTGTACCTGCCAGAGGGACAAGAGGCAGGTCAAGTCGGGCCCCAGTCGGACAAGTGTCCTCAACTAAGGGCACTCACACACTTAGGGGGGCAAGCTTTAAGGGCCCCTATGCGATGGGGGCGAAGAGGGTGGGGCAGGACCCTGGGAGGCCACAAATCACTCAGTCCATACCATACCGCAGAAGTGAGCAATGGGCCCGCACTTGGGGTGAGGATGGGGGACTCTGAGTGCCCCACCCTCACCCCCGATCCCCGTCCAGCCCTAACCGGTCCAGCAGGAACTTGGCGAGCTGCGAGTGCAGGGAGAAGCCCAGCTGGTCCTTGAGGAGGCACCACTGCTCCATGTGGCCGCCCAGGCGGATGCGACACTTGCTGCGGCGCGCATCCAGCTGCCGCCGCTTCTCCCGCCGCCTGTGGGATGCGTTTGCCTCTGCCGGGGAGGCAGCCATGGGTCCGGGCCCTGCAAGGAAGAGGACGCGCGTGGGCCGGCCGGACCCGCCACTCGCCGGCCGGCCTCCGCGGTCTCAGCGGGGGATGGGCAGGACCAAACCGTTGCAGTCGGCGGGAGGTAGGGGACCCGACTACCGAGGGGCAGGAACGGCGGGCGGGGGCGTGATTCTTCCATGGGGAGCTCCTCCCGGAAGGGGAGCCGGGTGGGAAACAGCTTCAACTGCAAGGACGCGTCCTGGGGGCTGGGGGCCGGGGGCCCGCCCCACCCAGTCTCGGGCCGCAGCACTTAACACGTACAGTGAGCGAACCGGGCACTGCACAGGCCATCCCGGGGCCGCCTCGAGCGCCCGCCCGGCCCGGCCTTACCAGCTTCCCACGGCGCCTGCGCCGCCGCCAAGCGCGGGCGGGACAGCGGTGGAAGGACGGGGCCCACCTTCCGCGCCCGCCGCCGTTTCTCCTTTAAGAGCAACCCGTCTCCTGGCTCCTGAGTGGCCCCCGCGGAACTGGGCCGGCCGCGGAGGAAGGGGCGGGCACGACGCGCGCCTGCGCACTGCCGCCCGCTAGCCGCCTGCCGCCTGCCGCCTGCCCCCCAGTGGCGCACGCGCGTAGTGCGGGGCGGGGCCGGCGCGGGTTAGGGTCTGTTTCTTTCGTGGCGTGCACCTGCTGTGGGTTTCCAAAGGCTTGGGGAAACATGCTCGGACCCAGCCCTCCAGCCTGCAACCCCCCCACCCCCGCCTCGTTATTCCTAGTTTGTACTTCTGCTTCAGTTCCGCCTCCCCTATTGCCACCAACAAACGCGAGCTGCAGAATCAGCTGCCGTTCTTTCTACAATAGACCAACGGAACTTTTCTTGCCACCAAGCCACTGGAACGCGCTTCTCAAGGCCACTGGCGGTGGTCACGTGGCCAAATGCAGGGGTCAGTTCTCTGACACTCCACCATTGGAACAACATCTGACGATGTAGATCTTGCCTGCCTCAACACCACCCCCTTAGCTGCTGTGCCTGCACACGCTCCTGCGGTTCTTCCGCTTTGGCGCCTTTCCTTGGTTGGACCCTCTGCTGTCCCACTGAAACACAGATTGTGTCCCCTGACTCAGGCCCTGGACCAAGTCTTCTCTCTTCTTGGGCTATCGAATTGGTCCCATGGCTTTAAATAAACACAGCGGATGACTCCCAGATTTATATTTCCAACCGAGCCTTCTTTTGGCTCCACACTCATAGCTAATTGCTCGCTTGACTCTCCATGGACTTAGCATGATACATACTACTTGATATTTTCTCACAGACGACTCTGGCCAACATATAACACCTAATCATTCTTGTCCCCCTCCCCTACCCCCCTTTCCTATCTCAGCCACCCACTTGCACAGAACAAAAACCTAGAGCATGGGCCTGAACTGGGTCACCTCACACACGATCTGGTCCAAGAAGTTTCTCTTTGCCACATGAGCACCTATCTCATGATTAGGTCTCAGGCAGCACCCCTGCTGTCAGATTTCTGAGGGCAAATCTGACTGCTGCCTCCCTTCTAGTCATTCTTGCACCCTCCCCCCAGCTGTGCTTCCTGCCCAGGTGTCCCTGGGCATAGGTGTACATAGGGATACCTGCTTGTGGACTATTGTGGACTTACTGAGGCAGGATAGTAAGAAGCTAGGAAAATTCCTGGCATGTAGGATGGGGAAACTGTGACAAGATAATTAAACAAAGCCTAACAATTTGTCCGATTTACAGCCAGCCAGTGAATCATAAGAACTTATCTTCCCTAAACAAGGATACTTGAGAACAAATAGTTAATACCTCTCCTTCCTGCTCAGAGAATAATAGCTTAAATCACCCTGGTAAGAGAGAGGAGAGATCCAGATAATGCCATCTGTGCCAGCCAAACCCAAGGACGGATGAAGTCAAGGGAACAAATAACAAAAACCTGATAAGAGCCAGATAGACCCATGATAAAAGTAGAACAGTAAACCCGACCAAAGAATAATCCCAAACTCCCCTATATACTCATTCGGATGCAGCAGCAGCATTAAAAATGCACTTGAGAAGCTGGTGAGCGTTCTGCTGGGGACCCTCCACCTAAGAGAGAAAACCCTCAAGACAAAGCATACCAGCGTGGGCTCTCTCGGGAGCACGCCCATGCCCTGCTCAGGCATGAACTTTTTACTTCCTTTCTCCTAAACTCTAGGGTCCCCAAGGGACTTGCAACCAGGGGAGCCAAGGGCAGCGGCAGGACATCCCAGGCTCACCCTTGATCCTGTCTCCAAGGTCCTCTTTTTCTCTGACTTCCCAGTGAGCTAAAGCAGCCCCACCCAGGCTCACTTCTGTCACTGTGACCTGCCCTTCCCAGTGAGCTCATAGCAGCCCTGCCCAGGCTCACTTCTTTCCTGTAACATTCCTAGGGAGCCAAGCAGAGCCCCGCCTACGCTCTCTCCTGCTGCTGCTTCTACCCTAAGTCCTTCCTTTGTCTCACTGTCCCCAGTACATTAAATAAATGTGCTCTCAAAATCACCTGGACTCCTGTTGTGAAATCTTTCCTGCACAAAGTCAAGAACCACATACTACCGGCCGGCTTGAGGCAGACCTGCTCCGGACCTGGTCCCTGTCTGGTAACATTACAGGTATAAATCAGTTATCACCCAGGCTGTGGCAGAGATCCATGCACCTGGCCTTGGGTGTGTTGCAGAAGAAGTAAAGGTATTTCCAGAATAAATGTCCAGGGAAGGAAAAAATCAAACACTGGGACTCAGGCAGGGGTGTCTCAGGCACTTAGAATCCAAGTTCCTGGACCACTCCTTACGCCTCCACCTCTGGTGAAGACGAAAATGAAGAGATTTGGTCTCAGTAAAACCTGGCTTTTTGTGGGTGGATGGGTGAGGAGAGCTCAAAGATGGAGTTCCTCTAGTAAAGGGAGTGCCTCTCTTTCCCCCTAGCCCCTGCCCCCCTCACTAACCCCTCCCCCAATTCAGTATTTCTCCTCATAGTCATTTCACCCCCTGTGCCCGGCCTATGTACTGTGGCACCTCTGTGCATTCACAGGAAGAGATGAAAGACGAAGAAGCCAGACTGGCAAGGACGGGGTCTTGACAAAACACTAGTCCCCTAAGTCAGGCCTACTACGCCCTCTACCTTTTCTTCTGCTACATACTGGCGGGCTAGGACTCCAACTGGAATTCCCTAAGCTTTCCGCTCATTCTCCTCCACTTCTGTGTTTATTCTTTCCCTCTCATCTCTATTCTCTCATTCCTTTTCTCTCCATTTACTGTCATTTCGCATCTAACTATACCCATTTCCTTCCTTTCTGGCCCTCATTGTATATTCTTGACTCCTTTTTCTTTCCTTCCTGTGTCTTCCCTTTTCCTTGCCTCATACTTTCAGCTTTCTTCCTCTGTACCTAGAAAGTCTTACATTTCAGCCAAAAAGGGATCCAACCTATCTTCCGCCATCTTTCAGCATCGGGCTTTTAATACAGAATTTGCGAGCCACCAACATTCTAAGTTCTTCCTCCTAATTATGTTCTTGTTGCATTCCCCTCCTGGTTCACTCAGTCCATTCAGCAGACCGTATTCGGGTGGTTCCCCAAATGACCATCTTTCCTTGCTTGCACCTCCCAGGGTCTGGTGAATCTTAGCCTCCCAAGACTGCAATTCAGCTGGTGAGAACTGAAACCCCTTTGACCAGTGAGTTCTGGGAAACATGCTGTAACTTTCTGGTTGTCAGTCTTCAATTTACTCTTTCTAGGAGCACCTACACCAGCTTGTAGCTAAACTTCCTGTTTGGAGCCCTGAGCAGAGACTGTAGTCTGCTGGATCAGAGTGGTGGGCTTCATTAGCCTTGACACCCTTTAGGCTTTCTCCTAAACTCACAGAGGCTAACCATCCCATCCCTCTGCTCCTAGATCAAAATTCTAAAGAAAGATGCTCCACCGGATAGACCCAAATGGGCTGGACTTGATCACATAACATCTCTAAGAGTCCCAGAAGCGTGCCATAGTTGTGTGTAAAAATGGTCCCCATCAGTGTCCCTCCCATAGCCCTACTTGGAATGCCTGGGAAAGGACATAACATGTTAACAGCCCCAACAGTAAAATAAAGTGAGAAAAGTGTTTAGTGAGGATATGATTGGGAAGGACTTTTGTTGTAAGGCCCACTCCTGATTATGCCATCTCCCCCCCACCCCCCGCTCTCTCTCGACTTTGAAGACACCCAGCACAATGCCCAAAGACAAATGCCTGCCCCTCTGCCCTCTCCACCAGGAAAATCCAAGTCTGGCCACTGCATGTATTGAGGTGACTACAGTTTCAGGTTTATTAACAGAAGTCTTAATATTCTGAAGGCAATAATTTCAGACTAGAGCAGAACTGAGATCTGGATGAACACTGGGAGTAGGTGGGATCTGAAAGTTGCTTGGTAGCAAGAAGTGGTGTTAAAGTGAAGTGGTTCCTATTTCCACTGAGACTTAAAAGTAAGTCTGTATTTCCTTGGAGAGCTTTACTAGAATGAACAATGATATGGGAGTGGTCATGGGGAATGAAACCCTCTCTCCCGCCGCATGCACTAGTGCAATCCACTATGGAGAGAGGAGGGTGGATGGCAAAGCCCTATGGGAGGCATTTTAGGGGCCATTATAAGACCCTCATTTTGTAATCTGAGCATTTAAACTTCTTGAGTCTCCCACTCCACTAGTAACGCCATATATTGGGGCCTAGGAGATGGCAGATGTGATGTTGTGTGAGTATGTCCAAGGCCACCACCAGTTGAGGGTCTGGGCTTTGCTGACCTATCAAAGTTCAGTTTATCTTGGGGGATTTCTGTCTTGGGGGAGGGCAGAACTGGGGAGAGGGATGGTCAAAGAAGAGCAGAGAAACAACTAGGATACTCGAGAGAAGGACCATGAGGCACTAAGGCAGTGGTTCTCAACCTTTCTGATGCCGCGACCCTTTAATACAGTTTAGTTCCTCATGTGTGGTGACCCCCAACCATAAAATTATTTTCGTTGCTACTTCATAACTGTAATTTTGCTACTGTTATGAATCGTAATGTAAATATCTGTGTTTTCCGATGGTCTTAGGTGACCCTGCTGGCGGTTCTCAACCTGTCGCAACCCACAGGTTGAGAACCGCTGCTGTAGAGCCTAAGACCATCGGAAAACACAGATATTTACATTACGATTCATAACAGTAGCAAAATTACAGTTATGAAGTAGCAACGAAAATAATTTTATGGTTGGGGGTCACCACAACATGAGGAACTGTATTAAAGGGTCACGGCATTAGAAAGGTTGAGAACCACTGCGAGACATGGGACAAAAGGTTTGAGAGCAGGAAGAAAGGACCACTTCTAAGTCCAAATCAGATGGCTCAGTTCAAACTCTTCCTCTTTACTCTCATTTCATCCTCCACCCCACAACTCCTACCTTGCCTGCACCACCTCTTCAGCCACCCCTACTTTTTGCCCTGCCCATCCTCTCTCCCCAACCCACTCCCTACAAGGTAAAAAACCCCTTGACATAAATCCATGGGTACTGTTATCTCATACATGTGCAAATACTCCCAGGAAGTGAAACTGCAAGAAAGCAGCCCAGCACACTAGAACCAGAGCCAGGGCCAGAGCCTGGAAAGAATCTAAATCTATATATATAAAAGGCTAAGCTATCGTTCGGCTGTTCCACTGGTAGCTATGACATGCACTGACCACCAGGGGCAGATGCTCTGACTGGTATGTTAGCTTGCTGCTGGGGTCCTGCGATGCGGACTAGGCAAGATGGGTGGACATGCCCTGGAGCCCTCCCGCGGTCCCTCCCTGGCTAGCCAACCTCATGCGTCCCTCCTGAGCCCCGATCGTGCACCAGTGGGGTCTGTTGGCCTGGCCTATGCCCTCTCACAATCGGGACCCCTCAGGGAATGTCTGCAGGCCAGGCCGAGGGACCCGGCCTCTTGTATAAAAATAAGACCAAACACCACCTGGCCAGTTGGGCTTAGTTGATTGGGCATTGTCCCATTATCAAACCAAAAGGTTGCCCATTTGATTCCTGGTCAGGGTACATACCCAGGTTGTGGGTTTGATTCCAGGTTGGGATGCATAGAGACAGCGACCCATCTCTCTCTCACCCTCTCCTTTTCTCTCTCTCAAGTCAATAAAAACATATTAAAAATAAATAAAACTGAACAATTCAGTGTGTGTTTTATTACCAACAGTCCCTGTCAATTGTAAACAATGTCAGTGTTAAAACACTTCTCCCAGGTAAAACCATCCAGTAGTCTAAGTTCTAAACAATTGTAGAATAACGGTTTAGGACACAGCCGTGGGCAAACTACGGCTTGAGGGCCGGATCCGGCCCGTTCGGCTGTTCTATCCGGCCCACGGAGCCAAAAGAGCGGAGGGTTCTCTTGCTCTCCCCTCTGCTCCTTCACCAGCAGCAGTGTTAACATGGCAACGTCGGGAAACACGGCTGCAGCTCCTTCTTCTGAGTGGGCGGATTTATATCCGCCCATTCAGTAGAAGGAACAACCTCTCAATCTTCCAGAGGCTCCTTGTAATGCCCGCGGACGCGTCTCCCGACATCACCCTGGGAATGCGTAGACACATTATCGTGGTGATGTAGGGAGACACGCCCCTGGAGAGCACAGTATCAGAGCCTTTCTGAGGTAAGATTAAGAGCTCTACTCAAACACAATTTTTTCCTGTTCCCACATTCTGTACATCACAATGACTTGTTAATAAAACAACAAAGACTTTCAGCTTTTAGTCACTTCAACTGGTGGCCTGTCCTTTGTCACAAAACCCTGAAACAGCACCAGAAGAGGTGCAACTGGAACTCATCGATCTTCAGTCTGACTTTGTCCTAAAGGAGAAATTCAGCTCTCTTGAACTAAGAGACTTTTATGCTTCACTTAATGAAGCCACTTTTCCAAACATCTGGAGGATGGCACAGAAGATACTGGTGCTGTTTGGGTCAACCTATGTTTGTGAGCAGACATTTAGCGTCATGAACATCAACAAAGCCCCTCACAGATCCAGCTTAACTGACGAACACCTCAGATCTATCCTGAGAATAGCCACAACAAAACTAACTCCAGACTTTGATGCATTAGCTAAAAAAGGAGACCAACGACACTGTTCCCACTGAAGTTGATGTTTTAAAGACCAAAAACCTTTCAACCCAGTGTACATTGCCATCTACATCTACGTCCCGGGCATAATTTGGAAGTTGCACTAAAGAAAATGTTTAATTTACTGTTTACACATTTTGTCCTTTTCTATTTGTTTTAGTTTTAAATTATTTTATTATATTTAAGTTTAATTTGAAAGGCTTTTGTACCTTTCCTTTGTTAGGCAATTTTACTTTGCCTTTGCCATCTTCAATATAAGGTATGTTATTGTGCTATGATTCCTCCATTTTTTGAAGTTTCAAATTATAATAATTAGTGTTTACATTCTTCTTGTTAAAATGTTTGAAATGAACAAAACTATTGAAATAATAATAAAAAAAGACCGTACCCTTTTATGTAATGATGTTTACTTTGAATTTATATTAGTTCACACAAACACTCCATCCATGCTTTTGTTCCGGCCCTCCGGTCCAATTTAAGAACCCATTGTGGCCCTCGAGTCAAAAAGTTTGCCCACCCCTGGTTTAGGTTGTCTATCCCAAGATCCTTATACTTCAATTAGCACATTATCATTTATCCTTTAATAAGCATATTTTAATGGAGGTTTATTTGGAGAATTCCCATTATTGAGTCAGCTCTGGACACAGGCCCCACTCAGCTACACATGTTCACTTCCAAAGCAAGTTTCTAAGAGTTTGGTTTGGAACCACTTGAGCTCATTTTGGCACAGACTGAAGGTACCATGTAAACCTGAGTGGATTTGAGAGAAACCATAGCACAGTGCTGAGAAGACAGAAGATCAACTTGGGTTAAACAGTGCTGTCATTCTTCATAGCCACTTGCTAGGAAGCCAAACAGTGAAACAAAGTGTGAACTGCCAAGTGCAATATATTTGTGAGTAGAAATTTTAGTTTATGCATGAAATGTTTTATTGAATTTGAACATTTTTAACACTGAAAATCCAGAGTTAATGAATCTAGGAAATAAAGCATTTCATCAGTATATAATTTTGTGCAATGTCATCTTTTAAAGCTTTTCCCAATCCTGCTGAGGCAGTCCTAAAAGCTGTGTCTTCTTGCTGCCTGACAACATTTCAAAAGCATCCTGTTCTCTAACATCACCTGTCTTTCTAGTGCTCTCCTTCTGGTCCGCTCTTGACCCCCTGGCACTCCACCCACTGACCCACTCCACCTCTGTCCTCCCTCCCCAACTTGCCCTTCCAGTCCAGGTTCTACCACAGCAGTCACACCCCTGGCACACACCTTTATCCCCTCTTCCTGCATCTTATTCACTTGGCAGGAAGCCTTTGCTACTGTCCTTATCTCTCAGATGGCCAACTGTTTACTGGGCACAACGACATGCTCCCTTCCCATGCCCTGGCCATCTTTTCTATCACCAATTTTCTCTTGACCTCAGGGGTTTTAGCCTGGGATTCTAGTGGATAGAACTCAGGGTCCCATGAACTTGGATGGAAATAATTTACATCTTAATCTTCACTAACCTCTAGCTGAGTATCTCCTTCCATTAACAATGGAGATAGCAAACCACAGTAGTATCACATTACAGCTGTAAACATTTCAGAATGTCATTTATACTTATCACTAATTCAAATGGTACTATAGCTTATTTAATGTGTTAATAAGTATACATATTACAATATCACAAATTAATTTTAATTTTTTGGTAACAGAATTTCAACATACTAGGTAATTAGTTTCCTCTGTAATCCTATATGTTTTATCTTATGCATTTAAAAATATTGAGGGAATATGAAGGGCATGTATGAAAAACACAGAGCTAAGATCAGAATCAATGGGGAAAGACTAAAAACTTTCCCTTTAGGATCAGAAACAAGTCAAAGATGTCCACTTTCACCACTGTTATTCAATATTGCACTAAGAAGTTCTAGCCAAAGAAATTAGGCAAGAAAAATAAATAGAAGTTATCCAAATTGGAAAGAAAGATATAAGACTTTCTCTAGTCGCAGATGACAAGATCATCCTGTATGTAAAAAGTCCCAAAGAATCCATACAAAAAAATAGCTACTAGAGATAATACCCAAGTTTAGCAAAGTAGCAGGTCATGAGATCAAACAAAAAAATCAGTACAGTTTCTATACGCCAGCAATTGCATTTACAATAGAAAACAATTCAATTTACAATAGTCCCCAAAATAATAAACTACCTGTCCAGAAATTTAACCTAGAAGGTGAAACACTTGTATGTTGAAAACTATAAAACATTGTTGAAATAAAGGAAAGATCTAAATAAATGGAAAGATGACCTCTGTTCATGGACTGGAACACAATATTGTTAAGAGCCAATACTACCCAAAGTGATGTACAGACTCAATGCAATCTTTAACAAAATCCCAGGGAACTCTTTTTTTCAGATGTGGAAGAGTTAATTCTCAAATGCATCTGGAATTGCAAGGGCCCTCAAATAGCCAAAACATTCTTGAAGGGAAAAAATGTTGGAGGATTCACACTACTTGATTTCAGAACTTACTACAAAGCTACAACAAAAGTAATTAAAACAGTGTGGTTCTGGCACAATGATGGACACATAGCTCACTGGGATAGAACTGAGAGCCCAGAAATAAGCCCATGTATCTACGGTCAATTGATTTTGAACACTGGAGGAAAATAGTTTCACAAATGGTGTTGGCACAACTGGAAAAGAATGCAGTGAATGAAATTGTACTCCTAACTCATATACAAAAATTAACTTAAAATGGACAGGTGACCTAAACATGAGAGCTAAAATGATACAACTATTAGGAAAAAAATAAGGGTAAATCTTCATGACCTTGGATTTGGCCATGGATTCCTAGATATTCCAAAAGTCTGAGCAGCACAAAGGAAAGTAGATAAATTGTACTTAATCAAAATTAAAAACTTTTGAGCATCAAGGACAATATAAAGAAAGCGAAAAGACAACCTACAGAATGGGAAAAATATTTGCAAGTCATATAACTAATACAGGTTTAGTATCCAGAATATGTAAAGAACAAAAAGACAAACAACTCAATTTGAAAAATGGACAGACAAGTAGACGAAATAAAAGGCATCCACACTGAAAAGGAAGAAGTATAAGTTTTGTTTTTTGCGGGCCAAAAATCCTCGAGTTATGGAGCCAAAATCCTGTTGGCTCCACCTTCAAAATTTACTGTCACCACCAGGTCCACTGCCATCCGGCCCAGCTAGGGGCTGCAGCGGTCTCAGCTGAGGTCCCGCTTCAGCCCCGCACTCCGCGGCAGGCTCCGCTCATAGGGCCTCTTCCTCTGGGATTCTCTCCCACGGCTCTCGGACTCCGTTCACCGCTGCGCTGCAAAGGCGCGTGGGGAGGGTCTCGGGGCCGCCTGCACCCCGTACCTTCCTTCCCTGCGTTATCGCTGCACTCATCGCTGCCTGGACGAAACTGCTTGTTCCAGCCTGCTCTGCGGACCTCGGGCTCCTGCGGCCGACTTCGTCTCCCTTCCCTCCCGGTGCGGGCGCGGGGGCCGGGGCGGCGCACTGGCGAAGTCCTGGGGCCAGAGACTCGAGCCTGCGGGACCGCCGAAGAGTTGCGTCCCTTCTGCTCTCCCAGTGCCCGCGACTTCCCTGCAGCCAGGGGTCCCAGCCGATGAGACGCGGAGGGATCAGCACTGGTTGTCGCCTGGCCCTGTCGGCCTCAGCGGCTGGATAATGCCGGGCAGGGTTAGGCCCCTGCGAGCTGACCCGGCCCTGGGGTTTTCCTCACGGTCTGGACAAGAAACACCGTCACCCTTTCTGTTCCCCACGGTCCCGTCGTGTGTCCACAACTAATAGGCTATATGGGGAGGCAGCAATAGAGGTGTCAGGATGGCCGAGTGGTCTAAGGCGCCAGACTCAAGGGACTCCCTTACCTACGGGTGTTCTGGTCTCCGCATGGAGGCGTGGGTTCGAATCCCACTTCTGACACACGACTTTTTTGCTCCCTCATTCCCAGTCCTTTCCCCTCAAGAACCAGCGTTTTCTATTCACTGCTTGTTTCTTCGGGTCTGCGGTGGCTGGGAGGCCGCCAGGGAAGGAGAGGGAGGCGGTCTAAAACTTCTGAAATCCATCCAATCGTAATCACACCTACAATTTGCGTCACATATCAGGAACTTAGTTTATTAGAGAAGGCATTGCTACTACCTCCCTGGTGGTCTAGTGGTTAGGATTCGGCGCTCTCACCGCCGCGGCCCGGGTTCGATTCCCGGTCAGGGAAGGAGTCTTTTTCTTTTCCCTCACCTTAAAAGAATAAAATATATTTGATAACTTTCTCTTCGGGAAGAAAGTTATTATCAGAGGTTAGCGTTACTGTGTTTAATGAGCTTCCACTATGTGTTAGTCGTTGTTCTATTTCTACACTGTCTTAACTAAGATGAGTTTCACAGCGTTTTCTTCTCTGATTTTTTCCCCAAAAAGTTTGACATGGGTTGGCATTACTTCTTTAAATGTTTGGTAAAATTTTCTAGTGAATCTATATGATCCTGTGCTTCCCCCCCCCCCCCCCCCCATTGGGAGATTTTTTATTAGTGATTGAATCTCTGTACCAGTAATTGGACTGCTCAAATTTTCCATTTCTTTTGATTCAGTCTTGGCAGGTTGTATGTTTCTAAGAATTTACCCATCTCTTCTAGTTTTTCCAGTTTGTTGGCATATTGTTCATCGTAGCTTCTATGATTCTTTGTATTTCTGTGGTATAATTTATAATGTATGTTCTTTCTTTTGTCATTTTGTTGATTTGGGTCTTCTCCCTTGAGGTTGGGCAATTTTCATCTTTACAAAGAACCAATTCTTAGTGTTTTAAGTCTTTTCTATTGTTTTTCTGTTTTCAATTTCATTTATTTTTGCTGTAATCTTTTAGTTCTGTCCTTTTGCTGACTTTGGGCTTCTGCTCCCCCTGCCCCCCGACCCCCCCCCCCCCCATGTTCCTTGATATATGAAGTTGGGATTTTTATTTGAATTTTTAATTGGTTTTGTATTTTCTTTTAACATATTTTTATTGATTTTAGAGAGAGAGAGGGACAGGGATAGAAAGATAGAAACATCGATGAGAGAGACATGGATCAAGCTCCAACCAGGGCATATGCCCTGAACGGGAATTGAAACCAAACCTCTTGGTTCATGGGTCCACGGGTCCACGCTCAACCACTGAGCCACACCAACCAGGCTGTTTTGTAGTTTTTATTTCTATGCTATTCTTTTAAATTTTATTTGGCCATTTTTTGCTTATTTTTCTCTTATTTGTTTGGTGTTATTTACTAGGTATTTAGGTAATTTGTAATATTTTTCTGCTTTCTTATTAGGTCTCTTTATTTTCCTTAGTGTTTTTTAAAATTTTATTTTTCAATTACCGTTAACATTTAATATTATTTTGTATCAGTTTCAGGTGTGCAGTAACTATGTTTTACAAAGTGTTCCCACTAATATTTTCAGTACCTGACTATATATAGTTATTATATACTACGGTATTATTGAATACATTCCCTATGCTGTTTTTATTTATTTTTATTATTTTTTACATATGTCCCCTTTTTTCCCCATTGATCCTCTCCAGCCTGCCCTCCTCCCGCCCCCCCTCCCCCCCCCCCCCCGCCCCAGGCCTTCAGCACCCTATTGTCTGTGCCCATGGGTTATGCATATATGCATACAAGGTTTTTGGTTGATTACCTCCCACCCACCCACCCTTCCCCACCTTTCCTCTGAGATTCCGCACTCTGTTCCATGCTTCCATGTCTCTGGATCCACTCCATTCATCAGGTTACTTTATTCATTAGATTCCACATCTGAGTGCGATCATATGATACTTGTCTATCTTTGACTGACTTATTTCACTTAGCATGATGTTCTCCAGGTCCATCCATGCTGTCTCACAGGGTAAGAGATCCTTCTTTTTTACTGCTGCATAGATCCTTCTTTTTTACTGCATTCTATGGTATAAATGTACCACAGCTTTTTTATCCACTCATCTACAAATGGGCACTTAGGCTGTTTCCAGATCTTAGCTATTGCAAACTGTGCTATGAACATAGGGGAGCATACATTCTTTCTGATTGGTGTTTCTGGTTTCTTAGTATATATTCCTAGAAGTGGGATCACTGGGTCAAATGTTAGTTCCATATTTAATTTTTTGAGGAAACTCCATACTATTTTCCATAATGGTTGCACCAGTCTGCATTCCTACCAGCAGTGTACTAGGGTCCCCACACCCCTTTTTAAAAAAATATATTTTTATTGATTTCAGAGGAAGGAAGAGGGAGAGAGAGAAACATCAATGATGAGAGAGAATCATTGATTGGCTGCCTCCTACACGCCCCCTACTGGAGTTTGAGTCTGCAACCGGGACATGTGCCCTTGACCAGAATCGAACCTGTTCGCAGGCCTACTCTATCTACTGAGCAAACCCGGCTAGAGCTAGGGTTTCATTTTCTTCACATCCTGGCTAGCACTTGTAATTTGTTGATGGTTCCCTATGCTGTTTTTATATCCCATGACTGTTTTGTAACTATCAATCTGTACTTATTAATCCCTTCACCTTTTTCACCCAGTTGCCCAACCCCCCCTTACTTCTGGCAACCATTTGTCTGTTCTCTGTATCTATGAGTCCGTTTCAGTTTTCTTTGTTCATTTATTTTGTTCTTTAGATTCCACATACAAGTGAAATCATATGGTATTTGTCTTTCTCTAACTACTTATTTCACTTACCATAAAATCCTTTAGGTCCACTCATGCTGTTACAAACGGTAAGATTTTATTCATTTTTATGACTAATATTCCATTTTATATATGTATCACAACATTTCTATCCAGTCATCTTTTTTATTTATTCTATTTATTGGGAGACTTTGGTTGATAACATTATATAGGTTTCAAATGTACAATACTATCAAGGTCAAATCTTCTTCCATCACCATATATTTCAGCTACTATAGCCTTTCCCTCCTGCTTCTGGTAACCTCCATGTCATCTGTGTCTATTAGTTTTTGTTTGTTTGTTGTTCTTCTTTGTTTATTTCTTCCTTTCAGTTATATATTTTACATCTGAGTGAAGCCATATGGTCCCCAACTTTTTCTGTATGAATTATTTCCCTTAGCATGATATTCTCAAGTTCCATCCATGTTGTCACAAATGGCAGTATTTCATCTTTTCTTATGGCTGAGTAATAATCCACTGTATGTATGCACCATATCTCCTTTATTCTGTCATCTATCAAAGGACATTTTTGTTGTTCCCATGTCTTGGCCACTATGAATAATGCTGCAGTGAATATGGGGGTGCATATATCTTTGAGAATAAATGTTTTCAAAATTTTCAGGTATATAACCAGAAGAGGGGTTGCTGGGTCATATGATAACTCTATTTTTAATTTTTGAGGAGCCTCTATACTGCTCCCCATAATGAGTATACCAGTTTATATTCCCACCAGCAATAAATGAGGATTCCTTTGTCTCCACAACCTCTTCAACAGTTATTACTGACCTTGTTGATAATGGCCACTCTAACATGTGTGTGGTGATATCTCACTGTAGTTTTGATTTGCATTTCCTTAAAAGCTAGTGAAGATGAGCGTCTTTTCACATATCGGTTGGCAATTTGTATGTCTTCTTGCGAAAGTGTCTGTTCAGGTCCCCTGCTCTTTTAAAATTGGATTGTTTGGTGTTGAGTAGTGCGGGTTTTTATATATTTTGGATATTAACTTCTTGACAGAACTGTTTGCAAATATCTCTCCCATTTGGTTGGTTGCACTTTTGTTTTTGTGGCTATTTCTTTCGCCATGCAGAAGCTTTTTAGTTTGATATAATTTCCCCTCATTTATTTTTGCCTGTACTCCCCTTGAGTTTGGGATCAAATTCATAAAATCTTCTCTAACACCAAGGCCCATAAGTTTAGTAACTAGGTTTTGTTTTAAGTAATGTATTGTTTCAGCACTTATATTAGATCTTTGGTCCATATTGAGTTAATTTTAGTACATGGGACAAATAGCAGTCTAGTTTCATTAGAAAGCCTATGGCTTTCTAATATCCCCAGTAGCATTATTGACGAGGCTTTCTTTTCTCCATTGTATATTTTTTAGTCCTTTATAGATAAATGTTTGCCCACATATATGTGGTTTTATTTCTGGGCTCTCAATTCTGTTCCATAAATCAGGTTGTTTTTTTCTGCCAATATCATGCAGAAACAACATCATAAGTGGATGTTGTATCTTACCAAATACTTTTTCTGCATCGGTTTCAATTATTGTTGCTTTGTAGTATAATTTGAAGTCAGAGAATGTGATACCTTTGGCTTGTTTTATTTTCTCAAGATTGCTTTGGCTCTTTGGGATCTTTTGTGGTTCCATACCAATCTGATGATTTTTTTGTTCTATTTCCTTAAAAAATGTCATTGGAATTTTGAAGGAGGATTATATCAAATCTGCATATTGCTTTGGGTAACATAGGCAGTTAAACTATGTTGATTCTTCCAGTCCATGAACATGGAAGACCTTTTCACTTCATTGTGTCTTTTTTCTCTTTAAAAATGCTTTGTAGTTTTCAGTATATATATGCCTTTCACAATTTTTTGTGAGGTTTATTTCAAGGTATTTTATTCTTTATGTTGTAAATGCAAAATGAGTTGTTTTTCCCACTTCATTTTCTTTCTTTTTTTTTTTTTAAATAAATCTTTATTCAGATTATTACAATTATTTCTCCTTTCCCCCCCCCATAGCTCCCCTCCACCCATTTCCCACCCCACCTTCTGCCCTTACCTCCCCCCACTGTCCTCATCCATAGGTGTATGATTTTTGTCCATTCTCTTCATGAACCCCCCATACCCCTTTCCCCCTGAGAATTATCAGTCCACTCCCTTTCTATGCCCCTGATTCTATTATATTCACCAGATTATTCTGTTCCTCAGGTTTTTAATTCACTTGATTTTTAGGTTCGCTTGTTGATAGATATGTATTTGTTGTTCATAATTTTTCTCTTTACTTTTTTCTTCTTCCTCTTCTTTAAGAATACCTTTCAGCATTTCATATAATACTGGTTTGGTGGTGATGAACTCCTTCAGCTTTTTCTTATCTATGAAGCTCTTTATCTGCCCTTCAATTCTGAATGATAGCTTTGCTGGGTAGAGTAATCTTGGTTGTAGGTTCTTGCTATTCATCACATTGAAAATTTCTTGCCACTCCCGTCTGGCCTGCATAGTTTCTGTTGAGAAGTCAGCTGACAGTCGTATGGGTGCTCCCTTGTAGGTAATTAACTGTTTTTCTCTTGCTGCTTTTAATATTCTCTCTTTGTCTTTTGCTCTTGGCATTTTAATTATGATGTGTCTTGGTGTGGTCCTCTTTGGATTCCTTTTGTTTGGGGTTCTGTGGGCTTCCTGGACTTATAAGTCTATTTCTTTCACCAGGTGGGGGAAGTTTTCGGTCATTATTTCTTCAAATAGGTTTTCAGTATCTTGCTCTCTCTCTTCTTCTGGCACCCCCATAATTCTGATGTTGGTACGCTTGAAGTTGTCCCAGAGTCTTCTTACATTATCTTCAACTTTTTGGATTTTTTTTTTTTGCTTTTTGCTTTTTCGGTTGAGTGTTTTTTGCTTCTTTGTATTTCAATTCTTTGACTTGATTCTTGTGTTCCTCTATTCTGTTTCTGGGTCTCTGTATAATATTTTTTATTTCAGTCAGTGTATGTTTAATTTTTAGTTGGTCCTTTTTCATATCTTCGAGGGTCTCGTTATATTTATCGGCCTTTTCTAGGATATTCTTAAAAAGTCTTATCACCGTGGTTTTGAATTCTATATCCAGTCGTTTGTTTTCCTCCATTTCTTTCGTTTGTGATCTGATTCTTTGACCCCGCATTTTCACTGATTCCCTGAGTTGGTAAGGTAGATATTTGTGCTAGGTTTCCAATATGGCCCAGTGGGTCTGCTTCCCCAGTTAACCTGAGGTGGACACTCTTGGTGCACCCCTTTGTGGACTGTGTGTACAGCCTTGTTGTAATTAAGTCTTTATTGTTGTTGGTATCACTGGGAAGAATTGACCTCCGGGCCAGTTGGCTGTAAGGATCAGCTGTGTCTATGCTGGGAGAAGTTCGGTGCTGGAGACAGCCTTATAGGATTAGACTTGCCAAATTGCAATAGCCTCTGTGCTCAGCTTGGATGGGGTGGAGTCTCAGTCTTGGCTTCCTGTCAGCCTTGCCCTTGCGCGCATGTGCGCTTTCAGTCCTCCGCCTTCCCCAGCTCGAGTCTCCGCCTGAGAGTCCAGACTCCCCCCACAAGAGTGTGGGTCCCCAGGGGCTCGCCTGGAACTGGGGTTCACTGCAGTCAGAACTGGGGCTCAGTGCCGTCAGGAGCCTCTGACTCCCTTCCACTAGGGAAAGCCTGTGGCAACCTCCGCAGCCTTTGTGCGCACTGGCCCGTGTGCGCCTTCAGACTTCTGCCTTTCCCAGCTCGAGTCTCCGCCCGAGAGTCCAGACTCCCCCCGTAAGAGCGTGGGTCCCCAGGGGTTCGCCCGGAACTGGGGTTCAGTGCAGTCAGAACTGGGGTTCAGTGCGGTCGGAGGCTTCCTTCCCCCTTCCGCCAGAGAAAGTCAGCCAGGCTCTCAGCCGCCCTTCCTCTCTGCGCACACAAAGCCCCTTTGCCGTACCTCCAATTCTCTGTGAGGTTTTCTCTTTCCTTCTAGTTGTAGAATTTTCACTCAGCCAGCTTTCCTGTGGATCTGGATGGTGTCCGTTCTGTCTTTTAGTTGTAGTTTTGAAATTGTTGTGCGAGGCAGCAGTTTAGGTGTTTACCTATGCCGCCATCTTGGTTTCTCCCCCACTTCATTTTCTGACATTTCATTTAGTATATAGGAAAGCAATGGAATTTTTATATTAGTTTTTATTCTGCAAATTAACTATATTCATTTATTTTTTTCTAACAGTTTTTTTTTGTGTGTGTGTGGAGTCTATATGGTTTTCTGTATAAAGAATCATGCTATCTGCAAAGAGTGATACTTTTACGTATTCATTCCCAATTTGGATGCCTTTTATTTATTTCTTTGCCTGATTGCTCTGATTAGGACGTCCAGAACTATCTATAATAATAAAAGCATAATATGCTAATTAGACCAGACATCTTTCTGGACAAAGCCGGGGCTTCAGGTCCCAGGTGCCTGCCCACGGCCTGGAGGGAAGCCCGGGTCCTGGGTGCCAGAGGGAAGTCAGTGCCAGCAGCAGGAGGAAGGAAGGCCTACTCTTGCACGAATTTCGTGCATTGGGCCTCTAGTGTTGAATAAGAGTGGTGAGAGTGGGCATCCTTGTCTTATTCCTGAACGTAGAGGAAAAGCTTTCCGTTTTTCTCCATTGAGTATGATATTGGTTGAGGGTTTGTAATATATAGCCTTTAGTATTTTGAGGTACTTTCCTTCCATACACATTTCATTGAGTGTTTTAATCATAAGTAGATGTTGTATCTTACCAAATGCTTTTTCTGCATCTGTTGATAAGATCATACGCTTTTCATCCTTTGTTTTATTAATGTGGTGTGTTACATTGATTGATGTTCATATGCTGACCCACCCTTGTGCTTCTGGACTGGATGCTACTTCATCATGATGTATTGTTTTTTCAATGTACTTTTGTATTCAATTTGCTAGTATTTTGTTTAGGATTTTTGCATCTATTCATGAGAGATATTGGTCTGCAGTTTTCTTTGTGTGTGTGTGTTATTCTTGCCAGGTTTTAGTATCAGGATTATGTTGGCCACACAAAATGTGTTAGGAAGTTTAGCCTCTTCTTAAATTTTTTGGAAGAGTTTGAGAAAGGATAGTTATCAAATCTCTCTCTCTCTCTTTTTTTTAAAAGTCCTAAACAATTTATTTCAAGCAATTTCTAAAACACAACTCAGGGTAACTGGGATACTTCATTATTACCTTGATATTTATAATTGATGACAGTTTAATTGTGGCGATGATGACAATGACATTTGATCTGTGGCACCTGCGAAAAGGAGTTGCCCAGAAAATAAGATATGCCCATGATTTCTTTTTTTTAATTTAATAAATCTTTATTGTTCAGATTATTACAGTTGTTCCTCTTTTTCCCTCATAGCTCCCCTCCACCTGGTTCCCACCCCACCCTCTGCCCTTACCACCCCCCCACTGTCCTCATCCATAGGTGTACGCTTTTTGTCCAGTCTCTTCCTGCACCTTCCACACCCCTTTCCCCCCAAGAATTGACAGTCCACTCCCTTTCTACACCCCTGATTCTATTATATTCACCAGTCCATTCTGTTCATCAGATTTTTTATTCACTTGATTTTTAGGTTCACTTGTTGATAGACATGTATTTGTTGTTCATAATTTTTATCTTTACCTTTTTCTTCTTCTTCCTCTTCTTAAAGAATACCTTTCAGCATTTCATATAATACTGGTTTGGTGGTGATGAACTCTTTTAGCTTTTTCTTATCTGTGAAGCTCTTTATCTGCCCTTCAATTCTGAATGATAGCTTTGCTGGGTAGAGTAATCTTGGTTGCAGGTTCTTGCTATTCATCACTTTGAATATTTCTTGCCACTCCCGTCTGGCCTGCATAGTTTCTGTTGAGAAATCAGCTGACAATCTTATGGGTGCTCCCTTGTGGTAATTAACTGTTTTTCTCTTGCTGCTTTTAATATTCTCTCTTTGTCTTTTGCTCTTGGCATTTTAATTATGATGTGTCTTGGTGTGGTCCTCTTTGGATTCCTTTTGTTTGGGGTTCTGTGCGCTTCCTGGACTTGTAAGTCTATTTCTTTCACCAGGTGGGGGAAGTTTTCGGTCATTATTTCTTCAAATAGGTTTTCAGTATCTTGCTCTCTCTCTTCTTCTGGCACCCCCATAATTCAGATGTTGGTACGCTTGAGGTTGTCCCAGAGGCTCCTTACACTATCTCCAAATTTTTGGATTCTTTTTGCTTTTCCGGCTGAGTGTTTTTTGCTTCTTTGTATTTCAAATCTTTGACTTGATTCTTGCAGTCCTCTAGTCTGCTGTTAGGTCTCTGTATAATATTTTTTATTTCAGCCAGTGTATGTTTAATTTCTAGTTGGTCCTTTTTCATATCCTCGAGGGTCTTGCTAAATTTATCAGCCTTTTCTAGGAAATTCTTGAGAAACCTTGTAACCGTGGTTTTGAACTCTATAGCCAGTCGTTTGTTTTCCTCCATTTCTTTCATTTGTGATCTGTTTCTTTGTCTCCGCATTTTTGCTGCTTCCCTGAGTTGGTAGAGTAGCTTTGTGTGGTAGGTGTTCTCTAGGGCACAGTGGCTCAGCCTCCCCAGTTACCTGAGGTGGACACTCTTGGTGCACCCCTTTGTGGACTGTGTGCTCAGCCTTGTTGTAGTTAAGTCTTGATTGTTGTTGGTATCACTGGGAGGAATTGACCTCCAGGCCAATTGGCTGTGAGGATCAGCTGTGTCTACGCTGGGAGAACTTCTGTGCTGGTGACACCCTTATGAGACAAGACTGGCAAAATTGCAAAAGCCTCTGTGCTCAGCTTGGATGGGGCAGAGTTTCAGGGCAGAGCAGACAGCCTTGGCTTCCCTTCAGGCCTGCCCTATGAGGCCCCTGAGTCTCAGTGTCCCTCGGTAATCGCTGCAAGCATCTCTGAGAGAAAGCCGCCCTCGAGTTTCGCCCACTGCCAGACAGTCCAGTTTCTCCCCGAATGAATCGGGGTTCCCAGAAACTTGCCCACAACTGGAGTTCAGTGCAGTTGGGAGCTCCGTCTCCCTCCCGCTTTAGAAAGCCAACTGCGCACTCAGCCGCCCGTGCATTCAGCAGTCAGTCCTCTCTGCGCACGCGCGCCTCCTGACCTCTGCCTTCCGCAGCTCCCGAGTCTCAGTGTGCTTTCTCTTTCCTGACAGTCCAGATTCCCCCTGAATGAGTCTGGTTTCCCAGCGTCTTGCCCAGGACTGGAGTTCAGTGCAGTTGGGAGCTTCCTTCTCCCTCCCGCTTTAGAAAGCCAGCTGCGCACTCAGCCACCCATGCACACAGCCGCCAGTCCTCTCTGCGTGCGAGTCTCTGTACCTCAGCCTTTTGCAGCGCCTCTGAGTCTCAATGTGCTTTCCTCTTTTCTTCTAGTTGTAGAATTTCCACTCAGCCAGCTTTCCTGTGGTTCTGGATGGTGTCCGTTTTGTCTTTTAGTTGTAGTTTTGATATTGTTGTGTGAGGCAGCAGTTTAGGTGTTTACCTATGCCGCCATCTTGGTTTCTCTCTCCCAATACATTTTTCCATTCAATCCCGTGTTCCAGGAAATAACTATTAAGTGCTTCAAAAATCTCAGAGCTAGTTGTTCCACCTGGCAAGCTGGGCGAACAAAGCAGTTCTTCCTGCAACTCCCCTGCACACTCAGACCTCACAAAGCAAAGGAGAAGTGCCTTGCTGCTTCCGTCTGTTGATTCGTCAAGTTGAATTGGATAAAATGGTGAATTTTCCACCCTTTTTATAACTTGATTTTCACTATATTCAGCCATGTCTTCAACTCTGCGTTTGATGGTGTTAGTGGGCATAGGAATTGCTTTCAGTGTCTGGACAACCTCCTTTCCCAAACCCTCTTCCCAGGCTTGTAACATGCAAGGCTTAATGAACTCTCCTCCAATCACATACAGCTTTTTATTTTTTGCGATCTGAAGTGCTATCAGATGAGTAGCCTTTAATAAGGATTTATCTCCAACAGTCATTTTTGTTAGAGCAATTACTTGCTTTTGCATATTTTCATGCATGCTTTGAAAATATTCAAGTAGTTTTTTAGCTAAATCCGGGTGTTTTGATTGCAAGTGTCTTTCAAATTTGGAAGGTTTCAGGGTATCATTGGATAAACTCTCAGAACACAACACAAAGCGGCCGTGGATCCAGCTCACGACCAGGCTCTTGAACAAATCCAAATTTCAAGTAGTTGGAATCATGTTTTCTTGATACGTTGAGTTTTTTCTTTTCTCCGCCTCCAGTTCTAATGTTCTTCCTAATGGTGCCTGACGAGGACTGTGGAGAATGATTCATTGATCAGCTCGAGGTTAAGTGAAGTACACATATTACTGTTGTTACTATTATCATTAGTTACATTATCTTTTGTATTACTAAAGAAATGCAAAATATTCCTTTGCTTTTTCCCCACCCATTATAGGTTTATTTCATTCGAATCTAAAACCAAACAAGAAATGATAGTTATTAAAGTCTATTTGATGCCATTAAATATAACAGTTAAAGAAAATACAGTTACACACGATACACAAATAACACAATCGGATGAGAATCGGTAATCACAGAGCGGGTGACTGCTGTCGAGGTCGAAACAACACTGAAGCCGCTTGCACCTCTCTCGTTTCCCCCTCTCTAGTTCCTAGAAAGGGGAATTCATGAAATGTACTGGACTCTAGTACATTTTGTGATTTTAGTGCAATGTAAAATTTAGTGCAAGGCGAAAATTGTCATTCGGTCAGAATATAAGAATTTCTTAGAATATGTTTTGTTTTATTATTATTTATTAGGATTAATAAAACATAAAAAATGCAAATAATGTCCAAATTTTTCTACAGACCACCAAAATTTTCTCACGGACCACCAGTGGTCCGCGTACCACCAGTTGGCGACTGCTGATATATATCACATATTTCCATGTCTTTAAGTATGCTTTTTAGAGATTTTTCATTTTCTGTGCTGCCACGCTGCCTTGTTTATTCATTATATTTGAGGAATTTCTTCTCTGTCTAGACACCTATGTATCAGTTGCACTTGTCTTGCAGATTAATATGAAGAGTTTTTTCTCTTATTTTCCAGTAGGTGGCACTTAATCACAACTTTTTTAGCTCTGTGATAGTCCAGTGCTGTCCCCCCGCCCCCCCCGCCCCCCGCCCCGCCCCCCGCCCCGCCCCCCGCCCCGCCCCCGCCGCCCCGCGCCCCGCCGCCCCGCGCCCCGCGCCCCGCGCCCCGCGCCCCGCGCCCCGCGCCCCGCGCCCCGCGGGCCCCCCGCCCCCGCCCCGCGCTGCCCGATGCTGCCATCAGTGTAGCCCCGATGTGTGTGGGTGGGGTTGGCTCCGGTGGGCTTCTTTGTCAGTTTGCCCTCCCCATAATGGCGATGTCGGACCTCTACGGGGTCCTCTTTGCACCCCAACACTGGTACCAATCACAGAGTGCACCCTGTGCTCAGGGAAGGAAGTGATTCTTTAGTAACAGTTCTCAGGTTTGCAGGTAATGTGCTCTGCAACCCCACACCAAGAGCAAAGGGAGGCCAGCTCTGGGAGGCCACTTGGCAGCAGGGCTCCCTGGCTTTGTCTCTCTGCCTGAAAGCCTCCTGCCCGCAGCGGCACCCCCTGACTGTGTGCTTCCCAGGTCCTTGGGCTCAGCTGCAGCGGATGCTACATGCTTTTGCAGGAGTGACTACTGTTTGGACTGTAGGGGAATACGATCCTTAACAGCCATTTGTAAGCTTCCGGCCACAGGAGAACAAAAGACCAGGAAAAACTCGCTGGACACCGGGAGTCAGACCACACAAGGAATGAAAACTGTCCTGAAGGCCCCTGATCCGCACACCAGCATTCCATCCACATTACAAGCCCACCAGCTCCGCCCCCAGACCTTTGTTTCATTAGCCTCTGCTTTAAAATCTGTTTTGTCTGACACAAGTATCACTTCCCCAGCTTGCTTTTTTTATTGCTATTTGCATGAAATGTCTTTTTCCATCACTTTACTTTCAGTCTGCTTGTGTCTTTCATCTCAGGTCAGTCTTGTAGGCAGCATATATATCAGTCTTTTTTTTTTTTTAAATCTATTCTGTTACCCATGTCTTTTTTTTTTTTAATAAATCTTTATTGTTCAGATTATTACAAGTGTTCCTCTTTTTTCCCCCCCATAGCTCCCCTCCACCTGATTCCCCACCCCACCCCATGCCCTTACCCCCCGCCACTGTCTTCATCCATAGGTGTAAGATTTTTGTCCAATCTCTTCCCGCACCCCTCACACCCCCTTCCCCCTGAGAATTGTCAGTCCACTCCCTTTCTATGTCCCTGATTCTATTATATTCACCAGTCCATTCTGTTCTTCAGATTTTTTATTCACTTGATGATAGATATGTATTTGTTGTCACTTTGTTCCTCTTTTTTCCCCCATAGCTCCCCTCCACCCGGTTCCCATCCCACCCTCTGCCCTTACCTCCCCCGCACTGTCCTCATCCATAGGTGAACGATTTTTGTCCAGTCTCTTCCCGAACCCCTACACCCCTTTCCCCCCGAGAAATGTCAGTCCACTCCCTTTCTATGCCCCTGATTTTATTATATTCACCAGTTTATTCTGTTCATCAGATTTTTTATTCACTTGATTTTTAGATTCACTAGTTGATAAACATGTATTTGTTGTTCATAATTTTTATCTTTACCTTTTTCTTCTTCCTCTTCTTAAAGAATTTTAAGCATTTCATGTAATCCTGGTTTGGTAGTGATGAACTCCTTGAGCTTTTTCTTATCTGTGAAGCTCTTTATCTGCCCTTCAATTCTGAATGATAGCTTTGCTGGGTAGAGTAATCTTGGTTGTAGGTTCTTGCTGTTCATCACTTTGAATATTTCTTGCCACTCCCTTCTGGCCTGCATAGTTTCTGTTGAGAAATCAGCTGACAGTCGTATGGGTACTCCCTTGTAGGTAACTAACGGTTTTTCTCTTGCTGCTTTCAAGATTCTCTCTTTGTCTTTTGCCCTTGGCATTTTAATTATGATGTGTCTTGGTGTGGTCCTCTTTGGATTCCTCTTGTATGGGGTTCTGTGCGCTTCCTGAACTTGTAAGTCTATTTCTTTCACCAGGTGGGGGAAGGGGAAGTTTTTGGTCATTATTTCTTCTAATAGGTTTTCAATATTTTGCTCTCTCTCTTCTTCTGGCACCCCCATAATTCGGATGTTGGTACGCTTAAAGTTGTCCCAGAGGCTCCTTACACTATCTTCATATTTTTGGATTATTTTTCTTTTTGTTTTTCTGGTTGGGTGTTTTTTGTTTCCTCATATTTCAGATCTTTGTTTTGATTCTTGGGGTACGTTGATCTACAGTTGAGTTTCTCTATATTCTTTTTTTTTTTTTAAATATATTTTATTGATTTTTTACAGAGAGGAAGGAAGAGGGATAGAGAGTTAGAAACATCGATGAGAGAGAAACATCGATCAGCTGCCTCCTGCACACCTCCTACTCGGGATGTGCCCGCAACCAAGTTACGTGCCCTTGACCAGAATCGAACCTGGGACCCTTCAGTCCGCAGGCTGACGCTCTATCCACTGAGCCAAACCGGTTTTGGCTCTCTATATTCTTTATTTTAGACAGTGTATGCTTAATTTCTGACTGGTCCTTTTCCATTTTTTTGGCATTCTCATTAAGATCCTTAAAGGTATCACTAAGTTCCTCAGAGGTTTTTAGAAGATTCTTGAGTAACCTTATAAATGTGGTTCTGAACTCTATGTCGTCCAGTAGTTTGCTTTCCTCCATTTCTTTCATTTGTGACATGTTTCTTTGTCTCCGCATTTTGGTTGCTTCCCTGTGTTGATGGAGTGGCTTTGTGTGGTAGGTGACTTATAGAGGCCAGTAGCTCAGCCTCCCCAATCACCTGAGGTGGACGCTCTTGGTACACCCCTTTGTGGGCTGAGTGCAAAGTCTTGGTGTAGTTAAGCCTTGATTGCTGTTGGTACACTGGGAGGAATTGACCTCCAGGCCAATTGGCTGTGAGGACCCGCTGTGTCTATAATGGAAGAACTGCTGCGCTGGAGACACGCTTATGGTGCAGGACTTGTTTCAGTGGGGCTTTGGTGCTCACTGAGTCTGCCTCTTGAATGTGTCACTTATGGATGTGAGGAGTTGAAATCTGGTGTCGTCTCACACTGATCACTAGGTACACTGGCTTCTGGATCTCCAATGGGGTGCAGGTCAGCTACTGTCTGAGGCCACCCAGCAGGAGCTACAGTGAGAACTACAGTTTTTTCCTCTTTGCTTGGGGTTTGGAGGTTTTGGAGCTGTCTGACCCCGGCTGCAAGTTTGCTAGGTTAAGCTGCGATAGGGCAGGCCATTCATATGCTAAAGCTGCTGCTTGGAGCTTGGGTGGGTTTGTAGGTTGTGAGGGGCGGGGTCTCAGGGCGTCACTAGGATAGGGCGTGGCAAACAGCGATGGCTGTCAGTTAGCCCGCTCTGAGTCTCCAACCACGTCCCCACGCCCCGCGCCCCAGCGCAGTAAACAATTATTCCTGCGTGTAGCTATGCAAGCAAGCCACCCTCACTTTCCGACCCAATGGCAGACAGTTCAGCTTCTCCCCGTAGGAGTTTGGGTCCCCCAGGTCTCCCCAGAAACTGGATTTCAGAGTAATCGGGGGCTTGTCTCCCTTCGGGTTGAAAAAAGCAATGCCTGCAGCCAGCCTGGATCGCGCGTCTCTGTACCTCAGTTTTTCAGCGCTTGTGCACGTCTCAATGCTTTTTTCTCTTTCCTTCTAGTTGTAGAACTTCCACTCAGCCAGCTTTCCTGTGGTTCTGGGAGATAGACATTTTGTCTTTTAGTTTTAGTTTTGAAATTGTTGTGCAAGGCAGCAGTTTAGGTGTTTACCTATGCCGCCATCTTCCTTCCTTCTCCTGTTACCCATGTCTTTAGTTTGGAGCATTTAAAGTGATTATTGAAGGTACATATTTATTGTCATTTTATTGTTTATACCTATTCTTTTTCTTTCTTCTTCTTAAAGAAGTCCTTTTACCATTTCATCTGATACTGGTTTGGTATCATATTGAACTCCTTTGGCTCTTTCTTTCTTGGGAAGCTCTTTATTTCTCCCTCAATTTTTTTGGTAAAATATATTTTATTGTTTTTTTACAGAGAGGAAGGGAGAGGGGTAGAGAGTCAGAAACATCGATGAGAGAGAAACATCGATCAGCTTCCTCCTGCACACCCCCCACTGGGGATGTGCCTGCAACCAAGGTACATGCCCTTGATTTGAATCAAACTTAGGACCCTTCAGTCCACAGGCCGATGCTCTATCCACTGAGCCAAACCGGTTAGAGCATCTTCCTCAATTTTAAGTGATAACTTTGCTGGGTAGAGTAGTCTTGGTTGTAATTTGTTGCTTTATATCTACTTGAGTATTTTTCATGCCTATCCCTTCTGTCCTAAAATGTTTCTGTTGAGAAATCAGCTGTCTCATGGGAACTTTCTTATAGGTAACTAATTGTCTTTCTCTAGCTGCTTTAACATTCTCTTTTTGTGTTTTACCTTTGCCATTTTAATTATAGCATGTTTTGGTGCGGGCCTCTTTGGGTTCCACTTGTTTGGGACTCTGTAGTTCCTGGACTTGTGTGTCTTTTTTCTTCAATAGGTTAGAGAAGTTTTCACTCTTTATTTCTTTTAAAAAATATATTTTTATTGATTTCAGAGAAGAAGGGAGAGGGAGAGATAGAAACATCAATGATGAGAGAGAATCACTGATTGGCTGCCTCCTGCACACCCCCTACTGGGGATCGAGCCTGCAACTGGGCATGTGCCCTTGACCAGAATAGAACCCGGTACCCTTCAGTCCACAGGCTGACGTTCTAACCACTGAGAAAAACCAGCTAGGACTTCACTCTTTCTTTCTTTTTTTTTTTTTCAATATATTAAAAAGTAACAGTACAAAAATGCTATAGTTATTAAAAAGGATCCAAATATATCAAGGAGTGAATTTGTATAAACAAGTTCTACAATTAAAGGGAAACATCTTGATACATAAAAGTTTTAACAGGATTTAAAATTTTTAAAATCAGAAAGTGTGTAAGACTTAACTTTTTCAAATGTTCAAACAAAAAGACAACATGTACAATCTCTATAATAAAATGTGTCCTTGTACACATACCCTGGGCACTTTAAAAATTTACAATTTTTAAAGTTTGAGTAATAGAGGCAGCACTTAAAGGCTTTGTGAACCTTTCCCAAACAAGCATACTTTCAGTAAATCATTTTATCTGACTCTGCATTTTCATTTTTGTTCTTCCTGAAAAGGAGAATTTACACTAACACTGAATTTTTAATTAAAAAATACATTTAGAGATATTTAACTTCCTGAGTGACTTCAGTTATTCAGTCAAACATGATTTAATGAGAAAATTCTAATAGTGTATAATGAAATAGGAAGTGTAGATTTACACTTGGTATCCAATTAGGGCAAAACTCAAAGAGCATGTCACAGAACTTACAGATCTCTGTGAAGTTAAACAATATGATTATTCCCAAACTTTACCAATAATCTTTCTCAAATATTAATAAAACGAATAATTGAAATTCCATTTTCTCATTTGTTAACAAAATACTACTGTATTTTAGACTACCAACTTGAACGTTCTCTATTATATACACAAAATGTGATTCACTAATAAGCAGGTTCTTGCAATACAATAGATACTAGATCATTGAAATATTTGCTTTATGATACAACCATACATATAACACGTGCCTTCCTCAATTTCTAAAATGATTAGGAATTGTGGGACTTTCTTTTGCATAAAACCCTTTCCTCTTCATGAAACCCTGAGGTGAAAGGCTATCAATGTAAAAACTGTAATCACAAGTCTTCTCATTTCTGTATTAGACTATAGCTATATGTTTAAAAAGTTTTATAAAGAAATGTGGCTCTGTACAGTTTTAACAAAACATTCCCAGACCAACTTAGTCCAAAGGACCTAGGATGACCCTATAAAAACAAAGTCCTTTGAACACTTGTTAGTTTCGAGATGAATGCCACTTCCCAGCTCTACTGCTGTCTCTTCTACTATCGTGGTCATGGCTCCAGCCATCGCGATTCCTGTCTGCATAGAAGTCATCACCTCTGTGTCCTCTGTAATGCTGCTGCTCACAGCTGTAGTGTCTGTCTACTAGGGAGAGATGAGGACTCTGCCTGGCTTTACGCAGTGATGATGGTGTATCTTGACGCCATTGGGAGCTTGGAGACTGGTTATAACTATGATTATGTGACTGAACTAATGGGGAAAATCCTGATTGATCAAGATGTGGAGAACCAAATTTCCCACCATATGACATCTGTCTCAAAGCGTTGTTCATCACTGCTTGTTTCTGAAAATTTTCTGGAGAAGAGAAAGATCTCTGAGCGATCTGTGGTGATGGAGTCATGTTATCCACAGTCCTTTCATGTCTGTTAGGAGATGTAGAGGTAGGGCTTGAATTTCCAACATGATGCTGGGACTATGACAAACTAACCTCCTGCGAGGCATGGCTGCTTCCTGATCCAAACTGAACTTTGATGGGCCTTCCAAAAAGTTTTATTCCATTACGTAGATTCATGGCATAAGGAACAGACACTTCATGTTTGGAATTCATAAATGCAAACCGCTTTGGTTTACCATCCTTATCTTTTGGGATTTTCACTTCTCTTACTGGCCCAGCCTGGTGGAAAGGCTCGAAAAGGAGATCCTCAGTCACTTTAGTTTCTAGGTTGCCCACAAAGAGAGTACCTCTTTATTTCTTTAAATAGGTCCTCAATTTCCTGCTGTCTGTCTTATCTTCCTGGCATCTCTGTGAAGTGGGTGTTGTTAGCTTGATGTTGTCCCAAAGGTCCCTTAGACTATACTCATTAAAATGTTTTTTCTTTTTGTTGCTCTGCTTGGGCGTTTTCTGGTACTTTGCCTTCCAAATCGCTGATTTAGTTCTCTGCCTCATCTAACCTGATGTTGATTTCTTCTAGGGTACTCTTCTTTTCAGATATTGTATTGTTTATTTCTGACTGATTTTTTTGTATGGTTTGTATATCCTTTCCTATGTACAATATCTCTTTAATTTTTTTTTTTTTTTTTTTCTGAGTTCATCCATTTTTTTCCCCTAAGTTTCTTGAGCATCTTTATAACTATTGTTTTCAACTTGTGTCTGGTAGACTTGTTGCCTCCATTTCATTTAGTTCTTTTTTTTTTTTTTTTTTTTTTTTTTTGCGATTTCTCTTGTTCTTTCATTAGTGGGATGTTTTCTCCTCCATTTTGACTGCTTCTCTGTAATTGTTTATGTGTAGAAGGTACATCTTCCATTCTTCCTAGACTTGGTATGGTGCCCTCATGTAATAGGTGTCTGTGGGACTCCGTGGTTCAGTCTCCCTGGTCACCAGCACTAGTTTCTCCAGAAATGTCCTTTTTGGGGGTTATGTGAACCCTCTTGTTGTAGTTATGTCTTTTTTTTTTAATATATTTTATTGATATTTTACAGAGAGGAAGGGAGAGGGATAGAGAGTTAGAAACATCGGTGAGAGAGAAACATCGATCAGCTGCCTCTTGCACACCCCCTACTGGGGATGTGCCCGCAACCAAGGTACATGCCCTTGACCGGAATCGAACCTGGGACCCTTGAGTCCGCAGGCCGACGCTCTATCCACTGAGCTAAACCGGTTTTGGCTGTAGTTATGTCTTGATTGCTGTTGGCTTGCCAGTGGATGGGACTGGCTCTTGGGCTAGCTGACTATGTGGATAGGCCCTGACCATAGCTGCTACGCAGATTTATGCCAGCAGGGTCTGGTGTCTTCTGAGATTTCTCTTTGGATGTGCTGCTTATGGAACTAACTGGGCCATGCTGTGTTGTGCTCTGAATTCTTCCACCAGATGTGTTGGCTTTGGGGCCTCTTGGGAGGGACTCTGGTGCAGGTCAGTGTCAGGCGCTCCCTGTGACCAGCCCTGGGCTACTGGCTTAGAACTACAACAATCCACAATGTCTGGCTGTCTCTACAGTGCTTGGGTGTGCATGGGGTGGGCCAAGTTGTGCAGCAAGGTCAGCTTCCACTAATACTGAGCCCGGGGACAGGTCAGCATAAGGCCCAAGGCATCTTGAGACCTGCCTCCACTTGCCGGCTGCTGTTAGACTCGGTAACTAAAGGAGCCTCTGGTGGTAGGCAAGGTGTGTCAGGTAGGTTCTCAGGAGTCACCAGGGATGGACCAATAGAGTTCAACAGATTGGTACAGATTCAGACCTGGCACCAGTGTTGGGACGAGGTGCCTCAACAAATGTCCCATGGGTGCCTGCAGACCTCTGTGATGGGGTGGGGTTTCAGGGAGTTAGCAGGGTGAGGGCAGCAGAGTTCATCAGGCCCAAACAACCCAACATTTGGCTGTGTGAAGGGATGCCTCTGTACAGGGACAGTAGTGCCAGTCTGGCTTGTGAGGGGGAAATAGCCCCTGCCGTAGAGCCACATGACAGTCTCTTCCTCCTTCAGAGCCTTCCAGGAGAACCTGCACCAAGGGCTCACGCTGGCCACAGCCAGCTGGCCCCTCTGTATGGTGTGAGCTCGGCAAGGCAGTGACAGGAGTTGGAGGGTGGGGTTAGTGGGTCTCCTGCGTGGGCTGGCGCCGGTGAATTTGTACTTGAGGTTGTTGGGACCTCTAAGAAGTGTGAATTGACTTCATGAGCCTTCATGATTAGAAAACTCTCCCCTCCCTCCTCCTTCTGTTCCCGGGAAGGTAACATCAGCATGTAGACTGGCGGGCCCTTTCTGCACAGCGGGGTTGTCATTCATTGTTAGACCGCATGCAGCGCTCTGCAGGAGCTTTATGCAGTTCTGTTTCATTAGCCCTTCATGCAGGTCTGTTCCTAGTGTCCTCTAGTCTTCACATTCAATGTCATCTTTAAAATTAAAGCTCAGTATCACCAGACTTCCTGAGAGCTCCTCATGGTGAATGCCCACTCGAGTTGTTTATCTTTTTCTCATTGTTTTGTAGGAATTCTTTACATATTCTGGATACTGTTTTTTGCTGGTTATATACATTTTGATTATGGTGAGACAGCTATTGCTTTGACTTTTTTTTTTCCCCCTGGTGTTTTGTTATATTAGTTACCTTTTTACTGCATCACAAACATTTATCATTTCCCAGTTTCTGCCAGTTAAGAATCTGGGTATGACTTAGCTGAGTCCCACGGGCTTACTGTCTTTCTCTCTCTTTTTTTAAAATTTTATTTTATTGTTTAAAGTATTACAAATAGTAGTACATATGTCTCCTTCCCCCCCACATTGACCTTCCCCCTGCCTCCCCTACCCCACTGCACATGCTCTCACCCCCCCCCCCTCCACCAGTGTCTTGTGTCCATTGGTTATGCGTATATGCATGCATACAAGTCCTTCGGTTGATCTCTTACCTGCCCGCCCGCCCCCCCAACCCTCCCAGCATTCCTGCTGTAGTTTGACGGTCTGTTTGATGCTTCTCTGCCTCTGTATCTATTTTTGTTCATCAGGTTATAATATTCTTTATTATCCATAAATGAGTGAGATCATGTGGTATTTTTCTTTCACTGACTGGCTTATTTCACTTAGCATAATGCTCTCCAGTTCCATCCATGCTGTTGCAAATGGTAAGAATTCCTTCTTTTTTACAGCAGCATAGTATTCCATTGTATAGATGTACCACAGTTTTCTAATCCATTCATCGGCTGATGGGCACTTAGGCTGTTTCCAAATTTTAGTGATTGTAAATTGTGCTGCTATGAACATAGGGGTGCATATATCCTTTCTGATTGGTGATTCTGTTTTCTTGGGATATATTCCTAGAAGTGGTATTAATGGGTCAAATGGGAGTTCCTATTTAACTTCTTGAGGAAACTCCATACTGTTCCTTTTTTCTCCGCATCCTCTCCAGCACTTGTCGTTTGTTGATTTGTTGATGATGGCCATTCTGACAGGTGTGAGATGGTACGGCTTACTGTCTCTTGATGTTGTGGTGAAACTGTCAGTAGGGACTGTGTTCTTTTGGGGGTTGGACAGGGAGGGATCTGTTCCTCAAGGTTCAGTTCATGGTGGACTGTTGGACGGAGGGCCCAGTGCCCTCTGGCTCCTGGCCGGGGACCTCCCTCAGTTCCTTGGCCCACAGGCTTTTCCCTGGGCGAGTTGAGAACATTATAGCTAGCCTTCTACGGAGTCAGTGAGTGAGAGCATGGGAGGATAGGGTGCACAAGATGGAAGTCCCAGTCTATTTGTAGCCTAATCTCAGGGAGTGAACACATGGAGGTAGGGATCACTGGAGGACATCTTAGAGACTGTGTACCACAGATTGCTGGAAGTTTGCTGTTACTAAATTTATCCATCTTTGCCCTGACCGGTTTGACTCAGTGAATAGAGCTTCGGCCTGCGGACTGAAGGGTCCCAGGTTCGATTCCGGTCAAGGGCATGTACCTTGGTTGAGGGCACATCACCAGAAAAGGGTGTTGCAGGAGGCAGCTGATGGATGGTTCCCTCTCATTGATGTTTCTAACTCTTTATCTCTCTCCCTTCCTCTCTGTAAAAAATCAATAAAATATATTTAAAAAAATAAATTTATCCATCTTCAAGTGTTTGGGTTTTCTATAAGACCCTATTCTATGGTCATTCATATGTTTAAAAATTTAACAGTTTTGCCTTTTCACAATTAGTTCTTAATACACCTGGGGCTTCACTGTATAATACAGTAGTCAACAGTCAGCCACATATGAGTATTTAAGTTAAAATTACATTAAATTAAAAATTCTGTTTCTCAGTCACACTAGCCATATATTAAATATTTAATTTATAACCAGGTGTGGTTCATGGCTTCCATGCTGGACAGCGTGGATGCAGAACACTTTCCTTTTTTACTGTGAGTTGTATTGGTAGTGCTGATTTAGAGCAGTAGTTGTCAATCAGGGCATATTTTGCCCTCAGGGGACACTTGGCAATGCCTGGGAACTTTTTTTTTCATTTTCACAATTTGTGGGGGAAATGTTCTACTGCTATTTAGTGGATAGAGGCCTAGGAAGCTGTTAAACATCCCATAATACACAGAACAGCCTCCCTCAACAAGGACTCATCTAGCCCCAAATTCCAATGTCTCTGACAATAGGAAACCTTACCATAGAGTGTATTTTGTGGTGATGTGTGAGCTGAGGGAGCTTGTTCTTTTTCTTTCTGACTAGCCAACTAGGAACCATTTCCTGTGTATTCTCAATCCATTTCCCTCTGGCTGGTCATGAACTTGAAGCTAGAGATATTTTTCCCTAAGTGGTAGAGATCTTAATACTTTGTTAATTAAGGTACATTTTTTAATTAAATATATTTTTATTGATTTCAGAGAGGAAGGGAGAGGGAGAGAGAGATAGAAACATCAATGATGACAGAGAATCATTGATCAGCTGCCTCCTGCACATCCCCTACTGGAGATTGAACCCACAATTTGGGCATGTGCCCTGAATGGGAATAGAACCATGACTTCCTGGTTCATAGGTCGATGCTCAACCACCCAGCCACTCTGGCTAGGCTCATTTTTAAATATCAACTTCTGTTGTCCTACAGATTCTTAGACTCTGCACTTAAAGACAAACCCGTGTTCCCATTTCACCATGGCTTCAGCTTCCAGGTAGGAGTGCAGTTTGATGGAAGACTTTATACAAGTAGTTATCCCTCTGTTTTTGAAAGGCCAAGCTCATAATATTTTAGCCTTTCATCCTGCTGGCCTCACTAAGCACCTGGTGTCTAAGAAGAAAAAAGTAGGAAGAGCAAGGAGAGAAGAAGAAGATCAGAGCAAAGAGGCAGACAAGGGAGTGTGTGTGGTACAGGTACGGCTGTGTTATTCCAATGTCTACACTTGATTAAAAAAAGGGATTTACTTTTAAGACAGAAGATGGCTGCTCCTGGGGCCACCTCAGTCCCTGAATCCTTTCCCACTCCAAGAGTTAGAACAAACATGGGCAGAAGTTGTTTGAAGGCCTTGGGGGTGAGCTGCAGCTCAGTTACTGAGACTGGCAGAGACCCCGGTTGGGTAGGCCGGAATCTGTTCCTACAGACTGAGCGAGGCTGGGGAAGGCATGAAGATGGCTACTGGCCCCTGAGAACTTGGCCCACGCAGTTCTTGAAGAACACCTTACTGCCCTGGAGGTCAGACCTCGTCCCTGCCTCCATCATGGGGGTTGGCAGAGTCAGTGTCTGGGAAGTGAGGTTGCAGTGAATCTTCAATGCCACCTGAACTCCACGTCTACAGAGGAATAGCCGCTGTGGTAAAACTTGCACCCTCCCTCTGGGGCAGGGCTCTTTCATGTACATATGGAGCTCAGAAAGGGGCACAGGGCAGTGGCAGTGCCCACCCTCCCCATCCAGTCTGTCTTCACAGCTGGAGTGATGTGTCTGAGCCCTTACTACCCTGCTTCACCTCCTGTGACAGCTGAACACAACCAGAAGTCCTGAGCAGGGCCTCTGCTCTTCTCCCCTCTCTGCATCTGTAGCCTCACTGGCCTTTTTGCCGTTTACTGATATCAAGTCTGAAGGCTCAGGACCTTGAGCCTGCAGTCCCTTCTCTCTGCTTGGGTGCCCTGTTCCCCGGTTTCTGCGAGGTTCACTTCCTCGCGTTCAGGCTATCCTCCCTGTGAGCCTCCATAAACCATCTGCCTAAAGTAGCACCCCCAGTCCTACTCCTTTGCTGTTCTCTGTCCTTATCCAGGATGGCCCTCATCACTACCTGATGCCACTCAGTAGGGCTACTTGCTGGTTGATCTGTCATCTGTCTCCTCAAATTAGAACAAGTCCTGAGCTGGTCAGGAGAACAGTGTGCCCATTGCCTCTGGGCAGTGCCTGCTCATGACACAGTGGCTCCTGCCTGCCAAGGGGGAGCTGGAGAACAGTGTTTCCATGTGTTCTAAACGTATTGGGTTCTGCACTGCAGTGAGTGTGTAGTGATATATCTGGTATTGAGTAGCCATATGAAAATCCGTCTGAGTCTGTCCAGGTCCTAAGCTTGGGTAGTGAGAGTTCAAGTAGCGAGATTTTGAGAATTTGGGAAGTGAGGAAATTTGTATTTGCCAAATGAATAAGAAAAAGGGAAAAGTCATGTAAGACAAGAGGATGAAGCATAGCTGCTGGGGCTGCTGAGTCAAGGGACATGAGTGGGTATCACTTCAGCTGTCCAGTGACTACTATTATCTGGGTGATGACAGTGACACCCGGACTCACTATTAGAGGGCATCCTTTACTCTGGACACCTTATTTAAGAAGGAAAGAAGTCTGGAATGCCTCTTTAGAATGCTTTCCATTATTAAAATAGTTTTAATCTGAGTTTGTATGGAAAATTCACTTACCTGACACTGGGCCTGGGGTGTCCATTCGAGATGCTATTTAAGTCCAGGTGCTGTTCAGTGGGAGTGACTGTCTCGGAGGCAGTGCATTCTCAGGGTTTTCTGCTGAAACTCTATTTCTACATGGCCTCTCCCATTGTTTCCTGTCATTGCAGCAGCCTTGCTGCTGGGTGAGGTGCCAGCCCAAAGCTGAAGCCCACGACGCTGCTTGAGGTTCTGGAAGCTCTGGAAGAGGAGTCTGGCTGCATCCGGGAGGAAATCTTCAACTCCCTACCCACCCGACAGTACCACAGGGGACTTCACTGATGAAGATTCAGTGATAAAGATGCCTGACGAGGCGCCCAGCTGCCTAGCAGTGTGCTGCATGCCTCTGTTATGCCTGAGGACAACAGCATGGGGGCGGGGGGAGGAAGGAGGGAAGAACTGCAGCAGCTGGCCATGAAGAAGCAGAAGGCAGTAGTGGAACCTCAACGAATTTGGACCAAAAGAGATATACGACCAGACTTCAGCCATTAGATGGGGTGAGATCTTCATATGTAGGGTCTTAAAAGCCAGAAACTGAGTCCTGTAGGCCTCTTCCAGTTGTTTTTTGATGAAGGAATGATTAATTTTATTGGAACTTGTGTATTTTTTAAATCTTTATTGTTCAGAGTATTACAGATGTCCCTCTTTCCCCCCTGCCCCCATTGCCCCCCTTCACCTGGTTCCCACCCTGCTCTAGGCCTTCACTACCCTATTGTCTGTGTCCATAGGTAATGCATATATGCATATACAATCTTTTTAAAATCTCTTCCCACCCCCCAGCCCATTCCCTCTGAGAATCATCATTTTGTTCCATTTCCATGCCTCTGATTCTATTTTTCCACCGGTTTATTTTGTTCATTAGATTTCTTATTCATTTATTTTGATTTAGATTCAATTGTTGATAGATATGTATTTATTGCCTTTTTATTGTTCATATTTTTTTTAATCTTTTTCTTTTTCCTCTTCTTAAAGAATACCCTTCAACATTTCATGTAATACTGTTTCGGTGGTGATGTGCTCCTTTAGCTTTTTCTTGTCTGTGAAGCTCTTTATCTCACCTTCAATTCTAAATGAGAGCTTTGCTGGGTAGAGTAATCTTGATTGTAGGTCCTTGCTATTCATCACTTTGAATATTTCTTGCCACTCCCCTATGGCCTGCAAAGTTTCTGTTGATAAATCAGCTGACAGTCATATGGGTGCTCCCTTGTAAGTAACTAACTGCTTTTCTCTTGCTGCTTTTAAGATTCTCTCTTTGTCTTTAACCCTTGGCATTTTAATTATGATGTGTGTTGTTGTGGGCCTCTTTGGGTTCCTCTTGTTTGGGACTCTCCATGTTTCCTGAACTTGAGTGATGTTTTTTCCTTAACCAGGGTTGGGAAGTTTTCTGTCATTATTTCTTCAAATAGGCTCTCTATTCCTTGCTCATATTCTTCTCCTTCTTCTTCTGGGACTCCTATTATGCGGATGTTGTTATGTTTCATGTTGTCCCAAAGCTCCCTTAAACTCTCCTGCTTTTTAATTTTTTTTCCAATTGCTGCTCTAATGGGTGTATTTTCCTACCTTGTCTTCTAATTCCTGATTTGGTCCTCTGCTTCTCTGAATCGACTGTTGATTCCTTCCAGGGTATTTTTATTTCAGCTATGTAATTGCTCATTTCCACTTGTTTCTTATTCATGGTTTCTATCTCTTTTTTATGTTGGTGTAGTTCTCATTAAGTTACATAAACTTCTCATTAAGATGCTTATAGTTCTAAGGTTTTTGAGCACCCTTATAACCATATTCTGAATTCTTTCTCTGACATTTGCTTGCCTCCACTTCATTTAGTCCTTTTCTTGTGATTCCTCCTTTTCTCTCACTTGGTTTCTTTTTTTTGTCTCCCCATTTTTGCTGCCCCATTTGTATTTTTTTCTTGTATTAGATCAAACTGCTATGCCTCTCAGACTTTGTGGGGTGGCCTTATGTAGTAGGTGTTTTGTGGGACCCAGTGGTATAGTCTCTTAGATCTCCTGAGTTGGGTGCTCTAGGAATGCCCCTTGTTTGTGTTATTGGGTTCTCCTGTGGTAATTGCATCTTGAGTGTCATTGTCCCATTTGTAGATAGATTCTCCTCTCAGGCTGGCTGACTATGAGACTCACCCCAGACAACATCATGTGAGCTATTGTGGAGCTGCTGACAGAACAGAATAGAATGCAACAAAAACAAAACCACAATAGCGGGCTTGGACGCGGAGTCGCCGCCATCTGGAACCAGAAAGTGGAGCTTATCGGAAGCCTGAGAATCCACAACTGCGGCACCCACGGAACAGCTGCGAGCCCCAGAACAACGCTCCCCAATTGGCGCAAACACACGGGTTCAGAGGAGCTCTACACTCCACCACGGAAAGGTCAGATTTCGCCTAGGATAAGGTGAGGTCTCTGGTCCCAGCGCGAGAGAGGAACGCGCGTTTTGCGGGAGCTGGAGGACCAGGGAAGTCTGTGCCTAGAAAAATCGGTGGCTGCTGGGGCTGGCGTGATCTGTGAATGTGGAAGGGGGTCCTCAGAGCTGCTAACAGAAGGGCTCTCTAAAAAGCAACCCATTTTGATCTGACGTGCAGGGACACCCTAAGAATTTCAGGGGTGTGCTAGACTTACGCGCAGCCACGGAGTGCGCACACTTGGGCTTTTTCCTCTTGAAATTCTTGCTTCTGATTACTAAGCCCAATTCATAGGTTCACCCAGTTGGGGACACCCTGGGAGACTGCAGGGGAAAGTTGTTTTTCTGGAACCTGGGGATCGGAGTGGGGAGTGACCATCAGAGAGCCAGCTCTGAGGCAGCCCACTCCCACAAACCGGTAGTGAGTGCCACAGGGAAAGAAGGCTCTAACACTCCCTAGAGAGGCCATAGATAAACCCGGAAGTCAATCCAGAAACACTGCCACCCAGGGGCTGAATCACAAATTGACTCTTGTGTAATCAAAAATAAAGGAATACGAATTAAGACACACCGCCTGCTTAAAATCAGGACTGGCTTACATCACTGAAGAGCAGTGGAACGCAGGGAACTGCAATACTGTCCGGACTGAGAAACAGGCGTGCCAAACAGAACAACAGAGGAAGTGAATGACCTTCACTACTCCACATTTTATTTTTATTTTTTATTTTTTTATTTTCATTTTTTGCATCTTTTACTCAAGAAACTAATTTTTTTCCTCACTTGATTTTACCTTTTTAATTATTACATTTTTATTTTCAATCCGTATTATTACTACTGCTATTTTATCTTTATTTTTTTTTAAGTGTCATTTTATTTTCTCTTTATTTTGTTTTGGGATTAATGTTCTACATTCTATTTTTATCTTTCCTTTAGCATCATTTTACTCTATCTCAAATCTACCTTTATGCCATCACTCTCTTCCTCACTTTTCCCTTTTCAGTGTCCTGTTTATCTTACCCCTTTCCTGCTTTAGATTTTCCCTATTCTTTCTGTTTACCCCCTTTTAAAATTTCACCCTACTTATATATCTAATCTCCAATCCCCTGCTCCAAGTCCATACACACCTCTCTCTTCGCTGTCTTAACTATCCAAAAAAATTGTTTTTCTCTCTGTCCTTTTGTTGTTGTTCGCTTGAATGTAGATTATATCGAATTTTTATGCTTTTTTGTGAGATTGTTTTGCTTATTCTTCTTTTGTTTATTTTTTTGTTTGTTTAGTGCTTCTGTTTTCCCTTGCCTCACTCAATATTAGTTGGTGTTGTAGTTTGTATTAATCCCCAGGTACTTGTTGCTGGCATTTGCTGGGATAAGTGATTGTTCTATTGGAGTTTTATCCCCAATATATATAGTCTGTTTCCCTTTCTCTCTTAGTCTCTTTCTTGTCTCTCTTACTTTTTTTCTTCTTTTTTTCCCTTTTCCCAATTTCATTTTGACACCCTTTTTTTCTTCTTCTTCTTTCTTTCTTTTTCCTTTTCTTCTTTCTCTACTATCCCCTAATTTGCCTTTCTCTGGTGGTCACCTTTATTGGAGGTTATTAATATCGTGAATACATTTCTGTTCAGTGCCTTGTGTGTTGTACCTGGTAGTGCTGTATTTTGTGCCTTTAAATCGATGCAGGAGAGAGAGAACTACATAACCAGACACCCAGAGAAGAGAGACCATGGGGAGACAAAGACACAGCCCGCATATGAAAGAAAAGCAGGCATCACCAGAAAAGGAAGTAAACGAAATGGAAGCAAGCAACCTTCCAGAAAAAGAATTCAGAGAAATGGTCATAAGGTGGCTGAAAAGAATGGAAGACAAATTCGACAATATGAGCAAGAACCAAGAGGAAATGAAGAAGAACCAAGAAGAAATGAAAAATGACATCGCTGCTGTAAAGAACTCAATAGAAAGCATCAAGAGTAGACTAGAAGAAGCAGAGGACCGCATCAGTGAGCTAGAAGACAAGATGGGAAAAAATACCCAAGTAGAGCAACTTCTAGAAAAAAAAATTAAAAGGCAGGAGGAGAGCCTAAGGGAACTTTGGGACAACACGAAACAAAACAACATCCACATAATAGGGGTTCCAGAAGGAAAGGAAGCTGAGCAAGGAATAGAAAACCTCTTTGAAGAAATAATGACAGAAAATTTCCCTGATATAGAGAAGAAAAAACCCACACAAATCCAAGAAGCTCACAGAGTCCCAAGCAAAATGAACCCCAAAAGACCGACGCCAAGGCACATTATAATTAAATTGGCAAACACCAACGACAAAGTAAGAATCTTAAAAGCGGCCAGAGAGAGACAGAAAGTTACATACAAAGGAACCCCCATCAGACTAGCAACTGATTTCTCAACAGAAACTCATCAGGCCAGAAGGGAATGGAATGAAATATACAAAGTCATGCAAAGGAAGGGTCTGAATCCAAGAATACTGTACCCAGCAAGGCTGTCAATCAAAATTGAAGGTGAAATCAGGAGCTTCACAGACAAAAAAGGACTAAGGGAATTTATTACCACCAAACCAGCAATGCAAGAAATGCTAAAGCGTCTGCTGTAAAAAAAAAAGAAATAGGAAGCGAAGAAGGAACACAGGTGTAAAGAATAGGAATGGCGACAAATAAGTACCTATCAATAATAACTTTAAATGTAAACGGATTAAATGCCCCAATCAAAAGACATAGGGTAATGGATTGGATAAGAAAACATGACCCATATATCTGCTGTCTACAAGAAACCCACCTCAGAAAAAAAGACGCACACAGACTGAGGGTGAAGGGATGGAAAAAGGTTTTCCAGGCAAATGGAACTGAAAAAAAAGCTGGGGTAGCAATACTTATATCTGACAAATTAGATCTCAAACTGAAGGACATAACAAGAGATAAGGAAGGCCACTTCATAATACTAAAGGGAGCAATCCAACAAGAAGAAATAACTCTGGTAAACATATATGCACCCAATACAGGAGCACCCAAATACATAAAAAAACTCCTGGAGGATATCAAGGGAGAGATTGACAGCAATACAATCATAGTAGGAGACTTTAATACCCCACTATCACCATTGGACAAATCCTCTAAACAAAAAATCAGCAAAGAAACATCAATCCTAAATGACTCACTAGACCAGATGGAATTAATTGACATCTTCAGAACATTTCACCCCAAAGCCACAGAATATACATTCTTCTCAAGTGCACATGGGTCATTTTCAAAGATAGACCATATGTTGGGACATAGGCAAAGTCTCTTCAAATTCAAGAAGATAGAAATCATATCAAGCATCTTCTCAGACCACAGTGGCATAAAACTGGAAATCAACTACAATAAAAACAACCCAAAGAAATCAAACACATGGAGACTAAACAGCATGCTATTAAACCATGACTGGGTTACCAGAGAGATCAAAGAAGAAATAAAAAACATCATGGCAACAAATGACAATGAAAACACTACAATCCAAAATCTATGGGACACAGCGAAAGCAGTCTTGAGAGGGAAGTTCATAGCTCTACAAGCCTACTGAAAAAAACAAGAAACAGGGGTAATAAATTACCTAACCCAACAACTCAAAGAGTTAGAAAAAGAGCAACAAGAAAAGCCCAGTGTAAGCAGAAGGAAGGAAATAATAAAGATCAGAGCACAGATAAACGACATAGAGACCAAAGAAACAATACAAAAGATCAACAAAACCAAGAGCTGGTTCTTTGAAAGGATAAACAAGATTGATGAACCTCTAGCCAGGCTCACCAAGAAGCAAAGAGAGAGGACCCAAATAAACAAAATCAGAAATGAAAGAGGTGAAATAACAACAGATCCCGCCGAAATACAAAGGATTGTTAAAAAATACTACGAAAAACTCTATTCCAACAAACTGGACAACCTGGAGGAAATGGACATATTCCTAGAAAAATATAACCTTCCAAAACTCAATCAGGAAGAATCTAAACAGCTCAATATGCCAGTAACTATGGAAGAAATAGAAGCAGTCATCAAAGAGCTTCCGGCAAACAAAAGCCTGGGGCCAGATGGCTTCACAGGAGAGTTTTACCAAACATTCAAGGAAGAACTAAAACCTATCCTCCTCAGACTATTCCAAAAAATTCAAGAGGAAGGAACACTTCCAAGCTCCTTCTATGAAGCTAGCATCACCCTAATACCAAAACCAGATAAAGACAACACAATGAAAGAGAATTACAGGCCAATATCCCTCATGAATGTAGATGCCAAAATCCTCAACAAAATTCTAGCAAATCGGATCCAGCAGTACATCAGAAAGATCATACACCATGACCAAGTAGGGTTTATCTCAGGAATGCAAGGATGGTTCAATATCCGAAAATCAATAAATGTGATACATCACATAAACAAATTGAAAGATAAAAATCACATAGTCATATCAATTGATGCAGAAAAAGCATTTGACAAAATCCAACACCCTTTCTTGATAAAAACTCTCAACAAGGTGGGAATAGAAGGATCATACCTCAACATAATAAAAGCTATATATGATAAACCCACAGCTAACATCATACTCAATGGGCAAAAACTAAAATCATTTCCCCTAAGAACAGGAACAAGACAAGGATGCCCACTCTCACCACTCCTGTTTGACATAGTACTGGAAGTATTAGCCATTGCAATTAGACAAGAAGAAGAAATAAAAGGCATCCAAATTGGAAAAGAAGAAGTAAAGCTGTCCTTATTTGCAGATGACATGATATTGTACATAAAAAACCCAAAAGACTCTATCAAAAAACTAACAGACTTAATAAATGAATTCGGCAAGGTAGCAGGATACAAAATTAACGCCAAGAAATCTATGGCATTTCTATACACCAACAGTGAACTTACAGAAAGAGAGACTAAAAAAGCAATCCCATTTTCCATCGCACCAAAAAAATTAAGATACTTAGGAATAAACCTAACCAAGGAGGTAAAAGACCTATATGCGGAAAACTACAGGACACTGAAAAAAGAGATAGAGGAAGATGTAAACAGATGGAAGAACATACCATGTTCATGGATTGGTAGAATCAACATCATCAAAATGTCCATACTACCCAAAGCAATCTATAGATTCAATGCACTCCCCATTAAAATACCAACAGCATATTTCACAGACCTAGAAAGAACTCTCCAAAAATTCATCTGGAATAAAAAAAGACCCCGAATAGCCACAGCAATCCTGAGAAAGAAGAATAAAGTAGGAGGGATCTCAATACCAGATTTCAAGCTGTATTACAAAGCCACTGTCCTCAAAACAGCCTGGTACTGGCAGAAGAACAGACATATAGATCAATGGAATAGAATAGAGAATCCAGATATCGACCCAAACCAATATGCGCAATTAATATTTGACAAAGGAGGCATGAGCATACAATGGAGTCAAGACAGTCTCTTCAATAAATGGTGTTGGGAAAATTGGACAGATACATGCAAAAAAATGAAACTAGATCACCAACTTACACCATACACAAAAATAAACTCAAAATGGATACAGGCCTTAAATATAAGACGGGAAACCATAAAAATACTAGAGGAATCCACAGGCAGCAAAATCTCAGACATATGCCAAAAGAACTTTTTCAGTGATACTGCCCCTAGGGCAATGGAAGCCAAAGAGAAAATAAACAAATGGGACTACATCAAAATAAAAAGCTTTTGCACAGCAAAAGAAACCATCAACAAAACAACAAGAAACCCCACTGTATGGGAGAACATATTTGCAAATGGTATCACTGATAAAGGTTTAATTTCCAACATCTACAGGCAGCTTATACAACTTAATAAAAGGAAGATAAATGATCCAATAAAAAAATGGGCAACGGACCTAAATAGAATCTTTTCGAAAGAAGACAGAAGGAAGGCCAAGAGACACATGAAAACATGCTCAAAGTCACTTATTATCCGAGAGATGCAAATCAAAACGACAATGTGATACCATCTCACACCTGTCAGAATGGCTATCATCAACAAATCAACAAACGACAAGTGTTGGCGAGGATGCGGAGAAAAAGGAACCCTCATGCACTGCTGGTGGGAATGCAGACTGGTGCAGCCACTGTGGAGAACAGTATGGAGTTTCCTCAAAAAACTGAAAATGGAACTCCCATTTGACCCAGTAATCCCACTTCTAGGAATATATCCTAAGAAACCAGAAACACCAATCAGAAAGGATATATGCACCCCTATGTTCATAGCAGCACAATTTACAATAGCTAAGATTTGGAAACAGCCTAGGTGCCCGTCAGCAGATGACTGGATCAGAAAACTATGGTACATCTACACAATGGAATACTATGCTGCCATAAAAAAAGAAGGAATTACTACCATTTGTAGACACCTGGATGGAATTAGAGAACATTATGCTAAGTGAAATAAGCCAGTCAATGAAAGAAAAATACCACATGATCTCACTTATTTAGGGATAATGAAAAACATTATAAACTGATGAACCAAAAGATAGTTACAGAGGCAGTAAAGCATCAAACAGAGTGTCTAATTACAGCGGGAAGGTTAGGGAGAGGTGGGGGAAATAAGAGATCAACTGAAGGACTTGTATGCATGCATATAAGAGTAACCAACGGATGCAAAACATTGGGGGGTGAGGGCATGTATGGGAGTGGGGTGGGGGGGGGGCAATGGTAAGATATGTACACATATAATACCTTAATAAAAATTTGAAGAAAAAAAAAAGAAAGAAAAAAGAAAAAAAAAAACAAAAAAAAAACAAAACCACAATAAAACAAAAACATACACAAGACTCCTACCACATCAAAAGCAACCACAAAAGAAGAGATAATTATGAAAGAGAATGGAGAGCAAGAATGGTAGAAGAAAGAAAAAATACAAGGAGAAAAAAGGGGGAAGTAAAAAGAATATGAAGGGAAAGAGATGTAATATAAAAATAAGAATAAAGAATAGGGGAAGGGGAGAAAACCAAGATGGCAGCATAGGTAAACACCTAAACTGCTGCCTCACACAACAATATCAAAACTACAACTAAAAGACAAAATGGACACCATCCAGAACCACAGGAAAGCTGGCTGAGTGGAAATTCTACAACTAGAAGGAAAAAGGAAAACACATTGAGACTCAGAGGAGCTGCAAAAGGCTGAGGTATGGAGACACACGCATGGAGAGGACGGGCCGCTGAGTGCGCGGCTGGCTTTCTAAAGCGGGAGGGAGAAGGAAGCTCCCAACTGCACTGAACTCCAGTCCTGGGCAAGACGCTGGGAAACCAGACTCATTCGGGGGGAATCTGGACTGTCAGGAAAAGAGAAAGCACACTGAAACTCGGGAGTTGCGGAAGGCAGAGGTCTGGAGGCACATGCGCAGAGAGGACTGACTGCTCAGTGCATGGGAGGCTGAGTGCGTGGCTGGCTTTCTAAAGTGGGAGGGAGACCGAGCTCCCGACTGCGCTGAACTCCAGCTCTGGGTGAGTTTCTGGGAACCCCGACTCATTCGGGGAGAAACTGGACTGTCTGGCAGTGGGCGAAACTCGAGGGCGGCTTTCTCTCAGAGGTGCTTACAGTGATTACCAAGGGACACTGAGACCCAAGGGCCTCATAGGGCAGGGCTGACGGGAAGCCAAGGCTGTCTGCTCCACCCTGAAACTCCGTCCCATCCAAGCTGAGCACAGAGGCTTTTGCAATTTTGCCAGTCTTGTCTCATAAGGCTGTCTCCAGCACAGAAATTCTCCCAGCGTAGACACAGCTGATCCTCACAGCCAATTGGCCTGGAGGTCAATTCCTCCCAGTGATACCAACAACAATCAAGACTTAACTACAACAAGGCTGAGCACACAGTCCACAAATGGGTGCACCAAGAGTGTCCACCTCAGGTAACTGGGGAGGCTGAGCCACTGTGCCCTAGAGAACACCTACCACACAAAGCTACTCTACCAACTCAGGGAAGCAGCAAAAATGCAGAGACAAAGAAACAGATCACAAATGAAAGAAATGGAGAAAAGCAAATGACTGGATATAGAGTTCAAAACCACGGTTACAAGGTTTCTCAAGAATTTCCTAGAAAAGGCCAATAAATTTAGGGAGACCCTCAAGGATATGAAAAAGGACCAACTGGAAATTAAACATACACTGACTGAAATAAAAAATATTATACAGAGACCTAACAGCAGACTAGAGGACTGCAAGAATCAAGTCAAAGATTTGAAATACAAAGAAGCAAAAAACACTCAGCCGGAAAAGCAAAAAGCAAAAAGAATCCAAAAATTTGAAGATAGTGTAAGGAGCCTCTGGGGCAACCTCAAGCGTACCAACATCTGAATTATGGGGGTGCCAGAAGAAGAGAGAGAGCAAGATACTGAAAATCTATTAGAAGAAATAATGACCGAAAACTTCCCCCACCTGGTGAAAGAAATAGACTTACAAGTCCAGGAAGCGCACAGAACCCCAAACAAAAGGAATCCAAAGAGGACCACACCAAGACACATCATAATTAAAATGCCAAGAGCAAAAGACAAAGAGAGAATATTAAAAGCAGCAAGAGAAAAGCAGTTAATTACCTACAAGGGAGCACCCATACGACTGTCAGCTGATTTCTCAACAGAAACTATGCAGGCCAGAAGGGAGTGGCAGGAAACATTCAAAGCGATGAATAGCAAGAACCTACAACCAAGATTACTCTACCCAGCAAAGCTATCATTCAGAATTGAAGGTCAGATAAAGAGCTCCACAGATAAGAAAAAGCTAAAGGAGTTCATCAACACCAAACCAGTATTATATGAAATGCTGAAAGGTATTCTTTAAGAAGAGGAGGAAGAAGAAAAAGGTAAAGATAAAAATTATGAACAACAAATACATGTTTATCAACAAGTGAATCTAAAAATCAAGTGAATAAAAAATCTGAAGAACAGAATTAACTGGTGAATATAATAGAATCAGGGGTGTAGAAAGGGAGTGGACTGACAATTCTTTGGGGGAAAGGGGTATGGGGGTGCGGGAAGAGACTGGACAAAAAGCGTACACCTATGGATGAGGACAGTGGGGGGAGGTAAGGGCAGAGGGTGGGGAGGGAACCGGGTGGAGGGGAGCTATGGGGGAAAAAAGAGGAACAATTGTAATAATCTGAACAATAAAGATTTATTAAAAAAAGAATAGGGGAAAGAAAACAGTATAAAAGGAAAGAGGAAGAAAATAATTTGAAAAGGAAATTAGAGAAAAGTCAGAACAAAATAAGAAAAGAAAAATAGATGAGAAAGCAGGAGAAAAAGGAAAAAAATAGAGTAGGAAAATGAAGATATAAATTAGATATACAAAGGAAACAATAGAGACTAAAATAATAACAAATCAGTAGCATACAGATAAAGAAAAATAAAAAATAAAAAAAAATAAAAAGGGGAAGTGGCATTCATCTCAGCAGAGTTTAGTGCCCCCTGGGAGCTCCCTTTGGATCTTGCTGCTCTGATAACTGTGGCTGACCCGTCTGCCAATTCTGGGCTTCCCGGGAGGTACTCACTAGTAGGTGCTAACCACTGGCAAAAACTGTCCTCCTTTGGTGTTCAGCAATCTGTTTGAAGCTCCAAGCATTCCACAGTTCGTATCCATCCCACAGGAGTTGGCTGTGCCTGGGAGGGGCCAAACTGCCCTCTAAGGCTGGGTTGTTAGCAGCATGGGCCAACAGCTGGGTCAGAAAACTTCTCCAGATTCCCCAGGCTCCACCTCTGCCGGCCTTCACCTGCCAGCCAGCTGTCAATCTTAATTGCTCCAGTCTGTTTCTGAAAGGGCTTTAGGCAGAATTCCAGTGTAGAGCTTTGGAATTCCTGTGAGGGGGAGGTGCTGTTCAGATTTCAGGGAAAGTGGTGGGTATGTTTCCCCATCCTAGAGCTACTCCTCTGAGAGTGTCCAAGAATAGTACCCTGCCCTTGGCTGGGCAGATCCTCGTATGCAATCCAGAGGGGTCAGCAGGATACCAGTAGTTTCTATCAGCTCTCCGGGGGCGGGGGAGGAGCAACAGTCAGGTTCCTGGGCTAGGGGGTGGGTGGCTTCACCCCCAATCCAGTCACTGATGCTTCCTAAGACTGTTCAAACCTATAGGCTTGGCCTCTGCTGCTGTCTCCTCTGCCAAGGTCAAGACGCAGGGTATGGCAGTGAGGGTTCCTGAGGGTGTGGTGGGCTGTATCACCTAGGGAAGGGTTTTTCACTTTTCCTGAGCCATGGCTTCTTTGAGGGGCTAGGCAGGGGTGGGCAAACTTTTTGACTCGAGGGCCACAATGGGTTCTTAAACTGGACCGGAGGGCCGGAACAAAAGCATGGATGGAGTGTTTGTGTGAACTAATATAAATTCAAAGTAAAGGAGCGGAGGGGAGAGCAAGAGAACCCTCTGCTCTTTCGGCTCCGCGGGCCGGATAGAACAGCCAAACGGGCTGGATCCGGCCCGCGGGCCGTAGTTTGCCCACGGCTGGCTAGTGTCTCTCAGGGAAATGGCCCTTTTGGTTTGGAGGAGGGGGCATGACTGAATGCAGGACTCTGGGTTGCTGCTTTTCCCCATCCTCCCCCTCCCCCGCAATGCTTCCCACCCCAGCTGCTCCTTAGGCACCTGGAGCTGGCACACCCCTCTCTGGATCAAAGCCTTGGGTGGTACCTGCTAACATAACTCCTGTGCTCTGGGTTTAAAACCCTGGCTCCAGTCTACAGCTCGTCTCCCAGGTAGCCAGAAGCCCTGCTGCCTTTCTCCGCTGGATGTTATGTGGGTCGCTGGTCTCGGCTCTGGTGTTCTGGCCCGTGGAGTTCAGCTGGGTTCTAGCCCTCAGTCTTCTCAGGGAAATAACCCTCCCGTAGTCGAGAGATCCCTCCTCACGCTCGGCCTGCCGCCCATGGGAGCTGGGGCAGCCTCTCTAGTGGCCTCGCCCTCCCGACCAGTCTCCAGGTATTGTCTGTCCCTTCTGGGTATGTGTCCTTCTCAGCTGGCCTCAGCTGGACCTCAGTTGGTAATTCCGGGTGACTGTTCCTCAGTTTAGTTTTATTTCCAGTTTGGCCCTGGGAGGAGGTAAAAGGTCTGTCTATTCGGCTGCCATCTTCTCTCCTCTCCTTAACCCATTTTAAAAGCTCAAACCCTCACCTCAGCGTTAACTCTCACCATAACACTGAACCAAAGAATAATTCTAAACTCAATAAAAAAATTACTCTAACCATAACCTTAACCATCATGTTTAAGCTACTCATTATGCAAATTTAGTGAAGTTTGAACACACTTGTAAATAATACAGACCAAATGGAAGTTTTGAAACTGTTTTAACATAGTGTACATTCAGTGACCAAAACTTGTGCTCATTAGGTAATAATTGTAGTTAAGTGTATGCTTTTAGAGGTAATAAAAACCTATTAACTAAAAAGGCACTTGCAATGTGTTCAACACAGCGATTTCCAATGAATGGAACTTAGTAATGAATGCAGTAAATTGTTTTCATTAATTGTTAGAGTGATAGCTCTAAGATGATATTAGTAGCACACTCTGTTCAGCATAGGATTTCTCAGTCAATGCAACGCCTGCATTCTGTAATATATGTAGTGTGTGGCCTACTAGTTATGTAACTGCTCAACTGCCTGCCACCACAGAAACCAAACTTGCGAGACAGATGCTGGTGAGAAAGGAAAGAGCTTTATTTGCGTGCCGGCATCTCTGGAACATGGGGGACTCTTGTCCAAAGTCAGTCTTGGCATCTCCGTGCAGTCAGGGGTTTTCAAAGAGAGGGAGAGGGGAAGCAGAACAACGCGGTCAGGAGGAGGACTGTGCCGAGCAGGCAGTGTCCTTGCTGGTCCTCATGTGGATTGTAGCATCAGCATCCTGGAGCTGGTCAGTGCGAGCCGGATCCCTGCACTTAGGCAGCTGCAGCAACCAAAGTCCTGTCTTTTGTACGAGTGGTAACTGGAACTGCGGATGCCTGCAATATGCTTGTAAGGAAACTGTCAGTATGTGAGTGTCTTTTATCCATTTTTTGTTTTTGTTTTTGTTGTACATTTTATCCTACGCCATTTCATAGTTAGTCACAGTAGTATAAAGTTTTTATTCCCTGTTACAATTATAAATACAGTTTTGACCCCCTATTGCCACACTGATTTCAATATTGTGTTCTCTCAGTAAAAGAAAAACACAGAACATTTCGTGCTGAAATGGGGGAACTATTGCAATCAGTGTGGCATGACGTGTAGTAATGGAACGACTAAAACAACACTGTGCTGAACAGTTTGTCCAGAGGTTGTTTGTTTGTTTTTTAATCCTCACCCCGTGGGTATTTTCCCATTGATTTTTAGAGAGAGTGGAAGAGAGAGGGAAAGACAGAGAGAAATATTGATGTGAAAGAAACACATTGATCGGTTGCCTCCTGCAGAATCCCCAAACAGGGCACAGGCCAGGGAGGAACCTGCAACCAAGGTACGTGCCCTTGACTGGAATCGAACCCGGGACCCTTCAGTCTGCAGGCAGACACTCTATCCACTGAGCCAAACCGGCCAGGGCATCCATAGTTTGTCTTTAAAATGCACTGATTGTGTCTTACTGTGTAACTAGTGAGCCAGCATGCTGGTAGCTTCTTTTCAACACATTACTACACCACAGTTCCATGTAATGAGTAAACACTGTGATATGTACAAGTTGCAAGCAGCTGTTTAGAAAGGATTCATGACAACTCAGACCATCCTATATAATAAAGAGCTAATATGCTAATTAGACTGAACAGCCGAACGACCTTCTGGATGTCCTTCCAGACGACCTTCTAGAGTCTAGAAGTCATGACCCACAGGTTGAGAACCACTAGCAGGGTCACCTAAGACCATCGGAAAACACAGATATTTACATTACGATTCATAACAGTAGCAAAATTACAGTTATGAAGTAGCAACAAAAATAATTTTATGGTTGGGGGTCACCACAACATGAGAAACTGTATTAAAGGGTCGCAGCATTAGAAAGGTTGAGAACCACCGTTCTAGCCGAAGCCGCGGCTCCAAGCGCCGGCCAAGGCAGCCAGAGCTGCGAGGGCTGAGCCCCTTGCATGAATTTCGTGCATTAGGCCTCTAGTATGTTAATACATGCACTCACTGAACAAGCACAGTGACACATAACCTGTGCCAGTAACAGCTTAAAAACAAATTAATTACCAGTCATGTCAAACATTTTACTATGACCTATACAGACTACATAGTAAGTATTCATTATAAATGTTTGATAATGAGTGTGTAGAAAGCTTTCTCATTAAAATATTGGTTTGAGTTCACTTTGCTAAAAGAACACAATTAGAAGTGTGCTAGAAGCTTCTTGAAAAACCATTTTACAAGTCTGTACAAACACATTACTACATATGTTCTGGAATGTGTATGACTTTCATTCATTGAAAGCACACATTGTGTGTTTTATTTACTAAAACATCACTGTCCTGAATGGAATTTGCATGTAGCTTTTAAAAACAAAGTCTTGCAAAATGTTTTACTACAGTTATTACAGAAAATGTAGTATTACTTGCAAGTAGCATGTAGTGGGCTGAATATCTTCCAAGTATCTTGTTAAACACAGAAATTACAAATCATTTTGAAACACAATACTACACATGCATTTCAGATTGGTTTTAGTATAAATCACTAAAATAAAGACAATGCCGAATGTAGTATGCCACTATTCTGCTAGGCAAGTATCAATGATGGTTATGCCAGAAAAGGCTAAAACTATTATGTTAAAAATTATTTATTTCAATTTTTAAACACATTTTACTACATGCTTTGAAATGTGTTTTAATTCAGTTACAAAGAAGACAACATGCTGAGATAAGATTTGCTAGGTTTTGTTAAAATGACATTTATTACAAGTTCTGAGTAACACTATACTACATACCTTTTTAAGGTTATTGCTAAAAACATTTTTTTACAATCTTTGCCAAACATTTCAGTACTAGTATATGCACTGAAGAAATACTACCTAGACAAGCCATTTTCAAGAATTTTGTAAAAACTCACTTTATGGGGTTGGTTCTACACTTCTGCACATGTATTTAAAAGTAGGCATTAAATTTATCCTTTAAAATAACACTAATAATACCACATTCAGCTATCCTGTTAGAAACATTTTTAGAAACCTTAAAAAAAAATTTTCCTTCCTTCATTACAGACCCTGTATGCATCCCATTCACAGAGAGAACACTATGAGGATTTTTCGAGTGTCTTGTTAAATTTACCTTCATTACAAGCCTTGTGAAACACTTCGTGCATGTACTTTTAAGTGGGTACATAAGTTCCATTCATTGAAAGGACACTATGTGAAAAAAAACACCTGCTTTAAAGTATTTTGTTTCAACTTTGTGTAGTACAAGCCTTGTGTGTGGGTTCAATTAATTTGAGAGTATACTGTGTTTTGTCCCCTGCCCTCCCCCTCCCCCGCCACCCCGCCCCGTGGCTTTTTGTAAAATATATTTTATTGATTTTTTACAGAGAGGAAGGGAGAGGGATAGAGAGTTAGAAACATCAATGAGAGAGAAACATCCATCAGCTGCCTCTTGCACACTCTCTACTGGGAATGTGCCTGTAACCAAGGTACATGCCCTGGACCAGAATCAAACCTGGGACCCTTCAGTCCGTAGGCCGACACCCTATCCACTGAGCCACACCGGTTAGGGCGAGTTTTAACACAATTTTTAATTTCTTCTTATAACAGTTTTCTCATAAACTGTTCAACACACTGTTCTTTTAGTGAACAAAATGCTATATATTCTGTGATGCACATAGAAAAGTGTTTTAGAAGACTTTGGGTTCTAAATACTAGCAGCAAGCTCTGTTCAGCACCGTGTTGTTTTATTAACTAGAACTCATCAGTGTGCCGTTAATGAATGAAACTTACACATTTGAAAATATGTGTGGAGGGGGATCCAAGATGGCAGCAGAGTAGGTAGATGTTAACACTCACCTCCTCACGGGACCAAACTGGAATTACAACTAATATATAGAGCAATCAACCTGAATAACCAACTGAAGACTAGCTGAACAGAAGTCTTATAACCAAGGATTTGCAGAAGAAGCCATATCAAGACTGTTAGGAAGAACAGAGACATGAAAAGAGTTGGCCCTGCTCCCTCAGGCAGCAGCTGAGATTCTGGAGAGCTAGCTCAGCTGCAAAGCTTCCCCTTGAGAAGCATGGAGTTTCAACCTCACACCAGGTTCCCCAGCCTAAGAGTACCAGACCTGGTAAATACATAACATCCAGCTGCGAAAATTAGCGGGGATCCTGTCCACCAGGGAGAGACAGGAGACTGCTAGATATGCAAAGGCCCTCTTAAAGGGCCATTGCACAAAACCTCATTTGTAGCTACTCACCTTGGGCTCCGGTGGAGGGAGGACAGAGAAAACCAGGGGTTGTGTGAAGAGAAACTAGGGTTTGTAGGTCTGGAAGAGAGCTGAATATACAGCCACCAGAATTCCTATGCTTCATCTCCCACACTGCATACACCATCTTTCTTGGGTGGAGCATGCCCCTCCATATGGCAAAAGCCTGGGGAAAGTTGTCCCACCCTCTGGAGTCCCTCCCACCCAAGCAGAGCTTGGGCCCTGCTGAGGAGTCAGCTGCCTGGGTCGGGGTGTAGAGTTCCAGGCAGACACAGGGGGTGGGAGTGATTGAATTATGTGGCTTTCAGATACAGGCCACTCCTCCCACTTTTCAGTGAACCTGACCAGTGGCACCTCCCCTGAATGGGAGGTCCACTAGGCCCTCCCTCTCAACTCCTGGTGGCTCCACCCTGCTGAGGTCTGGGCAGGATCTGGGACAAACTGAGTTGTGTGGCTTTTGAGTGGGGGCTGCTCTCCCAACCTTCCCTTAAGCCTGACTGACACCTTCCTCTCTCCTAATACCCAGCATCCTCACCCTGCTGAGATTGGCTCCTGGCAGAATCTGGAACAGACCGAGTTGTGTAGCTCTAGTACAGGGGCTATTTTTCCCTTGCACACCCAACCAGAGAAGACCTCTCCCTTCACATACCCAAATCTTGGTCTGTCTGGGCCCAATAAACTCTGCTGACCTAATCCCAATGACTCCCTGAGACCTTGCCCAACCACAAATGTGTGCAAACACCCCGGGGTAGCAGGTGGACTTGGTATACCCTGGGATATTTGCTGAGTGGCCTCAGACTCAGCTCTGCCACCAAATTTTAACTTGTATAGATCTCGTGAACACCACTCGCCTTTACCTGGTGACTAACTGAGAGTATACCTCAATCAATTTGAGTACTATCAGAGGGTCTTCCACTGAATGAGCCTAGCAGGCAGCCAGGAGGAGGGTGCAGGCAAAAGTGGATCTTGTGGTTCCTTGGAAATTTTGCTGATCTGTTCTGGGGCCCAGTGCTGGGATAGGCCAGTCTTCATGTGCAGCTTGATCTCCTGCCACACACATCCAGGTCCAGCAGAGGCAGCCACAAACTGTGGATCACTTTTCAGCTCCAAAACAGGTTGCAAAAGATCATGCACAGCAGCATATGACATTGGCCTGAAATAGAGTCCCTCTCAAGAGGCCCCAGAACCAAAACACCCTGTCAGCTTCAGACCTCAGAGCAGAAGCCAATCACTTTTACAAGTGGCATATCGAAAGAGAGATCTCAGCAGGTGCCAGACTCCATGTAGTCAGTACCTGAACAGCAGGTCATACACTCAAATCAGGGTTGTACCTCAAATACAGGCAGCCTGAGTGTTGACCTCACACATGAACAAGCCAATTGCAAACAAGACTCAACTAGAAGAGGGGGGCCCACATAACCCACAGAAGGGACATTGTGGGAGAACCCAGCTCAAGTGGTCAAGGGGATTGTGCCACTGGGTACCATAGGATACCTATTACATAAGGCCACCATACCAAGACTGGGAGTCATAGCAGATCTACCTAATACATAGAAATAAACATAAAGAGGCGGCCAAAATGGGGAGACAAAGAAACATGTCCCAAATGAAAGAACAAGAGAAATCTACAGAAAAAGAGCTAAGTGAAATGAAGGCAAGCATTTTACCAGATACAAAGTTCTAAAGGAAATTAGTGAGAACTATAGCAGTATAAAAATAATATAGAAAACATAAAAACAACCAGTCAGAAATGAAGAGTACACTAGAAGGAATAAAAAGTAGGTTGGATGAAGCAGAGAATCAAATCAGCAATTTGGAAGACAAGGTACAAAAAACATCCAATTAGAGCAGCAAAAATAATTTTTCTAAAGTGAGGATAGTTTAAGAAACCTTTAGGACAACATGAAGTGTAACAACATCCATATCACAGGAGTACCAGGAGAAAAGAGCAAACAAACAAATAAACAAAAGAACCTACTTGAAAAAATAATAAATGAAACTTCCCTAACCTGGTGAAGGAAAACAGCACACAAGTCTAAGAAGTGCAGAGTCCCAAACAAGACGGACCCTCAGAGTTGTACACCAAGACACATCATAATTAAAACAACAAAGTTAAAGACAGAATTGTAAAAGCTGCAAAAGAAAGACAGTCATATACAAGGGAGCTCTCCTAACTGTCAGCTAATTTCTCAACAGAAATATTTGAGGCCAGAGGGATTGGCATGAAGAGCAAGGAGCTACAACCAATACTACTTTACACAGCAAAGTCATCATTGAAAATTAAAGTAGAGCTCAGCCGGTGTGGCTCAGTGGTTGAGCGTTGACTTATGAACCAGGAGGTCATGGTTCAATTCCCAGTCAGGGCACATGCCTGGGTTGTGGGCTCAATCCCCAGTGTGGGGTATGCAGGAGGCAGCTAATCAATGATTCTCTCTCATCATTAATGTTTCTATCTCTCTCTCCCTCTCTGGAATCAATAAACACATAGATTTAAAAACTTTTGACGTAAAAATAAAGAGCTTCCCAGACAAGAAAAAGCATAAGGAGTTCATTACCACCAAATCAGTAATACAAGAAATATTAGAGTCTTCTTTAAGAAGAATATTTTTTAAAAACAGGGGAATATAGTTAAAATAATAAAATGGTAATAAGTACATACCTATCATTAATGACTTTGAATGTAAGTGGCTTAAATGCTCCAATCAAATGACATAAGGTATCTGAATGGATAAGAAAATAAGACCCATATATATGCTGTCTATAAAAGATCCATCTGAAAACAAAAGATACACAAAGACTAAAAGTACAGAATGGAAAAAGATATTTCATGCAAATGAAAATTTTTAAAAGCTGGGTAGCAATATTTATATCTGACAAAATATACTTTAAAACAAAGGCTATAGTAAGAGACAAAGAAGAGTACTACATAATGATAAAAGTAGCAATCCAATAAGAGGATATAATTCTTGTAAACATTTATGCACCCAACATAGGAGCATCTAAATATATACAACATGAAATGCAACAACATCCACATCATCGGGATATCAGAAGGAGAAGAAAGCAAGCAAGGAGTAGAGAACCTGTTTGAAGAAATAATGACAGAAAACTTCCCTAATCTGGGAAAGGAAAATGTCACACAATGTTAGGAAGCACAAGATAAGTACAAAGAGACCCACACCAACACACATCATAATTAAAATGTCCAAGATAAAACACAAAGGTAGAATCTTAAAGGCAACAAGAGAGAAACATTCAGTTACCTACAAGGAAGTTCCCATAAGGTTGTCAGCATATTTCCCAACAGAAACACTTCAGGTTAGAAGGGATTGGAATGAAGAAGTCAAAGTAATGAAAAGCAAAGCACTGCAATCAAGACTGTTCTATCCAGCAAGGCTATCATGTAACATTGAAGGTGAAATAGAAAACTTCCCAGACCCGTTGTCGGCAAACTGCGGCTCGCGAGCCACATGCGGCTCTTTGGCCCCTTGAGTGTGGCTCTTCCACAAAATACCACAGCCTGGGCGAGTCTATTTTGAAGAAGTGGCGTTAGAAGAAGTTTAAGTTTAAAAAATTTGGCTCTCCAAAGAAATTTCAATTGTTGTACTGTTGATATTTGGCTCTGTTGACTAATGAGTTTGCCGACAACTGTCCCAGACAAAAGAAAGCTAAAGGAGTTTGTTACCACCAAATCAGCATTCTAAGAAATGCTGAAGGGACTGATTTAAGAAGAATAAGAGAGAGAGAACATTAAAAAATGGCAATACATAAGTACTATCAATAATAACCTTAAATGTAAATGGATTAAATACTCTGATCAAAAGACATTGGGTAGCTAAATAGATAAGAAAACATGACCTATATATATATGCTGTTTACAAGAGACCTGCCTCAGAACAAAAGGTACACACAGGCTGAAAGTGAAGGGATGGAAAAAATATTCCATGGAAATGGAAAAAACCGCTGGGGTAGCAATAATTATATCTGACAAAATAGACTTCAAAACAAAGGCCATAACAAGAGACAAATAAGGTCACTACATAATAATAAAGGGAGCAATCCAACAAGAGTGTATAACCCTTATAACTACATATATATATATATATATATATATATATATATATATATGTATGTATACAGATACACACACACACACACACACACACACAATATAGGAACACCAAAATATATAAAAAACTTTTGGTGAACTTTAAGGGAGAGATTGATAGCAATACAGTCATAGTAGGGGACTTTAAAACCCCACTGTCATCAATGGATAGATTGTCCAGCCAAAAATCAGCTAGGAAACAGTGACCTTAAATGACACAATAGATCAGATGAATATTGTTGATATTTCATTTAGTTGATGGATTTAGAACATTTCATCCCAAAGCAGAATATACATTCTTCTCCAGTGCACATGGAACATTATCAAAGATAGACCACATGTTAGGACACAAAAGAAGTCTCAATAAATTTAAGAAGGTTTAAATCATATCAAGCATCTTCTCCAAATAAAACAGCTTGAAATCAACCACGATAAAAAAAAAAGCTCAAAAATACGCAAACACATGGAGGCTAAATAGCATATTATTAAACAACGAATGGATTACCACTGAGATAAAAGAAGAAATAAAAAATTATCGGGAAACAACCAAAAATGAATATACAGCCACCCCAAATCTATGGGACACATTGAAAGCTGTCCCAAGGGGGAAGTTCATAGCATTACAGGACTACCGCATGCAGCAAGAAAAATCTCTAGTAAACAATCTAACCCTACACCTAATAGAACTAGAAAAAAAAAAAACAACAGCAGGGGAAACCTAGAGTAAGTAGAAGACGGGAATAATAAAGATCAGAGCAGAAATAAATGACACAGAAACTAAAAAAAACCAACAACATAAAAGACCAATGAACTCACAGGTCCCCAATTATAAATATTGGAGTAGGTTATGGTCTTATTGATATGATGAAACAAAGAATAACTTTTCAGGGGAGTACAAACACCTACAAGACATGAAGTGAACGTTTGTTCAACATAGATTCCTCCTGCAAAACAAAAGTCAGAGATGTTTAGAACATTTTTGCTAAATATACCCAAATATTTTCATCTCATTTAAAAGGAATAAGTTCTCCATAACATAGGGTTAGACAAAAAAGTAATGAAAAGAATGTAAGTCACTGTTTTTGAAAGATGATTTTCAGTTCTTCTAGCAGTTCATTGTTCTTCTGATGCTTTTCTTACTCTGGTGTGATGATCCAAAGTTTTATTCCTGTCAATTTCATTGCAGCTGGAACAGTGAGGAGTACGTCCCAAAGCCTGGTCCACTGTTCTTCTAGTTGGCTGTCTGGGGGTCCGGTCTTCTGGGGGGCCAGGACCTTATCTCCATGCTCAAAGGAATTTAGTGAGCTTGTGAAGGAGAGGTCTCTAATACAAGCAAGGTCATTAGTTACAGCTAAGGTCTTACTTAAATGTTGTGCATAGTTTTTTACCTTCACTTTTGTTGTTGTTGTTAATCCTCACCCAAGGATATTTTTGCCGTTGATTTTTAGAGAGAGTGGAAGGGAGGGAGGTGGGGGGGGGAGGGAGGGAGAGAGAGAGAGAGAGAGAGAGAGAGAGAGAGAGAGAGAGAGAGAGAGAGACACCAATGTGAGAGAGACACATTGATTGGTTGCCTCCCACTGCACCCCAAGCAGAGCCGAGGATTGAACTTGCAACCCAGGTACTAGTATATGCCCTTGGCTGGGAATTGAACCTGTGACCCTTCAGTGTGCTGGCAGACACTCTAACCATTGAGCACACCAGCCATATTTTTTCTCTTTTTGTAAAAAAAATTTTTATTGATTTCAGAGAGGAAGGAAGGAGAGATAGAAACATTAATGACGAGAGAATCATTGATCGGCTGCCTCCTGCACATCCCACACTGGGGACTGAGCCTGTCACCTGGGCATGGGCCCTGACCTGGAATCGAACTGTGTCTTCCTGGTTCATAGGTCAACACTCAACCACTGAGCCACACTGGCCAGGATACCTTCACTTCTTGATCTACATACATATCTCCCACCCCAATCATAGCCTGAAATGGTTGCCCGTAGGCAATTTCATAAGGACTCAATTGAATCCCACTTAAAGGAGCCACCCCTATTCTGAGCAGGGCAACAGGTAAAACTTGATTCCAATGGAGATGAGTTTCCTGACACAGTTTAGCCATATTTTTCTTCAAGGTGTGATTCATCTTCTCTACCTTCCCAGAAGCCTGCGGCCTCCATGCTGTGTGGAGTCTCCACTTGATTCCTAAAAATTTACTAACCTTCTGTGTAATTTCTGACACAAGAGCAGGCCCATTATCACTCTGGATGCTTCTGGGGGGGCCAAAGCGATGAATTATTTCCTTTAGTAAGGCCTTCACTACATTTGAGGATGTCTCAGTTCTAGTAGGATAGGCTCTACCCATCCTGAAAAGGTATCAACAGAGACTAACAAATACTTCCACCCTCAGACCCTTGGCATCTGAGTAAATCTATTTGCCAGTCCTCAAACGGGCATGGTCCTTGGCATTGTTTCCCTTCTTTCTTTTTATGGGGATCTGTGTTGGGGTTGTTCTGGCACACAACACACCTAGGTATTACTTTTCACATGACTGTGAGCCATGGTTTAATATAAGTGGTTAATGAATGCCTTGCATGGGGAATGTTCTCGTGAAAATGCTTCATGACTGGCTCTCCTAAAGGTTCAGGAGGCGGTATAACTCCTTCCTTATTCTTCCCTATCTCCTATCAGGATCGTCTTCATCAAAACCGCAACACTTAGCTTTCTCTAAGCCTGCAGTTGAATATTGAGGGTCAAACTGTGACAAGTCTAGAACGGGTACCAAAGGCATTATACACGTTCCATTAGCAGCCTCCTTCGCTGCTCCGTCAGCCAGACTGTTTCCTTTAGCCACCTCAGTGTCTGCTCTGGGGCAGTGCATAGCTGCCACCTGTAAAGGTACCTGGACAGCTTCTAATAATTTTAACATTTCTGCTGCATGCTTCATTTCCTTTTTATTGCAGGTTAACTGTCCTCTTTCCTTCCAGATAGAACCATGTGCATGCAAAATTAGGAAAGCACACATTCACCCTCTTTTTGTGCGACAATTCTAACGCCCTCATCAATGCAGTCGGTTCAGCTTTCTGAGCAGAGGTTCCCAGTGTAAGACCTTGGCCTCTGCTATTCCTTTAAGAGTCACAACTACATAGCCAGCCTTGCTGTGTCCTTTGTCCATATAACTGCTCCCACCTGCAAATACAGTTCAGTCTGCCTCTTCTAGAGGAGGGTCCTGTATATCGATTCTGCGAGAGCAAACTTTATCAATTATTTCAGCGCACTCTGCCTTAGTGCAGCCAAGCCAGGCTCCGGGAGAAGGCAGGCAGGAGTCAACTTCTTTCCAGTTTTGAGGGAGACTCTGGGATTATTCAGAATTGCTTGGCACCTGCCCATTCTTCCAGCAGTGACCCACAGATTTCCTTTCTGCTCTAGCAGGCCCAGCACTTGGTGGGGTGCATAAATGATGATAGGCTGCCCCAAAGAAAACTTTTCAGCTTCCTGTAAAAGCTTGCAGGTGGCTGTCACAGCTCTCAAGCAGGCTGGCCACCCCTGGACAGTGTGATCTAGTTTCTTTGACAAGGATATGATGGGTCCTGTACTGTCGCTAAGCCTTGGGGCGAGGACTCCTAGGGCCTGCCCTGTCTTTCATGAATATGTCATGGAAAGGGCTTTACAAGGTTTGGAAGCCCCAAGGCTGGTGCAGAAGCCAGGGTGCCTTCAGGGACCCAGAAGCCAGAATGCCCTCCTTCGTCTGTTCTAAAGGGCTATGTTCTGGTCCGTTCAGAGCTTCATACAATGGTTTAGCAATGAGCCCAACATTTGGAATCCAAATGTGGCTGTAGCCTGCCATTCCCAGAATCCTCTTAGCTGTTTCCTGGTCATGGGAATTTCCATTTGAATTATGGGTTCTTTTCTGTTTCCAGTAAGACTCCTTTTGCCAGGTTCGAGCAGGAACCTAAGAAACCTGCTTGTTGGCAAATCCGGGCCTTCTGTGCTGAAACTTCACAGCCACAAGATGCCAGATGGTTCAAGGTAACGATAGGGTTAAGCATTGCTGAAAGGACTTCCCAGCAATTGAGAGGCCATCTCCATATTGAACAGTCCCTTCTTCTAGGTTTCGGTCCTTTAAGTCCTTGGCTCAGGGTCTCCTCAGAAATCGTGGAGGAGTTCTTGAACCCTTGTGGCAAGACTGCACAGCAGCACTGAGTCTTGACCCGAGATTCCAGGTCCTGCCATTCAAAAGCAAACAATGGTGGAGAGTCTTGTTGAACCAGAATGCAAAAGAAGGCATCTTTTCAGTCTGGCACTGAACACCAGAGGCTGTCCCTGGGTATACTGTTCACCGAAATATAAGGATTCAGGGTGGTGGGGTGAGTGTCCTGTACAATGTCATTTATGGTCCTAAATTTTGTACAAATTGATACTCATTTGAGTGGGGTTTCTCAACAGGCAATATGGGTGTGTTGTGTGGGGGGCGGCAGGGCCAAGTAAGTCCATATTCCTGAAACCTCTGAACTATTGGGCATATTCCTCTAGGCCAGTGGTCGGCAAACTCATTAGTCAACAGAGCCAAATATCAACAGTACAACGATTGAAATTTCTTTTGAGAGCCAAATTTTTTAAACTTAGAGTTCTTCTAATGCCACTTCTTCAAAATAGACTCGCCCAGGCCATGATATTTTGTGGAAGAGCCACACTCAAGGGGCCAAAGAGCCGCATGTGGCTCGCGAGCCGCAGTTTGCTGACCACTACTCTAGGCTCTCTTCCTACAGGGGCTACTGCCTCTTACTGAGAGTCCCTGTCCTTGGCTTGAGGTCAATTTCAACAGGCCTGTGTGCATGCCTTACACAAACAAACTGTTTTATCTCCCACAACAGCCCTAAGAAGCAGGGATCGTTACAGATGAGGAACTGGGACATAGGGAGATCCTTATGGCTCCTCATGGTGGAGATTCAAAGTCAGGCAGAGGGCTTCTGGAAAGGATGCCCGAATCACTAAGACAAATAACAATTTTCAGGTGGCAGGAAGGCAAAAACAGAAGCTGAGCCAGCTAAGTCCCCTGGGGGAGGAGGGCGGTCATTAAAAAGCAGGGCCAGGCCTTGCCCTGTAGGTGCTCTGGGGCCTGGGTGTGGCCTAGGAGGATACCTGTCTTGTTAACAGGTTGAGTTGCTGACAAGCAGTCCCTCTGAGATCCAAGGCCCAGATTGAAGCTTCAGGACCCCCTGGACAGATAGACACCTGCCACTCCAGGCCAGGGCCCCAGGGACCCTGCTAAGCTGCACCTATGCCACTTGACCAGGAGTTTGAGGAGCCTGCATGGCCCCTCTGGTCAAACAGACCATCCACCCACCTTCTCATCCTGAGACTCAAGAATCCCTTGAGACTCCTTCCTGGGGAGAAAAACATTTTCATTTTCCAAGACACTCCTATTGAATTTCACCCACCCGGGGAGGCAGAGTTGAGGCTACTGCCACTTCCAATTAGTAGTGGCATCAATTTCTTAGAGAACAGGAAATATAGAGAGGTTTTGGGATGTGGGAAGGACATCCTGGGAGAAGCATGAAGAATAAGCCTTCCCTCAGTTGAACTTCACTGCTGTCATATGAAGTAGGGTCTATCACCTTCAACCCTAGATGGATAAAGTGAGTTCAGGTGACTGTTGCAGGATTGACTCCCAGTTGGTTCACACCTTCCTGTATCCAACCCTCCTATGGCCCCTCCCCATTCCCATTCCATGTTGACTTGGCTCAACCCTTTGGCAATGGGACAGTAGCAAACACTACACAAACAAAACTTTGGAAAGTGCTTGCATATTTGGGGCTTGCTCTCTCACCCAGGGATACATTGCAACCCCTGCCGTATGAACAAGCCCCCAGCTAGTTTCCTGGAAGATGAGCCATCCCACCTGCCCCAGTAGAGGCCTCAGACACAGCAGTGAAACTGTGCTGAGGGCTGCCTCACTAGCACACAGAACTGAGAAATAAATGTGGTGTTTAAGCCACTAAGTTCCGGGACTGTTTGTTACACGGCAACAACTAACATGAGAAATGTGACTTGTTCAAAGTCACACAGGTTGGTGAAGGCAGGGAGTCTGTCTCCTTGCCCACAGCACTCTGTATTCAACTCAAGAAAGGCTGTTCAATCTGCAATGCCACACTGGCCACCCACCCTGGGGACAGGCCATGTTCCCAGAATGACATTTAAACTCTTTAGCATGTAAGTGTCTAGCATGTTGAAATGGAGCAAGATCCTGGGGGTCCCCTGGTATTCCCCTGGAATGAATCCCTTAGTGCTGGGATCATGGCAGACCTAGGGTCCTTGTGGAAGCAGTTATGGAAAGAGTTCATGATTTAAACCACCAATTCAGCTGTGCAGGCAGGTACCAGTGCATCGTCAGGCCTGCTAGCGACAATATTTAACCTCCAGCTTCATTGCTTTGAGGACCTAGGGCAGTGGTCGGCAAACTCATTAGTCAACAGAGCCAAATAACAACAGTACAACGATTGAAATTTCTTTTGAGAGCCAATTTTTTTAAACTTAAACTTCTTCTAACGCCACTTCTTCAAAATAGACTCGCCCAGGCTGTGGTATTTTGTGGAAGAGCCACACTCAAGGGGCCAAAGAGCCGCATGTGGCTCGCGAGCCACAGTTTGCCGACCACGGCCCTAGGGCTTTGTCCCACAACTTCCGGGAAGGTTTTCCTTAACACAGCCCACCCCATATCCACAACACCACACAGTTCATAGATCCTTGCTTGGACACCACACAAAAACAAGACTATTCTCAGATAATTTATTCAGAATTTTCATATAAACAGGTAATTACCCCATGTCTTACATGCAGAGCGATTTCAATCCCCCCACCCCCGCAAAGGCATATTCTATACATGGCATTACTTGGCTCTTATAGAAAACATTGAAAATAACGATAATTGAGCTATTTGGTGTGTTTTGTGTTTCCAAGTTTTTTCCACGTAAGCCGAGGCACATTTGATCCTGTGAGGCTGAGGGTGGATGGGAGGCGTCTCCTGCTGACACACAGCTGAGGCCAACCTCCCCAGACACACGAAGTGGGAAAACGAAAGCCATTTGTCACACACTCCTCTTGGGGGCTACTCCTTCCTTCTCAATGGAATGAAGAGCCTCAGATCCACGATCTGTTTTTAACAAGGACTTACAGGGCGCATGCCCAAATGGAAGTCTGGCTGGAGGCTGGCTCTGGACCGTCTCTGGAATCAGGTGACAGAGAGAACACAGTCATTGTTGTCCTTTGTGGGGTGACCGGAAGGAAACACTCGCCTTCAGTTGCAGCCCCTGCAACTTCTTTTATGTGTTTGAAACGAACACATGCCAATTTCCTTTCCATCTCCAACCTCACCTCCAGCGCAAATGAGTATTCTGAGAAACATTCTGGAAGGTTTTCTCAAAGGACACCTTTCTACATGCACCCTTATATACAACCAGGCTTTCCTCATTCCCCAACTCCAACAAAACCATCATTTCTGAAGAGTCTGGGGTGTCAAGGACTTGCCAAAAAAGCATTCAAAAGGTTTTAACACCAAACGTCCACCAAAGCAAAATGATTGTCACTGAGACCACAGCCCATCCACGTTCCCCGATGGCGGGCAGGGGCCATGCCACTGACCAATGTTACATGGCTGCACACAAACACGCTCCCGCCTAGCAAGCACGTTTCACGGCAGCCTGTCCGCTCCTGCGGGAAATGCGACAGCTCTGTCCATGCTGGCAGCAGTCTGCGTGGCCCTGGGTGGCTTGCCCAGACCCTTCCATCAGTTCCCGAGTTTTCTCTCAGCAGCTCACAGTCTCTCCAAGGGAACAGCAGCCTTTCTCCCTTGCTACCAGCTTGAAAGAACAGAGCACCCAGGACGGCTCCCCGATGGGCTGGCGTCACCAGGCCAGGGAGGAAGCAATAGGTGTTCTCTTTCCAAAAGAAACGATGTGGATTTCACCACGTGACTGAAACGGTTTCCTAATAGGGAGACATCTTTAAAAACAAACAAAAAGTGTCACCCCAAGCTGGCTTTGCTGCTTTGTCAGCCGTCACTACAACCCCCAGGACAACCATGACTTTCTAGGAGAAAGGTCTGTTGTTGGAGTCAACCTGGTGCGAGAGGTTTGTGATCCCACAGCTGCTCACACTGCTCACTGCAACAGCAGAGACAGCGAAATAGCCTGTCACATCCCACTGACAAGCGCTGCCCAGCGAATCCGCAGGGGCAGTGCCTAAAGGTACAAGGGCAGCAAGGCTTGGTGACTATGACAGTAGCCCTACTGGCCCCGTCCAGACAGCCACACGGGTTCTCAAAGCCCCACAAGGTCCAACAGCATCAGCTTGAAATCAAACTACAACAGGGGGCGCAAGGTTTTGCTGCTAAAAATGTGTCCCGTATGCTGGTGGGTTTGGGGTTGAGATTTCTCAAATACCTCCTAGGAGGCAGTGCATTGCACGTTTGCATGTGAGGTGCCCATGAGTGTGATTGGGTCCACCCTCAAGTAGCATCTCAGCCCGAAAGGGGTGGGGATAAACCATGGAGCACGTTGGTGCTCACTTCCAGGAGGTGCCAGTTCGGCAACAAAGCCTGCTCTACCCTGGGGGAGACAGGCAACAGCTCCCTCCACAGGTGGGCAGCTCAGGTCTGGGCACCCCGCACATCAGATACATAACAATGACCTCACATTTGGTTCCTGTTTGGGAAGCATGGTGTCCATGGAGATTAAAAAAACAAAACAAAAAGGAAAATTAAAATCGGAGAAGATGATTACCTGTTAGAAAAAAGGATCTGTGCTCACAAAAGGCCACACTTTATCCCAAACCCCTCCCTCAAATTTCTGACTGGTCCCTGGCATTCGGAATCAGCCGATACAGATTTTCCCTGATTCGGATTGGATCCTGGCAGAAATCTGAAGTCTCGAAAATGTCCATTCTTGAACCTCATCCTAACAATGCTGAGGTAGACTGTGCTGGAAAAGAATCATTGCCCCACATTCACCTGTTTATTTTTCTTTGATAAAAATTTATGTGCCCTCAATTTTTTTTTTTTTTTTTAGGAAAGTGATTTTTACAGTGATTTTATATATTAAAATAAATTATTTTCCCCCTAATGTAAGAAAACCTTTCTGAATTAGAAAAATGTGAAAATAGCTGCAAGTATAGTCTACAGCCACTATTAATTTACTACGAAAAGAACTAAGTACCTAGGTCTACATGTGTTTGTTGTTTTTTTTTGTTTTTTTTTTTTTAATGTACGTCCAGACCCTCTTCTATGTACAGAGTAAATTTGGTGAAAAGAATTTCTGTACTCTTGTTCCTTGTACCCAATCATGGAGGCTCCCAGAAATATTTCACATGCTCTAATTTCACAAATCTTACCGATAAGAAAGCAATAGACAATAGGGATTTGTGTCGCCCTGTGTTCTGACCAGGAGTTGAGAAGTTTGGAGTTGCCACTGCATCTCTATCTGTTGTTAAGCCCACAACTTTTCAGAGGAGAAGGAAGCCATTGAAACTTGTGAGAAAATGCACTCAGGGGTAACCGGGGCGATGATTCCGATGAACCCAAGGGACAGGTTCACCGTGTTCTTTATTTGAGCAGCTGTAGTTCTTCTCCCCAAAGGGAAGAAGCTGGCTTCTCCCTGGGCTGGAAGCTCTGGGGAGTGTGAAGGTCCTTAGCGGTTTCTCCCCTCGGCTCTACTTTCTGCAACATCGAAGGCACCTGGGAGTTCTGCTCAGGCCCCACATCTGGCCCAGCCGAGGTCACAGCCCGGAGCAGCATCTGGGAGGTCAGTTCTGCAGACAGCTGGATGCCCTGAAGGTGGAGGAAACGGACCGCCAGGGGCCTCTCGCTTCATACTGTTTAGTGTTCTCTAAGTCCGTTTGTGCCATCACACTTTGGGACCTGAATTTGTCGTGTCTGCAGAATAGCTGGAGGATGTGCACACCCAGTGAGGGAGAACGTGAGGTGCACACGGGGAAGCAGGAGATCCAGGAGCCACAAGTGTGTTCAAAGGCAGGGCTCAGCTCCAGGTGGCTTCCAGCTTCCCCGAGCAGAAAGCAAACCATTCATCAAACCCAACTGCCCACCCCCTCAGCGTGGCCTCACAACACCCCAAAGGGTTAGCAGCGAATGTGGCTTTATGCCTTGAGACCAAGCAAGGAGGCTCCTGGTGCTTTGCTCCCCAGGCCCAACAGGCAGACCAACACCAGCCCTCCCCCAACCAAGGAAACAGTCAATAACTTATGAGGCTGATTGGAGATTGTTAAAAAATTAAATATGTTACAAATATATTCTCAAAACTCTTTATCATCTCGGGAGTTTTTTTCCTTTTCCTTTGCTTTGTTATGTCCTGGCTTTGTTTGGTCTTGAAAAGATCCATTATCACTCCAAACCACTCCTCTGCTCCTGGAGAAACATTTTCACCAAAGTTAAGGGAGAGAAGACTCCTGAGGCTAGACGAGAGCACATGAGAACCTGTCGAGGGCACAGTCTCCCAGTGAGGAAGGAGGAAGGAGGGGAACCAGGATGCTCACACACATGGAAAAGTGGAACCTTCATGAGCCAATCCCCAAACTTCATCTCAGCATGAGTGTTTGCACGCGCGCATGCGCGCACGCACACACCAGCCGTGTCTACTCTGAATACACATGCACACACACCTGGGACTGCAGAATCTTATCAAAAGTACAAAAGCAGCAGCTATTGGTCAATTTGAGGAACTACTTTTGTGAAGGAAAAAAAAAAAAGTTCAGCCTGGATGAGAAAAACCTTCCTAAAATCCACTCCATAAAGCTTTGAATTCTACTAGCACGGGGTTTGTATGTTTTTGTCTTTCTTTCAAACTTTTGTTCCACAAACAAGTTTTATGTTTTATACTGTAGCTCATACACCACCCCCTGTCCGTAAAAAAAAAAAAAAAAGAAAGAAAAGAAAAAGCCTTTGTAAAAACAGGTGCTTTCTGCTTTCTTTCAATTGACTAGGAAAAGAAGTAACACCCTGGCTTGAGCCTGCTGTTGCTGGAAAGGACCCCTTCTCTCTACGTTCACGGTCACATTCTCTGATCACTAGTCACACTGGTGATCAAACAGACGTGTTTTAAGTTGTACCACAAACAGAAATGGAGAGTAATGATCTCTTAGCTCCACTGGACACTGGCAGAGTTGTGGGGAAATCCTGAGTTTTCTGGAGACCGTCAAACTAGAGGAGAGTGAAGTTGGGATCCCCTCCCCAAAACAGGTGCTGTTAGGAAGGACTGGACCGTGGCAGAGTCAGGACGCGTCCATTTTTCTTGCCCCCATTCATGTGGGTGTAGGACATGGGCTCCTCGTAATTCCGCTTTAGGGCCAGCGAACATCCCCCATCCTCCTCCCTCTGACAGTGTGAGGACCGATCCAGGGGTACACTCTCCATGTCCTCAAACTCCATCTCCAACTCCTCGTGCTCAGGTGCCTTGTTCTCCTCACTGTAGAAGAAGGAAACTTCTGGAAAGCTGGGGTGCAGGTTGTCCTTAAGCAGGTCAACGACCTCCAGGAAGGTCGGCCTCATCTTGGGATTGAAATGCCAGCACATGCTCATCAATTCGCTGCTGTGGGACAGAGAGACATGCTGGGAATGAGTCCAGGGGTCCGGCCAAGCAGTCCCACAACCCCCAGTGGCTCACACCCACAGACGACCTGTTCATTTCAGCCAGTGGCTACATGTGCAGGTAACCATCAAGCAGAAGCAAGCAATTCTATTGGTGTTGAAACGGGGTTTTAAAAAAAGGGCCCAAGAGGCTGCCTTATTCCGGAACCATTTCAAGAAGGGCCTCTCCAGCATGGCCGGCATGGCTCAGTGGTTGAGCCTCAACCTATGAGCCAGGAGGTCAAGGTTTGATTCCCACTCAGGGCACATGCCTGGGTTGTGGGCTTGATCCCCAGGGGGGGACAGGGGGAGGGCGTGTAGGAGGCAGCCGATGAATGATTCTCTCTCATCACTGATGTTTCTATTTCTCTCTCCTCCCTATCTCTCTGAAATCAGTAAAAATGTATTTTTTAAAAAAGAAGGGCCTCTCCTGATGTTACCACATGTTGAAGACCACAGTTCCTCATTTGATGTATCCTCACACCTGGCAGCTGTAGCTCTATGGCTCAAAGCCGGAGGGCTGTCCTGCAGGCCCAGCTGTTACTCTTTTGAGGATGGCCAGAAAGCATTACAACTTTACTCAGCCAACAGCAAACAGGACAGGGGCGGAGGGCTTAGGATTTCCATTTTACCTCTCCCTTTCCCCACTTCTTCTAGGACAGGGTTGGCAAACTTTGACCCCTGAACCAAATCTGGCTCCCTGAGTGTTTTTGCAAATAAACTTTTATTAGCACACAACCACATAACTATGGCTGCCTTCCCACTACAATGGCAGCCTTGAGGAGCTACAACCGAGAGCAGTATGGACCACAGAGCAAAGATGCTTACAAATGGCCCTTTACAAAAAAGTGTGCAGACTCCTGCCCTAAGGCCTCCTGAATTTCCCTGGTTCTGGAGCCACAGCTAGCCTGACTAGCAAAGGATCTTCATGAGGCAATGTTTCAAAATACTTTGCTCAGAGACTCTAAAGGACTCTGCATCATACTTTTTCCCATACAAGGTCTCTTCAAACTAGATTTTTTAAGTTGATGTCTTTTTCTATTGGGATGAAGCAAAGAAATGGCCTCTCCCCATAAATTTTCAGGTCAAATTTTTTTCTTAAGAAACAATGATAATAGATTTTATATGTAATAAATACTCATTCTAGAAAGTTAAAAAACACCCCAAAATATAGGGAAAATGCAGCTCACACACAACTCTCCTTCATATATAAGCTCTTGTCTTTTCTACCTGGACATATTTGGAAATGTAATATACACATGCTTTTTTCACTTAATGTATTAATAGATTTATCCACTGAGTTATAAAACATTTTTTCAAATGTATCTTTATTGACCTCAGAGAGAAAGGGAGAGGAAGAGAGAGATAGAAACATCAATGATGAGAGAGAATCATGGATCGGCTGCCTCCTGCACGCCCCCCACTGGGGATCGAGCCCACAACCTGGGCATGTGCCCTGACTGGGAATCAAACCATGACTTCCTGGCTCAGGTTGACCATCAACCACTGAGCCACTCCAGCCTGGCTTTAAAACATGTTATAAGCATCATTTGAAATTTCAACTGCTGTAACATCATATTAATATACAATTTACTTGGCAATTTTCATTTTGTTGAATTTCTAGATCATTTCAATTTTTTGAGACTTTAAATTGCTCTGAGTAGCTCTTACAGTGGGGCAGTAAGAATGGTTACCTAGCCATGCCATTGCTAATACTGAGTGTTAAGACTCACCCTGCTTTCCTTCCTCTCTCTCCCTCTCTCTATTCCTTCCTTCCTTCCTTCCTTTCTTTATTTGCTAATTAAGGAAGAGAGTATTTCCTTTATTTTATTTTATTCTCATTGGCCTATTAGTGGGGCTGAATAATTTTCCAAGTGTTTAATGGTATGTGTTGTCCATTTGGTCTCATAACAAATATTTATTCTTTTTCTTTCTTTTTTTTAAAATATATTTTATTGATATTTTACAGAGAGGGAGAGGGATAGAGTGCTAGAAACATCGATGAGAGAGAAACATCGATCAGCTGCCTCCTGCACACCTCCCACTGGGCATGTGCCCGCAACCAGGGCACGTGCCCTTGACCGGAATCGAACCTGGGACCCCTCAGTCCGCAGGCCGACGCTCTATCCACTGAGCCAAACCGGTTTCGGCTCAAAACTAATATTTAAAACAAAATATTTTTTAATGTTTATGCTTACTAACTTATTTTTTCCAGTATTATTGAGATATAGTTGAATATAACATTGTATTATATTCATGACAGAACTTTAAGTGTATAAAGAATAGAGAGTTAAACATAAGTCTCCCACCCAAGCTCCCCAGTTCCCTTCCAAAGATATGATATGCAAACACAAGAATCATACAAAGATAAAATATGCAGCTCACACACAACTCTCCTTCACAAGCATACATGTAGAAATACGATATAGCATCATGAGCATGCATGTGAACACATGATATGCAAACATCAACATGCATGTACACATGTGATGTGCAAACACAAGCATGGATGTATACATACGATTACAAACACCAGCACTCATCCATGTAAACATATGATATGCAAACACAAGCACACATGTAGACATAAGATACAAAAACAAGCACACATTAGACATAATATGCAAAGAGAAGCACACATGTACATGTGATATGCAAACACAAGCACACAGGTAGACATGATATACAAACACAAGAATGCATGTAGAATAAGATACACAAACATTCATATAGACATGACATGCAAAACAAACATGTGTGCAAAATGCAATGCCTTTTAAATGAACACCCCTTTGTATACTTACAGTCTCTCTGGACAATTGTCAGGGATATCCAGATACCCTCCATCCATAACAAATTTCAACACCTGCTCATTAGAGAGGCCTTGGTAAGGCTGTTCTGCCAAGCTGGTGATTTCCCAGAGGACCACACCGAAGGACCTGCCAACAATAGTTGAGAGGAATAACAAGAAGCCGTTAAAACACACACACAATTGTCTTGGTTTACTAGAAACTGGCTGGCCAGTTAATTAAATAATTCAGATTCACTTCCTATCAAGATGGAGTAGGTAAACTCTGCTCGTTTCTCCCATGACCATATGAAAATTACAACTAAATTGTAGACTAGCTGAACCATCTGTAGCCTAGCTGAACAGAATTATAACTAAGGATATAAAGAAGAAGCCATGTTGCGACTTGAAGGAGGGGCAGAGATATGGAACAGGCTGATCCCACACCCCCATGGGGTGGTTGAGAATCAGAGGAATATCTCAGCTACAGAGGTCTCCCCAAGAAGCCAGGAGTCCTAGGCTTACACTTGACTCCCAAGCCCGGAGCATCAATGCTGGGAAGAAGAGCCCACAAAACATATGGCTGTGAAAATCAATAAGGATTCCATCCATCTAGGTGAGATGAAAGGCTGCTGCAAAACCCAGGCATTCTCTTAAAGGGCCCATGCACAGACTCACTTGCTCTCAGGCACTTACCATGGGCTCTGGCAGAGAGACAGCAGCTGGGGAGTTGTGTGTGAGGGTGGGCAACCGAGATACACAGGGAGAAGCAAGTTGTGTGGCCTCAGGGCAAGGGTGGAGGGATAGCTGCCATTGTCCCTGAGTTGAGCCCTCTTCCTGCATTACTCTGATGAACTTCACTTGCCAGAGCCTGACAACTCCCTGAGATTTGGCCTCACCCAACTCACCTACCCCAGAGAGCCTTTCAGCAGCTGAGTCATATGGGCAGCTGGTCGGCAGCTATAGGCCTTAGGATACCCTGTGCCTTTGGCTGAGCAGCCCAAAGTTCGGAACTGGTAGCAGGAGGCCTCAGTTCACAGCATGGCCCATCCCCTGCACCTCTAGACCCAGAACAGGAAGCTACCAACCACAGAACACTTTGTATTTCCTACCAGGTAACCCCATGCCAGTCACAGGCAGTGGCTAACATAGACCTGAAACAGAGTCCCTCTAAAGAGGCCCCCAAAACAACATACCCAATGGCTGGCTTCAGACCACAATACCCCACCAGATAAGCTAAACAAGTGGCTTGCATCCGAGTCCACTCAGGCAATTCCCAATCTGTGAGGTCAGCACCCACACAGAAGCTCATTCGCTGTGGTTGTGGCCAATCCTCATAACCAGTCAGCCAGAGGGTCAATCCCACCCACTGACATGACAACAGTGATCAAGACTCAACTATCACAGGAGGGCACCCCTGGAGCACTCAGCTTAGGTAATCAGAGAGACTGCACCACTGGGTGCCACCGGTGACCTACCACATAAGTCCACCCTTCCATGACTGGGAGACGTAGCAGATCTACCTAATACGTAAAAGCAAACACAGAAATGCAGCCAAAACGGGGACGCAAAGAAACATGTCCCAATGGAAGAACATAAAAAACTCTAGAAAAAGAACTAAACAAAATGGAGGCAAACCATCTACCAAATATAGAGTTGAAAGCACTGGTTATAAGGATGTACCAGTACAAGGAACTTAGGGGAAGAATAGATAAACTCAGTGAAAACTATAACAGATAGTAAGCATAAAAAAGGACATGGAAACCATAAACAAGAACCAGTCAGAAATAAATAAACACTGGAATGAAGACTACACTAGATGGAATCACAGCAGATTAAATGAAGCTCAGGATCGAATCAGCAATTTGGAAGACAAGATAGTAGAGAAAACCCAACCAAAACAGGAAAAAAGACAAATTATTAAAAATGAGGACAGTTTAAGGGCTCTCTGGGACAACATCAAGCATAACAACACTGACACCATAGGGAGACCAGAAGGAGAAGAGAAAGACCAAGGAATTGAGAACCTATTTGAAGAAATAATGGAAAACTTCCCTAATCTGGCAAAGAAAATAGCCATTGAAGTTGAGGAAGCGCAGACAGTCCCAAAGATAAACCCAAAAAGGCCCACACCAAAGTATAACATAATTAAAATGGCAAAGGTTAATGATAAAAAGAAAAGCTTAAAAGCAGAAAAGAAAAAGCAGTTAGTTACCTAGAAGCAATCCTAAGACTGTCAGCTGATTTCTCAACAGAAACTTCACAGTCCAGAAAGGATGGGCACAATATATTCAAAGAGATAAAAAGTAAGGAACTACAACAGGACAACTTTACTCAGTAAGGCTATCATTTAAAAATTGAAGGAGAGGTAAAGAGCTTCCAAGGCAAGAAAAAGTTAAATAAAGGAGTTCATTGCCACCAAAACATGTAACAAGAAATGTTGAAGGGACTTCATTAAGAAGAAAAATGTTTTTTAAAGATCATAAATATAGGATTCCAAGACAACTGCAGAGTAGCTGGAAATTCCATCGGCTTGCTCCCAAGTAGACTGGACTTGCGGCCAAACTGCAGAGCAAGCAGCTTGAAAAGCCAGCTGAAGTGTAGCTGATCTGGAATACTGAAAGCAGGGAATGTGGGAAAGACAAGAGAAGATGCAGAGAGGGTGAGTCAACTTGCGCAGATGCACAGCTAGAGAGCCGGAGGGATATGGTGGTAGCAAAGCCCCCGCCCTCGGGAAGCGTGGTCTCAGACCGACACAGGGATCCTCAATCCAGAACAACAGAGAAGAGAAGCAGAGCCCACATAGTATCAGGTAGTGGGGACCAGTGGAGATTTTGTCCACCTGGGAGAGACAGACCACACCCATCCTAGGCAAAGAGCAACTTCTTTGTTTCAACACCAGCCTGGGAAGTTAACTTCAATCTGTGCTTGCTGGAGGGGCCATGCAGCAGAGCTGGGGGGCAAGTGGAGGGGTCTGATTGGCGCACCCAGCAGTGATTCTTTTTTTTTTTTTTTTTTTTTTCAAATTTTTATTAAGGTATTATATGTGTACATATCTTACCATTGCCCCCCACCCCCACCCCACTCCCATACATGCCCTCACCCCCCAATGTTTTGCATCCGTTGGTTACTCTTATATACATGCATATAAGTCCTTCAGTTGATCTCTTATTTCCCCCACCTCTCCCTAACCTTACCACTGTAATTTGACAGTCTGTTTGATGCTTTACTGCCTCTGTAACTATCTTTTTGTTCATCAGTTTATAATGTTTTTCATTATCCCCAAATGAGTGGGATCATGTGGTATTTTTCTTTCATTGACTGGCTTATTTCACTTAGCATAATGTTCTCTAATTCCATCCAAGTGCCTACAAATGGTAGTAATTCCTTCTTTTTTACGGCAGCATAGTATTCCATTGTGTAGATGTACCATAGTTTTCTGATCCAGTCATCTGCTGATGGGCACCTAGGCTGTTTCCAAATCTTAGCTATTGTAAATTGTGCTGCTATGAACATAGGGGTGCATATATCCTTTCTGATTGGTGTTTCTGGTTTCTTAGGATATATTCCTAGGAGTGGGATTACTGGGTCAAATGGGAGTTCCATTTTCAGTTTTTTGAGGAAACTCCATACTGTTCTCCACAGTGGCTGCACCAGTCTGCATTCCCACCAGCAGTGCACGAGGGTTCCTTTTTCTCCGCATCCTCGCCAACACTTGTCGTTTGTTGATTTGTTGATGATAGCCATTCTGACAGGTGTGAGATGGTATCCAGCAGTGATTCTTGAGGGACCCTCTTTTCTCTGGAAGAACTTTGGGCAGAGAGCCAGACAGGGTCTGGTCTGTGTGAATTGGGAAAGAGGACCCGTCTTGCTTACCTCAAGCACGCCAGTGGTGCCCTGTTCCCTCACCTGCAAAACTACTAGGTCTGCCCCATGCTGCTCTGATCCAAGACAAAGGGAAATGGCGTTGGGCTGGAAATGCTGCTCAGTTTGATGGTGCCACGGACTTGGACATTTGGCCCAGGGCGGTGAGGGGGAGAGGGGGAGAGGCTGGGCTGAGGCCCCACTTAGCAGGGGCTAGCCATGTGAAAAATTAAAGTGCCAAGTGAGGATGAATTTTTTAAATCCCCTTCTACTTGGTGTGGTGGTGAGGGGGTGCCAGAAAGCCAGGCAAAGCTGTGGTACTGCAACTGTGTCTCCTGGGTGGGCTTCTGTCCAGGAGACAGACAAGCACGGGCTGGGCTTTTCAGCTGCATTACGGAAAGCAGACAGAGGTCCCTAGTGAGTTCAGCCAGCATAGCCCTGGGAAGGAGAGGAAGTAACTGCCACCCCTCCTCCAGGTTACAGGCAACACTCCCAACGCGTGTCTGTTTAAACCACCCTGGCCAGATCATGGATACCTCCATGGAACACAGTTTCATGGGGGAAGGGAGAGCATCTCAGAGCAGGGACATTCAAGGCACAACCGGAGACAGACCCAGCCCTGGGCTCTGGAGGCATTGCAGCCAAACTACTTGGGACTCCACCCTGACAAGCTTCAGACAGGTTGCTGAGTGCCAGGCAGGGACAGTGACTGACACTGGCTTGCACCAGAGAACCTCCAGAAGACCTGGAATCAGCACACCAAGTGGCCAACTTCCAACAACATCAGAGCAAATCCAGCAAGCTCCACAAAGAGCAGATCCATTCTATTTTTTTCATTCTTTACTTTTTTCTTTTTTTCCTGTTTTTCTTTTCCTATTCTATTTTTCATTTTATTATTGTTAATTATTTTTCATTATTGTTATTAATACTTCATTTATTTTTTTCTTATTTTCATCTTTTGTCTTTATTCTTTTCCTTCAGATTCTCTTTTTTGGCTTCTATTTTCTTCCCTAATTTTTTGGTCTCATGTCTTTTAGTATCTTTTTCTTTTTTCTTTTCTTATTCTATTATTTTATTGTTATTGTTTCTGTTCTGATTGTTGTTTTTTCTTCACGTTGTTTTCAGTTTGGACTTACTTTGTCTTGTTTTGTTCTGTAAGCACCTGTATAACAGTTGGCAGTATGTGGTTGGGATTGAGCCTCACAGTCAGACAGCCAGAGGGTCGAGCCCGCCATGAGTGAAAAAATAGCAATCAAGACCCAAATACAATAGGAGGACCAACATAACCCACACAAGGGACATTCACAGAGCACCCAGTTTAAAAGATCAAGGAGACTACACCACTGGATCCCACAAGACACCCACTACAGAAGGCCATCCCACCAAGACAGATAGAAATAGCAGTTCTATGCAATATATCAAAACAAACACAAAGAAACAGGTTCCAAATGAAAGAACAGGAGGAATCTCCAGAAAGAGCTAAATGAAATGGAGGCAAGCAATTTATCAGAAAACAGAGTACAAAGTAATAGTTTTAAGAATGCTCATAGAAACCATGAAAAACAACCAATTGAAAATGAAGAATAACATATCTTAAATAGAGGAATACACAGTAGGTTAAAAGAAGCAGAGAACCAAATCACCAAATTAGAAGACAAAGTAAGAAAAAAAATCAATCAGAGCAGCAAAAATAATAATTAAAAAGCATGAAGACAGTTTAAGGGAACTTTGGGACAACATGAAACATAACAATATCAGCATCATAGGGGGACGACAGGGAGAAGAAAGTGACCAAGGGACAGAGAACCTGTTTGAAGTAATAATGACAGGAAACTCCCCTAAACTGGTGAAGGAAAAAGTCACATAAGTTCAGGGCACACAGAGTCACAATCAAGATGAACTCAAAAAGAACCATACCAAGGCACATCATAATTAAAATGGCAAACATTAAAGACAAAGAGAGAATCTTACAGGCAACAAGAGAGAGACAGGTTACTTACAAGGGAGTTCCAATAAGGTTGTCAGCTGATTTCTCAAAACAAACACTACAGGCAGATGGGAATTGTGTAGGTATTCAAAGTTATGAAATGCAAAGATCTGAAACCAAGACTACTCTATCCAACATGGCTATCATTTTAAATTTAAAGTGAAATAGAGTGCTTGCCAGACCAGGAAAAAAAAAAAAAAAGACTAAAGGAGTTTATTACCACTAAATTAGCATTGCAAGAAATGGTAAAGTGAGTGCTATAAGAAGAAGAAATAGAGAGGAGCACAGGCATAAATAATAAAAATGGTGATAAGTATCTATCAATAACAACCTTACATATAAATGGATTAAATGCTCCCATCAATAGGCATAGGGTAGCCGAATGTATAAGAAAACATGACCCATATGTATGCTATCCACAAGAGACCCACCTCAGAACAAAGACTCACACAGGATGAAAGTGAAGGGATGGAAAAAAATTTTCCATGCAAATGGAAAAGAAAAAAAAGCTGGGATAGGCTTCAAAACATAGGCCATAACAAGAGCCAGTGAAGGTCACTACATGATACTAAAGGATCGGTCCAACAAGAGGATATAACCCTGGTAAACAAACAGGCACACAATATAGGAGCACCTAAGCATATGAAAAAACAAAAACCTCTTGGAGGACTTTAAGGGAGATATGAACAGCCATACAATCATGATGTTAACACCCAATGACATCACTGGATAGATCTTCCAGAGAAAAGAGCAACAAGAAAACAGCAACCTTAAACAATACACTGAATCAGATGGGTTTAATTGATATTTACAGAACATTTCAAACCAAAGCTGCAGAATACACATTCTTCTCAAATGCATATGGAACATTCTCAAAGACAGATGAAATGTTAGGAAACAAAATGAGTCTTAACAAATTCAAGAAGACTGAAATCATATCAACCATCTTCTCAGATCACAATGGCATGAAACTAGAAATCAACTACAATAAAAAACATTTAAACATGTGGAGGCTAAACAGCATGTTATTAAACAATGAATACGTTGCCAACGAGATCAAGGAAGGAATAAAATATTTCCTGGAAATAAATAAAACGAACACACAACAATCCTGAATCTATGGTACACAGAGAAAGCAATCCTGAGAGGGAAGTTCATGGCATTACAGGCCAACCTCAAGAAACAAGAAAAAGCTCAAATAAACAACCTAACTGTACAGCTAAAAGAACTAGAAAGAGAATAACAAGAAAACTTCAGAGTATGTAGAAGGAAAAAAATAATAAAGATCAGAGCAGAAACAAACAAAAAAACCACAAAAAAACAAAAGATCAATGAAACCAAGAGCTGGTTCTTTGAAAAGATAAACAAGATTGATGAATGTTTAGCCAGATTCATTAAGAAAAAAGAGACAGGGCCCAAATAAATAAAATCAGAAATGAAAGAGGTGAAGCAACAACTGACATCACAAAAATACAACGGATTGTGCCAAAACCGGTTTGGCTCAGTGGATAGAGCGTCAGCCTGTGGACTGAAAGGTCCCAGGTTCGATTCCGGTCAAGGGCATGTAACTTGGTTGCGGGCACATCCCCAGTAGGAGGTGTGCAAGAGGCAGCTGATCGATGTTTCTCTCTCATCGATGTTTCTGACTATCTATCCCTCTTCCTTCCTCTCTGTAAAAAATCAATAAAATATATTAAAAAAAAATACAACAGATTGTAAGACATTACTAAGAAAAACTATATGCCAACAAATTGGATAAGCTGAGTGAAATGGACAAAATACTAGAAACATACATTCTTCAAAAACTCAATCAGCAAGAATCAGAAAACCCAAATAGACTGATTAAAAATAATTAAATTGAAGCAGCAATAAAAAGAAAACTCCTAGCAAACAAAAGTCCTCATCCACACTTCACAGGCAAATTTTACCAGACATTCAAAGAACTAACACCTACTATCCTCAAACTATTCAAAAAATTCAAGAGAAGGGAAGACTTTCAAGCTCTTTTTATAAGGCCAGCATTACCCTAATTCAACAACCAGATAAAGATACTACAAAGAAAGAAAATAATAAGCCAATATCCCTGATGAACATAGATTCTGAAATCCTCAACAAAATAGTAGCAAATAGAATCCAGCAAGACATTAAAAAGATCATACACCAAGTGGGATTTATTCCAGGGATGCAAGGTTGTTGCAATATTTATGAATCAATAAGTGTGACACATCACATAAACAAAATCAAGGACAAAAATTACATCATATCAATAGACACATAAAAGAATTTGACAAAATCCAGCACCCGTTTATAATCTCTGCTAAAACCCCTCAGCAGAGTGGAAATAGAGGAATCATATATCAACATAATAAAGGCCACATATGAAACACCTACAGCCAACATCATACCTCATGGGCAAAAACTCTAAGGTTTCCCTTAAGATAAGGAACAAGACAGCAATGTCTACACTCATCACTCTTTTTCATCATGGTACTAGAAGTCCTAGCCACAGCAATTGGAAAAGAAGAAAAAATAAAAGATATTGAATTGGAAAGAAGAAAATAAAACTGTCATTATTTGCATCTGACATGATATTATACACAGAAAACCCTAAAGACCCCACCAAAAAACTTACTAAATTTAATAAATTAATTCAGCACAGTAGCAGGATACAAAATTAACATCCAGAAATTGATGGCATTTTTATACACAAAAAATGAACTCTCAGAAAGAGAAAAAAAAAAAAAACCCATTTACCACTGCAACAAAAAAGGTACCTAGAAATAAATTTAACCAAGGAGGTAAAAGACCAATACTCGAAAACTATAGCATATTGAAAAAAAGAAAGAGAGGAAGATACAAAATGCCCATTAACAGACAATTGGATAAAGAAGATGTAGTACATATGTACAATGGGATATTATTCAGCCATTAAAAAGAACAAAATCTTTTTAATCCTTTGCAACAACATGGATGGACTTAGTGGGTATTATGCCAAGTGAAATAAGGCAGACAGAGAAAGACAAATACATTGTGATTTTACTTACATGTGAAATCTAAAAAAAAAAAAAATAAGCTAACAATCAAAACAAAAACAAACTCTAGATACAGAGAACAAACTGAGAGTTAACATGGGAAGGGCAACTGAGGGTTTTGGATGGAAAGGTAAAGGAATTCAGAGGTACAAATGGGTAGTTACAAAATAGTCACAGTACCGCAGAGGGAATATAGTTCATAATACTGTAATAAGTATGTACAATGCACTAGACTTATAGGGGGATTGCTTCGTAAATATTACAGATGTCTAACCACTATGCTATACACCTGAAACTAACATAATATTGAATGTGAACTGTAATCGAAAAACAAACAAATAAATAAAAATGAAAAAAAGATTTATGCTGCATCCAGAAATGCCTATAAAATGAGTCTCAACTGGAATGTAGCAGTAACTGTGCAAGGGTCCTCAGACTTGACCTTCCCTTCATTTTGTTGATGATCAGGAGGAAGACAGGTGTTAACTGCCCCTTTTCCTCAGACTAGAGGCGCATCCTGGCATTCAAGCCCAGCGCCCTATCAGCCAGCCCACGCACAACTCACCACATGTCGGAAGAAGCGGTAAAGACCCCGTCCTTCAAGGATTCAGGTGCCATCCACCTCACAGGAAGCAGCCCTTTGCCACCTTTCCGGTAATAGTCCGTTTCGTAGATGTCTCTGGTCATTCCAAAGTCTGACAACAAACAGTTCACAAACTCTTACCCTTCACCCTGTGGCTCAGGTGTCCACCATCTTCTCAGCCCCACCCCTGGCAGAGCCCTCAGACAGGCTCACCTGTGGCCACCAAATCCCAGGAGAATGGATTCTGAGGGTGCTCATGGGATGTGGAGGAAGGGGAGGGCCACCATTTAAAGTAGCAAAAAAGTGATGTTCTGGCTGGAGCCCGGGAATCCCATTCTCAGAAATACTTCCTTCTCACCCATGACTCACATGTAACCCAAATCAAACTATTAACTCTCTGCAGCCAACCTGCCCCCCGTTGGATATGGCCCCACCGAGCAGCCAGCTGCCCCACCAGAAACCCAGAGTTGGGTCCTCTTTTGACCACCCCCTTTCCTCATAATGTGAAACAGTGGGGAGTCCTACCCATTCTCATTCCACAGGACCCTCCCTCCATCCTGTCTCTGACAGCCACTGACCAAGAGAAGCTACATAAATAGAATGACATCACTTTGCCATTTCCTGCTTCCCTTGCTGATATAGGATAAGATCTTTGGGGATTATAAAGAGAATAAAAGCATTTCTTGCTTCCCACTGACTGCTAACGGAGGGGAATGTCTTTTTTGGTTCTTAAAGAGAATCACATCACTTCCCGCTTTGTGCTGACGGCCTAGGATAACGTCTAGGTGACTTGCCGTGACTTGCAAGACCCTTCCGGGCCTGGCTCCTGCCTCTCTCCCTACCCGCCTATCTCCTGCTGCTCTGTACCCTCCACATCCAGCCATCCTCCCGGACCTGTGGCCTTTGCATGTGCTGTAATCACCCCCGGATGCTGTCACTCAGGTCAACTTCTAATCCTCCACGTCCTGAAATGGTGCCTCTTTTCAGAGAGGAAGTCCATTTCCTTCAGTGTTCCTCTCCCATCTTCTTCAGCTTGTCTGAGTGTGAACTACTTAGTGTTCATCTAGAACAGCTCTGTCCAGATCTCCCTGTGGTGATGAACATGGTCTATGTCCAATATGGCAACCACTGGGCTCCAGGTGGCACCTGACACCTGAAATGTGGCCCAGGTGACCAGCAAGCTGGATTTTTAATTTTACTTAATGTGAGTTAACTTAAAGGTAGATGGGCACATGTGGCCAGTGGCTACTGTGCTAGATGGTGTGGATAAGGACTGCAAGCTCATGAGGGCAGAAAAACCAGGGGGGCTTATTCAGTGGCTTGCACATACAGGGCACACTAATATTACTTAAAGAAGTGAATGAGTAAGTTAGTAAACAAATGCAATTAAATCACAGGGTGGAACTTTGTAAAGTATATGATTGTCAAAACGAACATGAATGTAAAATGTAATTAAAACATACAAAATTTTAAAATTTAAAGAAAAAGAACTTTTGAAAAAAAAAATTACAGTGTGGGGATCAGGGGCCCATCCCAAACCTTGGCCCTTTTCACTGGAAAAGCTTTAACAGCCCATGACAGACAATCACTTCTGAAACTGAACGTGGCCTGGGCCATACATTCCCAAGCAGAAAGCCAGACAAACCTCCAATTTTGACGGTAAAATCGTGGGCGACCATGCAGTTTCGAGCTGCGAGGTCCCGGTGCACAAACTTCTTGGCATTCAGGTATGCCATCCCGTCAGCAATCTCTGCTGCCATCTGAAACATCTCTTGCAGGGTCGGAGGAGGGCGGCCGGGGTTATTCTAAAGCCAAAACAGGAGGTTGTGCTCAGCGACACTGGGGTCAGGGCCAGGAGTGAGCACCCTGTGGAGTACCGGGGGCAGCTCACCTCAGCATCAGGCCGCAGGGAACGGAGGTGGCTCTTCAGGTCTCCGTGAGTCATCAGCTCCATCACCACCAGCGTAGGCTGGCCTTTGGACACCACCCCGAGGAGGCGGACCTGCAGAGCAAGCACGTGGGGGGTTAGGGAGGTCTCGGGTGAGGGTGTATGGGAAGATTTCAACAAGTGGAGGCCACCCTGTCTGGTCACACATAGCACCCTGCTCCTGGGTAAACCCTAGCCTGTCCAGATCAAATGCCAGGGCCAACACCCTGGGGAGGGAGACAGGAAGGAGAAGTCACAACTCCCAGTCTGGTGGGTGGGGGAGCAGATAGCAAATCAGTGGGTAGTTCCTGGTGCTTCTGGCCCACAAGGCGCATTCCCACTGTCAGACCTTTGCATAGCTGTTACCTATGCCTGATGCTCTGTGCCCTCACATGTCCACATAGCTACCCCTATATCCTTTCTGTTTTTGCTCAAATACACCTTCCCCACCCCCAATCCCCCCCCCCCCCCGGGCCCTGCTCTCCTTTGTGCCACAGTGGCACCTCCTAACAATGGACCCCGTGGGGCTGGCACCTCCAAACAATGGACCCCGTGGGGCTGGCACCTCCAAACAATGGACCCCGTGGGGCTGGCACCTCCAAACAATGGACCCCGTGGGGCTGGCACCTCCAAACAATGGACCCCGTGGGGCTGGCACCTCCAAACAATGGACCCCGTGGGGCTGGCACCTCCAAACAATGGACCCCGTGGGGCTGGCACCTCCAAACAATGGACCCCGTGGGGCTGGCACCTCCAAATAATGGACCCCGTGGGGCTGGCACCTCCAATGGACCCCGTGGGGCTGGCACCTCCAAACAATGGACCCCGTGGGGCTGGAGCGCCGCACGCACGCTGGGCTAGAAGCACCACAAGGGCAGAAGCTGACTCATCACAGACATGGGAACAGGACTTGGCATAGAGCAGGAGCCCTGCGAGAACATGTGGGGCAAAGACGAAGCGACACGAGGTTCAGGGAGAAACTAGGCGACGTGGAAGCAGAAGGCAGGAGGAGTGAGTGCCGGCTTGTGGGGGCGGGGCAGCGGGAAGGTGCACCACTGTGTGTTTAAGGGTTAAAAAGGTGCTGAGAAGACGATGAGATGGAAGATTCCAGAAAGCACTCGGGCAACAAGAGTTTGGGTCCAGGTGAGGTGGGACTGGAGAAGGGTTGGGGCGGGACAGGGGTCCACACCCACTGTCCTCACGCTCTGTGCATAGGAGAGAGAGCAGCAGAGCGGAGTGGGAGAAGGGAACCAACATGAAAGTGATGATGGAGAAAAGTAAGAGGAAGGAGCGTCACTGGAAGAGTCACTTAAGAGGGTTGCGAGGCTCTGACGGAAGTGGTGCTTCTGCATGTCTTAAGCCTGTTCTTGGAGCTGCTGCTAACTTGCTAACCCGCTGCTAAACTCAGCGCAAGGCCAAGTCATGAACATCCTGGAACAACATGGGCTAGTTTCCACCCTTCCACGGCATCTGCAACTAACAGCAGTTTCTGCCTTTATAAAGCCTGCCCTTCTTCCTTCTCTCTGGAGCGAGTGGAGCTGCCACCTGAATTTGGGTCTCTTGGGTTACAACTCCTTGCTCAAATACATGCTTTTTGTTCTCTATGACTGCCAGAACCTCTTCTCTAAGGAACAAAAGTAGCCTTTGTCTGCTCCCAGGGCACGCCGGGACTCACCACGTGATGGCAGGTGAAGCCTTTCATGACGGAGGCCTCGTTGAGAAACTCGATCCGCTCCCGCATGGTGGCCGCCTCGTTGACTGTCTTCACCGCCACTCGAGTCTCTGCCTCGCCCTTGATGATGTCCTTGGCATTGCCCTCGTACACCATGCCGAAGGAGCCCTGGCCCAGCTCTCGCAGGAGGGTGATCTTCTCCCGAGGCACCTCCCACTCGTCCGGCACATACACAGAACATGGGAACACTACTCCTCACTTATCCACACAGCGTCTTCAGGGGACCCCTGCCACCTCCCACCCAAGCCCCCCGACAAATGTTCATTAAGTGACTTCTGTGATCCAGGACCTATGCCAGGCACACAGCCAAGAACAGGACACGGCCAAGTGTGGGTCCCTGCCCTCATGGAGGGCATGGCCGAGACTCAGAAAGAAGCCACCCCAGCCCAGGGTCCTTCCCGCTAAGTGCTGAGCTGAGCCTGCATCCCATCCCATCTGTCTGATGCAGAGACCCACTGTCCAGGGATGCTACTTCCCACCTAAGGCTGCTGTTTCTGCAAAGTGCCAAGGAGCTGGGACCACCCAGCCCGTGAACCCAGACAGCTGGTCCACAGGCAGGTGCAGCCACGCGGGTGAAACCAGAACTGCCCAGCCGAGCACAGCGCTGGGAGCAGACCCACCAAACTGTGAACTAACTAATGATGGGTTAAGCCACTGTTTGGTGGGGGAGGGGTTGTTACACAGCAAATGAACGCAGACGAATGCACGAAGGCCGGGTAAGAAAAGCCCAAACGGTTCCTGTCTTCCCCTGTGCCATCACTGTGATGGGCTAACATGTGTCCCTCCCCAAATTCATATGTTGAACCCCTAACTCTGGGACTCAGAATGTGACTATATGTGGAAATAAGGTATTTAAAGAGAAAACCAAGGTAACGTGAGGTCATTAGGGTGGACCTTAGTCCAACACGACTGGTGTCCTTATAAGAAGAGGAGATTAGACGCAGACACTCAGACCATGTGTGGACATGGGGAGAAGACAGCCATCCACACGCCAAGGAGAAAGCCAAGAGAAGGCTCAGGAGAAACAGACTTGCTGTCACCCTGACCCCAAATTTCAGCCTCCAGAACTGTGAGAAAATGAAATTCTGTTTTCTAAGGCTCCCGGTGTGTGGTACTCGGTAGAGCAGCCCTAGTGGATCACAGTCACCAAAAGCTCATGCAAGGACACTGACCCGCACAAGAGCTCTGCACCCACAGGAGCCCACAGATGCTCCCCAGGGGCACCCTGTCCCCCAGGGCCCTGAGCCTGGATCTTTCCTCTGTGTGCCCCTAGGCCTCACCCTGACTGTGGGCCCAACAGCAGCCCTGAGGATCAGCTTCCCTGGCTCTGGCGTGCGACACCGACGCCATTCCCAAACGGGGAGGAGCTCCTTGATCGAGGTTCATTCCCTCCCGCTCGGTTCCCTCTGCACATTCCCGCCTGCAACAACCTGCCTTTTCTAGTTTCTCTGTTTTGGGACTGTGACATCTGTCTCCCCCCGCCCCCCGCCAACCCCCAAACAATCCACAGCCCCCACCCCCAACCATCTCCTTCATGGAGCTCTCACACTCAGGGTCACTATCCACCTGCCTTAAGCATTAATCACCCCAGGGCGAGGCGCCAGACAACTAGGGCAGCCCCTGTGCCCCAGAGTCCACTGAAATGACCCACAGCAGGCATCCTAAGTCTCTCCCCCATGTTGACTCCTCCCCCTGCTCCTGACAGCCGCGGTGCTTCCTCGGGTGGCCAGGTGGGGTGCATGCCTCCTGTTCTAGGGGTATGAGGATAAGCACCTGCCTTCACAAGAGTCACCTGAGTCTGCATGTCTCATCAGAAATGATGGAAACGAACCTGGGCACCCTAAAACACCGCCCCGTCTCCCAAGCCCGTGTCCTGCTGGGCAATGGAGCTACTGCCTTGAAAGTCACTTTTTTACTTTTGCTGCATGAAGTAGTTTAGAAACTTGTCATGCAACAGATGCCTTCCCCTGGGAGGGAATGGCCAGGCCCTGTCCACGGCGGCCACTCACTGTCCTTCGGTACCGTTAAGGAAAATATGGTGTCAGACCTATGCTCCCACCACCAGCATCACATCCATTCTCAGCAGCAACAGCAGGTGTGTCCCTGGCCAAAGGGGTCTTGTCCAAAGCCCCAGACCTGATCCACCCTGCCTCCAACCTCTCTCTCTTGTCCTCCTCACCCCTTCCACAATCTCCCATTTTGGCTTCCAATTCCCACCTCCCAGCTTGGGCACCAGGTCAGACACAGTGTTCTGGTTCCGACCCTGAGCAAGCTCTGGCACAGTCCTCAAGCTCCACCCCCACAGCTGGGGCGCCAGGTTCTCGGCCTCCCAGCCCGGCCCACAGGTCCCAGATGGCTCCCCGTGCTGTGTCTCTGCAGCAAGGGCCAGGTCTTCACGCCAATGAACAAAGGCTCGTCTCAGTCTCTTGGGGTGTCAACCCTTGACTTTCACCTGACAATGATGGTAAAGGAAACCAGACAGTAGAACTCTGGCCACCCACAGGGAATAGGATGGTACTCACCATCACTGGCACTGAGGTACTCAGGGTTTGAAGAAGCATAGAGTGGTCCCACCGGCCCATCTGACTGCCTGGACGAGAAAAAGGGAGGCATTCCAGTTTGAGATTCTCACGGGACTTCACGGGTCACTACAGGCTATAGGCCTCCCCAGTGTAAACAGCACCTTTATCAGCAGCATCTACCCACTAGTGCTGCTCTGTAGCCATCTCATCCCAGCTCACAAGAAACAACTGTTAATAAGTGATGGCGGGTTGCTCAGTGGTTAGAGAGTCGACCTGCACACCAAAGGGTCATGGGTTCGATTCCCGATCAAGGGCATGTACCTGGGCTGCAGGTTCGATGCCCAGCCCTAGTTGGGGCTCATGTGGGAGGCAACCAATCGATGTGTCTCTCTCACATCCACGTGTCTCTTATATTGATGTTTCTCCTCTCCCCTCTCCCTGCCTCCTTTACACTCTCTCTAAAAAATCAATGGGAAAAATATCCTCGAGTGAGGATTAACTAATTAACTAAACAAACAAACAAACAAACAAAACAGGCTTACAATTAAATAAATTATATTAAAAGCAAAGGTAATAATATTCAAAATTCACCACATCCTCATTATCATACTACATCTTACTATGATCAGTGATCTTTTTTTAAAATATATTTTTATTGATTTCAGAGAAGAAGAGAGAGATAGAAACATCAATGATGAGAGAGAATCATTGATTGGCCGCCTCCTGCACACCCCCTACCGGGCATGTGCCCTTGACCGGAATCAAACCTGGGACCCTTCAGTCTGCAGCCCAACGCTCTGTCCACTGAGCCAAATGGGCTAGGGCTGATCAGTGCTCTTAAGGCCATCTACATCACCTCATTTATTTACATTATTCTATATGTGTGGCAGAGATACTACACAATAGTGAGCAACAGCACATCCCTTCCCAATCTGCACTCAGTGATATCATGTCTGTAGCTTAAAATTGAGAAAGTGACAGGAAAAAATGTTAATAATGCAGATTAAACTTAAACGTGTCATCTGTAGCCATGATGCTGTAAATGGCACACAATAATGAGAAAATATTATTTAAAAATTATTATCTGATTCTGCAAAGTCACTCCTGTGACTGATGAACATGTATGTCTTATTTCAATTTTATCCTACTCTTTAACATAAACAAAATATTATTCAACATGAACACTTGTTTATCAATTGCAACCATGGCTATAGATACAAAGGTTCAGAAAAAACAATCAATGAAAACATTTGGTGAGGGAATTTACGATAACCCCGCATTGTATTACGACCATTATCTGCAAATTGCATACTACACATCCTTGAGATCAGTAAAATTTATAACAAGCTCAGATACAGCTGTATCTATCTATCTATATATCTATATACCAGCTTAATTTTTCTGGAAAGCCGACTGTTAAGCATCCCCCATGCACTAACCTCTTCCTCAGGAATAGGTAAATACTTCCAATCACAACACTGAAGAGGAAGACAAAGATGAGGGGGCCGATGATAATTTTTGCAATATTGGATGGGACGTCTACTAAAATAGAATAAGAAAATACATGTTTCGTATCAAAATGTGTTCACATCACAAATCACAATCACAAATATAACAGTGGGCCCCACACACTTGTCCCTATCTTTTTCTTGTCCCTGAGCCTCTCTCTGCTGGTTTCCCAGCAGTCCTGAAACATCATTTGGCTCCTTGGGGCTGGGCAGCGGGCTCAGAGGACCTCATTCTGGAAGCACACCCTGACCCCTGCCTGCCGCCTGCCGCCAGCTTATCTTTCCCGCCCAGGGCCAGCTTCCTCGCAGTGCAACCCAGGCACCACCCAGGCCCACACTCAGAAGGGCCATGCTCTGTGTTTAATATTCCATGGTCATCATCTTGAAAGTCTTAATTTTTAAACAAGGCTCCTGCATTTTCATTTTTTACGGAGCCTTGCAAATTAAATAGCCTGTCCTGATTCCAAACAGCAGCTCTGGCAGATGAAAAATCCACCAGGAAGTGTTCTCTGTGTGCTAGAGGGTCCTGCCCCTTCTCACTTGACGGCAGGCCCGCGGACCTTGGTGGTTGACCTTGTTGCCAGGAGGAGTACCAGGCAGGATAAAGTGCATTTTTCCCAAAGAACCTCTTTTAAACTAGCTGAAGAAATGCTATGTGGCCTTTATTTTTCAAATTTGCATGTAAGGCCAAGTGTCAGAACTTGTAAACAGGCCCATTTATTCAGTCTCTTCCAAGCCCCGGAAAAAAATGGGTTGGAGAAGTCAGAGGGGGAATCTGGTCATTTGGGTCCTTTAATAATAGCAGCTCACTGAACACTTACTAAAGGCCAGGCACTGTTTGAAGTCTCTGTGTGGTGACCTCATTTAATCGTCCCATTCGACAAGGCGGGAGGTACTCTGACTAATGCCAGCTAACAGACTGGGAAACAGGCTCAGGGAGGAGAGGGGTCTTGTCCAAAGCCCCAGACCTGATCCACAGAGCAGCATGTGTTTGATCCAGGCCATCGGAGTAAGCTCTGACCAACGTCCCATCCTGCCTTCGGTGGCCAGCTCCATCCTGAGAGAGCTCGCCCTCCCGCACCTCCGTAGCTGACAGCAAACTCAGTGCCGCGTGCGGTGGCTTCTGGCAGGCTGAGAGTCTCCACAGATGTTTGGTGATTGAATGTGACATGAGCAATAGAAATGGCCTGGTTCTGTGCAGTTGTTCGTGCAGTTAAATATCCCCCCCCTCCCTTTTTCCTAAGGAGCAGGAGGCTAACGAGGGGTTAGGACTCAGCCTGTCTCAGAGCAGAATCTGAGAGCCATGATGCACCCCCATCTCTGCTTCCCAGACACCACAGTCCTGCTCTCTCCTCAGAATCCAGTGGCAGCCAAAACTAGGGTGATGGTAGGGGAGGTCCCCGGGGTGCAAAATCTGAAAGGAACTCTTGCTCTGGGTCGTGCAAGAGCAGGTCAGCCTCTAGCATGAGCACTTACTTACGTTTTGCATCCTGGTGCCTTGCTCTCTCCCTGTGATAGGATGTGAATTTCTTTAGAAAGCATAGTTGACCTCTGAACATGCGTTTGAACTGTGTGGTCCTTCTTATACACAGATTTTTTTTCCAATAAATACACATGGTATTGTAAATGTGTTTCTCTTCCTTATGATTTTCTTAACATTTTCTTTTCTCTAGCTCACTTTATTATAAGAATACAGTATGTAACATATATATAACACAAAATACACTGTATGTGTTACTTAGACTGTTATCGGTGAGGCTTCCTGTAAACAGTAGGTTATTCGTAGTTAAGTTTTTGGGGAGTTGAAAGTTCTACAAGGATTCTCGATGGTGCAGGAGGGTCCATACCCCTCACCTCTGTGTTGTTCAAGGGTCACCTGTAATCGAAGTGTAGCATTTAACGCTCCAGATGTTTGGCTATTGTGAGTAACGTGGTGCTGAATTTCTGTGAACAGCTGTTCTTAGCTGTTTCCTTCCTGTACGTTTCTAGAGCCCAAACTGTGGGCTCAGAGAATGAAATCCCTGATACTTCTCATGCACGTTATTAAGCATGTTAGTACTCACCACCCATAGAACAATTCCATGTGCCTGAGCTCTTGGACTACACCAATTATTATAATTATAAAATAAAGAAACCAATAAAAACTTTGCCAATTTGATAACTTAAAAATTACATGTTTTAATTTGCATTTTTCTTTTTTAGTGTGATTTTGGACTTTTATGTTTTCTATTTACTTTTAAATGGGCTATCTATGTTCTTTGCTTATGTTTCTGTTAGGACATCTATCTTTTCCTCACCCTTGAACACAAGAGTGAGGGGTGCCGACACCCCGCCCCGAGTTGAAAATCTGCATTCATCTTTTGACTCCCCCAAAACTCAACTACTAATAGCCTCCTTGCAGATAACATAAACAGATGAGTAACACATATTTTGTAAGTTATTGGTACTATATACTGTATTCTCACAATAAAGTAAGCTAGAGAAGAGAAAATGTCATTAAGAAAAACATAGACTTATTTATTTTAAAAAATCTGTATATATGTGGACCCACGCTATTCAAACCCATGGAGTCAACCATATATTCATTTTATTAAGGATATTATCTCTGTCAATGATGTTACAAACATTTTTTGCCACTCTGATATTTTTCCTTTGAATTTTATTCACGGTGTCCCTGGTTCTTAAGAGGCAGATTGCAAACCTTTGGTATCCTAAGGAGTCAAGTGTCTGTTATTGATGAGCCTCTTGGAACACACCAGAGTTATGTTAAGAGAGGGGATGGCTCAGGATGGGGCTGGTCACCAGAAGAGCAAGCCTGTGATGGGGGGGGTGGGACCTTTAGCCAACCTGACCTCGAGAGAGGAGGGAGGCTCGAGACTCAGTGCTTCGATCAATCACACCTAGATAATGAAACTCCAAGGAAAACCCCGACGGCAAAGCTCAGAGGATGAATACGTGGATGTCGGGAGGGTGACATTATGTTTCCTACTCAAGGGAGAGGACACGGCAGCCCTGTGCCCAGGACCCTGCTGGCCCTGGTCCTGGCTGTCTCTTCCTTTGGGTGGTCCTGACTCATCCTTCATAATACAACTGTTTGTAATTATAGCACTTCCCTGAATTCTGTGAGCCACTCTAGCAAATGATCTAATAGGCAAGAGTCGTGGGAACCCCCGACTTTGTGGCCAGTTGGTCAGAAGTGCAGGTGGCCTGGAGAACCCCCAGACTTGCATCTGCCACCTAGGTGAGAGCAGTCTTGTTGAAAACTGCTCTTAACCTTGTGGGTTCTGTGCTAACGCCAGTGGCAGCGTCAGAATCACAGTGCAAGACATCCAGTTGGGGTCAAAAATCTCATCCTAGTCCCGACCCTGATCACAACCATCCCAGCAAGAATCACCCCACTTTCCACACTCCCACCAAGCCAGGCACGTGAAATTCCAGCCAGCCAAGCAGAAGCCGCAGCTCACCCCTGCCCACCCAGATTCCGCTCCCCCTGGTCTAGAATCTCCCCTCCTCCCAAGTTACCAGTCTATTCACCCATTCTAGTGTCTGGGTTCATACCACACGCCAGACTAAACATCATCTGTTGCCCAAACCTGTACATTCTTCCAGGTCTCGGCCAAGATGTCACCACCTCCAGGAAGCACCCCCTGACCAGCTCAGCCTTCCTCACCCCTCCCAACCCTACTGTCCACAGGGCATCCAGCTGGCTCAGTGGCAGCACTTGCTGCATGGACATCGAGAGCACACCCTCAGCTGAGTAGGGAAGCTCTCACCTACTCCACTGGAGGACATGGCCCATCTCATAACAAAGACAGAAACACTAGCTCACAGGAGCTGGTGTGCTTATCAGACTTGCCCTGTGCCAGCCATCTGACCTCCTGCCACTGAAACTTCCCTTCATCTCCAGAGGTGGCCCCCATGGACAGATGAGGAAGTCCAAGCTCAGAGAGGGCAAGCACCGGTAAACCCAAAGGTCAAGTCCAGGGCCAGCAGGCATAGCCTCCACCCTCCCCCAACTATTCCCAGAAATGTTCTGCTGTTCCCAGCAGCAAGCACAACCCCAACTAGTCCAAGTCACCGTGCAGACTCACAGTAGTTTGTCACATAGAAATAGGTGGGTTCTGTCCAGGAACCATTGCCCGCCAGGGAGGTGGCCCGTACTCTCACGCTGTAGTTCCCGGGTGACAGCCCACGCAGCCTGCAGCCCCGCTCCAGGGCGAAGTGCCTGCGGGACACACAGAGGTGCAGCTCCTGGAAGACAGGAGGAGACAGGAGTATCGGGGCTGTGCTCCGTACGTGTGGGAGCGCCCTACCTGGGTGGGAATGTCATGGACAGGATCTGCTCAGAAACGACACATAAGGAGTTAAGACGCAATCAGTGCAACATGCAAGAAACTTCGAGACTTCTGGAATTTTAGAACCTTAGCTCTACCAACAAGGAAACAGAAACACAGGTTATCGTGGTTGGTAACAGCCGCTCTTCCTAAACCACAGCCAAACATCTGACCCAGATCATTTCATTTAATTCTTACAACAACCCCATGGCTCAGCTCTCCTTAGAGACGAGGAAAGCGAGGCTTAGGGGGAAGTCGGAACTTTTGCTGTAAAGGGCCGGAGAGTAAATCTGTTCAGTTTCAACGGGCCAGATGGTCACTGCCACCAACTCAACCCTGCCGTCACCAGCAGCCAAAGCAGCCAGAGACAAGTCCCCAACCTGCAGCATCTATAATCAAACACAGGGGAGGCACCGTGCAGTAATCTTCTTCTTCCCACTTGATTACAACCGTTTAAGACGTGGAAGCAGTTCTTAGCCCACAAGGTGTACAAAACCAGGCATGTGAAAATAGTTTGCCCACCTGACTGAGGATGTGAGATGGTTAGTCAGAGATCTCATAGCTGGTGAGTGGCAGGGCTAGCCCTTCAACCCGAAACTTTTTGGCTCCAAAACTTCTTGCCCCCATTGTGAGATATTTTCTTTTTGAGAAAATGCAGAATATAAAACCTTTATTGCTTAACTGAAATGTTAATTCTCGGTTACAACTATTCATATAACTGCTACATGTAGGAATCACAGTAGTCAACATTAAGTACAACTTTATTACCATGCTAGAGGCCCAGTGCACGAAACTCGTGCACTGGAGGGGGGTTTCCCCCTCAGCCCAGCCTGTGCCCTCTCACAGTCCGGGACCCCTCGTTCCTTACCACCTGCCTGCTCGCTGCTCCTTACTGCTCGGCTGCTCCTTAGCCGCTCCTTAGCATTGCCACCGCTGCTGCACTCACCAGCCATAAGCCTGGCTTCTGGCTGAGCGGCGCTCCTGCATTGAGCGTCTGACCCCTGGTGGTCAGTGCGCATCATAGCGACTGGTTGTTCCACCGTTCATTTCTCCATTCAGTCGATTTGCATATTAGGCTTTTATTATATAGGATATTTCTTAAGATAAGATCATTCATGGCACATTGCCCCTTAATCCCTAAATATTCAGTTAAAGTGTTTTCAGAAATGACTATAAAACTGGTAAGGAAGCTAAAATAATTTCTGAAGTCCAAAAGCTATGAATCTTAGCCAGAGAGCTCCTTAATTTCTCATCTTCTATAAAGAGCTTCACAAGTCATTTGGAAAATCAGCCTAGATGTAAACATAATAAACCACATTTCCTATCCATTCTTGAAGTTGATCTTTCTTAAGAAATGATCGAACAGCACTTGTCTTTGAAGATGGCAGTAAGGCCTGACCCTGATACTCAAGCTCTGGTTCTGGATCAGTTTTCTGCATTGGACTGGTCAGGCGTCACTTCCTTCAGCATCTTCATCAGGGAGCTTAAGTGAGTGTGCGTTAATATTATCTTCTCTTTTAGCATTCCATTTTGTCACTGGAAAGGCAGAAGTGACCTTTCAATGCAGCCAGGCAGCATGGGTAGAATGCAGATGGAAACCAATGGGAATCCCCCAGGAACTACAGAATAAAAGGTTGGAAGTGCTGCCCTTGAGCAAACCTTCAATGCCAACAAGGACGGGAGCTTCCAAAACAACATTATTGTAACCCTGGAGGTGTAACCCTGGAGAAGACTACGCCCCGAGGACCTGAGAGGTTCCAGGCGAGGTGCACCGAGTTGGGGAGCACAGCGTGGCATCGCACGCACTGGACACTGTGTCCCCAGCCCTGCGGAGCCCAGCGGCGAGGACCCCTTCACCACCTGCGTGTCCCACTCCATGGAAGTTGTAGAAGAGGATCCATCAATTGTCGTAGTGCCAAGCCCCTGGTGGCATATTTTCACCAGACCTCCAGACATCCCAGCAGGGCAGGAAAGGAGGAACCCCTGTCCCCTAAATCACATTTCAAGCTCCCCCCTGCACCTCCTGGCCTTGGCCTCACCAGAACCAAACAGAAACATGGCTTAATGTCTTAACAAATTTGAATTCTCCTCCCTTCCTGACCTTTGTTACCTTTCTTCTACTTCATTTAAAAAGGCGGGGATCTACCTAAATGTCTGATAAAAGAGAGAAGATAAGCATGTACACCCCAGCGATAAACAATCAACTAGAGATAAACCCAGAGCTTATTAGGAAAGGCAGGAGGCTCACAGGGCCAAGTTTTGAAAACTTTCCCAAACAACTCCAAGCTCACAGTGCGCGCAGGGAACTGGCCTGGAAAAGTTAGGAGCGAAAGAACAGAGAGCTCCGGTGCTCACCACGTGACAACAGCAGCCAGAAAACAGACGGGCTGTGGGCGAGGCTGGGCGCTCCAGTCCAAAGGTTCTTACAAGGATGAGTCACCAAGTAGAAAGGGACAAATAAGTAAACACAGAAGCCAAAGGTAGCAACTATCCAGGACAAGGGGACATGCAACCTCCTACCTCAGTCATATGCCCCAGATGCCTCAGGGCTGGGGCCTGAGAAGGGAGCATGGTAGAAGGAACTAGAACTCGATAGTCTCCCACAGACACCAAAATAAATAAACATAATAAATTAAAAAGAAATTTTATAATGTAGCCTTGATAGCTTTTAAATTTTAATTTTTTGCACTAAAATATGACTGCTTTAGGTTCATTACATGTTTCCAAAAGCCTCCTAATATTTAAATCAAAAAAGGGGGGGATAGTAGAAGAATAACATGTAAGGAAAAATATCCTGTAAGTAAATTACATCTAGAAAATTTTTACTTTAGAAAATTAACTTTCATTTGTAATGCTAACAGCAAGACACTCATGAAAAACACACATGGTGTCTAAACAAGCCAAAGGAAAACTGTTTGGGCAAAAAATGAAAAAGGATCCCAAGTCAAATTTATAGAAAAGATTCCTTTATTAACTTTTGGTCGAGAATATGTTTGTATATTTTCAGAAAACACCTCCAAGACCATGTGGATTCCTGCAACAGAGAGGAATTGACAGGACTGCTCCAGCCATGAAGACAGAAGAGATACAGTCCAGAGATGGAAGACGCTGACAACGCCTCGCCATACTAGCAGTCAGCAGCTGTGCGTCGTGGCAGGTTGCCCAGGACCAAACCAGAGAGAGTCAGACCTGCATTACCACCATTTGTCCACCATCCAAAACTGAAATATCATCGCTGACATGTACACATAAGGAACTGTTTGACATTGAAATTGGGACTCAAAAGAACTGTTGGCCCAGAAAGAAATTCACTACAGACTGATTCATTTGCCTCCCAGCATAACCATTATTGCTTGTCTCATTTTCGGTTCTTATAAGTGTATTTCTAGTATCACATGATCTCACTCATCTAGGGGAAATAATGAACAACATAAACTGATGAACAAAAACAGACCCGGAGACAGGGAAGCATCGATGAGACTGTAAAACCTCAGAGGGAAGGTAGGGGAGGGTGGGGGTAAGGGGGAGAGATCAACCAAAGGACTTGTATGCATGCATATAAGCCTAACCAGTGGTCACGGACAACAGGGGGGTGGGGGCATGCGTGGGGAGGGGTTTGAGATGGGAATGGGGGGATGAGGACAAATATGTGATACCTTAATAAAGAAATTAAAAAAAAATTAAAAAGAAGCCGGTGAGAGTTTTGTAAAGCTGGCAAAGCCATAGTGGTGCAGAACATTTTTAACTTCTATCAAAGCGATGCTAGACAAAAACTAAGATAGATGTTGGAGGTCACCGACCAGTTTTTAAGACGTTCCGGTAACCTCTCACTCGCTCCTAACTCCCCCCTATCCCTCTGCTCCCCTACATGTTGAATAGGGCTTGTCTGTCCGGGATGGGGGCCAGGGCAAAGGCTGATGGGGATTCATGACGGGGATCCCACTGCTGACCCGTGGGCTTCAGGAACAGCAGAGGCAAGCCAGCCCACGGCAGCTGGAGGACACAGGAGTGGGTCTAATGCCAACAGAGACCGAGGGGTTCCTAGGATGTAGGACTTCGTCTCAAGCCTAAAAATTTCCAGGCAGGTGGGGTAGAGTTGGTCACAGCAGCAGGAATAAAACCAGGACAGTCTGCAGCATAAACACTTGCTGCTCACTGCACAGAATCCATATTCTCCTCCTGCTCCCAACAATACCCCAAACTTCCTCTGGCAGCTGTACCTCCCCTTGAGTGTCTCCTGCCTCCCACCCGCAACCCCACCCTGGTTCCAGGGCTCACCCTGGCAGCCTGAAGCTGAAGAGTCCCATTGGTTAGGGAAGGACACAAAACTCAGACCCAAATGAGCCATCATGGAAATGCAAATCAAGACCACAGTGAGGCGCCGCTTCATGCCTGCTAGCATGGCTATAATAGGACTGACAGACCAGGACAGGTCGGCAAGGACGCACAGAAGTCAGAGCCCTTGTACACTGCTGGTGGACATCAAAAAGGGTGTAGCTGCTGTGGGAGAGAGCCTGGCATTTCCTTCAAAGTTAAATGTCGAGTTACCATGTGACCCAGGAATTCCACTCCGAGGTATGCACCCAAGAGAATGGAAACATATGCCCACACAAAAACGTGTACATGTGTGTTCATAGCAGCATGATTCCTAACAGCCAAAAGGTGGAAATAACCCAAATGTCCATCAACCCATGACTGGATAAACACAACGTGGCCTCTCTATATAATGGAATAGTGTTTAGTCATAACAAGGAATGAATCACTGATATAAGCTACAATGTAGATGAACTTTGAAGACATTATGCTAATGAAAAAGCCAGAGACAAAAGGCTCCATATTACATGATCCATTCATATGACATGTCCAGATCAGCCAGAGCCACAGAGGCAGAGAGTGGACAAGTGGTTGCCAGGAACTGGCGAGAGAGGAGGCAGAGAAGATTGGGGGTGATGGCTGAAGGGGGGAGAGGTTTCTTTGGAGTTTATGAAAATGTTCTGTGATTGACTGTGGTAAGAGTTGTACAACTCTGTAAATGTACTGAAAACCATTAACTGTACATGTTAAATGGGTGTATTTCATGGTATGTGAATGTATCTTTTTATATACTAGAGGTCCGGTGCACGAAATTCGTGCATGGGGCTGGGGTGTGTGTCCCTCAGCACAGCTTGCACCCTCTCCAATCTAGGACCCCTCGAGGGATGTCCGACTGCCCGTTTAGTCCAGATCCTGGTGGGATCGGGCCTAAATGGGCAGTCGGACATCCGTCTCACAATCCAGAATTGCTGTTTCCCAACCGCTTGCCTGCCTGATTGCCCCTAACTGCTTTTGCCTGTCAGCCTGATCACCCCTTAACCACTCCCCTGCCAGCCTGATCGGCGCCTAACTGCCTCCCCCTGCCAGCCTAGTTGCCCCCAACTGCCCTCCCCTGCAGGCCTGGTCCCCCTCAACTGCCCTCCCCTGCTGGTCTGGTCACCCCCAACTGCCCTCCCCTGGTTACCCCTAACTGCTCTCCCCTGCAGACCTGGTCCCCCCCAACTGCCCTCCCCTGCAGGCCTGGTCCCTCCCAACTGCCCTCCCCTGCTGGCCATCTTGTGGTGGCCATCTTGTGTCCACATGGGGGCAGCCATCTTTGACCACATGGGGGCAGCCATCTTGTGTGTTGGAGTGATGGTCAATTTGCATATTACTCTTTTATTGGATAGGATATATATTTTTTATTGATTTCAGAGAGGAAGAAAGAGATAGAAACATCAATGATGAGAGAGAATCATTGATTGGCTGCCTTCTGCATGCTCCCTACTGGGGATTGAGCCTGCAACTGGGCACGTGCCATTGGCCAGAATCGAACCTGGGACCCTTCAGTCCGCAGGCCGATGCTCCATCCACTGAGCCAAACCAGCTAGGGCTGAATGTATCTTAATAAGGCTGTTATTAAAAAACCCTTATAACCTGGCCCCAGCCGGATGGCTTGGTTGGAGCATTGTCCTGTCCACCAATTCCCTCTATGTGCACCTAGGCTGCAGGTTCAATTCCAATTCCAAGTTGGGGAGCATACAGGAGGTAATTTCTCTCTCTCCCTCCCCTCTTTCCTCTCTCTCTCTAAAAAAAGTAAGTTTTTAAAAATCAATAAACAGCTCCTCAGGTGAGGATTGAAAAATAATCCTCATCCCCATCAGCACAGCACTCCCCTGGTCCTGTGATTAGCCACTGGGTGTCACGTGGCTCAGCCTGGATGGGCATGCTGGGACACCAATGCTCTCTCTGCTGGTACGCTTGGCACTGAGAGGATATGAGACTTGATACCACAGAAACAAAAGAAGGACAGCTAAGAGCTGCTGGGCTCACTGCAAGGACACTTACAATGCAACTGGTACAAAGGAATTCTGGATCCAGCCATGTCTGAACTCCTTAAACTGTTCGGTTAGGGAGCGAATTAGCTTCCCTTCTGCCATAAGCTAGTTCTTAACGCTGGTGTAAGACGAGGATCTAACACCCAGAGACTGTAATCTGAGCCTCTACATTATACTTAACAAAGGTCTTCCCAAACACCCGTATAAAAGGCTGCACATCCACCCATTTTATGGATATACCCTTGTTTATGTGTCCATTTCCAACAGACATCCACCCCGTGCCTGCACTTTTTGATGGTGATGAAAATACTATGAATAAAGTTTACACACTCCCCTCCAATTCCGAATTATTTCCTTAGGACATATGGGGTTAATATATACAGAATAAGATAGTAATAAATCTTACAATAGCAACCCTCTCTGAGTCATGCCTCCCTTTATGCAACCCTGAGAGGTGCCCTCCTGTACTGAGGCTGGGTTGGCCATTGTACTTGGCAGATGTACATTCTTCTTTGTTTCTTTTTACAACTCCCTGCAGTCATAAAAACAGGCCTCGGGCCAGACTTGGACCACAGGCCATAGTTTGCTGATTTCAGTTTCAAATCACTGTCAAAGCCGAATATTTGGGCACCAAGAATAGATGTGATGGGACCACCTAGGGAGGTCCACCTGACCTTTCTGGCTCGGGGAAGCCATGCTGTGCCTACCTGGTTACAGGATCACCAAAGTTCCAAGAAATTGGACAATTTTGTTATAACCTCTGTAAGGTGCTGGCAAACTATGGCCTACAGGCTAAATCCGACCCACTGCTTGTTTTTATAAATAAAGTTTTATTGGCACACACTACGCCCACTCATTTACATATCATGTATATGGTGGCTTTCAAGCTACAATGGCAGAGTAGAATATTTGCAACAGAGACTGTCTGGCCACAAAGCCAAACACACTGACCATCTGGCCCCTTACAAAAAAAGCTGCCAACCCCTGGATTAGAACACCAGATAGGCTTGGGTTTGAATCCTGACTCTATTCTTATGACCTTGGACACAGCTTAGATTCTGGAAGCCTCCCACACCACCTCATTTAGTTATTCTGAGGAGTTACTGCACTTGATCGAACCCAAGAGGCATTTCATCTTCACATCTGACGTTTCTGAGACTGGAACGCACCCTGGAGACCACAGCTGGGGGTGGCAGTGTCTTTCTGCTTCTAAGCGGCCCATAAAAATAACTGGGCCTCTCATGGCATCTTAGATGCAATAAAACACAATAAATGAGGTACTGTAGGCAAAGAGTTTAACATGCACAGGGCACACCATGAGCCCTCGGGTGTCTTGTGCATCTCAGCGCTCACCCATCACCCTGCAGAGCGTCTCGTAGTAAAGACAGGCACCCAACAAAAAGTCACTTATTGAAGTTTTAAGTTATCTGTTCCCAGAATCAGATAACTCTCGCTAAAGTGAGATGAGTCTCCTGTCATGGCAGGAGGGACACAAATGCAGGCAGCCATCATTCAACTTGTAGGCAGAGATAAAAGGCAACATGAGAAACTGCTAAACGTGGTCTGTGGACAGCATTTCTGACCCGGCTCCCTGGAAAGGTATGTAGCAAGGTTTTTAGGTCTAGTAATGAAGCATCTAATGAGAGAAGCATTTGGGCCAGAATTTAAGAACAGGAAAGAGGCAGCAATGACAGCCTCGCAGGTTCACGCCCAGGTGTCCAGCGTCTTACCTCATCTCCGTATCGTCGATAACTCACTTCATACAGCACAATCAGACCGTTCGGCTCCTTTGGCTCCTGCCACATCAAATGAACGATGTTGTTCTCGAAGATTTCATGGGTCACAGGGCCAACAATGTCATCTGCCTTGGCTGTAAGGGGCAGTGGTTAGATGCAGGGACCTGATCCCTGGATTGAATCCCACCTCCACCACTTACCAGCTGTTGATTTCGAGCTGGTTACATAACTTTCCTATGTTCCATTTCCCTCGCTGGAGAATGAACATGTAAAACTCACCTCAAAGAGCTGTCCACATATCTGTCTGTCTGTCATTGGTTCTGTTACTCTGGAGAACCCAGACTAATTCTAGAAGCCTCGATACCATACGTGTGTGTGTGTGTGTGTGTGTGTGTGTGTGTGTGTGTGTGTGTATTTCTTAATTTATTTTTCTTATGGCTTGTGTGTATTTTCTAATGTTGATATAATGGCTCTGCATGACTAGTGTAACTGAAAATAAGGCAACATGGATGGACCTTGCGGGCAGTAGGCTAAGAAATAGGTCAGACAGAAAGACAAGTACTGTATGACTGAAAAAGCAGAACTCCCAGAAACAGGGAATAGACTGGTGGCTACCAGGGCTGGGGGAGGGGATGTGGGAAGATGTAGGTCAAAGGGAACAAACTTCCAGCTATAAGATGAATAATTCCTAGGTATCTGATGTACAGATGGTGACTAGTCAAACATACTGTACTGTATGCTTGAAAGTTGCTGAGAGAGAACTTAATGTTCACCACAAAAAAGACCTGGTAATCATGTGACATGATGGAGGGGTTAGCTGATGTTATGGGGGTAGATGCCGTGTAATCACAGTGCACATAGCACAGGATCAAATCACCACCTTGTCTACTGTGTTACAGGAACTCACATGATGTTATATGTCAATCGTTTCTCAATAAAGCTGGGAAAAGCTAAAAATAAATCAAAAGTTGTAAGGGCAGATCAGTTAAAGAGGTAGGGCCCCTCCTGGGTCAGCGTGTGCATCCTGGCCTATGATGTGCCTTCTCACCTTCGGGCATGGTCCTGGCGCTGATGTAGGCCGCCACGCTGCACCTTTCCTCAGGGAAATCTTGGTTGCAAGCCTGCAGCTCGATGCGGTAGCCAGTGAAGTGGCGCAGGCCAGAGATGACAAGCGACTCCTTGTTCACCACTTTCTCGAAGGGCCGGTGCTCCTCCGAGTTTGTGGGCACGATGGTTGAGGAGGTATTGGGGAAACCCGGGGCTGTGGGCACAGTCGTCGTCACATTCCCCTCATCACCAAGGGCCCTACGTTTTCTTGATGGCCTGTCATGACATCAGAACACACAGGGTCATGCAATTACAATCTTTAAATAAATGCTGCTGGAGACTAAGAGGCTTAAAATAAAAGACTGGAGCAGGGGGACATGAGGGAGCAGGTAAATTAAAATGCAAATTACCAGGAATTACAACACAGAGCCGCTTTCAAGATGCCCTTCGAAGCCTCAGAAGGATGGGGAGAGGGCCGGTGGGGGGCGTGGGAAGGGGGGAAGGGGCAGGGCCATCGCTGTTGACATACTGCAATGTTGCCCTCAACTTGCTCGATTTCAGGTTTTCATTTTGCAGAGTAACAGACCACCCAGGGTCAGTGTTAAAAATAAGATGCCAAAAGCCTGTAAGAAGCTTTTCAGGAAGCCCTGCTAAATGGCATCTGCCCAATGGCCCGAGCTACTGGCCAACACCATTTGTTTAAAAAGGAGAAACAGGTCTTCTAATTTTTATGACTCAAGCCGTGAGTTTGACATGCTTGGCACCTGCATAATTTGAGTGGTTCAACTTCAAATATTGGTAAAAGAATCCTGCGCCACTCAGGCTGGTACAGGTAACAACAACAAAAAACAAAAACAAAAACCAAAAAACACAAAAAAAAGCCTACGCAACTGACACACTTTTTCCCCTTAAAAGGATATTCAAATTACTCATCATTCCACTGCCTATTGCTTCCTGTGGGCAATGTTTTCTCCTAGAAATATTATGTATGACTATGATGAGGCTCAAGGTAGTTTTATAATCCTCTTCACTTGTATTAGAATCATTTATCAAATATTTTTCTTAAGCCCGGCTAGCGTGGCTCAGTGGTTGAGCATTGACCTAGGAACCAAGAGGTCATGGTTTGATTCCTGGTCAAGGGCACATGCCCGGGTTGTGGGCTGAATCCCCAGAGGGGGCCTGCAGGAGGCAGCTGATCCATGATTCTCTCTCATCATGGATGTTTCCATTTCTCTCTCCCTCTCCCTTCCTGTCTGAAATCAATAAAAGTATATTTAAAAACAACAACATACTAAGTAGAGCCCTAGCCGTTTTGGCTCAGTGGATAGAGCATTGGCCTGCGGACTGAAGGATCCCAGGTTCGATTCTGGTCAAGGGCACATGCTTGGGTTGTGGGCTCGATGCCCAGTAGGGGGCAAGCAGGAGCAGCCAATCAGTGATTCTCTCTCATCATCGATGTTTCAATCTCTTCCTCCCTCTCCCTTCTCTGAAATCAATAAAAGCATATTTAAAAAAACAAAAACCAACAAAAAAGACATACTAACTGGAACAGAATTTACGTTTTTTCTTTTCCAACGTGAAACGAGGTTTTTTCTCATTACAAAAGTAGCACATGCTCATTGCAGAAAAGTTGGAAAACTATAATATTCCCATTTATCGTATGTGCCATACTTTATTTAACCATCCTCCTATATTTTTAAATGAGTGTTTTTCCAATTCTCTTTTGGTATGATAAATATTGCTTTGACCATTGTCTCACTGTCTCATTAGATCCTAAAAGTAGATTCCTGGAGAAGAAATCACTGGTTGCTTCTTAATACATTCGGCTAAGTTTCTGTCTGGACCCTAGATTGAACTGTGGTCTCACCAGTGGCCCATGAAAGCATGATGCCAGCTTGGTTACTGGTTTCATTAGGTAACACTGAGTGAGGTTAGTGGGGTTTCCTTTTCCTTTGTTTTTCAGGTTTTCAACCTGAGGGATTTTTTGAAGCATCCCTCTACCGCTTTATTTGTATCTCTTTGTACTGCTGAGTGAGAGCTTTTCTTTCCTTTATTGCTTCTTTTGTATTTCTCTAGGGAACTGTCCACCTTACCCTATTTTTCCACGTCCTCCCTCCTGTGTTGTTCATTCACTGAAGATGTTAATCCTTTACAAATCATGTTGCATGATTCATTCGTTTGCCAGCTAACTTTTTCTAAATGACCTGAAACAGCCTTTCTCATTTATCTGTAAAATTTTGTATCTCAGCCAATTTTTTAATTTTTTCTTTACAGGTAATTGTGTATGTGGTTACTTAGGTTTTATGGCAATTACAAAAGAGATCTTTCCCCTTGTTTTGTATACTAATTATTGCTAGTACAGCCACAGGCTTTAGTTTATTCATATTGTCCCTACTTTCCCATACTCTGGTGCTAAGAGTTTCATAGTTGATTTCCTTGGGTTTTCAAGGAACACACCAGTAAACTGGTCAGCATACTTTTATCGTAAATGCTAGAGAGTGAATATTTTGGGCTTTGTGGGATGTGTGGCTTTTATCACAAATACTCAACCTTCCAATGGCTTTCAAGCCACTGTAGCTGGAAAGCAGTCATGGACAAATGGAAACGAATGGGTGTGGCTACATTCCAAATAAAACTTCCTCAACACACGGGTAGCTGGGTCATGGGCCAGCATTTGTCCGGCCTTACACTAGAATAGCTGCAAATATCAATGATTTTATTTCCCATAATTCCTTCTTTTAAGTTCTAATTTCTGTTTTGTATCTATCTGCACTAGCTAGATACCCAGAGAAATGTTAGTTAGTAATCATGACATTGGACACCTTCTAATTCTAACAGGAACAGTTTTAAGAATGATGTTAGCTTGGTTATTGGTTTTAGCTAGGTAGTATTTATCTTGTTGTCCCCCCCCCCCTTCTCTAAATTAGAATATTTTTAACATTATCTAATGAATTATATGATTTTCCTTACTGGGCCTCTTGGAACTAGATTATATTGTCATATCTCCGGATCTTAAATCACCCTTGCACTTCCGAGATAAACAATATTGCCAACATGGTGTTTTATTTAGGACACTAGAGGCCCGGTGCACGAAATTCGTACACAGGGGAAGGGGTGACCCTCAGCCCAGCCTGCACCGTCTCCATTCTGGGACCCCTCGAGGGACATCCCTCTCACAATCCAGGACTGCTGGCTCCCAAATGCTCGCCTGCCTACCTTCCTGATTGCCCCTAACCGTTTCTGCCTGCCAGCCTGATCACCCCCTAACCACTCCCCTGCCAGCCTGATTGATGCCTAACTGCTCCCCTGCCAGCCTGTTTTCCCCTAACTGCCCTCCCCTGCAGGCCTGGTACCTCCCAACTGCCCTCCCCTGCTGGCCATCTTGTGTCCACATGGGGGCAGGATCTTTGACCACATGGGGGCAGCCATCTTGTGTGTTGGAGTGATGGTCAAACTGCATATTACTCTTTTATTAGATAGGATAGAGGCCTGGTGCACAGGTGGGGGCCAGCTCGTTTGCCCTGAAGGGTGTCCCGGATCAGGGTGGGGGTTCCCTTGGGGCATGAAGCGGCCTGGGCGAGGGGCCTGTGGTGGTTTGCAGGCCGGCCATGCCCCCTGGCGACCCAAGCAGAAGCCCTGGTATCTGGGGTTTATTTATCTTCTACAATTGAAACTTTGTAGCCTGGAGCAGAGCCAAGCCTTCTTCTTGCTCTGTGGTGGCAGCCATTTTTGGGGGGATTTATGTATCTTCTATAATTGAAACTTTGTAGCCTTAAGCAGAGGCCTGGGCCAGCCAGGCTGTGGGGAAAGCTTGGCTTCCTCCATCACCGGGGGCAACCCTAGCCTCCTGCTCTTTCCAGCTCCATGGCTGAGGCCATTTCTGTTTGGGTTTATGTATCTTCTGTCATTGAAACTTTGTAGCCTTGAGTGGAGGCCTAGGCCAGCAAGGGCAGATGGAAAGCTTGGCTTCCTCCATTGCCGGGGAAACCCAAGCCTCCCTCCTGCTCTCTGTGGCCATAGCCATCTTGGTTGGGTTTATTTGCATATTCGCTCCTGATTGGCTTGTGGGCGTGGCTTGTGGGTGTAGCAGACTGATGGTTAATTTGCATAGTACTCTTTTATTAGATAGGATTTGGACCTAAAGTCCCATATTAGCTGGTCCTGGGGTTTTCTTTCAATGTTGCATCTTTGTCAGGTTCTGCAAAGAGGTATTATGTTAGTTTCAGAAAATAAACAAGGTAGGTTTCCATAGATTTCTATGCTCTGGAAAAGCTTCCATATTATAGGAAGTTGTTGCTCTTTCAAAGTCTCAAAGAACTTCTCTGTAACAGTCTCTGGGACCAGGGCCTTTTTTTTTTTTTTTTTTTAAACTTGACAACTTTTCTTAATCTTTTTCAGAGTTATTAGAATATTTAATTTTTCTGCTTGAATCAATTCAGATGAGTTAAAATTTCCCACCTCACGGAAAGTTTCAAATTTCCTAACACAGGATTGTCAATGGAATGCAACATATTAAAATCTTCCTTAGATCCTAGTTTTATGGCACCTTCTTTGCTTCTAATTATTTTTGTGTTTTTCCCTTTGATTTTATTTACAAGTTTAGCCATATTGATTTCTCCTCCCTCTCTAATACATTTATATTTTTACATTTTTATTGTGTACTTAATCTCTGAAACAATGTATGCCTGCTGATTGGCATCAAAGCCCAGCTTTGCAATATTCTACAAGTTAAGGTATGTGTTTTGCATTTCCATTATTTTTCAAATAGACTTTAGTGAAAGTTTCTATTTCTGCTTTGACCCAATAGATAACTAAGTAACTGACTTTTTTTGAGAGACAGAAGAACAGAAAGAGGGAGAGAGAATCATTGATGTGAGAGAGAAACATCGAACCAGTACAGGCCCAGCGGAGGGATCAAATCCGCAACCAGTTATGTGCCCTGACCAGGAATTGAATCTGTGACCCTTCTGTGCATGGGACGATGCTCCAACCAACTGAGCCACACCAACCAGAGCTAAATAGTTGACTTTTAATTACCAGGAAGTAGACATTCCTGTTCAAACTTTTAGTCAACTTTTAGTTTTTTGTGACTGCACTGTGGTCACAAGATGTGTGGTCAGGAAACAAACCCTACTTTAGGTTTACTCACTATAATTTTCATTGTGGTCTTTTTGTATGAAAAGACCAATGGTTTCCTCAGATGGAAACCAAGGATATATTCATCTTAGCAAGATTCAAACATTTCTGTATAGTCACAAGTGGGCCCTGAAAATAGTGCCAAGATGCTGAGGCCTCATGAATAATTGAGGAATTGATATCTCAGCAACTGATCTCGTCAAAGCGGCAAAATATGTATATGCCCAAAAGACCACAAATTGGTCATGAAAGACCTCCATGATCAAACATCAACTGGTCCTCCCACTCCCTACATACACAGCATTTTATTACCCACAGGCTCACACTGGGCCTGGTTCTCAGGGTGATTCTGCCCACTGTCCCAGGACCAGGGGGACACTGGCCCATCTGAAGGCAATTTTGGTTATCACTATTTGGGGGACGGGTTGTGCTACTGGCATTAGTGAATGGAGACCAGGGCAGTCCCTACAACTGAGAACAATCTGGCCCCAAATGCCAACAGAGCTGCGATCCAGAAACCCTGGTCTGGCCCAAGGCCTCAAAGTTCTAGACCTTTCTTTTCTGTAAGATTATATTCCAAGTTGCCACTAGAGGGAAGATTGGGGCCACACAGATGCCTTAACATAAATGAATAAATAAATAAATAAATAAATAAACAAACAAACAAACAAACAAACAAACAAACAAACGCACACTCTGCTTAAAGAATAAAATCACCAGGTGAGTGAACAAAGTGGGTGAAGTGGATCAAAAGGTACAAACTTCCAGTTATAAAATAAATACTGCCTGGGGTGTAAAGGTACAAAATGGTGACCATAGTTAATAAAGCTGAATTGCATATTTGGAAGTTAGGAGAGTAGATCTTAAAAGTTCTCACCAGCCCTAGCTGGTTTGGCTCAGTGGCTAGAGCGTCGGCCTGTGGACTGAAGGGTCCCAGGTTCGATTCCAGCCAAGGGCACATGCCTGGGTTGCAGGCTCGATCCTCAGTACAGGGTGGGCAGAAGGCAGCCAATCAATGATTCTCTCTCATCATTGATGTTTCTATCTCTTTCTCCCTTCCTCTCTAAAATCAATAAAATATATTTAAAAAAAAGTTCTCATCATAAGAACTTTTGTGACTGTGAACTTTTTGTGACTAAAGAAATGTATGACTATGTCAGATGTTCAATAGACGTATTGTGATTACCATTTTGCAATAGATATAAATAGCAAATCATTATGTTGTACACCTGAACTAATAGAATGTTGTATGTCAGTTATATCTCAATAAAATAAAATTAAAAATCCCACCGCATGGCCCCACCCTGCCTTCTCCAGTCTTGCCTCCTATTCCTTCCAAGAGCCCTTAATTCGTCCCACCAGCTTGCCTTCCCTTCCTGTTCCGTCTGCCCACCCTCACCTCCAGGACAACACTGCATCTAAAAGAACAAAGGAAGTTCATTCAAAGGGAAGTGTGCCTTCCTGTCTTCAGTGGAATTCAGTGACATGGCACACCTGGTTTGCACCTATCGTCTCACACCTGTCACCCCTAATAACAATGTTCTGTTTCCAGCCCTCGCTGGTTTGGCTCGGGGGATAAAGCCTCAGCCCGTGGACTGAAGGGTCCCGGATTTGATTCCCATTAAGAGCACATACCTCGGTTGTAGGCTCAATCCCTAGCCTTGGTTGGGGCTCACATGGGAGGCAACCAATCGATGTCTCTCTCACATCGATGTTTCTCTCTCTCAGTCTCTCCCCTTCCCTTCCACTCTCTCTAAAAATCAGTGGGAAAATATCCTTGGGTGAGGATTTAAGAAGTAATAAAAAAATGTTCTGTTTCCAGGTCAGTCCTCCCCGCTACCTGCCACACATGGTTTAGACTCTGGACACCAGGCTCTGCTCTGCATACACAGAGGATAAATGTTCAGTGAGTGGATGCGGGGGAAACATGTGGCATCTGGGAGGTGCCCAGAAAGAACCCCCCTGATCCTAAGTTTTAGTAAGTGTGTTAGTAACGATTTCCCCCCACATTCTTGCCCAGATCCCACTTCAGGGTGAAGGCGTTTAAGGTGTGAACAGGTGAAGTGCCCAGTCTTGGCAGAGTGGCCCTTCGCATGCATCAAGCCACAGAAGCCCCGGGGTCGTGGGGGCGGCACAGCACGCTCTCTGCTCTGCCTACTCCACGGGCCCGGCGCTGAGCGGCCGCCAGGGGCCACCTGGACGTCCCACGGGTGAGTCGTACCTACTGTCCTCAGCACCAGGGCCTGAAGAGATTTTTCTGTGAAAACAAAACCAACCACTTTGAGTACAGATAGAACTTCTTTGGACAGACCTCTTGCTTCTAACACCCTGGAAGCCACATTCTGTCCGAGTAGCCCCCTGGGCCACTTTCCCATCACCTGAACCACATCTTCCCCCGCAGACGTGGAGCACTCAGAACGAGGGGGAAAAATCAGAGAAAAAACCCCCGGGCCCTGGCCTTCTGAGGTTCCCCTGGGCTGCCATTTCCCCGAGTCTGGCAGTGTTTTGTTTTCAGTGGGCAGGACAGCAGCTGCCTCAATGCCTGTGTGCCATTTAGAGCTCCTTTGGACTCAGGGTCATGGGAGGAAAATGCAAGAAAACAAAAAGGAAGAAGTGTCACGTGCTGATGGGTCTGAGGAAACATCTAGCCTACTAGATGAGGAGTGATGGTGGGGGTTCAAAGAGACACATTTTAGAAGCTTGTTTTATCCCAAGGTAAGCCTTTTGGGGTGTCGACCCACTTTGGAAATGGCCAATGTTATCAGACATTCTGGGCAGCTGGCTGCTGAAGTCTTTCAGGGTGAAGAGGCGAGGTCAAGGGTAAAAAGGCAGGAGGCGCATCGTACATTTGCTGGGGGAACTTGGGGAAAGTCCTCGTCGGCTCAGAAACACAGGCTTTGGACCCATTTTGGGGAGGGGCACCTGCTTCAGTGGGTGACTGTGAAGACTAATGAACTAATAGGATGCAGACGGCGCTACAGGCCGCAAGGGGGAGAGGCGGGGATGCTGCCTCTCCACACCGCACAGGATGGCCCCACCACAAAGAATGATCTGGTTCAAATGTCGATAGTGCCAAGATGGAGACTCCCTGTATGACTCAGGCCATCTCAGAACCCTAAAAGATGGGAACTTACTATCTCCATTCCAAAGATGAGTGAACTGAGGTACTGAGAGAGGTCTGCTTGTAGAGAAGTAAAGATGAATGAAAAGCCTACATCTCCCTCTCGGTAGATCAAATGCGTATCAGCAAGTCTCTCGCATACTAACGGAAAATACTACATATTTAAATAGAAGTCTCCGGGTCTGAAGATGCTGTGCAAAGTCCCAGAAGGATAAGAAGCTGACGGAGAACTTAAAAAGAGAGAATGCTCTGAGCTTGAGATTTGGTGATATACCAGGCCTGGCTGGCAGGTATTTCTCAGGATTGGCATCAGTAACCTTACAAAGTTTGTCTCAGAACTCGGATGGGTGTGGGCGGCTGGATAAAGAGCTCTGGAGATGTTGGAAGGCAGGGAATGGGCTTTTTAAACTCCCCACCCTCCCCACCCCTTTGATGAATATTTGCTCTTCTTAGTAAGTTCCTGTTGAAATCACAAGGTCTCTTCCTCCACCCGGGGGAAGAGGCTCAGTGTGGACTCTGTGCATTCTTGGGGTCCCCACCTCATCTTATCCCCTAGGTCACGACCCCTAACCCCGAGCCAGTGAAGCCCCTGACCTGGGGACGAAGACCACATTGTGCAGGTAATCCTCAAACGTCTTCCTGAACGAGGACTCCTCCAGTTCCTTCAGAATCTGAGAGTCAGTCTTCGGACAGGAGCAGCACTCGCCGGCAGCCTCGTCGTACTCGCTCTGGTTGTGCTTCTGGGAACCTTCCAACTCAGATGGCGGGGACCAGGTCCGGGAGGGCAGCTTCAACCCTGCAGAAAGGCAGAGCAGGTGGACTCAAATCTACACACACACACACACACACACACACACACACACACAGCAAAGAGGACCTGCTCAGAGCGGCTGGGCACACAGGACAGAGCTCAGGGCTGGGGTCTCAGTTTAAGTTCTATCGTGAAAAGTCAGACCTTTCTCGGGGGGGTCAGCCAGTGCCAGCTGAGAAGATGCATGTCAACATGTTCCAGACACTGTCTGATACCAGATCCTTATGGGACTGGATATTGTAAGATAACCAGGCTTGTCCCTGCCCCCATGAAACTTCTAGTACACAGAGGCTTCAGCGAAGGGTAGGAATACACAATAAACTAATAAATAAATCTGCCATGGCTCAGATGGCAGGGTCAAAAGAGAGGTGGCTGGGGGTGGTCTCAGAGACAGTGACTGCTGAGCAGTCCTGAATGAAGTACAGGAACGAGACATCCACATATCTTGGTGTAAAGCAGTTCAGACTGAGCACAAAGCACTTGCAAAGGCCCCAAAGTAGGAATTTCCTTGGCATGTCAAAAGACACCAAGGACACAATGTAACGCAAAGATGAGGTACAGAGAATGGTGGGAGGTAGGATTAGAAAAGAACAGGGGAGCCAAGTCACCACTGAATGAATGAATGAATCAATCAATCAATCAACTGCATAACTAGACAGACCAGAGGGCAGAGCAGAGTTCTACCAGGAATTCTGAGGGGTGTGGCTTAGAGACCCAATGATTTACACTAAGCCCGTGGTCGGCAAACTGCAGCTCACGAGCCACATGCAGCTCTTTGGCCCCTTGAGTGTGCCTCTTCCACAAAATACCACGGCCTGGGCGAGTCTATTTTGAAGTGGCGTTAGAAGAAGTTTAAGTTTAAAAAATTTGGCTCTCAAAAGAAATTTCAATTGTTGTACTGTAGATATTTGGCTCTGTTGGCTAATGAGTTTGCCGACCACTGGACTAAGCCATCAAATTGTACAGCACAAATAAAAGACTCTACAGCTCATTCAGGATCCAGGAGTGGGCTGGAGCAGTGGCTCTCACCAGGGGTGATGCTGCACAACTGGACACTGGGCAAGGTCAGGAGCCATTTCTGGTTGTCAGGGCTGGTGGTGGTGGTCGTCGGGGCGGGGGGGGGGGGAGGGGGAGGACTCCTGGCATCTAGAGGGCAGAGGGCAGGGACGTCCTAGAAAGCACAGGACAGCCTCATCCTAGAGAATTAACCGGCCCTAAAAGTCAATACTGCTTAAGTAGAGAAACCCTGGACTAAAGACATGAGGAAAGATTGGAAAGAAAAGTTTAAAATAAGCTTAGAAAAGGGAATGAAAAAAACAAAACAACCTCTCATCGGAGCAGTCTTAATAATACAAAGCTGTTTTCTGTGTCTTGACCCCTGAGGTCCAATCGCACAGCCGCACTCTGGTACGACCTCGAGAATGCACACTACTCCTTGTGGGCAAAATTCAGGACAGCCCCTTCGAGTCCCCTTTCCTGCCACCAGCCTTCCCTGCTGCGAGTGTCCACTGAGCGAAGGAAGCTCTATCCCTCCTCCCCGCTTCAATGCATCCTGTAGACAACAAGCTCTAAGTACCTTTCTGTGAACGGTGAGTGTCTACTCGGAAGCCCAAGTACTCACACAGCTTTAAAACCTGCAGGGGACTCTTAAAAATGCTTCTTATGTTTATTAATAGACATGGAACAACATGGCTAGGTAACTGTTAGAGGGCTAGTCATGGCACTATGGGCAGAAAAGAACTGGATTTCCTTAGTGATGGGGGTGGGGGGTGGGTTCCTGACAATTTTCTGGAGGGGAAGGGACTTTTGATCAGGTGCAGGCCGACACCTGTTCCCTTTCCAGCATGCACACATGACACGTGGCATCCCATGGTTTCCTGTGACTGTAAAGCATAATGACACACCTAGGACAGTCCGATGCATAGAGACTGAGAGTAGAGTGTAGGAGCCAGGGGCTGGGGGAGGGACCTGAGGAGTTCGTGTTTAATGGAGACAGTGTCAGTTTGGGAAGGTGAGACAGTTCTGGAGATGGAGGGTGGTGACAGCTGCCCAACAGTGTGAATGCAGTTAATGCCACTGAACTGACACTTAACATGGTTAAGAGAGTACATTTTATGTTATGTGTATTTTACCACAATAAAAAGCCACATAGTTGGTAAGACTGCACTGTATAATTTAAATATGCTAAGAGGGAGAAACCAAGATGGCGGCATAGGTAAACACCTAAACTGCTGCCTCGCACAACAATATCAAAACTACAACTAAAAGACAAAACGGACACCATCCAGAACCACAGGAAAGCTGGCTGAGTGGAAATTCTACAACTAGCAGAAAAGAGGAAAGCACATTGAGACTCAGAGGAACTGCAAAAGGCTGAGGTATGAAGATGTGCACATGGAGAGGACGGGCAGCTGAGTGCATGGGCGGCTGAGTGCGCGGCTGGCTTTCTAAAGCGGGAGGGAGAAGGAAGCTCCCGACTGCACTGAACTTCAGTCCCAGGCAAGACTCTGGGAAACTAGACTCATTGGGGGGAATCTGGACTGTCAGGAAAAGAGAAAGCACACTGAGACTCAGGGGAGCTGCGGAAGGCAGAGGTCTGGAAGCGCGCGCATGCAGAGAGGACTAACTGCTGAGTGCACGGGAGGCTGAGTGCGCGGCTGGCTTTCTAAAGCGGGAGGGAGATGGAAGCTCCCGATTGCACTGAACTCCAGTTCCGGGCAAGTTTCTGGGAACCCAGACTCATTCGGGGAGAAACTGGACTGTCTGGCAGCGGGCGAAACTCGAGGGCGGCTTTCTCTCAAAGGTGCCTGCAGCGATTACTGAGGGACACTGAGACCCAGGGGCCTCATAGGGCAGGGCTGATGGGAAGCCAAGGCTGTCTGCTTTGCCCTGAAACTCCGTCCCATCTAAGCTGAGCATAGAGGCTTTTGCAATTTTGCCAGTCTTATAAGAGTGTCTCCAGCACAGAAGTTCTCCCAGCGTAGACACAGCTGATCCTCACAGCCAATTGGCCTGGAGGTCAATTCCTCCCAATGATACCAACAACAGTCAAGACTTAACTACAACAAGGCTGTGCACACAGTCCACAAAGGGGTGCACTAAGAGTGTCCACCTCAGGTAATTGGGGAGGCCGAGCCACTGGGCCCTATAGGACACCTACCACACAAAGCTACTCTACCAACTCAGGGAAGCAGCAAAAATATGGAGACAAAGAAACAGATCACAAATGAAAGAAATGGAGGAAAGCAAACGACTGGATATAGAGTTCAAAACCATGGTTATAAGGTTTTTCAAGAATTTCCGAGAAAAGGCTGATAAATTTAGTGAGACCCTCGAGGATATGAAAAAGGACCAACTAGAAATTAAACATACACTGACTGAAATAAAAAATATTATACAGAGACCTAACAGCAGACTAGAGGACCGCAAGAATCAAGTCAAAGATTTGAAATACAAAGAAGCAAAAAACACTCTGCCGGAAAAACAAAAAGAAAAAAGAATCCAAAAATTTGGAGATAGTGTAAGGAGCCTTTGGGACAACCTCAAGCGTACCAACATCAGAATTATGGGGGTGCCAGAAGAGAGAGAGGAAGATACTGAAAACCTATTAGAAGAAATAATGACTAAAAACTTCCCCCACTTGGTGAAAGAAATAGACTTACAAGTCCAGGAAGCGCACAGAACCCCATACAAGAGGAATCCAAAGAGGACGACACCAAGACATATCATAATTAAAATGCCAAGAGCAAAAGACAAAGAGAGAATATTAAAAGCAGCAAGAGAAAAACAGTTAGTTACCTACAAGGGAGCACCCATACGACTGTCAGCTGATTTCTCAACAGAAACTATGCAGGCCAGACGGGAGTGGCAAGAAATATTCAAAGTGATGAACAGCAAGAACCTACAACCAAGATTACTCTACTCAGCAAAGCTATCATTCAGAATTGAAGGTCAGATAAAGAGCTTCACAGATAAGAAAAAGCTAAAGGAGTTCATCAACACCAAACCAGTATTATATGAAATGCAGAAAGGTTTTCTTTAAGAGGAAGAAGAAGAAAAAGGTAAAGATAAAAATTATGAACAAATACATGTCTATCAACAAGTGAATCTAAAAATCGAGTGAATAAAAAATCTGAAGAACAGAATAAACTGGTGAATATAATAGAATCAGGGGCATAGAAAGGGAGTGGACTGACAATTCTCAGGGGGGAAGGGGTGTGGGGGGTGTGGGAAGAGACTGGACAAAAATTGTACACCTATGGATGAGGACAGTGTGGGGGAGGTCAGGACAGAGGTTGGGGTGGGAACCGGGTGGAGGGGAGCTATGGGGGGAAAAAAGAGGAACGCCTATAATAATCTGAACAATAAAGATTTATTAAAATAAATAAATAAATAAATAAGCTAATAGAGTTAATGTATGTTCTAAATGTTCTCACCAAAAAGGAAAAATATCACTGTATGAGGTGATGGATGTTAACTAAGCAGATGGAAGGAGTCCTTTCACAATGTGATATATATATATCAAATCAACACAACATACACTTTAAATATCATACAATTTAATTGTCAATTATACCTCCAAAAGCTAAAAAAAATCCCACTATTGGTACTAATAGGAAGCTACTACTGGTTATGGTTAGTATATCCTATATAATAAAAGCGTAATATGCAAATTGACTGAACCTTGGAACGACCAGTAGGCGGGGGGTGGGGCCGGTGGGGGGCAGGGCCGGCGAGCAGGCAGCGCCAGGCCAGCCAAGGCATGTGCCAGTGGGCAGAGGGAGGGGACGGCGTTCGTGGGGCAGTGGTGATCAGTGGTGGAGGAGCCATGGGGCAATGCGCGGGGGCGGGGGGGTGACCAACAGCATTCTAGAGGTCTGAGAACTTCTATTACATAAGTTCTATCTGTACTAGAGGGTGATGGGGGGGGGGGGGGCGATGGCAAGCAGCTGGCGCTATCCCTTGATCGGCCCACCCAGTCGCCTCCCGCAGAGGGAGGCCAGGAGCGGGCCTAAGCCATTGGTCGCACATCCCCTGAGGGCTCCTGGACTGCAAGAGGGCACAGGCCGGGCTGAGTGACCCCCACCCCCAAGTGCATGAATTTTCATGCACGGGGCCTCTAGTTTATTTTATTGTGTTAGTAAGTTTATATATTTTTGCTTGCATTGGGTTTTTAAAATTATGGTAAAACACACATAACATGAAACTTACCATCTTAATCATTTTTAAGAGTAGAGTTCAGGGGCGTTAAGTACATTCACATTATCATGTAATCATCACCACCCTCCATCTCCAGAACTTTCTCACCTTCCCCAACTGAAACTGTTTCCATTAAATACGAAGCCCCTCCCCTGCGGCTCCCCAGGCCCCTGGCTCCTGCACCTCCTCTGTCTCTATGGATCTGACTCCTCAAGGGACCTCCTAGGAGTGGAACTGTACACTATCTGTCCTTAGAAAGGTCCTTTTAATTATATAAACTCTGGGATCATTAGAAATCAAACCCCGTATAAATAGTCACATTGTAATGATATATTTAGACTTCCAGAATGAAAAGTAAAATAAATTAAATAATTAAAGTTGTTGCTCTTTTGAAAAAAAAAAAGAGAGCCTTGACTGCCCTGCTGCCAGGTTCAGCTGCCCGAATGCAGGGCCAACAGCTCGAGCTGAGCCCACGGCTTCTTGCTCTCGAGTTATATAAAGCAGTCGAGGAGATAAATAACGTTTGCAACCCTTGGCTCAGGCAGGGAATGAGGTCACAGGCATACATATAGCCCATGACCCTACCACTGGGACAGCTCCCGGAGATCATCTGGCCTTTTGCCCCTTCTCCTGAAAAGAAGGCAGCTGGTGGCAAGCTCAGTGATGGGCCCACAGCCCCATAGCAGGTCGGAGGTCCAGTGAAGTGCCTACCAAGAGCTCCTGGCCTCAGCTACGCCTCACCAGCAGCCCAAGGTCAAAGGCTGAGGATATCACTATCCCTCCAAAATCTAAAGAAAAATAAATACAAACAAAAACCAATTAAAGAAAAACATGACCGGTTTCTCTGGTCTGATAGGGTCTTTTAAAACCCATTTTAAAAATAACCTTAAACTAATTTATACAAACTGGTTTGAGGCTTCAAATATTTTTTTCTGTAGGTAGATGGAAGCCCATTACATAAATAAGATTAAAAACTGAAAAAAAAAATCATCAGTATAAATGTCTAACAGAAAGTACAGGAGGAAATAGATCGTTGCTCCTGCTATCTTAAACATAAGGGTCTAAAGTTAAGGGCCCAAATCTTTCCCTGACTTTGTCAACCACCTCTCAGCATGCTCAGCTGTTTGTAGTCCAGCAAGGAAGTCTCCTGTGGGTAACAGCTGCTTCCCCATTGGGACAGGGTGTGGGAAGGATGAGGAAAAGGGGAAGAAGACGGGGGGGGGAAGAGGAGAGAATTCCACAGGGAAATGGTGCCAAGACATGGGAAATATCTGGTTTCCACAGGAGACTTCAGAGTGTGTACTTATGTTGTGATGTTTAGAAATGTGTATGTGTGTTTCCGTATGAGGAACAGAGTGTGTGTGCAAGTCTGCTCTTGTGCAAACACTGGGAAATGGAAGAAGAGAGGTTATTTCCCTAGACGTGGAAGAGAGTGGATCAGATGCGTGTGAAACACACCGCTCCCCAACTCAGCCTGCACTCACCTTTGAGGCAATAATCCAACTCATACAGCTCGCTGTCTTCTGCCTGCCTCTCCCAGAAAACCAGGTAGTGTGTGATGTTTCCATTGGGGTCAGAGGGAGGCTTCCACTTCAGGATAATCTGGGATGAAGAGTTAGAAACCGAGATGGGATCCAAGGGGACGGAAGGATCTGGAAAGGTGAAAGGAAACAGGTCCGCTGTGAGGAGGGTAACCAGCTGTCGGCTGGGTGTGAGGGGACCCACAGGCTAGATGGACCATGAAGGTGTTTGCTGCAGTGCTATTTACTGTCAGAGAAAACTGGAGACATGTGGATTGCTCACCCAGGACAGGAGGTACAAAACCACAGTCCATCACTACCACCGATCATGCACATCATGTGAGCATTCATCCATCCATTTACGCAGCGAACACGAACTTCAGACAATGTCGTCATATTAAAGGCAAGATGTCTGACTCTCCCACAAATTCCTAAGTCACATAATATACTTACTGGTGGCATTTGTCTGGATATAGATGATATCGCTCTTGGCCCCATATGTGCGACGTTCATCAGAAAAGGTGACCAAGGTCTTCACAAAGATGGCATACTGAGTCCAGGGCTTGAGACCCCGCATCAGCCACCCAGGATGGTTCTGTGACTTAGGGTCATTGGACCTCAGAGGTGGGTCAATGTCCACCACTGTCCAGCTGTTGGATCCACACGCATCCTGCCCATCAAACTCTGTCACATTCCGATAAGGGCTTTCAAGGTGAAAGAGAAGACAGTTACCATTTTCAATGATCACTCTGAGGACCAGAGAGATGCAGCCAGGGGAAATTACACCCTAAAGGGTTGCATCCTCTTTACCAACAACCTTATGCACAAGGAAAAATGACACAGAAACAGCCTAAGAGAAAGGAGCCACCTCCCCTGATTTCTCAATAGTAACAATATTTAATAATAGTGATAAATTATATTTAATATTTTATTTATTTAATATTATATAACTAGAGGCCCGGTGCATAAAATTCATGCCCTGGTGGGGGGGGGGGATGGTCCCTCAGCCCAGCCTGCACCCTCTTCAATCTGGGATCCCTCTCATAATCCAGGACTGCTGGCTCCCAACTGCTGCCTGCCTGCCTGCCTGATTGCCCCTAACCACTTCTGCCTGCCAGCCTGATCACCCCCTAATCACTCCCCTGCCAGCCTGATTGATGCCTAACTGCTCCCCTGCTGGCCCGATTGCCCCCAACTACACTCTCCTGCCAGCCCGGTTGCCCTTAACTGCCCTCCCCTGCTGGCCATCTTTTTTATACATATATATTTTATTGATTTTTTACAGAGAGGAAGGGAGAAGGATAGAGAGTTAGAAACATCAATGAGAGAGAAACACCGATCAGCTGCCTCCTGCACACCTCCCACTGGGGATGTACCCGCAACCATGCCCTTGACCGGAATCAAACCTGGGACCTTTAGCCCACAGGCTGACACTCTATCCACTGGGTCAAACCAGTTAGGGCTTGTGGCAGCCATCTTGTGACCACATGGGAGTGGCCATCTTGTGTGAGGGCATGATGGTCAATTTGCATATTACATCTTTATTATATAGGATTACATGATGTACTATATTTAACTTTATTACATAGTATGTGTGATACTACATATGTAATTATAATAAATATTAAATGTTTGATAATATTTAATAAATAATTATTGTTTCCTGATAACAAATGTGATAATGATACTATCAGCAGCTACTTCATAAGATTACATAAGAGAATGTATGCAACTTCTCAGCTCACAAGATTATGCCACATAATCTTGAGAAATGAAGCTAGTGTTGATATTAACACTAACACCATTTCCACCATCTTCTTTTAAAATTTCAGCACAGTTGTATCCTCGAAATTAGGTGTTGTTTACTGCAGATAGAATTTCAGTTTGGGAAGATAGAAAATTCTTGAGATGGATGGTTGCACAACATCACAAATGTAGACAATGCCACTGAGCTGGATGCTTCAAATTAGTTTAAATGGTCAATATTATGTTATGTACTTTTCCCGCATTTCCCCCCCTCTCTTCAATCTACATATATAAAAGCCTAATATGCAAATTGTCCCCTTGGGAGTTTGACCGGGAGACCGATAGCTTACTATGACATGTGCTGATCACCAGGGGAAGGGTCTTCCTTCATCCCGCGGAATGAAGGAAGACCCTGGCCGGCAGCAGGAAGGCCCTGATCGCCGGCCAGGTCTAGGGACCCTACCCATGCACGATTTTGTGCACCGGGCCTCTAGTGGTTTTAATAAAGTTCAGATGCTTACAATTCAACAAGACCATGTAAAGACTATCCTTCATTACCCACCCCTGGTCTGTTCTCCCACCATGCCTCACTTGCCTCCTTTTTACATCTGTCACTTCTTCAAATGTGACCCCCCCCCACCTCAAGTTCTTGCAGTTGCTACTCCCCTGACCCTTCCCTCATATTCCAGTCCATCCCCACTGCCCTAGGGAAGCCCTTCCTGACCTATGTGTCAATTGTCCATGATCCTGTCCTTTGAAGCACTGTAACAATTCTCATTTTATTTTTTATTGAATTTATTGGGGTGACATTGGTTAATAAAGTTACATAGATTTCAGATGTACAGCTCTATAATACATTATCTATATATTCTACTGTGTATTGACCACCCCAAGTCAAGTCCCCTTCCATCACCATTTATTCCCAATTTACCCATTTCAACCTCTCCCCAACCCCTTTCCCTCTAGTAATCACAACACTGATGACTGTGTCTCTGAGTTTTGGGGGTTTTTCTTTTTTCTTTTTATAAGATTTTATTTTTTAAGGTATTATATATGTACATATCTTACCATTGCCCCCCCCCCCTACTTCCATACATGCCCTCACGCCCCAATGTTTTGCATCCATTGGTTACTCTTATATGCATGCATATAAGTCCTTCGGTTGATCTCTTTGGGGGTTTTGCTTAATCCCTTCAATGTTTTCATCCATTTCCCCAACCCTCTTCCCTCTGACAGCTGTCAATCTGTCCTCTGTATCTATGAGTCTATTTCTATTTTGCCTGTTAGTTTATTTCCTTCATTAGATTCCACATACAAGTGAAATCAATCATATGGTACTTGCTTTTCTCTGATGGGCTTATTTCCCTTAGCATGATATTCTCCAAGTCCATCCATGATGGACCATTCTGACAGGTCTGAGGTGTTATTTCCTTGTGGTCTTAATTTGCATTTCTCTGATGAGAATTTTTTTCATATATCTATAGGCTATCTGTGTGTCCTCTTTGGAGAGGTGTCTATTCAGGTCCTTTGCCATTCCTAATTGAATTGTTTTTTGGTGTTGAGTTCCATGAATTCTTTATAAATTTTGGATATTAACCCCTTATTAGATATATCATTAATGAATATGTTCTCCAATTCCTTGGGCTTTCTTTTCCTTTTGTTGATTTGTTTTTCTGTGATGTAGTACCTTTTGTTTATTTTTGCTTTTCTTTCCCTTATCTGAGGAAATATATCAGAAAAAAATATTGCTACAAGAACAGTCATAACTTTTAAGACCTGTGTTTTCTTCTAGGATTTTTATGGTTTTGTGACTTACATTTTTAAGTCTTTAATCCATTTTGAGTTTATTCTCATGTATGGTGTAAGAAGATGGTCTAGTTTCATTTTTTTCAAGTATCTGCCCAATTTTCCCAAAACCATTTATAGAAGACTATCTTTACCTCACCTCTTTTGCAAAATATTCACTGATCAAAAAGGCATACACTTTTATTTCTGAGCTCTCTATTCTATTCCATTGACCTAAATGTCTGTTGTTATGCCAGTACCATGATGTTTTGATTACTATAGCCTTGTAGTATAGTTTGATATAAGGTAATTTGATGCCTCCAAATTTGTTCTTCTGAAGATTGCTGTAGCTATTTGGGGTCTTTTGTGGTTCCATTTAATTTTTGGAATATTTGTTCTAGTTCTATGAAATACAACATTGGTATCTTGACAGGAATTGCTATACATTGCTTTGCAAAGTATGGACATTTTAACAATGTTTATTCTTCCTACTCCTGAGCACAGGATATGCTTCAGTTTATTTGTACCTTCTTTGATTTTTTAGTACAGTGTCTTAAAATTTTCCAAGTACAGATCTACTACATACATGGTTAAATTTATTCCTAGGTATCTTATTTTTCTTGATGCAATTGTAAATGGGATTGTTTTCTTAGCTTCCATTTCTGATAGTTCAATATTGGTATATAAAATTTTAACTCATTTCTGGATATTTTGTACCTTCTACTTTACTGAATTCATTTATCAGTTCTAGTAGTTTTTGGTGGAATATTTAGAGGTGTCCACATACAGTATCATGTCATCTGAAAATAATGAGTTTTACTTCTTGCTTTCCAATTTAGATGCCTTTTAATTTCCTCTTCTTGTCTGACTGCCATGGATAGGACTTCCAGTACTAATATCAAATAAGAGTGGTAAAAGTGGACATCATTGTCTTGTGACGTTGGCTATGGCCTTTATAATGTTGTGGTTATGTTCCATCTATTCCTACTTTGCTGAGAGTTTTCATCATAAATGGATGCTAGATTTTATAAAATGCTTTTCCTGCATCTATTGATATGATCATGTGATTTATATCTTTCCTTTTGTTTCTGTAGTTATCACATTTATTCATTTGTGCATACTGTAGCAACCTTATATATCTGAAATAAACACCACTCAAGCATGGTGTATGATCTTTTTAATGTATAGCTGGATTTGGTTTGCTAATATTTTGTTGGTGATTTTAGAATCCATGTTCATCAGGGATATTGGGCTATACTTTTATTTCTTTGTAGAGTCTTTATCTGGTTTTAAAATTAAGATACTGTTGACCTCATAAAATGAGCTTGGGAGACTTTCACTTGAATTTTTTCAAATAGTTTGAGAAGGATGGGTGTTAGTTCTTATTTGAATGTTTGGTAAAATTCTCCTGTGAAGTCATCTGAGCCAGGACTTTTGTTTGTTGGGAGGTTTTTTATTACTACTTTAATTTCATAGTTCCAATCTGTCTATTCTGATTTTCTGATTCAAATTGATTTAGTTCCAGAAGATTGTATGTTTCTAGGAATTTATCCATTTCACCCACACTGTCCAATTTTGTTGGCATATAGTTGTTTGTAATATTTTCTTACAACCCTTTGTATTTCTGTGCTGTCAGCTATTCTCCTTTTTTCATTTCTGATTATATTTACTATTATTTGGGTCTTCTATCTTTTTTCCTTGATGAGTCTGGTTAAAGGTTTGTCAATCTTGTTTATCTTTTCCAAGAAAAATATCTTGTTTCATGGACCTTTTATATTATTTTTTAGACTCCATTTTGTTTATTTCTGTTCTAATCTTTATTATTTACTTTCTTCTACTCATTCTGGGCTCTGCTGTTGTTCCTTGTCTAGTTCCTTTAAGTGTAAGGCAAGACTATTTGAGATTTTACTTGTTTCTTGAGTAGGCCAGAAATGCTATCAATTTCCCATTTAGAACTGCTTGTACTGTGTCCCAAAATTTTGGGTTGTGTTTTATTTTTTTTTTCCTCATTTATTTCAAGGTATCTTTTGATTTCTTCCTTATTCATTGTTTAGTAACTTATTATTTAGCCTCCATGTCTTTATGTGTTTTCCTTTTTTTTTCTTGTGATTTCTAGTTTCATGCTATTATGGTCAGAGAAAATGCTTGACATTATTTCAATCTTCCTAAACTTATTGAGACTTGTTTTGTGTCCTAACAAGTGGTCTATCCTAGGAAATGTTCCATGTGCACTTGAAAAGAATGTATATTCTTCAGCTTTGGGGTACTCTGAAGGTATCAATTAAATCCATCTAATCTAGTGTGCTATTTAAGGCCACTGTTTCCTTAAGTTTCTGTCTGGAACTTCTATCCACTGTAGTCAATTGGGTGTTAACAACCCCTACCATGACTATATTATTGTCAACCTTTCCCTTTATATGTCCATCAAGATTTGCTTAATATATTTACATGGTCCTAGGTTGGGTACAAAATTTTTACAGGGGTTATATCTTGTTAGATTGCTCCGTTTATCATTATGTAGTATCATTCAGCCTTTGTTTTAAAGTCTATTTTGTCAGATATAGTATTGCTACCCAGCTTTTTTCTTTTTCTTTTTTTTCATTTCCATTTGCATGAAATACCTTTTTCCATCCCTTTACTTTTAGTCTGTGAGTATCTTTCACTCTGAGGTGGGTCACTGTAGACATAATATGTATGGGTCCTTTTATCCTATCCATTCATCTACCCTATGTCTTTTGATTGGAGCATTTAAGAAATTTATACTTAAAGTGATTATTGATAGGTATGTATTTATTTTCATTTTTATTCTTTTTTATTTTATTTTTTTAAATAAATCTTTATTGTTCAGATTATTACAGGTGTTCCTCTTTTTTTTTCCCCCCCATAGCCCCCCTCCACCTGATTCCCCACCCCACCACATGCCTTTACCCCCTGCCACTGTCTTCATCCATAGGTGTAAGATTTTTGTCCAATCTCTTCCCGCACCCCTTACACCCCCTTCCCCCTGAGAATTGTCAGTCCACTCCCTCTCTATGTCCCTGATTCTATTATATTCACCAGTCCATTCTGTTCTTCAGATTTTTTATTCACTTGATTTTTAGATTCACTTGTTGGTAGGTATGTATTTGATGTCATTTTGTTGTTCATAATTTTTATCTTTATCTTTTTCTTCTTCCTCTTCTTAAAGAATACCCTTCAGCATTTCATGCAATCCTGGTTTGGTAGTGATGAACTCCTTTAGCTTTTTCTTGTCTGTGAAGCTCTTTATCTGACCTTCAATTCTGAATGATAGCTTTGCTGGGTAGAGTAATCTTGGTTGTAGGTTCTTGCTGTTCATCCCTTTGAATATTTCTTGCCACTCCCTTCTGGCCTGCATAGTTTCTGTTGAGAAATCAGCTGACAGTTGTATGGGTATTCCCTTGTAGGTAATTAACCGTTTTTCTCTTGCTGCTTTCAAGATTCTCTCTTTGTCTTTTGCCCTTCACATTTTAATTATGACGTGTCTTGGTGTGGTCCTCTTTGGATTCCTCTTGTATGAGGTTCTGTGCACTTCCTGAACTTGTAAGTCTATTTCTTTCATCAGGTAGGGAAAGTTTTCTGTCATTATTTCTTCTAATAGGTTTTCAATATTTTGCTCTCTCTCTTCTTCTGGCACCCCCATAATTCGGATGTTGGTACGCTTAAAGTTGTCCCAGAGGCTCCTTACACTATCTTCATATTTTTGGATTCTTTTTTCTTTTTGTTTTTCTGGTTGGGTGTTTTTTGTTTCCTCATATTTCAGATCTTTGTTTTGACTCTTGGGGTACGTTGATCTACAGTTGAGTTTCTCTATATTCTTTATTTCAGACAGTGTATGCTTAATTTCTGACTGGTCCTTTTCCATTTTTTTTTTTTGGCATTCTCATTAAGGTCCTTGAAGGTCTCACTAAGTTCCTCAGAGGTTTTTAGAAGATTCTTGAGTAACCTTATAAATGTGGTTCTGAACTCTATGTCGTCCAGTAGTTTGCTTTCCTCCATTTCTTTCATTTGTGACATGTTTCTTTGTCTCCGCATTTAGCTGCTTCCCTGTGTTAATGGAGTGGCTTTGTGTGGTAGGTGACCTTAGGGGCCAGTAGCTCAGCCTCCCCAATCACCTGAGGTGGACGCTCTTGGTATACCCCTTTGTTGGCTGAGTGCAAAGTCTTGGTGTAGTTAAGCCTTGATTGCTGTTGGTACACTGGGAGGAACTGACCTCCAGGCCAATTAGCTGTGAGGACCCGCTGTGTCTATAATGGAAGAACTGCTGTGCTGGAGACACACTTATGGTGCAGGACTTGTTTCAGTGGGGCTTTGGTGCTCACTGAGTCTGCCTCTTGAATGTGTCACTTATGGATGTGAGGAGTTGAAATCTGGTGTTGTCTCACACTGACCACTAGGTACACTGGCTTCTGGATCTCCAATGGGTGCAGGTCAGCTACTGTCTGAGGCCACCCAGCAGGCACTACAGCGAGAACTACAGTTTTCTCCTCTTTGCTTGGGGTTTGGAGGTTTTGGAGCCGTCTGACCCGGGCTGCAAGTTTGCTAGGTTAAGCTGCGATAGGGTAGGCCATTCATATGCTAAAGCCGCTGCTTGGAGCTTGGGTGGGTTTGTAGATTGTGTGGGGCGGGGTCTCAGGGCGTCACTAGGCTAGGGCGTGGCAAACAGCGATGGCTGCCACCGCGTCCCCGCGACCCGTGCCCCAGCGCAGTAAATAATTATTCCTGCGCGTAGCTCTGCAAGCAAGCCACCCTCACTTTCCGACCCAATGGCAGACAGTCCAGCTTCTTCCCGTAGGAGTTTGGGTCCCCCGCATCTCCCCAGAAACTGGATTTCAGAGTAATTGGTGGCTTGTCTCCCTTTGGGTTGAAAAAAGCAACGCCTGCTGCCAGCCCGGATCACGTGCCTCCGTACCTTAGCTTTTCAGCACTTGTGCACGTCTCAATGCTCTTTTCTCTTTCCTTCTAGTTGTATAACTTCCACTCAACCAGCTTTCCCATGGTTCTGGGTGATAGACGTTTTGTCTTTTAGTTGTAGTTTTGAAATTATTGTGCGAGGCAGCAGTTTAGGTGTTTACCTATGCCGCCATCTTGGATCCTCCCCATTTTTATTCTTTATGCTATGTTTCTCTGTTATTTCTTCTTCTCCTCCTCCCCCCCAGTTCTTTTCTAGAACAGTAGTTGCCATCCTTTCAGACTTCATGACCACCAGTGGTCCACGGACCACCAGTTGGTGACTGCTGCTCCAAAGGTTTTCTTAAACCAGCAGTCGCCAACCTTTCAGACCTCATGGACCACCAGTGGTCTGTGGACCACCGGTTGGCGACCACTGTTCTAGAAGACCCTTTAACATTTCCTATAATATAGGTTTTGTGGAAATTAAGTCCTTCAGCTTTTTCTTCCTGGGAAGCTCTTTATTTCTCCTTCAGTTTTAAATGATAGCCTTGCTCCATATAGCAGTCTTGGTTGTACTTGATTCCTGTTTTTCATCACTTTGAATATTTCACGCCAATCCCTTCTAGTCTGAAATGTTTCTTTTGAGAAATCAACTGACAGTCTTATGGGAGCTCTATTGTAGGTAATTGTTTTTCAGTTGCTGCTTTTAAGATTCTCTCTTTGGTTTTAACCTCTGCCATTTTAATTATATGTCTTGGTGTGGGCCTCTTTGCATTCATTTTGATCGGGACTCTCTGTACTTCTTGAACTTGTCTTTTTCCTTTATTAGGTTACTTAATTTTTCTGTCATTTCTTCAAATATCTTTTCAATCCCTTGCACTCTCTATTCTCCTTCTGGTACCTTTATGATGTGGATGTTGGTAGGCTTCATACTGTCCCAAAGGTACCTTAAACTATTCACACTTTTTAAAATTCTTTTTTCATTTTGCCACTCTGTGTGTTTTCTGCTACCTTGTCTACCAAATCGCTTTTGATCCCCTACTTCAACCTAATGTTTATTCTTTCTAGTGTATTCTTCATTTTGGACATTATATTCTTCATTTCTGACCAGATATTTTTAATGGTTTCTATATTCCTTTTCTCTTATAATTCTAAGTTCCTTGAGCATCCTTATAACCATTCTTTGGAACTCTGTATATCATCAATTGCTTGCTTCCATTTCATTTAGCTCTTTTTCTGAAGATTTATCCTATTCTTTCACTTGGGGCTTGTTTCTTTGTCTTCCCATTTTAGCTGCCTCTTTCTGTTGTTTCAATGTAGTAGGTAGATCTGCTATGACTCTCAGTCTTGGTAGGGTGGACTTATGCAGTACATGTCCCGCAGGACTGCAATGTGCAGTCTCCTTAATCACCTGATCTGGGTGTTGCAGGAATGACTCTTGTGAGGGTTATGTGGGCCCTTCTCTTATAATTGAGTCTTGATTGCTATTGGCCCGTTCATGGGTGGGGTCAGTCTTCAGGCTGGCTGACTGTGAGGATCGATCCCAACCAGAGTGTATGAGCTTTGTGCAGGTGCTGACTACACAGAGCTAAATTCTCCTCTGCAGGGTCTGGTGCCTGCCAAGATCTTCCTTTGGGTATGCAACTTGTGAAGCTTACTGGATCTTGCTCTGATGTTGTCTAAAGTTGGCCGTGGGTGTGTTGGTTCTGGGGCCTCTTAGGAGGAACTCTACACAGTCCAATGTCAGATGCTGCCTTTAACTATCATTGGGCATCCTGTTTGAAGCTTCAAAGTGATCTACAGTTGTGGCGGCCTCTGCTGGACCTGGCTTTGCACAGGTAGAAACAAGCTGTGCACTATGGCTGGCTTTTACAAGTTCCAGGCCCAGGAAAAGGTCCACAAAAGTCCCAACACACCCTCAGATCCACCTCTGCCTGTCAGGCTCAATCACTGAAAGAGCTTCTGGCAGTACTCCAGTTGGACAAGGCAGGTTCAATCGCCAGGTAGGGGTAACTGGTGTTCGCCAGATTGATACAGGTTCAAACTCAGTGCCAATGCTGGGTCTGAGGCCACTCAGCAAATGTCCCAGTGTATAGAAAGTCTACCTGCCACCCACTGGGTGCTCACACACATTTGTGATGGAGTGTGGTCAAGGGAGTCATCAGAATAAGGCCAGCAGAGTTTATCAGGTCCAAAAAGAGCAAAATTTGGCCCTGTGAAGGGAGGGCTTTGTACCAGTCGAGCATGTAAAGAAAAATGGTCTCACTACTAAAGCTACACAACTCAGTCTGTCCCAGAATCTGTCCAGTCACAGCAGAAGGATAGGTCTAGTGGACCTCCCATGAGGAGGAGCTGTCAGTCACGCTTGGGGGAAGGTGGTACGAGTGGCCCTCACTGCAAGGCCACACAACTCAATCTGTCCTGGACTCTGCCCACCAGGAGTCAGAAGGGTGGGGCTAGTGGATCTCCCCTGCAGGGGGGGTGCCTCCAGTCAGGTTCACCAGAAAGTGGGTGGAATGGCCTCCACTCCAAAGCTACACAACTCAGTCACTGAAAGTCACTGAGTCTGCCTGGACTTCTACATCCAAGCCCAGGCAGCTGACTCCTCAGCAGGACCCATGCTACACAGGGTGGGACAACAGGGAGTCCAGAGGGTAGTCTTACTGCATTCCCCCAGGCTAATACCATATGGAAGGGAATGCTCTCCCCAAGAAAGATGGCATCTGTGGTATGGGAGATGGACTCAGCATAGGAATTCTGGCAGCTGTCCCTTCATCTCTCTCTCTCCAGAGCTACAAACCCCAGTCTCTCCTTAGGAGATTCTAATCTGCTCCACCCTCCTTCCACTGGAGCACAGGGTGAGTGGCTGAGAACAAGATTTTGTGCACTGGGCTTTTAAGAGGGTGCCTGTGTCTTCCTGGCAGACAGATTTACTGCTGATTTTCACAGCCATATGTTATATGGACACCCCTTCCCAGCTCTAATGCTCTGGCCTGGAGAGCCCAGATTGGGGTTGAGACCCCATGCTTTTCAGGGGGGATGTTAGCAGCTGAGATATCCCTCCAAAATTTCAGCCACTGCCCATGGGAGCAGGACCAGCCCTTTTTGTGTCTCTGCCCTTCCTACCAGTCTTGATGTGGCTTCTTCTAAAAATCCTTGGTTATAAGACTTTTCTTCAGCTAGTCTTCAGTTGATTATTGAGGCTGATTGCTCTATATTTTAGTTATAATTCTAGTTTTTAGTCCTAGGAGGAGGTAAATGTAACATCCACCTACTCCACTGCCATCTTAGATTTCCCTCCCACAACTTTTTAAATGATGGACAAATATAAAATAGGTAAAAAATAAAAATTTAAAAAACTATTACGTACACTGAGTGATCTTTCACTGAAGAAATCTGGTGAGATATACATATAAAGGGCAAAATAAAATAATTGCTATAAGAGATTGGCCAATCTGGACCCCAAATGAAACCTATCTGCTTCAATTTCTGGCTTTTCCACAAGTTTATTCCACAAGTGGGAGGAAGACAGAGCAGCCTCAGAGGGGAACAATGAGCACACATGCAATACCCACAACTTTTTACTTTATACTTACGCCTCTTTGTAAAAGAGCATGAACCCCAGGAGGTCTCGGAAGTCAGGGGGCCAGTACGGCTCCCATTTCAGCAAGATCTTGTCAAAAGATGTCCGAATGTAAGAAAATTTAAGTAATTCATTTTCACCTAGAAAAGTGTTTTTTTTCCAAAAAAAAAACACAAAACCCAACAAACAGTATCAGTATTTCATCATTTATTTCAGCACAAAGCAGTGATCCTACACTCCCAAGAATGTCCATGAAAAGGAGATGAAAAAGAGATGTCAACCTGCTGTTCCATGGACAGGTCTTGCTCCCACATGTGTCTCCCAGTATGTGAGGGCAATAACTGGTCATGGCAGTTGGCCCATACTGCCAGCCAATTACCTTGCAAGAGGCTCAACTGAAAAATAGCAGTTTGCACCAATGTGAGAAGGAAAATTGGACAACAGGTAAGAGTCCTGACACAATTTTGACATGCACATGGACTTTTAAGCCTGACATGTCAGAAGATGTAACTCTAGTGCAAATGAGCACATGCCAAGTGAGTTTAGATCATTATACCTTGGACAGACAATTTCTTGACTCTCTAGTATCTTGGAGAAAGTAATTTCCTTTGCCTGGAATGCAAGTTTTCCCATAAGCTCCACCCCAACCTCACTCTTCAACCTCAGAATTCCCACAGTGTGGACCACATTCTGCTGTAAAGAATCAACTCTGCATGACAGTATTACGGAAGCCCTGGCAGCTCAGTGCTCAAATACTCCTTCAAGAGAGAACCTATCACAGGATTGCAGTCAGCTGACAGTCTCCAGCTGTATGCAGGGCCTGTAGTAACATTTGATCAAAGGCCATATATAAGGAGGTATTATTCATTCATTCATTCATTCAATGCTTATGTAACATCTTCCAGTATCAGGCACTGTATCTGATACAGAGACACCTGTCCTCAGTTTTTCAGAAAGCCTATCACACATAGAGTTGTGTAAGCTCATAGGGGAGGCAGTGCTAATCCCTAGGGGCCACTGTGGTAGGTAAAGAGAAGGGAAGCCACACTATCTGGTCCATAGGCTAGAAGTACCGGGCCATCACCACTTACAGGATGCCTGGTCCCCATTAGTCTTCAAGGCAATGTCGGTCCTCTCCTGGCGTCCCTTGGTTCCTGAAATTTCTTCCATCTTGTGAATTTCCGACAAGCAGAGTTTGGGATTATAGTGGAAGAAGAGTTTCCCCTGAGTTATGGTGAGGTTGTGTTTGCTCCAGTCCCATAGCTGCCTTAGGTTCTGGTTGTCCAAGGCATAGAAAGAGTAGTTCCTATGGAAACACACACACCTAGTCATTCATTGGCTTGTAATCTCCAACTATAGGATGGTGGGGCCATGGCTGGAGTTGATCTTGCCCAGCAGTACATACCCAGCCCTAACCATTTGCTTGGCACGTACTTAGTAAGTATAAAATGGGGGGTGGGAGGGCCAAGAGAATTTGAGGAAGCGTTCATGGCCAGGAAGGTAACTGAACTCCATCCTGTGGGGAGGAGAGTAAGACTAAATGGATTGAGATATGGGTTTCACAGAGGGGAAAGACTAAACAAAGGCACCTGGGCTGGGCCCAAGGAAGAGCAAATTAGCCTGCTCTGTCCAAGAGGTGATAGGAAACAAGACTGGAGAGCTGCAGTGGGTCAAACCCTCTAGTATCCTGGATACCAAACCAAGACTAAGACCATGTGACCATACTGGGTCGGCAGAGGGGAGCCACTGAAGGTTTTATAACAACTTAGTAACTTGATTAGACCTGTGCCTGTGGGCCACCTGCACATAATAAACGGGAGAATGAAAGCATCTAGGTCTGTGTTGTACAATACAGAAGACATTAGCCACTTCTGGCTACTGAGCGCCTGAAATGTGGCCATTCTGAACTGTACTGGAAGTAAAACACAGATCTTGAAGACTTAGCATACAAAATAAAAGAATATGAAAGATCTCCTTTATAATATTTTATATTGGTTCCAAGTTGAAATGGCATTTTAGATGTAATGGGTTAAGTAAAATACATTGTTAAAATTCATTTCACCTATTTCTTTTTAAAATGTGGCTATTAGAACACTTGAAGTCACATGTGACTTGCATTATATTTCCGTTGGACAGCACTGGTCTAGTTCTAGGATGCCCAGCTTAGGATCATTGGAATAATCCAAATAAAGTCTGAACTTCAACAAAAAAAGCAGTTGTATGGCAGAAAAATAAACAGGAGCTGGTGAATGATTAAAGAACGTAGTCTAAACAATTCTATGGATTGGTTTCTTGAAACCATTCACATGCCCCTCTTCCTTTGCCTTCCTCTACTATACAGACTGGAAAATGTAAATATTCACTTTCCCACTCCCTTGCATCTAGAAGCAGCCACATAAATCAATTCTGGCCAAGGAGATATAAACAGAATTCAATGTTGGGGGTGAGAATGTGGGAGATTCCAGACAATATTTTGAAAGAGACATTCTCAATTGTCATATATCTTTGTCCCTTTCCTTTTTCCCTGTCAGTTCTACAGATGTAAGGCAGCCATTCTGTGACCATGATCACATAAAGATGGAAAAAGCCTGAGTCCTATCCTTGATGACATTGGTGGATGGCCTTCCTCAGACTTCTTGTTCATAAGTTCATCTCAATCTGCATGAAACAGGGCTGGGCTGGATTTCTATCATTTTACTAACTGAAATAGGGTCAGCGTAAACTCAAGGGTAGGGAATCCAAGAAATAAGGAAGAAAACCCAGGAGGCCAGCAGAGTATCTTGGGTAGGTAGAATACTATAGGCCAGAAGAGATAAGATTTCATTAAGGAACAGGTGAAATCAGTATGAATGGGACCAGGCTGTGAGAAGGCGCTGGAGGCAGCAATTGAAGGGTCCTGGTCAGGCTTGCACGCCAACTCACAGTGAAGCCAAGATGGCCAGACACCATTTCATTGCAGCTAGCACCCTGGGAGGGCACAACGTTAGGCTGTACCCCTATGACTTCCAAGAATGACTGTAAATGGGTACCACTTTTCTTGGCTGGGTCTTCAGACATGTTCCAACACACATTGCTCTCTCTCAAGGTTCTCCAGGCACTTTCTCCTAGTAGATGTTTTTCTGGCTTTAAAAATCCCTAAGTTACAGTAGAGTGACTGTGGTTAGCAACACTGTATTGAATATTTGAAAGCTGCCAAGAGAACAGATCTTAAAGGTTCTCATTATAAAGAAAAACACTTTTTGTAGTTATGTATGGTGATGGATGTGAAATAGACTTATTGTGGTGATCATTTCAGAATATACACAAATACTGAATCATTATGGTGTATACCTGAAACTAATATAATATACTAGAGGCCCGGTGCACGAAATTCGTGCACAGGGGTGTGTCCCTCAGCCCAGCCTGCACCCTCTCCAATCTGGGACATCCCTCTCACAATCCAGGACTGCTGGCTCCCACTGCTCGCCTGCCTGCCTTCCCGATTGCCCCAACTGCTTCTGCCTCTTAGCCTGATCACCCCCTAACCACTCCCCTGCCAGCCTGATGCCTAACTGCTCCCCTGCCAGCCTGATTGCCCCTAACTGCCCTCCCCTGCAGGCCTGGTCCCCCCCCAAGTGCCCTCCCCTGCAGGCCTGGCCCCCCTCAGCTGCTCTCCCCTGCAGGCCTGGGTACCCCCAACTTCCCTTCCCTGCAGTCCCGGTCGCCCCCAACTTCCCTCCTCTGCCGACCTGGTCACCCCTAACTGCCCTCCCCTGCAGGCTTGATCGCCCCCAATTGCCCTCCCTTGCAGGCCTGGTCCCTCCCAACTGCCCTCCCCTGCTGGCCATCTTGTGTCCACATGGGGGCTGCCATCTTGTGTGTTGGAGTGATGGTCAATTTGCATATTACTCCTTTATTAGATAGGATAGAGGCCTGGTGCACAGGTGGGGGCCAGCTGGTTTGCCCTGAAGGGTGTCCCAGATCAGGGTAGGGGGGGTCCCTTGGGGCGTGGGGCGGCCTGGGCGAGGGGCCTGTGGTGGTTTGCAGGCCGGCCACGCCCCCGGCGGCCCAAGCAGAGGCCCTGGTATCTGGGATTTATTTATCTTCTATAATTGAAACTTTGTAGCCTTGAGCAGAGGCCAGGGCCGGCCAGGAAGCTTGGCTTCCTCCATCGCCAGGGAAACCCAAGCCTCCTGCTCGCTCCGTGGCCGCAGCCATCTTGGTTGGATTAATTTGCATACTTGCTCCTGATTGGCTTGTGGGCGTAGCAGAGGTACGTCAATTTGCATGTTTCTCTTTTATTAGTATAGATACATCATTAAGTGTTTCTATTCTTCCCCCAGTTTTACTGAGCTATAATTGACATCGAACATCAGTTTTAGGTGTACAATATAATAATGTGACATTTATATGTTGCAAAATGATTATTACACTAAGTTTAGTTAACATCCATCCCCTCACATAGTTAAGAAATACTTTTTTTCTTGCGATGAGAACTTTTAATATCCACTCTCCCAGCATCTTTCAAATATATAACACAGTATTGTTAACTGCAGTCACTATGCTGTACAGTAGATACCCAGGACTTATAGCTGGAAGTTCATACCTTTTGACCATCTTCATCCATTTTGCATCCTCCTCCCAAATCCCCACCCCTGACTCTGGCACCCACCAATCCGTTCTCTATAGCTATGATCTTGGGTTATTGTTGTTTTTGTTTTTTTAAGATTCTACATGTAAGTGAGATCATACAGTATTTATCTTTCTCTGTCTGCCTTACTTTGCTTAGCATAATGCCCTCTAGGTCTATCCCTGTTGTCACAAATGGCGGCAGCTCATTCTGTTTTATGAATAATATGACTAAATAATGCTCCCTGTATATATAAATGCACACACCACATTTTCTCTATCTATTCATCTGTAGATAGATACTCAGGTTGTTTCCATGTCTTGGCAAAAACCCCTAACTTTTTATAACTCACACACTTCCTAGTTAGTGCTCAGGCCATAGACATAGAATCAGACCCACATACCCAACTTCCAAGGTATTCCCCTGAATCAGACGTAACTTCCGGAAGAAGGAAAGTGACACCAGCGCATAGGAACGGCGGATTTTCAGATACCCTGAAATTTCTTCAATGAGGCCGAGGTTGGCCTCCAGCTCAGCTGCCAGGTTGTCTAAGGAAAAGAGAAAATATCCAGTGATATTTAATTCCTGTTCTTATGCTTTAAATATCTGCATGAAATATCTTCTAATCTTCCTATAATTTCCCATAGTAAGGAGTTAAATTACAAGCTGAAGATGACTTTGACATATCCTGCTCAAAAAGAATCACACTTAATTAAAATACAATCCAAAGTCCTTACTACGGGGTCAGCAAATCCCTAAGTAAGTGACTACTGCTTTTTTTTCTCATATCCTACCTTGCTCCCACTACTCCAGACACTGAGGCCTCTACACCGTCCCCTCAGCAGACCATGCACACGCTGCCTCAGGACTTTGCCTGGCTGCCTCTTTGCCCAGAATGTCACTCTCCCATCTATTAGCCCGGTTCGCTCTATTACCAACACAAAGCATGGCTCCTCTGACCAGAAACTCTTCTAAAATAGCAACCTCTTATTCCGCTTCAGAGGTTTGCAAATTCCAGTCCACTGGCCAAACCCAGTCTGCTTTGTAAATAAAGTTTTTTTGGCACAGAGCCACACCCATTTGTTCACATGTTCTCCACAAGGGCAGAGTTGAGGAATTGTAACAGACACCCTCTGGCCTGCCAAGCTGAATAAATTTATTATATGGCACTTTATAAGAAAAGGGTACCCATCCCACTCCCTCCATTGCCACACTGTGCTTCCCTTCATAGTGGGACCACTGCCAGAGTTTCCATCATAAGTTGATCTGCTTATTTGCAAGATGCATCATGCACAGACTTTGCCTTGTTCACTGAATATTCGCAAATGTTTGCTGAATACATAAACAAAGGAATGCCTATTTGCCTGTGACAGTATTTCTGGAAACACAGTCCTTAGACCTGCAATAGGGAATGTTGCCGTTTGTTAAAAATGCAAATTCCTGATGTCCCAGCTACGAATGTGGAAAATCAGAATCTCAGCAGGGAGAGTGGGACCAGATGAGCTATGAATTACAGGTCTGGTAACAAATGGCTGGGTGGCTCCACTGACTGGGAAACCACTCAAGATAGTCTTACAATCGTCGAGGAAGCAGGAAGCAAAGTCTAAACCATTTTCCCTCTCCACTCCCAGGGACCGTGGACCCCAGCGGGACCCCCCGGCACTCACTGCCCCCACGAATGTTGATGATGAGGCTCCCGTTGATGACGGTGCATCCTCGAAGCTCCTGGGCAGATGTCACTGAGTCAATGGTCTTCTCACCTTCCAGGATGTGACAGACCTTGGGACAGGGGCCCAGACACGGAGCGCACATCAAGCTGAGTAAAAAGCAAAGAAACAGGGGTCAGGGTACACAGGACCCCCCTCCACACAGCAGACACATGTTGCACAGGGTCCCAAGTGACGCCCACAGCACTGCTAACATCTGAGGCCCGAGAGTGCTCCATTGTGAGGGCTGTCCTGAGCATCGAGGGTGTTGAGCAGCACCCCTCAGCTTCACCCACTGATCCCCAATAGCACTCCCACCCAAGGACTGAAAGCCAAAGATGTCTCCAGACATTGTCCCCTGAAGGAAGAGGCCAAAGGGCCCAGCTAGAAACCACTCCCTACAGCGGCAGGCTTACACCCCTTCCCTGCAGCAGCAGGTCCCCAGCATTACCAGGGGACTAACGCTTCTTCCCCCACACGGCAGGGCTCCCGCTGCACTCCAGACCGAGAGGATTCACTGAACCCCACGGAGACAGGATCTCCTTCTACCCTGTGGAGACAGGACTCACTTTTACCCCGAATGGATGGGCTCCTGGAGTCACCAGACCTCACCCTACCAGCACCATTAATAACAAAGCTGTGACCGTAAGTGCATGTAGAGTATGCCGCACATTAAGCTTTGATTGCCGAGGCACCCACTTCAGGGGACATACATCTTGAATAAACACAACGCCAGCCTATGATACAGTGAGCAGTAAAACCACCAGCGAGGGCATCAGCTCCTTCCACCCATGAAGGCCCTTCTTGCAGAAAGCCCCGGGTCACCCAGATACCTGACTACTTGGGTGACCCTGCTTCCCCCTTCCTGGACCCTAATTCCTGTTCTTATGCTTTAAATTCGACAATAAAGAGAGAACCAGGAAACAGCAGATGCTTCACTCTCAGACTTATTACAGGCAGAGCCCCGGGCCCCACCCCCTCGCTCTTTCTCTCTGCCACCCCAGGACCTAGTTCTGTGGCCCTGGGGCGTGCCATGTCCCCTCCAGGACCTGTGAGTTAACAAGTCTGTTCCTCAAAGTTCCCTCGTGGTTTCATTTTGAAGTGTGTCCTGTGATCACAGTAAGAACCATGAGGGCCAGTCAAGCCATCAGCAGGGGCCCTGGTGGGGGAATGTCTATGGAGCTCCCTCCAAGGAATGGGTGTGCAGTGCGCCTTCCTAAAGGAGGGGGTACCATCAGTAGGCTCGGGATCCACAAAGTGTTACAGCTTTGTTTTAGTTCTGAGAGCTGTTTCAGAAAATGATTGAACCCAAAGGGTTTGTGGGAACCCCCAGATTTATAGCCAATCGATCGATCAGAAGTGTGGGTGGCCTAAGGACCCCAAAGTGTGGCTGGTGTCAGAAGCGAGGGCAGTCCTATGGAGAACAGTCTTCATCCTGTGGTTTGATACTGACTCCAGGTGGCTCGTGTCCAATGGTAGTGTGTGCACCCTGTGGCGCCAGCACAGCTGCAGTGCATGCAGAATTGTGACCAAAAGTTTGGTTCTTTTGTTGGTCTTACAACTATTCACTGAGCACTATGTGACAGGTGACACTCTAAGCTAGAGATCCACAAACTATAGCCGCATGCCACATCCACGGCCACCTGTTTTTTAAAGAACGTTCTATACAACCACAACCACTGGTTTATGGACCATCCGTGGCTATCCTCATGCCCGCATGTCAGAGTAGCTGCAGCAGAGACCATATGGCCTTCAGACTAAAAATATTTACACTCTGGCCCCTGCCAATGCCGGCTCCAAGGCACAGGCACACGAGGGAACAAAACAACCGACTATCCCTGGGGACATTATCAATGGCCACACGTGCTGTTCGGCCTTCCCATCAAGTGGGGTCTATGTCCTCCTCCGGTGAATCGGGGCGTGGCCAGATGGATTGCTCTGGCCCAGTGGTCGGCAAACTGCGGCTCGCCGCTCTGTTGACTAATGAGTTTGCCGACCACTGCTCTGGCCGATGGGACATTAGCAAATGCGATGTCAGTAGAGGCTTGAAAAGTACTTGCACATTGGAGCATGCCCTTCCTGGCTGCCAGGACGGGAAACCACACGGAGAGAGGTCCCGGCTGCCCATCTAAGATATGAGCAGCTGGCTATCTTATGCCATCGGTCAGGGCTGACCCTGCCCATGTCAGACAAACCTTCCATCAACCATCAGCAATCCTAGGTGAGTGTGAGGTACGAAGTGCTGGGTGCTCCACCAGGCAGCAGGAGCTAACTGATACCCTGGGGAAGCCGCTGGTGGAGTTGAGGAAAATTAATAAATTGACAATGACAATATCAGCCTGTGGTGTAAGCCATGAAAAGAGTTAAAACTGAGTGATGTGCCGAAAAGGAGCTAGACAGCGAATCCAGACAAAGTGGGCAGACGGGGAAGGACTCAAAGGAGGTGACTTACAAGCTGTGACCTGGACAAGAAGAAGGGCGCCGGGCAAAGATCAAGGGGCAGAGCATTCGATGGGAAGGGAACAGGGACACATGACATTCACCCCAAACACCGAGTCCTCCCCATCTCGGTGAGCACACACTGCTCTCGGCAGGCATCTCAGAGTGACCACATGACTCTGCATGTGCCCCCAGACCTCTGCTCTGAAACACCAAGAACTATTTCTGGATAAGCCACCGGAATGGAAGAAAGCATATCTGGTCCTATTTGATATAAAACCACATTAGAAAATGTGATAGGACTAACGTATTTCATAAGAACATCTTTCATTTTTAAAAGCTTCAGAAGAAAAAAATATTAATTTTTTTCAAAACCTTCGAAGTAGATTGTGCCTGAATGAGTTGTCATTAGCACCGCTTGCTTTGCCCTCTCTCATGCAGCGAAGGTCACAAGCATTGCGGGACACAGCATCCATTTCCTGAGGTGTGGGCTCCAGGGGCCACCACACCATCAGGAGAACATTAAGGAAGGTTGCTGGGCTTCTCAGAGAGAATACCTTCCATTTAAAGCCAATGTCTTTTAAATACACATCTTCCTAGAAGATTAATTTAAAAAACAAACAAAAAGGAATCAAAAGGAATATGGTCATTTCCCCAACCTTACTGATGAACTGGCCCAAAAAAGAAAAAGAAAAGGGTCTTTCTGGCATGCAAAGTGATTTATAGTTGCCTATTTTTGGTCAACAAAGCCACGTAACAGGTTTTTGTAAAAAAAAAACCAAAAAAAAAAACAACAAAAAAAAAACAATAAAACATGTTGTACTTGCAAGTTTCACAAATATTTGAAGAGAGCCTCATAAGAACTGAAATAAAGATTGTTTTTCGGGAAATAAAACTTCCCACCAGAACACTCTCATCTGGCTAATTCTCAGATCTGAAGAGGGAGCTTTTCTAGGTGAGCAGGTCAGCTCAATGCCCCTCGGTGAGCGCCTGTTTCTGATCTGTTTTTGTGTTGTTTTGTGGAGGGTTTTCTCAAACCCGCAACACAAAATCCAGGAACCAGATTTTTTAAGCTTGGTTACAGCCCCAAGAAACCAAAATAGCTCCTCTAAGAAGCTAACAAGATGAACAAAGAGTCTGCAATGTGTGTGCAAAGGACATCTGACTCACAACAAAGAAAGAAAACCGCTTCCAAGCACGAGAAAGCCCTGCGAATAATCGAGAATCAAGTCTCTTCCTTCTCGTGCTCTGGGCTGATCTCAACGCACTGTCCAGCTCCAGATCAGAAGAAGCATAAAAAACCTGAGCTCCACTTTGGGCGTAAGAGCTAGAAGGCACAGCAGTGGGGACAGTCCCGCAAATGTGAAGGATTCTATGGGAAGCCAAGGACTGCTGTCTGCGTACTTTCTATTCCCAAAGCTAGCTAAGCACAGACAGCTTTAACAATCATGTCCAAGATGCCAAAGTACTTACTCTGGCCCTTTACAGAGACCGTTTGTCGACTCGGCTGCAAAGGCCAGGACCAAAACAGGAGGCAGACATGGATCCACGGTACCCAAGTACACCCCCTGGTCATCACAGCGCCCTTACCCATAGCAATGGAGTCTGGGTTTTCACACAGGATTTTTTGTTTTGTTTATTAAAAATTTTTAATGTTGACATTATTGCAATTGCCCCCATTTTCCGCCCCCTTTGCCAGCCTCCACCCACTCCCCCCTCCCTTGGCCTTCACCACACTACTGTCCGTGCCCAGGGGGTGTGCACGTATGTTCTTTAACTAATCCCTTCACCTTCCTCATCCAGTCAACCTCAGGCACCAGCCAGTCTGTTCCATGTTTCCTCGCTTCGGTTCCATTTTGTTCGTTAGTTTATTTATTTATTTATTAAATTTCTATTTTATTGATTTTTATATAGAGAGGAAGGGAGAGGGATAGAGTTAGAAACATCGATAAGAGAGAAACATCGATCAGCTGCCTCCTGCACACTCCCTACTGGGGATATGCCCGCAACCAAGGTACATGCCCTTGACCGGAAGCAAACCTGGGACCTTTCAGTCCTCAGGCCAATGCTCTAGCCCAGGGGTGGGCAAACTTTTTGACTCGAGGGCCACAATGGGTTCTTAAACTGGACTGGAGGGCCGGAACAAAAGCATGGATGGAGTGTTTGTGTGAACTAATATAAATTCAAAGTAAAGGAGCGGAGGGGAGAGCAAGAGAACCGGATAGAACAGCCGGATCCGGCCCGCGGGCCGTAGTTTGCCCATGGCTGCTCTAGCCACTGAGCCAAACTGGGTAGGGCCTGTTAGTTTATTTTGTTCATTAGATTTTAACAGGTGGCACCCCCTCACCAGCCCCCATGTTCCTTTCCCTCCCGCCAAGAACCCACACCCGGGACTCACTTGCTGGAATTCATCGTGTACCCAGAGGGACACTCAGGAATGCACTTGTTGTTGTGAATGACGTACTGATGGCAGCCCTGCCTCCGTGAGTTCTTGCATTTGTTGTGCAGGTCCAGGCAGAAGCTGAAGTTCACACAGCGCCAGTCTTGGAAGTGATAGTACGGGGGCGGGCAGGTCTCCACACACCTACCATCCAGGTAGAAGTTGCGGCAGGCCACGCACTTGGTGGGGTCGTCGGGCTCAGAGCAGCTGCCCAGGCACTCGCCGTGGCAGCAGAGGCCCTCAGCAGTGCAGCCGTGCGACTTACAGCTGGTCGGGCAGACTGGTGAGAGAAAAAAACCAGCTGGTCAATGGGTTGCCCAGTTCCTGTCTGCAAGAACAGCGGTGCTAGATTAGGGAGAGCAAGCGAAACAAAATAACAACAGCCTCACTTCTACAGCACATGCTGGGCCCCAGGCACAAAAACATAAACAAAAGCACGAACTCATTTAAGCCCCCAAACCATGGTGTGCCATAAATGTTTAACAACCACTTCAGAGAGAGGGGAGGAGATAAGACAGGATCTGACCTACAGCATCTGCCAATTTCCACAATGTAAATACCACCAACCTAAAGTACTGAACATGGAGCTGGTGAGAGATACATGGTACCACAGCATAAACAGTACTTCCACCATATAGACTGAATAGTAACAAATAACCTCAAAAGCATAAATACAGCCGCCCTCCCTTATCTATGGGGGATTCATTCCAAGACCACCAGTGGATGCCTAAGTCTTGAATAGTACCCAACTCTATAGATATAATGTTTCCTCCTGTACATACATACCTATGATAAAGCTTAACTTATAAATTAGGCACAATAAGAGATTAACAACAATAACTAATAAAACAGTAATTATAACAATAGACTGTAATAAAAGTTATGTGAATGTGGCATTATGAAGTAAAATAAGGTCACTTACACACAAGCACTGCGATACCATGACAGTCAATCTGATCATCGAGCCGCTACTAAATGACCAACGAGCAGGGAGCATATAAATGGTGGAGACACTGGTGAGTCACATCTCGGGAGGGACTGAGTGGGATAGCAAGAGATTTCATACTACCCAGAACAGTGCACAATTTAAAACTTATGAATTGCTTCATTCTGGAATTTTTTGTAATATTTTCAGACCACAGGTCACTGAAAATATGGAAAGAGAAACCACGGATAAGAAGGGACTACTTATAGAAGACTGTAGTGAGATCATTAGGATGCAGTGAATTCTGAGTATTTATTAGAAATACTTTGGTTTTAACCTAATTTGTTTAATTGTAAGTTTATATTATTTAAATTGTAATTAATAGCTTAACAACCAGTTCGCAAATTTCCTGAAAATTAAACAGTTGACTCCAGCAAACCAGCTCGAGCACACAACTGCAGTACTGGTATAAACAGATATATGATTGTCTCCATTTTACAAAGGGGGAAACTAAGGCACAAGAAGGTTAAGCAAATTGCACACCAGTCACATACTGCTTCAACAGACATGAGCTTACATTAATCTAGATACTGCAGCCACTGCAGGGCCACAGGCCCTGCCTTAGGGAGCACACAGTCTCATGAAGAAGGCATCCTAGTTACTCAAACACACAAGCGTGTAATTGGATATGCAACACGCACTGTGCCAGAGGTGACGAGAGGTAACATTCCTGCTGTGACTTGAAGGAGATGACGGATGGCAGGGAAGAGAAGGCCCTGGGGACAGGGGCAGATGCTGTACATGGATTTCGTGGCTGGAGACATTTTCTGGTTCAAGGCAACTGAACTTGTCCACTGTAGGCTGGGCCCATGCCTGGCTTCCTCCAGCAGTTCATTACACATCCCCTTTCTCCCAGTGTCTCACTGCTCACTGCTTCCCAGTTACCCCTGGACTTCAGCCCCCCGGCATGTGGCCTGGATCTTGATGGCCAGCCCTCCCTTCCCAGACTGTCATGGACAAATGGCCTCCCTGTCGTTGGACAGACCTGGGCAGTGCAGAGCCTGTGCTCAGAGGTGCTTGCTTCACTCACTCCCTGCATGTCTCGAAACATGGCTTGGACACCAAAGAGTGTTCTTCACTCCAAACCCTCAGGCTTTTTATTGCTGCAGCAAACAGCCTGAGTGGACCCGGGAGCCAGGGAGTGGAAGTGACCTCTGAAGCCCCGCTTACACACGAGTGGCACCATCTGATGGAACATCCTGTGATGACAGAAATGTTCTCAATCTGTGTGCTGTCTGCTAACATGGGAGCCACTTCTCCCCTGTGGCTGTTGACCGTGGTTAATGCCACGAGAAACCACATGTTTAAGTTGCTTTCCACCTTTTGGCCATTGTCACTAATGCTACTGTAAACATGGGTGTACAACTATCTCTTCGAGACCACTTTCAATGCTTTTTTGTTTATACCCCAAAGTAGAATTGTTGAGTCCTATGGTAATTCAATTTTTAAATTCTTGAGGAACCACCGTGCTGTTTTCCACAGTGGCTGTATCATTTTACATTCCTGCCAAGAGTCCACACAGTTTCCAGTTTCTACTGAGAAACCAAACCTTTAATTGTATTTCCATTTTAATTTTTATGACCATTGGCTCTTGCATTGGACAGCAGAGGCTTAGAGAATAAAAATAAACTCCTTGTCAAGGCCAAGAGGTCTCATGTGGTCTTAGTGCCTGCCGGCCTGAGTCCTCCCAGCCCGAGGCGGCAGCCACCCCGGTCTCCTTTCTGCGCTCACATACCCAGGCTCAGTCCAACCTCAGGACCTTTGCATGTGCTGGCTAGAGCACCCTACTCATTATCCTCCCATGACTGGCTCCTTCTCATCTGTCAGGCCTCAACACCTTAGAAAGACCTCCCCTGACCTCCCCAGTGAAAGTCACTCCTTCCTTCTCAAACCATATCCTAGCATATTGTGATGTTTTTCTTATAGCATTACCACTCTTGAAATGATCTTGGGTGCTTGTTGAGGGACTAGAGAGGCTTAGGGGGCAGGGCCACGTGTGCACCATTCACTGTACTGCCCCTCCTTGCACCCAGCAGGAGCTCAGTAGACACATGTTCAATTATGACAGAGAGGAGGCAAAAGGAAGGACTTTGGGACAGTTCCAAGTCCCCAATTTTAGCTGATGGCTCAAGAATTCCCAGTTGCAGGAGCTCCACAAACATCCTGAAAAAACCACATGCAAAAATATGGAAAACCTATGCATATGTACATATTCTGATTTTCTCCATGGATCCAAAAAGAAGTAAGAAGTTGTAACAGGAGCAGGATGGGGGTTAACCCACCAACATCTGTGTCGTTTTTAGGGTTCACATACCACCATCCGTAGGCTCTTTACTTAATTCTAACAGAGACCCCAGCAGGGAGGGGATAAATAATATTATGTCCATTTCACAGATACAGCAGAGCCCAAACTGGAGCCTCACTCTTTTGGCTCTGCCTCTGATATTCCTGGGTCTAAAAAAAATGGCAAAGTCAACCCCAGGGTCCATGCAGTCCAGAGGGAAGAGTGATGAGAATTTAGCTTTAGTGACGTAGCACCTGCTGCCACACAGGAACACCATGAAGGTTTCTTTAAAGAACCAACAGCAGCCTTGGTTTTGTCTATAGAAGTCCCTTGCCTCCTTCTTATAACTAAGTGCGATGATATGGGTAAAGCACTGGATTCTTGGACAGACATGCTGTAGGTGTGATATCAGTTAGCTATCACGGGTATTACTGTTATCATCATCATCATCATCAACCTTAGTGATCTGTCTTGTCTGCAAGGACACAGGGCTGAAACTCAATGGCAGGAAGCAATAAATAGAAGGCAGACAACAATGATCTAGGGCAGCGGTCGCCAACCTTTTGGACCTCACGGGTGGTCCACCTACCACTGGTTGGCGACTGCTGATCTAGGGCCCACAGAGACCCCACCCTCTGCGAGGTCATATGGGAGAGCAGGAAGGGCCTATTTCCTGAGCTGGGGCTGCATCTGAGGATCAGTCCTTAACTTCAGAGGAGGCATCAGCAAAGACCTAACAAGAACCTTCCAAACACAAGGCCTTCCAGACCAGACAGTACTAAGAAAATGATGCAACAGCAGCAAACAGGCCGAAGGCTGACCACAGGACTTCTATACGTCATGCTACAGCCTGACCAGAAGGCCCACGTGAGAATTATTTCATTCTCCAGCACAGCAGCAGGAAAACTGTTTCTGCAGAGGATCACAAAGCAAATATGCAGGCCATGTGGTCTTTGTCGCAACTAGTCTGTTCTGTGGCTGTAGCATGAATGCAGCCCCACCCACACCCACTGTATCCAATAAAACTTTATTTACAAAAGCAGATACCAACCCTTTACCCAGTAAGACGTACCTGTGGTTGATTGACTGTTTCTATTAGGCCTAGACTCTGGGAAGGCAGATGTCAACTTACAGATGGATCTGCTGTAAATCATTTTACCCAGGAGAAGAGATAACCTCCCCCAATGGCAGTTTTATTGTTCATGCGACATTTAGCAGCCTGTATCTAACTTTGCAATCCCCTTTCAGTGAATGCAAAGCTTTGGCTTTACCATCTTGTTGACCCCTCATAAAAGGTTAAAAAAGTGACAGGTGTGCCCTAGCTGGTTTGGCTCAGTGGATAGAGCGTCGGCCAGCAGACAAAAGGGTCCCGGGTTTGATTTCGGTCAAGGGCATGTATCTTGGTTGCAGGCTCCTCCCCGGCCCTGGCCCTGGTCCCGGCCCTGGTGGGGGCTCGTGCAGGAGGCAACCAATCGATGTGTTTCTCTCACATAGATGTTTCTCTCTGTCTTTCCCTCTCTCTTCTATTCTCCCTAAAAATCAATGGAAACATATCCTCGGGTGAAGATTAACAAAAAAATGACAGGCATTCTTCCCCATTTTGGGGTGTTGTGTGTTTTTGCCTGAATTCTGTTTTTAACTTTTGAAGAAAGTTAAATGTTGAAAATGATAAGCTGTGTGTCTCTCCCACTCTGTTTCCAAGTACTTAATCAGGGTGGCCTCTCAGACTGAATTAAGAAAACCACGAGTGATGCAAGATGGAAAAAAGTCCCCATGAAGGCAGGGCTGATTTCCTCTCCCCAGGCTCCTAGCCTTGCGTCCAGTCCCAGACACCAGATGAGTCCCAGCCTCAGAGGCCCACCACCCGGTGCTGTTTCTGCAAAACAGGGGAGCAGCCTTTTCAAGAAAATGCCCAGCAACCCAGGAGCTGCCAACCTCCCAAGGCCAGGTGTGTGCTGTGTGCATAGGGAAGCTGTACCCAGACCTCCCCAGATATGGCAAGCACCAGCCCTTCCCCTCCAAGCACACAGGTTCCCCGTCAGTCCATCCATCCAGCCCCCTACCTCCGCCACCCCCAAGCTATCTTGGGCTGCTGGACCTAATTTCTTCTCATTTCGCCCGTAAAGTTTCCAAAAGCCCCGGCTTCCATTTCCACTAGCAGGTGCAGCCACTGCCCTCCTGAAACTTTCACCTCAAGTGGCTTTTCACTACACCTTGCTGAGAAGATTGATAGCTGACCTCTAAATCAATTGGTGAAATGGGCAGAGGTTGCTGTGTCAGCACACTCTGGCTGGACCCTCTGAATGAAGTGCAAGGACCCCACCCAAAGGTGCTGTCCCTAAAGAGAAATGCCAAACTCTCGGCAAAGCAGGAATAGAGGGATCATACCTCAACGTAATAAAGGCCATATATGATAAACCCACAGCCAACATCATACTCAATGGGCAAAAACTAAAAGTGTTTCCCTTAAGAACAGGAACAAGATAGGGTTGTCGACTTTCACCACTCTTATTCAACATAGTGCTGGAAGTCCTAGCCACAGCAATCAGACAAGAAGAAATAAAAGGCATCCAAATTGGAAGTGAGGAAGGAAAACTGTCATTATTCGCAGATGACATGATATTGTATATAGGAAACCCTGAAGACTCCACCAAAAACTACTAGATTAAATAAACGAATTCAGCAGTGTAGCAGGATACAAAATCAACATCCAGAAACTGATGGCATTTTTATACACCAATAATGAACTCTCAGAAAGAGAAACTAAAAAAAAAAAAAAAAAAATCCCATTTACCATTACAACAAAAAAAATTAAGATATCTTGGAATAAACTTAGCCAAGAAGGTAAAAGACCTGTACGTGAAAAACTATAGGGCATTTAAAATAAAAGAAATAGAAGAAGACACAAACAAGTGGAAGCGCATGTTGTGTTCATGGATTGGAAGAATTAACATAATTAAAATACCCATACTACCCAAAACAATCTTTGGATTCCATGCAATTCCTATTAAAATACCAACAGCATATTTCACTTATCTAGAACAAATATTCCAAAAATGCATATGGAACTAAAAAGGACCCCAAGTAGCCGCAACAATCTTAAGAAAGAAGAACAAAGTTGGAGGGATCACAATACCAGATATCAAGCTATACTACAAAGCCACTGTAATCAAAACAGCCTGGTAATAGCACAAGAACAGTCACACAGATCAATGGAACCGAACAGATTTCTCAGAAATTGACCCAAGCCATTATGCTCAATATTTGACAAAGGAGGCAAGAACATACAATGGAGTAAAGACAGTCTCTTCAATAAATGGTGCTGGGAAAACTGAACAGACACATGCAAAAAAATGAAACTAGCTCACCAACTTACATCATTCACAAGAATAAACTCAAGATGGATAAGAGACTTAAATGTAAGTCATGAAACCATAAAAATCCTAGAAGAAAAGATACGCAGTAAAATCTCATGTAGCAAAATTTTCCCAGATACATCGCCTAGAGCCAGGGGAACAAAGGAAAAAAATAAGTTATTGGAACTACCTCAAACCAAAAAGCTTCTGCTCAGCAGAAGAAACCAGCCTCAAAATGAAAAGGGAACCCACTGTATGGGAGAACATATCTGCCAATGAAAAATCTGATAAGGGGTTAATTACCAAAATATAGTACCCTTTTAAAACTGACATATATTTGAAAATGCATTTTCTAAAAGCCGCTGCTAGACAAATAATAAATGTTATTGATCAATTATATAATTCTATCCTTTAATATTCCAGCAGTGACTGTGTAAGAATAGCTGACAGGCACCAATGAGAGCTTTCACACGGGAGCTTTTCGGATGATTTTTGCCTTATTACAAAGTCAACAGTCAAGGCAGCTAAATACCAAGTGTGATCCTAGATGGGAACCCAAACCAGGAAAATACATGATTGGTGATGGACAACAGGAATAGCAGGAGAGACAAACGTAGCGCCTAAAAAATACAGCCCCTTATTTTCTTTGCCTTCTAAAGTTCAATCCGTTTGGTTTTTCTTAAGCGGTATGGTAAAAACAAAACAAAACCAAAAAACAAACTCCTATTGAGATTTCCATAGCATGACATATGTTATTAACATATTGTTACATTCCTTTCCAAAGCCTGGAGTTTAAAAGAAAAAAAACTCGAGATATAGTATTCCAAAAATTATGGCTTTCCAGAAATTTCCAAACAGAACAGTTCCGTGTGGATCTGCAGACACATTCGCCACGGTGTCAGAGCTCTCGCTCCAAGAGTGAATTTTACAAACTCCTGAAAATAATTTCCTTTGTTTGCATTCAAAGATTTTTCTCTCCCACACCAGCCTGGACACTGGGCTTGAGGGTGGAGTCCCTCACCTTGCAGAAATTGGAATCCAGTAATCGAGTTAAAGGTGGGGTGGGGTGGGGTGGGGTGGGGAGCGGGATGGGTGAACCTTTGATAGCTGGGTGATCAACAGATGCCCTCTCAAGTCTGGATCCCCAAGTGCAGGAGCGAGGATCCTTTAAGCCAGGAAACTCCCGTTTTCCTTCAGCGACAATGCCCTCCCTCCGGCCCCCGAGTGAGGGCAGAATTGCTTTCTAGAGGCGTTTTGAATTGAGTAGCCGAGTTCTTCGAAACACAGGGATGCAAAGGCCAGGAAGGGGGCGGAGTGCCTGGGGGGCCTCCCCACTAAGGCAGCCTCAGTATTGGTCAGTTCCAGGCAACTCTGGGCGCGCGTTCGCGGGGCGGGGCGGGGGACGAGGGCCAGCGAGGCCGCTTCCCGGAGCCAGCCACGTGGGCTTAGAGGCCCAGCGCACACTCCGCTCCGGGACTCCCGGACTCCGGGCCGGGCGGAGGGGCGGCCGCAACACCGCCCTCGGGCTCAGCCAATCGGCGGGCGCTCTGCCGGGCGCTGGCCCCGCCCCGGCGCGCGGGACTCTGGCCCCGCTGGTGCTGTGCTGGTGGCAGTCGCGGGGCACCAGAACCAGGGGCCGAGGGTGCCTCCGGATGGCCCTTTGGAAGAAGTTAAAGAAAAGGAGAAACCAGTGCGCAGGCTGCCCCAAGCAGCCGCCGGGCGGACTGGGCCGTGCACGCGGAGAGTGGCCCAAGGGAGATCGGGGCACCGTCGGGCCATTGCCCGGCTGGCAGTTCCTGGGAGACGGCCGAGGGGCGCCCTGGTCCCAGGCCTCATTCTGGTGGGGCCCAGAAAGGGCAGCGGCTCGCCAGTGTCACATGGCATTATCACCCAAATCAGCGGTAGTGAAGGTCCGCACTCCGGGGACAGTGCACTCTGGTACCCTACACCCCAGTGTTTCCACCCACCACTCCCCAGAGCACCAAGGGCCATACTGTAATTATATTCTTAAGAAAGCTTATAGGATATTTTTTGGGCTGTCCTCCAGTCCAGCCAATGTTTCCTGTGCATTTGAATATGGCAAACCTGTGTGCTGCACGTGTATTTGCAATTCCAGTAAACCAAGGCAGCGAACGGGCATTATCTCTAACCCCCACACACCCAGGGAATACACTTTGAAATGTGGATCCATTTGCATAATACAATGTTCAACACATATCGGTTAATATGCTGTTACTAACTCTATTATTCAATTAACCATATCCATTACTGATGTGGAAATGGAGGCAGCGGAGGGCTGTTTTGCTAATGCCAGATCAGCTAGCAAGCAGCAGTGCTAAAACTCGAACTCAGGTCTCCCCAGGAAACTAGGATTGGGTGTAGCATCATGGAGTTAGACTCGCCTGCCCCCCACCCTGGCCCACCTGGATCTGGTCCCTTCTAGGCATTGGGATACAGAAATGAATGGAGAGATATTGCTCTGCTCTCCCAGGAGGCACAAAAGAGACAGGTAAGCCCTATGAAGGGGCGGGGGGCTCTTGTCTGTTTTATTACTGCATCCCAAAGCAAGGCACACAGTAGGTGCACAATAAGGCTCATTCAGAAAAAGAAAGAAAAGATGGGGATCAGGTGACTGGCTTTATCCCAGCAGGAGAGGGACAGTTCGTGCAAATACGTGAATCCCCAGGGAACTCTGAACAGTTCAGAGTTGAAGGGCAAAGGACGGGAGAAGAGGTGTGAGAGACCAGGACAGACAAAAAGGTTAGGGGGCAAGCAAAGAGACCTGGACACTGCACCACAGGAGGAACCAGCCAAAAAAGATACCACCAGATCGACGTGAGGTGGGGGGGCAATTTTCTGGTTTTCTGGTGGAGGGCTGAGGAAGGCCAGGGCCCAGGGAAAGGAGGAAAAGAGGCTGGCTTTGGAAGCCCTCAGGGAGGTGAGGTCATGGAGTCTTATCACCTGGGTGACTCCCAAGTTGCCACCTTTAAACTACAGACAAGGAAGTGAGGAGCTCAAACTTGGAGAATCTGGGTTTGAGGTGTGGAGTCCAGATGTCAGGGCTTCAGCACACGATTGTGGTTGTGGTTGCTAAGTTATGCCTCAAAACACCCCAGTTCACTCCCACGAACCACTCTTGCTAAGGTGCATGAGTCCCTGTTTGTTCATTGTGGACATTTTTAAAGTTTTTCTTCGTTTGTGTACATAATACACACACATTTTAGGCAATTAACTACAGCAACAGTTTTTTCAAAGTTGTTGAGTGTCAGTCTCCTCAGGTTTTCTGCTTCTTGAGCCCATTTAGAAATTAATGATGGCAAAGAGTGCACCTTACAATATGCAGACACAGCTGTTTGAGGGAGGGAGCAAATTCAGAGCCTTAATTTCTTGCAAAAGGAAATAATTAAATAAAATAAGTACTTAAACCAGTAAACAAAATTATTTTAATAATATTTCCAAATGATTTATCATCAGAGCTATCTTTATCAATTTTTTATGGATTTTAAATTACATCTCCATTTTCATTCTTAATTTTACACACAATATTTGTTCTCCCCCTCCCTTTTCTCCCTTTTTCTTAGGTACTATATAGATTCTTCCTGCTAAAACAGCACAAAGTTTCTGAATTGACAAAAAAGTTCTCCATCTGTGCTGTCCAATTCAGCAGTCTCTAACCACATGTAGCCACCAAGTGCTAAAAATCTGGGTAATGTGACCAAGAAATTGAATTTTCCTGTGGCTAGTGGCTTCCTTATTGGGCACTGAAGTTCTAAAAGATCCAGCTATTGAATTTGTCAGTTCTGTTTGTTTTCTAATTAGTCCCTGTTAATTCATTACTTCCTTCTTCCTGTATAGATATCTCATTATTCACTGTGTCATTTGTCATTTATCTATATACTCATTTAACACTGTCATTTGTCTCTGCAGCCACATCTCCACTACATTTGCAGTTTTGAGATCCTCCTTGACCAAAGTTAAGAGTCATGTTTTGTTTTTAATTATCACATGGTAGGAGTTTGTCTGACGTGGTTGTTTGGTTAAGCTTTTAAAAACAAATTTTCAGTTATATTTACTTGCTCTTTGGAATGTATTGCACTGGGTTTGAGGAGTGGGTTTCGTTTCTTTTTTGTTTTTGTTTTTTGTGCCCTTTTTTTTTTTTTTTTAGATTTAACAGATGATTAATTTTTCTAAATATTCCAAGAGCACTTTAAGGTGTGCATTGTTTGCAGAGTACAAAGTTCCATCCATATCTGTTACTACGATCTTATTTAACAACCTTATTATTCAAACTCCTTGTTGCCTAATTGAGGTTTATCTACCTCATCAAGGCTGTGCTTGAGTCCCCACTACTACCACCACAACCACCCTACCCCCGAACCCGCTTTCTCAATGTTCCCTGTATTTCCTACAATTTGCTCTCTAAAGTTTGGTTCTATACTAGAGATGACCTGCATTAAGGATTGCCTCTTCACACAGTGCACACAATGCTTTTTTTTTCTCCTTAATGATGCCTTTTGCCTTAAATTATTTGCATTCTTTCTCTGTTCATGTTTAACCACAGGTTTAAGTTTTCTGTGTCATTTTTGGAATTAGGTATAACCATTTTCCAGTTGGAGAGAGAGAGAGAGAAAGAGAGAGGTGCCTCTATGGCAGGGGTGGGCAAACTTTTTGACTCGAGGGCCACAATGGGTTCTTAAACTGGACCGGAGGGCCGGAACAAAAGCATGGATGGAGTGTTTGTGTGAACTAATATAAATTCAAAGTAAAGGAGCGGAGGGGAGAGCAAGAGAACCGGATAGAACAGCCGGATCCGGCCCACGGGCCGTAGTTTGCCCACGGCTGCTCTATGGGAATAATGAAGTGGGGATGGGAAATGTCAAGAGTGTGAAATCTGTTGCTGTGGAAGGTCTGATTGAAAGGAGAGTTTCCCTGGGGATAATCTCAACTATAAAAAGATCCACTCACATGACCAATGGCAATGGCTTTTTAATAACAAGTACGTGGTGGCCTTCAATGTGCAAAGGTTGACAGAAGTCAGTTTCCCAGGAGCTGCTACACCCACAAACTAACAGAGTTTATGCACAGTGACAGGGGACAGAGAAAATCCCCTAACTTATAAAGGACAAGAGTAAACACCAGAATGTACCAAATTTCTGCTGAGACACCATGAAACAGAACTAACTGCATGTCAATGAAAATACACCTATTTCAAATTCCATTGTGACCAAAGAGAGAGACCTTTTGGCTTATTCCCTTATTGAGTTCGTTCTAAAGCCAGTCTGGCTGCTTTGTTTTCCATCTAGAAAAGAGGAAAACTCCATGTGTCACCTGCAGGTCAGCTATTCCAGGACACTGCTATGCTATTCTGAAAAGATGGAGTTTTCCGGTTTGGGGGAAAACCCATTTCCTGCCCATGTTTATTTTGACTAGAGAAAAGAATGCGTTTGCCCCTTGGCGGCTGGGTCTTCAGACTTCACTGGCTCTTCGGACCCCCTTTGCAGCCCTCCATCTATCTGAGCAAACAGCCAGTGAGTGCCCCCTGGAACTCCATGGCTCCGCCTCTCTCGAAGCTGCCCAGCCCCTGCACACACCTGGGGGAAATGTATGAAGGAAAATAAAACTGCAAATGTTTCCCATCAGACTGGATGCTGGGTAGCATCTTAAAAGATGGGTAGCATTTCAACACCAAAGAAAGCCAGCCGATGGGGAGAAAGCTTATTAGTAAAAAGCCTCTTTTGCATATAGATGAGGACCACAGAGGAATTGTGTTTCCTCACCAGAATCAACAATGCCCACACCCTCTCTCTCTGGCCAATGTTTACTCACAGGTGGATTGTTTTCTGCACCATGGAGATGCCCTAGAAACCTCTTCGACCTTTTCAGGCAGGCTCTCTGACTACAAACTCTCCCTTTTATGAAAAAGTTTACTAGGTGGCAAAATACATCTTGTCACTAGTCCCATCACCATCTTCCTGCCAGTGCCCTCAGTCCACACACCTGAGACCCCACGGAGTAGCAGGCACCATTCTGAGCTCTGGACACAAGCTGGTAAGAAGCACATACAGTTCTACCACCTCCTGGGGAGACAGACAGACACCAGCTCACCAGCACAAGAACGTTTAGTACAAACTGCTGATCCTCCGAGTGAATTCACAAGAAGCAGTGACAAGCCTAGGCTGTTAGTTTCCTCAGAAGGTTGTTCTGTAAAAGCTAAAGTGCTTCTTTCTTGCATTGAACACCCAGAGAGCCCAATGGCACCTTCTGGCTGAACCCTCTGCCAGTCTTAGTCCCTCAGCTTCCCTTTCCATCTCTGCCATGCAATGAAGCTAAGAGACATAGGGACAGTTGGCCACACACCCGAATCCTTCAGCCTCCAGGACTGAGGTGGGGACAGCATGAAGGGCTCAGAGAAACTGTACTGTCCAAATCTATTCTCTCAAGGCTCTCCCATCAGACCTGGGATACACAGTTCAAATCACCCAAGTGTGCAGGGCAAAGAATTATGGAGTCAGGCAGATCACTTCCTGATTACATTACTCTCTGTGCCTCAGTTTCCCCATGTATGCATGGGGACAGTAATAGTGCGTTGGTCTGGCTGGAGGAACAGGTGGAATGATGCCCCAAACAAGCTCAGCACAGCATCTGACCCCTAGCAGAACCCAAGAAGGATTTTTCAAAAGCATCAACACCAGCAGCAATTTCAGCCACCTCATCCCTCTGCTTTGGACTCCATAAAACAGCAGTAACTAACTCCTGCATGCCATAGGGGAGGGGTGAGGAGGGTTTAAATTACCAAATTTAAACCATGCCTCAAGAAATGTTTGTTTCTTTCCCCTTGAGGTGTTTGTTCTTGGGGCAACTGTTCATCCCACTTTTATGTGTCACTCCTCAAATCTGGCAGGTTTTGGAGGGAGGATGACTGAGTTGGTATCGCTGATAACCAAGGGACTGATGGCTGGTCCTGGAAATCCAGCCCATTGCTGTGCTCCATTCAAGTCAACAAATGCAAGTCAATATCTGCTCTGTGCCAGGCAGGCCAGGCACGGGATGCTGACGCAACTGGAGTTGTCCCTGCTCTCCAGGAGCCCACAATCCGACACAGAAAGGCCCTAGCCAGACACGTTTGCATGTCCACTTCTATCCGAGTCCAAAATCTCTGTGTTCCCATCAACCCCACACTCACATCTTCCCCCAAAGGAAACAGCCTGAAAGAATTTTCCAGGGCACTGTTAAATAAAACACATGATGTGCTCTCTAAAGACCAACTACTTCGTAAAATAACCACACTTCCCAATGGCACCTTTGAAACCACTTGGACGTTTCTAGAAGAGCTGACCCACCAAAGCAGAACACTACAGGCTGAAAGGGAAAACACGAGATGCCCAATTTTCCTCTCAGAAATCAAGATTTAATAGCCTCCTAGGGAAACCATAATTGGAGGGCTATTGGGCGCATTCCTCCCTGAGGCCTGTGATTATGCAACTCTGAAAAAGGTTGGGATTTGGGGCCTTGAGCAACTTTGGGCTCAAACTAAAATGAGTGAAACCCAAAGCAAGAGGTGTAGCTAAATCCCACCACACAAACACAGACATGGAGAGAAAGCTGGATGGGGCACAAATAGGTTGGGGGAAAAAATCTCCACGAACAGAAAGAAAGCTCTCAAGTAAAACATGATCCACCCCGTTACATCTCCTGCCTTGGCTAAGGAAGGGAGAGGGGCAAGGAGCGTGGCCTCGGGCACGTAAAAAGATTTATGATAAAGACCTGCCCCCCTCCCTCCATTCCTGCTCTTTACCCCAAAAAACCATCTGTTTGGCTCATAAACTTCTGCTTCTTGGTACTGGTCTACAGCAAAGACAGCAAAGCCCTGTGAGCTGTCACTGACCCTGTGCCATGTGACCCTGTGTGGCCTCCAAGAGGAACCGCAAGGTTGTCCTCCCTGTAGATTCCTAATTCCTGCTCCCGCCTCACCTTGAGTTCCCCACTTTGAAATCTGAAGATCAGAGATGCGTCTTGGTTCTCAAAAACTTCCCCCCGAATTTCCTTCCTGTGCCCTTGGCAGTTCTCATTCCCACTGCCCGTTATTCACAGAGTTCCACAGGGTGCAGAGATAAAATGTAATGCACTTCTCCTGAGCAACAACCACCACAAAAAGGGAAACTTTTGGAAAACTAAACACTGGGTAGCTCAATAGAAACTTTGCATTAGAAAAATGGGGTCCGCCAAAACCGGTTTGGCTCAGTGGATAGAGCGTCGGCCTGCGGACTGGGAGGTCCCGGGTTCGATTCCGGTCAAGGGCATGTAACTTGGTTGCGGGCACATCCCCAGTAGGGGGTGTGCAGGAGGCAGCTGATCGATGTTTCTCTCTCATCGATGTTTCTGACTATCTATCCCTCTTCCTTCCTCTCTGTAAAAAATCAATAAAATATATTTAAAAAAAAAAAAAAAGAAAAATGGGGTCTGACACACACTAGCGTCATAACCTTGACCAACTTCAGAGAACAATTATCATGAATGTGAGAAACCAACAGCTGGAACATGGAACCATGAAGATAGGGCTGGGTGAACCGTTAAGATAAGCACAGGCCCACTGGTGCTGGAGCCAGCAACCCCTTCAAGAGAGGTGGAGGAGGAAGCTGCTAAGCTGAGGGAGGGTGGCCTAATGGGGGGACATGAGGCAATGCTGTCCTGACACCCCACTTGGTTTTCTATTTAGGGAAGAGTGTGCCAGTGTTTAGAAACTAAGGCAGAGAATACTATCCAAGGTGGAATCTGCCACTCCCTGACTCTGAGCTCTTGGGCAGGTATCACAGCTTCACCAAACGTCCATTTCCCCTTTTGTAAAATGGAAGAGAGCATGAGGCCGCCTACTTTGTAGAGATGCTGTGAGGTTCATTCCATGACTCAGCAGTAGCAGCACAGAATAGCCGGCACTAAACCCATTTCTGAAAAATCGCTAGGTCACCTCAGGGCTTTGCACGTGCAGTTCTGGCCATATAGAATTCACTCTGCCCCCAAGCGCCTCCCACAGCAGCTTCTCCTTGATTCTTCTGGTCTCAGTTCAAATTCAGCCTCAGAGTTCCCCCAATCTCTGTGTTTAAGGAGACCCCTCCATACCACCTCATCTTGTCACCCTGACTTAATTCCTTCGTAGGACTTAACAGCACCTGAAATTAGCCTTTCCATCTGAATGCTGACCTGCTGATTGAGTGCCAGGCCCACTGGATTGTGAGCTTCAGGAGAGAAGGGCCCTTGTGATTTTTATTCACCACCAGACCCCAGAGCCCAAGAGCTGTGCAAACAGTAGCTATTGCTTTTAAAAATGTCCTCACGTGGGCTGAACTTCCTGCCAGCTCCCCAGTGAGCTTGGGAGTAGGTCACCGAGTCTAAAGGTGACCGACCAAACGGATGCGCTGGGTTACAGGGCAGTGCTGGGTCTCAGCTCCCTGTTACTATCTGGGAAGTAACTATAGTCCATTCTGTTACGTAAGCATTCCTAAAAATCACTGCATTTATGGGGAAAACAGGGTTAGGTCACAGCACTCAAACACGTCATCAGTGACACATAATAAAATAAATCTAATAAATAAGAGTAACACTGTTGTTCTGCACATGCCAAATGGTTCCGAAACACACAACCACAAAATCTGAGACACGTGACCTTGCAAAGGGCCTGAAGCTTCCCTGTGTGGAAGTGGGTGTCTGAGGGGTGTAGCCGTGAGGGATTGTGACAGGGATCTCTAAAATGGATGTAAAGTCCAGACCCCAGATGCAGGCGTTGGTTACTCATAACCCATGCAGGGGTCCGAGAGAGGGTATATACTTCAGATGTGTGCATCCTTTTTGCCTACACGACTTGGTTCATTCAGCTGGTGGCAGCTTTCTGAGTTCAGTTCACCCACTTTTCTCTGAGACAAGACTGCCAGAAGCAAAGGTGAAATTTACAGGTTTAATCTGTGCCTTAGCACCACCATCATGTTGGAACAAACTCAAGTCTTCAAATCCAGCATTTGTACAAAATCGGAAACAGGTCAGAGCAAGTAGGAGCGTTGAGGATACGACCCACAACTGGAGCTTGGTCGAGTCACCTTCCTGAGGCCCACGTGGGTCTCCGCAGGAGCCTAGGCAGCACCTTAATAATGAAGGCTTAATTCCTCCGAGCACACCTTGCAGAGAGCAAGGCATGCATCACGCACACCTCGCCGCAGCAGCCTGCATCAGCCAGACATTCATTTGAAATCTCCGGCTTCTGTTCTCCATGTATGCAAATGTTGAGATCAACACTGTAAAAGTCGTATGTTTTATTCCATAGAAGATCCGTGTGGTTTGAGGATAAAAATACAGTAAGACCTCGATATAACGGATTAGTTAGGGCAAGGGGGTGTCCATTAAAGCTGCAAGTCTGTTATATAGTAGGTTTTCTGAATAGGTATGTTAAAAAACTGACAAATTAGTTTACCTGTTTTTACTTATGTAGACACATTTGTGGAATTAAGATTAAATATGTATGAAAAGTTTAATTTCACAGAAAAGTTTTCTATATGTAATACAGTACTTTTAAATTTATACTGAACAGGTCTAGTAAATGCGGGCATTCACCAGTCAGCACCAGTAAACAAATGCACACGCTGGGCATAGCTTCGCACAGTCAGAACATCAGCCCCACTCATTAAAACTGCTGTAGAAAGTCACACCACCCAACAACAGAACCAATTACCAAACTTGGTGAGGTGTGATCACATGCTAATCATTCGCCGAACATCGTTACCAGTGGTGAGTCTTGGATTTAAATATGAGAATATAGTTGTAGATATGTAATATTTATTTTGTTGGTGAAATTATTACAGTTTTTCCCCCCAACATATGGCCTATTCACTAAAATTTGTTAAAAATAATGGTGAATTAATAACCAAAAAAAACCTGTTAAATATAAGCAAATCTTGGTTAAAAGCATTTTAAAATTAACAGGGTGTTATTTTCACATATGACATACGGACCAGAAATTTTGTCCATTAAATGCGAAGTCTGTTAAATTGATGTCTGAAAAATTGAGGGTTTACTGTAATGTGTGAATAATTTACAGAGTAAAATGTGGAACATCCTGCCCTATCCCCATCTTTAAATAATATTTTCTCTGCCTACTCTAGTTCAAGAGCAAAGTCTAGGCCCTCAGCAAAGTCTCAGCACTCAGGGAGGGCACCCCCCACAAAAAATTCTATGCATGTCAAGTATGAGAACTGACAACTGCTTCACCATCCTATATAATAAAACCCTAATATGCAAATTAAACAGAGGAATGACTGGTCGCTATGACGTGCACTGACCACCAGGGGGCAGACGCTCAATGCAGGAGCTGCCATGACGCGCACTGGCCACTTACAGAGAAACGGCACCACGGACCTGGCACCCACAAAGCAACACTCGGCTTCCCCCAAGTGGGACACAGGCCCCACCACCACACCAGAGAGACAGCCCACCAAATTGCAGCTGATGCTGCTGAGACCCCATGATGCAAAATGTGGCCCACAGCCCAGCCCAGCCCGGAAACAGCAGGCCCCAGGTAATGCTGTCACGTAGCAACATCCGGCTTCCTCTCCCTAGCAACGATTAGCCTCCTTGCAGTTTCTTCAGCCCAGAAACACGACTTGCTTTATAGCCAGGTGCAAACATTTCACACTTTAACCAAATGTCTGTGAAGTGTTTTCCCATGCCTCATCTCATTTGATCCTCACAGAAGTCCTGGAGCAGGTAGATAGGAAACTCGATGGAATCCTATTTTCTTTTCATTAGCTGGAAAATGAAGATTTAGAAAGCTTAGAAACTTGACCCAACTGAAAAGAAGTTAGAAATGCTGGACCTTGAAAAATGACTTCATGCCGAAACCGGTTTGGCTCAATGGATAGAGCGTCAGTCTGTGGACTGAAAGGTCCCAGGTTCGATTCCGGTCAAGGGCATGTGCCTTGGTTGCGGGCAAGTCCCCAGTAGGGGGTGTGCAGGAGGCAGCTGATCGATGTTTCTCTCTCATCAATGTTTCTAACTCTCTATCCCTCTCCCTTCCTCTCTGTAAAAAATCAATAAAATATATTTTTTAAAAAAAATGACTTCAGGTTTTCTCACTGCGCAGAATATAATCAAACACTGCTGCAGTTAAGTATTTTACCCTTTGTTCTCCCTGTGTGATCTACAATAATAATCTGCTTCATGTTGATATTTACTGCTGTGTTGCTGACAATTACCTAAAAGAGAAGTTAGGGTGCTTCATTGGGCTGGAAAAAGTTTAGCTAAATCAGAAAGCAGGTCTAATTAAGCAAGTTTATCTATATACTAGAGGCCTGATGCATGAAATTCGCGCAAGAGTAGGCCTTCCTCCCCCCGCTGTTGGCACCGGCTTCCCTCTGGCACCCAGGACCCAGGCTTCCCTTGCAGCCCCAGCTTCGTCCAGAAGCATATTACACTTTTATTATTATAGATATAAAGCTCTCGCTGGCGCCAATCGCATGCATGTGTTTCGATCTGTCATTGTTGATTGTGAATTTGGTTGACACTTCTATTATAGAGAAAGGGCGAATAGTGATATTAAAATATTTCTTCTAATTAATTTCCTTTCAATGTGCAAAAATTCGTGCACTGGGCCACTAGTTTATAATAAAGAGCTGGAGATATCCACGGACTGAAGACTAGAGAAAGACATTACAAATGAATGTGGTCACAAGAGAAAAAGATCCAGACAGCTCCCAAGAAATGTTATTAAGGGAGAAAGCCAAGACGCAGAGCAGCAAGGAAAACATTTGTGCTGAAGGGGGACAGGCAGGTGTGTGTGGCATCCACACACACATACATAGAATTCTCTCTGGGTGAATAGACAACAGGGGAGAGGGCAGACATGGAAAGGTCTTAAGCCTCTTTATAATAGTTTTGACCACTGTATGTATAATAACCTTTAAAAATAGGTTGAATGGATAAACAAAATGAGATAGGTAGATATACAGATAAATAAATGGATAGATAGAGACACACATATCCAATCAATGAAATATTATTCAGCTTTAAAAAGAAAAGACATTCTGACACCTACTACAACATGGATGGAAGAAGCCAGACACAAAAAGACAAATACTATGTGATTCCACTTATATGAGTTCCCTAGAGGAGTCAGATCAATAGAGACGGAAAGTAGATGGTGGATGCCAGGGGATGGGGAGTTAATGTTCAATGGAGACAGTTTCAGTTTGGGAAGATGAGAAAATTCTGGAGATGGACGTTGGCGATCTTTGCACAGCAATCTGAATGTACTTATTCCCAGTGAACTGTGTACTTAAAAATGGTTAAGATCATAAATTTTATGCTATGTGTATTTTACCACAATAAACATTTCTTAATTAAAAAGTGAAGAGTGGAGTGGGAGGTAAGATGGTTGCAGCCTGGGGAAGTTCTGTCCGCTTCCTCCCAGCACCGTAACTGGACTTGCGGCTAAACTGCAGAAAATTTGACTTGAAAAACCAGCTGAAAAGTAGCTGATCTGAAACACTAAAGGTGTGGAGCACGGAGAGGAGACAGGAGAAGACGTGGAGTGGGTGAGCCAACTCGAGCAGCTGCACAGCGAGGCTGGGGAGCCAGAGGGCAGGTGCGGCAGCACAACCCCACCCCTGGGAGCCAGAGGTCTCCGCGCCACGCAGGGATCCCCAACTCAGAGCAACAGACAGGAAGAGGTGCCCCCGTACTACCAGGAAGTGGGAATCAGTGGCGATTGGGTCCATCTGGGAGTCTCGGACTGCACCATCCCAGGCAAAAGGCAATTGCTTAGTTACAACACAGCCTGGGACGTTCACCCCATCTGTCTGCAGGAGTCATGCAGCGGCGTTCCAGATGGGTGGAGGGGTCTGACCCGTTCGCCCGGCAGTAAGTCTGAAGGTCTACTTATTCTCTGAAGTAACTTTTGCGGGAGAGCAGGACGTGGGCTGGACAGAGTGCCCTGGGAAAGTGAAGCAATCCTCCCCACCTCAAGCAAAGAGGAGTCACCTCTTCTCCCACCTATGGAACAGGTCTGGGCTGGAAATCTGCGGCCCTGTGGCTGGGCCTGGCAGCACCCGGGGCTTGGACATCTGGCCTGGTGGGGGCCTGGGCAGAAACCCTGTCCAGCGAGGGCCGGCCATGCTGAAAGATTAGAGATCCAAGAGGGGCTGGGGTGTATTTTGTTTTTTGTTTGGGGGGAGGGAGGGAGTGTTGTTGTTGTTTTGTGTGTTGTGTTTTTAATATCCCCTCCTGCTTGGGGTGGCAACAAGGTGGTGACAGTGACCCAGGCAATACCTGCCCGCCCCTCCTGCAAGCTACAGGCACCACCCCCAACTCAAATCTGTTTAAACCACCCTGACCAGGACCCAGATACCCACACAGAGCTTACTTCCATGGGGGAAGGGAGAGCAGCTCAGAACAGGAATATTCAAGGTGTAAGACCCCAGGCAGACCCAGCCTCTAGGCTACCAAGGACCTACATGGGGATCTGCTCTGCCTGGCGTCAGTCATGTTGCCCAGGGCCAGGCAAGGACAGTGACTCACATTGGCTGGCAACAGAAAACTTCCCAGGAGGTCCAGGACTGACACACCAAGGGGCCAGACTCAATTACATCAGAGCAAAATCCAGCAAGCTCCACAAAAGCAAATCCAAAGGGGTTTTTTATTTGTTGGCTTTTGTTTTGCTTTGTTTTTCTTTCCTCTTCTCTCTTTTTCTATCATATTCTCTTATTTCTATCTTAGTCTATTCTTTTTTTCCTTTTTCTTTATATTTTTTATTTATTTTTCTTTAATCTTTTCTTTTTCTTTTCCTATTCTGTATTTTATATTATTCATTATTATTACTTTAAAAATTATATCATTTGTTTCTTTTCTTTATTTTTTTATACTTATTCTATTTTTTGTCTCTTTCTACATTTCTTTCATAGTCTCTCTTTTTTTTCTTCTCTACTTCTTTTGGTCTGTCTTTTGCTATTTTTTTTTTTAATCTTTAATGGTGACAGTGTTTTTTTTTTAATTATTGGTTTGTTTTTCACACTGTTTTTGAGTTGATCTGGTTTATCTTGTTTTGTTCTGTCAGCATCTGTATAACAGCACAACATGGTCAGGGTTGAAACTCACAGTCAGCAAGCCTGAGGGCCGACTGTACCCACAAATGGGACAATAGCAATAAAGACCAAATTAAACAGGAGGGCCCATATAACCCACACAAGGGATATTTCTAGAGCACCCAGCTCAGAAGATAAAGGAGACTGCACCAAGTCCCACAAGAAGGCCTCCCCATCAAGATTGGGAGGCATAGCAGTCCTATTAAACACATGGAAAAACACCCACACAGAGAAACATCAATAATGGGAAACAAAGAAACAAGCCACAAAGGAAAAGACAGAAGAAATCTCTAGAAAAACAACTAATGAGGCAAGCCATTTAGCAGCTATAGAGTTCAAAGTAGTGGTTCTAAGGGTGCTCAAACAACTTAGAACTATAAGAAACTTAATGATAATTACAAGGAACTTAGTAGGAACTACAGCAGCATGAAAAAGGACATAGAAATCATGAATAAGAAATAGTAGGAAATGAAGAATGACATAGCTGAAATAAAGAATACCCTGGAAGAAATCAACAGTACATTAGAAATGCTGGAAAAAAAATCAGAAAATGAGAAGACAAAGGAAAAAAAAAGTCACTCAAAGCAGAAAAAAATATTTAAAAAGCATGAGAACAGTTTAAATGAACTGTGGGACAACATGAAACATAACACCATCCACATAACAGCGGTAGTGAAGGGAGGAGAAAGTGAACAAGGGATAGAAAACCTGTTTGAAGAAATACTGACAGAAAATTTCCATAACTGGTGAAGGAAAAAGTTTCACAAGTTCAGGAAGAGTACCAATAAAAATGAACACAAAGAGACCCACAGCAAGACACATCATAATTAAAATGGCAAATGTTAAAGACAAAGAATTTTAAGGACAGCAAGAGATAGTCAGTTAACTAAAAGAGAGAGCTCCTATAAGGCTGTCAGGTGATTTCTCAACAGAAACACTAATGGCCATGAAATATTCAAAGTAATGAAAAGCAAGGATATGAAACTAAGACTACTCTATCCTGCAAGGCTATCGTTCAAAATTGAAGGTGAAATAAACAGCTTTTCAGACCAAAAAAAAAAAAAAGGCAAAAGGAGTTTATCACCACCAAACCAGCATTATAAGAAATGCTAAAGGGACTATTGTAAGAAGAAGAAATAGAGAGAGACATAGGTATAAAGGGAAAAAATGGCAAAAAATAAGTAGCTATCAATAATAGCAATAAATGGATTAATTGCTCCAATCAAAAGACATAGGGTACCTGAATGGTTAAGAAAACATGACCCATATATATTATGCTATCTACACAGACCAATTCCAGAACAAAAGACTCAGGAGGAAGAAAGTAAAAGGATGAAAAAAAAAATCCAAGTAAATGAAACAATAAACAACACAAAAAAGGAGGCAGCAATATATATACAGTAGAACTTCGGTTCTCAAAGTTAATTCGTTCCGGAAGGCTGTTCTAGAAGCAATTTGTTCAAAAACTGAGTCGCTTTTCCCCATTAGAAATAATGTACGTTGAATTAATTTGTTCCAGACCACCAAATGATTCCCTGTTTTAACCTTTCTTATGTTAATGTACTGTTTAATCTGTAAACAAACACTCCTTTTCTTAAATTTATCGAAACATCTCCCATCCCCCCTCTTCCCACCTCCGCCCTCCTCCCCCACTAAACTGAAATCACTTTCAGTATTCCTTCCAGGGAAGTGTTTCAGGAGGTCAGCATGTGGCATCTTCACTTGCTGTCACTGCTAACTGCTTTTCCTTTATCCAAATCAACAACAGTTTTTCTACCTCTTCAATTGACTGTGATCATTGTTTCTTTCACACCATTAGCAGCATTAACACTCTTGATGGCCACTTTAAGTTTTAAAAGTGTGCTAATCTAATCGTCCATTTGGCCAGCAACAAAGAAAAAACCCTCAAAGATATTCACAGCACAATTTCCTAAGATGTTAGTGGTAAACTAACTCATACTGGCACATTCTCTCCTTTGCTTGTGGCCTGAGAGGCACTTTTTGTCATGCTAATGTATCAGCATGAAACAGTTGTGAGGTTGAAAACTGCAGCTTGTTCAACAACTGAAATATTTCTTTTCCTGAACAACTTGATGGAAAACCAAATTTTCGAGATGGGAAGACATTCAAGAACGGATGTTTGACTCTAACAAAACAAAATCCAAAATAAAGGCCATAATAAGAGACAACTAAGTCTACATAATAGTAAAGGGATTGTTCCTACAAGAGGATATAACCCTGGTGAACATATATGTAGCTATAGCCCATAGAGGAATACTAAGATATATTTAAAAACTCCTGGAGGACCTTAAGGGAGAGATAGACAGCAATACAGCCATAGTAGGGGACTTTAACATCCCACTGACATTACTGAATAGATCTTCCAGGCAAAACAATCAACAAGGAAACAGCAACCTTACAAGACAACAAATCAGATGGATTTAACTGATATTTACAGAACATTTCATCCCAAAGCTACAGAATATACATTCTTCTCATGTGCACATGGAACAGTCCCATAGATAGACCACAAGTTAGGACACAAAACAAATCTTTACAAGTTCAAGAAGACTGAAATCATGTCAAGCATCTTCAAGGACCACAACAGCATAAAACTAGAAATCATCTACAATAAAATAAACTCAGAAACATTCAAACACATGGAGGTTAAATAGTATATTATTAAACAATGAATGGGTTACCAATGAGATCAAGGAAGAAATAAGGCACTTCCTAGAAAGAAGCAAATGAAAATGAACACACAACAACCCAAAATCTATGGGACACAGCAAAAAGCAGTCCCCAGAGGGAAGTTCATAGCATTACAGGCTTACATCAAGAAACAAGAAAAATCTCAAATAATGTAACCCTACAACTAAAACAATTATAAAGAAAACAACAAGAAAACCCAAGAGGAAGAAGAAGGAAGGAAATAATAAAGATTAGAGATAAAATAAATGACATAGAGATTAAAAAAGCAATACAAAAGATCAATGGAACCAAGGGCTGATTCTTTGAAAAGATAAACAAGATTGATGAACCTTTAGCCAGACTCATCAACAAACAAAGAGAGAGGACCCAAATAAATAATATTAGAAATGAAAGAGGTGAAGAAACAACTGACACCACAGAAATACAGAGTGTAAGAAAATACCATATACATCTATATGTCAACAACTGGACAATAAGGGCAAAATGGACAAATTCCTGGAAACACACAATCTTCCACAACGCAATCAGGAGGAATCAGAAAACCTGAATAAGCTGATAACAACTAATGAAACTGAAGCAGGAATAAAAAATTTTTTAAAAATCCCAGCAAACAAAGGCCTGGATGAGATGGCTTCGCAGGCAAGTTTTACCCAGCATTCAAAGAAAAACTAAAACCTATCTTCCTCAAACTATTCAAAAAATCTTCCTCAAACTATTCAAAAAAATTCAAAACTAGGGAAGACTTCCAAGCTAATTTTACGAAGCCAGCATAATCCCAATACCAAAACCATATAAAGGCACTACAAAGAAAGAAAATTACATGCCAATATCCTGCTGGACATAGATGCTAAAATCCTCAACAAAATATTAGGAAATCATATCCAGCAATACATTAAAAAGATCATACACCATAACCAAGTAGGATTTATTCCAGGGATGCAAGGCTGTTACAATATTTGCAAATCAATAAATGTGATACATCACATAATAAAAAAGGATAAAATCACATGATCATATCAATAGACACAGAAACAGCATTCAACAAAATCCAGCACCCATTTTTTATTAAAACTCTCAGCAAAGTGGCAATAGAAGTAACATACCTCAACATAATAAAGGCCCTATATGACCAACCTACAGCCAACATAATACCCAGTAGACAAAAAAATAAAAGTGTTTCCCTTAGGAACAGGAACAAGACAAGGATGTCTGTTTTCAGTACTCTTATTCAACATAGTATTGGAGGTCCTAGCCACAGTAATCAGACAAGAAGAAAAAGCAAAAGGTATACAAGGAATTAAAGCTGTCACTATTCACACATGACATCATATTGTACATAGAAAACCTCTAAAGACTCCACCAAAAAACTACTAGATTTAATAAATGAATTCGGCAGTGTAGTAGGATACAAAATCAACATCCAGAAATCGATGGCATTTTTTACACCAATAATGAACTCTCAGAAAGAGAAATTTTTTAAAAATCCCATTTACTATTGCAACAACAACAAAAATAAGATACCTAGGAATAAACTTAAACAAGGAGGTAAAAGACCTGTACTCAGAAAACTATAGGGCATTGAAAAAAGAAACAGAGGAAGATACAAACAAGTGGAAACATATATTGGAAACCATACTACCCAAGGCAATCTATAGATTCAATACAATCCATATTAAAATACCAAAGGCATACTTCAAAGGTCTAGAACAAATATTCCAAAAATTTATATGGAACTAAAAAAGACCCTGAAAAGCTGCAGCAATCTTGAGAAGAACAAAGTTGGAGGGATCACAATATCAAAATACACTACAAAGCCATTGTAATCAAAACAGCCTGGTACTGGCATAAGAACAGGCATACAGATCAATGGAACAGAACAGAGATACCATATATCAACCCACACCATTATGGTCAATTAATATTCGACAAAGGAAGCAGGAACATACAATGGAAAAAGACAGTCCCTTTAATAAATGGTGGTGGGAAATTTGGACAGGTACATACCAAAAAAAAAAAAAAAATGAAGCTAGACCACCAACTTACACCATACACAAGAATAAACTCAAATTTTATAAAATACTTAAATTTAAGTCCCAAAACTATAAATATCCTAGAAGAAAACATAGGCTGCAAAATATCAGACATCTCACATACCTGGTAGTGGAATTTTACCCATACATCGCCTAGGGCAAGAGAAACAAAGAAAAAAAATAAACAAATGGGACTACATCAAACTAAAAACCTTCTACACAGCAAAAGAAACCCTCAACAAAAATGAAAAGGGAAACCACTGTATGGGGAGAACATATTTGCCAATGATACATCTAATAAGGGGTTAATTTCCAAAATACACAAAGAACTCATATAACTCAACAAAAGTAAGACAAACAATAGAATTAAAAATGGGCAAATGACCTGAATAGACATTTCTTCAAAGAGGACATACATCCTGAAACATCAATCAGATAGAATATATGCACCCCTATGCTCATAGTAGCACTATTTATAATAGCTAAGATCTGGAAACAGCCCAAGTACCCATTGGTAGATGAGTGATTAAAAAGCTGTGGTACATTTACACAATGGAATACTATGCAGCTGTAAAAAAGGAACTCTTACCCTTTGAGACAGCATGGATGGACCTGGAGACTATTATGCTAAACGAAATAAGTCAGCCAGAGAAAGAAATATCACATGATCTCACTTATATGTGGAATCTCATGAACATAATAAAGTGGTGAACAAAATAGAGTCCAGAGGCATGGAAGCATGAACAGAGTGACAGATATCAGAGGGAAGAGAGTTGGGGGAAGAAGAGATTAACAAAAAAAAACTTATATGCATATATGCATAGCCTGTGGACACAGACTTAGTGCAGCGAAGGCCTGGGGTGGGGAGGAAGCTAGGTGAAGTTGGGCAAAGGAGGAAAAATGGGAGTATTGTTGTAATACTCTCAACAATAAAAATAAATTTAAAAATCTCTATATATAAAAGCCTAAGCAGCTGAACGACTGAACGACCGGTTGCTATGCGCTCAACACAGGAGCTGCCCCCTGGTGGTCAGTGCACTTCCAAAGTGGGAGCACCACTCAGGCAGAAGCCAGGCTCACAGCTGGTGAGAGCAGCTGTGGCTGTGTGAGCCTCTCCCGCCTCCACAGCAGCGCTAGCAGTGGCAACGGCAGGCGCAGTGGGGCCAGGATGAGCAGGAGCAGCACCTGGACCCGGCTTGGGCTCCTCCCCGGCCACCTGCTGCTTCATGCACTGCTACCTCCCTCGGAGGATGTCAGACTGCGGGGGATTGGGCCGAAACCGGCAGTCTGACATCCCCCAAGGGGCCTCAGATTTCGGGAGGGTGCAGGCCAGGCTGAGGGACCCTACCAGTGCACGAATCCATGCACCAGGCATCAAATAAATAACACCCAAGTAACACCATCAACGGATGACAAATAAAAACAATGTGGTCCATCCACACAATGGACAGAATATTATTCAGCCTTAAAAAGAAAGAAAATTCCTTGGAGACATTATGCTCAGCGAGAGCAGCCAGACACAGAAGGACAAGTAATGTGTGATTCCACTCACATGAGGTCCCAAGAAGAGCCAGATTCACAGAGACAGAAAGTAGATGGTGGGAGCCAGGGGCTGGGGAATGAGTGTTCAATGGGAATGAGTTTCAGTTTGGGAAGATGAGAAAGTTCTAGAGGTGGATGGGGGTGATGGTTGCATCACAACGTGAATGTACTTAATGCCACTGAATTGTGCACTTAAAAATGGTTAAAATTGATAAATGTCACATTCTGTATATTTTGCCACAATAAAAAGAAATAATAAAAGAAGCAACAATGGAAGCCAACCCCATGCCAGTAGTGTATTAGGGGATCTCACCCTCCTGCTAACCACAGCAGGTACAAAATTATCCTTATTTTATAAATGAGGAAACAGGAGGGTCAGTAATTTGCTCAAGGTCACACATTGAGAATGTGGTGGATGGAGCCCAGATTTGAACCTAGGCTGTCTGCCTCGGAAGTCAGAACTTTTTTTTTTTTTTTAATATATTTTATTGATTTTTTACAGAGAGGAAGGGAGAGAGGGATAGAGAGCCAGAAACATCAATGAGAGAGAAACATCGATCAGCTGCCTCCTGCACACCCCCCACTGGGGATGTGCCCGCAACCAAGGCACATGCCCTTGACCGGAATCGAACCCGGGACCCTTCAGTCCACAGGCCGACGCTCTATCCACTGAGCCAAACCGGTTTCGGCTGAAGTCAGAACTTTTAATGCCCACATTGTAGAGTATTCAAACTCAGGCTTCCTCATTGTCAGTCTTTGCCAATACCCCCTACCATGCAGGAAACTCCTTCCCCTTCCCTGTGTGAATCTCTAGCAGCTGCTGCCTCTCTGTCTGTGATCTCTAAGACACACATGGGAATTGTGATAATTACAGGACACTCCCCTCACCCACCCACCTCCAACCGACCACACACACTCCTCTTCTAGTTCAGCTGGCCTGAGCCAAGAGGCTCCAGGGGCTCCCAGCCCAGTGGGGAGCAGTACAGAACTGACACTCAACTAGAGCTCAGCTCAGCTGAGGTCAGGCAGACCCAAGTTCAATGACCAACTCTGCCCTTATGTGAAATTGGCAAGTGAGTCGATAAATATCCCTGTCCCTCAGTTTCCCCAGCTGTAAGACAGGGGTAATGAATAACAATACGTTTTTTAAAGGAAACAATGCCTAATACATAGGATAAAGGCACTTGACCTTCCTAAAACCCAGGGTGGACTATTAACAGCGAGGCCAAACATTGTCTGGATCAGCTCCTGATGAAGGTGTTTTCTCCATCATTAAACTACATACTCATCCAAAGGGGGACATTCGGGGTAAGACACAAATAAGGGCCCTTGGCCCGGGGGCTCACTTGGTTGGAGTGTCATTCAGTACACCCAAACGCTTCAGGTTCGATTCCTGGTCAGAGCACATAACCAGGTTGTAGGTCAGGGTATGTACGGGAGACAACCAATCAATGTTTCTCTCTCTCCCCCTCTCTCTCTCTCAAAAAATTCAACATTTAAATAAAATGGCACCTTCTCTTAAAAAAAAAAAGTTAAAAGCTTTCCCAAGGCCATGGAACCAGGTCTTTAACCTGGCCTGAAGGCTTTGTTCCTCTCTACTATGTTCACCCAGGATAGAACTGCCCTTGCAGATAGGCAAAAGTTTGGGGGTCTTAAACCTACTATAGTGAGAGCCCAAGGAGAAATAACAAAGGCCAGCTCCGTGGCAGGCACTGGGTTGCAAAGCCCGTCTCATGAAATCCAATCAAAGACAGGATGGGGCGGATCGGATGATTTACTCCAGTATTTATTTATTTAAATAAAAGAGGAAACAGAGATGTAAAGTAAGGCCCAAGTTCACACAGAAAGCAAGTGGGGAAATCAGAATTTGAGCCCAGGACTACAGGCTCCTCTCTACTTGTGTTAATGTGAACACTGGTCAGCTCAGGCAACCTGGGCTTCTTCCAGTGTCAGATGAGTCCGGGGAGGACACAGGGAGGTCATCTGTGTCCTGTGTCACTGTCTAAATCTGTAGGAAAGAATCAGGACTGAAACGCCACAATGATTTTCTACACTCTGGATCCAGACAGAGCAGCCCGCTGTTGCCACTACTCCCCATATCTACGTACACGATACGTCCTTCCCCATTCCACTTGGCTGTGACTTCGAAGCCTCCAAGTGCAATGCTTTACATGAATGGTCGGCAGGCCTCCTCTGCTCAGTTGACAGCAGCAATGAGAAAGGAAAAGTGGCACCAGTGCTTGAGAGGAGAAGGGACTCTTGACCAATCTCTGGCCCAGCTTGACCTTTGGGCTGCAGCCTGCACTCAAATCCCTGGTCTCTGATGACCTTGAGCTGCCTTGGCCCTGAATCCTAACCCTGAATCTGTTTCCTATTTACTCCACTAAGGCCTAACACTTGATACCTGATACCCGGGCAGCACTAGTAAGTGCCCATGTGCTTCCCTAATTGATGAGGATTATGTTCACCCACAGTTCTTTGGGGCAAACAGCTATGTCCTTGGGGAGGGCCGGGCTGGACTAATTATGCTTCCTCAGAAGAGGCTAACGGGAAAGCCAGCCCACGCCAGGGTCCGAAGTGCCAGCTCCCACACAGAGAGGGTGAAGAGGGGTAACACTCAAGGGGTTAGTGTGGGTCAGGTGTTTTGCTTAGTTTGTCACAAGCATGAATTACCTCATTTAATTCTCACCCAAACCAAGAAATGGAAGGGTCTAGAACAGGGGTGCGGAACATCTAGCCCTCAGACCTTACAAGACCCACAAAACCATTTGGTCTGGCCCTGCCAAGGCATTAGGGGTGAGTTAAGTAAATGTTTGACCAAATATAGCAGGCTAATTTTTAAGTTGATAATTTTGTATGGCCTGTGAATGATGTTATAAATATCCACATAGCCCTTGGCAGAGAAAAGGTTCCCCACCCCTGGTCTAAAAGGAGAAGCCAAGCATGAAGACTCAAGGGAGCATTTTGGATGACCACGAGGAGGGATGAATAAAAAAGAAGTCCACAGGTCTCCAGGCTGGGGTGTAAAATTCTGCTGCTGGGTGAAACCTAGGATGACCAACTTCTCTGGTTTTCCTGGGATGGGATGGTTTTTCCATGAAGCAGGGCTCTTAATCCTAAAACTAAGGAAGTCCTGGGAAAACCAGAACACATTGGTCACCCTAGTAGCCAAATTCTGGTCTCCAAAGTCTCCAAATATTGGCCACAAACTCCTATTTCCCTTCAAAACCAAATACAAAAGCCTCCCTTCCTCTGTAAGGCAGAATATAGCAGGAAAAATTGAATATTTGGTTTTAAACTCTAGTTTAAATCCTAGCTCTATGAGGAGATCTTATGAGGGCCACGTTCCTGATAGATGGGGCTTAAGAGACAGTACCTATTAGATGTCCCCAGTGCTTCAGAGCCCTTAGTCTGCTCTGTTACCTGTCCTTGTCCTCCATGAGACCCCATCTTCCCTTCCTTGAACCACCTGAACAGACTAGCACACAAATTGAAAAGTAAAAAATAAGATAAAATCTTGTAACATGCAACCCAATGAATACTAATCTCCACTTCAGTCTTTCTCCATCACCCTCGTCCCGACACCAAGCAGAGCCGTTTTCCACTTGGTTTTTCTTCCCCCAGTGATTGCACAAGAGCCCACAGAGAGGCGTGCAGTGAAGTAAACAAGAGACGCTCTAAAAACCTTTTCATGGACAGCTCAAAGGTGTCAGGCAGCTCAGCGGTGCGGCTGAGACGTCAGCCCTGGAGACAAGGCGCCTCCGTGAAGCCAAGGAGACTCGCCGACGGCCCCACTCCAGGGAACCAAGCCACATCTCGACCAAAAGAAACAGAATGCACAAAGGCAGACACTGTTGCTGCTGGAGGACAAAGGTCCTGGACGGGACACAATGCAAGGGGCAAGGGAGCCCTGAGACTGGCAGTCCCGAGGAACGCATTGTAGTTACATACAGCGGAGGGAGTTCTGATGAAGTCCACCTCTGAAGTGGAGATGGGCCTGGCTAACCAAAAGCAGGTGGGTTTCTGCACAAAGAAACCAGGGCCTTTGTCACCGAGACAGGGGGGCTGTGCAGAGGACTCGAAACTCTGTTAAATATCCAGGTGATGCTTGTCTCCAAGTTGGCTAGCTGAGGGAGGCCTTCCTGTACCAGTGGAGCGGGGAGAGAAGGAGCAATCATGGAGTTGGGGGGCATGGGTGGGGGTAAAGAGGTCACAGCCCACCAAGGAAAGAAAAGAGTACAGTGGAGTGAGAGAGAGGTGAGCAGTTCCATCAAGGCAGCAGCAGAAAGGACAGTCTGTCGCCACAGGCTGGCAGACACTCAGGATTTTCCGCGTGCCAAGCACTGTTCCAATTATTAACCATCTATTTGTCCTGACAACCTTAGCTGCTACTGTTATCCCCATTTTATGGATGAGAAAACCGAGGCACAGAGAGGTTAGGTAACCTGCCCATGATTACTTAACTTACCAGCGAGTAGCCAAGCCTCAATGAGACAATCCACGTTGCCATCATGGGTACCAGATGACTGATTCCTTTTTATTCTGCACCCTCCCCGCTGTGTATGAAGCACTAGAGGGAAAATGCTGGGAGTCCCTTTCCCTGACTTCCTCCAGATCACCTTAGGGGTGCTCGAATTTCCAGCCCCTTCCCCAACCAAATAAATCGGAGTATGCCCTGTGCTTTTTTTTCTAGTCTACAACGTCACTCATCGGGGGTTTAAAGGGCAACATCCAAGAGGGCGGGCCCGTCTGCTCTGCTCCCCGCGACTGTCTCCTCACCTCCTAGCAAGGCACCTAGGCCAGTGGTCGGCAAACTGCGGTTTGCCACTCTGTTGACTAATGAGTTTGCCAACCACTGACCTAGACTCTCGATTCCAATAATTACAGGCTGTTGTTGTTCCTTGCGATTAAGCCCCTATCCCAGTGGTCGGCAAACTCATTCGTCAACAGAGCGGCAAACCGCGGCTCGCAAGCCGCATGTGGCTCGCGAGCCGCAGTTTGCCGACCACTGACCTAGGCAACCTCTACACTCACTTGCCTTGGACTGTAATCACATTTCCTGAGATCCAAGTGTGGCAATGTGTTTTTTGTCAGGAGGCAGCACTGGAATGCCAAACCACTGATTCTGCACACACATGGCCGACAGCTGACTCCTGTTTTCCATTTTGCCATGAAAAGGAGCAGAGAACGACTGAGTGCCCATCCTTCCCCAGATGCAGTCATCTTGTTCCAGTGGCTCTCAAAAGATGTAATTGTACCACCCCCCCCCCCCCCGGGGACAATGGCAATGTCTGGAGACATTTGTGGTTGACACAACTGTGGGGAGGGGTGCTCCTAGCATGGAGTAGTAGAGGCCAGGGATGCTGCTCAACACCCCAAGATGCCCAGGGCAGCCCCCACCATGGAGCATTATCCTACTGTGAATGTCACAAGTGTCACGGCGGAGGACCTCTTTCCCCGAGTGAGAAGATGCCCCTCTCTACTGCATCAAAGCCAAGATCGCGGCATCTCCAACTCTGACATGAGCTTCGGGGGAAAGTCTTCTCTTTCAAACAACTGGCTGCAAAACTAAACAATAAAACTAAAAGCCCAAGAAAGGAGGTAAATTCTTAGAAACCATTCCAATTCCATTCCCACTCCAAACAGGTTTCCAAATGGCAAAAACAACAACACGCTGATAAAATCCCTTAAACCTGACAGAATGCCCGCCTCCCTGCTCTTGGGCAACACCTCAGCACTTCCACTTGGACTCTGGAAATCTATGCCAGAGGAGACTTAGCATACTCATTTCCTTTAGTAAACAGTTCAAATCTTACCTCTGAAATCAATGAAACAAGGACAGCAAGCCACAGGGGGGTGTGGAATCCTTTCCTCTCGATGCTAAGCATCAGACTTTCTGTAAGTTTTGCTGGAACTGGCAAACATGGATGTTTCTAGAACAGCGTGAGTTTTCCAGCATATATACTTTTCGTTTATTTTCAATAGACTTGGTGTGAAAGATGAGGTGACCAGGAAATAGAAGCAACGAAGATTAGACAAGGAATGCATTCACTATCGGCTGCCAGACAGCCCCTCTGGGCTGCAGTGTGTGTGAAGTCGCTGCTTCTTAATCGAGGGGACCTTTGCATTCTTGCCTGAAGATCACATTTCAAAAGCATGTTGGAGTTTTGTATCCGTCACAGCAGCTCCGAACACTTCCCGACATCGGCCTCCCCTTTCACCGAGAGGACCAGCAGCTACTACACAGTCCCTTGCAAGTTACACAGCAGTATGCCCATCGCACCTCACAAGGCCATGGCCTGAAAAAGCCCACCTCAATGAAAACCACAGCATCAGTATAATCATTTGGTTTTGTTTGTGTGAAAACTGACATGTTTCACCAATTACTAGCATTCTATCCTAAAAGGTATTTTCCTGCTGTTAACAAAGTAGTTTGAGACCTATACCTTCACAGGAGGGTCCCATTTCAACACAGAAATTAGCGTGGCAGGACCTACAAAAAGCACTGGCAATCCTGGAACAGACTGTCCAAACCTGCAACCTCTCTCAGGACACAAGAAACATCTAGGGGGCCCCAATAGGTCCTGCGGCCAAAGGCAGCTTTTCTCTGGCCACCATTGTGCAGGGCAGTTCTGAAACCGACCCTAACCTTAATAAGGACATGGGGTCCCGAGAGTTCCCAGACCTGGAGCCCACCAGACCGTTCATAGAAAAGCTGGCCCAGAATGAATGAGGTGAATGAAAGAAGCCATCTGGCAGGAGGCAACAAACGAACACCCACTCTGCTCAAAAACTGGGGTCAGGGTGTAAAGGTTATTTTAGCAACTTAACAGCTTAACACATTGAATCTGTTGTCCCTCTAAGTGGACAAATACTATTTGTATCTCTTGGATATGAGAGAGTCAAGAGTTCATGATCACAGTTGTGAACTCTTAGCACAGGAAGGTCAAGAGTCTTAAAAATTATAAAGTTACTAGAGGCCCAGTGCACGAATTTGTGCACCTTGAAAGGAACTGTGGCCGCGAGGCTGCAGTGGGCACAGGGGCGGGTCTTGGCCCATCCTCCATGCCCCCACCTGGCCCCTCCCACTGTGGTCCCCGGTCCCATCTACCGGCAGCCCAACTCCCACCACCGCCCACGTGCTGACGGCACCGGCCCCGCTCACACCTGCTGATGGCACGGAGCGATTGGAGCCAGCACCAGCAGCAGGTGAGAGCGAGGCCGGCACCATCAGCAGGTGTGAGCTGTGGCTGCTGCCCCAATTGCCCCTCAGGAGCAGGGGGAGGTGGAGAAGCCCTCAGGGGTGATCAGGGCCAGCAGCCGCTGCTTGCACCCGCTGACAGCACCGAGCGATCAGGACTGGCGCCGGCAGCGGGTGTAAGTGGGGCTGGTGCCAGCAGTAGGTGCGAGCACCGGGCAGGACCGTGGTGCACGGGAGCAAAGAATTTTCAGTAACGACCAGAGGCTCGCCCCGATGACAGCGACTGGCACCCTGCTCACCTGTTCCACTATCCCGCCGTGGCTGACACCCACCATGTTCCGTGCACACCCCCTGGTGGTCAGTGCACGTCATAGCGACTGGTTGTTCGGTTGTTCAGCCGTTCGGTCTATTTGCATATTAGGGTTTTATATATATAGATTCTCTGCAGTAAAACAATTGAAGTATTCCACTCCAATCAGAAATGAGTCAGGCTGCCCACATTCAAGCACATCATTCAACACTGTTCTGAAAGTTCCTGCTAACAAAGCAATAGCCCAGCCAGTGTTGCTCAGTGGTTAAGGGTCAACCTATGAACCAGGAGGTCACAGTTCGATTCCCGGTCAGGGCACATGCTTGGGTTGTGGGCTCGATCCCCAGTGTGGGGTGTGCAGGAGGCAGCTGATCGATGATTCTCTCTCATCATTGGTCTTTCTCTGTCTCCCTTCCTCTCTGAAATCAATAAAAAAAATTTTTTAAAGCAAGGTAACAGCAATAGCCACATAATTATTGGTAAAGGGCAGCAAATCACCATTACCTGAAGGTGCTATGATTATAGAGTTAGGGAATCAACTGCATGGCTCTATTACAGGGGTGGGCAAACTTTTTGACTCGAGGGCCACAATGGGTTCTTAAACTGGACCGGAGGGCCGGAACAAAAGCATGGATGGAGTGTTTGTGTGAACTAATATAAATTCAAAGTAAAGGAGCGAAGGGGAGAGCAAGAGAACCGGATAGAACAGCTGGATCCGGCCCGCGGGCCGTAGTTTGCCCACGGCTGCTCTAGAATGTGCAAGCATTTAACAAAGTAGCATCACACAGAGAAAATAAATCCCTGGGAAACTCCCACTTTCAATGCTTTTTAAAATCTTTCATTTGATGGATGGATGAATGGGTGGGTGGTGCATGAGTAGATGGATGGAGGGAGGGATAGATAGAAAGCCAGCCAACCTAAGAACAATGCTCACACAATTAGATTCTGTCTGAAGAAAATATAAACATTTCTAAGAATAATAAAGAACCCTTGTGCATTTGCCAAGTATAAATAAATACTGTCAAGATGTCACTCTTCTCCAAATCAATTTATAGGTTTACCATCCCACAATCAAACCCACAACTGGCTGCCAGGTCTGTTTTGGGATTTTTTTCTTTCTCTCCTATTTCTTTCTTGGAACATTGTTATAGTTTCTGCATTTTAAGAAGGAAAAACAAAGCAAGGGTGCACTTTCAAAATATGGAAAGGAAGAACTATCTGGACGTTACTGTTAGGATCATTTTACTTGTGACATGAAAGCAAAAAGAAGTGCAAAGATTGATGGTTTAGAGTAAGTGGTTAACAGCAGATTCTGTTATACAAGAATCCAACTAACAACAAAAATAAATAAATAAAGGAAATTGACCTTCCTGCCCATGAGGTGGGCCACTCAATCACAATGTTGCACAAATTTGATGAGGTCACATTCTCATCTCCCAGCACATGTGAAAAGCATAGTATTATTACTTAAAAAATAAAAGGCTAAGTGACTGACCATACTTCTGTCCAACCATCCAACCGGCCAACCAACGGGTACATATGACGCGCACTGGCAATTTAAAAATAAATTTTGACTCACACATGCGCAATACATATAAAGCTCTTGCTGGCGCCAATCGCACACATGTGTTTCGATGTGTCATTGTCGATCGTGAATTTGGTTGTTTTTGTTGACATTCTGAAGCTGAAAGAAAGTGCGTCATCGACAGAATATGTCTGAAGACCAACTATTGGCACAACATACCTCTGAAGCTGAAAGAAGCTGGCTTTAATCAATTTAAACAATTTATACACTAGTTTCATATACATTTTGCTAATTTTCTTTCATCTCTGACACTTCTATTATAAAGGGTGAATAGCAATATTAAAATATTTCTTCTAATTAATTTCCTTTCAATGTGCATGAATCCGTGCACCGGGCCACTAGTTTAAAAAATAATAACTAAAATATAGATGGATGTTTCCTACACAATGGATGAGAAAGAACTTTAGAACAGAAGCAATGGTGAAATCATAAACTGGAGGGCTGGGAGACAGGTGCAAATTTAGGCGATTGAGGAGATGCGAGTGTCAACTCCAGACCCCCAACCACATGAATCCTTTGGAGGTTTGCAACTCACTTCCTTCCAGAGATGAGCTCTGCATCGTGTTCTAGGGCTGCCGCCACAAAGCACCACAGACTAAGTGGCTAAAATATCAGAAATTTATTGTCTCAGTTCTGGAGGCCAGAAGTCCAGAATCAAGGTGTGTCAGCAGGGCTGGTTCTTTTTGAGGGTTATAAGGAAAGGAACTGTTTCAGGCCTCTTTCCTTCACTCGTACATGGGTCTCCCCTCTCTCTCTCTCTTCACATCATCGTCTTCCCTCTATACATATGTGTCTCTGTGTCCAATTTCCTCTTCTTATAAGGTCACCAGTCATATTGGATTAGGGCGCACCCCAATGATCTCATTTTGACTTGATCACTTCTGTCAAGAATCAGTTTCCAAAGAAGGTCCCATTCTGAGGTCCTGGAGGTTAGGGCTCCAGCCTATCTTTCTGTGGCACACACAATTCAACCCAGAGCAGAGCCCGTTAGGGCCACAGTGGTGGATAGGGTGCCAGGAAGTGGCAAACACTACCTCTGCACCACAGCGAGCCCACCAGTGACAGACACAAGAACCCACCTCTCCCGTCTCCACTTTCCTGTCTGACAGTGCCCCTTTGCCCTGAGTACACTTAACAGTGCTCACTTCTGACCCAAGTTCCTCATGCCACCTGCTGATTATAGCCACCACATGGATACTGAAGTCACAAGCTCTCTTAGTGGGACCAGACACTTCCAAGCCTGCCAACAGCTTCACATCACACGAATAAAATCCCAACTTCTTCCCATGCCCTACAGCTTATTTCCTTTTACTTTTTTAGTTTATTTTTTAAATTGTGATCAAATACCCATGACATAAAATGTATCATTTTAATCATTTTAAGTGTCCAGTTCAGTGGTATTAAGTACATTCACGGCATTGTGCAACCATCACCAGCATCCATCTCCAGAACTTCCCAAACTGAAACTCTGTCCCCATTAAACACTAACTCCTTCACCCGCCTTCTCCAACCCCTGGCAACCACCATCTACTTTCTGTCTGTATGGACCTGACTTCTCTAGGGACCTCATATAAGTAAAATCATACAGTATTTGTCTTTTCTGTGACTAATTTATTTCATGAGCATAAAGTCCTCAGGGTTCATCCATGTTGTAGCAGGTGTCACAATTTCCTTCCTTTTCAAGGTTGAATAATATTGTGTGTGTGCGCGCGTGCGTGTGCGTGTGTGTGCATGTGCATGTGTGTATTCCATATTGTGTTTATCCATTCATCTGTCAGTGGACACTTGGGTTGTTCCCATCGTTTGGCCACTGTGAACAATGCTGCTATGAACATGGGTGTACACACATCTCTCTGAGTCCCTGCTTTCACTTCTTTTGGGTATATAATCGTAAGTGGAGAGCTGGATCACATGGTAACTCTATGTTTAACTTTTTAGGAACCACAGTGGCTGTACCATTTTACTATATTCCCACCAGCATTGCACAAGGGTTACAATTTCTCCTCACCAACACTGTTTATTTTCTGTTTTTCTGGTGGGTGTGAAAGTGGCACCTCATTGGCCTCCAGCTTATTAATGGCATTAATGACTACCCTTTCCCTGATGATATTCAGCCTCACAAGGGCAGGAACCCGTGTATCTACTGTTCTCTGCCACGTCCTGAGAACCTAGAACAGCACCTGGCACTTACTAAGGGAACTGAGCAGCTTGGAGAGGGAAGATGGGTTTGAAGGCCATTTAAGGAATTAAAGAGACAGGCCTCAGTGACTGACTGGGTAGATGGGTGAGGGAGAGATAAGTTTCCAGCTCTGGGCCCAGATCAGTCTGTGAGAGAGAAGCAAAAGCTACAGCCCATCTTGGTAGCAGCTGGGTCCCTGTAGCGTAGTCCTGATTTTTCTCTAAGCCTCAATTCTTCCTTCGTGACATGGGAGTGAATATAACGGTGTCCACCTGAGGGTCAGTGAGATAATTCACGCAGTGTCTGGCTTGCAGCACTACACACCACCCTCCATAAATGTTAGCTCACAGCCTCCTTTAGGAGAGCTTGAATAAGGCTGCTCCTCACACAGCAAGGCCCTGCAGCAGAAGCCCAGAGGTCTGTGCAGAAGAAAAGCTATCTAGGGAATGTGTTTTCAACAAAGCAAATGCCAAAGGAACACGTGTCTGTACTCAGAGCTGTGGCCTTTAAAAGCTTCCAGCTTCCCTGCCTGGCTCGGGGCACAGAGAAACTTACTCCCTTGGCTGGCCCCAGACCTTAGGCGGCCTCTGGAACCTCGCAGGGAGCTGGGAGAGCTGCACCAGCCTGCTGAACTGCAGAAACTCAGACTGCCCCCTTCATCTGCACGGCCTGCACCGAGGAAACCTGGAACGCAGGGATCCTCATGGCACATTCTAACTCTCTCGGCCTGAACTGGCTTCTGCAAGCATTGTTTTGGTTCCAACGCTTTGTGTAGTCTTGATAAAGTCCAAAGTCGCTGGGTGTCCAGGCTGTGTATCTGCCACGCATCCTTCTCTCCTCGGCCACAGGCCTGTCCCGAGTCCTCATGGCTCATGGCCCTGAACCTCATTTGTACAAACGCCAACATCTCTTCCACTTTCAGCAAAACATTTTAGGCCATGGCTCAGGCTTCTCGTGCACTTTGTGCGTGAAAAGTGCGACACGGCTGGAGTGCCAAGGATGCCCAGGTGGCCAGCTGCCCCATTATTTACCAACTCCTCCCCCACTCTTCTCTTCTTCAAAACATAAACTGGACAATAGGATAATGATAATAATGTAATACACAGCATGCCCAGAGGGTGGGGGCTCACTGGAAAGGAGCACAAAAGAGCTCCTGGGGTAATGGTCATGTTCTCTATCGTGGTTCTGGTCGTGGTCACACAAGCGTGTACACTTGTCAAAACTCACTGAACTGAACACCTAAGACCTGTGCATTTTATTATGTATTAAATGTCTTGGCTGTTAAAATTAACTAAAAGAATAACACAACAGCAACAATAAGACTACAATCATTCCCCTTATCCACGGGGGATTCGCTCCAAGACCCCAGCAGACGTCTGAAACTGCGGATAGAACCCAATCCTATGCATACTATAATTTTCCTATACATACATACCTATGATAAAGTTTAATTTATAAATCAGATACAGTAATAAAAGGATAATATGTCTTCCAGGCGTCCTTCCTGACGAAGCTGGGGCCCGAGGGAAGCCAGCCCAGTCCTGGGTGCCTGCAGGCGGCCCAAGAGAAGCCAGCCCAGTCCTGGGTGCCTGCGGGCAGCCTGAGGGAAGCCGGTGCCGGCAGCAGGGGAAGGAAGGCCTACTCTTGCACTAATTTTCATGCATGGAGCCTCTAGTAACTAATAATAAAAGAGAACAATTATAACAATAAACTGAAATAAAGTTATGTGAATGTGCTCACTCTCAAAATATCTTACTGTATTGTTCTCATCTTTTCACTTAAAAGAAGTACTTACAGCTTCTCTGGCATTTCTAAGCTGCCAGCATCACTGCTCTTGTGCTTTGGGCCCCTATGACGTAAAGTAACGGTCATCTGAGCACAAGCATTGCGGATACCGTGACAGTCGATATGATATCTGAGGAGGCTATGAAGTGACTGCGTACATATCCCTAATTTGTTGTTAACATGGTTGATGTAGACTGCTTTCTCCTTCACGCTCCTTAACCTGAACCGTTCTGCCCTGGCTCTAAATGACTATTCACTGCATGCTGTCTCATGTGCGTTATCTTACAACTCCAGGAGGAAGCCTGGATTGTATTTTCCATTTACAGGTGGGAAAGCAGAGGCCCCCAAAGGATGAACAACCTACCCACAGTTGTCAATTAACAGTGGGTTGAGATTTAAATTCATGTAAGCCCTTAATCACGATGACAGAGCGTTCCCTTGAACATGGTTGCTAAGTTGTTTTACTTTTAACCTTTAAATTTGGTGATTTGATGTTTGTGAACACAACCCAGTTAATGAAAACTTCTGAACAACCTTTAACAGTATAGCTGCGTATTCTTAATGTATTAGCCCCTTTAAGTATCAGGCTTACTACTTTCCATCTTCGCCCCAGGTTTCCCTAGGACTTAGCACAATATACCCTTTGGACATGCATCCATGCTTTGTGTTTGATATTAAGTCACTGTCAAATGGGACCCTTGTAGAGACCCAAGTACCTGATATACAAAAAGAACAAATTCAGTAAAATTCACCTGATTGGGCTGTAAGGTGTTGAAGAGTTAACAGAATGTTGAACCATTCAAAATGGATGCAGCCCTCTGTGGGGGTCAACACTTAGTTGTTAAAAATATAGTTTTGGTGGTCACTTAAAAATACAGGTATCCCCCATACATAGATTCAGATAATATTTGATAAGGGAGTCAAGAGCACTAATGAGGAAAGGATGGTTTCTGCAACAAATGGTGTGGGGAAAATGGATAACCACATGCAGAAAAATGAAATTGGAACCCTATCTTATACCACTCACAAAAATTAACTCAAAGTCAAAGATTTAAACATAAGATTAGAAATCATAAAACTCCTAGGAAAAATGATCCTCTACACTGGTGTTGGTAAAAACTTTTAAAATATGACACCAAAAGCACAAAAACACAAAAGAAAAATTTAACAAGTGTTAGTACATCAAATTTAAAAGCATTTGCAATGCAAAAGAAACAATCAAAATGAAAACGCAACCTATGGAACTGAAGAAAATATTTGCAAACCATGTACATCATAAGGGGTTAATATCCAACACTGATAAAGAACTCACATAACTCAATAACAAACAAAAAAAACTCTAACCAATCCAATTAAAAAATTAGGTGAGGACTAATTTGCCATTTTTCCAAAGAAAACATCCACATCGTCAATAAGTACATGAAAAAGGGCTCAATTTCACTAAACATCAGGGAAATGAAATCAAAACCACAATGAAATATCTCACCTCACACCTATTACAATGGCTATCACCAAGAAAACAAAAAGTAATATGTGTTGGTGAGGAAGTGGAGAAAAGGGAGCCCTTGTACACTATTGGTGGGAAGGCAAACTGACTCAGCCACTATGGAGACCAGTATGGAGGTTTCCCAAAAAACAAAAAAAAGAACTACCACACAATCCAGCAAACCCATTTCTGGGTATAAATCCAAAGGAAATCAAAACAGGACATTGAAGAAAAATATGCACTCCCATGTTTATTGCAGCATTATCCACAACAGCCAAGGTATGTTCATTAATGGATGAGTGGATAAAAAACATGTGATATATATGTCCAATAGAATACTACTCAATAATGAGAAAAGAGAAAATCCTGCAATTTGCAACAATGTAGATGGAACATAAAGGCATTGTGCTAAGTGAGACAAGTTAGACCGAGAAAGACAAATATGTATCTCTTATATGTGTAATCTAAATAAAGTTGAGCTTGCAAACACAAAAACAAAAAATACAGTTATCTCTGGGGAGACAAAGGGAGTTCTGATTTAAAAGTGACATGCATGAGGGTCTTCTAAGGAGTCCAGAAGGTTCCAATACTTGGCCGAGTCCAACTCTTTACAATTACTTGCAAAATTGTAGAAAAGTTCTTCGCACTGCCCTATAGGCATGTCTCACAATAGAACATAGTCAGGAGGCAAAGAACTGAGAAAACTGACAATTCAGTGTGTCAGGATCTATGGATAAGATTTCAAAATACTCATATTCATGGGTTCAAATCATGAAAATAAGAGTTTATTTGGGTGTTTCTTTTTTACTGCTTTCTTTAGCATATTTCTGGAAATTGATTTTTCACAGATGTTCATGAGAGCACATGCTAGAATCAGATCAGTCTTGGTCAGTTAGCCCTAACTTGCCTCGCTGAACTTTAAGCCCAGTCAACAGTCTGAAAACAAGGCAAGGTTCGACTGCCAGCTTTTCAAAACACCCTGGAAAGATGCTGATCATTCCACCACTAAATGTTTCCCTCTCTTCAAAGATAGTGGTAAGCTACTTAAATTCTGAGTCCTTGTCCTTACGGATGAAAATCCACCCTTAAATCTTTGCTCTAAACTCTCTCACACATGAAAGAGAATTTCTACTACTCTATAGAATAAAATTCTGGGAGTTTTCTCAAAAAATTAAAAATAGAACTACCATATGATCCAGCAATTCCACTTCAGGGTATTTATCTGAAGGAAACAAAAATACTGCTCAAAAGTATATGAATAGCCAAGACATGGAAACAACCTAAATGCCCATTAATGAATGGATAAATACAATGTAATGTATATATAGATATATATGCATATAGAGAGAGATGTAAATAACGGAGTACTATTTAGCCATAAAAAAGGAAGGAAATCCTGCCATTTGCAAAAACATGGCTGGCCTTGAGGGTATTATTATAAATGAAATAGGTTAGACAGAGAAAGACAAAAATCATATGATTTCACTTATATGTAGAATCTAAAAAAAAAAAACACACCAAACTCGTAGACACAGAGAACAGGTGGGTGGGGAAGTGGGCAAAATGAGTGAAGAGAATCCAAAGATACAAACTTCCAGTTATAAAACAGATAAGCCCTGGAGATGTAACATATGTAATCCACAGCATGTTAACTATCTCTCTCTATATAAAAGCCTAAGTGACCATCGCAACTGAACGGACGACCGAACAGGCCGTGTGGGGCGACCAGGCCCACGGGCTGGGGGAGGAGGCGCAGTAAGGGGCGACTAGGCCGGCAGGGGGGGCAGTGGGAGTGACCAGGCAAGCAGGGGGCGGGGGCAGTTAGGGGTGATCAGGCAGGCAGGCAGGTGAGCAGTTAGGAGCCAGTGGTTCCGGATTGTGAGAGGGATGTCCGACTGCCGGTTTAGGCCCAATCTCCAAGAGGTCCCAGATTGGAGAAGGTGCAGGCTGGGCTGAGGGGACCCCCCCTGCATGAATTTCGTGCACCGGGACTCTAGTAGTTAATAACAATGTATTGTATATTTGAAAGTTGTAGATTTGAAACTAATATAATGTTACATGTCAATTATATCTCAATTTAACTAAAGAATAAAATTGTGGAAAGAGGGAGGAGTGATCAGGTGGGCACAGGCAATGAAGGTTATTACGATGGTAGCTACGTACCATTACACACTTGTCGACATCCAGAGAATATACAACTCAGTAAGTGAATCCTAATATAAACTACCGACTGTGGTTAATAATACTGTGTCAATATTGGCTCATCAATTATAACAGACTACACTCATAAAATTTTAATTACAACACTAATAAAGGTGTTACTAATAAGGGAAACTGTTAGGGAGAATGAAGGAAATTATAGAAATATTTTTTAACTTTTTGCTCAACTTTTCTGTAAACCCTAAACTGGTTTTAAAAAAATAAATTCTAGTAATAAACAAAAAAATAATAAAATTCCACAAATGTCTGTGTGTTGGGGCTAGAGCTTCTGGAAAATTCTCAGAGCCACAACTTGGAGCTAATTAAATTAATAACCTTACCATGTAAAAAACTGGCTGCTCTTCAAAAGACAGTTAAGATAGAAGAGGGTAAAGGGGATAAACGGTGATGGAAGGAGACCTGACTTGGGGTGCTGAACACACAATACAATATATAGATGATGTGTTGTAAAATTTTACAGCTGAAACCTATATAATTTTATTAACCAACTAGAGGCCCGGTGCACGAAATTCATGCATGGGGGGCGGGGGTGTGTGTCCTTCAGCCCAGCCTGTACCCTCTCCAATCTGGGATCCCTCTCACAATCCAGGACTGCTAGCTCCCAACCGCTCACCTGCCTGCCTGCCTGATTGCCCCTAACTGCTTCTGCCTGCCAGCCTGATCACCCCCAACCACTCCCCTGCCAGCCTGATCGACGCCTAACTGCTCCCCTGCTGGCCCGATTGCCCCTAACTGCCCTCCCCTGCTGGCCTGGTCACCCTTAACTGTCCTCCCCTGCAGGCCTGGTCGCCCCCAACTTCCCTCCCCTACAGGCCTGGACGCCCCTAACTGCCCTCCCCTACAGGCCTGGTCCCTCCCAACTGCCCTCCCCCGCTGGCCTGGTCTCCCCCAACTGCCTTCCTCTACCAGCCCGATCACCCCTAACTGCCCTCCTCTGCCGGCCCGGTCACCCCTAACTGCCCTCCCCTGCTGGCCTGATCGCCCACAACTGCCTTCCCCTGCCAGCCATCTTGTGGAGGCCATCTTGTGTCCACATGAGGGCAGCCATCTTTGACCACATGGGGGTGCCATCTTGTGTTGGAGTGACAGTCAATTTGCATATTACTCTTTTATTAGATAGGATGTTACCCCAATAAATTCAATTGAAAACCAAAAAGTCAGTTAAGAACAATGAAAGGGTCAGACCACTAACTGGGAGAAAACATGCATAATACTTCTTCAGACAACATTCTTTATTCCAAATTGCATCAACAATGAGACAAAAACCCAAAAGAGAAAAAGGGAAACAGAGAAAAGATTTTAATATTCACTCCACAAAACATATTCAAATCCCAATACACACATCAAAGGTGTGCAACATCACTAGTCATCAGACAATGCAAATTAGAGCCACATTGAACACCAATTCACACCTACCAGAATGGCTAATATTAAAAAGATTGACAGTACAAGCACTACTGAAGACAGGGAGCAACCAGCACGCTGCCCACTGCCAGTGGAAAACTTATGAAAACAGTCCGGCAGTTTCTGAAACATCCATACCATCCCTAGGTGTGTATCCAAGAGAAAAGAACGTGTGCGTCCTCACAGAGGCTCCTGCACAAATGGTCCTAGCAGGCTGGTACACAAGAGCCCAAAACTGAAAACAACCCAAATGTCCTTCAGCAGGTAAATACAACATACTGTATGTCCACACAGGAAGTGCTCCTCAGCAATTTTTAAAAGGTTATGCTATTGATAAATACAGTAATGTGCACGAATCTCAGAACATGATGCTGAACAAAAGAAGCCAGACATAGGAGTATATAGGGTGGGGCAAGAGTAGGGTTACTGTTGTGAGTACAAGAAACAGAGTTTACTCTTGTATTATTATTTATTAATTACTAGAGGCCCAGTGCACGAATTTGTGCATGGGTGGGGTCCGGCTGGCCTAGCCCAATGGGGGCCCATCGGGAGGGCTGGCGGTGGGTGGGGAGGGAAGGGCCATAGGTGGTTGGCCGGCCGGCCCTGCCCTGATCGGGGTGTTGGGGGCCGATCAGGGGAGGGGCCAGCAAAGGGGGGGTTGGGGGGTAATGATCAGGCTGGATCAGGCTGGTTGGCTACCGCAGTGCACATCATAGCCACCAATCATTCCACCGTTGGGTCGCTGGGCTTTTATATATATATAGGTTGTATTATTCTCCATACAAACAACTTAACCTTGCTTTGGCCCCACCCTGTATTTCATTCACGTGGAGCTCTAAAAGGCAAAATGAACCTATCTTGACAGAAAGCAGGGAAGCCACTGCCTCACAGGAGCGTGCAAGGGGGACTGGCTGCCAAAGGCAGGAGGGAGCTTTGGAGGGTGACAGAATGTTCTGTCCTGGTCGTGGTGGCAGTTACCTGCGTGTGCACTTTTGCCAAGACTCATCCAACTGTACACTTAAAATAGATAACATTTTTTAAACTGTGGTAAAATACGTGACATAAAATTTACCATCTTAACCATTTTTAAGTGCACAGTCCAGTAGCATTAAGCACATTCACACTGTTGTGCAACATTCCCATCCTCCATCTCCAGAACCTCCTCATCTTCCCAAATTGACTCTGTTCCCATTAAACTCCAGCTCTCCCTCTCCTCGCCCAGCCCCGGCACCCCCCACCTACTTCCTGCCTCTATGACTCTGACTCCTCTAGGCACCTCCTATGAGTGGATCACACAGCTCTTGTCCTTTTGTGACTGATTTATTTCACTGAGAATAATGCCCCTAAGGTTCATCCATGTTGTAGCAGGTGTCAGAATTTCCTTCCTTTTTAAGGCTGAATCCTATTCCATTGTACAGATGGACCACATTTTGTTTATCCGTCATCCATTGATGGACATGTGGGTTGCTCCCATGTGGCTTCTTCTGTACTTTGGCATCAAGCCATTGTCCAAATGAGACTGTCACCTGAAATACTATGGGCTGAATGTTCAAAATTCATATGTTGAAGCCCGCTGGTGGGGGGGGGGGGGGGGGGCTTACTCTAATGTGATGGCCTTTGGGAGGTAAACAGGTTTAGGAGAGATCATGAGGATGGGATTGTGATGATGGCATTAGTGCCCTCATTGAGAGAGAGAGAGAGAGAGAGAGAGAGAGAGAGAGAGAGAGAGAGAGAGAGAGAGAGAGAGAGAGAAAGGTCTCCAAGAGCAGGCACCAAGGAAAGGCCACGTGAGGCACAGTGACAAAGTGGCCCATCCATAAGCAGGAAGCTGGCCCTCACCAGGGACCATATCCGCTGGCACCTTGACCTTGGACTTCCCAGCCCCCAGAACTCTGAGCAATGAATGCTGTTTAAGCCCCTCAGTCTATGGTATTTTGTTAGAGCAGCTGCCTCTGACTAAGACACCTCTCCAAGGCCACCAGACATTTGCTTTGCCACCTTCCTGACTCTGTTGCTCTGATTTTCTCAAGAAGGAACCCTGGGCATGGGAGAGCAAGGCAGACACGTGTTGGATAACATGCCCTGTCGAGGGCTTGGAGAATCCACCCTGGAGAGCCCCAGGCAGATGGTAATTAGAATAACTGGGCCCCATCTCCACGTGACATACTAAGCCCAATGATGAGGGCCCCTGCAGTAGAGACCCGCCCAATCCGCTCTGTGCAGGACACATGCCTAGCGTGCCAGGGCAAGCTTCATCTCCTTGCAGAGCTGCAGAACCATGACACCCACTCTCAGGTCCCACAGCCTTTCACAGGTGACAGAACAGCTTCACTCTCCACCTCACAGTCGAGTCCAGCAACAACACTGCAAGTCCGGCAGCAAGACGGCCTGTGAAGCGGCGTGGCCAATGGGGACACGGAGGACAGCACGCTGGCACTCACGGTGGGTAAATGTTGCCACCAGGCGCTGCACATGGTAGGTACACACCACACGGCACAGAGTGGTCCAGAAGCTGTGAATCGGGGCAGGATGCCCTCTCCATACCTCAGTTTCTTCATCTGTAAGATAGGGAGACTAAACTCTTTTCCCTCAGAAGGTTGCCATGAGGACTGGCCTGCCTCTGAGCACACAGTAAGGACCAAATACCTGTCACACTTTGAATCCTGGGCTGTGTCTCTTCCTTCTGACTTCAAACCCTATAAATCCTTCAAATCCCCAAAGCACTAATACTCACACAAGTACAGTCTTATAAACCAGGGGGAACTAAAGTTAACCCACTAAGTTCATTCCAACACTCACGGGTGCCCCTGGAATGCCCAGCTCCAAATGGCCTGGGGGAAGGGGCTGCCAGGAGAAATGAGCCAGCCCCCAGCTCAACTGTCTAAAGAGGAAGACCACTGGGAATGGCCACTGAATATAAAATTTAGGGGGAAATGGACACTAAAAGTGGAAACGCTCAGGTACAGTGTATTGGAGATTTGGGGCCACAACCGAATGGGGGCTGGTGGGACACTAAGCTTTTAGTGGCGAGATTCCATAGTCAGGGAGCACAGAGTTAGAACTAACTGCTGGCACCATCAACATTACCAACTGACCTTAGCAATAGTGCTGCCATCCCATTTTACAGACAGGGAAACCGAGGCTCCTGGGTATTTAGCTACTCACTCATGCAAGATCTCAGAAGTGTCAGAACCAGGAGAGCATAGAGGTGAGAAGGAAGACTCCATGTATTACTGTGTGATCCTGGGTAAGCTACTTAGTCTCCCTGTGCTTTGTTTCTCCATCTCTAGAATGGGAATAACAGTAGCACCTACTTCTTTGGTGGTTGAGAAGATGAAATGTACCAACACAAAGTACTCTGACAGGAGGAAGATTTTCATATACATTTTACTAATTTTCTTTCATCTCTGACACTTCTATTATAGGGAAAGGGGAAATAGCAATATTAAAATATTTCCTCTAATAAATTACCTTTTAATGTGCACGAATTTCGTGCACCAGGCCACTAGTATATCAATGAAGCTGGATAAGACAGAAGTTGAAAACAATCAGAAGTGAACAAGCCCTGGCTAGTGTGGCTCAGTTGGTTGGAGTGTAGTTCTGTACTCCAAAAGGTTGTGGGTTCAATTTCTAGTCAGGGCGTGTGCGAGAAGGCAGCGATCCATGTTTCTCACATCCATATAAATTTTTGTCACAGCAGTCTTTCATGTCAATGATAAATTAGAAACACCTCAACATGTCCACCAATAAAGAAATTAAAAGATGGAAGGAGACTAGACTTCGGTGGTGGACACACAATACAATATATACGTAGATGATGTACTGTAGAACTGTACACCTGAAACCTATATAATTTTATTAACCAATGTCACCCCAATGAAGTCAATTAAACAACATAAGTAAATAGCCCTGGCTGGTGTTTCTCAACGGTTATAGTGTCCTCCTGCACATTGAAGGGTCTCAGGTTCGATTTCCAGTCAAGGGCAGGTACCTGGGTTGTGGGTTCACTCCCCGCCCCAGGTGGGGCTCAAGCAGGAGGCAACCAGTCGATGTGTGTCTCTCACATCAATGTCTCTCTCCCTCTCCCCCACTTTCCTCCCTCCCTTCCACTCTCTCTGAAAAAGCAATGGAAAAAAATTCCTTAGGAAAGGCTTAAATAAATAAATACCCCCCAAAAGAAAATAAAGGTGATATAGATTCATATTTACATAGTATTGGTAGATCTAAAAGAAAAAAGTAGATTGCAACCTAGATATCATTTGGCATTATAAAACCTCATAATTTTCTTTAATGCATAATAGGATTTCAATTGACATATGTTTGCAAGAATAATTATGGAAGATTTCATATAAAAATCAAGAAGTCAAGGCTCTCGGGATGTGAATTTTAGGATGATTTGATATATTTCCTATTATCCATATGTTCCTGAAATAAACATGGATAACTTATAAAGATAAAGAATATTTGCATTTTTGTTGTCATTTTGTTGTTTTTAATATTTTATTTTTCTTAAAATGTTTTTTTAATCCTCACCCAAGGATATATTTGTTGATCTGAGAGAGAGAGGAAGAGAGAGAGAAATATCAATGTGAGAGAGAAACATTGATCAATTGCCTCGTATACATGCTCTGACTGGGGATGGGACCCACAACCTTTCGGTTTATAGGATGCTGCTCCAACCAACTGAGCCACACTGTCCAGGGCATTAACTTTTTTATTTTTCAATTACAGTTGAAATATAATACTATATTAGTTTCAGGAGAAAAACATAGTGACTAGACATTCATATATCTTACCAAGTGATCATCTGGATAAGTCTGGTACTCATCTGACACCATACAGTTATTACAGTACTAGAGGCCCAGTGCACGAAATTCATGCACGGGGAGGTGTGTCCCTCAGCCCAGCCTGCACCCTCTCCAATCTGGGACCCCTTGAGGGATGTCCGACTGCCCGTTTAGGCCCAATCCTGGTAGGATCGGCCTAAACGGGCAGTCAGACATCCCTCTCACAATCTAGGACTTCTGGCTCCCAACTACTCACCTGCCTGCCTTCCTGATTGCCCCTAACCGCTTCTGCCTGCCAGCCTGATCACCCCCTAACCCAGGGGTGGGCAAACTTTTTGACTCGAGGGCCACAATGGGTTCTTAAACTGGACCGGAGGGCCGGAACAAAAGCATGGATGGAGTGTTTGTGTGAACTAATATAAATTCAAAGTAAAGGAGCGGAGGGGAGATCAAGAGAACCGGATAGAACAGCTGGATCCGGCCTGTGGGCCTTAGTTTGCCCACGGCTGCCTGAACCACTCCCCTGACAGCCTGATTGATGCCTAACTGCTCCCCTGCCAGCCTATTTGCCCCTAACTGCCCTCCCCTGTAGGCCGGTCACCCCTAACTGCCCTCCCCTGCAGGCCCGGTCATCCCTAACTGCCCTCCCCTGTAGGCCTGGTCCCCCCCAACTGCTCTCCCCTGCAGGCCTGGTCCCCCCCAACTGCTCTCTCCTGCAGGCCTGGGTCCCCCCCAACTGCTCTTCCCTGCAGGCCCAGTCATCCCCAACTCCCCTCCTCTGCCGGCCTGGTCACCCCTAACTGCCCTCCCCTGCAGGCTTGATCGCCCCCAACTGCCCTCCCTTGCAGGCCTGGTTCCCCCCAACTGCCCTCCCCTGCTGGCCTGATTGCCCACAACTGCCCTCCCTTGCAGGCCTGGTCCCTCCCAACTGCCCTCCCCTGCTGGCCATCTTGTGGTGGCCATCTTGGGTCCACATGGGGGCAGGATCTTTGACCACATGGGGGCAGCCATCTTGTGTGTTGGAGTGATGGTCAATTTGCATATTACTCTTTTATTAGATAGGATAGAGGTCTGATGCACGGGTGGCGGCCAGCTGGTTTGTCCTGAAGGGTGTCCGGGATGAGGATGAGGGTTCCCTTGGGGCATGGGGCGGCCTGGGCGAGGGGCCTGTGGTGGTTTGCAGGCTGGCACACCCCCCAGTGACCCAAGCGGAGGCCCTGGTATCTGGGATTTATTTATCTTCTATAATTGAAACTTTGTAGCCTTGAGTGGAGACCAAGGCAGACCAGGGCTGCGGGAGCTTGGCTTCCTCCATCGCCAGGGGCACCTCAAGCCTCCTGCTCTCTCCAGCTCCGTGGCTGTCACCATTTTTGTTGGGATTTATTTACCTTCTATAATTGAAACTTTGTAGCCTTGAGTGGAGGCCTGGGCCAACCAGGGTGTGTGGAAAGCTTGGCTTCCTCCATTGCTGGGGAAACCCAAGCCTCCTGCTCTCTCCGTGGCTGCAGCCATCTTGGTTGAGTTAATTTGCATACTCGCTCCTGATTGGCTGGTGGGCATGGCTTGTGGGTGTAGTGGAGTGATGGTTAATTTACATATTACTCTTTTATTACATAGGATTGCTGACTCGATACCCTATGCTCTAATTTACAGCTCTGTGACTATTTTTTACTTTATAATCTTTTTCCCTTTTCATGCAACCCTCAACTTTCCCCCAAAATGGCAACCATCAAAATGTTCTCTGTATCTATGAGTTTCTTTCTATTTTGTTTGTTCAAATTCTTGTTTTTTATATTCCACATATAAGTGAAATCATATGGCATTTGTCTTTCTCTATCTGACTTATTTCACTAGCACAATACCCTCTAAGCCCATCCATGTTGTTGCAGATGGCAAAATTTCATTCTTTTTTATGACTGAGTCTATTCCATTGTACATATGCACCACTTCTTTGTCCATTCACCCATTGATGGACACTTAGGTTGCTTCCAAATATTGGCTATTGCAAATAATGCTGCAATGAACATGGGGTGCATGTGTCTTTTCAAATTAGTGTTTTGGGTATCTATACTAATAAAAGAGAAAGATGCAAATTGACCGTACCTTCATGACACCCACCAGCCAATAAGGAGTGAGTATGCAAATTAACCCAACAAAGATGGCAGGTTAATTTGCATACACAGGCACCGAGCGGCTGGTGTTCCACACCACCCCAGCCGCTCTGGACCTCTGGGCAGCGTGGGAAGGCAGAAAGGCAGCTCCAGGCCGGAGCGAAGACCGAAAGGCGGCTCCGGGCTGGAGCAAAAGTGGTACCGGAGCAAAGGCGGTGCCGGCAGCCAGGGGAAGGAAGGCCCATTCTTGCACAAATCTTTGTGCATTGGGCCTCTAGTCTTTGGATAAATACCCAGAAGTGGAATTGCTGGGTCCTTCTTTGTCTCTTCTTATAACCTTTGTTGGAAAGTCTATTTTGTTTGGTATTAGTATTGCTACCCCAGCTTTGTTTCTGGCTTTTGTTTTTCATTTTCATGAAATATCTTTTGCCATTCCTTTACTTTGTGTGTCTTTCTATCGGAAGTGAGTATTTTTTACTGTTGACACTATTACAGATGTCCTCATTTTCCCCTCCTTTGGCCACCTCCACCAGCCCCCGCCCCCTCCCCTGGCCTGCACCACACTATTGTCTGTGTCTAAGGGTTATGCATATATGTTCTTCAGCTAATCTCTTCATCTTCTTTTATCCAGTCACCTGCAACACCCTCCCCTCTGAGAACTATCAGACTGTTCCATGTATCCATGCCTCTAGTTCTATTTTGTTTGTCAGTTTATTTTGTTCACATATAAGTGAGACATATGGTATTTGTCTTTCTATGACTGGCTTATTTTGCTTAGCATCATACTCTCCAGGTCACAAAGGGTAAGAGTTCCTTCTTTTTCACAGCCATGTACTACCAGAGGCCCAGTGTATGAAATTTGTGCATGGGGGGGGGGGGTTGTGTCCCTCAGCCCAGCCTGCACCCTCTCCAATCTGGGACCCCTTGAAGGATGTCCAACTGCCCGTTTAGGCCCAATCCCGGTAGGGTCGGGCCTAAACGGGCAGCTGGACATCCCTCTCACAATCTAGGACTGCTGGCTCCCAACTGCTCGCCTGCCTGCCTTCCTGATTGCTCCTAACCACTTCTGCCTGCCAGCCTGATCACCCCCTAACCACTCCCCTGACAGCCTGATTAATACCTAACTGCTCCCCTGCCAGCCTGTTTGCCCCTAACTGCCCTCCCCTGCAGGCCTGGTCACCCCTAACTGCCCTCCCCTGCAGGCCTGGTCCCCCCCAACTGCCCTTCCCTGCAGGCCTGCTTGCCCCCAACTCCCCTCCTCTGCTGGCCTGGTCACTCGTAACTGCCCTCCCCTGCAGGCTTGATTGCCCCCAACTGCCCTCCCTTGCAGGCCTGGTCCCTCCCAACTGCCCTCCCCTGCTGGCCATCTTGTGGTGGCTATCTTGTGTCCACATGGGGGCAGCCATCTTGTATGTTGGAGTGATGGTCAATTTGCATATTACTCTTTTATTATATAGGATTCCATTATGTGAATGTATCACAGCTTTTTTATCCATTTATCTACTGATGGGCACTTGAGCTGTTTCCAGATCTTGGCTATTGTAAATAATGCTGCTATGAGCATATGGATGCATATATTCTTTCTGGTGTTTCGGGATTCTTAGAATATATTTCCCAAAATGGGATGGCCGAGTCAAAAGGCAGTTCCATTTTTAATTTCTTAAGGAAACTCCATATTGTTCTTATAGGCAGCATATGTATGGGTCTTGCTTTCTTATCCCTTCAGCCACCCTAAGTCTTTTGATTAGAGCATTTAATCCATATACATTTTAAAAATTGTTGATAGATATGTAGTTATTGCTATTTTATTATTCATATTTTCTTCTTCTTAAAGAAGACCCTTTAACATTTCATGTAATACTGGTTTGGTGGTGATGAATTCCTTTAGCTTTTTCCTTGACTGGAAAGCTCTTTATCTATCCTTCAATTCTAAATTATAACCTTGATTATAGGTTCTTTTTCTTCATCACTTTCAATATTTTGTGTCAATCCCTTCTGGCCTGCAAAATTTCTGTTTAGAAATCAGCTGATAATATTAGGAGATCTCCCTTGTAGGTAACTAACTGCTTTTCTGTTGCTGCTTTTAAGATTCTTTTTGTCTTTAACTTTTTGCATTTTAATTATATGTGTTTTGGTGTAGGCCTCTTTGAGTTCATCTTGTTTGGAACTCTCTGCACCTCCTGGACTTGTATGTCCATTTCCTTTACCAGGTTAGTCATTACTTCTTCAAATAGACTTTCAATTCCTTGCTTTCTCTTTTCTCCTTCTGGTACCCCTATGATGTGAATGTTTGTATGCTTCAGGTCCCTTAAACTATTCTCATTTTTTAAAATTCTTTTTGCTGTTCTGATTGGGTGTTTTCTGCTATTTTATCTTCCAAATCACTGACATGATCCTGCTTCATCTAACCTACTGTTGATTCCCTGTAATGTATTCTTCATTTCAGTTATTGTATTCTTCATTTCTGACTGTTCTTTTTATGTTTTCTATCTCTTTAAGTTCTCTCTGAATAATTAAAAACCTTATGATTAGCGTTTTGAACTCTGCATCTGGTAACTTGCTTGTCTCCATTTTGTTTAGTTCTTTTTTTGGAGTTTTGTTCTGTTCTCTCACTTGGTACATGTTTCTTTGTCTCCTCACTTTGGCAGTTTCCCTGTGTTTGTTATCATGAATTAGGTAAAATGCTACATCTCCCAGTCTTGGTAGAGTGGACTTATGCAGCAGGTGTGCTGTGGGGGCCAGTGGCATAGTCTACCTGGTCACCTGAGCCAGGTGCTCCAGGTGTGTCCTTTGTGTGGGCTGTGTGTATGCTCTCCTGTTGTATTTGAGCCTTGATTGCTGTGTGCACATCAACAGGCTGATCAGTTGTGAGTACAGTGGAGGGGCTGCTATGCAGAGACTGACTCCATAGAGCAGGATCCACTTCAGCGAAGCTTTGGTGCCCACTGAGTCTGCCCGTTGAGTGTGTCACTGGTTGAAATGGGGGGAGAGGGGGTACCCTGGTGAAGTCTGAAGCTGGCCATTGGGTGTGTTAGTTCTGGGGCCTCTTGGGACATATAGGCCAAGGTCAGCCACTGCCTATACCTTTCCCAGGGCCACTTGGTATAAGCTACAAAGCACTGTGCAGTTAGTTCCCATTTGTGCTAGGCTTGCAGGTGACCAGGAGAGGCCGAGCTGTGAACTGAGGCCAGCTGCTGCTACCGCATGGCTTGTGGTGCTTTGCAAGAAGTACCGGACATGCCGACACCAGATACTGCTTGTTTGGGTTTTGTGAACCTTTGAAAGATTTTAGGAAAATCCACAGCAAGAGCCAGGACAGGCAGTTTGTATGGAAAAACCAGTGGAAGCAGCTTGGGTGGGGTGGGATCTCAGAGAATCACCAGGGTGGGATAAACAGTGTTAACCAGGTTGATGGTTACTCAGATATGCCGGCTACCTGCGCCTGCAGGGGGAGGGCTCAGGAAAGAAACAAGGGCTTCTGCCAGCACTTCTGTCTGGGAGAAATCGGCCGCTGCAGCAATAGTCCTAAAGCCAGACGATTCAGTTCTTCATGTATGTCCCTGGAGCCTTACAAGGTACTGCCCCAGGCCTGGAGCTCAGGACAAGTGAGTCCAAGAGAATCCATGAGTGGGCCCTTTAAGAGGAAAGCCTGGGTCTCCAGGAGCCTCCATGTCACTCAGCCATAATCCCAACTTCTTCTCCCAGCAATGGAACCCTGGGCTGGGGGGCCTGGGAACCCCTTGCTCCTAAGGGGTGACCTGTAACTGAGATATCCCTCCTAATTTTTCACCACCACACATGGGTATGGACCATCCCTTTCCTCATCTCATCCCCTCCCTACGTGGCTTCTATCCTTAGTTATAGAATTTTTGTTCAGCTAGATCTTAGGTAGTTCTCAATGATGGTTGTTCTATAGTCTACTTGTAATTTTTATGTGGTTGTGGGAAAAGCAGGTATACTGTTTACCTATTCCACTACCTTGACTAGAAGCCAAGAAAATGCATTTTTCTAAAGACACAAATGTTTTTTAAATGAGCAAGATTAAGCTATGTGTCTTCGTTGATGTTTTTATGAACATGTGTTTGTCTATGCGTTTATGAACAAAGTGTGCAACTTGGTTCATAAAACTATACAGAAAAGCAAGGTGGTAATCACTATAAAAGTCAGGACAGTGGTTAATTTGGTGAGAATGATAAGCACTCAGAACAGATAAGGCCCATGGACGGACTTAAGTGAGAACTAGCAAAGTGCTATTTCTTGAACTGGTTCAAGTAATGAGGGTGTTCACCCTAGAACAGTAGTTCTCAACCAGGGGACTTCTGGCAATGATGTCTGGAGATGTTTGTGGTTGTCACAACTTGGGGGGTGCTACTGGCATGTAGAGCATGAGGCCAGGGATGCTGCTCAACATCCTACAATACACAGGATGGCCCAGGACAAAGAATCATTCAGCCCAAACAGCAGTAGTGCTACGGTTGAGAAACACTCCATAAAGTAATTACATTTTAAAAAGAAAAAAATACAAGAGACAACATGAATGGTCAATAAACACATTTAAAAGATGACCAACTTTGTTAGAATTCAAGACAATGCATGTTAAGGCCACAGTGATGTACCCATCCACACCCACCACTCTCACCCAAACTAAAAAGTCTGACATTATTAATTTGGAGGAGAGGTGTGGAAGAAATGCTGACTTTTATTCCCTACCAATGCAAGTAAAAATTAATGTTTTCATTATTGATAACTTTAGAAAAATGGTCATTCTCCATTTTGTTCTTTCTGTGTTCAATATTTTAATTTTTTTTTAAAGAATAGTTTATCACCCTAGCTGGTTTGGCTCAGTGGATAGAGCATCAGCCTGTAGACTGAAGAGTCCGGGGTTCAATTCCACTCAAAGGCACATGCCGGGGTTGTGGGCTTGATCCCCAGTGGGGGGCGTGCAGGAGACAGCCAATCAATGATTCTTTCTTATCATTGATGGTTCCATCTCTCTCTCCCACTTCCTCTCTGAAATCAATAAAAAAATATTTTAAAAATAAATAAATAAAAAGAATAGTTTATTAATTTTTAGAGAGAGAGGAAACAAGAGGGAGGGAGGGAGAGAGAGAGAGAGAGAAACATTGACATGAGGGTGCAACATCAATCGGCTGCCTCCTGCACAACTGCCGGGGATTAAGCCCACACCCGGCATGTGCCCTTGCCTAGGAATTGAACTGGCAACCTCCTGGTACATGGGATGACACCCAACCAACGGAGCCACACCATCCAGGGCTCAATACTTAATTTAAAAAATTTCCTTAAACCTGTCTATGATTTTATATTAAATAAGACAAAGTGTATGACATAAAATTGTAACTCTGGAAACATTTGGATGTTGTGTATCTCTAAAGCTATTAAAAAGAAAAAGTTTTTGCCGAAACCGGTTTGGCTCAGTGGATAGAGCGTCGGCCTGCGGACTGAAAGGTCCCGGGTTTGATTCCGGTCAAGGGCATGTACATTGGTTGCGGGCACATCCCCAGTGGGAGGTGTGCAGGAGGCAGCTGATCGATGTTTCTCTCTCATCGATGTTTCTAGCTCTCTATCCCTCTCCCTTCCTCTCTGTGAAATATCCATAAAATATGTTTAAAAAAAAAAAAAAAAAGGTCTGGGCTAAAGAAAGAAAGGAAAAGAAAAGAAATCCAGGGCAGGACCCCTTAGGACCAGCAACCTGCTCTCTGTCTCCTCTCACAGCCAAGACAGAGAAAATGAGGTGTGGGGTAATGGAACCAGTATTCTGGGCAGGTGTTAACACTCTAGCCAAACCCATTTCCCAGCCCTCCGCCCAACAGCACTCTTAGTCATGAACAATAAAAAAGTACAGGGAACACAGACTCCAGGTGGCAGATTAAAACCTTTACTAGATTTCAGCCGAAAATGCCTACTGTAATACTACTGCTAACGTGATGCAGCCCCATAAAAATAAAGATGACTCACAGCCCAATTTAAGGGAAAGGTTGTACCACTTTAAGTCACAACAAGTCACGCTGACTTGCAGCAAGTCATGCTGAAAGCAAGACCCTGAAATAGAACCAAAGGCTAACAGGCAGGTCAGCCCACAGGTCAAGTCCTACCTGGCCCGGCCCTCAATCTCATGAGCCAGCATCACAAAACCACCAGCACATAATGATGAAAAGAAACAGCAAGTGCTTTTGGAAAAAACAGTTCCAGCTATCTTAAGAGGCAGGGCCGCTGGATAACAGAGCGAGTGTGGAGTAAGAAATCGCCAGAAACAATTCGTAACTCTGCTGGGGCAGAGACATTTTGCCAGCAAAGTTAAGCCTCTATTTTCACACTCCATATGCACGTGGGTCCAGGGGAAGTTTTCCTCGTGGAGCTCTGACTCAGAATCCACCAGCTCTCCCAGCTTCCATCAACATGCACAGAAGATGATGAAATAGTCACTCAGCTAAACAAGAAGCCACAAGCAAGTCTAAAACACAGGAACTCTTCAGGTCACAAGTTAATTATTTTTAAACCGCATCAACTTGGAGATTAAAATAACTCATTAAAATGAACAGTTAATTTTTTTAAATCCTAACAACTAGTGATTAAAATTCACTCATCCAGAAAGGCAGTGTAGCATAGTCAAAGAGGCACATGGTTTAGAATCAAAACAGAGCATGGTCTAACTTCCAGTCCTGCCCTTGCCCCCATTATCTGTGTGACCTTGAGCAAGTCACTTAACCTCTCCTGAAGCTCAGTTTCATCTGCTGTTAAAACAGTCTGTTAAACAAGAATAATTCCTAGGGTTGCTATGAAGATTAAATGAGAAAGTTAATATAAAGTGATTGAAACAGCTCTAACTGGTTTGGCTCAGTAGATAGAGCATCGGCCTGCGGACTGAAGGGTGCCAAGTTCGATTCCGGTCAAGGGCATGCACCTTGGTTGCAGGAGGCAGCTGATTGAGGTTTCTCTCTCATCGATGTTTCTAACTCTCTATCCCTCTCCCTTCCTCTCTGCAAAAAATCAATAATATATATATATATATATATATATATATATATATATATATATATATATATTTAAAAAGTGATCGAAACATCATGGGCACTCAATGGCAGTTTTCAAGATAATGACTATCAAAAATAACAAAATCAAAATTATTTTTACAAACTCTTTAAAAAAACAAGGAAAACGAAAATGTTATACAGTATAGCCAAAATCTATGAGGGTAGCCCAAGCCATGTTCAGATTGAATTCATGGTCTTAAAAGCTCTCATTGTATTAAAAGAATGGTATTAAATTCTTCATTCATTCATTTTCCAATTTCTTCCCAAAAAAATTTAAGTGTATGATGAGTCATCTAAACACTTCACATGGGGGGAGGAGGGAGTTAAGAATAATCTCAAAATGGGAAGAATTAAGATTATAATAGTAACTAGTAAATTGTGGCTGGGGGAGCAGCGGGGGCAGGGGGAGGGGGGAGAATTGATAAATAAATCCAAGATCTACTTTTCTGAAAAAAAAAAAAAAAAAAAGCAAAGCTGGCAAATCTAAATAGACATAAAGGAGAATATACCAACAAGATTAATAGCATGCTATTAAATCTGAAAATCTCAATGAAATGATGCCTAAGAAAATATAAATCACAAAAGTTGAATTAGAAGGACCCAGAAATTCCACTACTAGGTATTTATCCAAAGATACTCAAAACACTAATTTGAAAAGATATATGCATCCATATGTTCATTGCAGCATTATTTGCAATATCTGAGATATGGAAGCAACCTAAGTGTTCATCAATGGATGAATGGATAAAGAAAAGTGAAACATATATACAATGGAAAGACTCAGTCATAAAAAACAAACAAAACAGAAACAAACTCATAGATAAAGAGAACATTTTGATGAATGCCAGATGGTAAACAATATTTCATGCAAATTAAATGGAAAAAAAATGCTGTGATGGCAATACTTACATGCGACAAAGAGGACTTTAAAACAAAAGCTATAGTAAGACACAAAGAAGAACACTACATAATGATAAAGGGAGCAATCCAACAAGAGGGTATAACCCTTCTAAACATTTATGTACCCAGATCAAATGGACTTAACTGATATCTTCAGAGCATTCCACCCCAAAGCAGAATATAAATTCTTTACAAGCATAAATGGAATGTTTTCTAGGATAGACCACATGTTAGAACGCAAACCAAGTCTCAATAAATTTAAGAAGACTGAAATCATATCAAGCATTTTGTCTGACCAAAATGCTATGAAACATGAAATCAATCACAAGAAGAAAACAGAAAAAAACACAATGACATGGACACTAAATAACATGTTACTAAACAATGAATGGCTTGCCCGGCCAGCATGGCTCAGTGGTTGAACATGGACCTATGAACCAGGAGGTCCTGGTTTGATTCCCGGTCAAGGCACATGCCCTGGTTGTGAGCTTGATCTCCAGTGTGGGTCGTGCAGGAGGCAGCTGATCAGTGCTTCTCATCATTGATGTTTCTATCTCTCTCTCCCTCTCTTTCCCTCACTCTAAAATCAATAAAAATATATTTTAAAAAAACAACTACAATGAATGGCTTAACAATAAGATCCAGGAAGAAATCAAAAGATACCCTCAAACAAATGAAAATGAAAACACAACAACCCAAAATACTAAGAGGGAAAGCAATCCTAAGAGGGAAATTCATAGTGTTACAGGACAATCTCAAGAAACAAGAAAAAGCTAAAAAAAACCCACTCTAACGGAACTTGAAAAAGAATAACAAACAATGCCCAGAGTGAGTAAGAGAAAGAAAAAAATAAGTCAGAGCAGAAATAAATAAAACAGAGTAAAATAAACAAATAAATAAAAAGATCAATGAAACCAAAAGCTGGTTCTTTGAAAAGATAAATAACATTGACAAACCTTTAACCAGACTCAACAAGAAGAAATAAAAGGCATCCAAATTGGATAGGAATAAGTAAAAATGTCATTATTTGCAGATGACAAGATATTATAGAGAGAGAATCCTAAAGATTCCACCAAAAACTACTAGAAGTGGTAAATAAATTTAATAAAGTAGCAGGATACAAAATAAATGTCCAGAAATCAGTTGCCTTTTTTTACACCAACTAGAGGCCCGGTGCACGAAATTTGTGCACGGGGGTGTGTGTCCCTCAACCCAGCCTGCACCCTCTCCAATCTGGGATCCTTCGAGGGATGTCTGATTGGGCCTAAACAGGCAGTCGGACATCCCTCTCACAATCCAGGACTGCTGGCTCCCAACTGCTCGCCTGCCTGCCTTCCTGATTGCTCCTAACCACTTCTGCCTGCCAGCCTGATCACCCCTAACCACTCTCCAGCCAGCCTGATGGATGCCTAACTGCTCTCCTGCCAGCCTATTTGCCCTTAACTGCCCTCCCCTGCAGGCCTGGTCACCCCTAACTGCCCTCCCCTGCCAGCCTGGTCCTCCCCAACTGCCCTCCCCTGCAAGCCTGGTCCCCCCCAACTGCTCTCCCCTGCAGGCCTGGGTCCCCCCCAACTGCTCTCCCCTGCAGGCCTGGGTCCCCCCCAACTGCCCTTTCCTGCAGGCCACTTGCCCCTAACTCCCCTCCTCTGCCGGCCTGGTCACCCCTAACTGCCCTCCCCTTCAGGCTTGATCGCCCCCAACTGACCTCCCTTGCAGGCCTGGTCCCTCCCAACTGCCTTCCCCTGCTGGCCTGATGGGCCACAACTGCCCTCCCTTGCAGGCCTGGTCCCTCCCAACTGCCCTCCCCTGCTTGCCATCTTGTGGCGGCCATCTTGTGTCCACATGGGGGCAGTCATCTTTGACCACATGGGGGCAGCCATCTTGTGTGTTGGAGTGATGGTCAATTTGCATATTACTCTTTTATTAGATAGGATAGAGGCCTGGTGCATGGGTGGGGGCGGGCTGGTTTGCCCTGAAGGGTGTCCTGGATCAGGGTGGGGGTTCCCTTGGGGCATAGGGTGGCCTGGGCAAGGGGCCTGTGGTGGTCTGCAGGCCGGCACGCCCTGCGGCGACCCAAGCGGAGGTCCCAGGATCTGGGATTTATTTATCTTCTATAATTGAAACTTGTAGCCTTGAGCAGAGCCAAGCCTCCTGCTGGCTCTGTGGCCACAGCCATTTTTGTTGGGATTTATTTATCTTCTATAACTGAAACTTTGTAGCCTTGAGCGGAGACCAAGGCAGGCCAGGGCTACAGAGCTTGGCTTCCTCCATCGCCAGGGGCAACCCAAGCCTCCTGCTCTCTCCAGCTCTGTGGCTGCCGCTATTTTTGTTGGGATTTATTTATCTTTTATAATTGAAACTTTGTAGCCTTGAGTGGAGACCAAGGTAGGCCAGGGCAGGCAGAAAGCTTGGCTTCCTCCATCGCCAGGGGCAGCTCAAGCCCCCTGCTCTCTCCAGCTCCGTGGCTGCTGCCATTTTTGTTGGGATTTATTTGTCTTCTATAATTGAAACTTTGTAGCCTTGAGCGGAGGCCTGGGCCAGCCAGGGCAGGCGGAAAGCTTGGCTTCCTCCATTGCCAGGGAAACCCAAGCCTCCTGCTCTCTCCGTGGCCACAGCCATCTTGGTTGGGTTAATTTGAATACTCGCTCCTGATTGGCTGGTGGGCATAGCTTGTGGGTGTAGCAGAGGTGCGGTCAATTTGCATATTACTCTTTTATTACATAGGATAATGAACTATCAGAAAGGAAAAATAAGAAAACAATCATACAATTGCTTCAAAAAGAATAAAATGACTAAGAATAAACTTAACCAACAATATAAAAGATCTGTACTTGGAAAACTATAAGACACTGAAGAAAGAAACTGAGGGAGATAAAAATAAGTGGAAGCATATATCGTGTTCATGGATAGGAAGAATTAACATCATTAAAATGGCCATACTACCCAAAGCAATCTACAAATTCAATGCAATTCCTATCAAGACACTAATGGCATATTTCACAGAACTAGAACAATGTTTCAAACATTTATATAGATCCATAAAAGAACTTGAATGGCAACAGCAATCTTGAGAAAGAACAAAATTGGAGGAATCACGCTACCTGATATCAAACTATATTACAAGGCCGTAGTAATCAAAACAGCATGGTACTGGCATGAAAACAAACATAGGTCAATAGAACAGAATAGAGAGTCCAGAAATAAACACATGCCTTTATAGTCAATTATTATTTGACAAAGGAAGCAAAAACATACAATGAACTAAAGATAGTCTATTCAAAAAATGGTGCTGGGAAAATTGGACAGATAGGTATTTTTAAAAAATGAAACTAGACCACCTTCTTACACTGCACACAAAAATAAACTCAAAATGGATTAAAGATCTAAATGTTAGACTCAAAACCGTAAAAACCCTAGAAGACAACATAGGCAGTAATAACTAAATGAAAAATGGATTTACCTGATATCTTCAGGGCATTCCACCCCAAAGCAGTGGTTTTTGGACCAATCAGACTGCAAGGATTTGAAGTCCTCATTTGCATGAGGACAGACCAATCAGGGAACAGGGGCAAGACTTCTGTACATATAAGTCATCCCTCCTCTATCTCAGGAAGCCTTAACTTTCCCTTTCCACCAAAGACTGCAGACTGCATTTACCTGGCTGGAGCAGAAACACCAAAGATGAAGCCCAAAAGATGTCTCGCTGGACCAGAGTGGAGAAGAGCAGGCAGAGCAGAGCAGGGCAGACCACAGCAGAGTGGAACAGAGCTGTCTAGTTGGAGAGGGGCCTGGCCCCAGGGCCTCCTCATAGCCATGCTGCTTCATAATTGAGCTGTAACACTAATTGAGCTGTTTTCATGGTACTCCAAATTGGGGATTCCTGTTGATGTTGTATTGATGCCAAAGACCACCAGCTGACACTCTCCAATCAGTAGATGTAGTCTATATCCTCTCTCTTCCTTCAAGCTTGCCTTAGCCATGTGACTTGCTCTGACCAGTGGAACATTAGAACACCTGATACAGAGAAAAGTGCTTGTGCACTAAGGATTCATCTCGTGCTCTTGGAACCTCAAAACTATCATGAGATCCAAATACAAGCCAGCCTACTGCAGGATGAGCGGCCACGGGGGGAAAAACCAAAACATACCAGCCGACAGCCAGCACCGACAGCCAGCACCGACTGCCAGCCTTCTGAGTGTGGCCATGCTACCTCATCTAGCCACCAGCCATCTCACCAGCTTATCCCAGGCCCAGGAGACAGCCAAGCCTGTGTCTGTGGTCAGCTTGTGGTCCAGCCCAGAAAACCTCCCCAGCTGATCCAGAGAATCGTGAGCAAAATAAATAACAACTGTATAAAGCCATTGTGTCTAGGAATGGTTACACAGCAAAAGGCAGCTGATACAAGTTCCAAGAGAAAGCCCTGTTTCCTCCCAATAAATTGCCACCTGCTGTGGTTTAAGTTAGTCTGAGCAGATTCCTATTACTGGCAATCAACAAGATGACTGAGATGCTCAATGCTAAGCCAGGAAGACAAACTCAGGCTGAGGTTCCCTCCCTCAGTTCCTTGCCCATCTTGACTCCACTTCCTCTCAACTCAGCAATTCTATTCCACTTACACTGAGAAGCATTCTGTCCCCTATTCCCCGGAGAGAGGGGAGCAGCCAGGAAGGAGTTGACACATTCCTCATTCTTGGTCACCCACAGACATGATAACACTCAGCCCCAGTCAACACACCTTCCCCTTCCTTGTTCCTCTTCTCGCTCAGATGTACCTATAACAGCCTCTTTGTTTTGTTCAACTTTCCCAAGACACTTCTCTGTCTATTTCAGGGACTCTCAAATGGGTACAGAGATTGGGAAGAAAACATTCATTGTTATATTTAAGGGGGTAAATCAAACTCAAAGTAAATAAGGGGGATGGGATCTTTATTTTCATCAAAAGAGAGAATATCAGTTAAAAGCTGAGAAAAAAACATTGAGCCCTAAACGGTTTGGCTTGGTAGATGGAGCATCAGCCTGTGGACTGAGGGGTTGCAGGTTCGATTCCAGTCAAGGGCACATGCCTGGGTTTCGGGCTCGATCCCCAGTGGGGGGCATGCAGGAGGCAGCCAATCAATGATTCTCTCTCATCATTGATGTTTCTATCTCCCTCTCCCTCTTCCTTCCTCTCTGAAATCAATAAAAATATATTTTTTTAAAAAAACACAAAACACTGAGACTGAGTCTCCTACAATTTCCTCATTATAGATGAGGAAAGAGAGGTTGAGAAAAGCGAGGCAACTGGTCCAAGGTCACACAACATTTACAGGATTCAAATCCAGGTCCATCTGACTGCAGAGCTATCTTTTACCATGAAATGAAACATCCTAGGGCAGTGCTGCCCAACAGAACTTTCTGGAATGATGGCAATGTTCCACATCTGCATTGTCTAAATGTGGTTAGTGCAACTGAGGAACAAATGTTTGATTTTATTTCATTGTAATACATGCAAACTTAGCTACATGTGCAGCTCTAGAATGTCATCAAGTTGGTTCTACACTGCCATCCAAGGTGGAACCCTCAACATCCTTACCCTCCTAAATCCCACCCAGGAGAAGTTGGAATTGAAAGAAGGAAGATCTTAAGGGGAAAATAGCATGAGGGAAGCAGGGTTGCCACGAAGCCTAGGGAAGCCCTCTATAAATATTCTAATGTCATCTAAAATAAAATAAAGCGACAATCCATGCCATCTTACACTCATTCAGTTAGCAACAACAGGTCCTGAAGAACTGGTTCCTACTGACCATTCCAGGCTGGCTAGACCTTCTTCAAGATCGCCTTTGCAGAGTTAGGAAAACTTAGAAATGTTTGCCTCCGTGCAGGCAACATGCGCACTTTAGGTCAAGGGGGAAACAACTGATGTCATTTTCTGACTTCTTCAATCCTGAATCTGTAACTCTTAGGACCTGGGTCTACTTGAGCTATCCTTACCCCTCCTTCCCAGGAACTCAGAGCCAGTGTGGCCACAGGGCCTTCACGGTCTCTCATGCCCCAACTCCTAGGTTTCATTCTACCAAATGCCTGGTGTTGTTATTTGCAATCCCCATCAGGAAACACTTGTAAATATAACACTTTCAACTGCAAGAAGTTTCCAAATCAAGTCACGCAGTGCTGTGGATCTCTTTCAAAAGCATCCTTTCAAAACAGTGAAGACAGTCTGTGTGACGCATTATGCCCTCCTCTGGACTACATGAGCATCTTTTCTTTGTTGTTGTTGATGCTCACCCGAGGATATTTTTCCCATAGATTTCTTTAGAGAGTGGAAGGTAGGAAGGGAGGGGGAGAGGAAGGAGAGAGGAAGAGAGAGATACATTGATGTGAGAGAGACACATTGATTGGTTGCCTCCCCCTACGTGCCCTGACCGGGGCTGGGGATCAAACCTGCAAACCAGGTGCATGCCCTTGACCAGGAATCAAACCCATGACCCTTTGGTGTGTGGGCCAATGCTCTAACCACTAAGGTCACCAGCCAGGGCACTGCATGAGCATCTTTAAGACAACTCTCCAACTTCTTTCTTCATCAAACTCATCCTCTCATGAGACATCTTTCCTTTGCCAGATCTATTGTTTTCCTTCTGTCATGTGTCTCGAGGTTGGCTGCCCACTCTGTCTTACTTACAACCACCAACTCTGAGGTGAACGTGTGTTTTTTCTTGCCCTTGTAAAATTCCTTTGCAATCACCCTCATACCTTGTGCCTATATAAAAAATAATTTTCTCAGCAACACTTGCCTTTGTAAAGAAGACCATTTCATTATGACGTCCAATCTGTGCCTTGCTTACAAAAAAAAACTGAGAAAGGGAGGTCCATCACTACCACTAGGTTGAATAACAAAATTTGCAGATTTAAAAAAAAGGAAAAATAGCCAGAGTGCACACCACCATCCATAACCACGCTCAAGGGAAGGAGCAAAAGAATCACCTCTGAAAATGGCTGATTGCAAAGAGTGCTGGGGTGGGGCAGCCAATGTTAAATAAAATCCACCAAAGGGACAGAACCGGGGTCTGATCCTGCCTCTGGGTCCAGAGGACAGAGGGCCAGGAGGGTACAGCCAGCAACACTCACAGTGGGGCGAGGGTAAAGGAACAGAGGAAACCAGCAGACCAGAGCTTCTGGGCACCGAGCTATGCAGCCGGGTCACGCTTGGTGGTAAGGAATGTGTCTCTATATTGTAGTGTGCCGAGTGGCAATCCTGACCGCCACTCACTCAGTGCCAGAAGCACACCCTCCCAAGTTAGAACAACCAAAAATGTCGTTAGACGTTGCCGAATGTCCTGTGGGAGGCAAAATCACCCCCCGTTGAGAATCACTGCTGTACATCTGAAGAGACATACCAAATTTTTTAATGGGCAAGACTAAACTATACTGTCTAGAGATTCACACTTGAGTAATGAAACTGTACAGAAAGAAGTGACCAGTAGAAGAGACAGAACAGTGACCACTGTGGGGAGGTAGGAGGGGGCTGTGACTGGGATGGAGCCTGGGAAGGGCTGGGGTGGGGGGAGGCAGGCAGCAATTGCTGCTGGCAAAGTGCTATTTCTCAACCAAGGTGGGAATTATAAGGCTGTTCCCCTTAGAGTAATTCATTAGGCTGCACATTTGTTTGTGGTTTTCTGCATCTGTGGTTTCTTTGACAATAAAATGGTGTTTTTAAAATTAAAACCAAAAGGGAAAAAAAAGGAAAGGAACCTTGACTCAATACTTAAACACAGAATTACCAAATGATTCAGCAATGCCACTCCTAGATATATTCCCTCTCTCCTTCTCTCTCTCCCCGCCCCCCACCTCCCTTCCACTTTCTTTAAAATCAATGGAAGAAATATCCTCAGATGAGGATTAACAACAACAACAAAAGTCGCATAATGTATGATTCTATTTATAGGAAACATCCGGAAGAGGTAAATCCACAGAGAAGGAAAGTAGATTAGTGGTTGACAGGGGCTGGAGGGAGGGAGGTGTGGAGTGATGCTCCTGGGCATAGTTTCCTGTGAGGTGATGACGATACCCTTGTAATTAACCTAGTTATTAATAACAGGAAAGGAGCAAAGGAAATGCCAATTATTATAGACATATCATTTAGGCAACTTCGCCAGGAAACAAGCATTACACTCCCCAAGGAGCCACGGGTCTAGTCCCCGCAGGTCAATGAGGGAAGGGCCTGGACAGGGGGAAGACAGACGCATGCCCAGTAAAGGTGGGGGGGACTGGCGAAGGTACCTGCTGTCAGTCACACCGGGGTCATTGGTCAGAGTAGGCGTGGCCACTCCAAGCAGGAAGATCTGAGATATTTAATCCCCTAAACAAAGGGGCTCACTCTCCTGGCTCTTGCACTCTTGGCTCTCGGTTCCTCTTGGTTGGCTCCTGGCTTTCGGGGCCCTCACACTCCTGCTCCCCGGCATTCGCCCACACACCATGGACTAATGGACTGTAACTGGCCTGATGCGGAATTGGACCCAGCTGCAACATGGAAGGAAACTCTCCACACTGGCTTCGCTTTTAGCTCTACTGAATATCCCCAACCGCGCTTCTTCCAGGACTGGATTAAGGAAAAGGGGACTTGGGAAACTCAGAGATGTAATTCCACGCAAATAAAAATCACTCATCCTCCCAGGTGAGTCTCAGAAAATTGTTTTTCTCGAGATATTATAAGGACACCACCCCAATCATTCAGTGGGGAAAGGGATACTCCACACATCCACTGACAACAATGGAATGCTCTGGAACCAGACGGGGGCAATGGTTGTACAGCACTGCAAATGTGCTAAATGTCACTCAACAAATCTTATGGGCATTTTACAACAATAAAAAAGGGAAAAAAATACATTGTGTTTTTACAGAAATCTTGAATGCTCCAGGTCGAATTTGTCGTGTTCTGCATATTTCCTGCTATATCCAATTGCTTTGCAAATGTGAAAACCCTTGACCTCCTCACCATGAGTGAGGTAGCCTGTGACAGGCATCCCGTTTGTGCATGGACAAACGTGGCAAGTGGTCAATAATCAACATCAGGGCTGCACACTAGCTGTGCCATTGTGACTAAATAGCAGGTCTTGAAACCCTGTTCTTATCAGATCTTCTAAAGAGAACGGTTTCATTCATAGATGACCACCTGGAAGCATTCCATCGTTAAAGACCCCTAGGCAAACCCTCTTTCTAGACTGCAGCTATCGTTAAAGACCAAACACCCTCCCTGAGGGACAAAACCAGAAGCAAAGAAGCTTCTGTAATAAAAGGTCCAATAACCCTTTACCCAAAACCCTCCGGCCACTTGAGGGTTATGGGCTTTATCTACCAGATGCCTTCGCACAGCCCCAGACTATGCTCCATCCCCTGCTTCAATGTCCTGTGGCTTCAGGCTGGGTTGGGAGATCTCAGTCCACTTCCTAAACCTGGAATTGGAGGAAAGGAGCCCAATTGTATGGCCCCACCCACAGCAGACAATGTGGGCCAAAGGGAAGGCAATTCTCTTGTTAGTTTCCCACTGTCAACATTATTTATTTCTAAGCACATGCAGACAGTTAGCCTGAACTAAAGATAGGGGAGAGGGAGTGGGGAGAGGAGATAAGGGATACCATTTGGAAACTACAGCACCTCACCAGTTCTCTTTATTGGGAAAGAGAACATTGTATCAGGTACAGGTGAATGCAGATAGGAGAAGGACCACAGAGAGCACCTGGGCTGAAGGCCCAGGGACCTCCCTGAGGCATTTCAGGTGATCAGTCAGTCACAAAGAACAGATTTTAATTCTGACAAAGGGTCTGGTGACACAGTAGGAAATGTCAATGAATTTTGTCAAGTATGTGGGAGAAGAAGAAAAACTCGTCAGACCAGTTACCAAGTCTCCAGACAGCCACCTTTCCATAATGAGGATTTAACTCTATCCCACCTTCTGCCAAAGGAAGGCCTGGGCCAATTTAGTTCTCTAAGCAAAAAGTTAGCTAAATTGGTATCCCTGAGCCCCATCCAAGAAGCTGGGCCCCTGTTAGAACTGAAAGTCTGGGTCTTCACTACTAAAGATTTGGACAATACTGCCCCCAGAAGTCCATGTGGCCAACTGGTCTATCATTCTTCAGTGCACCCTTGAGCCTACTGAAAGACTTTATGCCTACCTGGCTTATAACCTTACAGCTACTTCTTTGACTTTCTCCCCTACTCAACAAGGACTTTGAGGTCCTAGTAACATCCTGGCTCAGCACATATCAATATCAGTGGAAACAGCCCATCCTGAACACAGCCCTGGGATAACCTGCATGATTTTCCCATCGTACCTACAGGAAAATGTCTGCCATTCAGCACACAAAATGGTCCAAGCCTCTCTTCACAACATGAGGCAGCCTCGTTACTCTAGTGCACAAAAGACCTCTGCTTTTGTCCCACCCACCTGAACACTCTTTCTGAACATTATTGCCATCCAAACCACATCTTTATAACCACTCCCATCTGGACCAATCTCCTTCCACATATGCCAATGACATCTTATTTATCATCAGTCCTGGGGAAGGGAAGGGAGGGAGGCTCAGAAACATTCACACTAGCACTTCTTTCCTGCTATCAAAATCCAATCATCTCCAAAACTAAAAGTCACTTTAAAAATTCCAATTATCTTAATGATAAAGAAATTACAATGGCCACAGAGTATTTTCAGTACAGTGCTTTTAATTCTGGCCTAGATTCTTAAAAAGATCTGTAACAACACAAAAAGGAATAAATATAAATTTTAAAAACTCACATGGCCCATCATGCTATACAATCTACTGTCCTTTTAAAATTTATTATTACCATTCAGCATCCATGTGCACATGCTAAAGATTTCTATTTTCTGCAGGACAACAATGGCACACCCACGAAGGAATTTAACTTATCAATATTCTGCCACATTGTCTAGAGCAGGGGTCCTCAAACTTTTTAAACAGGGAGCCAGTTCACTGTCCCTCAGACTGCTGGAGGGCCGGACTATAGTTTAAAAAAAAAACTATGAACAAATTCCTATGCGCACTGCGGGCCCAGGATGAGTCGGCTGCTAAGCAGGACAGGCAGCGGCACCCGGCGGGCCGGATAAATGTCCTCGGCGGGCCGCATGTGGCCCGCGGGCCGTAGTTTGAGGACACCTGGTCTAGACTCAGAGGCTATCATGATTCCCAGGTGTTCCAGCTCCAAAGGTATCCGGAACCACCAGCCAGATGACTCACTTGGAGGGAAAAGGGGGCCTGCCTTTTCTTGTGAATCTGCTGGCTACCTGCCTTGAATGGTTAATTTGCTCCTGCCTTCTAACTCCCCAGCTAAATCAAGAGCTCCTGAGGGTCAAGGATGACATCCCATAGTTTGTAGCCCCTTGGGGCCAGAAAGGGGCAGGCGGACTTTGTTGGCCTAATGCTGTGATGCTCCCAACTTCCTCTGAAAACAGCCTCCCCCCTTGATAAGGTACATGACCAAGAACAGGGGCCCCCATATTTTTTCTGTAAAGGGCCATACAGCCTCGACTGGAACTAACCAACTCCCTCCTCATGGCACTGAAGCAGCCACAGGCAATACTTAAATGAATAAATGAACCACTGAAACGTTATTGAGGGACACTGAAATGTTCATTTCATATCATTTTCACCTCTCACAAAATATTATCCTTTAGATTCCCCCCCCCCCAAAACTTTTAAATATATAAATAGCATTCTTAGCTTGCGGGCATACAAAACCTGCCAGCAGGCTGGATTTGGACCACGCATGGCAGTTTGCTGACCTTTGGTCAAGGGCACCAGATAAGCTCAGGGTCAACCAATTACCCAGCAAGCTCTGCTAGAAGATTAATTACTCTTCAAGCCTCAGTGTTCTCTTTATAAAAATGGGAGTAGCATCCTCTCATAGGCTGTGGTGAAGATTCCGTGAGTTCCTAGCACATAGTAAAAGCTCAGTAATATTAGTCACCAATGGTCAAGGATGTCTGTCTCCATGACAGGTGCTGGGTCACAATCAATGCCAGTCCCTATATTTCAGGGAACTTAGCCTGAGGGGGAAGCAGCTAACTGAAGACAGAATGAGAAGGGCTCTTAAGAGGAGGCAGCCAGAATGTTGGCAGGGGCAAATTCTAGGGAACTGCCCACCCCAAGGTTCTTTGTTCTCTGCTGGTGAAGAGCTCAGATTCTGAGCCAGAATATCCAGGTTTCAGGTTCGAATCCCATCTCTAGTACTTACTAGGGATATGACCCGGAGCACGCGGCCTCATTTCTCAGGGCCCCGGTGGCCTCACCAGTGACAGGAATTGCTGACGGGACTGAATGCAGTATCATCAGCAAAGCATTTACAACAGTGCCCTGCACAAAATAAGCATTTGTTGCCAAGGAGATTCTAAGGCAGAACTAAAGCATAAATGAAGGAATAAAAAGTTTCAACATGATGCTAAAACTTCTGACTAAAAGCAAACCCTTCAAGAACAGGCATGCATTTAAATATTTAACGTTCAGCCCTGGCCAGTGTTCTCAGTGGTTAGAGTGTCAGCTCACCCACCGAAGGGTCCCAGGTTCGATTCCTAGTCAAGGGCACATACCTGGGTTGCGGGTTCTATCCCTCCCTCCCACTCCTTCCCTCTCTCCACACTAAAAATCAATGGAAAAAGAAGCCTGGGGTGAGGATTAACAAAAAGAAATATTTACTGTTCGATGTAAATACAGCCCCCAACTTTCAGAGGCTCTGAAACACAAATGGAAATGCAAACCCAGGAAGGAGAGACCTGTTCCCTGTGCCTCCAGCTTCTGCCCTCTTGCTGTCTGCATGTGGCATAGCCAGCCATCTTTCTGGCACCCAGCATGCCCCAGCCTGACCCACCGCTCTGACTGGCAGCACCAGCTGGGGTGGCCTCCCGGGGGGGGGAAAATGCCAGTGAGTTTGGCGAGAACAGCTGGTCAAGCCAACCCTGTGGCTTCTAGTTTCCCCCAAAAGCTCAGTGTGGGGTCTGCAGAGCTTTGGAAGCTGAGGTGCCAGGTGAGCGGAGTGGAGCAGGGTAGGCCCAGCACCCAACCCTCATCATATAGTGGGCTCTCCTTTGCTACCCCGAGACCAAAGTGAGAAACACAGCCAAGACTTGGCAGGTATTCACTCACTCAGTGGTTTGTCTGCCCAGAAAGAGTGGTGGACCAATGGCACTTAGGAGAAGCTTCCAGAACACTCATAGAGGTACTGGGCTAAGTGCACCTCCTGCAGGATCTCATTTAACCCCCTAACCATAACCCTCACAAGCGGGTCCCGTCATTATCCCCATTTTTCAAATGACGAAACGAGGCTTGATCAGATCCCGACCAGTTCATGGCTGACAGGACTCCAAGGCAATTCTGCCAGACCCCACACATTCTTGTGACCACTTTGGAACAGACCAGTGAGGCCCATATCAGGGCCTTCGTGACACACCAATTCTGTGACCTCAAAGAGGAGTTTAGGCTTCACTCATGCTTCACCCGCAGAGATAACACTGTTGTAACTCTCCCCGCAAGGTTCTCAATCACGCACTCAGTGTATTTGCCACCAGAAGATTCCCTCCAAGGAGGCAGGGGCTGGCCCACCTGGGACCCCAAACACCATCCCCACTCAGTGCCTAGCACACAGTCAGCTCTTGATGAACATGTTTCCTGATCGGGCTTCTCCTCCCGCACATGCAGGCTCCTTGTATTTGGCCTCTCTTGGCATCTTCACTCTAAATCTATGGACAGAGTGATGGAGAAGAAGAATGTGGAGCCACATGCCAGTGACTTTTTCTTTTTAATTACCCTAAGCTTCCTCTGCTGTCCTGCCTAAAGCATTCTTGTTTCAGGGACAGGTGGGAGAAGGGTCACCGCAGAGAATGCTTAAGCTTGGTCCGAAGGACAGCCAAACGCCTTCATCCCAAATGCACCCTAGCCCCAAGACGCTTCCAGAGCCTTGCAAGCATGCAAGAAAAGGACAATGGAAGCTCAAGGAAGTGTTTGAGAGGGTTCTAGGGGACGAGATGAGCTGTCAGTTTTCACAGGCCTGTATCTGTCTCCTGAGACCGGGAGCGTCTCCTAAGGGCTCGTTTCAGTCTGCTTTGCATTCAGAAATCCAAAGGAATATTGAATATATCTTCTGAAGCCACAGCAGCATTTAAAAAGCCGGAGACATGCACCATATTCATAGCAACATTAATCACAACAGCTAAAATGTGGCAGTAGCCCAAGGGCCGATCCGTGAATGAATGAAGAAACAAAATGGGGTCTAACCACACCATGGAATGTTACTCAGCCTTAAAAAGGAAAGAAATGCCGCACCTACTATAACATGGATGAACCTTGAGGACATTATGCTCAATGAAATAAGCAGTTACAAAAGGACAAATAGTGTAGGAGTCAACTCGCAGGATGTTCCTAAGGGAGTTAGATCCACAGACACAGAAAGTAGATGGTGCGAGCCAGGGGCTGGGAGAGGGGAAGGCGGGGTTAGTGTTTAGTGGGGACAGAATTCCAGTTTGGGAAGATGAGAAAGTTCTGTAGCTGGATTGTGAAGATGGATGCACAACAGTGTGAACGTACTTAATGCCACTGAACTGTGCACTTAGAATGGTTAAAACTGTAAATTTTATGTTATGTGTATTTTATTACAATAAGAAAGTTGTTTGTTTTTTTTAAAAAAAAGCCAGAACTGAATTGTACTCAACAGACAGGGGCACCAGTTCAAAGAACCATCACTTGTTGACATCTGTCCCAGGACAGGGCAATGCTTCACCCGGGGACCCCACCACTGATTATGAACCAGGACCAGCTGCACGGTGCCCAGATGCCAGGAGCTCAGTACCCTCGCAGGTGTCAGTGACAGCAATGCAACCCCCAGTGCTGAAAAACAAGCTTTGTTCTCAAGAGCAAAAGAGTTAAAAAAAAAAAAAAAAAAAAAAACCCTGCTGAAAATATCAGGGGCATTTGCTGATAATACGGTCCTAGATATTTTGACTAAAATGGATACAAAAATAAACCCACAGAAGCATGCCTTAAATTATATCCCAAGACATATGAGCCCTGAGCATTTCAAACAAGCTCCTAAATTTGGAGAACTCAGCCTTGGGATAAAAGTGTTCACTGTTTTCCCTGCTTCCCCCGCCCCATCTAGAAGTGGCTCTCACGTTTATGAACGAAGGGGTCACACAAACACATACATGCTTTTTTGTGTCTGAGTTGGTGCAAACCCCAGCTGTCTTTTATTAGCTGTGCGGCCTCAGGCACGTTAAGTAACCTCACTGGTCTCTAAATCAAGGATAACAGAGCTCCCCTTGAAGCTATAGTTTAGCTTCTCTCTGTCCCTGACCTACCAACATTCTCAAGATTTTTCTACAACATAACAACCATCATCCCTTCCTGCAACCACAAACTTCCAGATTCTCTTTCCCTTCGCTGCCCAGCCTCTCGGAAGAGGTGTGGTGGTCCCCACTCTCTCACCATCTCACAGATGTTCCCTACCACCCAACATCTGTACAGTGGAAAGGCTCCTCCTCCCTGGGGCTCCGATGGAGTCCTCACTGAGAATTCCACAGATTCTACTCAGGACTCCTCTTGTAGGGCTTCATGGGAGCTTTGAGCCCAGGTGAGAAGACCCTCCTTTTTCCCTTGCCTTATCTTTTATGATACAACCCATAAGCCTTCCACTCACTTTCTTCCCATGTTCACGAATTCTTCCCAGGGAATTTCACAATGTAGTAAGGGGTAGAGGAGACAATACTAGTAAACAAGTAACAAGTGTGTTTATGTGGGACTTCCCACCCTGGATAGCAATACATTATAAAACCACAGGGATTAGAACAGTTACAGCCCTGGTGCAAGGAAAGACAGATGTATTTACGAATACCTAGAATCAGATCCCAAATCAACGATGAAGGGGTAAATTTCTGCAATAAACAGCATTAAGACCCCCCCCCCCCCCCCGCCACCAACTTGTTATTTTGGGGAAAATGGACATCCTTTCAAATCATACACACAAATAGATCCCAAAGGTCCAGGGTGATTTTTTAATGATGATAATGGAAATAGAAAATTTGGGGGAAAAACATTTACTTTTTGGATAGAAAGGAACGTTTTAAGCATAAAGTAACATAAGAGGCATGTGCAAATCCAGCTCTGAACTCAATAAACCCTGTAAGTTTCTCTGTGAACTGACATCTAGAGCATTTGAACAAAATGCCTAAAAACACAATTGGTAAGGGTTAATAGCCTGCATCTATCTATGCAAACTGCACACAGATGAATTTTTCAAAAACCACTAAGGTCCTAAAAGATAGATGGACAAAAGACATGAACAGGAAGAGAAACCCCAAAGGACAAACATGTTTTAAAAGGTTCAACCCTGATAACAATCAAAGAAATGCAAATAGAACAGCTCCTCCCTCCAGTGAATTATGAAAGATTCTCTCAAACAACACTCAGAGCTGGCCAAGGTGTCCCTCTGTGCCAATGCTAAGAGGAGCTCCCGCTGGTACAGCATTTCCAGAAAGCAATTTGGCAATCGGGATTAAGAACCTTTGACCCAGAAATGTCACTTCTCGAAAAGCAAGGCTTAAAGAAACAAATTCCCCATAAAGCTTTGTTCATCCCTCTCTTTGTGACAATTGGAAAGACTCCTCACCCGAGGATATTTTTCCATTGATTTTTAGAGAGAGTGGAAGGGAGAGGGACAGACGGAGAGAGAGAAGCATCCAACGTACATGCCCTTGACTGGAATTGAACCCGGGACACTTCAGTCCACGGGCGGACGCTCCATCCACTGAGCAAAACCGGCTAGGGCTGTAAATAAAGTTATTCACCCACAGCCATGTACACTCATTTATGTACAGCCTGCAAAGTCTAAAGCATTTCATATCTGAGCCTTTGCAGAAAAGGTCTGCCACTCCTGGTCTAGGGAATGCCTCCAGCTTCTCTAACAAACAAGGCACCAGAAAAGCTTAGACCCCTGCACACCCCAACGTACCTTTCTGGCAATGGCTGTGAGTCCAACACCGTTCGACAAACTGCCCATTGATGACAGTGGCAGGGCAGTTGGTCTTGCCCTTCGCAGTGCCTGGACAGACGTCCCCACACTCTTCATTGTCGTCTTTGTTCAGCACGATGTAATTATCCTCCACCGAGTCCAGGATGCGCGACCAGTCGATGGTGGCCAGGTAGCAGAGCTCATTGTTCTTCTCGATGCGGACAGACCCCCGGGTGATGTTCATCAGGCTGTAGAGGCCCAGCTCCTTCAGGTGAACCATCTCGAAGATGACCAGTGCGTAGTTGAAGAAGAGACGGGAGCCCCGGATGACCGTGAGGTTGGGGAACAGGTCCTTCAGGCTCTCCAGCCCATAGACCCGAAACAGCAGCAAGTAATCAGTGATCATGATGAGTTTGGGGAAACTGAGGTCTCGGAAATCCTCGGGCCTCGTTTTGAACATCAACAGGATCTGCAAATGTCCTTCGATGACCGAGCAGTTAGCCAGCTCGTGCAGCCTCGTGAGGTTGTTCCGGATATCCATGCTGGGGCACACTAGAGTAAAAATATGCAGAAAGCGTGACAGGTAAGCGAACACGCAATGGGCGGGTTATAAGAATTAGCGGCAGGGTATTGCTCAGAAGGGTCCTGCCCTTGGCTAAATCCTCTTCCATACATCTTAAAATCCTTACATCGTTCTGCACTGAGACCTACAAATTCCATAGCCAACGCTGATTGGTGGTGTTTCCTGTAGTGTCTGTGTCTAAGAATTTACTTTTGAAAGGCAAAGAAAGTAACTCCTTTGGCAGTACCTGTTAGAAGCCTTAGTGTCATCACGTGGAATATGACATAATGGAGACACTGGGAGGGATCACAGGGGACTGCGTAACGCGGCAGGTGCACAGGGGGCAAGGGGAGCCGTCTCCACTGAGTCAAAGGTGAAGATATTCAGGAAACGGATTTATGGGGATCAGGTGCTCACCAGGAGAGCTGAATTTGTCACTTTCCCACCTCGCGGACTCCCCTCAACTTGCCTTCCTTCCAGGCAGGCAGCCAAGGCCTTTTACCTGGGAGTGCAAGGGCTTTACAGCAAATCTGATCTCTCCTTCACAAATACCCAGTGTGCCCATTCTCCTGCAGGGGGTCCCCACCCCCAGGCTCTGACACCCTCCATGGCTGCCCATGACCCTGTACTTTCCTCCTGCAGCCTTCAAGATTTCATCCCTCCCTCCCCTGCACCACACTAAACAGACCCGCCCACCACTCTCACACAGTTCCAAGGCTCTGTGTCCAACCTGTGAGTAAAATAATGCAGGACAGGCCTACAAGCAGTGTCTGGCACATAGTAGGTGCTTATTAATGTCAGCTATTTTGTTATTGTTTATTTCTCCCAAGTATTATCAGCCGTCTCTAGACGTTGTGTCTTCATTCCCTTAACGGTTAAGGCTTAACCCAAGCCTGGGCAGACGTTTTCTATGAAGACTCAGAAAATAAATACTTTCAGCTTCGCAGTCAGTCTGCATTTAGACTCCTCCACTCTGCCATTACAGCCTGAAAGCAGCAGAGATGATATGTGAATGAATGAAATTGGCCGTTCCAATAAAACTTTATTTACAAAAACAGGCAGCAGGCCAGAGTTTTGCCCTCTGGCTGTAGTTTGGCGCTCCCGCCCTAGTCCAGTGCTGTCCAACCACTTTCTGCGGGAATTGAAATGTCCTATATCTGTACTATCCACTTCGAAGACACCAGCTATTTGTGGCTCTCAAGCTCTTGAAATGTGGTAAGACCCGAGGAACTGAATATTTAATTTTACTTTAGCTAATTTAAATGTAAATAGACAGGCTAGTGGCTATGCACTGGACAGGGGAGACCTTGCCTTGTTGGCTATCCAAGTCCTTTTCTTGTGCCCCTTATACTAGAGTTAACATTCACCAGAATCAAACTCTTATATAGCTTCTGCTTGCCAACACACACACACACACACACACACACACACACACACACACACACACACACACACACACCTCTCAGCACCTGGACGATAAGGCTTGGAACATAACCCGTACTTATTGTATTCCAAGACACTAACCCTTCCCTTACTACCTCTGAGGCAAACAGATTATTCTAGAGAAGAGTAGAAAATCCTCTTGAAAATGCACCCTGAAAGTGACAACAAAAGCAGCACAAATTAGAAAGAAAACAGCCAAGCAAAAATTTGAGGAAAACAAAGCAACAATGTTCCTGGGTCACATTCCGAACAGATTAGGCTAGATCAGGAAAAACACGTACTCACTCGCTCCCTCCCTCATTAGGAAGTCGGAGGCACCTCGCAGACACAGACAACAAGGACGCCAGTTCCAGCCCCGCACTCACACCACCCAGCCCGGAAGCTCCCTGTTACAGTCACATCCACCGCACGCACATACAGAGATCCCTGCAGGCACTGAGCACTTGACACCTCTCAACAAGCCCATCCCCACCCACAGATGGGAAAATTAGACCTCCAAGAGACAAAGCCAATCACCCAAGGGCACACAGTCCGCCAGTGACAGGCATGGCTGCCAGCTCTGGCAAATGAAAATGCAGGATACCCAGTTAAATTTGAATTTCAGATAAAACAATGAGTAAGTGTTTAGGATAAGTATATCCCAAACATTGCGTGGGATATACGGTACTTATCCTAAGAAAGTACTCATTGATTATATGACATTCCAATTTAATTGAACTGGTGAATGAATAAACAAAATGTGATACATCCACACAGTGAAAGGTTTTTCAGCCACAACAAGGAATGAAGCAGACACTCACTTCAACATGGATGAACCTTGAAAACATGATGCTCAGTGAAAGAATCCACTCACACAAGACCACAACGGTGTATGATTCCATTTACATGAAATGTTCAGAACAGGCAATCCATAGAGACAGAAACAGATTAGTGGTTCGAGGGGCTGAGGAGTGACAGCTAGAGGATGGAAAAGGTGAAAATGTTCTAAAATTGATTGTAGTGATGGTTGCACAACTCTGCGAATGTACTTAGAACCACTGAATTGTAAACTTGAAATGCGTAAATTGTATGCTATTGAATTATAGCTCAATAAACTTATTAAAAAGATTAAATGACTATAATTATAGGGGACAATAAAGAATTGCCTTTTTGTAAATTTCCAATAACTCTGACTCAATTCATTAAAGCCATATGTGTTCCTATTAGTCTAAGACAATAGACAAATTTATTGCTGGGACAGAAATTACCCAGAGGATGTCAGAAATGGTGCCAGAAATACATAGATGTAGGGCCTTTGCTGGCTTTTAATGCCTCTGGTTGGACACCAAGGATGCTTCAAGTTTTTAATAAGTGGTACCTAATGCCTCACACACAGGTCGGGAGGACAATAAGAAGCAGGAGGAGGCAGGAGATCCTGGTGACAGCTAGTATTTTCTGAGCACCTTCTATGCACACTCGGCCCATGCCCTGGAGCACATGTTCTCTTGTTGAATTTTAAAAATCATCTCCAGAGGAGGTGTCTTTTTCATGCAGACTCACACAGGCTGTTGGAGATGCTGCCCCTAGGATTGCAATCCTGCAATCAAATGCAAAGTCTGTGCTGTAACTGCCATGTTACAGTTTTACCATTATTGTTTCTTCAAAAATATGCCTAATGAATAAGCAAGTGAATTGGACTTAAGGAAACAATGAAATAGTTGTCATGCAATGACACCCTGGAGAAAGCCCGAGAAAGAGAAGTCCCTGCATTCACTCCTTCAGCAAATATCTGCTGAGGACCTGTTCCAGGCCAGATGCTGATCCAGGTACTGGAAGTTCTACAGGGAATAGGACCGATGCTGCCCTGGATCTCACAGACTACGGGTCACTATGAACTACCCCAAACAACTTAAAATATAACGGAGAAGGATGCCATCGAGGAGCGTTCCATGGGCTAGAAGAGTTCATAAAAATGAGCCATTTGTAACAAATGACAAGTGCTGGCGAGGATGCAGAGAAAAAGGAACCCTCATGGTGGGAATGCAGACTGGTGCAGCCACTGTGGAGAACTGTATGGAGTTTCTTCAAAAAATTAAAAATAGAACTTCCATTTGACCCAGTAATCCCACTTCTAGGAATATATCCCAAGAAACCAGAAACACCAATCAGAAAGGATATATGCACCCCTATGTTCATAGCAGCACAATTTACCATAGCTAAGATTTGGAAACAGCCTAAGTGCCCATCAGCAGATGAGTGGATCAGAAAACTGTGGTACATCTACACAATGGAATACTACACTGCTGTAAAAAAGAAGGAACTTTTACCATTTGCAACAGCATGGATGGAACTGGAGAGCATTATGCTAAGCAAAATAAGCCAGGGGGAGAAAGATAAATATCACATGATCTCACTCATTTGTGGAATATAATAAACAACATAAACTGATGAACAAAAATAGATCCAGAGACAAGGTAACACTGAACAGACCGTCCAACCTCAGAGAGAAGGCAGGGGAGAGGGGGTTAGAGATCAACCAAAGGACTTGTATGTATGCATATTAGCATAACCAATGGACACAGACACTGGGGTGGAGGGAGCTTCTCCTGAGGGGTGGCAATGGCGGAGGTAGGTGTCAATCGAGGAAAATGGAGACATATGTAATACTTTAAACAATAAGAAGAAGAAGAGGAGGAGGAAGAGGAGAAGGAGGAGGAAGAAAGAAAGAAAAAGAAAAAAAAATGAGCTATTTGACTTGGTCTGGGACAATCAAGGAGGGCTTCCCGGAGGAGACGAAGCCATGACTGAAACTTAAACAAACAATGCAATAAGGAGTATTCAGTTCTGCCTACTTCACTGAAAGGTCAAGGGCGATGGCAAATTATAGCTCAACATGCTGGATGACCAGGGTGTGTAGGATCTACAGCAGCAATATCTGATAGAAATATGTGAGCTACATATGGCGTTTTAAATTTTCTCTAAAACTGTAAAAAGAAACATGAAATTCAATGTATTTTACTTACTCCAGTATATTAAAAAACTTCACTTCAACATGTAAGCAATACTAAAAAAATATTAATGAGATCCTCTACAGCAGTGGTTCTCAACCTTTTTAATGCTGCGACCCTTTAATACAGTTCCTCATGTTGTGGTGACCCCCAACCATAAAATTATTTTCGTTGCTACTTCATAACTGTAATTTTGCTACTGTTAATGAATCATAATGTAAATATCTGTGTTTTCTGATGGTCTTAGGCAACTCTGCTAGCGGTTCTCAACCTGTGTGTGTGTGTTGAGAACCGCTGCTGTAGAGCCTAAGACCATCGGAAAACACAGATATTTACGATTCAAACAGTAGCAAAATTACAGTTATGAAGTGGCAATGAAAATAATTTTATGGTTGGGGGTCACCACAACATGAGGAACTGTATTGAAGGGTCGCGGCATTAGAAAGGTTGAGAACCACTGCTCTACAGGGTTTTTAATCACACTATGCCTCTGAAATGCCATTGAACTCTAACCTGCAGCTTGTCTCAATTCAGATGCTAAATTTTAATCAGAAATGCTTGATCTATATAGGTGGATTTCACAAAGTGACTCGCTGAAAATGTAGGTTCATAACCTCAAGTTATTCCAAACATACAAAAGAGTTTTCCAATAACAGAATCGAGTATTGATTTTTTTAATTTAAATAAACTAAGTTAAATAAAACTTTACATTTGCCTTTAAATGAATTAAAGTTAAATAAAAGTAAAAATCCAGCCAGGCGCTGGCCACAATTTCAAGAGCCCGAGTGTGGACAGTGGCGCCGTCCTGGACAGCGCATCCACAGAACATGCCCATCAATGCCGAATGGCCTGCTGGGCAGTGCTGGGCTGGAGTTCCCCCGTGGCCTCTGGAATCTGAGACTTTTCCAGAGAAGAAGACTGACATGACAGCTGTCTTGGAAAATATCCCCTCTCCCCTGGTTTTCTCTCCACCATGAAAGCAGCAAAGGGAAAGTGTAAGGGGCACAAAAGAAGGTATCTAGAAGGTTCTGAAAATCCTTCACAATGCTAAGAGTTTTACACTTTCTGCTTTCAATCGTGAATGCACTCATTCCTTCGAATCAGCATTCTTAATATGTGCCCCAGTGACCTACTCTGGGTCACGTGTTCCTCTCTGCATTCTTTCCAGTCTTAGCACTGCTCTCTCCAAAATTCAAGGGTCCTCACCAATAAGCCTGGGTTCAGGGTTCAGGCCACCACCCGTACCAGTTTGGGGGCACAGTAGAAACCCAACAGACCTGGCTTCCCACACCAGCACTGACACCTGCCAGCTGTGTGAGCCTGGGTCACATCCTTAATTGCTGTAAATGACAACAGCATGATCAAAGCTATGAGGAGAAGAAGAGAAGTGAGGTTCGTTGTCCCCTTGGAGCTACATGGAACCAATTCCCAGATTTCTTGCCTTCAGAAATTAAAACCTGGGCACACCGCATTATCAGAGGCCCTTCTGATTCTCTGCTTGCCTGAAAGACTGGCTCTTAAAATTGACTTCTGCAAAGGAGGCGGTTCTGGAACTGCAGTCAGCCATGTGGAAATCGTCCTTTATTCACTCAACAAATGTTTGCTGGGCATCGTGCTGGGCACCGGGACTGTCAAAATAGATAAGGTGAAAGCCTTCCAGTCCCCAAAGATTCCTGTTCTGGCAATCTGCTGCAGGCAGAGATGCAATATGAGCCTTGTGCCGGGTCATCCAACCCAGCACAGTCCATATGGCCAAAGACGGAAACAACATAGCTGTCCATCAAAAGGGGACCGGTTAAATCCATGATGATCCGCCCACGTGATGCAGCAGTTCTCAAAGCAGCGTCCTGGGACCAGCAGCATTAGCTTCATTTGACAACCTGTTAGACATGCAAAATCGCAGGCCCCACTCCAGACCTGCTCGATCAGAAACTCTAGGGGTGTGGGCCCAGGGAGCTGCATTGCACCACACCCTCCAGGTGACCTTGACGCAGCTCAGGTCCAAGAACCAATGATAGAATGCAGGGGTCAGCAAACTTTTCCTGTAATGGGCCAGTGAGCAAATCTTTTTGGTTTTGTGGGAAATACCATCTCGGTCACTACTCAACTTTGTCCTTGTAGCGCTAAACCATGACAGCACGTGGCATGGTTATGCTCCAATGAAACTTTATTTAGAGACAATGAAATTCAAATTTCATATAATTTACACGTGTCACAAAATCACAGTTGGGAGTTTTTATTCAACCATTTAAAAATGTGAACACCTGTACAAAAGCGGGTGGTGCACCACATGTGGCCCACGGGCTGTTTGCCAGCCTCTGATGAGATGGAATACTACACAGCTGTAAAAAAGAGCAAGGAAGCTCCTTATGGTGATACAGAAAGATCTCCAGAATATGATCTTAATAGTAAAGAACAAGATGATCTATCTGTGTGCTATGCTATTACTTATATGGAAATAGATACATGTCAGCTTACATATGCAAACACTGGTCTCTAGAAAGGTAAACATGTACCAAAATAGAAAATTGCAAACAGACTGTCCTTGGGGAGAGGAAATGAGTGGCCAATGACCAGAGGGTTCTTGGATACATCTTCAGTGGGCAGACCAATGTTTATGGGGCCCAGAGGGGTACTCCCAGTCTGTGCTGAAAGGGAATGAGAAGGGTGGGTAAGGAAGCCAGGTAAGAATGGAAGGAGACCTCTGACAGCTTCTGTGAGGAAGAAGTAGGTGACTGTGGGCGAAAAGGGAGAGGATGTGTGGAGCACAAAAAAACTCAAGTGAAAATGCAGAGACATGAAGGACAGGGAACCCCAGGAACTGCAGCCAGGTGCTTCAGGAAGTAAGACTGCACTCAGCTGGGGCCAGACTCAGATGCCAAGGGAAGGGACCTAGCTGGGAGCTACGGAAGGAACCAAGGATATGGCAGCAGAGTGGAGAAGGAATAAAAGGGGCACGCTGGAGCCACCACTCTGTCTGGCCTGGCCTAGGTGGTCTATCTTCAGAGGTGGGTAGAAGAAGAGGAGCAAGACTGTGGAGAGGCTGGGGAACTAGAATCAATGGGACTTGGTCCTCGGAGAGGTGGAAGAGAGGAAGAAGAAGGGAAGTCACTAATGAACCTAGAGAGGCTGATACAGGACCAGTTTTGGGGGTCAAGGACAAGAGGCTCAGTTTGGGGGCATGTTGAGTGTGTGAGGGCTTTAGAATGCTTGGCTGTTGGGAAGGTGTGGGTCTGGAGCTTGGGGAAATGGGCAAGTGAGTGCTGGTGGTAGTGGTGACAACAGGTGATATAACCAGGAGGAGATGGAACAACTGAGAGGAGAAAAGGACGAGAGGTGGGGGTTGGGGGAGCACAATATTTAAGGACAGGGAACTAGAGAGGGGACCAAAGACCTGCAGTCACCCTGACACCAACACCTTCTATATCTGAACACTCTGGAAAACCTAGGAACACCTAAGGTAACTCCTCCAGTCAGTACCATAGTTTTGTACCCTGAGGACATCACACATCAAATCTCAGGCCCAACCCATCTTCAGGAGTCCCATGTACACATGTGGCTGGAGTGCCAGAGGAGTGCTTCGACACAACGTCCTGAGTACAACTAGAAAGGAACATCTCAAAGCACATCCCTTCTCTGGCCTTCTGCAAGGGAGGACTCATCTTTGAAAACAATTGGCAACAAAGAATCATGGAAAGGCCTCAGAGAACAGTGGCCCCACTGTCTCCATCCCTTTGTGTCCAACCACTATCTTTCCCCACAATGTTAAAGGACGCAGTTTGGGGAAAGTACCTGTTTTCCACATTCTCACAAAGGCATGGGAGAGAAGCAAGCATCTCCTGGGAACACAACACAGAGGTGACTATACAACTGTGATGTGACAACACACCCTTATGGAATTGGAAGAAAAACCCAGATTTGAAGTCAAATTTTAATCCTCACAAGCCTGCCTTAAACTCAAATTGGAATTCATATCCTGTTGACGTTTGGCAACACAAAACAGAAAAGCTCATTGTTGGAAATAAAATGTTTCTAAAATCCCAAAAGCCACTGGGGCAAACCACCACCTCCACCACCAAACAAAAGACCAGGGTCTAGTGAACGAAGGGAGACCCTCCACGAAACACCTTATTTCACAGACACTATTGATTCCGCCTTAAGCACTAAGCACTATAGCTCATCTGAGCAAAGCCTACCCAACACAGGAATTTCTCTGTGAGGTACCCCGCAGCCTTCTCACACTTATGAACACCAGACAGCACTGCAGTACTGTGCATGGGGGCCATTAAAACAGCAAAATCACCAACGAAAAGCACAAAAATGAGGAAACCATAGCACTCAATCTATCACAAGAAGAGCACTTGTTTTAATTCTCGAGGACTGTATGAATCACGCGAGGAGAGCTGAAACAGGAAAGCAGAGCCTGCCATGGCTGACCTCAGCGGCAACTGTCAAGTGAGACTCCACGGCTCCAGGTGTCTGGGAGTGACCACGTAGGTGCTCTGAATGTTGACTATAGAGTTACAAATAAATTCTAGCAAGACAGTGAATTCACAGCTATGGAATCCAGGAAACATGAGGATCTTATGAGTACTTAAATTAAAATTTTCAATTTTAAGAATACTAACCAATTATAAGATATGTTTTAAAGTCTGGAGAAAACTAGGGATGAACAGATCGGTGTTGGCAGGGTTGAGGGATGAGGGGTGGGGACAGTGTAATGACAAAAGGGTGGCCCAAGGGCAGTTTAGGCAGTGATGGAAGAGATTGCTATGGATCCTGACTGTGGGGACCACCACGCAACGCTATGCATAGTTTACAATTACAAGCTGCACACCAAAAAAAGAGTCAATTTTACTGTATGAAATTTTTAAAAATTTAGAAAGATACATGCAAAACTAATAACTTTTTTTCCTCCCTCTCTATACTTCTTTTGTTTTTGCAATGAGAATGCATTACTTGTCATTATTCTAATTCTAAAACACATAAGTTCAGTCTGATTGCAAAACATAAACCAACCATCCCTGACTTATTCTTAATAGACATGAACACAAGGGCTCCTGAAAGAAAACCTCATAGCAGACAGCACTTTCTTTGGGGCTCTGGAGACAGAGCTGATGGTGCAGAATAAATAAATCTTAGGATTTATTTATTTCAAGTCATCCTCCTTCAATGCCAGGATGACTTGAAATAAATAAATCCTAAGATCACACACAAACAGCTAGCGAGAGACCATCACTGTTATTTTCTCACCATCAGAACCCATATTTTCAGCAAAGCAAATGCATAAGCTTCTTTAATAGGGCTGCTCTGTAAAGAAAAACCACAGCACTCCTGGGTGATTCGTTTAACTGGATTCATTCAAGTTGTACCAAAGACCACAAGAGCTATTAGGCATGTCATCCTGATCCTCAAGGAATTTGTCCCAAATCAAGAGTCGGCAAACTTTCTCTGTAAAAGGCCAAAGTGTAAACATTTTTGCAGGCCATGCGATCACAAAACCCTCTGCGTTGCCACAGGTAATGTATAAATGAATGAGTGTGGCTCCTATCAACAAAACTTTATTTGCAAAAGCAGGCATGGTGGGCAGGATTTGGCCCTCTGGTTTCAGTTTGCTGGCTCCTGTTCTAGATGAAAGAGTTTGACTATATGTAAATTTAAAAAGAGGATCAGAGTAGGGAACTGGCTCACTATGGAGAGAGCACTGACATCTTAGCCCAAGAGAACGGAGGAGGGGGAAGAGAAAGGGCCAGGAGAAGCCCGTAGCAGGTGAAAATTTGCCAGGAATCAGTGCCTTCCAGGAGGAAATGGGCGGTGGCAAACACAGAGGTCGACTGGGGTGAGGCTGCAGGAAGCAAAATTAGGACGAGGCATTGCCATCTCTAAAGCCATCAACAAAGCAATGGAGACACGAGCCAGGTGCAGCGGGTAGAGCACTGGGTTAAAGTCTAGACAGCGATTGGGGGTGGGGTGGGGTGGGGGAGATGGCAGGGCAAGGCCAGAGGTGGGTGGTGGGTAATGGGGTTCAGGGGAAAGACTAAGGCTCCCAGGCAGATGGAGATCCCTGAACAATCAGGGGAGATGGCAGGGACCCAGGTGGGCCAGTGCACTAGAGGAGAAAAAAGTTACCTCCCCCAATGCAGTGGCTCTCCATTGGACACAATGTCTGGAGACACACTGCTGGTTGGCAGGACTTGGAGCGGAGAGGTGCTACTGTCATCTAGTGGGTAGAGACTAGGATGCTGTTCAGCATCTTATACCACCCAGGACAGCCCCACAACCAAGACTATCCAAACCCAATGGCAAAACCACTGAGACTGAGAGGATGTGTTCTAATCAAATAAGGATGGAAGTCAATGATGGAGTAGGTTGGGGACCCCAGGGGGCTTACCCCAATGACCTCTATGAGTGAGTTGGCGGGAACAAGGGGCAGGTCTCCAGGAGAGAAGCAAAGGTTAGGAACAGCCTCAGAGAGGTGACTGAGCAGGAGGACGTTCTGTTCCTAGGGTCCTGGAGTGCACGAGAGAAGACACACCAGAAACATCTCATGCTGCCGTGAAAAATTAGGGGGATCTGGAAGCAAGGGTTTCCCACCTCAGTTAGCACTGGACCCCCGCAAAGCTCTGTAGGTTTTTATTGTACTTCATCCCACATTATCTTCATTTTCTGACTTGGCGATGGCTGTGGGTATTCTTGGGCCAGAGCCAGCTAACCCAAGAAGAAATAGAGAAGCCGTGGCCAGTTCAGCAAAGCAACAAGGGATTCCACAGAAGATGAACTGGGGTGACAACTATGAGAAAGAGTCCCTCATTCCTTAACACTCCCAATGATTTCCCTCCACCCTCACCCTAGCCAGAATGCCCCATTGGTTGACATTAGAGATGAGTGATCTGTAGAGTTTCTCCGTCCCCAACCTGCAAGGGGTACGCTCTTATTCATTCCTTAGGGTTTTGTTAACCATTACTGCAGGGCTGGGGTGCAGAGGCCCAGACCCAAAAGAACTGCTTTGTAGGAAACCAGTGCTCTGACCCTGGACGGGTGGCTCAGTTGGTTGAAGTGTCCTCCTATACACCAAAAGGTTGCAGGTTCACTTCCCGGTTGGGGCACGTACAGGAGGCAACCAATCGATGTTTCTTTCTCACATCTATATTTCTTTCTCTTTCTCTCTCCCCTGCCCCCTTCCACTCTCTCTAAATATCAATTTAAAAAAAAAAACAAAAAAAAAAACCACAAACATATCCTCAGCTGAGGATTAAAAAAAAAGAAAGAAGAAAGAAACCAGTGCTCTGAAGTGAGACTAGCTGGGGTTCTAATCCCAGCTCTGCTACCTGCTGGCTCTGTAAGCTAATCAATTTCCTCACCTTCTGAAAAATGAATAATGAACTCTATCTCATAGGGTTGTGAGGAGGATTAACTGAAATTATATATGCAAAGCATTAGCTATGATTGTTAGTTCAGTATTGCCTGGAGATAAAGGAGTACCCAGGAGAGCTAAGGATAGGAGCTAAATCAAGAACAAACATTTACCAAACACCTAAGGTGCTGTTCTAGGCTCTGGAAATGCTGCAGTGAACGAAAGAAACATAAAGCTCTGCCTTGTGGAAACTAATCCCGTAAAGAAGTGATAATGCCACCTACTGACCCCTGGAAGCCCAGGCACAAACCCACAATTAATTACCAAAGCTGCAAGGAACAGAGGAGCAGGGAACCACGCGTGAACGTGTGTGCACACAGAAACAAAACCTGGGTAGGTCTAACAATGCGTCTTGTACTTTCTTAGCAGGAACCCTTCTTGGAATGCCTACTGTATACCAGGCGCTGAGGGGCTTTGAGACATTGTGTAATTGGCAGAGGTGCCCAGCAAGCCCAGTTTGTCAACTCCAGAGCCTGTGTGCTTTCTCATATTCCTCATTCACCATTACGGAACTCAGGAGCTTCTGTTCTTTCCCTCCCCAACCCCTTCCTCATCATAACTGGTTTCCTTTGGACAAATCTAAGGAACCAAACTGATATTTTAAACGCAGGGCCTCAGACATCAAGGTGCAACACCCCAGCTACATCCTCTTAAACGATTCTTCAGTCATCCCACAGCCAGAAAGTCCTGGTATCATGGACCAAGGAGGATGATGAGGATGGGGGTTGCCTCAGTCTACTGACAGCACAGGGACGCCAGGGGGGCGTAGGTGGTATAAAAGGCTCACCCCAGGTTAGAGACCTCCTGGGGCGCTATAGGGGGAAGATTATCAGGGAGAAATGGGACACCCGGCAGCACACAGAGATGTTCAAGTCCTCTCTCTGGCACTGACTTTGGGGCAATAAGTTATGTCTCCTCCCTGAGCTGTCTACTCCTCTATGAAATGGGTGAACAACTGTATCTGCCTCCAGGGGCCACTAGCAGAATTCAGAGAAATAAGATGGACCAGCACAGTGGCATTGGGAGAGATGCTAATTATAATAAAGCATGGCAACAGCCGCCACTACGTCTGCCAGGACAACTGTGCTGTTGCCACGGCGCTAGAGTTTGCCTCCGGACATCTGGAAACACGAACACGAGCCAAAAGGGTAAACATGGACCCGAAGTCCCAGGTGGCCAAGGGCCTAGATCTCAAGAAGAGGGGGGAGGTTACCATTTCCCAGCCCCGGCAGCGTCTCCTACCCGTGGGGACCCCAAAGGACCACCCAGTGTGTGTGCCGCGCGGGCACTGGGTTCTCCCAGGCCGCCCGGACCCAAGGACCCCACTTCTCAACGGCGACCCGGAGAGGACTGGGCACGGGCGGGAGGCGCGCCGGAGAGAGGGGCCCGCGGCGGGGCAGGCACTGGGGGAAGGTTCCTCCAGTCTGGGGCCCGCGCAGGGGGCGCGGAGCCGCGAGCCCAAGCGGGCAGAGGCCAAGGTCAGCCTTCCCGCCCCCCACCGAGAAGGGCTGAGTCCCAAAGGCGTCTCCATTTTGACAAGGAGTCCCCTCCCCAACGCGCTGCTCCCCACCCACTCCCGGGCCCCACACTTACCCTCTCCGGGGTACAGGTGGCCCGCGGCGCCCACCAGCAGCGCGGTCAGCGCCACCAGCAGCAGCGGGGCGGCCGCGGCCCCCCGCCCGCCCCCAGGGCCCATGGCAGCGGGAGCGCGGGTCCCGGCGTCTCAGAGCGCACCGCGCCGGGCCGCCGGGCTCATGCTCCCAGGGAGCCGCCGGGGGGCACCGCGCGTTCTCCTCTTCCTCGCGGGCAGCTGATGGACGCAGGCGCCGCCGGGGAGGGTCCTCGATCCAGCACCGGAGCGGCGCGCGGCCTCGGCCGCTAGGAATCCGGCGGCGCAGCCCGGGCCGCGGCCGTGATCGCAGGGCCTGGGTCCCCGCGCTGCGCCCTGGACTTCTCGCTCTCGGCCCGAAAGGCTCCGCACCACGATCCGCGGGCGCCCGGACTAGCGGACAGGCGGACGGAGAGACGGGTGGACTGGCGGGCGGGCACCTGGGCTGGCGGGCAGGCGGCGGGAGCAAGGACTGCTCGGCCCGTAAACAACGCCGCGCGTCAACTGGGCCCGTCAGGCGGCGAGAAAAGACGGCGCGGATCCAAACTCGGAAGGGACTTGGCGCCCGCGGAGAGGCCTTCGAAGGGTAGAGGGAGGCCGGGCCGAGGGAGGTGCCGCCCCTCCCTCCCGCCCTCCTGGCTCTCCTAGGCTCCGTGCCCGAGGCTCCGGGCACGCCCTGCGCAGGGGCGCCCCCATCCCTGCCCAACCTGAGCGGCTCTTCTCGTCTCCGAGGTTGGGCGCCCCAAAGGCCCAACTCAGGGAGACCGATCCCGTGTTTAACATTTTGCTATATTGTTCTTCGTGGCCTTTTGGGCATTCCTTTTCATTTTTTACATATTGCATTAAAATCTATTTATCTTGGTTACTTGGATTTTTGATACTCTTAAATGTCCTCCCAGCCCAGCCAGCGAGTCTGGACCTAGAGCCCCTACCCCACCCCAGAGGTCCTGCCCCGCGAGTGCTCCGGCTCAGCGCCAGGCCCCTGAGGACAGCCACGTGCGCCCCCGCGCTCAACGTGTTCCTGGCCTGGGCCCCTCTGGGCGGCCTATGGTTCAAGTTGGAAAAATGACAGCTGGGAGAATGTGCAGGCCTCGCCAAAGTGCAAACCAGGCTCTGGACATCCTGGGTACCCGGCACACCCCTCACTTCCAGCGTAACCTTGAACCAATGACTTCATTCACTCTCTCTGCGTTGGCCTCTCCTGCATGATGGATGTAACAATTACCTGCCTGTCGGATTTGGTGAGTGGCAGGAGAAACAGAGCATGAGAAGCCACCCAGCACAGCTCTAGATCCAAGGCATGCCTTTCCAGTCTGCCAGGAACATTGCCTGCTGTTCATCTAAGGCACTAAACCTACTCCTGTCTCCAGGCCTTAGCCCCAGGACGCCCCTGCCTGTAGCTCCCATTGCCTGGCTCCACCTCAGTTCCAGTGAGCCTTCCCTGACCACACTTGATAAATGCCACCCCCCTCAGTCCCTTTGTTCCCTTCCCTGTTATTTACATCACACCTGTATCCCTACCTAAAATGTTTATTTGTTTTGTATGTGTGTGTCTTCCCCTCTCCCCGTGCAGGTAGAAATCTTGTCCATCTTGTCCATTTTTTTATACCCAGCACCTGACACTTCTGTTCTTAACAAATATTTGTCAAATAAAAGAACTAACATGCAATAAGTAATGGGGATTTACAGTAAGCAAAATAACCCAATCCATTTCCTTATAGATTCACAGTGTAGGGCGGGAAGAGGGCCATTAATTAAAGAATCATTTGAGGGGAGACATTTCTCCAAGGAAGTGATTTTGAACTGAAATCTGAAGAGGAGGAGTAACCAGCCAATGGAAGCATCAGAGAAGTGTTCCGGGTAGAAGGAACAGCATGTGCAAAGGCCCAGAGGAGGACAAACAGGTGTTCTTGCAACTGAACCAGGCACTGAAGTTGGAGCATGGAAGGGAGGAAGCTGAACTCATGGGCTCTCTCTCTGAGTTGGCCTCTCCTGCATGATGACTAGAAGGGGCAGAACCTCAAACACACCATGTTAAAATCCATGCCACCCTTATCCTAAAAGCAATGGGTAGGCTTTAGGAGGTTTACACAAAAGGGTTAACATAATCAGCTTTTTGCCCACCATCTGCTAGAGGGCAAGAAAGGACCAACAGAGGAGAAATAAAAGGCTGACACAGTGTCAGAGTGTCAGGAAGTATGCATTCGATAATGCTGTGCCCCTTCCTTCTTGTGCAAACCTGTCCAGAGCAGTGGGCTTCCCTCTGACCCACAGGAGGCCCCAAAGCCACCACAGCTCCAGGCAGGCAGTGTGTGCTGAAAAAGACATGAAAGGGACCATGCTGTCCTCTGGAAATCCTTCATGACACGGGACTTCCGTGTTGGGTATAAAGTCAAAAGAATCATTTCAGTTCTGACTTGCTGGGAGAAAATTAAGACACCTCTTCCCAGAACCACTCATTGTTCCTTTTGGATGCCTCCCTCCATCCCTCAAAAAAAAGCAAGCATCTAGGAATTAAAAGTCAACCTCTGCCTTTTATTAAAATCATTGGAATAGAAAAATCACCACTTGGCAATCTCCAAAATAATTGATTCAGGCAAGAACCATCAATGAATGCTAAAACTAGTGGTTAGAAGTTTAAGAAGTAACAGAATATTTCCATGGTCTTCAAGTAACTCTCTGAAAAATATTTGTCAATAATAAAAGAAAGAAAAAATGGTAGCTTCGTGGAGGAGAAAGCTGGCAGATACCCCTTAAATAAGTGATCAAAGTTAGTCCTGACTTCTTTTGTGAATAACAGACACAAAGGGGATGATTGAAGACTAAAAAGGCCTTGTATCAACATTAATTTTGATTATTGTACTGAGGTGTCAGAGAATGTCCCTGGCTTTAGGAAATATATATGAATGAAGTATGTAGGGGAAAGGGGGCATAATGTCAGCAACTTACTCCCAAATGTTTCAGAAAAAAAAATGAGACAGAGAAAGAGAGAGGACAAAGCAGATGTGATAAAAGTGATGAAACTGGTGAATGGAGAAGAGGATCACGTGGGTTCACTGTACTATTTGTGCAGCTTCATGGAGTCATCATGTCAACATTAAAAGCTTAAAAAGTTTTGAAAAACCATTTGGGACTTTTTGTTTTGTTTGTTTTTCTTCTATTGCCTTTGGTTTGACACTTAAACACATTGTACTCTGATGTATGATCTAAAGAGAGAGAGATCCTTTTGTTGCCAGTGGAAATGGGTCCTTTCACAGAGTCACGAGAAAAGCATTTCTGGGGACCCATGCATAGGAAGTTGCGGTGTAGTGGTAAGATTTATTGGGACAGAAATAGCTGACCCCAGGTTCCCATTGTCCATCTCCATCCATCCCGCTGTGGAAAGAAAGTCCAGCCTTGTCTTCATCAGGCCTAGAACCAAGGCCAGTGTCCAAAAATCTGTGCCATGCCAAGGCCTAGCCTCTGTCCTTGTCCTTGTCTGGTCTCTTCCCAGCTGCACTCCAGCTGGCAATGCACCGGCACGGAGCCTGCGTTTGGAGTCACGCAGCTGCTGGAGAGAGAGAGGGAGAGAGAGAGGCGCTTTGTAAAGCTTGGATTATATTATCTCAGGCTTGAGAAGGAATAGGTGGTTTTTCAAACTAACTGATCAATTTCCCAGTCCTTCTCGGTTAGGTTTTAGTCCTCCCCACAATCAATCCATTTCCTAGTTTTCAGGGGTTCTGCGTTCCTACCCAATCCGATCCTTTTTCCAGGCTAAGTTCTGCCCCCTTATGGTGCCATCTTGGTTCCTCTGCACATGCCTTGTAGTAGAAGCACTCCTCCTGTGCCATCTTGGCTTCTATTGGGCATGTGCCTAGCAAAGCAATTTCCCTTTTATTCCTTCCCCCCGTAGTCTGGGCAAATGGACCAGCTGTATATTGGGGAGACTGAAAAACTGGCTCTTCCTCTCCATGGGGGGAAGGGAGGGCACTAATCCCCTTGAATTCATGGGTGGGGAGCTCCTGACTGCTGCAGTTTCCTAGTGAAGCAGGCTTACTATCAATGCAGCTCCTAGTGGGTTGGGCATGGCAATGTCTGATTCTCTTTACTCCCTTTCTTTACTAATAGTTAGCTGCCTATGCTAACAATATCATGTTCATGAACATCAACACCTGATACCCTGCTTTTGTTTCTCCTCATCAAGGAGAGCTTGGGGGGACCTCCACCACCACCTTGCTGGGGTCTTTCCTTAGCATGTCCCTTTGGCACAATGTCCCTCCATCCAGCTGCTTTGCATTTCATTAAAGCAGGAAATTTAATGTAAATACTAACTCCTGTGTTGTCAGGGAAATCTGTTTTAATACATTACATGTGAATAATAGTGCAAAAACCCAGTGTCAAGAATTTACAACAGCCCTAGATAGTTTAGCTCAGTGGATTGAGCATCGCCCTGAGGACTGAAGGGTCCCAGGTTCAATTCCGGTCAAGGGCACATGCCCAGGTTGCGGGCTCAATCCCCAGTGGGGGGCATGCAGGAGGTAGCCAATCAATGATTCTCTCTCATCATTGGTGTTTCTATATCTATCTCCCCCTCCCTTCCTCTCTGAAATCAATAAAAAATATTTTTTTTTAAAAAAAAGAATTTACAACAGCACCAGACAGAAGATTAAAAAAACACAACATATGCCCTACCTGGTTTGGCTCAGTGGATAGAGTGTCTGCCTGCAGACTGAAGGGTCCTGGCCTCGATTCTGGTCAAGGGAACGTGCCCAGGGTTGTGGATTTGACCCCCTATGGGGGGTGTGCAGGAGGCAGCCAATCAATGATTCTCTCTCATCATTGATGTTTCTATATCTCTCTCCCTCTCCTCTCCTCTATAAATCAATAAAAATATGTTAAAAAAATAAAAAAAGAAGAACAAAACAAAACTCAGACCAGGAGGGCAAAGATGGCTCAATCCTAGGAAGTCTAGTCATTGAGATCCCTGGACTTATAGGCCGAAGGACAGAAGGCACAGGGGCATGTTCCTACCACTAAAAATTTATTTGATAGACCTGGCTGGGTGGTTCAGTTGGCTGGAACATTGTCCCATACACCAAAAAATATAAAAAGGTTACAGGTTTGATTCCTAGTCAGGGCTCATACCTAGGTTATGGGTTCAATCCCCTGTCAGGGCACATATGGGAGACAACTAGTCAATGTTTCTCTCACATTGATGTCTCTCTCTCACACACACACCCTTCCTCTCTCTAAAATCAATAAACATATCCTTGGGTGAGGATTTTAAAAAATTAAAAATAAATAAAAATGTATTTGTTGAATTCTGCCGCTATTCAGAACTGCAACCATAAGATTCTACACTGTGGAAATTTTCTTTTATAATTTCAAAGTAGGGAATATCTCTTTAAGCAAAACACAAATCCCAAGTCTAAAAACACTTGACTATGTAAACATTAAGATTATATCAATAGAAAAAAATTGTACAAAAGTTATTTTTAAAGTGAGAAAAAATATGCAACTTAACAGATAAAGGGTATGTATTATGTTATCATTCATAATATATAATACATAATATTAATTTTTTCCAGTGAGAAAAATAATTAAGACTCTTGTTTTCCAAAATTTTAATGGCAAAGGATATGAAAAGACAGTTCACAGAAACAGACCACTGAAAAGAAAAAAAGAGAGGGAGGATCCAAGATGGCAGCGTAGGTAAACACCTAAACTGCTGCCTGGCACAACAATTTCAAAACTACAACTAAAAGACAAAACATCTATCACCCAGAACCACAGGAAAGCTGGCTGAGTGGAAGTTCTACAACTAGAAGGAAAGAGAAAAGAGCATTGAGATGTGTACAAGTGCTGAAAAGCTGAGGTAGGCGCACGAATCCGGCTGGCAGCAGGCAACTGGGAGCGCTGCTTTTTTCAACCCGAAGGGAGACAAGCTCCCGATTACTCCAACTCCAGTTTCTGGGGAGACGCGGGGGACCCAAACTCCTACGGGGAGAAGCTGGACTGTCTGCTGTGGGGTCGGAAAGTGAGGGTGGCTTGCTTGCAGGGCTGCGTGCAGGAATAATTGTTTACTGTGCTGGGGTGCAGGACGCGGGGACACGGTGGGAGACGCAGAGCCGGCTAACTGGCAGCCATCGCTGTTTGCCACGCCCTAGCCTAGTGATGCCCTGAGACCCTGCCCCACACAATCTACAAACCCACCCGAGCTCCAAGCAGCGGCTTTAGCATATGAATGACCTGCCCTATCACAGCTTAACCTAGCAAATTTGCAGACCGGGTCAGACAGTGCCAAAACCTCCAAACCCCAAGCAAAGAGGAGAAAATTGTAGTTCTTGCTGTAGCGCCTGCTGGGTGGCCTCAGACAGTAGCTGACCTGCACCCCATTGGAGATCCAGAAGCCAGTGTACCTAGTGGTCAATGTGAGACACCAGATTTCAACTCCTCACATCCATAAGTGACACAGTCAAGAGGCAGACTCAGTGAGCACCAAAGCCCCACTGAAACAAGTCCTGCACCATAAGCGTGTCTCCACCATAGCAATTCTTCCATTATAGACACAGCGGGTCCTCACAGCTAATTGGCCTGGAGGTCAATTCCTCCCAGTGTACCAACAGCAATCAAGGCTTAACTACACCAACACTTTGCACTCAGCCCACAAAGGGGTATACCAAAGGTGTCCACCTCAGGTGATTGGGGAGGCTGAGCTACTGGCCCCTATAGGTCACCTACCACACAAAGCCACTCCATCAACACAAGGAAGCAGCAAAATGCGGAGACAAAGAAACATGTCACGAATGAAAGAAATGGAGGAAAGCAAACTACTGGACGACATAGAGTTCAGAACCACATTTATAAGGTTACTCAAGAATCTTCTAAAAACCGCTGAGGAACTTAGTGAGACCTTTAAGAATCTTAATGAGAATGCCAAAAAAATGGAAAAGGACCAGTCAGAAATTAAGCATACACTGTCTGAAATAAAGAATACACAGAAACTCAACTGTAGATCAACGTATCCCAAGAATCAAACCAAAGATCTGAAATATGAGGAAACAAAAAACACCCAACCAGAAAAACAAAAAACAATCCAAAAATATGAAGATAGTGTAAGGAGCCTCTGGGACAACTTTAAGCATACCAACATCTGAATTTTTGGGGTGCCAGAAGAAGAGAGATAGCAAAATATTGAAAACCTATTAGAAGAAATAATGACAGAAAACTTTCCCTACCTGGTGAAAGAAATAGACTTACAAGTTCAGGAAGCACACAGAACCCCATACAAGAGGAATCCAAAGAGGACCACACCAAGACACATCATAATTAAAATGCCAAGGGCAAAAGACAAAGAGAGAACCTTGAAAGCAGCAAGAGAAAAACGGTTAGTTACCTACGAGGGAGCACCCATACGACTGTCAGCTGATTTCTCGGCACAAACTATGCAGGCCAGAAGGGAGTGGCAAGAAATATTCAAAGGGATGAACAGCAAGAACCTACAACCAAGATTACTCTACCCAGCAAAGCTATCATTCAGAATTGAAGGTCAGATAAAGAGCTTCACAGACAAGAAAAAGCTAAAGGAGTTCATCACCACCAAAACAGGATTACATGAAATGCTGAAGGGTGTTCTTTAAGAAGAGGAAGAAGAAGAAAAAGGTAAAGATAAAAATTATGAACAACAAAATGACATCAAATACATACCTACCAACAAGTGAAACTAAAAATCAAGTGAATAAAAAATCTGAAGAACAGAATGGACTTGTGAATATAATAGAATCAGGGACATAGAAAGGGAGTGGACTGACAATTCTCAGGGGGAAGGGGGTGTGAGGGGTGCGGGAAGAGATTGGACAAAAATCTTACACCTATGGATAAGACAGTGGCGGGGGGTAAGGGCATGGCGTGGGGTGGGGAATCGGGTGGAGGGGAGCTATGGTGGAAAAAAAGAGAAATACCTGTAATAATCTGAACAATAAAGATTTATTAAAATTAAAAAAATTAAAATAAAAAAAAGAAAAGAAATACAAAGGTATTTAAACATAGAAAAGACTGTTTAGCCTTCCGTGTCACTGAGTTTGTCAATGCTCAGAAAAACAGGCAACACAATGTGGGGGTTTGTGAGAAAACAGACACTCTTGGCATCGCTGGTGTAAACAGCTCAATCCCTAGTAACAATTTGGCATTGACTTTCAACATTTAATTGCATTGACCCTCTTTCCCACTTGTCTCACCTCTAGCAATTTATATGCTGCACAGATATAATCCCATGAGTGTGTAAAGAAGCATGTGCCTGGGAGGAGAAACCAAGATGGCGGCATAGGTAAACACCTGAACTTGCTGCCTCACACAACCACTTCAAAACTACAACTAAAAGACAAAATGGACATCATCCAGAACCACAGGAAGGCTGGCTAAGTGAAAATTCAACAACTAGAAGGAAAGAGAAAAGCACACTGAGACTCAGAGGAGCTGCGGAAGTAAAGTGCAGAGGTACCGAGGCGCACGTGTGGAGAGGGCTGGCAACTGAGTACATGGCTGGCTTTTTCAATCCGCAGGGAGACACAAGCTTCCAACTGCTCTGAACTCCAGTTCCCGGTGAGACTCTGGGGACCCAGACTCATACGGGGAGAAACTGGACTGTCTGGCAGTGGGCGGAACTCGAGGGCAGCATTCTCTCAGAGGTGCTTGCAGCTATTACCAAGGGACACTGAGACCCGGGGGCCTCTTAGGGCAGGGCTGACAGAAAGCCATTGCTGTGTGCTCCGCCCTGAGACTCCGCCCCATCCAAGCTGTGCGCAGAGGCTTTTGCATATGAATGGCCTGGTCCTTTGAAATCTAAACTTACCTATCAAACTGCAGCTGAGTCAGAGAGATGCAGAACATGCAAAAGAAGGCCCGAGGCCCCACAGCAGCTTGCATTGCTTCACAGCTGGGCCTCATCTGGGAACCTCCAAAACCCAAACAAAGAAGAGGAATCTGCAGATCTCTCCATAGCTCCTGCTGGGTGGCCTCAGGCAGAGGCTAAATTTGCACCTCCTTGGAGATCCAAGAGCCAGTGTACCCAGGGGTCAGAGTGGGACCATCCAGATTACAACTCTTCAGATACATAAGGGATACACTCAGGGGGCAGACTCAGTGAGCACCAAAGCCCCGCTGAAGCAAGTCTTGCCTCATAATGGTGTCTCCAGCACAGAAGTTCTCCCATCGTAGGCACAGCTGATCCTTATAGCCAGGTGGCCTGGAGGTCAATTCCTCCCAGTGATACCAACAACAATCAAGGCTTAACTACAACAAGACTGTGCACACAGCCCACAAAGGGGTGCACCAAGAGTGTCCACCTCAGGTAACTGGGGAGGCTGAGCCACTGGGCCCTATAGGACACCTAGCACACAAAGCCACTCTATCAACTCAGGGAAGCAGCCAAAATGCAGAGACAAAGAAACAGGTCACAAATGAAAGAAATGGAGGAAAACAAACGACTGGATATAGAGTTCAAAACCACGGTTATAAGGTTTTTCAAGAATTTTCTAGAAAAGGCCAATAAATTAAGCGAGACCCTCGAGGATATGAAAAAGGACCAACTAGAAATTAAGCATATACTGACTGAAATAAAAAATAATATACAGAGATTCAACAGCAGAATAGAGGATCGCAAGAATCAAGTCAAAGATTTGAAATACAAAGAAGCAAAAAACACCCAACCAGAAAAGCAAAAAGAAAAAAGAATCCAAAAATATGAAGATAGTGTAAGGAGCCTCTGGGACAACTTCAAGCGTACCAACATCAGAATTATGGGGGTGCCAGAAGAAGAGAGAGAGCAAGATACTGAAAACCTATTTGAAGAAATAATGACAGAAAACTTCCCCCACCTGGTGAAAGAAATAGACTTACAAGTCCAGGCAGCGCACAGAACCCCAAACAAAAGGAATCCAAAGAGGACCACACCGAGACACATCATAATTAAAATGCCAAGAGCAAAAGACAAAGAGAGAATATTAAAAGCAGCACGAGAAAAACAGTTAGTTACCTACAAGGGAGCACCCATATTATTGTCAGCTGATTTCTCAACAGAAACTATGCAGGCCAGACAGGAGTGGCAAGAAATATTCAAAGTGATGAATAGCAAGAACCTACAACCAAGATTACTCTACCCAGCAAAGCTATCATTCAGAATTGAAGGTCAGATAAAGAGCTTCACAGACAAGAAAAAGCTAAAGGAGTTCATCACCGCCAAACCAGTATTATATGAAATGCTGAAAGGTATTCTTTAAGAAGAGGAAGAAAAAGAAAAAGGTAAAGATAAAAATTATGAACAACAAATACATATCTATCAACAAGTGAATCTAAGAATCAAGTAAATAAAAAATCTGATGAACAGAATAAACTGGTGAATATAATAGAATCAGGGGCGTAGAAAGGGAATGGACTGACAATCCTCGTGGGGAAAGGGGTGTGGGGGGTGTGGGAAGAGACTGGACAAAAATCGTACACCTATGGATGAGGACAATGGAGGAGGGTAAGGGCATGGAGTGGGGTGGGGAATCAGGTAGAGGGGAGCTATGGGGGGAAAAAAAGAGGAACAACTGTAACAATCTGAACAATAAATATTTTTTTTAAAAAAAAGAAGCAGGTGCCTGGCTGGTGTGGCTCAGTGGTTGAGTGTCAACCTATGAACCAAGAGGTCGCAGTTCAACTCCTGGTTAGGGCACATGCGGGGGTTGCAGGCTCCATCCCTGAACGATGGTTCTCTCTCATCATTGATGTTTCTCTCTCTCTCTCCCTCTTCCTTCCTTTCTGAAATCATTAAAAATATATTTTTAAAGAAGTATTCACAAGGATATTCAATGTAAATAACTTTTCCCCCCAAGAAACCGAGAGACCTATACATTCTCCTCAAAAACTACCTAATCAATTCAAATAGTTCAAATTTTTCTTGTTCTTTCACTCTTCTCTGATACCACTCACCTATGATGTGCATAGTCTTATAGTAATGTGCAATATTCTCATATTTTTCATGGATTTTTCCCCTTTTTGAAACTTTGAAAATACAAAGCCAGGCTGTGAAATTGGTATAAGAAAATGGACATATTGAACTTGTAAAAACAGTAGAATGGTGGTTACCAGAGATTGGGGGTGGAATTGGGGAGACGTTGTTGAAGATCACAACTTCTAACTTGTAGATAAATCTGGAGACCTAATGAACAACATTGTAAATTATAGTCCATAATACTACATTATCAACTTCAAAGTTGCTCAGAGACTACATCTTAACTGTTCTCAACACACACAAAAAGAAATGATAAATATGTGACATAATTGTGGTTTGAGCTAACACCGCAGTAGTAGTCTGCAATATATAAATGTATCAAACCAACACACTGTAAATCTTAAAGGTGCACAGTGCTATATGTCATATCACAATTTTTTAAAAAGAAAAAGAAAAAGTACAGGCATCTTATACTTACACAGCTGGATGTCTGTCCATCCTCCGCCCCACAGGGCTATATTTCAACACTTCCATGGAGCTTTGTTACTCTTAAAATATGCACTTTAGCCCCGCCGGTGTGGCTCAGCGGTTGAGTGTCAACCTATGAACCAGGAGATCACGGTTCGATTCCCAGTCAGGGCATATGTCCAGTTGCAGGTTCAATCCCGAGTGTGAAGCATGCGTAGGAGGCCGCCAATCAAGGATTCTCTCTCATCATTGATATTTCTATATCTCTCTCTCTCTCCCTTTCTCTCTGAAATCTAATAAAAAATATTTTAAAAATAAAATATCCACTTCTGACCCTTATTCAAATACATTGGGTTATTGTTGTTGTTTGATTATTTTTATTGTGGTAAAATACATATAATATAGAATTTGCCATTTTAACCGTTTTAAAGTGTGCAATTCAGTGACATTCAGCACACGATGTTGTGCAACTATTACCATGGTCTAGTTCCAAAATTTTTTCATTGCCCCAAATGGAAACTCCATTCCCATTAAGCAATCACTTCTCATTCCCCACTCCCCTCAACCCCTGGCAACTACTAACCTACTTTCTATCTTGATGGATTTGCCTATTCTAGATGTTTCCTATAAATGGAATTATACAATATGTGACCCTTTGTGACCGGCTACCTTCAGTCCTCAGCATAATGTTTTCAAGGTTCAGCCATAGTTTGTAGGTGGATTAGTACTTCATTCTTTTTTATGGCTGAATGACATTCCATTATCCATTTGGACTTTGGATTATCAGAGCTGTATCTTGAACCCACACTTTCTTTTTTTATTTTTTAAATATATTTTTATTGATTTCAGAGAGAAAGGGAGAGGAAGATAGAAATAACAAAGATGAGAGAGAATAAGAATCATTGATCGGCTGCCTCCTGCATGACCCCACTGGGGATTGAGCCCGCAACCCGGGCATGTGCAGAATCAAATCTGGGATCCCTCAACCCACAGGCGGACACTCTATCCACTGAGCCAAACCGGCTAGGGCTTGAACCCACACTTTCTGAAGCCTGCAGTGTGGCTGAGGTCCAGCCCAGGGGTGATGGGCTTCTTCTGTTTTCTGATGCTGCTGGGGCCTCTATCAAAACTGAGGCTTCGTCATAAGTTTCAGATAATTCAGATAGCAACTAAACTCATCGGATAAAAATAGTTCTGTTGAGAACTATTTATTTGTACCTAAATAGAACAAAAATATTAAGGAAGTACCACCAACTTATCAGAAGATACAACTATTGTAGTTTACCTCTATTTTTGCCTACTCACCGTCCCCACCCCCCTAACCCTGGCCCAATATTGTTTTCAATAAAGATAAAAGATGTAATGAAGCCCTTGAAAAATTTTTCTACTTCTCCAAAGCATTTCTTTCCTTAGTAACAATGTACAGGACCCTTTCCTACTGGCTGAGAGTAACAGCTGCCCAAACCTAGGTAGAAAAGTATTATGTAAAAATGTATAATTAAAGGAAAACTGTTTTCTTATTCTTCTTTTTTATTAAATTTACTAGAGGCCCGGTGCACAAAATTCATGCACGGGGGGTGTGTCCCTCAGCCCAGCCTGCACCCTCTCCAATCTGGGACCCCTCGAGGGATGTCTGTCTGCCCGTTTAGGCCCAATCTCGGTAGGATCGGGCTTAAACGGGCAGTTGGACATCCCTCTCACAATCCAGGACTGCTGGCTCCCAACTGCTCACCTGCCTGCCTTCCTGATTGCCCCTAACCGCTTCTGCCTGCCAGCCTGATCACCCCCTAACCACTCCCCTGCCAGCCTGATTGATGCCTAACTGTTCCCCTGCCAGCCTGATTGCCCCTAACTGCCCTCCCTGCAGGCCTGGTCATCCCTAACTTCCCTCCCCTGCAGGCCTGGGTCCCCCTCAACACCCCTCCTCTGCCAGCCTGGTCACCCCTAACTGCCCTCCCCTGCAGGCTTGATCGCCCCCAACTGCCCTCCCTTGCAGGCCTGGTCCCTCCCAACTGCCCTCCCCTGCTGGCCATCTTGTGGTGGCCATCTTGTGTCCACATGGGGACAGCCATCTTTAACCACATGGGGGCAGCCATCTTGTGTATTGGAGTGACGGCCAGTTTGCATATTACTCTTTTATTAGATAGGATAGAGGCCTGGTGCACAGGTGGGGGCCAGCTGGTTTGCCCTGAAGGGTGTCCCGGATCAGGGTGGGGGTTCCCTTGGGGTGTGGGGTAGCCTGGGAGAGGGGCCTGTGGTGGTTTGCAGGCTGGCCATGCCCCCGGTGACCCAAGCGGAGGCCCTGATATCTGGGATTTATTTATCTTCTATAATTGAAACTTTGTAGCCTTGAGCGGAGGCCAGGGCGGGCGGGAAGCTTGGCTTCCTCCATCACCAGGGGCAACCCAGGCTTCCTGCTTGCTCTAGCTCTGTGGCCACCACCATCTTGGTTGGGTTAATTTGCATACTCTCTGATTGGCTGGTGGGTGTAGCGGAGTGATGGTCAATTTGCATGTTTCTTCTTTATTAGTGTAGATTGGAGTGACATTGGTCACCATGATCATATAGGTTTCAGATGTGGGTTTCTATGTTACAAGATCTGTATATTGTACCCTGTGACCACCACCCAAAGTCAAATCTTCTCCTGTCACCATATTTTAGAACCTCCTTCTCCCCCACCCCTTCCCTCTGGCAACCACCACACTGCTGTCTGTTCACGAGTTTCAGTTTTCTATCCCACATATGAATGAAGTCATATGGTTCTTAGCTTTTTCTGACTGACTTATTTCACTTCACATAATGTTCTCAAGGTCCATCCATGTTGTTGCAAATGGTGCTATTTCATCCTTTCTTATAGCCGAGTAGTACGCCATTGTGTATATGGACCACATCTTCTTTATCCAGTCCTCTATCGCGGGATACTTTGGTTGTTTCCATGTCTTGGCCATGTGAATAATGCTGCAATGAACATAGGGGTGCACATATCTTTGCAAATACATGATTTCGAGTTTTTTGGGTGTATACCCAGGAGTGGGGTTGGGTCATATGGTAGCTCTATTCTTAATTTATTGAGGAATCACCAGACTGCTTTCCACAGTGGTTGTGCCAGTCTACATTCCCACCAATAGTGAATGAGGGTTCCTTTTTTTCCACAACTTCTCCAACACTTGTTATTGTTTGTCTTGTTGATAATGGCCACTCTAACAGGTGTGAGGTGGTAGCTCATTGTAGTTTTGATTTGCATTTCCCTAATTGCCAGTGAGGTTGAACATTTCTTCATGCATCTATAGGCTGTTCATATGTCTCTTGGGAGAGGTGTATTTGTAGGTCCTCTGCCCACATCTTGATTGGGTTGTTTGTTTGGTGTTGAGTTTTATGAGTTATTTATATGTTTTGGAAACTGAACCTTTGTGGGAGCTATTGTTTGCAAATATCACATCCTGTCTGGTTGGCTGCCTCTTTGTTTTGTTGTCAGTTTCTGTTGCTGTGCAAAAGCTTTTTAGTTTGATAAAGTCCCATTCATTTATTTTTGCCTTTTCTTGCTTTGGGGTCAAGTTCATAAAATGTTCTCTATGACTAAGGTCCATAAGTTTGATAACTATATTTTCTTCTATGTCACTTATTGTTTCAGGTCTTATATTTAGGTCTTTGATCCATTTTGAATTAATTTTTGTACATGGGGACAAACTATAATCCAGTTTCATTCGTTTTCATGTGGTTTTCCAGTTTTCCCAGCACCGTTTGTTTGAAGAGACTATCTTCACTTCATTGTGTATTTCTGGCTCATTTGTTGAAAATTATCTATCCAGATACATGTGGTTTTATAGCTGGGCTCTCTATTCTGTCCCATCAATCTGTGTGTCTATTTCCTGCCAATACCATGTTGTTTTGGTTATCATAGCTCTGTAGTATAATTTGAAGTCAGGCAGAGTGATACCTCTAGCTTTGTTCTTTTCTCTCAGGACAGCTTTGGCTATTTGAGGTCTTTTGTAGTTTCATACAAATCTGATGTTTCTTGTTCTATTTATTTTTAAAATGACATTAGGATTTTGATGGGGATTGCATTAAATCTGTATATTGCTTTGGGTGATATGGCCATTTTAACTATGTTGATTCTTCCAATCCATGAACATGGGATATTTTTCCATTTTGTTGTGTCTTTTTCAATCTCTGATAATAATGCTTTATAAATTTCAGTATATAGGTCTTTCACATTCTTTGTTAGGTTTATTCCTAGATTTTATTCTTTTGGATGCAATTTCCAAAGGAATTGCTTTTTTCATTTCTTTTTCTGAAGTTTTGTTGTTAGTATACAGGAAGGTAATAGATTTTTGCACATTGATTTTGTATCCTGCAACTTGACTGTATTTGTTTATTGTTTCTAATAGTTTTTTGGTGGAGTCTTTAGGGTTTTCTATGTACAGAATCATGTCGTCTGCAAAAAGTGACAGTTTTCCTTCTTCCTTCCCTATTTGGATACCTTTTATTTCTTTCTCTTGCCTTATTGCTCTGGCTAGGACTTCCAGCACTATGTTGAATAAGAGTGGTGAGAGTGGACATCCTTATCTTGTTCCTGATCTTAGAGGAAAAGCTTTCAGTTTTTCACCATTAAGTATGATATTATCTGAGGGTTTATCATATATAGCCTTTATTATGTTCAGGTACTTTCCTTTTAATCCTATTTTATTGAGTGTTTTAATCATAAATGGATATTGTATCCTGTCAAATGCTTTTTCTGCATCTATTGATAAGATCATATGATTTTTAATCCTTCCTTTTGTTAATTGATTGATCTGTACATTGATTGATTTGCATATGTTGAATGATTCTTGTGCCCCTGGAATGAACTCCATTTGATCAGGATGTATTATTTTTTGATGTACTGTTGTATTCGATTTGCTAGTATTTTGTTTAGGATTTTTGCATTTGTACTCCTCAGAGATATTGGTCTATAGTTTTCTTTCTTTGTGTTATCTTTGCCAGGTTTTGGTATCAGGATTATATTGGCCTCATAGAATGTGTTAGGAAGTATTGCCTCTTCTTCAATTTTTTGGAAGAGTTTGAGAAGGATAGGTTTTAAATCTTCTTTGAACATTTAGTAGAATTCGCTGGTGAAGCCATCTGGTCATGGACTTTTATTTTTTGGGAGGTTTTGATAGTTGTTTCAATTCCCTCACTTCTGATCAGTCTATTTCGATTTTCCAGTTCTTCATGATTTAGTCTAGGAAGGCTATATGTTTCTAGGAACTTATCCATTTCTTCTAGGTTATTGAATTTGGTGGCATATAATCTTTCATAATATTCTAGTATATCTGTGATGTCTGTGGTGACTTCTCTCTCACTTCTGATTTTGTTTATATGGGTCTTTCCCTTTTTTCCTTAGTGAGTTTAGCCAGGATTTTCTCAACTTTATTAATCTTTTCAAAGAACCAGATCTTTGTTTTATGAATTTTTTGTATAGCCTTTTTGTTCTCTATTTCATTCAATTTTGCTCTAATTTTTATTATTTCCTTTCTTCTGCCCTCCTTTGTTCTTCTTTTTCTAGTTCTTTAAGATGTGATGTTAGTTTACTTGGGATTTCTCTTGTTTCTTGAGATAGGCCTGTATTGACATAAACTTCCCTCCTGTTACTGATTTCACTGCATCCCAGATGTTTTGATATGTTGTATAGTCATTCTCATTTGTCTCTATATATTTTTATCTTGTCTTTTATTTCTTCTTTGACCCAGTCATTTTTTAGCAGTATGTTGTTTAATCTCCACATATTTGTGAGTGGCTTTACTTCCTTTTTGCAGTTGATTTCTAATTTCACAGCATCGTGGTCAGATGTAATTTCAATCTTCTTGAATTTGTTGGTGCTAGTTTTGTGACCCAACATATGGCCTATCCTTGAGAATGTTCCATGTGTACTGGAGAAGAATGCATAATCTGGTATCCTGTGATGAAAGGTTCTGTAAATGTCAATTATGTCCATTTGGTCTAGTGTTTCATTTAAGGCAGATATTTCTTTATTGATTTTCTGTTTGGTTGATCTGTCTAGAGCTGTCAATGGAATATTAAAGTTCCCAACTATGACTGTGTTTTGTTCTGTTTCTCCCTTTAGTTCTGTGAGTAGTTGTTTTATATATTTTGGTGCTTCTGGTTGTATGCATATATATTAAAAAGTGTTATGTTTTCTTGATGCAGTATTCCCTTTATCATTATAAAGTGTCCATCTTTGTCTCTTGTTATCTTTGTTATCTTGACATCTATTTTGTCAGATATAAGTATGGCTACATCTGCTTTTCAGTAGATGTTATTTGCTTGGAGAATCATTTCCCACCCTTTTAGTTTGAATCTGCCTTTGTCTTTGCATTTTAGATGTGTCTCGTGTAGGCAGCATACTAGTATGTTGGTTTTTGTTTTTTGATCCACTCTGCTACTCTGTGCCTCTTTGTTGGTAAAATCAGACCATTTACATTTAGGATAATTATTTGTATATGAAGATTTCCTATTGCCATTTTATCTTTTGTTTTCTGGTAGCTATGAGCTTCCATTCATTCTTTTCCTTTGTGTTTCTGTCTGTTGTTTTTTTTGTTGGGTGGTATTCCATATTTCTTTCCTCTGTTTCCTCTTTTTTTAAGCTATATATCCTGGTTTGGGGATTTTGTGTGTGGTTACCATTAGGTTTATCTATATACATAAAAGCCTAATATGAAAATTATCCCCTCAGGAGTTCAACTGGGAGACTGGGAGTTCGATCGCTCGCTATGACGTGCGCTGACCACCAGGGGTTGGCACAGTACGAAGAAAGGCCTGGCCAGCAGCCAGCAGCCAGCAGCCAGGGAAGGGAGGCCCCGGATGGCAGCCAGAAGGAAGGCCCCGGCTGGCAACCAGAAGACCCCAATTGGCCATGATCGCTGGCCAGGCCTAGGGACACTACCTATGCACGAATTTCATGCACCAGGCCTCTAGTAAAAAATAAAGTTGCATATATACAGTAGTTTTTTTTCTTTTGAGTACATCTGATCTTCATCCTCCTTTGCCAGTTCAGACCTTCCCCCACAATTTACCCCCTGCCACTTTTATGTTTTTGTTGTCACAAATTATCCCTGTTTATGCTGTAAGTTTTTTGGTGATATTACTCTTCATATTGTGACCTTATGTTCTTTTTTTCAGGTAGAATAATTCCCTTACAATGGAGGTTTTCTGATGATAAAATCCCATGTCCAGGAATGTCTTCATTGTTCTTTCATAGTTAAAGGATAATTTTGCTGGATATATTATTCATGGCTGGTAATTTCTCTCTTTCCAACATTTGAATATTTGGTTCCACTCTCTTCTGGCTTATAGAGTTTCTGCTGAGAAGTTGGATGAAATTCTGGTAGGTTTTCTTTTGTAGGTCACTTCCTTCTTTTCCCTGGCAGCTTTGAGAACTTTTTCTTTCTCATTATTTTTTGACAGTTTTAATAACCAATGCCTTGGAGAGGGCCTCTTTGGATTGAGGTAACTGAAGATCCTGTTTGCTTCTTGGATTTCAGGATCTAGTTCTTTCCATAGGTTTGGGAAGTTCTCATCCACTATTTTCTTGAATAGACTTTCTGTTCCCTGCTCCCTCTCTCTTCCAGAATGCTTATAATTCTAATATTGCTTCTAAATAAGCATCATGAAAAGTGATCTGGAAAAGAAGGGTAATTGGGAAAGGCAATAACATTCCCAGATATAAAAATATTTAAATCTTATAAAGCTAAAATAAATGTAAATAGGCACAAGGATAGGCAGTTGAATCAGTATATCAGTATATACCCCAGTTTTTAGTAATTTATTTTTTAAGTATGTGGAGCTTAATTGAATTTATTGGTTAATAAAATTATATAGGTTTGATATGTACAATTCTATAATACATCATCTGTGTATAGTATTGTGCTCACCACCCGAAGTCAAGTCTTCTTCCATCACCAATTATCCCCCCTTTACCCTCTCCCACCTCCCTCCACCCCCTTTCCTTCGGGTAATCATCATGCTGAGGGTCTATGAGAAGTTTGTTGTTTGTTTTTTGCTTACTCCTTTCACCTTTTGCACCCAGCACAACAATCCCCATCCCATCTGACAACTGTCAGTCTCTTCTCTGTATCTACAAGTCTATTTCTATAATGTTTGTTAGTTTATTTTGTTCATTACATTGTACATGTAAGTGAAATTCTATGGTACTTGTCTTTCTCTGACTGGCTTATTTAACTTAGCATAATACTCTCCAAATCCATCCATGCTATTGCAAAAGGTAAGATTTTCTTCTTTTGTACAACTGAATAGTAGTCCATTGCATAAATGTACTACAGCTTTTTTATCCAGTCATCTCCTGATGGGCACTTGGGCTGCTTCCAAATCTTGGCTATTTATAATAATAAAAGCATAATATGCTAATTGGACTGAACGTCCTTCCAGACATTCTTCTGGACAACCCTCCAGACGAAGCTAGAGCTGCGAGAGCCAAGGTGGCTGCCACCATGGGCGGGGACCAAGGCAGCCACTGTGGTGGCAGGGGCCGAGCCTCTTGCACAAATCTCATGCATCAGGCCTCTAGTCTATATATATAAAACCCTAAGCTACTGTTCGACCATTAGACCAGTAGCTATGACACACACTGTGGGGAGAGGGGAGGGTGGGCAGAGATTAACCAAAGATCTTATATGCATACTAGAGGCCTGGTGCACGGATTCGTGCACTGGTAGGGTCCCTCAGCCTGGCCTGCAGGGATCAGGCCAAACCCCCCAGTCCTACATCCCCTGAGGGGTCCTGGATTGCAAGAGGGCTCAGGCCAGGCTGAGGGATGCCACTGTTGCACGAATCATGCACCGGGCCTCTAGTTGTAAATAATGCTGCAATGAACATAAGAGTACATATATTCTTTTTAATTGTGTTTTGGGTTTATTCAGATATATTCCCAAAAGTGGAATTGCTGGGTCATAAAGCAGTTCAATTTTTAATTTTTTGAGATAATTTCATACTGCTTTCCATAGCGGCTACACCAATCTGCATTCCCTCCAACAGTGCACAAAGGTTTCCTTTACTCTGCATCTTAACCAACACTTGTTGTTTGTTGATTTATTAATGATAGCCATTCTGACAGGTGTGAGTGGATATCTCATTGTGGTTTTAACTTGCATTTCTCTAATAATTAGTGACCTTAAGCATTTTTCATATGTCTATTGACCATCTGTATGCCCTATTTAGAAAAGTACCTATTCAAATCCTTTGCCCATTTTTTAATTGGATTGTTTGGGTTTTTTTGGGTGTTGAGTTTTATAAGTTCTTTATGCAATTTGGTTGTTAATCCCTTATCAGATGTATCATTGGCAAATATGTTCTCCCATTCAGTGGATTGTCTTTTCATTTTCAAAGTAGGTTGGCTTCCTTTGCTGTGCAAAAATTTTAGTTTGATGTAGTCCTATTTGTTTATTTTTTGTTTCATTTTCATTGCCTGAGGAAATGTATCAGAAAAAAATATTGCTACAAATGTCCTAGATTTTACTTGCCTATGTTTCTTCTAGGATTTCTATGATTGCAAATCTAACAGTTGAGTCTTCAATCCATTGTGAGTTAATCCTTATAAGAAGGTGGTCTAGTTTCACTTTTTTTCTTGCACGTATCTGTCTAAATTTTCCAACACCATTTATTGAATAGACTATCTTTATTCCATCGTATGTTCTTGTCTCCTTTGCCAAATATTAATTGACCATAAAGGCATGGGTTTATTTATGAGCTCTCTATTCTGTTCCATTGATCTAGATGTTGGTTTTTATGCCAGTGCCATACTGTTTTGGTTACTGTAGTCTTGCAGTATAGTTTGATATTGGATCGCATGATTCCTCCAACTTTGTTCTTCTTTCTCAAGATTGCTGTGGCTATTTGGGGTCTTTGTGGTTCCATATAAATTTTTGGAATATTTGTCCTAGATCTGTGAAATCAACATTGGAATCTTGATAGATATTGAATCTGTAGGATGCTTTGGGTAGTATGAACATTTTAATGATTGTAATTCTTCCTATTCATGAACATGAATTTTTTTGATTTCGTTATATAGTGTCTTACAATTTTTTCCAAGTACAGGTCTATTACATCCTTGGTTAAATTTATTCCTAAGTGTTTTATTTTTCTTGATGCAACTGAAAATGGGATTGTTTTCTTAGTTTCCCATTCTGATACTTTATTATTGGTGTATGAAAGTGCAACTGGTTTCTGGATATTTATTTTGTATCCTGCTGCTTTGCTGAATTCATTTATCAGTTCTAGTAGATTTTGAGTGAAATCTTTAGGTATCTCCATACATAGTATCATGCCATATGCAAATAATGACAGTTGTACTTCTTCCTTTCCAATTTAGATGCCTTTTATTTCCTCTTCTTGGCTAGGACTTCCAGTACTATGCTGAATAAGAGTGGTAAAAGGGGACATCCCAGTCTTTTTCCCAATTTAAGAAAACGCTTTTAGTTTTTGCCTATTGAGTATGATGCTGGCTGTGGGTTTGTCATATATGGCCTTTATTATGTTGAGGTATGTTGCCTCTATTTCCACTTTTCTGAGAGTTTTTATCATAAATCAGTGCTGGATTTTATAAAATGAATTTACTGGATCTATTGATATTATCATGTGGTTAATATTCTTCCTTTTGTTTCTGGGGTTAATCACATTTATTGATTCAGAATATTGTAACAAACTTGCATCTCTGGAATAAATTCCACTTAAACATGGTGTGTGATCTTTTTAATGTATTGGTGGATTCAGTTTGTTAATATTTTGTTGGGGATATTAGCATCTATGTTTATTAGGGATATTAACCTATAAATTTCATTCTTTGCAGAATCTTTATCTGGTTTTTAAATTAGCATAATGCTGACCTTGTAGAATGAGCATGGGAGTCTTCCCTCCTCTTCAAATTTTTTGGAATAGTTTGAGAAGGATAATTGTTGGTTCTTTGAAAGTTTGGTAACATTTTTTATGTGAAGTCATGTAGTCCAGAACTTTTTTTGTTGCTCATTCTTTAAAATTATTACTTTAATTTCATTAGTTGTAATCTGTCCATTCTGATTTTCTGATACTTCTTGATTCAGTTTTGGAAGATTGTATGTTTCTAGGAATTTGTTCATTTCTTCCAAATTGTCCAGTTTATTGGCATGTAGTTGTTTGTAACAGTTCCTTACAATCCTTTGTTTTTCTGTACTGTCAGTTGTTACTTCTCCCCTTTTATTTCTGATTTTATTTATTTTGGATCCTCTCTCTTTTTTCCTTGATGAATCTGGTTAAAGGTTTATCCATCTTGCTTATCTTTTCAAAGAAAGAGACCTTAATTTTATTGATTTTTATATTGTTTGTTAGACGCTGTTTTGTTTTGTTTTCTGCTCTGATCTTCATTATTTCCTTTCTTCTACTCACGCCGGGCTTTGTTTGCTGTTCCTTTTCTAGTTCCTTTAAGTGTAAGGTTAGACTGTTTATTTGAGATTTTTCTTTTTTCTTGAGGTAGGCCTGTAATGGTATCAATTCCCCCTCTTAGAACTGCTTTTGCTCTGTCCCATTGATTTGGGATCATTGTGTTCTCATTTTCATTTGTTTCAAAGTATCTTTTGCTTTCTTCCCTGATCTCATTGCTAACCCTTTTATTGTTTAGTAACATGTTATTTGGCCTCCATGTCTTTGTGTGTTTTTCAGTTTTTCTCTTCTTGTGATTGACTTCTAGTTTCATAGCATTATGGTCAGAGAAGATGCTTGACATGATTTCAATCTTCTTAAATTTATTGAGATTTGTTTTGTGTCCTAGCATGTGGTCTATCCTAGAAAATGTTCCATGTGCACTTGTAAAGAATGTATATTTTGCTGCATTGGGGTAAAATGTTCTGAAGGTATCAATCAAATCCAACTGATCTAGTGTGTCATTTATGGCCGATGTTTCATTGTTGACTTTCTGTCTGGAACTTCTATCCGTGGTAGTCAATGGGATGTTAAAATACCCTACTATGACTATATTACTGTCAATCTCTCCCTTTATGTCCATCAAGATTTGCTTTACATATTTAGGTGCTCCTAGGTTGGGTGCATAAATGTTTACAAAGGTTACACCCTCTTGTAGGATTGCTCCCTTAATCATTATGTAGTGTTCTTTGCCTCTTACTATAGCCTTTGTTTTAAAGTCCTTTTTGTCAGATGTAAGTATTGTTATCACAGCATTTTTTTTTAAATTTCATTTGCATGAAATATTGTTTACCACCCCTTTACTTTCAGTCTGTGTGTACCTTTCATTCTGAGATGGGTCTCTTGAAGACCATGTTCATGGGTCTTGTTTTCTTGTTCATTCAGTTATCTATGGAGCATTTATGCCATTTACATTTAAAGTGATTATTGATAGGTACATATTTATTGCCACTATATTCTTTTAACTATGTCCCTCCTTCTTCACCGCCTCCTCCTCCTTCTTCCTTTTCTTCCTCTTCTTCTTCAACCCTTTAACATTTCTTATAATACTGTTTTGGGTTTTTTGGTAACAAACTTCTTTAGTTTTTTCTTATGTGGGAAGCTCTTTACTTCTTCAATTTTTTATTATTGTTATTAATCATCACCTGAAGATATTTTTTACAATGATTTTTAAAGATTGGAAGGGAGGGAGGAAGGTGAGGAGATATAAAGAAAGAGAGAGAAACGTTGATATACAACAAACACATTAATCAGTTGTCTCCCACATACACACTGACCAGGGCCAGGATCAAACCTGCAACCAAGGTACATGCCCTTGACCAGGAATTGAACCCAAGAACCTTTTGGGTATTAGTCAATGCTCTGACCACTTAGCAACACCAGCCAGGTTCTCCTTCAATTTTTTTAAAGACTTGCTGGGCAGCCTGGCCGGTTTGGCTCAGTGGATAGAGCGTTGGCCTGTGAACTGAAGGGTCCCAGGTTCAATTCTGGTCGAGGGCACATGCCCAGGTTGTGGGCTTGATCCCCATTGGGGGACTTACAGGAGGTAGCCAATCCATGATTCCCTCTCATCATAGATGTTTCTATCTCTCTATCCCTCTTCCTTCCTCTCCGAAATCAATTAAAAAATATATTTTAAAAAAATACTAGTTGGGCAAAGTAGTCTGGGTTGCAGGTCCTTGCACTTCATCACTTTGAATATTTCATTGCCAATCCTTCTGGCCTGAAATGTTTCTGTGAGAAATCAGCTGACAGTTTTATGGGAGTTCCCTTGTAGGTAAATACTGTCTTTCTCTTGTTGCTTTTAAGATTATCTATCTTCTTTTCATGAGCCCAGCATTAGCCTAATTCCAAAACCAGATAAAGACACTACAAAGAAAGAGAATTAGAAGCCAATACCCCTGATGAACATATGTGCTAAAATCCTCAACTAGTCCTAGCTGGTTTGGCTCAGTGGATAGAGCACTGGTCTGTGGACTGAAAGATCCCGGGTTTGATTCCAGTCAAGGGTACATGCCTGGGTTGCAGGCTTGATCCCCAGTAAGACGTGTGCAGGAGGCAGCCGATTGATGATTCTCTCTCATCATTGATGTTTCTATCTCCCTCTCCCTTCCTCTCTGAAATCAATAAAAATATATTTTTAAAATCCTCAACAAAATATTAGCAAATTGGATTCAGCAATACATTAAAAAGATCATACACCATGACCAAGTGGGATTTATTCCAGGGATGGAAGGCTGGTACAATATTCACAAGTCAATAAACGTGATACATCACATAACAAATTAGAAGACAAAAATCACATGATCATATCCATAGACGCAGAAAAACCATTCCACAAAATCCAACACCCTTTTTTGATAAAAACTCTCAGCAAAGTGGGAATAGAAGGAGCATATCTCAACATAATAAAGGCCATATATGACAAACATACAGTGAACATCATACTCAATGGCAAAATCTAAAACCATTTCCTTTAGGGACAGGAACAAGACAGGGATGTCTGCTTTCACCACTCTTTTCAACATAGTCCTGGAAGTGCTAGCTGCAGCAATCAGACAAGAAGAAAAAATAAAAGGCATCCAACTTGGAAAGGAGGAAGTAAAACTCCCATTATTCACATGAAAAAATTACTTGATTTAATAAATGAATTAGGCAGTGTATAATATAAAATTAACACCCACGAATCTATGGCATTTTTATGCACCAATAATAAAATCTCAGAAAGAGAAACTAAAAAAGCAATCCCATTTACCATTGCAACAAAAAATTAAGATATTTAGGAATAAACTTAACCAAGGAGGTAAAAGACCTATACTCAGAAAACTGCAGGACACTGAAAAAAGAGATAGAGGAAGATATAAACAAGTGGAAGAATATATTGTGTTTATGGATTAGTAGAATCAACATCATTAAAATGTCCATATTACCTAAAGCAATCTATAGACGTAGTGCAATCCCTATTAAAATACAAATGGCATATTTCACAGATCTAGAATAAATACTCCAAAAATTTTATATAGAACCAAACAGCTGTGGCAATCTTAAGAAAGAAGAACAAAGGTGGAGGGATCACAATACCAGATACCAAGTTATATTACAAAGCCATTGTCATCAAAACAGCCTGGTACTGGCACATGAACAGGCATATAGATCACTGGAACAGAACGGAGACCCCAGAAATAGACCCAAGCTGTTATGCTCAATTAATATTTGACAAAGAAGGCAAGAGCTTTAATGGAGGAAAGACAGTCTCTCCAATAAATGGTGTTGGGAAAATAGGACAGGTACACATACAAAAAATGAAACTAGAAAACCAACTTACATCATAAACAAGAATAAACTCAAAATGGATAAAACATTTAAATGTAAGTCATGAAACCATGAAAAAACAGATATCTCTCCTAGCAATATGTTTGCTGACATATTACCTACAGCAAGGGAAACTAAGAAAAAAATAAACAAATGGGACTACATCAAAATAAAAAGCTTCTGCACAGAAAAAGAAACCATTAACAAAACGAAAAGGGAGCCCACTGCATGGGAGAGCATATTTGCCAATGATACATCTAATAGGGGGTTAATTTCCAAAATATATAAGGAACTGATACAACTTAACAAAAGGAAGACAAACAATCCAATTAAAAAATGGGCAAAGGACCTAAATAAACACTTCTCCAAAGTGGACATATAGATGGCCAAGAAACATATGAAAAAATGCTCAAAGTCACTAATCATCAGAGAGATGCAAATTAAAAAGACAATGAGGTATCACCTCACACCTGTCAGAATGGCTATCATCAACAAATCAACAAATTGGGGCTGGGGAGGATGTGGAGAAAGGGGAATCCTAGTTCACTGCTGGTAAAAATGCAGATTGGTGCAGCCACTATGGAAAACAGTATGGCGTTTCTTCAAAAAATTAAAAATGGAACTGCCATTTGACCCAGTGATCCCATTTCTAGGAATATATTCTAAGAAACCTGAAACAACAATCAGAAAGAATGTATGCACCCCTATGTTCATAGCAGCACAATTTACCATAGCTAAGATCTGGAAACAGCCCAAGTGCCCATCAGTAGATGAGTGGATAAAAAAAGCTGTGGTATATTTACACCATGGAATACTATGCAGCAGTAAAAAAGAAGGAACTCTTACCATTTGCAACAGCATGGATGGACCTGGATATTACTATGCTAAGCAAAATAAGCCAGTCAGAGAAAGATGATCTCACATGATCTCAATCGTATCACATGATCTCAATCGTATGTGGGATCAAATGAAGAAAATAAACTGAAGAACAAAACTGATCCAGAGACATAGAAGCATGGAACAGACTGACAAATCTCAGAGGGAAGGCAGGGGTGGGAAGGGTGGAAAGATTAACCGGGAACCTATATAAATATATGTAGAGCCCGTGGACACTGACAATAGTGTGGTGAAGGCCTGGGAGAGGTGGATGCGGGTAGAGGGGGTCAGTGGGGAAAAAAGGGAGGACATCTGTAATACTTTCAACAATAAAGATAATTTTGTAAAAAAATATATTCTCTCTCTCTTTTTCTTAATCCTCACCAAGGACATGTTTTTTGTTGATTCTAAAGAGAAAGAAATGGGGAGGGAGGAAGAGGGAGACAGAGAAACATTGATGTGAGAGAGATAAATTGATCAGTTGCCTCCCATATGCTCTCCAACCGGTGATCGAACCTGCAACCTGGGTATATGCATTGACTGGGAATTGAACCCATGACCCTTTGGTGCACAGAACAATGCTCTAATCCAGTAAGCCACATCAGCCAGGGTAAGATTCTCTCTTTGTCTTTAACCTTTGCCTTTTTAATTATGATGTGTCTTGATGTGGGCCTTTTTGGTTTCATCTTATTTGGGGACTCTCTGCACTTCCTGAACTTGTGTGTCTTTTTGTGGTTAGGGAAGTTTTCTGTCATTATTTCTTCAAGTAAATTCTCAATTCCTTGTTCTCTCTCTTTCCCTTCAGGTATCCCTATTATGGGGATGTTGGTACACTTCATGTTGCCCCCAAAATCCCATTAACTATTCTCATTTAAAAATTTTTTTTATTTTGCCATTCTGGGTGTTTTCTGCTACCTTGTCTTCCAAATCACTGATTCAATCCTCTGCTTCATCCAAACTACTGTTTATTCCTTCTGGTGTATTCTTTACTTTGGATATTGTATTCATCATTTCTGACCAGATCTTCTTAATGGTTTCTATGTCCTTTTTCGTGCTCTTGCAGTCCTCACTAAGTTCCCTGGGCATCCTTATAACCATTCTTTTGAACTCTATCCCTGCTTGCCTCCATTTCACTTAGCTCTTTTTCTAAAGCTTTCTCCTGTTCTTTCTTTTGAGGCACGTTTCTTCCCATTTTGGCTGCCTCTTTCTGTAGGTAGATCTGCTATGGCTCCCAGTCTTTGTAGGGTGGCCTTCAGTAGTATGTGTCCTGCGGGAACCTGTTGTATAGTCTACTTGATCACCTGAGCTGAGTGTTTCACAAATGTCCCTTGTAGGGATTATGTGGGCCCTCCTCTTGTAATTGAGACTTCATTGCTATTGGTGCATTCATGGGTGGTCTCCACCCTCAAGCTGGCCGGATATGAGAATCAACCCTGACCACAGTGTATGAGCTGCTGTGCAGTGCTGATCACACAGAGTGCAATTCTCCTCTGCTGGGTCCGGTGCCTGCCAAGATCTCCCTTCGGATATGCCACTTGCAAAGCTAACTGGATCCTGCGCTGATATTGTCTGAATCTGGCCACTGGATGTATGGTTCTGGGCCACTTGGGAGGGACTGTGGCACAGTCCAATGTCAGATGCTGCCTGTGATTGGCCCTGAGCAAACTGTTTGAAGCAACAAAGGGAACTACAGTTTGTGGCTACCTCTGCTGGGGTGTGTGGTAGAACCCACCTGTGCACTAAGGCTGGCTTTTTTAGCACCAGGCCCGGGGACAGGTCAGCAAAAGTCCCAACGCACCCTGAGGTCCGCCTTCACCTGCCTCTGCTTGCCGGCTGCCTGTCAGGCTGAATCACTGAAAGAGACTCTGGTGATACTCCAGTTGGACAAAGCAGGTTCTCAGTTAGTCATCAGGTAGGGCAAGTGGTGTTCAAACTCAGTGCCAGTGCTGGGTCTGAGGCCACTCAGCAAATGTCCCAGGGTTACCAAGTCTAGCTGCCACCCACTGGGTGCTCACACACTTTCATGGTGGGGCAGAGTCTAGGGCAGCCGTGGGCAAACTACGGCCCGCGGGCCGGATCCGGCTGTTCTGTCCGGTTCTCTTGCTCTCCCCTCCGCTCCTTTACTTTGAATTTATATTAGTTCACACAAACACTCCATCCATGCTTTTGTTCCGGCCCTCCGGTCCAGTTTAAGAACCCATTGTGACCCTCGAGTCAAAAAGTTTGCCCACCCCTGGTCTAGGGAGTCGGCAGGGTGAGGCCAGCAGAGTATATCAGGTCCAAAAAGAGCAAGATTTGGCCCTGTGAAGGGAGGGTTCCACACAGGTTAGGTGTGTCAGGGGACAATGGTCTTATTAGAACCATACAATTCAGTCTGTGCCAGAGTCTGTTCAATCACAGCAGATGGGAAAGGGAGGGTGGGGCTGGTAGATGATAGATTTCCTGTGAGTGGAAGGGGCCGGTCAGGCCTGAAGGAAGGTAGCATGAGCGACCCCGACCCCAGAGCCACACAGCAAGTCTGTCCTGGTTTCTGTCCAGACCTCAGCAGGGGAGAGCAGGAGTCAGGAGGGTGGGCTCGGGGATCTCCCCTGCAGGGGAGGTGACACCAGTCAGATTCGCTGAAAAGTGGATGGAATGGCCCCCACTTCAAAGCCACACAACTCAGTCACTGATACCCCTTGAGTCTGCTAGGACTTCTACACCCAGGCCCAGGCAGCTGACTCCTCAGCAGGGCCCACGCTCTTCAGGTTGGGTATCAGGGATGCAAGAGGATGGGCATTGCATTCCCCCAGGCTGATGCTGCATGGAGGGGAGTTCTTCACCCAAGAAAGGTAGCGTCTTCTGTGTGGGAAATGGACTCAGCACAGGAATGCTGGCGGCTGTCTCTTCAGCTTCCCTGTAGCCACAAAGCCAGTCTCTCCTCAGGCAACTCTATTCTCCTCCACCCTCGCTCCACCAGAGCCCAGGGTGAATGGCTTTGAATGATGGCTTGTGTATTGGCCCTTTAAGAGGGTGCCTATGTATCTAGCGGACTCCCATCTCTCCCAGGCCAACAAAAATCCCCTCTTATTTTCACAGCCAGATGTTATGTGGGTACCTCTTCCCGGCTCTGGTGCTTTGGCCTGGGGAGCCCAGCTGGTGGTTGAAAACCCACGCTTCACAGGGGGGCCCTTTGCAGCTGAGATATCCCTCTAGAATCTCAGCTGCCACCCATGGGAATGGGATCAGGCCTTTGTGCATCTCTGCCCTTCCTACCAGTTTCAGTGTGGCTTCTTTTCTAAATCTATGGTTATAAGACTTCTCTTCAGCTATTTTTAGTTAGTTGTTCAGGTTGATTGTTCTATACTTTAGTTTGGTCCTGGGAGGAGATGGGTGTAACATCCACCTACTCTGCCACCATCCTGGATCTAGTAATTTATTTTTATTTATTTTTTATTTTTTTAAATATATATATTGATTTCAGACAGAGGAAGAGAGAGGGAGAGAGAGAGAGAGAAACATCCATTATGAGAGAGAATCATGGATTGGCTGCCTCCTGCACGCCCCCCACTGGGGATCGAGCCTGCAACCTGGGCATGTGCCCTTGACCAGGAATCAAACCTGGGACCCTTCAGTCCACAGGATGATGCTCTATCCACTGAGCCAAGCCAGCTGGGGCTAGTAATTTATTTTTAAAAGTACTTCCTAGTCAGTTGTAAAGAAGAAAATTTTCTCTAACACCATCATTCAATAAAAAGGGGTGAGATAATTGCCTGATAATTTGAGAAGGAAATCTATAGCATTTTTAATGAATGGATTTAAAAATTAGATCTAAAAGTGTCTTTAACTATAGAAGAGCAAAAAGAAAAAAGAATCCCAAAATATGAAGATAGTGATCACACCAACATTCGCATTATGGGGGCGCCAGAAGGAGGAGAGAGAAAACAAGATATTGAAAACCTATTTGAAGAAATAATGACAGAAAACTTCCCCTACCTGGTGAAAGAAATAGACTTACAAATCCATGAAGCACAGGGAGTCCCAAACATGAGGAACCCAAGGAGGCCCACACCAAGACACATCATAATTAAAATGCCAAGGGTTAAAGACAGGGAATATTAAAAGCAGTTAGTTACCTACAAGGGAGTGCCTATATGACTGTCAGCTGATTTCTCAACAGAAACTTTGTAGGCCATAGGGGAGTGGCAAGAAATATTCAAAGTGATGAATAGCAAGGACCTACAACCAAGATTACTCTACCCAGCAAAGCTATTGTTTAGAATTGAAGGTCCAATAAAGAGCTTCATAGACAAGAAAAAACTAAAGGAGCTCATCACCACCAAACCAGTATTACATGAAATGTTGAAGGGTATTCTTGAAAAAGAAGAGGAAGAAGAAGAGGAGGAGGAGGAGGAGGAGAGATTAAAAATATAAGCAGAAACCAAGATGGCGGCATAGGTAAGCACCTAAACTGCTGCCTCGCACAATTTCAAAACTACAACTAAAAGACAGAACGAACACCATCCAGAACCACAGGAAAGCTGGCTGAGTGAAAATTCTACAACTAGAAGGAAAGAGAAAAGCTCACAGAGAATTGGAGGTACGGCAAAGGGTCTTTGTGCGCGCAGAGAGGAAGGGCGGCTGAGAGCCTGGCTGACTTTCTCTGGCGGAAGGGGGAAGGAAGCCCCCGACCGCACTGAACCCCAGTTCTGACTGCACTGAACCCCAGTTCCGGGCGAGCCCCTGGGGACCCACGCTCTTACGGGGGGAGTCTGGGCTCTCGGGCGGAGACTCGGGAGCCGGGGAAGGCGGAGGACTGAAAGCGCGCGCGTGCCAGTGCGCACAAAGGCTGCGGAGGTTGCCACAGGCTTTCCCTAGTGGAAGGGAGTCGGAGGTTCCTGACTGCACTGGGCCCCAGTTCTGACTGCACTGAACCCCGGTTCCAAGCGAGCCCCTGGGGACCCACGCTCTTGTGGGGGGAGTCTGGACTCTCGGGCAGAGACTCGGGAGCCGGGGAAGGCGGAGGACTGAAAGCGCACACCTGAGCGCAAGGGTAAGGCTGACAGGAAGCCAAGACTGAGACTCCACCCCATCCAAGCTGAGCACAGAGGCTATTGCAATTTGGCAAGTCTAATCCTATAAGGCTGTCTCCAGCACTGAACTTCTCCCAGCATAGACACAGCTGATCCTTACAGCCAACTGGCCTGGAGGTCAATTCTTCCCAGTGATACCAACAACAATCAAGACTTAATTACAACAAGGCTGTACACACAGTCCACAAAGGGGTGCACCAAGAGTGTCCACCTCAGGTTAACTGGGGAGGCAGACCCACTGGGCCATATTGGAAACCTAGCACACAATTCTACCTTACCAACTCAGGGAAGCAGTGAAAATGCGGCGTCCAAGAATCAGATCACAAACGAAAGAAATGGAGGAAAACAAACGACTGGATATAGAATTCAAAACCACGGTTATAAGGCTTTTTAAGAATATCCTAGAAAAGGCCGATAAATATAATGAGACCCTCGAAGATATGAAAAAGGACCAACTAGAAATTAAACATACACTGACTGAAATAAAAAATATTATACAGAGACCCAAAAACAGACAAGAGGAACACAAAAATCAAGTCAAAGAATTGAAATACAAAGAAGCAAAAAACACTCAACCAAAAAAGCAAAAAGCAAAAAAAAAAAAAATCCAAAAAGTTGAAGATAGTGTAAGAAGACTCTGGGACAACTTCAAGTGTACCAACATCAGAATTATGGGGGTGCCAGAAGAAGAGAGAGAGCAAGATACTGAAAACCTATTTGAAGAAATAATGACCGAAAACTTCCCCCACCTGGTGAAAGAAATAGACTTACAAGTCCAGGAAGCGCACAGAACCCCAAACAAAAGGAATCCAAAGAGGACCACACCAAGACACATCATAATTAAAATGCCAAGAGCAAAAGACAAAGAGAGAATATTAAAAGCAGCAAGAGAAAAACAGTTAATTACCTACAAGGGAGCACCCATACGACTGTCAGCTGATTTCTCAACAGAAACTATGCAGGCCAGACGAGAGTGGCAAGAAATTTTCAATGTGATGAATAGCAAGAACCTACAACCAAGATTACTCTACCCAGCAAAGCTATCATTCAGAATTGAAGGGCAGATAAAGAGCTTCACAGATAAGAAAAAGCTAAAGGAGTTCATCACCACCAAACCAGTATTATATGAAATGCTGAAAGGTATTCTTAAAGAAGAGGAAGAAGAAAAAAGTAAAGAGAAAAATTATGAACAACAAATACATATCTATCAACAAGTGAACCTAAAAATCAAGTGAATTAAAAACCTGAGGAAGAGAATAATCTGGTGAATATAATAGAATCAGGGGCTTAGAAAGGGAGTGGACTGATAATTCTCAGGGGGAAAGGGGTATGGGGGGGTTCATGAAGTGACTGGACAAAAATCATACACCTATGGATGAGGACAGTGCGGGGGAGGTAAGGGCAGAAGGTGGGGTGGGAACTGGGTGGAGGGGAGCTATGGGGGGAAAAGGAGAAATAATTGTAATAATCTGAATAAAGATTTATTTAAAAAAATATATATAAGCAATAAAATGGCAACAAATATGTATCTACCAAAAACTGAATCTAAAAATCAAAATAAACAAACAAGAAATCTGATGAACAAAATAAATTGGTGAATAAAATAGAATCAGAGGCATGGAAACATGGAACAAACTGACAAATCTCAGCGGGAAGTGGTGGGGAGGGAGAGGAAAGAGATTAAACAAAGATCACACCTATGGTCTCAGACAGTAGCGTGGTAAAGGCTTGGGGTGGGGAGGGATCTGGGTGGAGGGGGACAATGGGGAGAAAAGGGGGACATCTGTAATACTCTCAACAATAAAGATTTTTTTTTAAAGAATCTGCATTTTAGCAAGCCTTCTAGGTGGTTCTCATGCACACTGAAGTGTTCTATATGTTTAAACATTTTCCCCAGGGGAACATAAGAAGAAAGGGATCAATTCCAGCACAAAGAAATCAGAAAATAATAGAGAAGAAAGTCAGGAAAATTTTATGACTTAAATTTCCAGTAATGATTAAGTGACCAGGAAGAGAGAAAATACTATTAGACTCCTCTTCATAGCTTCCTTTTAGCATATTATTACATTGCAGAGTAATCATTTAAAATTGAAGATTAGGCTCTCTGCTCCTCCTGTTCATCAGATAGCCTCTCCTCCTGCGCTGTGCCAGCAGCCACAACCCTGAAACACGATGGTGAAGGTCGGAGTGAACGCATTTGGCCACATTGGGCACCTGGTCACCAGGGCTGGTTTTAACTCTGGCAAAGTGGTATTGTCACCATCAATGACCCCTTCATTGACCACAACTACATGGTCTACATGTTCCAGTATGATTCTACTCATGGCAAGTTCAAAGGCACAGTCAAGGCTGAGAATAGGAAGCTTGTCATCAATGGAAAATCCATCTCCATCTCCCAGGAGCAAGATCCCGCCAACATCAAATGGGGTGATGCTGGTGCTGAGGATGTGGTGGAGTCCACCAGTGTCTTCACTACCATGGAGAAGGCTGGGGCTCACTTGAAGGGCGGAGCCAAGAGGGTCATCACCTCTGTCCCTTCTGCAGATGCCCCCATGTTTGTGATGGGTGTGAACCATGACAAGTATGACAACTCCCTCAAGATTGTTAGCAATGCCTCCTGCACCACCAATACTTGGCCCCCCGGCCAAAGTCATCCATGACCACTTTGGCATCATGGAGGGACTCATGACCACAGTCCATGCCATCACTGCCACCCAGAAGACTGTGGATGGCCCCTCTTGGAAGCTGTGGCGTGATGGGCAAGGGGCTGCCCAGAACATCATCCCTGTTTCTACTGGAGCTGCAAGGCTGTGGGCAAGGTCATCCCTGAGCTGAATGGGAAGCTCACATGGCCTTCCGTGTCCCCACCCCCAATGTGTCAGTTGTGGATCTGACCTGCCGCCTGGAGAAAGCTGCCAAATACGATGATATCAAGAAGGTAGTAAAACAGGCATCAGAGGGCCCCCTCAAGGGCATCCTGGGCTATACTGAGGACCAGGTTGTCTCCTGCAACTTTAACGTGACACCCACTCCTCCACCTTTGATGCTGGGGCTGGCATTGCCCTCAATGACCACTTTGTCAAGCTCGTTCCCTGGTATGACAATGAATTTGGCTACAGCAACAGGGTGGGTGGTGGACCTTATGGTCCACATGGCCTACAAGGAGTAAGAGCCCCCTGGACCACCAGCTCCAGCGAGAGGAAGAGAGGCCCTCAACTGCTGGGGAGTCCTTGCCCAGAATGATCCCCAACACACTGAGAATCTCCTGACCACTGTTTCCATCCCAGACCCCTTGAAGAAGGGGAGGGGTGTAGGGAGCCCTACTTTGTCATGCACCATCAATAAAGTTCACTGTACCCAGCCAAATAAATAAATAAATAAATAAATAAATAAATAAATAAAATTGAAGATTAGGTAGAAACTCATAAATTGCAGTTAAATGAATTTCAAAATATGGACATTCCTTTGTACTTGCATTAAGTTTCAAAAAATTACTGGAACCGTAGTTCAAGCTCAGAAAATATACCAATGTGTAAAGCAACTGAATGTGACTTGTGATTGAAAGAGCATTAGTTGTCATCGAAATGACTTTACCATACTGTAAGTTTTGCCTATGAGCACTGTATTGTCTTGTAATTTTAGGTTGAGTTTATTAGACATTATCAAGTCTGCAGCAAAAGCTAATTTCCAAAGCTATTTATTTAGTGTTCATTAATAGTAGGTTGAGGGCAAGTTCTTCTCTGTCAGAAAAATTTCAATCTCAGCCTGAAAAAATTGCAATAAAAACTTTACCACTGCTAAGCCATTGAACTGCTTTGTGGGAGTGGGAGTCGGACTATTCATACCGTTCTTTAGGCATTTTAAATTCAGTATTGACACCGCAAACAATCAAAATCTATACAGTATCTATAACATCTGTTGACCTATCAAGAGCTAAGGAAAACCACTCAACATCTTTTGCCTTCTTGTTTAATTGATATTGCCTCCAGTGTCCTCCACTGTTAGAGCAACTCTTCACACCAAACAGCTAATAGTTTTAAACAAGTTTGTGTTTTTCTGGACACGTTTCTTCAGCTGCTGTAATTAAACATGATTTGATTAACTCACCATCGGTAAATGGTGTTCCTTGCTTGACTGACAAATAAACCAGCAGAAAACTTTTTAAAAAATAAAAATAAATAAAACTTGTAATGAAACAACTCCAATCTGGTTACCTCCTTGAATATTTGGTTTGGTTTGTTTTTCAATATGTTTTTATTGATTTCAGAGAGAAAGGGAGAGGAAGAGAGAGATAGAAACATCAATGATGAGAGAGAATCATTGATCAGCTGCCTCCTGTACACCCTCTTCTGGGGATCGAGCCTTCACGTGCCCCCAACCGGAATTAAACCCGGAACCCTTCCAGGGCCCTCTTTGGATGTTTGCATGCCAATTGTCACCTGTGAGCTTTATAAACGCCCCTTGAAAGGCACAGTTGATTAAGTGAAAGGGTGAGCGGCGGCTGGCTTCTAGAAACTGCATTCTGATTTAAAATTACCAAAAAGACAAGAAATAACAAGTGCTGCCGAGATGTGGAGAAAAGGGAGCCCTCGGACACTGTTGGTGGGACTGTAAAGTGGTGCAGCCACTGTGGAAAACAGCAGGGAGGTTTCTCCAAAAAATAGAAATAGAACTACCACATGATCCAACAAAACCCATTCCTGGGTGTTTCACTGAAGGAAATGGAAACACTGTCTTGAAGCAATATCTGCACCTTGTTTGCATTGCAGCCTATTCACAACAGCCAGGCTAGGGAAACAACCCAGTGTCACGGACAGGTAAATAGATAAGGAAATTCTACACTAATAAAAGAGAAATATGCAAATTGACCATCACTTCACGACACACACCAGCCGATCAGGAGCGGGTATGCAAATTAACCTGACAAAGATGGCGGCGGCCCCGCCCCCCAGCTGCTCTGGGCCTCTGGGCAGCATGCATGCAGGCACTGAGTGGCCGGGCAGGGTGGGACGCCTGCTATGAGGGGGAGTGTGGGGGCGGAGGGAGCTACAGGAGCTGCGCTCCACCAGAAGCGAAGACTGAAGGCTCCAGCCAGAGGGAAGGCCTGGGTCCTGGGTGCTGAGGGAAAACTGGTGCTGGCAGCCAGGGGAAGGAAGGCCTATTGCACAAATCTTCATGCAACGGGCCTCTAGTGTAATATATATACAGTGAACACTTTTCAGCCACAAGAAGGAAATCCCATCCACCGGTTGCAACAAGGATGGACCTGAGTGAAGTAAGTCAGACAGAGAAAGACAAGTATTGGATGATGCCATTATAAGAGGAAGCTAACAAACACAAGGAAGCAGAACAAACCCCAGTTCCTAGGTGCGGAGGACAGGTTGTTAGTTGCCACAGGCAGCCGAGAGGAACTGGGAAAATGGGTGAAGGTGGTCAAAAGAAACAAACTTATAGCGCTGGCTGTATGGCTCAGCTGGTTGGAGCATTGTCCCACACACTACAAGGTGGCAGGTGTGACTCCTGGTCATGGCACAAACCTAGGTTTTGCGTTTGATCCCAGGTAGGGGCGAGTACAGAAGGCAACTGATGAATGTTTCTCTCTCACGTTGATCTCTCTCCCCTTCCTCCCTCTCTAAAATCAATAAAAACATATTCTCACATGAGGATTAATTTTTTTTAAGAGACCCAAACCTCCAGTTATAAAATAAACTAATTCTGGGAGGTCATGCAGCGCATGTGACTGTAGGTGACAATGCTGTATTGTAAACTTGAAACTTGCTAAGAGACTAGGTCTTCAAAGTCCTCAACACAAGAGTTTTCAAGAATGCAGCGGAGTAAACTCCTCCCAGAACCAAACTGGAAATAAAACTAAATCGGGGAACATTCACCCTAATTACCAAGTGAAGACAAGGAAGGGTGGGGTGGTGAGAGGGGCTGGCCCTCACCCACGGAGGCCGGCCGAGGCTGTGGAGGGCTCTCTTCGCTGCTGGAGGGGTGAGGCGGGGCCCCAAGCTGGGTCCCCAAGCCAAGCCCCGAGCACCAGAGCGGGACCGGACGGCCGCCCACCTAGCATCTAGCGCCCACCTAGCATCTAGCGGCGGGGCTTCCATCTGCCGGGAAGATGAGGCCCTGTGGGGACAAAGGACTTTTCTTAAAGGGCCAGAGCACAGGATCTTTGCTGGTAGCCACTCCCCCGGGGCTTCGCGGAGGGGGAGTGGAATGGATTGGAGTCTTAGGAGGAGAGCCTGGGGTGGGAGGCACTGGGGAGAGGCATGGAGAGCAGCTGCCAAGCTCCAGGTGCTTGGTCATCTCTCCCCCACACCATAGCAACCACTTTTCCTGTGGGCTCTAGCCCCCCACCCCCACCCCCACCCCCCAGCAGCAGCCTGGGGAAAGGCGATTACCCCCTCTCCCTGGAACCCAGCTCACCCCACCCTCAGGAATCCCGCTGGCCCCTCTCTGGAATCCCGCTGGCCCCACCCTGCATTTTGATCCCTGCTGAGAAGGCAGCGGTAGAGGCCAGGCCTCTGGGTCTGAGCAGTCACAGCAGGGCCTGTCCCCCCACTTTCCCGGGGAGCCTGACTGGTGCTTCTCCCTCAGGGGAGAGCTGATATACTCTCCTGGCTCCCACAGACCCCGTGGCCTGCCTACCGGAGGCTCCACATGGCCGAGGTCAGGGAAATATCCTGGGACAGACTCAGACATGTGGCCCTGGGACAGGGGAACACTCCCAACATCTTCCCTGCAGTCTGGATGGCACCTCCCACCACGGAAGAGCCCGAGGTCCCATCCTCCCAATTCCCCCAAAAGCCTTTTCAGTGACTAAACGTGTCAGCCCGACTAGCAGGCAGAGGCAGGTGGAGGCAGAGCTGAGGTGCCTTGGGCCATTTGCTGACCCGTCCCTGGGCCCCATGCTGTTAGAAAGCTGGCCTTGGCGTGCCTCTTGGCACGTCCTATGCACAGCCCCGCCCAGCAGAGGCAGCCACACACTGTGGATTGCTTGAAGCTTCAAACAGGTTGCCAAGAGCAAAACGTGGACAACTTCTGGCATTGATTAGCAACAAAGTACCTCCCTGGAGGCCCAAAGCTGGCCTACAAAACAGTCAGCTCAGACAACACAAAAGCAGGAGCCAAAGGGAGATCCCAGGATGCACTAAACTCTGCTGAGACAAACTCAGCTCAATTATTTTTCCTTACTTTCCTTATTTGTTCTTTTAAATTGCTTTACGATTATTGTTTTCTCTTTTTTCTTAAACATCTCATGTTTCTCTTTCCTTTTCTTACCCTATTTTTTCCTTCTCTTCTTTTTTCACTTATTTTCTTATTTCTTTTTTCCTTTTCTTAATTTTTTCTTTCTTCATTTCTTTTTTACAATTTTTCTTTTTCTATTATTTATTTTTGTTTTTCTCTCCCTTCTTTCCTTTCATATTCTTATTTCTTCATCTTTTTTCTTCTCATATTTTTTATTTTATTATTCTTGTTCCCTTTTCTCTTTCCTAATTCTTTTTTGTGTGGTTGTTATTGTTGTTAGGTTCTTTTGTATGTTTTTGTTTCTTTTCTTTTTTCTTTTGTTCTGTCAGCACTCATACAACAACTCACACTATGTGGTTGGAGTTGAGACTCACAGTCAACCAGCCTGAGGAGAGATCCCATGCCTGAATGGGACAACAATAATTTAAGACTCAGTTACAACAAGAGGGCCCAAATAACCCACACAAAGGGCCTTCCTAGAGCATCCAACTCAGGAACTCAAAGAGACTGCACCACTGGGTCCCACAGGACACTTTCTACATAAGGCCTCCCCACGAAGACACAGAATCATAGTAGTTGTATCTAATACTCTAATACATAGAGACAAGCACAAAGAGACAGTTAAAATGGGGAGACAAGGGAAAAAAACCCAAATGAAAGAAAATGAGGAAACTCTAAAAAAAAGGCCTAAATAAAATGGAGGCAAGCAATTTATCAGACACAAAGTTCAAAGTAATGGTTAGAAGGATGCTCAAGGAACTTACTGGAAACTACAAGGAATTTAATGGGAACTATACACAACTTAGTGGTAACTACATCAGCATAAAAAAGGACATAGGAACCATGGAAAGAACCAGTCATAAAGGAAGAATAGCATATCTGACATCAAGACTACACTGGAAGGAATTAAAAGTAGGGTGGATGAAGCAGAGAATCAAATCAGCAATTGAAAGACAAAGTAGAGTAAAATCATTCAATTAGAGCAGCCAAAAGAAAAAATGCATACAAAGCATGAGGATAGTTTAAGGCAGTGGTCGGCAAACTCATTAGTCAACAGAGCCAAATATCAACAATACAACGATTGAAATTTCTTTTGGGAGCCAAATTTTTTAAACTTAAACTTCTTCTAACGCCACTTCTTCAAAATAGACTCGCCCAGGCCATGGTATTTTGTGGAAGAGCCACACTCAAGGGGCCAAAGAGCCGCATGTGGCTCGCGAGCCGCAGTTTGCCCACCACTGGTTTAAGGGAACTTCAGGACAATGTGAAACAGAACAACATCTGTATGTATCATAAGGGTACCAGAGGGAGAAGAAAGTGAGCAAGGGATTAAAGAACCTGTTTGAAGAAATAATGACAGAAAACTTCCCTAACCTGATAAATAAAAAAGTCACACAAGTTCAGATAGCACATAGCCCCAATAAAGATGAATCCTAACAGATCCACACCAAGACACATCATAATTAAAAGGACAAAGGCTAAATACAAAAAGAGAATCTTAAAGACAGCAAGAGAGAAACAGATAGTTAACTCAAGGGAGTTTCCATAAGGCTGTTAGCTAATTTTTCAACAGAAACACTTCAGACCAGAAGGGATTGGAATGAAGTGTTCAAAGTAATGAAAATTAAGGACCTAACCCAAGACTATTCTATCCAATAAGGCAATCATTTAAAATTGAAGGCTAAATAAAAGCTTCCCAGACAAAAAGAAAGCTAAAGAAGTTCATTACTACCAAACTACCATTGCAAGAAATGAAGAAATGAAGAAATGCTAAAGAGACGGCTTTAAGAAGAAGAAGAAATAGACAAGACAGGGAAGGGGGAGGGCCAGGAGGAAAGACTTTGAAACCCTTTTTACAAGGCCAGCATTATTCTAATTCCAAATCCAGATAAAGACACTCCAAAGAAAGAAAATTATAGGCCAATATCCCTGAGGAACATAGATGTTAAAATCATCAACAAAATATTAGCAAACCAGATCCAGCAGTACATTGAAAAGATCATACACCATACAGCTACCCTATATCTTTTTATTGGAGTGTTTAATCCATTTTCATTTAAGGCTATTATTGATAGGTACTTATTTATTGCCATTTTTATTCTTTATGCCTTTGTTCCTCTCTTCCTTTCTTCTCAGACAGAAAAAAAAGACCAAAGGAGTTTATCACCACCAAACCAGCACTGCAAGAAATGTAAAGGGTCTGCTGTAAGAAGAAGAAACAGAGAGGAGGCAAAATAATACAATGGACTAGAGATAGTCTATTCAATAAGTGACGCTGGGGAAAAGGACACATACATGCGCAAAAAAAAAAAAAAAAGAAAGAAAGAAACTAGACCACCTTCTTACACCACACACAAGAACAAACTCAAAATGGATTAAAGACTTAAATGTTAGACTCAAAACCATAAAAATCCTAGAAGAAAATATAGGCAGTAAAATCTCAGACTTTTCTCTTAGCAATATTTTTTCTGCTATATCTCCTCATGTAAGGGAAACAAAAGAAATAAACAAACAGGACTACATCAAATGAAAGAATTTTTTGCAAAGCAAAAGAAACCATCAACAAAATGAAAAGACAACCCACTGAATGGGAGAACATATTTGCCAATGATGCATCTGATAAAGGCTTAATCTCCAAAATTTATAAAAACATAAAATTCAACACCAAAAAAACAAATAATCCAATTTTTAAAAATGGACAACAAACCTGAATAGACACTTCTCCAAAGAGGACATACAGATGGCCAATAGACATATGGAAAAATGTTCACTAATCATCAGAGAAATGCAAATGACAACTAAAATATGATGTCACCTCACACCTGTCAGAATGGCTTTCATCAATAAGTCAACAAACAACAAGTGCTGGCAAGAATGTGGAGAAAAGAGAACCCTAGAGCATTGTTGGTGGGAATGCAAATTGGTGCAGCCACTATGTATGGAGTTACCTCCAAAAATTAAAAATGGAACTGCCTTATGACCCAGAGATTCCACTTCTGGGAATTCATCCAAAGAAACCTGAAACATTAATTTGAAAGAATATATGCACCCATATATTTGTTGCAGCATTATTTACAATAGCCAATTTTTGGAAGCAGTCCATGTTTCCATCAGTAGATGAGAGGATAAAAAAGCTGCGGTACATTTATACAATGGAATACTTCCTGCCATAAAAAGAAAGACAATTTCACCCTTTGTGACAGCATGGATGGGCCTAGAGAACATTATGCTAAGTGAAATAAGCCAGCCAGAGAAAGACAAGTACCACAGGATTTTACTCCTATGTGGAATTTACTGAGCAAATTGAACTACCAAGCAAAATAGAGACAAACTCATAGAGAGCAGGCAGACAGCACAGAGGGAGGGCTGTTAGGGAGGATGGAATGATTGAGCAAAATATTTTTAAACAGAGAGAGAACTCATGGACATGAACAACACTGCAGGGAGGTGAGGGAGGTGGGTGGAGGTGAAAAAGGGAATAGAGGGGATAAATGGTGATGAAAATAAAATAAATAAATATAAAAAACATAGGATATGCATTGGCCATAGACACAGGCATTAGTGTTGTAAGGGCCAAGGAAGGAGGGCAGGGGCTCAATGGATGTGAGCAAAGGGGGCTTAATTGGGGACATCTGCAATAGTGTCAACAATAAACAATTTAAATTAAAAGAAATAAATTTTTTTCAAAGTCCTCATAACACACACACAAAATTGTGAGTATGTGAGGTAATGGATGTTAACTAGACTTACTGTGGTGAGCATTTCACAATATATATAAATATTGAATCATTGTGTTGTACACCTGAAACTAATACAATATTATGTCAATCATTTCTGAATTAAAAATAAAATTTTTAATCTGCATGATCTGAATCATACCTCATAAGGTTGGATGAACATTGAATCAAGTTATATATATGTATTTTAAATATATATACAAGGTATATATGTATGCAGTTTTATATATACTACTAGAAGCCCGATGCATGAAGATTCATGCAAGAATGACCCTTCCTTTCCCTGGCTGCTGGCACTGCCTTTCTGCTCCGGCCCCGCCTTCCCACGCAGCCCAGAGGCCCTGAGCAGCTGGGGCGGTGCAGAACACCCCACCCCTGGCTGCTCGACGCCTGCATATGCAAATTAACCTGCCAGCTTTGTTAGGTTAATTTGCATACTCACTCCTGATTGGCTGGTGGGCGTTGCAAATGTACAGTCAATTTGCATCTTTCTCTTTTATTAGTGTAGATATTACATATACTACATATACAGTGTGTGTGTTTTTAAATTAAGATTAGTGTTAGAGAGAGGGTCAGGGTTTGGTTTTTCAGTTAGGGTTAGCGTTAGAGTTAGGAGTAGATACAGAGAACAGACTGACAGCTGTTAGAAGGGAGAGGGTTTGGCGGGCTGGGGAGAAAAGCTGATGGGATTTAGAAAAAACCTTGACGCCTTTTCCTTCCCTCTCTTTTTCCCTGTCAGGCACGCATCTCCTAAACTCTAAGGGACCCCACAAGCCTTGCAACCAGGAGAGCAATGGGCAGCAGCTGCTTGTCCCAGGCTAGCCCCCTGAACCTATCTCCAAGGCCCCCTTTTCTTTGACTTCTCAGTGAACCAAAGCATCCCCACTTAGGCTCTCTTCTGTTGCTTCTTTTATTGTAAGCCCTTTCTTAAAAGAAATAAAAATTTAAAAAACTCATAGACACAAACAACAGTATGGTGATTACCAGAGGGAAAGGGGGTGAGAGGGGATAAAAGAGAGTAGAGGGGGATAAATGGTGATGTATGACTTCGGTGGTGAAAGCACAAAACAATATACAGATGATGTATTACAGAATTGGTTATGTCATTTTACTAACCAATGTCAACCCAATAAATTCAATAAAAATATTTTTAAAAATAAGAAAAAAGAAAAAAAATTATTTACTCACACTGTAGCGAGTATCGGTGCTTCACTCCTTTTTGTGGCTCGATGATATTTCATTGTCAGGATGGACCACATTTTGTTTACTCCCTCCTTGGTTAGTGGACATTTCACTTGTTTCCACAATTCGCTTATTGTAAATAATGCTGCTGTAAGCATGCAGGTACTGTGGGTTTTTTGTTTGTTTGTGTTTTGTTAATCCTCACCCGAGGATATTTTTTCCATTGATTTTAGAGAGAGAGAGAAACATCAATGTGAGAGAGAGACACATTGTTTGGTTGCCTCCCACACGTGCCCCAACCGGGGCCAGAGATTGAACCTGCAACCCCAGTATGTGCACTTGACCGGGAATCGAACCCGAAACTCTTTGGTGCACAGGCCAACACTCTAACCACTGAGCAACCCCGCCAGGGCAGGTACAGCGTTTGAACACTGTTTTCAATTCTTTTTTTTTTTTTTTGCAGTTGGATAACTTTATTTGACCATCAGCAGTTCTCGTCCACATTAACAGTCTGTAGATTTTTGAAAGTGGTGACAGGCACATAGGTGACCAATGTAGACAGCTTGTTTGGTGAGTCTTCATCCTCACTACTTTTTCTGGACAAACGTGCCCGGATATGCTATGGGGCATTCCTTACTCCTTTGGCCCAGACAGCTTTGTTGAGCCTGGTGTCCATGCGCACGTCCAGAGTCCCCATCTCCTTCATGGCGACTTTCCGGGTCTCCTTGAGTGCCCAAGGGGCGCGCTTGTTGAACCCCATGCCGTGGGTGCACTCCCTGGTCACCACCTTGATGAGGGCGGAACAGCCCTTCTCGCCACCCTTCTTTGCGGGAGCCATCGTGCCAGCAAGTTGGAAAGAAAGGGCACAGGATATTGTGGGAGAGGGAACTGTTTTCAATTCTTTTGAGAATATACCCAGAAGTCAATCTCCTAGGTCAGGTGGTAATCCTTAACTTAATTTTTGGGGGCCCTAACTAGCTGTTTTCCACAACCTCTGCACTGTTTCACGTTCACAACACCAGTGCACAAGGGTTCACATTTCTCCACACCCTGGCCAGCACTGTGACTTTTCATTTTTCTTTTGTTTTTAATAACAGCCAGTCCTAATGGGTGTGAGCTGGCACTTCAGTGTGGTTCAGATGCGCATTTCCCTAATGACTAGTGATGGTGGGCCTCTTATCAAATACTATCGTATGTGCTTATTGGAGACATGTCAAGTCCTTCGCCCATCAACATGTATTGCTTTTGAAATCTGGTTGTATGCCCTAACAAATACCTTGCGCCCCAGCTCCTTCTCTGCTTGCAGAGTGCCCCACAGCTATGTCCCTAACCACTGTGGTGCCTGGCCTTCCTCCTGTGGGCTCAGTCTCTGTACACCTCTGGGCCACAGGAGGTCTTGAAAAGAGGCTCCAACTGGCTGAGACACATAAGACACAGCAACCCAGCTTTCATATGAGATCTCCAGGCCTGGGGAACAGTCTTTCCCTAATTCAGGCGTCCTCAAACTACGGCCCGCGGGCCACATGCAGCCCACCGAGGACATTTATCCGGCCCGCCAGGTGCCGCTGCCTGTCCTGCTTAGCAGCCGACTCGTCCCGGGCCCGCAGTGCGCATAGGAATTTGTTCATAGTTTTTTTTTAAAACTATAGTCCGGCCCTCCAACAGTCTGAGGGACAGTGAACTGGCCCCCTGTTTAAAAAGTTTGAGGACCCCTGCCTGGTCAATTGTCACCTCAGTTGCTCCTTACAGCAGGATCCATGCCCTCTCATTCTCCTCAACTCCCACAGCCCCCGCCCCCCGGTCCACCTCACACATACACCCAGCTGTGACCCTCCCTCCCACTCCTGAAGGGAAAGAAGTCATGGAGAACATCCCGCGCCCTCTCAGCCTGTACCCGTTCTCCATCGGCGCCTATCAGTCCTGTTTCCCTCCTCCCTGGAGGCCCCTTGCTCCCATCTGGAGCTGGTCCTTCCCCACGTCTGGTCCTGTCCCTCCACACCTGAAGGATGTCATCCCTCAGTCAGCCCAGCTTTTGTGTGCCTCTGACCTTTACCACTCCATCCCCGCCTCCCCCCACCCCCTCACCACTGTGGACTCAAACAGATCCAGCCCTGATCCTGGCTCTGCCACATTCTGCCTGAATGAGAGGCCGATCCACCTCCCCAAACCTCAAGTTCCTTGTCTGTACAACGGGGCTTTGCCAGGCTCTAGTGATGGTGGCGAGAGGGAACACGTGGACAGGGCAACACTGGGCCAGCTGTGCAATAAACAATACATTGACTACTGTGTTTGCTGGTTCCATCCTGTTAGCTTGGGATGCTGTGAGCAAGTACCACTGCCTGGGCAGCTGGCCGTCCACGATCCAGGTGGAGGCAGAGTCCGTTTCCTCCGGTCTTCATGGTCCTTCCTTTGTGTGCACCCGCATCCCTGTTGTCTCTCTTTGTGTCCTAATCTCCTCTTATAAGGACCTCAGTCAGATTAGGGCCAACCCTGCCAGGCTCATTTTAACTTAATTATCTCTCTAAAGGCCCAATCTCCAAATACACTCACATTCTGAGGTCCTAGGAATTAGGGCTTCAGCATATGAATCTGGGGGGGACACAGTTCAGTTCATAGCACATCTCGTTAGAAAGTGGGAATCCATCCTCTTTCAACCCGAAAGTAACAAAAACTGCTGCTACCCCATTCATCTTGCCTTCCCATGCATATTCCTTTATCTTTGTTATTCAAATGTCCAGACTGAAGAAAATCAGAGGGAGTGGGATAGAATTACTGGGGGTGATGGTGAGATTTTAAATAAGGTGGTCAGAGAAGTCCCCAAACGAGTCAAGAATGAAATCATGTGGGCATCTGGGAGAAGACTGGTCCAGGCAGAGAGGATAGCATGTGCAAAGGCCCTGAGGCAGAACCGTGCCCAGCATGCCGACAGAACAGCAAAGATGTGCATGGGGCTGGATCTTGAAAAATAGACCATCATGAGCAGCCCTGGTAATAAAATAACAACCCCCCACCATCACCACCAGGTTATCAACAGCCAACAAAGCTCCTGGGACTCAGCCTCAGCCTCACCATTCTCCAAGGTAACCTGACCTCAGAGTCCAAGGGGTGGGTCTGTCTGACACCTTGATGCACGTTCTAAACCCCGGCCAGCCACACAGTCAGTTTGGAAGTCACCCAAACTCTGCCCACCATCAGGCAAGGCTAGAACAAGCAGCAGTTGATAAGCCCTCTCTATTCTGAGCAGTTCCCATGCCCAGCCCTGACGTGATGAAAGTCACTTCTCTCTCCTTGGCTAAGAAATGTGAATTTGCTCAATGGTGGAGAAAACAATCTATATCCTCCTATCTAATAAAGAGGGAATATGCTAATTGACCATCACTCCATCACAAAGATGGCTGCACCCACAGCTGAGGCCAAGTTCTCATAAGGACCCTTAACGAGCAATCAGCAGGGACCTGAGGCTATGCCCTCCCCCACCCAGCAGGGCTTGACAGGGGACCTCAGGCCGCACCCCCCGCCCCAGTGCTAGGCCTGTGGGGCTTGATGGGGGACCTCAGGCCATACCCCCCGGTGCCAGGCTGGGGGACCTGAGGCTGCGTGCCCCCTCCCCCCCGCCTGGTGAGGCTTGATGGGGGACCTCAGGCCATACCCCCCATCCTGGCACCAGGCCAGGGGACCTGAGGCTAAATCCCCTGCCCAGCGGAGCTTGACAAGGGTGGGACTGGCCAGGTCTGGATCTAGCCCAATGGGGGCAGGGGCCGGGTGGGTCTGGGTCTCACGTGATTTTGAGGCACATGTGGGTGGGCGGGGACTTGACTCTGGGTCCCGTGGTGCGCCCCAGACTCTGACAGGAGGAAGGTTTTCATATACATTTTACTAATTTTCTTTCATCTCTGACACTTCTATTATAGAGAAAGGGCAAATAGCAATGTTAAATTATTTCCTCTAATTAATCCCCTTTTAATGTGCACAAATTTCATGCACCAGGCCACTAGTACATATATAAAAAGCCAGCAACTAGAACATTGTAATGACCGGAATGACCGGTTGCTATGATGCCCACTGTGGCCAACCTCCTGCAGCCCTTCCCCCAGCCGGCCACTGACCCCTGATTGGCCCCCCACACCTCTATTGGCCCGAAGCCCCTCCCCCCGGCTGGCCCGGCCCTGATTGGGCCCTGATCGGGGCGGGGCCAGCTGGCCAACCTCCCACGGTCTCCTCCTCCCAATAGGCTCGGCCCCGATCTGCCCTGATCAGGGTCAGGCCGGCTGGACCCCACTTGTGCACGAATTCATGTACTGGGCCTCTAGTAAACAGATAAAATGATTGGAAGTGGGAAGTTTATTAAGTTAGGACAGGGTTTTGGTTGACATTGGGGGCCTGTGCATTATAGGATGTTTAGCAGCATCACTGGCCCTGTTTTCAGATGCTAGTAGCACCCTCTTCCCAGTCAACAATGTCTCAGACTTAGCCCAATGTCCGCTGGGAGGCAAAATGACCACTGTTGAGAACCACTGCATTAGAATGCTAGCTGCTCTAACAAATAAACCCCAATGATTTAATTATTTCATGCTCACTTATGTGATCATCTCTTTGTAGACCTCAGTTTCTACATCTGTAAAGTGTGTGTTCACAGTTGATGGACAATGATGCAGGGATGCCACAGAACAAGGGCCAATTTTTGTAAATAAAGTTTTATTAGCACACAGCAATGCCCATTCATTTACATATCATTGTGGCTGCTTTTTCGATACAACAGCATACCTGAGTAGTTGCGACAGATACCATTTGATCTGTAAAGCCTAAATATTTACTCTCTGGCCCTTTAAGAAAAAGTTTGCCAAATCCTGCTATGGAATATTACACCATCATTAAAAGTAGCATGCTAAGTCATGTTTTCCAATAATAACATGGAAAGATAAACATGATCTATTACTAAGTTGAAAAGAAGTTGCAGAAAAGTATGCATAGTAAAATCCCATTCTGGCAAGATTTATGGGTGATAGCATTTTTTTTTAGCATTTTATTTTATTTTTCATTTAAATTATGGTTTAAAGAATTACATATAATATTACATAAGTCTCCTTTTTTCCCCCATTGACCTCTCCCTGGCGACTCCCACCTCCCAGCACATGCCTTCACCCACCTACTGTCTCCATCCACTGGTTATGCTCATATGCATGCATACAAGCCCTTTGGTTGATCTCTTAGCCCCTCCCACCCCCTATCCCCTGCTTTCCCTCTGAGGCTGGACAATCTGTTTGATGCTTCTCTGTTTCTGGATCTATTTTTGTTCATCAGTTTATGTTGTTCATTATATTCCACATATGAGCAAGATCATGTGATATTTATCTTTCTCTGACTGGCTTATTTCACTTAGCATAATGCTCTCCGGGTCCATCCATGCTGCTGCAAATGGTAAGAGTTCCTTCTTTTTTACAGCAGCGTAGTATTCCATTGTGTAGATGTACCACAGTTTTTTAATCCACTCATCTGCTGATGGGCACTTAGGCTGTTTCCAAATCTTAGCTATGGTAAATTGTGCTGCTATGAACATAGGGGTGCATACATACTTTCTGATTGGTGTTTCTGATTTCTTGGGATATAATCCTAGAAGTGGGATAACTGGTTCAATATGGGTGATATTATTGATTTATTTGATTATAGATAGAGAACATAAGAAAATATATATACAGGTATGTATGTGTGTTGTTTATTGCATTCTGGGAGGATATGTACAGGTTCATAGTGGTTGGGATCACTATAGGGGACTTCCACATCCCACATTTTTATGTGTTTTTTTTACAATATGAATTACTTTTTTCAATCCAGCAACTTTAAAAATTCTTAAATTGTGGTAAGATACATATAACATAAAATTGACCATCTTAACCATTTTTTAAAATATTTTTATTAATTTTAAAGAGAGAAGAAGGGAGAGGGAGAAAGAAACATCAATCAGCTGCCTCCTGCACACCCTCCACTGGGGATGGAGCCCAAAACCTGGGCATGTGCTCTGACTGCGACTTGAAGACTTGAACCATTTGGTGCATGGGACAGCGCTCAGCCAGCTGCCCACACTGGCCAGGGCACAGGCAGCCCTGTTTAAGTGCACAGTTCAGTGACATTAAGTATACTCACAATGCTGAGCAACCATCTTCCACCACCAGAATGTTTTTCATTTTGCAAAACTGAAACCCTATCCCCATTAAGCACTAACTCCTCCACCCTCTCCTGCAGCCCCTGGCACCCACTATGTTCTTTTTTAAAATTAAATTTATTGGGGTGACATTGGTTAATAGGATCATATGGGTTTTAAGTATATATTTCTATGATACAAAATCTGTATATTGTACTGTGTGCCCACCACCCAAAGTCAAATCCCACATATGAGTGAAATCATATGGTTCTTAGCTTTTTCTGACTGGCTTATTTCACTTAGCATAATGTTCTCAAGGTCACCCATGTTTTTGCAAATGGCAGTATTTTGTCTTTTCTTATGGCTGAGTGTGGGGAGCAGCTACAGTGTTTGGACAGGTTCAAGCCTTGCACTAATGAGAGGGCACGGTCCTCTCATGGCCACGTGCAAGTCCCAGCTTGAAGGGCAGGGCCCTCCCAGCACAATTATAGCCAACAGCTATAGTTGTAAGCTTGAACCTATGGTCCGAACACGTGGCCCCATGTGCCTGAGTGATGTGGGCTTGATAGAGTTCAGGTGCATGTAATTGAGTAGGATCAAAACCCACAAGAATATTGTAAACATCTTGATCACACCCTTACTTTGCCTCGCGGCATCTGGCTATAAAATAAAGACTCGGCTTGTGGGCATCGTCGCTGTCTCTCAGAGAGGCAGCGTCCCACCGAGACCCAGCTTTCATTCTCTTGTCTGTCTTTTCTAAGCCTTTCAGCAGCCCCGACTCAGGTTCACCCTTGACCGTGCTGGCGCAGCACAATTGAGTAGTATTCCATTGTGTATATGGACCACATCTCTATCCAGTCCTCTCTTGGGAGAGGTGTCTGTTCAGGCCCTCTGCCCTTTTTTAAATTGGGTTGTTTGTTTGTTGGTTTGCTGTTGTGTTTTATGAGTTCCTTATATACATTGGATATTAAACCTTGGTTGGAGCTATTGTTTGCCATTACCATCTCCCATTCGGTCAGCCACCTCTTTGTTTTGTTTCTTTGTCGGTTTCTTTTGCTGTGCAGATGTTTAGTTTGATATAGTCCCATTCATTTGTTTTTGCCTTTACTTCCTTTGCCTTTGGGGTCAAGTTCATAAAATGTTTTCTGTGACCAAGATCCACAAGTTTAGTGCCTGTTTATTTCTGTGTGATTTATTATTTCGGATCTTATATTTAGGACTTTGATGCATTTTGAATTAATTTTTGTACATCTAATCCAGTTTCATTTTTTTTGCATGTGGCTTTCCAATTTTCCCAGTCCATTTAATGAAGAAGCTTTCTTTTCTCCGTTGTTTCTGGCTCCTTTGACAAAAATGATCTGCCCATATACATGTGGTTTTATTTCTGGGCTCTCAGTTTTGTTTCACTGATCTGTGTGTCTGTTTTTCTGGCAATACCATGCTGTTGTGTTTTGTTTTTTTAATATATATTTTATTGATTTTTTACAGAGAGGAAGGGAGAAGAATAGAGAGTTAGAAACATTAATGAGAGAGAAACATCAATCAGCTGCCTCCTGCACACCTCCTACAGGGGATGTGCCCGCAACCAAGGTACATGCCCTTGACAGGAATCGAACCTGGGACCTTGCAGTCCGCAGGCCAACGCTCTATCCACTGAGCCAAACCAGTTAGGGCAGTGGTTCTCAACCTTTCTAATGCCGCAACCCTTTAATACAGTTCCTCATGTTGTGGTGACCCCCAACCATAAAATCATTTTCGTTGCTACTTCATAACTGTAATTTTGCTACTGTTATGAATCGTAATGTAAATATCTATGTTTTCCGATGGTCTTAGGCGACCCTGCTAGCAGTTCTCAACCCGTGGGTCACGACCCAGAGGTTGAGAACTGCTGCTGTAGACCCTAAGACCATCGGAAAACACAGATATTTACATTACAATTCATAACAGTAGCAAAATTACAGTTATGAAGTAGCAACGAAAATGATTTTATGGTTGGGGGTCACCACAACATGAGGAACTGTATTAAAGGGTTGCAGCATTAGAAAGGTTGAGAACCACTGAGTTAGGGCCATGCTGTTTTGATTATCGTAGTTCTATAGCATAATTTGAAGTCAGCATGATATTTCCAGCTTTGTTTTATTTTCTCAGAATTGCTTTGGCTATTAAGTGTCCTTTGTGGTTCCACACAAATTTGATTTTTTTTCTATTTATTTTTAAAATGACATTGGGATTTTGATGGGGATGGCATTAAATCTGTGTATTGCTTTGGGTAATATGGCCAGTTTAACTATGTTGAGTCTTCCAATCGATGAACACGGAATATTTTTCCATATTGTTGTATCTTTTTCAATCTTTTTAAATAATGCTCTGTGGTTTTCAGTATATAGCTCTTTCACATCCTTCGTTAAGTTTATTCCTAGGCATTTTATTCTTTTGGTTGTAATTACAAAAGGAATTTTTTGTTCTAAGGGTTTCTGTACACCACATCCCCTGGGGGCAGTGTGTCCCAAAGTCTCAGCTCATGAGCCTCAGCTTCCTCATCTACAAAACAGGACCAGTGGGACCTGCCTCCCAGGAGGGCTGTGAAGATTAAATGAGTTGAAATAAGCCCCATAGAAAGTGTTCAGAGAGTGAAGACCCCACTTTTATGATCCATAATCAGATCTGTAACCAGAGCCACTCTGGGTGCATCTTACAATTGGAACTATGAGAAAACAATACTGCGCTTCTGTGGGTATCTCTTATGGGAACGCTGGGTTCTATAAAGATGTGGTTTTCCTTGTTGAAGCCCCTGAATTCCCCTGTGGTGTCTCTGGGAGTTCTAAGCAGGGGGAGGGGTAGTTCCTGAGCAAGGAATGGGCAGGAGAAGGAGTCCAGTCTCCCCCAACCTCATGCTTCTACCTGAGCTTGGGAAACCAGCCCCAGGGTCTCAGGGATTACCACAAAGGGTCCCTGTTAGCTAATTGCCACAATTAGCAAATAAAAATATATTTTACCTGGCAACACTGACTCTTTAGGTGGGCTGGGGACTGTCTCTTAACAGAATAAATACGTAATGTCTCCTGCATGTTTGTAAGTCTATGTTTTGTAATGTGGGCAGGTGTAATTTTTGTTTTTGAAATGCAAATGGATTAAAGGCATTAATGAACTAAGGGTTTTGCCTACACACACACACACACACACACACACACACACACACACACGAGTTATGCGGTTGAAAGGAGACCAGAATACGATTCCAATGAAGGAAACTGCAAGTGCCGAAGCCCTGAAGCCGGACAGCTGCTGTCAGAAGAAGCTGTGCGAACGCCTGGCTGCAGCCTGTGGGTGCCAAATCCTGTTCCGGGCCCTTCGCCTGCATTGTCTCATCTAAACCCAGGAGATGGGAATATTACCAAATAGGAGCTGCAGCACAGACAGATAGGATTATGCCACACAGGGCTCACAACAAGTGATTGGCAGGATGAGGTCAGCCCTGACCCCTGCACTCTTAGCTCCCGCAGACTCTGTAACCTCCATTCCCCATTTAGGAATATTAAGACTTAGAGGCAAGCATTCAAGTTTTCTGATGTTATAAAGGGACCCTAACACAGGAGAGACCACTACACACCAATGGCTAAAATTAGAAGGTGACAGTACTAAGTGTTGACAAAAGTGTGGCTAGTGTGAAAGTAAATTGGTGCATTTTTAAACCGTTTGGAAGACAGTTTACCATGGGACCTAGTGTCAGAGACAGCTAGAGCACTGCTCAAGCCCACTGCTCTGAGTGGCTCTGAGTCCATATATTCTAAATTCTTCCCGACTATGCCAGAGTAGGTTCCTTCTTGAATCCTACTCGCTACACTAACTGTTGGGAACTTAGTCCAAGTTCCTCCTTTATCCTCTGCTCACTAGTTACAGGTGTCGGGTCTGAGCCCCTCTGCCAGGGGCTGGACCTCCTAGGACAGTGGTCGACAAACTCATTAGTCAACAGAGCCAAATATCACCAGTACAACGACTGAAATTTATTTTGAGAGCCAAATTTTTTAAACTTAAACTTCTTCTAATGCCACTTCTTCAAAATAGACTCGCCCAGGCTGTGGTCTTTTGTGGAAGAGCCACACTCAAGGGGCCAAAGAGCCGCATGTGGCTTGCGAGCCGCAGTTTGCCGACCACTGTCCTAGGACACGGGGTCTTTGACGGAGAAGCCATGAGAAGTTGTAGGTGTATAAGAATGAGTCTTTAATGCAGAAACCAGTAGTTATAAGTCATCAGACAAAACAGTCCCTACAACAAAGTCCATACAGGCAACCGCACATCGCTGGTAATATATATCCTTCCCACACAGTAGTAGCAGACTCTGTACCTACAGCCATTATCTGAGCAGCCGCATGCTGCCTCCAGACCTAGAGCTTTACATAGCAATCGTGCCTGAACTCTCTTAGTGCTACAGCCTCCGTAGCCTCTCCAACCTCTCTGGCTCAGCAGCTTCTCCTATCTACCCTGCCCAGCACACACTGGCTGGTCTCAGTAGCCTCACATAGTAACCACCTCTGAGCTTCACTCGCAGCACACTGGCTGGTTAACACGGTAGCTATATCTGAGTTCTCTCTGAGCTCTTAGCCTTGCATCATAACAGTCTCAGCTCTCAGCTCTGTCTCAGCTCTCTAGCCTTTTCCCTCCTCGCTAGCTTACTAGCTGGTCAGTACCATGTATTATCCTCCTTGGACAAAAGGGGCCTCTAGCCAACAATGCCATCAATCATTTGGCTAGAGAAGGGCACAGCATACCATGGCATTGCTGTGGCCTTGCAGCTGTGTTCAGAGTGGCCTTGGACATTCCAGAATACTATCAACAAGGCCTCCACACTAATTAGCCTTGACTATCCAGGGACTCTGGCGTGGTTCCCACACCCAGCAATGACATTCCTAGGTATTTTCCCAAAAGAAATTAAAACATATATTCACACAGAAAACTCCTCACAAATGTTTATAGTGGCATTATTCACCATTGCCAACAACTAGATATAAGCTAAGTGACATTCAATGGGTGAATGGATAAACAAACAGAGGTATATACTGTGCAATGGAACACTACTCAGCAGAGAAAAGGACTCACTGATGCACACAGCAACATGGACAACTCTCAAATGCCTCATGCTAGGTTGAAGAAGTCAGACTCAAAGGGGACTACACTTCCACTTATATTCTGGAAAAGACAAAGGTATAGGTACAGAGAAAAAGCCAAGGATTTCAGGAGTAGGGGATGCCTACAAAAGGGCATGAGGGATTTGGGGGTAGGCAATGGAATTGTTATATATCTTGATGGTGGTGGCGAATACACGACTGTATGGATTAGTCAGAGCTCATAGAATTGTATGCTAAAGGATTGAATTGTACTATATACAAATCACATCTCATTGTTTAAACATTGAAAGAAGGCGGAAGCCTATACTGAGAAAATGTAACCCTACTGGGTACCTTCCTCCTCCGATCTTACATGAAATGGGATGGGAGATGACACACAAACCTAGGGGAGTGAGCTTTACCCTGAAATAAGATGACACAGAGCAGAGGCTGCTGACAGGCGGCCTCAGTTGCGACTGTTTATGGTTTAGACCAGCCGTGGGCAAACTACGGCCCGCAGGCCGGATCCGGCCCGTTCGGCTGTTCTATCCGGCCTGCGGAGCCGAAAGAGCGGAGGGTTCTCTTGCTCTCCCCTCCACTCCTTCACCAGCAGCAGTGTTAACATGGCAACATCGGGAAACACGGCCACAGCTCCTTCTTCTGAGTGGGCGGATTTATATCCACCCATTCAGTAGAAGGAACAACCTCTCAATATTCCAGAGGCTCCTTGTAATACCCGCGGACGCGTCCCCCGACATCACCCTGGGAATGCGTAGACACGTTATCGTGGTGATGTAGGGAGACACGCCCCTGGAGAGCACAGTATCAGAGCATTAGCTAAAAAGGAGACCAACAACACTGTTCCCACTGAAGTTGATGTTTTAAAGACCAAAAACCTTTCAACCCAGTCTACATTGCCATCTACATCTACGTCCCGGGCATAATTTGGAAGTTGCACTAAAGAAAATGTTTAATTTACTGTTTACACATTTTGTTCTTTTCTATTTGTTTTAGTTTTAAATTATTTTATTATATTTAAGTTTAATTTGAAAGGCTTTTGTACCTTTCCTTTGTTAGGCAATTTTATTTTGCCTTTGCCATCTTCAATATAAGGTATGTTATTGTGCTATGATTCCTCCATTTTTTGAAGTTTCAAATTATAATAATTAGTGTTTACATTCTTCTTGTTAAAATGTTTGAAATGAATAAAACTATTGAAATAAATAAAAAAAAGACTGTACCCTTTTATGTAATGATGTTTACTTTGAATTTATATTAGTTCACACAAACACTCCATCCATGCTTTTGTTCTGGCCCTCCGGTCCAGTTTAAGAACCCATTGTGGCCCTTGAGTCAAAAAGTTTGCCCACCCCTGGTTTAGACTCCGTAGAGCAAGAGTTTCCAATTATAGAACACCTAGTGGCCTGGTGCATGAAATCATGCACATTGAAAGGAAATTAATTAGAAGAAATATTTTAATATTGCTATTCGCCCTTTCTCTATAATAGAAGTGTCAACCAAATTCATGATCGACAATGACAGATTGAAACACACACATATGATTGGAACCAGCGAGAGCTTTATATGTATCACGTATGCGTGAGTCAACTTAGCCTTTTATAGATACAGAACAAACTTGCTTAATTAGACCTGCTTTCTGATTTAGCTAGACTTTTTCCAGCCCAGTGAAGCACCCTAACTTCTCTTTCAGGTAATTGTCAGCAACACAGCAGGAAATATCAACATGAAGCAGATTATTATTGTAGATCACACAGGGAGAACAAAGGGTAAAATATTTAACTGCAGCAGTGTTTGACTATATTCTGCACAGTAAGAAAACCTAAAGTCATTTTCAAGGTCCACCATTTCTAACTTCTTTTCAGTCGGGTCAAGTTTCTAAGCTTTCTAAGTCTCCATTTTCCAGCTAATGAAAAGAAAATGGGATTCCACCAAGTCTCCTATCTACCTACTCCAGGACTTCTGTGAGGATCAAATGAGATGAGGCACAGGAAAACACTTCACAGACATTTGGTTACAGAGTAAAGTGTTTCCACCTGGCTATAAAGCAAGTCATGTTCCTGGGCTGAAGAAACTGCAAGGAGGCTAGTTGTCACTAGGGAGAGGAAGCCGGGCATTACTACGTGCTGTCATTATCCAGACTGTTGGACACTTAGCATGTTAGCCTTTTATATAGATAGATATGCATCTCTGCCACCAGAGGTGAATCACCTTTTTAGTTTTGTTGTTTTTTGTCTTGTTTTTTCAAGCAGTTGAGCACAAATATTTTAATTCTTTAAAATGCAATTTTCTCTAAGAGTTAACTATAGTTCAAAGCTCATTTTTATGAAATATCACATTCATCACCCTTTTAAGAGACATCCTATATAATAAAATGTTAATATGCAAATTGTGCTCTCAGGACTTCGACCACTTACTATGATGTGCACTGACCACAAGGGGGCAGCATGGAATGAAGAAAGTCCCTGGTCACTGGCCAAGCCTAGGGACCCTACCCATGAACAAATTTCGTGCATTGGGCCTCTATTCCTATATAATAAAAGCCTAATATGCTAAGTGTCTGGTTGTCTGGTCAGCGGTTCAAACAATCAAAGCGTAATATGCTGATGATATGCTAAGGCCGCTCAACCACTTGCTAAGATGTGCACTGACCACCAGGGGGCAGACAGTCGATCGGTCAACCAGTCACTATGACATGCACTGACCACCACGGGGCAGATGCTCCAACTGGTAGGTTAGCTTGCTGCTGGGGTCTGGCCAATCGGGACTGAGCCATACAGGCCGAACACACCCTGGAGCACTCCCGTGGTTCCTCCTGGGCTGGCCAACCTCCCACATCCTTCCCCAGCCCCAGTCGTGCACCGGGGGGTCCTTCAGCCTGGCCTGTGCTCTCTCACAATCCGGGACCCCTCCAGGGATGTCAGAGAGCCGGTTTTGGCCTGATCTCACAGGCCAGGCCAAGGGACCCCACTGGTGCACAAATTCGTGCACCGGGCCTCTAGTAACATTATAAAAGGGTATCACCAGAAGCTACCTAAACATTTCAGCTAAGGGTTAAGATAAAGTTAAGGGTGTTTTCAATGTGGAAATCCAAAGAAGACACTCAGAATGAAACAAGTTTCACATGGTCCTACAAATCTTGGTAAAGGAACCTGAGTGGAAGCCCAGGCTGGTGAGCAAGTGGGAGAAGGCAAGAAAACATGGTTCAAACAAATGGCACAAGGCAACTGGTACCTAGGTAATCCCTATTTTTTGGCATAGGTAACTCTAATAATAGTCCTATTGTTACCAAACCAGTCCAGATCCTATCAAGTTAAAAAGAAGTTCCTTACCCTAGCCTGTTTTTCTCAATGGTTAGAGCACTGGCCCGTGAACCAAAGGGTTGAAGGCTCAATCCTCAGTCAAGGACACATACCACAGTTGCAGGTTCCATCCCCAACCCCCATCAGGGCGCATGCGGGAGGCAACTATGTATCTCTCTCATGTCTATGCTTCTCTCTCTCTTTCTCCTCCCTACCTTCCACTCTCTCTAAAAATCAATGAAATCCCATCAACCAATGTCACCCCAATAAATTTAATTTTTTAAAAATCAATGGAAAAATTTACTCGGGTGAGGATTAAAAAAAAATAAAAATAAATTTAAAAGTTTTAAAAAGTGCCTCATCAATTTGTTGGGTGTAGGGAGTAAACCATGTCCTTCCACACCAAGCTGAATTAGTTCTGGCCAGAAAGTTTCACCAGGCCTGAATGATACTGTGGGTAGGATACCAGAGGCCAGGCACATCCCAGTGATGCTCTGGTGACTGAGATACCAGGTGGGAAGAGAGTGGGCCTTATTACTCACTCGAATTTTTGGCCTTGAAGAAGCAATGCCGGTAGAAGTCTAGTGGCTAGTTCAGAGAGACGGAGCATTGAAAAGCTGCTGAAGGGCAGGCCCGAGTGTTTGTAACTCTTTGATATCACACCTCTCCTCTTCTCACTTCTTTGTGGAGGAAAAATCATTAATGATAGATTCCAAAAGGTCTTCTAGGCATCATAGCTCCACTTCTAAAGGTTTGAATCTTTAATTCAAACCTCTTCCAATCTCTTCATAATGTTTCCACCTGCACTCTATGCTTCACATCCGGAATCACAAAGTGCTCAGGTATCCACCCTGTTCCCTTGCTCTCAAAACACACTTTCAAACATGTCATAATCGAAGGATCCAAGATGGCGGCGTAGGTAAACACCTAAACTGCTGCCTCGCACAACAATTTCAAAACTACAACTAAAAGACAAAACATCTATCACCCAGAACCGCGGGAAAGCTGGCTGAGTGGAAGTTCTAAAATAGAAGGAAAGAGAAAACAGCATTGAGACGTGCACAAGCGCTGAAAAGCTGAGGTAAGGAGGCGCGTGAATCGGGCTGGCGACGGGTGACTGGGAGCGCTGCTTTTTTCAACCCGAAGGGAGACAAGCCCCCGATTACTCCAAACTCCAGTTTCTGGGGAGACGCGGGGGACCCAAACTCCTACGGGGAGAAGCTGGACTGTCTGCTGTGGGGTCGGAAAGTGAGGGTGGCTTGCTTGCAGGGCTGCGAGCAGGAATAATTGTTTACTGTGCTGGGGCGCGGGGACACGGTCGGAGATGCAGAGTGGCTAACTGGCAGCCATTGCTGTTTGCCATGCCCTAGCCTAGTGACGCCCTGAGACCCTGCCCCACACAATCTACAAACCCACTCAAGCTCCAAGCAGCGGCTTTAGCATATGAATGACCTGCCCTATCACAGCTTACCCTAGCAAACTTGCAGCCCAGGTCAGACAGTGCCAAAACCTCCAAACCCCAAGCAAAGAGGAGAAAACTGTAGTTCTTGCTGTAGCTCCTGCTGCGTGGCCTCAGACAGTAGCTGACCTGCACCCCATTGGAGATCCAGAAGCCAGTGTACCTAGTGGTCAGTGTGAGACGACACCAGATTTCAACTCCTCACATCCATAAGTGACACATTCAAGAGGCAGACTCAGAGCACCAAAGCCCCACTGAAACAAGTCCTGCACCATAAGTGTGTCTCCACCGCAGCAATTCTTCCATTATAGACACAGCGGGTCCTCACAGCCAATTGGCCTGGAGGTCAGTTCCTCCCAGTGTACCAACAGCAATCAAGGCTTAACTACACCAAGACTTTGCACTCAGCCAACAAAGGGGTGTACCAAGAGCGTCCACCTCAGGTGATTGGGGAGGCTGAGCTACTGGCCCCTATAGGTCACCTACCACACAAAGCCACTCCATTAACACAGGGAAGCAACTAAATGCGGAGACAAAGAAACATGTCACGAATGAAAGAAATGGAGGAAAGCAAACTACTGGACGACATAGAGTTCAGAACCACATTTATAAGGTTACTCAAGAATCTTCTAAAAACCACCGAGAAACTTGATGAGATCTCCGAGGAGCTTAGTGAGACCTTCAAGGACCTTAATGAGAATGCCAAAAAAATGTAAAAGGACCAGTCAGAAATTAAGCATACACTGTCTAAAATAAAGAATATACAGAAACCCAACTGTAGATCAACGTACCCCAAGAATCAAACCAAAGATCTGAAATATGAGGAAACAAAAAACACCCAACCAGAAAAACAAAAAGAAAAAAGAATCCAAAAATATGAAGATAGTGTAAGGAGCCTCTGGGACAACTTTAAGCATACCAACATCCGAATTTTTGGGGTGCCAGAAGAAGAGAGATAGCAAAATATTGAAAACCTATTAGAAGAAATGACAGAAAACTTTCCCTACCTGGTGAAAGTAATAGACTTACAAGTTCAGGAAGCACACAGAACCCCATACAGGAGGAATCCAAAGAGGACCACACCAAGACACATCATAATTAAAATGCCAAGGGCAAAAGACAAAGAGAGAACCTTGAAAGCAGCAAGAGAAAAACGGTTAGTTACCTACGAGGGAGCACCCATACGACTGTCAGCTGATTTCTCGGCACAAACTATGCAGGCCAGACAGGAGTGGCAAGAAATATTCAAAGGGATGAACAGCAAGAACCTACAACCAAGATTACTTTACCCAGCAAAGCTATCATTCAGAGTTGAAGGTCAGATAAAGAGCTTCACAGACAAGAAAAAGCTAAAGGAGTTCATCACCACCAAAACAGGATTACATGAAATGCTAAAGGGTATTCTTTAAGAAGAGGAAGAAGAAGAAAAAGGTAAAGATAAAAATTATGAACAACAAAATGACATCAAGTACATACCTACCAACAAGTGAATCTAAAAATCAAGTGAATAAAAATCTGAAGAACAGAATGGACTGGTGAATATAATAGAATCAGGGACATAGAAAGGGAGTGGAATGACAATTCTCAGGGGGAAGGGGATGTGAGGGGTGCGGGAAGAGATTGGACAAAAATCTTACACCTATGGATGAAGACAGTGGCGGGGGTAAGAGCATGGGGTGGGGTGGGGAATCAGGTGGAGGGGAGCTATGGGGGAAAAAAAAGAGGAATACCTGTAATAATCTGAACAATAAAGATTTATTTTTTAAAAAAAACACATGTCATAATCTTCAGTGGTAAAGGCAAATTTCTCCTTGGTTGCATCTTCCTTGGAATCTGTGACCCTCTATGGGTGAGCAGGCCACATCACCCCCAAGGTGGTGGGTGATCTCAGATGTGCCCGTCACCAGAAGGTCCTGGTGCATCTCTTCAGGGAGGTACTTGCAGGTGGAACGAGATGGCGAGGACCCAGCCAGGCAGGAGCAAAGGCAGTCACACTAATTGGCAAGGACAGTGCTGGGTTTGTGGGCCAGACAAAGCAGACAGAGGCTGGCCCTGTCACCACTGGGCTGCTACACTCTAGAAGTGGCCCTTTTAGGTTTCTCAGCACCTTTTTGTTTGTTTGTTTTACATGTTTTACAACAACTGCTTGAAAACTTTCTTTCAATTTTAGAAAATATTTGAAATCATGGACAAATTAAACTTGTAGAACGTCACACATTTTTTGATTTTTACCACAATTTCAACTACAATAAGGTGCTAATCAAATACATGCTGTCACTCTTTGGTTGTTGCTGTTGCCACTCTCCTGGGTGGGAAATGACAGCTCGTTATTCCTGAAATCCACACTCTCTGGGCTCCTAGGACTGTATTTTCATGTTTTTTGTTCTTGGTTCCAAGATGTTTATATCCTTTCTCAATTTCTATTATGTTTGTCTTTTTCTTCTCAATGTGTGGAAATTTTTTATACACGGTGTCCAAAAAATGTATACACACTTTATTATTTTTTAAATATATTTTATTGATTTTTTACAGAGAGGAAGGGAGAGGGATAGAGTTAGAAACATCGATGGGAGAGAAACATCAATCAGCTGCCTCCTTCACTCCTCCTACTGGGGATGTGCCCGCAACCAAGGTACATGGCCTTGACCAGAATTGAACCTGGGACCCTTCAGCCTGCAGGCCAATGCTCTATCCATTGAGCCAAACCGGTTAGGGCTGTATACACACTTTAAATGACTATAAAGTCAGTGTTTATGAAGGCATTATTTTCAAAATTTAAAAGAATTTACAAGAAATGAGTACTTTTTTTGTCAATGCCTGTTTTCAAACTGATGGCCATTCTGGTCTAGTCACTGCTGATAACACAAAGCAATGGAATTGTAAACATCAGGAATAATTTCATTTGGCATTTATAGGCCATCAATTCATCAACTATTGCCCATTTTGTACTGTAATCTTTTATGTAATCACCATTTTAAAAAGTCTAGTGCACTTTAGGATAAATTGTCTTTGTTCAAAGTTTAGTCTGGCTTCAGCCATTATTTTATATCAGTTAAACCTGAAAAGAAGTGAAAATTGAGTTATCAGCAGTTAAAGTGCCTATACATTTTTTGGGGACACCCTATCTATATATGAATGTATTAACCCTTCTCAAACAAAACAAAATTGATCTTTACTTATTGGTTTTGTTTATAATACTATTTCCCTAAAATTTTTATTAATCAGTTATTTCTGCCTTTTCATTGATGGCTTCCAGGTTTCCTGTCTTTTTTTCTTTTTCTGTTTTTTGTTTGTTTGTTTGTTTTTTAATGTTTGCAACCCTTAGTTATAAAAATAGCCTTGTAGCCCAGCTGCATAGCTCAATGGTTGAGCATTGACCTATGAACCTAGGAGGTCATGGTTTGATTCCTGGTCAGGGCACATGCCTGGGTTTCGGGCTCGATCCCCAGTGTGGGGCATGAGGAGGCAGCCAATCAATGGTTTTCTCTCATCATTAATGTTTCTCTCTCTCTCCCTCTCCCTTCCTCTCTAAAATCAATAAAAATATATTTTTAAATAGCCTTGTAAATTCCTTCTACTATTTTTATTAGTTTTGTTTTGTTTGCATTTATCTTTAGTCCATCTGGAGTTTATTTTATTTTTTTCTGCAACACAGATATATTTCACTCAGCCACACCTCTATGAACAGTGGGAAGAGTAACGGCAACCTTAATGGCTTCCTGTGTCCCACATCCATGCCCCTCACTAACTCAGGCGTGGCCTGGCCCCTAGGCGGTGGGCGTTCCATCCCTGGTTTTCTGTTTTTGACCTAAGGTTTTAGCTTAGCCAGAGAAGCCCTGGGAAAGCACTGCCCTCCAGTGGCCAGTAGCAACTACAGTCTGATGACAAACATCTCTGAAAGCTGAATAGATCTGTTCACATCTGGGCTTAAAATTCTCCAGGAGTATATTCCCATAAGGATTGAAATCAGGACTTGAACATATATTTGCACACCCATGTTCATAGCAGCACTATTCATAGTAGCCAAAAGGTGAAAACCACCCAGTGTCCATCAACACATAAGTGAATAAATGCAGTGTTGTCCATCCATAAGAGGGAATATTGTTCAATTATAAAAAGGAAGGAAATTCTTCCTGGCTGGTGTGGCTCAGTGGAATGAGTGCCATCCCATGCACCAAGAGGTCACCAATGCAATTCCGGGTCAGGGCACATGTCCGGGTTGCAGGTTAGATCCCCAGTAGGGGGTGTGCAGGAGACAGCCTATCAATGTTTCTCTCTCATCAATGTTTTTATATCTCACCCTCTCCCTTCCTCTCTCTTTAAAAATCAGTAAAAACATATTTTTTTAAGGAAGGAAATTCTAACACTTGCTTCAATGGGGATAAACCTTAGGGATATTATTCTCAGGGCTGGGGATTGAACCTACAACCCAGGTAGGTGCCCTTGACTGGGAATAGAACCCGCAACTCTACAGTGCATGAGCCAATGCTTTAACCACTTAGCGCCACCGGCCAGCACAAAGATTCACCAATCTTTTTTAACTTTTCAAAGAACCAGCTCTTGGTTTCATTAATCTTTTGTTTTGTTTTTATGTCATTTATTTCTGCTCTGATCTTTATTATTTCCTTTCTTCTACTTACTCCGGGCTTTTATTATTCTTTCTCTAATTCTTTTAGATGTAGGGATAGAGTGTTTATTTCAGACTTTTCTTGCTTTTTGAAATAGGCCTGTAATACTATGTACTTTCCTCTCAGGACTGCTTTCACTGTGTTCCATAGCTTTTAAGTCATTGTGTGCCTATTTTCATTTGTTTCTAGGTAATTTTTTATTTCTTCCTTGAGCTCATTGATAACTCATTCATTGTTTAATATCATGCTATTTAACATACAGGTGTTTGAATATTTTTTGAGTTTTTTTTTTAATTGTGGTTATTTCTACTTTCATGCCATTGTGATCCAAGAAGATCCTTGATATGAGTTCAATCTTCTTGAATTTATTAAGACTTATTTTGTGTCCTAACATATGGTCTATCTTTTAGAATGTTCCATGTGCATTTGAAAAGATTGTATATTCTGCTGTGTTGGGATGAAATGTTCTGTAAATGTCCCTTAAATCCATCATATCTAGTGTGTCATTTAAGGTCGCTGTTTCCTTGTTGCCTTTTTGTATGGAAGACCTATCTAGTGATGATATGGGGTGTTAAAGTTCCCTACAATGACAGTATTGCTGCCAATCTCTCCCTTAAAGTCCACCATGAGCTCCAGCCAGTTTTGCTCAGTGGATAGAGCGTCGGCCTGTGGACTGAAGGGTCTCAAGTTTGATTCCGGTCAAGGGCACATACCTTGGTTGCAGGCTCCAGGCCTTGGTCAGGGACATGTGGAAGGCAACCAATTAATGTGTCTCTCTCACATTAGTGTTTCTCTCTGTCTCTCCCTCTCCCTTCCACTCTTCCTAAAAATCAAAGGAAAAATATCCTCAGGTGAAGATGTAAAAAAAAAAAAAAAAAAAAAAAAGTCCACCACAAGTTTATGTGTTTACTAGAGGCCCGGTGCACAAAAATTCGTGCACTCAGGGGGTCCCTCAGCCCGGCCTGTGCCCTCTCGCAGTCCAGGACACCTAGGGGATGTCCACCTGCCAGCTTAGGCCCGCTCCCCAGGGGAATTGGGCCTAAGCTGCCAGTCAGACATCCCTCTGGCAGCCTGGGGATGTCCGACTGTGGCTTAAGCCTGCTCCCCTGAAGCTGCCTCTGCAGAAGGCATGGTGCTGGGACTGGGACTGGCCCCATGCCACAGCCTCTGTGGAAGGGGGCGGGGGGCGCGCCAGGACCACCATAGCTGGCCTTGCAGCGCAGGCTCGCTGGCCCTGTCCCCCGCCAACTGGTCATTCCAGCAGGTCGTTCTGCCGTCTGGTCTAATTAGCATATTAGCTCTTATTATATAGAATAACAATTATATCCTCTTGTTGGATCAGTCTCTTTAGTATTAAGTAGTGACCTCCTTTGTCTCTTTTATGGCCTTTGTTTTTAAGTCTATTTTGTCAGAAATAAGTATTGCTCCCGTAGCTTTCTTTTTCTTTTTTGTTTCCATTTGGATGGAATATTTTTCCCAATCCCTTCACTTTCAGTCGTGTGAATCTTTTGTTCTGAGGTCTCTTATAGACAGCATATATGTGGGTCATGTTTTCTTATCCTTTCAGCTACCCTATGTCTTTTGATTGAAGCATTTAATCCATTTACTTTTAAGGTTATTGTTGATAAGTACTTATTTATTACCATTATTTTCTTTATGCCTATGTTCCTTTCTCTATTTCTTCTTCTTCTTAAAGCAGTCCCTTAAGCATTTCTTGCAATGCTGGTTTGGTGGTACTGAACTCCTTTAATCTTCCTTTGTCTGAGAAGCTCTTTTTCACCTTTAATTTTAAATGCTAGCCTTGCTGGATAGAGCAGTCTTGGTTGCAGGTTCTTGCTTTTCATTACTTTGAATACTATTGCCATTCCCTTCTGGCCTGAAGTGTTTCTGTTGAGATATCTACTAACAGCTTTATGGGAGCTCCCTTGTAGGTAACTAACTGTCTCTCTTTTAATGCATTTAAAAGTCTTTCTTTATCTTTAACCTTGGTTATTTTAATTATGATGTGTCTTGGCATGTATCTCTTTGGATTCATCTTGATTGGGGCTCTCTGTGCTTCTTAAACTTGTGTGACTTTTTCTTTCACCTGTTTCGGGGAGTTTTCTGTCATTATTACTTCAAACAGATTCCCTACCCCTTGCTCACTTTCTTCTCCTTCTGGTACCCCTATGATACAGATGTTGTTATGTTTCATGTTGTCCTGGAGTTCCTTAAGCTATTCTCATTCTTCATAATTCTTTTTTCTTTGTGTTGCTCTTATTGAGTGTTTTTTCCTACCTTATGTTCCAAATTGCCAATTCAATCCTCTGCTTCATCCAGCCTACTTTTAATTCCTTCCAATGTAGTCTTGATGTCAGATATGGTATTCTTCTTTCTGACTGGTTCTTATCCATGGTTTCTATATCTTTTTTCATACTGTTGTAGTTCCCCCTAAGTTCCTTGTGGTTCTCATTAAGTTCCTTGTAGTTCTTACTAAGTTGTTTGAGCATCCTTATAACCATTACTTTGAACTTTGTATCTGATAAATTGCTTGCCTCCATTTTATTTTTTTATTTTTTTTCTGGAGATTCTTTCTTTCATTTGATTGTTGTTTCTTTTTCTTCCTATTTTAGCTGTCTCTTTGTATTTGTTTCTATGTATTAGATAGAACTGTTATGACTCCCAGTGTTCATGGTGAGACCTTATATAGTAAGTGTACTGTGGGACCCAGTGATGCAATCTTCTGAGCAGAATGCTCTAGGAACGTCCCTTGTGTGGGTTATGTGGATCTTGATTGCTACTGGCCTGCTTTGTGGGTACAATTGATGCTCAGGCTGGCTGGCTGAGGTTCAACCTGACCACAGAGTGCAAGCTGCTCTGCAAGTGCAGCCTGAATGTGTCTGGTTGGACTCAGCAGCACAATCTTCCAGATCACCTGTGCTCCTTGCTCCAGAGATGTTTCTTATGAGTTATGTGCACCCCCTGTTTTAGTTGCCTCTTGATGAATGCTGTTGGCCCTTTCCTGGGTGGAGTTAACCCTTCTGGCTGGATGGCTATGAGGATAAACCTTGATCACCAGGTATGCAATATGGTGGAGTTGTTCCCAGTAGGGTCTGGTGCCTACCGGAGTCTTCCTTTGGGTGTGTTGCTTGTGTGGCTGGTTAGGTCAAGTTCTGATGTGGTTTGAAGCCCACTACTAGTTTTATTTGTTTGGGTCCACTTGGATGGAGTTTGGATATAGGTCACTGTTAGACGTTTTTTTGCAACCAGTTTGGGGCTACATGTTTGAAGCTTCCACACTGTTCACTGTTAATGTCTCTATGTATTGGACCTGGGTGTGCATGGGAGGGGCCAATCTGTGTAGACAGGTCAGCTTCCTGGGCTCTGAGCTGGAGTCAGTTGAATAAAAGACCTAGACTCCCTGAGGTTGGCATCCACCAGTCGGCTACTCTGCTCTCCCTCGAGGTTGCCTGGATTTCCTCCAGTGTCTTATGCAGGAAGGCTATAGAGTGGGCACAAGCTGGCCATACCCCACTGATACTTCCACAGGGCTCAGGCTTAGGTAGATTGGGGTTACCAGGTCAAGAAGATAGGATTAGTGGATGCCCTAGTTTGGGGCAGCATGGTCTGGCACTCAATGGGGAGAATGTGGTCCCCACTCCACAGCCATACCATTTAGACTCTGCCAGAGTCTCCAACTCTATCTCCCCCAGGAGGAGTGCACCACAGATTTAGGTGTAGCCAGCTGCCCTCACTGCAGGAGGGCAAACAGTTTGGGAAAGCCTTCTTTTGAGGGGTGGTACAAAATGTGCCACTGGAGGGGGGCAACTGCACTCCTTTTAGCTCTGTGGCCACAACTGCTCAAGCCCTGGACTGGAGCCTCTGAGGTAGATGCACTCTGAATGTCCCTACTCTGAGCAGAGCCTCCCTCCCCCTCAAACTGAGCCTAGCAGGATGGGGCCAGCTGGGCTTTCCCTGCTCCCTCCCCAACCCCTGCAGGGCTTGGAGGTCAAGGCAGCCCTCCTTGGGGTGGTGCCAGACCTTGGGAGAGGATAGAGCTACTCGCCTCCATATATCTCTGCAGTGACTGACAGAGACCCTAACAGAAGGTTCTGAGGGGGTTGCATCAAATGTCCCAGCTCTGAGTTGTGAGCCCTGTCCCCCACAGATAAGAGTTTAGCAGATAGGGCCAGCAAGATTTGGGAATGCAAATCCAATCTGCCCTTTGATTGGGGTGATGTGGGCCCTTGGCCCTCAGGAGGGGAGCTAGCTACCTTCTCCTAGCCTGGTGGTGTCCTGCTAGTGAACCTAACAGGCGGCTCCAAGTGGATTGTGCCAAATGTCCCCGTTCTGCATTGTGCTTCCTTCTCCCTGTGGAACTGCACTTGGCAGGCTGGTGCCAGCAGATTTGGGGGATGCATATCCAGGGCCATAGGAGGGGTGCAAGTGAACGCCTCCCCCTAGCTCCACAGCTGCCTGCTGCCTGAGACCTTAACAAGGGCGTCTTCTGGTGGGTTGGTGTGGCACCTGCCTAACCTGTGGAAGGGGGGAACGTTTGGCCCTTGTTCCAGAGCCACTCAGTTCAATGATCATCTGAGAGTCTGTCTATAGTTTCTCCAGAAAAAGAGTGCACCTCGGGTCCCTGTTGAGTGCAGCCAACAGTCTTTGATGCCAGACTTGAGTTTGGCAGGGTGGTGTCGCCAGTATTTGGAGGACGGGGTTAGTGCGCTTTCTCCAGCTGGTGCTGTAAGAACAGAAGTGATCGAGCCTGGGAGATGGTGCCTGAGGGCCGGGTGGGATGTTGACGCAGGACCAGGACCTCAGTAGCCTATCATCCAGAGCTATGCCACCTGGCTCTTCTCTTTATGGCTTCCATATGCCGAGTCTCCTTCCCTCTACCAGAGCCCAGGTGAGAGCCCAGAGAAGCCCTTGTGTGTTGGCCCTTAAAGAAAAGCACCTGGGACTCTAGCCGACTCCTTACTCTCTCCAGCAGACAAAGTCCCCACTTAGTTTTGCTGCCAGACGCTGTGCAGGCTCCTCTTCCCGGCCCTGGTGCTCTGGGTTGGGGGTCCTGGCGTAGGGCTGAGACCCCACTTTCCTTGAGGGTTTCCGTTGTGATATTTCTCTAGCTTCTCAGTCACTGTCTCTGGGTGCAGGGACCAGCCCTCTCTGCCTCTCTGCCCTTCTTACCAGTCTCTTCCTTCTTACCAGTAGCTTCCTTTTTCCATCCTCAGATACAATACTCCTGTTTAGGTGTCCTTCTGGTGTTTACACAGGTTGATTGCTCTACATTTTAGCTACTAACCTGGTTTGGTGCCAGAAGGAGGTGTGTGTTGCTTTCACCTACTCCACAGCCACCTTAGAACCCCACTTGAACCATTTTTAAGTGTATAGTTTAGCTGCTTAAGTACCTGGTGATGGATTTAAGTGGTTATTACTTTTGTTCTTAACATAATTTATTTAACTGCCAATTTGTATAATTAAATTTTTATGACAGCTGCATTTAACAACAGCTTGCAAAATCCCTGAACATTTAACAACAGGCTCTTTAAGCTGAGTCGAGATGGCTGAGCCTGACTTTGTGTCTCCTCACAGGCCCCCTCTATCCTCAGAGTCCAGGTGTGTGCTCCCATGTGCCGGTATGTGGTTCCACATGTCACCATGCATAAGCTGTGTGTGCCTATGCACCAGCTGTCCCTATGGGTAGACTGCTCTCTCTGCACACCACCTGTGTGCCAGCGTCCCATGTGCATGAACCCATGTGCCTGAGTCCCCACTCCAGTGATATGTTAGAGCCAAGCTGAGTGTTTCCTCCTAACTCCACACTCAGTGACATCAGGTTGGCAGATGAAACCAGCTATGATGGGAGTATTTGTACCATGGGAATCAGCAGATGCTGAATACCAGGGTTTCATTTTATTCTTTATTTCTTTTTTTTTTTTTCTTTTTGGGTCAGAGAGGTGGTTATTGACAATTTATCAGCATACCAGGGGACCCAGGTGCCTCCATGCCTGATGTAACCAAGCATGTACCCACACCAGTGCATGCTCATAAGTGTGTCTGAGCAGCTGTGTCTCTGGATACACGTGACTTAGTGTTCCCATGAGTCTCTGCCTGTGTACCCATGCGAGGCCCAGAGCCCTGTTCCTCTTTAGCAGTTGGTTCTACAGGAAGCTGTTGGGGTGGGGGTGAGGGTGCTGAGGCTTCTCCCATCCCCCACTCATCTCTTCAGGACACTTGCACCCACAGGGCTGAGTGGTGGAGGTGAGTACCCTGCTTCTAGAACCCCAAGCCTATGCTGTGCTCAGACCCCACCTCAGCCCACAGCTGGGGACAGAGGCATCAAGCAGGCAGTCGGGCAATTAAGGAAAAGGAATCTGAGGTCACCCTGCAGTTACTCTGGACTCTGACCCACTGATGTTCCCCCTGGACAGGCTGGAGGCCTTGGCCCTGGGCAGTGGGGGCTGCAGGAGCCGAACTGTGTGCCTGCAGCAGTGAGGACAAGTCTCCACGTGGTGAGTGACCATCCTGGGGGCTTGGAAGTGGAGGGACAGACGGACCAACAGGGACAGATTGGCAGCAAGGTCTGGGGCAGCCTGAGGGGCAGTGGCCAGACAGTCCATCCCATTTCTCTCAACCCTCTGGTCAGCCTGTTTTCAACTGAGCGGGTGAGATGGTTTGACCCGCTTTTTTGTCCTGCAAAAGTCTGTGGTCCTAAGAGGTCTCTCCAGGGGATGGGGTCCATGACAGACCACAAGATACGACAGGAGGATGGAGCCTCTTGTGGCCAAAGTCTGGGGACGAGAGACAGTGGATGATAGGGGGAGGGTCTTAGGCTTCCTGCGGCAGAGTTGCCAGGCACGCTTTGCTTTTTAAATTAGAGATTTGGAACACACACACACACCCCATGGACCTCCCTGAAACAGAATCTGAAAGTTGGGGCTGGGGTGTCTGACTTTCAAAACAAACACTTCTGCTTAAGGCTGATGTCTGAGAGCCAGGCCTGAGAACGGTTTCTCCCCAAGCTGGCTAGCTCATCCAAGGAGGAGAACCCTCCACTGAGCAGCCCTCCAGGTCCCCTTCCCCCCCAGGGAGGTGCTCCTGGCTCCCACCATGGCCCACCTCCGGGAGCTTCACACCCAGGCTGCCTGGGGTGGGGTGCAGTAGGGAGGAAGGCTGTGGTTTTGTTCAGGACACACCCAAGCCTCTGCTTCCTCCCAGCCCCCAATGCCACAGGGCCACCAGGTGGGTTTCAGGCACTCTGGGGTCCGGGAAGGTGACCCAGCAGCAGCCAGGAATGGGTGCATTTGGAGTGGATGGCTGAGGCTGTTGTGGAGCGAACGCGAGTAAAGACCACTGGAGTCCAGACCAAATTAAAATTTAGGGAGCCTTTATTGCCGGCGGCGACTGCCCTCTCTACCTGGGGCGGTCAGAGAGCAGCCCCGACCCTTTGTGCAAGACCACTTTTAAGCACATTAACCACATCCTGTTTTTACAGAGTAAGTAACCCAAGACAAGACAGTTTTTCCCAAATAATGTCAGGGCCATGCTATTGATGACCATGTTATTTACAGGGTTATCCTGTTCTTCAGAAAGCTGACAGTGTTCTATCTTGCAAGGCTATTTTGTGAGGTGCACGGGGAAAGGTTCCATGAGACTATATCTCAAGGCCTGGCCTGGTGTCAGCACTGACAACTCGATCTGGGGCATAGTCCACGGTCTTTCTGGAGCGCTCAAAAAATTCCCACTCTCTAACAAGGCCATGGAGCTGGTGAGTGAGGCTGGGGCACATCTGAGAGTGCCCCATGTTGGGCTGCCAGTTGCGAGTGTCCCCCCCATGTGCTGTGTGTTTCAGGGTTCAGGTTCAGGGTTCGGGCTCTGGGGGAGGCCGCACACAAATGAAAGAGACTAGAAAATATTAATTTGGAAATATTGGGGGCCAGGTGGGAGCCCAACTCAAAGGGAAGGACTTCGCTTTGCTCCAGCCTAGCGATCCCTTTTATTAAGACTACTAGTGGCCTGGTGCATGAAATTCGTGCACATTAAAAGGGGATTAATTAGAGGAAATAATTTAATATTGCTATTTGCCCTTTCTCTATAATAGAAGTGTCAGAGATGAAAGAAAATTAGTAAAATGTATATGAAAACCTTCCTCCTGTCAGAGTCTGGGGCGCACCACGGGACCCAGAGTCAAGTCCCCGCCCACCCACATGCGTCTCAAAATTGCATGAGACCCAGACCCAGCCGCCTCCCCCATTGGGCTAGTCCCAGACCCGGCCAGTCCCACCCTTATCAAGCCCTGCTGGGCAGGGGGCGTAGCCTCAGGTCCCCTGGCCCAGCACCAGGACGGGGCGGGGGGGGGGGGGGGACACAGCCTGAGATCCCCTGTCAAGCCCTGCTGGGATGGGGCACGGCCTGAGGTCCCCCGTCAAGCCCTGCCAGGCGGGGGGCGGGGGGGTGCAGCCTCAGGTCCCCTGGCCCAGCACCGGGAGGGGGGTGCAGCCTCAGGTGCCCGGTCAAGCCCCACTGGGCAGGGGCGTGGCCTGAGAGTTCCCCCGACCCAGCACTGGGGTGCACCTTGAGGTCCCCCGTCAAGCCCCGCTGGGTGGGGGGTATGGCCTGAGGTCCCCTGTCAAGCCCAGCCAGGCAGGGGGGCCCAGCCTCAGGTCCCCTGGCCCAGTGCTGGGGGGGGCGTGGCCTGAGGTCCCCTGTCAAGCCCCACCGAGTGGTGGGTGCAGTCTGAGGTCCCCCGGCCTGGTGCCGGGGTGGGGAGAGCAGCCTGAGGTCCCCTAGCCCAGCACCAAGACGGGAAGTGCACCTTGAGGTCCCCATCAAGCCCCGCCGGTGGGGGACGCGGCCTGAGGTCCCCCGGCCTGGCACTGGGGCAGGGGAAGCAGCCTGAGGTCCCCTAGCCCAGCACCAGGACGGGAAACGCACTTTGAGGTCCCTTGTCAAGCCCTGCTGGGTGGGGGGCATGGCCTGAGGTCCCCTGTCAAGCCTTGCCAGGTGGGGGACATGGCCTGAGGTCCCCTGTCAAGCCCCGCCAGGCAGGGGGGTGCAGCCTCAGGTCCCCTGGCCTGGTGCTGGGGCGGGGGTGCGGCCTGAGGTCCCCTGTCAAGCCCCATGGGGGCGGGGGAGGGCATAGCCCAGCCGTGGGCAAACTACGGCCCGCGGGCCAGATCCGGCCTATTCGGCTGTTCTATCCAGCCCGCGGAGCCGAAAGAGCGGAGGGTTCTCTTGCTCTCCCCTCTGCTCCTTTACTTTGAATTTATATTAGTTCACACAAACACTCCATCTATGCTTTTGTTCCAGCCCTCCGGTCCAGTTCAAGAACCCATTGTGGCCCTCAAGTCAAAAAGTTTGCCCACCCCTGGCGTAGCCTCAGGTCCCTGCTGATTGCTCATTAAGGCTCCTTAAGGGAACTTGGCCTCAGCTGTGGGTGCAGCCATCTTTGTGACAGAGTGATGGTCAATTAGCATATTCCCTCTTTATTAGATAGGATGGGATACACCCATAGCCTTTAGGCAGGCAATTCCAATGATAGCCCATCAGCAAGGATTTACATAAGACTAAAATGTGAAAGTTGCTTTAGCTACTATTGTCTCAACTAGACAGTGGGTGCTTGTCTCTGACCTTTCAGAGCTCAAGGTTGACCAGCCTTCCAGGTTCCTTGTCCATACCTCTCTGCTAGTGAAGGCAATGGGTGGCTTCCAACACACATCAGAGAAGGCCTCCAAGGCCACTCAGGCGGCTGATCCCACTGGCCCAGGCTCCTACAGTCTAAGAAGAAGGTTCAACCACCAAGCAAGATCAAGGGAGGACTGCCCTGCCCGCCTCTGAGCTCCCTTGCCATGGTCCTGAGCCCCTCTGGGAGGGCTTCTGGACAGAGGCAGGCTGTCACTGGACCTTGAAGCACCCAGGGCATGTCAAGGGCAGACGCATCAGTATGTCTTGTCGCGGCGTCTTCGCACACTCTGACTCCCAGCCCTGACACCGTGCTGGACCCCTGCCACACTCAGTATTGTTGTACAGATGACAGGATGGTTCAAATCCTGCTCCCCTGCCTCTGGGCAGCCATGGGCACGTGACTTCCCCAGTCTGGCCCTCCCTTGGTTCCCCCATTAAAGAGCTGTCATAGACCTTACAAGTAAGATCATAGCACAGGGCCCGCATGCAGTAGGAGCTCAGAAAACATTGTCAGGCGTACCTGTTCCCTCACACTATCCCTGTCCCCCAATCTTGCTTCCCTGAGCAGTCCCTGCCAGGCAACCTGTGTGCATCCTTAGCAACCTTCTGGGCCGCACCGAGAAAGAGAACCTAATGGTGGGTTCAGGTGTTACTGAGTTCGCAGGGTGGGCTCCTGAGAGAGGACTAGACAGAGATGACAGCCATATCCTGGGCCTCTTTCTGGTCTGTTTCCCAGTCACTTACAAACCGCATTGATATCAACGAACTCCCTGTGAGAAAAAAACACTGCATTATGTCTGCCTCGCGTCGCTAGGTTTCCCTGCCTTTCGGGACCCTGACCCCTCAAACCCCAATGCCTCCCAATTGCAGGTGGGGGTTTTCCCCTCCAATTCTGTCCGGCTTTTGAAGCTGTTCTTTTAAAGCTGTCCACAGGTGCTGGATGTTGGTGTACAGCGTGTGTTTTACGCCTTTCTACAATAAGTTAGCTTGCCACTGTTAGAAATGGGTATCCTTGTTGTATTTGTAAAGTAAGATTTTTCTAAAGCCTCCACTGCCTATGGTGCTCTAACCTCATGTTCCCCTGGTTCTGGCCTCCTGGGCTTCTGCCATTGGTGCCAGGGGCTTGATGGGGGCTTTCCTGGCTTCTCACTGCCCCAGGTGTTCCCGAAGTTCTCACATCTGCTCTCCATCCAGGGGCCAAGGGGTCCACGAGGCATTGGTAGCCTGTTGGGAAAGGTGTGTGGTGGGCGATAAAGAATTCAAACATGGAGCACAGCAGATGAGGTGGTTTTTAAATCTCCATGAGCTGTTCTCTGGATTTCTATGTATGTGTCTGACTGTGTATCTGTCTATGTGTGTGTATATGTGTCTACCATTGTCCACGGGTGTTAATATATAGAGTGTGTGTGTTTTTGTGTCTTTGTGTGACTGAAAGATTTGGGGGCCACCTACTTATGATAGCAATGAGGGAGGTGCAGGTGGGATCACCAGGGCCAGTGGAAGAGCAGGAAGTGACCAGGACAGAGCCCTGGGAACACAGAGTTTAAAAGTCAGGCAAAAAAAGGAAGATTAGGCTAGCTGGTGTGGTTCAGTGGTTGAGCATCAACCATGAACCAGGAAGTCATGTTTTAATTCCCCATCAGGGTGCATGCCCAGATTACAGGCTTGATCCCTGGTGGTGGGAGTGCAGGAGGCAGCCAGTCTATGATTCTCTCTCATCATTCATCCATTCAGCCTGTTGCGTCATAGGAGGAATGAATTTCTAGAAGGTTGTGGTCAGAGGTATCCAGTGTCCACTGGATTTAGCCTCAGAGAGAGCTAGAAGACTGAAGGGGGTGGAAATGGAACTGCAGTGGGCTGCGCAGTTGAGCCGTGTACATGGCAAAAACGGGAGTGTGGAGAACTCTCTGAGAAGGGAGGGAAGAGACTAAGAAGTCGCCAGACAGCCAGGAATTTTTCAGAGAGGAATGAAAACACCAGTCAGGAGGCAGCACTTGGAGACGGCACTTGGCCGCTGGCGGGCGCGCGCACAGCCATAGCGCTGGGTGCACCCAGATCTGGCACAGACATGCAGACACAGAGCCCAGGCAGGCAGCAGAGCCCTCACAGATGCCAGAGCAGTTCTCCCTCAGGCCCAGAGGACACAGGAAGGTCCCACCCCTCAGATACTAATGGGCCTTCACACACTCACACACTCACACATACTCACACACACTCACATGCACACACACTCACACACACGCACACACTCACACACACTCACACACTCATATACACACACTCATTACACACACACTCACTACACACACACACTCACACATACATACAAACACACTCACTACACACACTCACACTCACACACATACACACATGCACACACTCACACACACTCACACACTCACTACACACACACTCACACTCACACTCATACACACTCACACAGGATCCCAGGAGTTTAAAAAACACATAGATAATATCATTCAGCCTCAAAAAGAAGGAAATCTTGTCATTTACAACAACGTGGATGACATTTGGGGGCATTATGCTAAATAAAGTAAACCAGTCAAATACTGTAAATAAAGTAAGAGAAACAAATACTATATGAGCCCACTTATATGTGGAATCTAAATTTTTAAAAACTCAGTAAAAAACATCAGATTTGTGATTGCTGGGGGTGGGGGAATGGGTAAAGGTGGTCAAAACGTACAAACTCCCAGTTAAAGATGTCTAAGTCCTGAGGCTGTAATTGCTGCACACCTTAAACGTGCACAGTACTATATGCCAATTACATCACTAACTGCAGGGAAACCCACTGCTGAGTGTCAACACACACACGTGGACACTCAAGACTTGCACTCAAACACTCAGACCTGAAAGCACACGCACTATACACCAACACAAACGCACTGTTAAACAGAGACAGTGGCACATACAGACACTCATCCACTCACGCACACCGGGCTCACGTCAGGACGCAGTCTAGCCTTGTTTCCCCAAGGACCCCAGAGTCGCACTCCTCCCACAGCTCTTCAGCTCTTCTTGGAAGGCCTTGTCCAGCCCAGGTAAGAGGCTGATAGGGCTGGGGGTGGGGATGCTGCTAGAGCTTGGCCTCCCCCCAGGCTGGAGTCCAGGTGGACCCCCCCGCACTCCGTAGCCAGAAGCCCAGCCCCACCATCCCACCAACTGCTGCATCTGGCAGCCCTTTGCAGCAAGCAGTCCCCGCCTCTCTTGCTGGCAAGGATTCCCAGCTGAGCTCCTGCTCCATCGCAGCTGCACACTCACTCGCGCAAACCTGTCCCATGGCTGACCCAGGGCTCAACCACTCCTGGCCAGCCTTCTCTAAGCTGTGGCTGAAGCGGTGGGCCTTCAAGAGAGGTAAGAGGGCAGGCACCGAGCAGCGGGTACAGGCCAGCAGACAGGGTTCCCTCGACAACTTGCCCACCATCCCACCTCGAGCTCTCCTTGGCCTGGGGCACAGATTGCCTGAGGCAGCCCCCAGTTCCACATTCCCGGGAACCCCATGAAACATCCAGACTTGTGGGTCCCTCTTGTCCAGGAGGAGACATCTTCCTAGGCTCCGAGTAACTTGACTCAGGAGGTACATTTGCAGAAAGAGAGGATTCACCTTGTAGCTCCCTCAGGGCAGCCTCGTAGCTTCCTGCGGCCCCTGACACTGTTAGCTCTGGCTGGCTGTAGGGCAGAGGCTCAGCAAGAAAGAGCAGGACTGAGACCCCAGGGGTTCTGAAAGGTACCTCCCTTGAACACACACACACACACACACACACACACACACACACACACACACACATTGGACAGTGACACCCACCCCCATCCTGGGCCTCAGTTTACCTCTGTGGTGGCTAGAGGGGCCCTTGTATTATATCCCCCCGCCTGGGTGAATTGCTTTTGAAAAAGATACTTCTTAAATCTCAGGAGGAGCCAAAACCGGTTTGGCTCAGTGGATAGAGCGTCAGCCTGCGGACTGAAAGGTCCCAGGTTCGATTCCGGTCAAGGGCATGTAACTTGGTTGCGGGCACATCCCCAGTAAAAGGTGTGCAAGAGGCAACTGATCGATGTTTCTCTCTCATCGATGTTTCTGACTATCTATCCCTCTTCCTTCCTCTCTGTAAAAAATCAATAAAATATATTTAAAAAAAAAAATCTCAGGAGGAATTTAGCCCTTGAAGATAAGCAGATGGTGTCCAGGGCCATGGTGTGTGGGACACACTGTAATAGCAGCCCCCCACACCATTCCCACTACCTTTCCACAAGCATCTCCAAGGCAGGCCAGCCCCTCTGCTCAGCCTCAACAAATTCTGGCCCCCATTACTTGTGAGAGCTGAGGACTTGCTCAAGGTGGCAATGAATGTTCATTCAAGAGGGGGCTAATGAGAAGATTCATTAGTTCTTTTATCTACAGATTCTCGCTGAGGGCCTATTGTGTGCTGGGCACCCTGCTGGAGAGACAGTAATATCAAGGGTCCTGAGGGTGGGGCTGGGGAGAGAGAGGGTGGCAACTGAGAGCAATCATAATGATGGGAATTGCTGCTAGTTGTTAAGTCTCATACAATTAGACTCAGAGAGGTTGAGTGACTTGCACAAGGCCACACAGCAAGGACTAGCTAGAGGACTAGCATTTTAAACCAGTTCTGTTCCAAGGCCACCTTTGAGGTATGTTCTACCCAATGAAAAAGCTGCCAGTGCGGGCAGCTAGAGGGCCTGGGGAGGGTTTTTAAATCCACCAGTGGGTGGCAATGCTGGAGAATTTAATGCCTCAGCTGCAGATCAGCAAGGCACCTGTCTGTGACCCAGGTCCTTGCAAAGGCCTACCAGCTCCTGATCACCCAGCCCAGTCAGTATCCCTGCCCGAGTAGGTTGAGGCTGTGATTTGTAGGCCAGCAGATGAAATAGTGAGCTGTGGGAACCCGTGGTGACTCTTAAACCGTTTTGTGGCTCCTGCTGCAGATACTGCTGGTGGAAGAGGCTGCCTGGGACCTGAATCTGGGCTGATAGATAGCTTCTTCAAGAGGATCTTGTTGGGGGATGAGGGAAGCAGAGTGATTCCCCACCAGCGTCCTTCATCTTTAGCGCTGGAGGACATAGGGAGAATGTCCTGTTTGTGTTCCTCTTAAGCTCTGTAACTAGCTGCTTGGAACTTCCTGGGAAAATGGTGGGGTTGGATTTAAGGAGGCAGACAAGCCAGGGGGAGGGGGTTGGGGACCTCCAGGGAGGTTCCTGCTGCAGGGCTGCACTACCCCTTCTTCTCCGTTGTTCCAGTTACCCCTTCTGGCCATACTTTTTCATTCATTCCCCCAAATATAGTAAGTACATACATAATTAGTGCATCCTGTGCCTCAACTTGGTTTCTTTCTTGCCTGGCCTCTCTGCCATGATTCTGACCCCATTCCATCTACATCTCTCACCAGCTCATCCCCTAAAAATGCCATTTCCTGATGTAATTCATCACTGCCTCTGGGCCCTGCCACATCACCTACCCCTCCCCAACTATCCACCCATCCATCATCCATCTATTAACCCATCTCACCATCCATACATCTAACCAACTATCTTCCATTCAACCAGCCAACTGTCCTTTATCCATCCACCTAACTATCCATCTATTCATCTGTCTACCTATCTAAACATCTATACCTAACCATCCATTCATCTAATATACATACATACATACATCCACCTGAGCATCCATCCATCTAACCATCCATCCACTCATTCACCCATTCCTTTGTCCAACCAACCAGCCAGCCAACTATCTATTCATCTAACCATCCAACCAGCTAGTCAACTATCCATCCATCCATCCATCCATCCACCCACCTAACAATCCATTTACCCATCCAACCACCAACCCATTCATCCATCTAACATTTATTCACCCATCTATCCACTCATCAGCTCACCACAGAATGACCTGCTGCTTATAAGTCCTTTGCTTTGAGTTGGAAATACCTAGGTTTACATCCAGCTCTTCCTCTTATCAGCCTGGTGTGACCTTGAGAAAATCAGTACATCTTTCTGAGCCTCAGTCTCCCCTTCTGTATAGTGGGGACTCAGAGGGTTGCTGTGAGAATAGAAGAATGCAAGTATGTGATGGCCTCAGCACTAGCCCAGGCACATAGGAGTTGACTAATACACATAAAGTTTTACACCCTAGCTGGTTTGGCTCAGTGGGTAGAGTGTTGGTCTGCGGACTGAAGGATCCCGAGTTCAATTCTGGTCAAGGAGTGCATGTGGGAGGAAACCAATAGATGTGTTTCATTCACATCAATGTTTGTCTCTCTCCGTCCCTTCCACTCTCTCTAAAAATCAATGGAAAAATACCCTCAGGTGAGGATTAAAAAAACAACAGCATAAGATTCTACTTGGGGCTTGGAGATATGAAAGTGAATCAGATACATAACCTGCCCTCATGGACCAAATGATCTGGAGCAGGGGTCAGCAAACTTTCTGCAAAGGGCCAGAGGCTACATATATTCGGCTTTGAGGGTCATATGATCTCTGATTCAGCTATTGAATTTTGCTGTTGCAGCATGAAAGCTGTCATAAAGTGGGCCTGGCTATAGGCTTGGAGCCATATTTGGATGTTGGGACCCCTGGTGTAGAAGGGCACAAATAAACCCAATTGCACTACCACAGGATGGAGGGAAAGGGTGCAGAGCAATTCAACGTCCTCTGGCAAAGACTATCCACAGAGGATCATAGAGTCCTCAATTGTCAGGCAGGAAGGGTGAGAAACAGTGGTGAGGACAGCACAGAGGCACACAGGAGAGCACTGAGTGTGTGTTGGGGGCAGTTGAGAGGGCTATGACATCCATCCTGGTGTCACAGACTGAAGCTCAAGGTTCAGTCTATGACTGAATGACAGCCTATGACTCCATGACACAAAGATTGGGGCTCAACATGCGACACCAGGATCAGAGTTGAGTCTGTCATCAGAATTCAGCTCAGCCTGTTCCGGGGTCAGAAATTTCTATCAAAAGCCTAAATTCATCCCTGACCTTTCACCTTAAGCCTTTGGATGACAGACCTACAGAGGGGCAAATGCCAGGCATGAGCTTCTGTCTTTGGCCTCTACAGGCTGTGTAAGGCCTCGGCCTCCATGAGCCCCTGCCGAGTACAGCAGGCAGGCCCTGCAGCGTCACGGGAGGCTTCTGGAGGACTTGGCCCAGAGATGGGTCTGCCTCTCCCTCCCAAGCTCCCATCAGCCTCCAGGACCCACCTCCACATCTGCTTTTTCTCATCCTTCAGCCTGCTTGTTTTATTCCAATATTTCCCTGAGTCACAGATGTTGCCCTGGCTTCAGGTTGGGGGAGGGGCTCGATGCAGGCTTAATGATGGCAGCAGAACAGAGTCCCTCAATCAGCCTGGGGGGCAGCTGGGGAAGCCGTGATGATGGAAACTGTGACATGGCCACACCTTGTGGCAGGCCAAGGGCATCAAGGCTCACCTACCTTGAAGCAAGTGGAGCTGAAGCCCTGTAGGCCTGCCCCATCATAACTCTGAAAGGGTCCCCAACAAATTTTTTGGTTACAACTTCATTAAGATACAATTCATACACCATGTAAGTCACCCACTTTAAGTGTACAATTCAATGGCTTTTAGTATATTCACAGCGTTGTGTAGCTGTCACAATTTTAGAACATTTCCATCACCTCCCCCCCCAAAAAAAACTGTATCCTTTACCTATCAGCCCATAATCCCCCATTCCCCACCCCAGCCTTAGGCAACCACTAATCTACTTTCTTAGACCCTATAGATTCACCTATTGTGGACATTTCACACAAGTGAATCACATAGCATGTGGTCTTTTGTGACTGGCTTTTTTGACTTAATGTTTTCAGGGTCCGTCCACGTTGTAGTGTATGTCAGTGCGCCACTCATTTTTATGGCTAAGTAACATTCCATTGTATGGTGGAGCACACTTTGTGTATTCATTTATCCATTGATGGATATTTGGGGCTGTTTCCACCTTTTGGCTATTAAAAATAATGCTAATATAAACAATTGTGTACAAGTGTTGGGGTAGACATACATATGAGTTTATTACTCTTGGGTAGATAGCTGGGGGTGGAAATCTGGGTCATATGCTAACTCTATGCTTAACCTTTAGAAGAACTGCCAAGATGTTTTCCAATCTTCTTAGTTTTCTGTATAGATTTTTGGGGGGATGGGGGTTGCACACATATATGTGTATATGTATACCCTTTTCATTCATTTATTCATCAAATGTGTTTATTTCTGCCTTGACTATATTTTGCCATTTTTGCTACCTCCCAAAGGCCCCAGCAATTTTGTATTCGTAATTTTGTATTCTTTTTCTTAAGGGAGGCCTCCCCAAATTGTATAAACTTCAGCCCCCAAACTTGGGGCATTATGCAACTGGGAGGAGAGGGAATTAGTGGATATTGAGAGCCCTGTGCTGTCCCTCTCTCTCTGCTCACCGCACATTGGAATAGAGAGGGATATCCTCACCCCCACTCATCTGCTGATGGGCACTTAGGCTGTTTCCAAATCTTAGCTATGGTAAATGGTGCTGCTATGAACATTGGGGTGCATCTGTCCTTTCTGATTGGTGTTTCTAATTTCTTGGGATATATTCCTAGAAGTGGGATTACTGGGTCAAATGGGAGCTTCATTTTTAATTTTTTGAGGAAACTCCATACTGTCTTCCACAGTGACTGCACCAGTCTGCATTCCCACCAGTAGTGCAGGAGGGTTCCTTTTTCTCCACATCCTCACCAGCACTTGTTTGTTGATTTGTTAATGATAGCCATTCTGACAGGTGTGAGATGGTACCTCATTGTCATTTTGATTTGTATCTCTCCAATGATTAGTGACTTTGAGCATTTTTTCATATGCCTCTTGGCCTTCTGTATGTCCACTTTTGAAAAGTGTCTATTTAGGTCCTTTGCCCATTTTTTAATTGGATTGTTTATCTTCCATTTGTTAAGTTGTATGAGTTCCTTATAAATTTTGGAGATAAACCCTTTATCAGATGTGTCATTTTCAAATATGTTCTCCCATACAGTGGGCTCTCTTGTTGCTTTGTAGATGGTTTCTTTTGCTGTGCAGAAGCTTTTTATTTTTATGTAGTCCCATTTGTTTATTTTTTCCTTAGTTTCCATGTATCAATAAACATATTGCTATGACATATGTCTGATATTTTGATGCCTATGAATTCTTCTAGGATTTTTATGGTTTCCCATCTTACAGTTAAGTCTTTTATCCATTTTGAATTTATTCTTCCGTATGGTGTAAGTTGGTGGTCTAGTTTCATTTTTTTGCATGAATCTGTCCAATTTTCCCAACACCATTTATTGAAGAGACTGTCTTGAGTCCATTGTATGTTCCTGCCTCCTTTGTCAAATATTAATTGAGCATAATGGCTTGGGTAAATTTCTGGATTCTCTGTTCTGTTCTATCGGTCTATATGTCTATTCTTGTGCCAATACCAGGCAGTTTTGAGAATAGTGGCTTTGTAGTATACTAATAACTTGATGTCAGGGCTGACCAGCAGCCCCTGAGCGGCCAATGAACAGATTACTCCGACACATATTTCTGTGAAAGAGAGGCTACGGGGCTAGTTTACTTTAGGAGTAAATAGCCCTGATTGCCTGCCTCGTTGGCTTTTTATTGTAACAACAGCTTGAACTAAAATTAACCTCTAGATACAATCAGCAATAAGTATCCTTGAGAAAGCATATGCTTCTACAAGGTAAGGTCTTTAAAGACTAAACATAGAGATTCCAGCAAAACACCTGGGGGGATCGGACTTGTTTGGAAAAGTCAAGGTAGGGGCTGCCGCCTTCGGCAAGGTCCCCTAAGGCCCCCGACCTTTCGGAGAATCCTCCTTACAGACATTCTAACCAAGTCCCGTGCTTTCCCACATCTCCCCCCTTTTTGTTTTGCTGGCTGCAGAAGACAGAGGGAGGCGGCAAACTTTCTGCTTTGGAAGGTCGGGGTCTGAGAAGCACATTCACAGCTTGAGTTCTGATTTTGTAGACTATAAGAAAAACAAAGAGAATTATAATGACAGCAATGGTTAGTCCAATCATGTACCAATTGATTTTATGAAACTATGTGGTGGGATCTATCCACTCTAAATGCTCCTTTACCATATTCCAAGCAGTAGTCTGTTTTTCATGTTTATTGATGGCAAGTAAGGACTTTTTAATTTGTCTTTGCAACATGTTTACTTCTTCAATAAGGTTATCATGAAAGACTCCCCATAGATGCTTTTTAACATCAATCCATTGATGGTGACTACTGTTCTCTTTTAAAGGGGTGACACATATGTGCTTATGCTCCCAATCGCAGTTAAGCACTTGCCTGTATGCTATGGCGTCCTGTCTTTCCCCCAGATATTCAGTGGCTGCCTCTATTGCCTGTAGTCTAGCTAATATTTTTTGATCTATGAGTTGTTGTATAGTGAATTCCCTAGTTACATTATAGGCCATATTGTCTACAAATGTGGCAGTCTGCACAGACTCAGAAAGGCCCACCACGGCGATGCTGGTGGTAGTAAGAATAACAACAGCCGAGACAATGGCTGCAATGAGCATTCCCAAAAATCTGTTGGGCCGTAATTGGCTCCATGCTCTTTCTGAGACTTTGATAGCTGACAAGCCTTGCCATTTCCTGGTGAGATTAACAGGTATCAGGATTTCTGCTTGTCTCCTAAGTACCATAATAGTGCTGATGTTCAATGAGGTAATATTCTGGGTGGTAGTACAGGATGGAAAATAAGCTCCTTCTCCAGCCTGTACTAGAAAAGATGAACTATGGCTTATTAGTAGATTGGGGCCCATAACAAAGACAAAGGGGTGAGTGGTGCAAATCAGGCTATTGTCAGTATGATTATCAGTAAAAGTCATACTATAGCGGCCAGAGGAGTTCTGGTAGTCCTGTGCCACAATTCCAAAGGGCTGAAAGCATGACCTAATCTCCATAAAGTTTCCTGAACTGGCAAGCCTAGTACTCTGTGGGGAACTCATCCCTCCCTCAGTCCAAACCTCAGGTATGCCTGCATAACCGATGTAACTAGCATTAGACGCACGGTGTACCAGAAAGTCAATGTGGTTGGCTTGCAAATGACCATGTGGGCTCCAATCTATAACCTGTTGGTCCCCTAGGACGTCAAATGGGCATAATTTCCTCAACAAACTTCCCAATGGAATGCCTCAGCAGAGGGGTCCCACCGCTTATTTTGCTTACACAGAGGGATGGGAGGCACCATAGTATTAGTCAGATTACCGCAGGCCAGACTGCCTGCTGAGAGAAACATTTAATTTACCACATTGCTTTAAAAATGCTTCCTTATATCTGAAAAACAAAAACTTTAAGAATTAGTAACACTTTCAGTAAAAGTTACAAAAACTATATAATCATTTTCTTTTTATTTAGTTTTATAATAAAATTCTTGTTTCTTCTGATTTTTTCTGTTAGTATTTCTATAAATTTAGATACTTTATAGAGTCATGTAAATGACATGGAATCTTGTCCTTTCTACAAAATATAATATTCTACAATATTATAACTGATAACAATTAGTTATAAATGAAAGTATATTAGAATTTATTTAATATGCATATATAGATAGAATATAATTATTATTTTCTTATTTGACAGAGTTTCTCATATACCTTAAGTATAAAATTTTCTTTATGAGGAGAGAAATTAAATTTTAAAATTTAAATCCTGGAAAGGTAGTCAAATATATTATATATTATTATTATTATTAAACAGTATTAAGTAATTTATTTAAAGTAATTAAGTTTTTGATTAACATAATTATTTTAATAATCTATATTATAAAAGGCCAGTGGCCATAATGCTGTAACGACCAAATGACGGGTCACCAGGAGGTGCATGGAGCACCTCTCGGTCCCTCCCCCCAGCCCAAGAGCAGCGGCTCTTGTGGCGTGGTGGGAGGCAGGGCACCTCATACAATTTCGCACGCTGGGCCTCTAGTATATATATAAAATCTTTGCTTCTTAGGAAAATACAGGAAAAACCTTTTTTCCCCCTTACTTTTAGAAATAGTCTTATTTTTCCAATGGAAAATATACTTATATTTTTAAGAAGCATAACTGAGATAATATGACCTTGACAATTTTTAGGAGGCTGGAGAAAGGGTGGGTGTGTATGTGGGGAGATAGCAGGCCCTGGGGTTTGTTCCCAGGACTGCAGTAACTCCTGGGCCTCTAACTGCTTTAGTGTAAAAGTACCATTTTTTCTTACAAAGAGAGTGCCCCCACAACACACCTACCCCGCTGCTGCCATTTCTGCAGCCTATTCAAGGGTACTTTTGTAGCTCCAGTCCTTTAGGATGAATACTTGGGGAATTTAAATAATTATTTCCCATATTTTTTCTTTTTGAGTAGACTAACAATATGAAATCGTATATATAAGAAGAGATCTTAAAAACAGAAATAAAAAGCCCCTACAGTAAATTAATGAGTACTCACAAAAAAGAAAGACTGGGACATTAGCCTTAGAATCTTATTTTATACTAGAGGCCTGGTGCATGACATTCATGCACAGGGGTGGGGGGGATCCCTCAGCCCAGCCTGCACCCTCTGGCAGACTGGGACCCCTTGGGGGATGTCTGCCTGCCAGCTTAGGCCCGCTCCCTGCGGGGTCCTCACTCTTTGTTTCCTGGTGAGCCTGGCTAGAGGTTCAACAATCTCATTTATCCTTTCAAAGAACCAGCTCTTGGTTATATTGACCTTTTGTAATTTTTTTTTTTTGTCTCTATGTCATTTATTTCCCGTCTGGTCTTTATTATTTCCTTCCTTGTACTTTTCTGGGCTTTTCTTGCTGCTCTCTTTCTAGTTCTTTAAGTTGTAGGGTTAGATAACTTATTACCAGTTTTTCTTGTTTTTTGAGGTAGGCCTGTAATGCTATGCAGTTCCTTCTCAGGACTGCTTTCACTGTGTCCCACAGATTTTGAATTGTTGTGTTTTCATTGTCATTTGTTTCAAGGGTGTTTTTTTATTTCTACTTTGATCTCTTTGGTAACGCATTCATTGTTTAATAGCATGCTATTTAGCCTCCATGTGTTTGTTTTTTATTGTTTTTATTGGAGTTTATTTCTAATTGTATGTCGTCATGATCTGAGAAGATGCTTGATATGATTTCAATCTTCTTGAATTTGTACAGACTTAGCCTGTGTCCCAATATGTGGTCTATCTTTGAAAATGTCCCATGTGCACTTGAGAAGAATGTATATTCCATAGGTTTGGGGTGAAAAGTTCTGAAGATGTCAATTAGTTCCATCTGATGTAGTGAGTCATTTAGGATTGCTGTTTCTTTGCTGATTTTTTGACTAGAAGATTTATCCAGTGATGTCAATGGGGTTTTAAAGTCCCCTACTATGAGGATTGTATTGCTGTTAATCTCTCCCTTGATATCGTCCAGATTTTTTTTTAATGTTTTTGGGTGCTCCTGTATTGGGTGCATATATGTTTACCAGAGTTATATCTTCTTGTTGCATTGCTCCCTTTAGTATTATGAAGTGCCCCTCCTTATCTCTTGTTATGGCCTTCACTTAGAGGTCAATTTTGTCAGATATAAGTATTGCTACCCCAGCTTTTTTTTTTTTTTTTTTTTTGCCTGGAAAAATGTTTTCCCATCTCTTTACTTTCAGTCTGTGTGAATCCTTTGTTCTGAAGTGGGTCTCTTGCAGACAGCATATATATGGGTCATGTTTTCTTATCCATTCAGAAACTCTACATTTTTTGATTGGAGCATTTAATCCATTTACATTTAAGGTTATTATTGATAGATACTTGTTTGTCACCATTTTTATTCTTTATGTCTGTGTTCCTTCTTCCCTTTCTATTTCTTCTTTTCATAGCAGTCCCTTTAGCATTTCTTGCATTGCTGGCTTGGTGGTAATAAACTCCTATAGCGTTTTTTTGTTTGTTTGTTTGTTTGTTTGTTTGTTTGTTTGTTTTGGTCTGTGTAGCTCCTGATTTCACCTTCAATTTTGAATGATATCCTTGCTGGGTATAGTATTCTCGGATTCATTTTCTTGCTTTGCATGACTTTGTGTACTTCATTCCATTCCCTTCTGGCCTGATGTGTTTCTGCTGAGAAATCAGTTGATAGTCTAATGGGAGATCCCTTGTAGATAACTTTCTGTCTCTCTCTGGCAGCCTTTAAGATTCTTACTTTGTCATTTGACATTTGTCAATTTAATTACGATGTGTCTTGGTGTCAGTCTTTTTGGGTTCATCTTGTTTGGGACTCTGTGTGCTTCTTGGACTTGTGTGACTTTTTTCTTCCCAAAGTCAGGGAAGTTTTCTGTCATTATTTCTTCAAACAGGTTTTCTATTCCTTGCTCTGCTTCCTCTCCTTCTGGCACCCCTATTATGCAGATGTTGTTTCCTTTTGTGTTGTCCCAGAGCTCTCTTAGACTCTCCTCCTGCTTTTTAGTCTTTTTTCCAGTTGCTGCTCTGCTTAAGTGTTTGATTTTTAACCTTGTCTTCTAACTCATTGATTTGGTCCTCAGCTTCTTCTAGTCTACTGTTGAAATTGTGTTCTTTATTGCAGCTAGGTCATTCTTCATTTCCTCTTGATTCTTACACACGGTGACTCTTACCCACATGTTTGAGCATCCTTATAACCATTGCTCTGAATTCTTTCTCTGACAAATTGCTTGCCTCTATTTCATTTATTTCCTTTTCTGGTGATTCCTCCTTTTCTTTCATTTGGGGATTGTTTCTTTGTCTCCCCAATTTTGCTGTTCCTTTGTAATTGTTTCTGTGTATTAGATCACACTGCTATGCCATCCAGATTTTTTTAATTGGTCTCATGTTGTAGACCAAGCATGTCAAACTCAAAGGCTAACACGGGCCAAATAAACAAGGTGTAAGTTTATGTGGGCCACAAAAAAACAAAAGCTTCAATTTTCATAGATACTTAGGTTTATTTCAATAGAGACATGCTGAATAAAAAGGGCTGAAATAAATTATTAATTGTTAACATAAAGTAATAGAACATTTTAATAAAAATTCATATTTTTCTTGAACATTAACTTACCAGACATTGCATAACTGCACAAATTAATAAGCGTAATGCAAATAAACCTTTTTTCTTGTTCTCCGAAAGCAAAATATTTCCTGTTGTGCACACCAAACAAGTCAGTACAAGATTAATGACATGGCAATCGGCTGCTAAAATATTCACTGCTAGTATTAGTGGAGAGAAATGGTACGCCTGGGCATAAGGTGCATAAGGGAAATGAATGCAACACAATTATAGTAATTAGTCACTAGTGAACGTTGTAGTTCGTTATTAATAATTATGTATAACAGGATATTGTAAAAATTAAGTAACAAAATTTAAAACGTTTCTTACATCCCCTTATATTGGCTGGGCTGCAAAAACATTCTTTGTGGGTTGCATGCAGCCTGTGGGCCATGAGTTTAACATGCTTGTAGTAGAAGTTTTGTGTGACCCAGTGGTGCAGTCTCTCAGGTCTCCTGTGCTGGGAGTTCTAGGGCAGCCCCCTACTTGAGATATTTGAGTTCTCCTGATGTAGTTGGGTCTTGAATGTTATTTTCCCATTCATGGATGGAGTCTCCTCTCAGGGTATCTGATTATGTGGCTCGCTCCCTACCACATCATGCCAACTGTTGTGGAGGCACTGACCAAACAGCACAAAATACAATATGATAAGACAAGACACAGAAGGAACAGAACACAAATGTGCAAAAGACACCTATAACCCCAATAAAGTGACCACCAGAGAAAAGAGTTGGGAAATAGAAAAGAGAGCAAGAATGATAGCAAGAAAAAAAAAAGACTATGGGTTGAGAACACAACAAAACAAACAAATAAGCCAAAAAGCACAAACAAAAAACACCCAGAAAAAAAGGGTCAGAATCAGTAGATGCAGAGCTTAAATAGAGAAAATAAGGTTGAGGAATTGGATGAAGAGGGCAAGGACCATGGTTTAGAATAGAGGCGGGAGAAAAGAAATGAGAAGACAAGAAGAAAAAAATATATTTTTTCCTTTTTTTCTCTCTCTATTTTTGAAAAGGAGAATAGAGGAGAGAGTAGATAAGCCTATATTTAGGAAGTGAAACAAATTTAAAAAATTAGGAGAAGAAAAGAGCAAGAGAAGAGAGAATAAAGGGAAAAAAATGAGTAGTGAAGAGAAAGGAAAGAGAAGGGGAAATTGAGTAGGAGCAGGGAAGAGGAAATTAGATATATGAGTAAACCAACAGAGACTAGAATACTAATACATCAATAAAGCAGATAAAGAATTTCCATTTTTAAAAAGGGGAAAAGAGAAAAACTAAAATGGGGATAGGAGGAGAAAAACAGGAGGAAAGGAAGAGGAATGAGGAAGAAAAAGGTGCAAAAAAAAGTAACTGATAAAATGAAAAATAAAAAAATTAAATAATAAAAATTTAAAAATAAAATGTGAAGTGTCATTTGCTTCAGCCGAGTTGTAATGCCCCATGGGAGCTGGCTTAGGACTCCACTCTTCTGTTCTGTCTGCTAATTCTGGGCTCCCTGTTAGGTGCTTAGGTGCTGGCCACTGTTAGGCACTGTCCTTTGGCTTTTAGTGCCCTGTTGAAGCTCCGAGCGATCCACTGGTCCTCTGCTTATGTCTGTCCCCCAGGCCTTGCTGCAAGCAGGCGGGGCCAATCTGCCCTCTTTGCCTGTCTGCCAGCTGTCAGTCTTAGTCACTCAAGTGTCTGTTTCTGACAGGGCTTCAGGTAGGGTTGGTGCTGTTTCACTTTCAGGGAGTAAGGTGGGTGTTTATTCCTGACCCACAGCTACTCCTCCATGAGTGGCCCAAAGTATTACTCTGGCCTTAGCTGGTCAGAGATCCTTGTATGGAGACCAATGGGGTTGGCTGGCAACCTGGAGTTTTTATCATTCTGGTTCCTGGAATAGCAGGGCATTTGGCCCCTCTTCTACACAGTCACTGAGGGCTCTTTGGGGCTATTCAGCGCCTTTGTTTCCTTTGCACAGCTCAAAATGCAGGCAGGGTGTGGCAGGCTGTATTCTCTGCTCAAGGCTACTGGGAGGGGCTAGCTCTTCTGGGGAGAAATGGCCATTTAGATTTGGAAGCTTGAGAATGTCCCAATGCAGGATTCTTGGCCACGTCTCCCTGCCCTGCTTCCTCTCAGCCTCTCCTCAGGCACCTCAAGTCTGTGCCTTTTGCCTCTCTCCCTATGCTGAAGCCTCGGGAGAGTGTTTGCAATGGAAAAGTCCTGTGTTCTGGGTTTAGCGAATAAAAGCAAGGACAAAACAAAACCAAAACAACCAGAAACTGGATTTCTCTTTCCCCAGCATCTCGCTGCTGGGGCTGCCTTTCGGACCACCTTTCGAGGGGCAGCCTTTCGCGACTATGGGCTTAGGTACGGATTCCCCAGCCACTAGCAACCCTGCGGCTTTTCCTTTCCCCTGTTGCCAAGGGACATGGTTTTGGTGCAATGCAGCTTCCTCCTCACCCTCTCGGCCTGCTGGCCGGCTGTCCCTCTCAAGCCCAGATCCCCGTTCCTACCATTCTCTGGCTGTCCTCTGCCCTTCCTTGTAAATTGTCTCCTCAGCTGTGTCTAATTTGCTAATTCCAGGTGGATATTCTCCAATTTAGTTGTTTTTCTAGTCTGGCTCCGGGATGAGGTACATGACACAACTGCCTATTTGGGCCACCATTTTCTCTCCTCCTCTCTCAAAACCACCATCCCATTTTAGAGATAAGGAAACTGAGGCCTGTGGAGAGCCATGGCAGATGCAGAATTCAGGGCTCCTCACACCTCCCAGCTCAGCCCTGACACCTTGTCCTGCCTTTCTCCACAGGCTCTGAGTCCAAGCCATGTGTCCAGCCTTTTGACCGTGGGGCTGCAGCCTTGACCACCAACAGCATCCGTGGATCCTGGAGGCCTGAGGACCTAGACTTCTTCTCCACCATGGGGGATGAGCAGGCAGGTGTCTGACCGCTGAAACAGGCAGAAGCGAAGGCACCAGGACCAGCAAGTACACTTTATTTAGCACCTGCATGTCACCAGGCACTTTGCGTGCACTATCTCAGGGGACCTCATTATAACTTGGCAAATTAGTTATTATCCCATGTTACAGATGGGAAAACTGGAATAATTTCTGGAACAAGAAGGGAGAGGGAAGGGTGGGAGGGAGGAAGGGTGGGCAGAGAGATGAGTGGGTGGATGGACAGCTGGACAATGTATGGAAGGAAGGAAGGAAGGAAGGAAGGAAGGAAGGAAGGAAGGAAGGAAGGACAACGTATGGATGGATGGATGGATGGATGGATGGATGGAAGGAAGGAAAGAAGGAAGGGATGGAGGGGAGGGGAGGGAAGGAAGTGGGGGAAGGAAGGAAGGAAGGAAGAGATGGAGGGGGAGGGAAGGGGAGCAAGTGGGGGAAGGAAGGAAGGAAGGAAGGAAGGACAGATAGACAATGTATGGATGGATGGATGGATGGATGGATGGATGGATGGAAGGATGATTAGATGGGTGAGTGGGTATGCAGATGGATAGATGTAAAGGGAAGAAAAAGCTCACATGGGAGCTCTGAGCTAGAGCAGCCCTGCAGAGCGGTCTCAAGCCAGGCTGAGATGGCCAAGTTATTACAACCTCACATCAGTCAGTTGTAGCCTGTGGGCTTCTCAGGAAAGAGTGTGATTTCCCAGAGGGGGCTGACAGCCAGCAACCATCTGCTGACAGTCCCCGCAACATCTGGGGCAGCAGGTCCTCACTGAAGGGGGTCTGGGTAGCATTTTACACTGCCCACTACTCTAAGGAAGGGCATTCTATGTATCCGCCTCTGTCATCCTATATAATAAAAGCTTAACGTGCAAATTGTCCTTTTGACCAGGAGTTCCACCAGGGGGTGGGGTCAGCTCGCCAACCACCTGCAGCCCCTTCCCCTGGCCAGCCCCACCCCAGCCGGCGGTGGCAGCAGGCAGCCAGGAAAGGGAGGCCCCAGCCGGCAGCCAGCAGCCACTAGGGACCCTACCCATGCACAAGTTTCATGCACTGGGCCTCTAGTCTATATATATAAAAGCCAAGTGACCAAAACACCAGAACGACCGGAATGACCAGTCATTATGACGCACACTATGGCGGCCAACTGGCCCCTATCGGCGCCCCCAAGCCTCCCGTAGCCCCTCCCCCTGGCCAGCCTGGCCCCTGATCAGCCTCTCCAATGCTGATTGGGGGCAGGGCCGGCCGGCCAACCTCCCATGTTCCCTCCCCTCCAGCAGCCAGGCCCCCCCCAATCAGCCCCGATCCAGGCCAGCCAGCCGGCCGGACCCCACCCATGCACAAATTCATGCGCCGGGCCTCTAGTTTTATATAAGAGAACACTGGAGCCAAGCAGGGAACTAATTGGCTCAAGTGTCAGGGATGATCCAGGATAAACAAAAGTAGGACAGAGATGCAAATTGAGTTATGGCTCCTTCCAGGATTCTGGACCTCTTGAGTAGAAGCCATGGGTTGCAGACAGGCCAACAAGATGGTGAGGGAGAAACTGTACCTGTGGGAGCAGTGAGCACTCAGCATTGCAGGGAGGCTCTGCACCCAACACCTCCAAATAAACCCCTCCCCCTGTGTCTCAGCTGCTGGCACTCAATCACCATAGCTGGAGGCAAGGGAAGCCATTGTCCTTGCCCCTCCTTCCCATCCCCACCCCAGCCCTATGAGTGCTGCCCTGCATAGCCCTCAGTTCTGTCCACATCTCTCCCTCCTTCTCCAGACCACTGGCAGAGGCCGCCATAACCACTCTCCCAGGTGATCTGCACAGGTGTCCTCACTGCTCCACCAGCTCCTGTCTTGCCCCCCTCTCCCCCCACCCACCCACCCACCAAGCCGATCTTGGCTCTGCATCTTGCATAATCTTTCCAAAGGCAAATCACAACCCCTAACCTCCCTACCACCACTGTTTGGAGCCTGAAGATTAAATCCTTAGTTGGCCTACCAGGCCTCCTGGTCCAGCCCCCTCCCCCCTCCCTCCACACCTCCAGCCTCCAGGAACTCTTCTCTTGCCAGTTGTTGGAAGGTACTGTGAACTCTCTGGCTGTGGGCTTCTGAACGTGCTGGGTTTTGTTGCCTGAAATGCCCTCACCCAGAGCCTCTGCCTACCCAACTCCTATTCATTCCTCAGGGCTTCACTGGCTGTCACTTCCTCTAGAAAGCTGGCCTTGATTGATTGATTGATTGATTGATTATTGATTGATTCAATTTTACATTTAGTAGGACTTTTTATTGAAACTCTATGAACTGATAAGATGTAGATCGTTTTAAGATATATGAAACTTGGTCCTGGCTGGTGTGGCTCAGTTGGTTGACATTGTGCCCTGTATCAAAGGGTTGCCTGTTGGATTCCTGGTCAGGGTACATGCCCAGGTTGCAGGCTCACAGGAGGCAACCAATCAATGTTTCTCTCTCACACATTGATGTTCCCCCCCTCCTTCCTCTCTAAAAGTCAATTTAAAAAAAAAAAACAAAAACAAGTAAGTAAATAAAATGTATGAAACTTGACCAATATATGGTCAGTTAAAGAAACTATTTTTATGTCATGTGGAGACTATTTTATGTGGTTGGAACTAGGGGTTTTTTGGTTTGGTTTTGGCTATGGAAGCTGTCTAAAGATTATCTAACTTTTTTTTAACTAAGTTGCAGTTAGTAGGTCTTCATACCAATGATTACCCTGGGTCTTGTACTTTTTAAAAAAGAGATTTTTCTAAATAAAATTCCAATCTAGAATTCCTGTTCCTCCAGACTGGATCAGGGGGCCCCCTTCAGATCTTCCCCAGCCCACTTCCTGGAACATCACATATTATAATTGCTGGATTTAATCCCCAATGTTCCCCAGTTCACTCCAGGCAGCCAGGGACTGTGTGACTTGCCCGGAGAAAGGGTCCTGACTCCTGAAATATAAAACTTGGAATATAAAAACAGTAACCACCCTAATATCTGCTTCCATCAATCGAGCACTTGCAATGTGCAAACCTCATCTCATGTTACCTGCAGAGCCATCGGACTAGAAGGCAACATTACATCCATTTTAGAGATGAGAAAACTGAGGTCCTTAGGAACTTGGCCGTGGGGACACTGAGCTAGCTAATAAAGCCATAACAGGACTGCAAACCTTGAGTAAGGCCTTTCTACCAGGCTGCCATTCAAGAACCATCTGTCCTGGTATTTATTTGCTATTTTATTTAAAACAAATTCCCCTTTGCCACGATGAGATAGTACAAGGGAAACAATATGCATGAAGTCGCTTTGGTGTGCTACTTTTCCCTAATTGAAAAACAGATAAACAACTCCTTATCTTGTTAAAGACATGTTTATCGATGTGCTATTTAAATCTGCACGCAGTAAGCCCATCTGCAGAGGCGGGATCCCGGGGCTATCTCGCCTCTGGGTCTGCATGGGGAGCCCATTCCCCAAGGTTCTCCATGGTCCAGAGAGCAGAAGCCTGAGCCAGTTACAATGATTAGTCAGAGGCCTGGAAAGGCCCCCTTGGGCCAGCTCACATGTTTTCTCACCCAGGAGATGTTGGAGGAAAGGTGTAGGTCCCTAGTAAAGCCCCTGCCTGTTCCTCTAGCAGTGTACCTGCTGCACAGAGCGGGGCATCCTGTGCCCCCAGCCTGCCACCCCCAGCTCTGGCCGGGTGCCCACTGCTGCCTCCTGTGAGGGACACCAGATGCGAGAGAGGGAGAGGGTCCCGGCCCAGGCCAAGAGGCTGTCCTGATATGTTTATATTTATAGGAGGATGAAAACCAGAACCACACGGAAACGTTTGGGGCAGTGGCCGAGGAGAAAGGAGATCGCTAGAGGCTGTGCAGGCACCAGGGATGGGACTGGAGATCTGAAAGGAGGCTGCTGCCAAGGTCACAGAGACACACCACAGAAGGGGCCCTGGTGTGCCAAGGACAGAGGGACAAAGTGGAGGCAGAGAAGGAGCAGCCGGAGAGGTGGGAGGGAAACAGACCTGGGCACAAAGGAGAGATTGTGGAAGAAAGGAGGCCTGGAAAACAGTGTGGCAGGTCCTTGAAAAATCAAAAATGCAATTACCATGTGCTCCAGCAATTCCACTTCTGAATATCTACCCAAAAATATTGACAGCAGGGACTCAAACATATCAGCACACCCATGTTCAAAGCAGCATTATCCACAACAGCCAAAACTTGGAGACAACCCAAGTACCCACCAGCAGATGACGGATGTACACAATGTGCTCTGTTTACATCCATACTGTGTGGTCCACCCATACAGCGGACTGTTATGCAGCCTTAAAAAGGAATGGAATCCCGGCACATGCTAGAATACAGATACACCTTGAAAACCTCAGGTCAAATGAAATAAATCAGACACAAAAGGATAATATCATGTGGTTTCCCTTATAGGAGGTCCCTAGAGGAGTCCCCTCCACAGAGACGGTGGAGTAAAGGTCCCCAGGGGTCGGGAGAGAGCGAAAGGGAAGGGGAGTTAGTGTGGGATGGAGACAGAGTTTCTGTTTGGGAGGATGACAAGCTCTGGAGCTGGATGGTGGTGATATGATGTGAATGCACTTAATTCCACTGAACTGTACACTTATAAATGGCAGAAACTGGTAAACTTTCTTATGTATATTTTGCCATAATACCAAGAATGACAAGGGAGAGGTCAGAATGTAGAGAGCTCCAAGTGGGTGAGGTCAGCAGAAAAGGCCAGGCCCTGCATGACTCTCCCTTCCTTATTCCAAGGCAAGTGCGGCCTCCGCCTCTGCCTCCTGCCCGCCAAGATCCGTGGCTGGCCAAGAGCCTGGCTTTCGGTTAGCGGGTATTTTTCCACTTCAAACTGGAAACATCCCCACACCAAGACTTAGCCGGAATCCCTCCCTTCTCCCTTACCTGGTAAAAAGACAGGCCGTGCCAAATGGTCCAGGGGTAGGGTTGCAAGGTTGCACAAATAAAATTACAGGACACCCAGCTGGATTTAAATGTCAAACATTGCCACATTTGAGATATACCTATACTAAAAAACTTATTTGTTGTTTATCTAAAATTCAAATTTAACCAGTGTCCTGTATTTTATCTAGTAATCCTATCCTAGGGCCCTCTTGCAGAATTCATGCAGGGGGACACCTTCAGGCCACCAATTGGGACAGTCCATTAAGGGATTCCTGAGATCACATAATGCCTGAGGCAGGAGAGGCCCACCCACCCACTTACCTACCAAAAACTTATCTGGAGACAGTCCTAACAAAGGCCTGGAAAGGGATAGAGGGACACCTTGCCTAACCTCAAGGGGTGGGGTAATAGCCTGGAGGGCATGCCAAAATTGGGTTTTGAAGGATAAATAGGAGTTCACCAGGCTGACTCTAAGTGGGCTGGGAGAAAAGGGTCTCCAAGAAGAAGAAAAGGCAGGTGTCCTGGCTGGAAAAACTGACAAACAGAATGACTGGGAGGAAGAGAGAGAAGGGCAAAGGAAGCAGGGGAAAAGGAGTGGAGATCATAGAGTAAAGAAAGAACATAGAGCTTGGGTCCAGGCAGACCTGAGTTTGAGCCTAGCTCTACTGTTTATGGACTGCACAGCTCTGGGTTAGTCCTTTCTCCTCCCTGCCGCTTTGTCTCCTGATCCGGAAAATACTGCCCCCTGGTGGAGCTGCTGTGGGAGACACATCTGCGTATCTGGTGTCTAACCCTGCCTGGCATGTTGCTGCCTCCTGGGTGGGAGGGAACCTGAGGCTACCAGGAGCCAGAAGCAGGAGGCAGCTGACCCTGGAGTCTTTTGAACTGTGCGGAGGAGCTGTGGCTTCTACCCGTTGGGGAGGAAAAGGCAGTGGAAGGCCTGACCGCTCAGATGTTCCCGAGTCCTCTCTGGTAGGAGGGGGCAGAAATGGGGGAGCTGAGCGAGGAGGGTGCAGGGTCTAGTACTGTAATTCCTTAAATGCTGAGAATTTGTTCATCAGGAATCTCCTTGCATTGCTTTTGAGTTGCTTTAAAAATTACATTAAAATATTATCTTGATTCCTGAGTTTTGGGTCCCCCCTTCAGTTCTGTCCCTCAGGCAGATGCCTCACCTGCCTCACCCTAGTCCCAGCTTGGTAGGGAGACTTAGTCCCAGGAGAAGCGTGAGCCCCAAGCAGCCCTGCGACGAGGAGCCTGCACGCGCAGCAAGGACAGCACTCCTCCGTGCTGCGCTTGCCAGCTTGCATTTGCAGCCTTGATCTCCCCTGAGCCTTAAAGTGAGCAGGGTGAGCAGGCAGGGCAGGGCTACTGAAGACCATGGGTCCAACAGAAAATCAGAGGTAGGTGGAAGCCCTTTTGGGGGGAATAAGGCCTTGAAGGCCCAGGTGAGACAGAGGCCTGTGGGACTGCCCTCCATCCCAGCCCACCCACCCTGAGAAGGTGTGGGATAGGAGGGATATGGGCAGGCTGGGTCTTGGGGCCTCTGCTGCCTTCCGCCAATGTGCTCTTCTCCCCACCACCTGCAGGAGGATGCAATTCCTGGGCCGCTCGGGGACAGCACAGAGGACCTCAGCCTGGACTTGGGGGCCCTTCAGGGTAGCCAATATCTCCAGGACCTGGGCCTTGAGGCCCCTTCCTACAGCCAGACTGGAGCGGCCAGGGACAGTGATCCCCCTAGCGGAGCAGCAGGAAGCGGTTCATCCTCCTCCAGTTCAGCAGGACCCCAGGGCCGGCCTCGGAGATGCAGCTGGGCGAGGCCCCGCAGCTGCTCAGACAGCTGGCAGAGGTTGGTCCCCGCCACGGAGCCTTCTGTGACCCCTCCCAGGATCAGGGGTGTTCGCACCGGCAAAGGCAGCCCCCTTCCAAGACACACATGCATGCCCACACACAAACCCAAGTGCACGGGAAAACATGAGTGTGTACAAGCCCCAAACGACACTGTGCACACACACTGCAAGCAGATGCGATCCCAGGTGTGCATGCTTGCCCACGCACACTAGGTGTACCGCTGCCCACGTTCACCGCACAGGCTTGCACATTCACTGGCTCTGACCCATACCTATAGGCCTACATGTCTGACTTGCAGGGCAGTGGCACATGCATGCACAAAGCTACAGATGCGCTTGGAATCAAGACACATATTGCCCTGTCTGGTTTGGCTCAGTGGTTAGAGCATCGGCCTGCAGACTGAAGAGTCTCAGGTTCTATTCCAGTCAAGGGCACATGCCCGGGTTGCGAGCTCGATCCCCAGTAGGTGGTGTGCAGGAGGCAGCCGATCAATGATTCTCTCTCATCATTGATGTTTCTATCTCTCTCTCCCTCTCCCTTCCTCTCTGAAATCAATAAAAAAATATTTTTAAAAAAGACACGTATGAATGCTCGACTCCACACACACCACAGTGGCAGTCCTAAAGCGTGGAGGCAGGTGCTTTAGCCACCCCCCACCCAACCCCTCCAACCCTCTCACCCCAAATAGAAAGCCAGTCCATGTAAAAATGGGGGGTCTGTGATGCAGATGTAGCTTCAGCAAATCTACCAACCTGGCTCCTCCCCCCGCTCCCCTTCTGATACAGGGAGATCTGGTATGGCCCAGAAGTGTCATCTGCAGGTCCTCCCAACCCCCCGGATTCTGGAGCTGAGCAGCAGCAGGTGGAGAAGCCCTGCTGAAGCCCTGAATCCCTCCCTTCTCCCCCCAGGTTCAACCTCGACTCCTCAGCTGTGAATGAGGGGCCATGTCTCCCTCGGACGCTGGCTACTCTTGCTCTGAACCTTCCTGGAGAGAGTCCGCAGGCCTGGACTAAAGAGTGTCTCTCTGGGGGTGGGACCCCAGCGGAGCACCCAGGCAAGGTGGGTGCAGCCTGCAGCCACCCGGACAGTCACACACCTCTGGGCCCAGGAGCTGTGCTGCGGGCGGGAAGGAGAGCCTCACCTGCCATGGCTGGGTGGTCCGAGCTGGAGCCCACGACTGGGGAGTCTTCTGAGCCCTGAGATTGCAGCCCAGGCCTGAGGATTCTTCCCTGAGGCGGGGTCCACAGCAGGGGACCCTTGGCCAGAAGTGCAGCCCATTCGTTGGGGGCAGGGGACTCCTCGGCAGGCGGCCTTGCAGCGGGAAGGGAGCCCTGTCTTGTGCTTGGAGTCTGCAACCCAGCGGCCTCTTCTTAAGTCTGGGTCTCCAACCCACAGCTGGGAGAGAGCCTGGGCCCCTTTGCTCCTGACTGACCTGCAGACGGACTGGTACTGGAATCTGCAGCTCACTGTTTCAGGGCCGGCCCACAGCCCAGCCCTGGGCAGGGGAACTGCCGCGCATCTCTGGGGAGGGTACGGCTCCAGCGTCTGGCTGCTGGGAGACCCGCTGCCCTGTGCCTGGGGGCGCCCTGCCTGTGGCTAGAGGCTGGGGCCGAGACCTTGATCGGGAGCCTTCTTGCAGCCAAGCAGCCGCTGGCACCGCTGGCTTAGTGAGATGCTTGTTCCCCGCAGGAAGGTGCCGGCCTGGAGGAGAGAGTAAGGTCACAGTCGGTTCCCGTGACCTTGGATGAGATCAGCGCCCTGGAAAGCTCTCGGGCTTCGGAGGTGCCCGCTCAAGCTGCCCAAGGTAGCCAGGCCCGGGGGGTTCCCGCACTCAGACAGAGCAGGGCAGTGGGGCTTGGCTAGAAGGTGCCCTGGATGGGTCCCAGCTGGGCCCCCCTGAGGATGTGGAGGTCCTGGGGGAGGGGTTCCTGAGAGGGGGAGAGCCTCCAGCATCTACCCCTCCCCTCTCCTCCCCCAGGGGTCTGGAGCCAAAGTGGCCCCCACCACTGCCATGGCCTCGCCTCCCTTCTCGTTCTGACTCTGTCTCTTTCATCGCCTCCCTGCCTGTCTTGGACTCTGGGTCCTGAGAGCTGTGTCTCCCTGGTGTCAGGCAGACCTGCAGGCTAAACCCAGACCCACCACTTGCTGACAAGTCTCAGCCCTGCAGCCTTTCTATGAACTGAGATAGTGTACCTCCTCAGGGCCACTGGGGGCGCGCGCGCACACACACACACACACACACACACACACACACACACGTGCAAAGCACTTAGCACATCCTAAGCTCTTGTGAAAAGCTGGGGATACCTCCATCCCTGCTCTCTTGCCTCTTCCCGCCTCTCCTCCTGAGAGTGGCAAGGCCCCTCTGGCAGATCTCCAGTTCTGCGGGGTGGGTCAGAGGGCGCCCCCTTCAGGGCGGGGCTCCTCAGTCACTCTGCAGGAGGGGGGTGGGGGCGGGGAGCTCCTCCAGCCTGTGCTTCCTGATGTTGGGTTACTTCCAGGCCTGGAGACACCAGTGCTGGAGTGTCTGGAAAAGGACCACGTGGAACCAGATCATGTGTGAGTGTCTGCCCCATGCGGGGAGGAACCCCAGTGGATAGCCAAGGTGGCCGGTTGTGGGAGGAGGTGTGCAGGTTTCAGCACTGCTGGCAACAAGTGACCCGGCAGCCACGGTCCCTCTCAGTCCCCCACGACCTCATCTTCTCTCCCATCCCATCCTTCTCCCAGGGGAGGGACCAGGCCCCTCAGAGAGGTTCCGACAGGCCTCAGGAGGGGGCCGGGGCTCCTGGTTAGGGTCTGCTTCAGGACCCAAGGCAGGTGAGGCCATTCCCCTCACCTTGGGGAACAGGTCTGTAATCTGTGACGACTGTGGGCTATCTTATTCCCACCCAGGCTGATGGTGCAGCAGGTACTGCAAGAACTTCGACAGTACCATGGGTAAGTGGAAGGGAGACAGGCGAGGGAACGGGGGTGGGAGGACAGGTGTGGGGCAGACAGGGGAGGGGACTAGAGGGGTATGGGGGACAAGTGTGGGAAAGGACAGATGTAGTAGATGGTTGTGGAGAAGTGTGGGGAACACAGGTTTGGAGGAACAGGTGTGGAGAACAGATGTGGAGGGACAGGTATAAGAGGACAGGTGTGAGAGTAAACAGGTGTGGGAAACAGGCTGTAGAGAAGACGGGGAGAAATGGGGACAGGACAGGTGGGAGGGGAGGCCGTGGGAGCGGAGGCCGGTGGGAGGGGAAGTCATGGGAGGGGAGGCCGGTGGGGAAGGGAGCAGGGCCATGTAGGGAGGAGAGAGCCACGCTGGCCCACGAAGCCTCTGCAGATGGGAACAGATGCATCTCCTTCAAACACTGCCGTCTGTTAGAAAAGTTTCCGGGCTCGCTGATTCTGTTCCACCCGGGCGTGGCCCTGCCTTCTGTCAGAACACATGCCCCAATCACCATACATGCAAGCCCACATGTGGAGGAAGGGTGGGCTCTCGGGCCATGGCAGCGGGCAGCAGGCGCACACCTAACCACAGAAACCCTGGGGGAGAGGGCCATTGAGTGGGGGAGGGGCTGCTGACCGGTGTCTGTCCCCTCTGGTCCTGCAGGGCTCAGCAGAGGGCTCAGCAGAGGGCTCACCTGTCGGTCAGCCCCAGAGAAGCCCCCTCAAACCTCACCTGGTTTGAGTTCCTGTCTGAGTAAGTAGGCAGAGCTGCTACAGGCGGGGCTGCGGGCGGGGCAGGTGGGAGCCCAGCACTGGGTTTGCACAAGCGTGTACTGGCGGCCCTTGGTGCCTGGCCTGGGCTGGGGGCAGGAGCTGGGGTCCCCATCCTCTCGCTGGAACCACCAAGGGCAACAGCAGGGGTGAGGGTGGGGCTCCTCATACACCTGTGGTGGGGGGAGGAAGACTTCCTGGAGGAGGTGACAGCTGGAACTGGGTTCTGAGGGAAGGGTAGAGTTCGCCAGTCTGCGGAGCTGAGGATGGGAAGAGAAAACAGTGCCTTCTGGACTGGGGACCGGTGTCAAGGTGCGGCTGGGAGGAGGGACAGTGGAGGAAGTCAGCAGGGGCCGGGTCACCTCTGCAAAGCTAAGGCCACAGCTGCCTAGTGACTGAGGATGGTGAGCACAGACGGCGGGGCAGGCAGGGTATAGACTGGAGGTACAGAATCCCTCCAGGGACAGATTCTGCCCAGCTGGGCTTGTTTGTCGTTGACCTAACAAGTATTTATTAAATGAAGATGTGCCTGTGATCGGGCGAGCCAGGGTAGTGGTATGGGGAGGGAAGGAGAGCGGGGTTTGAGAGAAATCCCGCAGGAAGAATGGGCAGGATTTATAGGCTCATTAGATCTGGAGGTGGGGGAGGGGTGAATCAGAGGGAGGAGGCAGAGATGGCAGAGCCAAGATTTCCAGCCCAGGCCCATCAAGGGACCTCAACCTTGAGACCATGTCACTTGACCCCTGCAAACCCAATCACTATGGTTCCTGGAACTTTGCAAACAGCCTCAAATGTTTGATGAGTGAATAAATGAGTGAGAGAAGGAGGGAGAGAGTTGGGGACCACAGAAGAGGTGAAACAGGAGGAGGAGGCCACAGGGAAGTGGATGCAGGTCGATTCCAGGAGCGACATGCAGGACTGGCTCAGAATGGCCCTCTGACCCTGCTGCCCGCCCTCCCCCCACCCCCCATTTATCTTTCCACCCCTCAGGAGTGAAGATGGAGCCAGCAACATCGAGAGGAGTGACAGGAGCACCACCAGGTCGAAGTGCAGACTCAGCTCCCTCCGCAGTCGAGTCACCAGGCACAAGGACAAGGTCAGGGGGTAGGCACGGGGCCCCCTCTGCCTTCCTCGGCATGTCAGAGTGCCCCTGGCCCTGGAGCCCTGTGATTCTAAGCCTCACCTCTGTCCCCCCGACAGGGGAAAAGCCCCGTCCCTCTAAAGGACAAGGATCAGGATGCTCGAGAGAGAAGGGAACGTGTCAATGGCCACCAGCTGTCACGAGGAACCTTCTCTGGCCACTCCAACTGCACCCTGTACAGCACACCAGTTCTCTGCCCCAGTAAGTCAGCTGGCCCAGCCTGTCCCCTCGGATGGCAGCCACTTTCTCTACTTTTCTAAATCGCTCTTGTGGCCGCCTTCGCTCTTTGCACTCTTGGCCCATTTCACCCTTGCCAAGGGTGGGCTGACCCTGGCTCCCTGGAGAGCACCAGCATCGGTCCCCAAGGGCAGGGACCATTTGGTTAGTGAGGGGCCCCCCAAATTCCCTTTTTAGTTTCACTTTTGTTGTTGCAAAAATCCTCTTGCAAAATGTGGACTCGGACAGGGTATTAGTTAGTGAGCACTGCACAACGAAGTCCTCCGTGTGGCATGTACTCTCACAGCTCCTTCCGAAGGCACTAGGGACGGGATAGCCCAGGTCTCTCTCCTCGTGTCTGGCCGTTCCTTGGCCTGTGGCTGCAGAACTGCAGGCCTCACATTGTGTCTTCCCTGCGCGCGTGTCTGTTTCCCAAAGTCCCCTTTCTTATAAGGACACTAGTCAGCCACATTGCTTTAGGGGCCCGTCCTTCTCCAGTGTGACCTCATCTGAACATACGACATCAGCAATGACCCTATTTCCAAATAAGGCCACCTTCTGAGATACTGGGGGGGACTAGGACTGCAACCTATGAATGGCGGGTGTTACCAGAAAGGGGACCGGCCCTGAGTGGGTCTGCCTAGGGCCAGCTTGGACTGTGTGGGTTCTTGACTTCGTGCAGAAAAAATTTCACAACAGGCGTCCGGGTGACTATGAGGGACCGTTTATTAAAGCTGGGGGCAGTGAAACAAAGGGCTTAGCATAGAAGAAGCAACAGGAGAGCCCAGGCTGGGCTGCCCTAGCTCTCTGGGGAGTCAGAGAAAAGGGGGCCTTGGGGACAGGCTCAGGGATTAGCCCGGGACGAGCTGCTGCTGCCCATTGCTCCCCAGGTTGCAAGTCTCGTGGGGGCCCTTAGCGTTTAGGAGATGCATGTCTGTGGGGGAAGAAGTGGGGAAAGGGAGTGGCGGGGGCTGCTCCCCGAGGAAGAGCATGTGTTGGGTCATTTGTCTTGAGGCTTCGAGATAGAGACTCTTCCCAAAACGGTAATACAGCTAGCTGTCCAGGTGTGGGGCCTCGAACCCATGGCAGATTCTGAAGGCCTCTGACCTTCTGGGAGGCTTCAATCCCCATGTCTGTCGTGGGTAGACAAAGTCTGGCCTTTTAACTGGTTTCTAATAGTTGGGCCAGTAACCTGTCACTGTCACATTTTTCTAACAGCCTCAGTCCCTTAAGAGGCCTGGTAGCATGAGACAGCGTCCCTTCAGAAAGAAATAAGCCCAGCCAGCATTTCTGGGTTCAAATTCTATTTCCAGCAAGTTTCCAAGATCAGGTAACAAAACCCGTTTATTTCTCTGAGCACCTGTACATTTGAGGCTTTTCTCTATTAGCTATACCTGTGGAAGAGGCATTAATGACAAGCAGTGACATTGGTGTGAATTACTCCCAAGCAAGCTGCGGGCTAGGGCAGGGCTTCCCACCCTAACAAGGCTGCCAGAGCAGAATTGCAGCTCATGGCCCTGCAGCAACAGAGCAGAGGGCTACACTCCGGGGGCCGCTTTTCTGGGTGACTTTTCTCTGTCCAGGAATTCTCTGTTGGCCCTTCCCCAACCCCTGGTGTCCAGCCAGGAGGTCCAAGAGGTGCCTTGGCTGGGGAATACACAGGGGGCTTTGGGCCGCCCTAAGTCCCAGGCTAGGGGCACGAGGTCTGACTGTCCCTCCTGGGCCTAAGCAGGTGGGGGCGCTTGGGGTTTCACACCCCAGGAGTAAATTCCAAAGAATAGGGAGTGTGCCGCCGGCTCTTCACATTTGGGCTGTGAGCCTTTCCTAAGTCCTCTGCCAGGAGCCTGGGCTTTCAGTCCCCTCCCAGCCTTTCAAGAAGCTGGGGAGCCACTCTTTAGCTCCCCTCCCCCCAGGCCCCGGGGATCAGGAGCCAGCGATCACTGGGAGCCCATCACTGGGAGCCCGGGAGCTGCTGGGAAGGCATCTCCTGTGGCCGTATGCTCCGGCCCCCGCTGTGGGATTCTGTGCACCTGGCCACTAGCAGTGCAAGGCTAAGACAGGAAATGGACCAGGACAGGAGAGAAGGGCCAAGAGTGACAACCCTCCCCCTCCCCCCGCCCACCCCCAGTGCAGGCCAGATGCAGGCCAGAACAGCTGCAGGAACACAGGGTCCCGTCAGCTTCTATTTCTTCTGCGATTTTATCTTCCAAGGGCTGGTTTGGAGGCTCAAATGGGCTTCTTGAGTATCAGGGAGATGACAATGGCAGGGAGGGGTGTTTTCCACGTGTTCCACAAGTCCGTTCTCCCAGTCACGCCCCTGTTGTGGGGGGCACTCTGATGCACCATAGGATGTTGAACCACATACCTGGCCCCCACCCCCTAGATGCCATCACCCCTCCCATGGAGTCAGGACAACCAAAAATGGCCCCAGACATGGCCACGTGTTCCCTGGAGGACAGGACTGCCCTGGGTGAAAACCAGGGGGCTAGAGAGATGGAGAGCAGGACCTAGAATTACACCTCCACCCTCGGAGCAGGTTAGGGTTGATGTTTAATTTCTTGCCTTTCCTGGCTCCACATGGGGCGTTAGTTCCTTCTTCCTCATTCCTGCCTTTTTCCGAGCACCGAGCACCGCTGTGGCTTTGCCTTGTGTAGAGCCCGGGGTATCCACTGCTGGTGCTGTGGTCAGGAGCGTTCGGTTTTGAACTGTTTGCCCATCCAAGGCGCTCCAACCCGCTTTCTGACACACAACCTGTCTTTGGCTGAGGCTGGCATGGGCTTTGCAAGTGCAAAATGCACTGACAACTTCTGTGTATTAAAGTGCTTCTAAGCAGCAGGTGATTTCCTGTTTCTGCTCTTCCGGGGGTTGAGTTCGGGTGACTACAGGGGCCTTCCTGGAGGGCCAGGATCAAGCGAGCCCTATCTTAGGCATCTGATTCAAGGAGCTGGTTAGAAGTTGGCAGAAAGAAGGGTGAGATCTAGAACCATCCATAGACGGACATAAGGGAGCGGCTGCTTTCACGCTACACAGGCGAGGTGGAGTATTCTGCAGCATGATCGATCCCAAAGGTGAAAAAATTTGCTGTGAGGCTCTTGACAGAAAAAGTTTGCTGGCCTGGGAACTAACTTAGTCTGCAGCAAGGAAGACCCAAGAAGACTTGCCCAGCCAGCAGATCAATAAACCCCTTACCAATATGACCTTGGAGGAGGAGGGTTCCGACAGGGAATAATTTCCTGAACGCCACTTTATAGTCACAGAAGATTTTGCACAAATAATAGGAATAATGGGTAACATTACATCCCTGGGCACTTACACGACCCCAGACACCCTGTGCTGTCAGTGGATACCTCCTGACCCTCACACAGCTCTGTAAAACAGGCTGCCCCGTCTGCAGATGAGGGAAAGAGGCCCAAAGCAGTTAAGCTTCTGCCCAAGGTCACACAGGCAGCATTCCAGCTCAGAGCCCAGCCCCTGATCCCCAATCCACTGTCACATCACGCCATTTGATTTTTAATAATAATAAAATAATCTTGTAATTTTTTTAGTTCTACAAAAACTGAAATTTTATATTTTAAAAGAAAATAAATACCTCAATTAAAAAAAAAGACATGGAGGAAAAAAAGAAAATTTAATTACAGCTGCATGAAGAGCAGAAGTTTAATATGTCAAAGACATTTTGTTCTTTGATGTGCTTCATTGTCAATATTTGGGGGCAATTTTTAAGGTTTTTCCCACCAAAATGGTATTAATAATAACTCTGTATAATAACATTTAAAATAACAGGAAATTGAAAACACCTTTGTATCATATTTTCTCAAACTGTTCTGAAGACAGTGAACTCATAATTGTTTTTCCTTTGCTTTAAAATAAGGCACCAGTGCCCTAGCCAGTTTGGCACAGCAGTTAGAGCATGGGCCCGAGGACTGAAAGGTCCCCAGTTCGACTCCAGTCAAGGGGGTCAAGGGGATCAAGAGGGTCAAGGGGGTCAAGGACAAGTACCTTGGTTGCAGGCTGCAGCCCCAGTTGGGGTGGGAGGCAACCAATCAATGTGTCTCTGACATCAGTGTTTCTCTCTGTCTCTCACCCTCCCTTCCATTCTCTCTAAAATAAATAAGTAAATAAATAAATAAAATAAGCTACCAGTAATTCTAAACCAGGCAAAAATGCTTTGCCTGGATCGAATATAAGCATTCAAACTTGTAAAAATGTTTTGCAATGAGTTCTTGCTTTCTATAAAAGCCTAAAATAGCTAAGGAGAGACTAGAGTTTATTTTCAAATTTTATGACTGCCTTCCTATAATCTCTTACCAGTAAACTTACTAGTGAAATACTAGATATTAAGGATCAGATTTAATTCTTGGGTATAAGCATGACACTGTCATTGATTGCTTTATGTGGCTAGCAGAAACCATTGAGCAACCAAGTCTAGAATACAATGCAAGGCAGGGCAGGAGCCATAACTTAATGTTTTATTTTGTTACAGGAAAAATCAATACTAATTATATACTCTAGAGCTGTGGTCGGCAAACTGCGGCTCACGAGCCACATGCAGCTTTTTGGCCCCTTTAGTGTGGCCCTTCCACAAAATACCACAGCCTGGGCGAGTCTATTTTGAAGAAGTGGTGTTAGAAGAAGTTTAAGTTTAAAAAATTTGGCTCTCAAAAGAAATTTCAATCATTGTACTGTTGATATTTGGCTCTGTTGACTAATGAGTTTGCCGACCACTGCTCTAGAGGAACTAACTCCTATGTAGAGATTTTAACATTATAACAAACCAACAGGTCAAGCTTCAAAATGACCCAACTTGTAACTTGCAGCTGGAATATTTTGCTGCATTTTGGCAATACAGTATACCCCAACTTAAGAGTATACAAACTATCTTAGGATGCTTAACGTAACTAATTCCTCCTACCCCTCCATGGGGGGACCCCCTTCTTTCCCCTAAACTTTTAATTTTAGATGTAAAGAAAGGTGCAAAAAGAATAAAGAGGGTCCCGTTATATCTTTCACTCAGCTTCCCTTCATGTTAACCTCTTATACTAGTACTAGAGGCCCTATGCATGAAAATTTGTGCAAGAGTAGGCCTTCCTTCCCCCAGCTGACCCAGGCTGGCTTCCCTCTGGCCCTGGCTTCGTCAGAAAGAACGTCCAGTCTAATTAGAATATTACCCTTTTATTATTATAGATGACCACAGTACATTGGTCACAATTTAGCAACCAACATTGGAACAATACTACTTACCAAACTCCAATTTCAGATTCTACCGGGTTGTTGCTATTGTTGTTGTTTTGTTGTTTTCATTAGGGTGCTCTTCCTATTTTTGGATCCAGCTTAGGACATGTTATCTTTAATCATCCTACTTCCCGTCTCTCTGGTCTGTGATGGTTTCTCAGCCTCTTATTGTTCATGACCTTGACAGTCTTGAGAAGTATTAGCCATGTGTCTTGTACAGTATCCTCCAGTCTAGGTTTGTCTGATGTTTCCTCATAATTAGACACAGGGGTTATGGTTTGAGGAACCTCTTGCCTCATCATATCAGAGGGCAAGTGCTATGATCATGACATCCCTGGGGATGTTAACCTTCATCCCCTAGTTAAAGTAACGTCTGCCAGGTTCCTATTTTTCCTTCTTCCTACTCTATTGTTTAGAAGCCAGTCACTCAGTTGGGTCTATTCTCAGGTTAGAAGAAATCAAGCTCCAGCTCTTGGAGACATTTGATTTTCAAAATAACCCTTTAAGCTCAGGGAAGATTTGAGTTTGTGTGAAAGAAATTAGGTAGGTAGCACTTAGCATGGTGCCTGGTATGGAAGGGCAATAGTAGTATCTATCATCATCATCATCGTCACCATCATCAGCATCATCAGCATCATCACTATTTGTTGTTGTTAGGACAAAGCTAGCATCTAAAGCATAGCCCCTAAGCCTAGGCTTTTACCACAGCCCCCACACCTGTCTAAAGAGGCACAGGAAGCCAGAACAGCTGAGAGCAGGCACCTCCAGGTATAACTCACCACAAGCTTATCTACCATGGGAGACATGCAAAGCCACACATCACTCTGTCCCCTAGAGAAAACATCCCCACAGTAAGTGAAACAGAATAGGGAATGACTCACTCTCCAGGTAATTATAGGAGGTGGGTCTCCAGGGTAAAGCTGACATGCTTTCCCAGAGACCAACCCTCTAAAGGAATACCATTCCAAACAGTCCTGTTCCTGGCCTTGGCCTTTGAGGCTCTTCATGGTCTGACCCCGCCTACCCCTCCACCCTTTTCTCCCACTATTCAGCCACCTTGGCTCCAAAGCCCAGCCACCCTGAAGTCTTGTGGCTGACCGTGCAGAATGCTTGCTCATTCCGTGCTGTTCCTGGAACTCCCTGGGCCACCTAACTCTTACTCACCTTTTAAAACACAGTGCAGATCCACTTCTACTGTGAAGCCTGCATTAGGTGATGGTATGTATCTGAGTGTCTCAGGCCAGTTGCTGTCAGCTGAGGGTCATTCTGTCCCCCAGGGGACATTTGACAATGCCCCCTGACATTTTTGATTGTCAGGACTGGGAGTGCTACTTATATCTAATGGGTAGAGGCCAAGAATGCTATTTAACATCCTCCAATGTACAGGACAGCCCCCACAACAGAGAATTATCCAGCCCAATTGTCGATAATGCTAAGACTAAGAAATACTGCTGTGGATTTAAGCTCTCTGTGTCTCCTTAGCTCTTAGTAAAGTCCATGGCCCATGATAAAGACTCCATAAGTACAGAATGGTTGGATGGGTAAAAGACGAGAGATATCTCTCCTTGCCAGACTCTTTGAAAAAGCCAGTTTCTACTTTTAGGGGAGAGCTATGTCACCTGAAGGTTTCTATAACCAAGATGGCTACAGAAATAAGGGTTATACCACTCTTCCTGCTTAGAATCTCCAATGGCTCCCCAGGGCCTTCGGGTAAAGTCCAAAAGTCATAGCAATTCAGAGAGTGAACATTTACCAACCCTTAAGACCTCAAAAGACCCAAATTGGGGCTTCTGACCTAGACCAGAGTTGGGTGTCTGATGAAGCATGTCCTTGTACTTCTAGAGTCTCTGGTTCCCTCGACATGCTGCTTCTCTTGACCACAAAGACCAGACTTAAACTGAAGGCAGGCCATTTGAGGATTCCCCACCCTCACCCCCAGTTTCTGAAGTGAGGGCTCTTGACCACAGATTGTGTGTGTGTGTGTGTGTGTGTGTGTGTGTGTGTGTGTGTGTGTTGAATTGAATTTGATTTGGGGAGATCTTGGCCTGGTGGAGCAGCTTGAACCTTGGGTGAGAGGTACTTGGTTCCTCTTCTGGTTACTACCCAGAGGCCCCACTGTGAAGGACCTGGATTGGACCAGCAGCCTCAGGGCAAGGATGTCTGGTGGTACCTGAGGTGCTAGCACTGGGGAAGGCATATCTAAGAACACCTGTGTGAGGGTGTCTGGCATGTGTTTCAGACTCTGAACACCTGTTTCAGAGTATGTGATCACATCTGTATTGAGGGTATCTGGTTTGTGTTTTGGAAGAGGATCTAAAAGTTGCTGAGTGGGGTCTCATAGGTTTCTGGGTGCCTGAAAGCCTGTTTGGCGGTACCTGATGGCTCCTGGATGAAGGTGTGTGGTACTTTGGGGATATTTGGCATGTTTTTCAAATTCTGAATGCTAGTATTTGGGGATCTAACAGACCTAGGTGGGTGTCTAAACAATTGTCTGTCCTGAAAGTGTCTGATGGCCCCTGCCTGGGTGTCTGGCATGTGTTTGGGATAGCTGGGGTACCTATGTTAAGGTGTCAGGGACCACCTGACTTTTAGTCAATTCTGTCTGTAGTCTACACCGACCCTTCTTCATAGGTAACAAATCTGTTCTCTCCACTCTTGTACCCTTCCTTCTCCAACTCCTTGTCCTCAGACTCGCCCTTAACCCCGCCAACATCCCCAGGCGCCCGCTGACCTCCCAGCACCCGATTCCCCCTCAATGCCCCCCAGCCCCACTGTCCTCCCCACCCAGAACCCCGCCCCGCTAACTACCCGGGCCGCCGTGGACCCCGCCCCGCTGACCCGCCCCTCGAGGACCGCCCTTGCCCACCCCTCAAGTGCCCCCCGCAGCAGACCCGGCGCGCCCCCAAACAGGCGGGTGGCCAACCCCTGCATTCCAGGCTCAGCCCGGAGCAAAACTCGGCCGCGGCCCGGCCCGCCCCCTCAAGCCACACCCTCTGGCCTGCCCTGGGGCGGGGCTGCGCCTGCGCGATTCATCCGCGCGGCTTTCCGCTTCCGGCTCCGCGTAGCGAGCGGCTGTGGCTACACCGAGGGTGGGCGGCGGCGGTGCCGGGAGGCTGGCTGTGCAGCGGCCCGCGAGCGGCGTGCGAGGGGCCGCGCCGAGGTGAGGGCGGCTGGACGGGCGCTCCGGGGGGAGGCCTCGGCCCCGGGGCGGCCTCCTCCAAGCTGGCGGCGGGTCTCTGGCGAATGCAGAGGTGCAGGCGATGCCCGCCGTTCCCCTCCGAGCCCCAGCCCTTGGACGGTCCTCTTGATCGGGACGGGAAGGTCATCGGCTCCAGGTTCATGGGCACCTGGGGAAGGACCAGGGAAGTGATAATAACCATAACAGTAACCGGCACCGTGGTGCTTGAGTCCTCCGTGGAGAACTCACTTCCTGGAGCAGAGGTCCTCTGTGCCGGCGAGCGTTTGGGTAACAAGACCCCAAAGTGTATGTGTGCTTTGGGAGCATGCACTCCTCACTCCTCACTCCAGTGTCTGGCGGGAGAATTTAGATGGTGCGGTGCAGTTTTCATTGCGCGCAGAAATGTGAGGCCCTTGGCGTTTGCACGGTTTGTTGTAGCCGACTTGCTCTTTTCACCTGTTGCTCTGCTGAGACCGAAGCGCTAAAAAAGATGACTGGCCCAGAAGGTAGAATGTTTTCCTGAAGTTTTACCCACGGAGTGAAGAAAACGGCTCCACCCCCCCTCCCCCGGGCCTCTTTGGGGGAGAGCGGAACTCCAGCGGGCAGGTTAAGGGACCGTCCCTTCTGGTTGGATAGGGAGAGTTCAGGACAGTGTGACTGTCCCATGGCCAAGGGCGATTTATTTGGGGATGATCTTGCACGTATCCGGGTGAATGATTAATCCTGGAGCTATATGGAGAAGTGTCAAGAGCACAGGCAAATCAGAACTTGGTTCTGGTCCCAGTTTCTACCGCATATTAGCCAGGTAACCTCGCTGAACCTCTGTCTTCCCATCTTTAAACCGGGAATAAGGATTGGTTGAGGATTTGATGTGATAATATGTGTAAGGTGCGTAGCAGAATGCCTGGCAAATGGTGGATGCTCAATGTTATGTATTTTGTGCATATGCTCATGCCCTGTATCTTTAGGTTGTATTTTTAGGTTGCCCTTCCAGGTAACGCAAAGTCTAGAAAATTTGAGCATTTCGGTTGTTTGGACTGGGTCAGAGTTTACACTTCATCAAGAGTTTACAATTTCTACAGGTCAGGTCCTCTTGAGGAAAAAAAAAAAAGTGTTTTAAAGCAAATAAGAGCATACAGCCAGATGGCATAATAACTTAGTTCTTGTATAGGTACTTTGTTTTACTTTCAATTAGCTTTTCACTTTTAAATGCCATATGTCAAAGGAAAAGCGATTCTGTGATTCCTTTCTCTTTTCTTAAGTTGATTTGAGAATGCCCCACTGTGAAAGCTTCAGTGTACCTACATTGTTTCTGGCATAGCCAGGATATAATTTTTATTCTTGTCACACAGTAGCAATTACCATTTTCCTTGTCCCCAGCCCCGGGAACTAGGGCTGTGGTCACCAGCCGTGCCTCCCTGGGTGTTTACCTTCCACATGTTCAGCATATTTCTGACCCTTAAGTCAGAGTCTCCTTCATTCTTCCTCACTCCTCCTGGGGCCAGTTTCCATTTCTTCAAGTTCCAGCTGACTTTTGAAACATTTTCATCACAGCTTTTTAAAAAATAACTTAAAGTCCTGAGAGCTTAGTAAGTTCAAGCAATTGTGGTTTCTATGTTATTTGTTAGTTAAACTTTACTTTCCCCCTGGAAGTAGTGAAGAGCTGCTGTTTTCAAAACCCTCTCCAGGTGCAAAATAATTGCAGTCACAGCTCCAGTGCTGCCTGTGGAACCTTTTTGGAGGAGGAATGTGGGTGATGGGGGAAGGTACAAACTGATTAAAACAGTGTCCTCCCTCCCAGAGAGCTCAGTGGAAGGATCCCTGCAGCTCTGCTCATTCTTGTTGTTGAAATTGCTTTGGGTGTAAACTAAACGCAACTTGCTCCCTTCTCTGCTTTTGTTCTTAGATAGGTTCATAGTTTCAAATAAGAATAAAGTTGCAGTTGGTTATGTTCAAAGTAGCAAATACCTCCACTGATTTATATCATGTTTTGAAAAAAATATTCTAAAGGTTTAAGTGTATACATTTAACACATTGTGGGGAGGTTCTGTTTTAAAATCCTGTCACTCTTTTTCAGCATAACAATTTTACTGATATAATTCACATACCCTGTAATTCATCCTCTTAAAGTGTGCCATTCAGTGGTTTTTAGTACAGGAACAGAGTTCTACATCTGTCAACACTAATTCCAGAACATTTTATCAGCTGGTCATTCTTAGGGTTGTGGGTATGAGGAGAAGAGAAAGGTAAAACAGAGATGTGGTCTAGGCAGGTGCCTCTCCATTACAGCGTGGGTTGGATGGAGGGATGGACCACAGCCACTTATCTGGCTGGAATCAGGCAGGATCCTGCACACAAGGACAGTTCTGTGCTGTGTATGGATAACTAATTTGCTGAGATGATTTTGCAAAGTGAAAAAGAATTTAGAATAATAAATCCACGGTGCGGGTCAGCGTGCTCTCTACTAAGCGAAGCGGATAGTGACTGACCAGGCACATGTAGAGCAAAATGCTCTGCATTGTTGGGCGTCCCAAGCAGTAAGGAGTCAGCTCTGTGGCATTCACAATGCCAGGATGTGGTGATCAATGGCAGGTTCTTGTGACCCTTTGCAGTGTCCATTTGGGGGCTCCTAATCCAAGAATATAAAGAGAGATGGGAAGATGGAAACATCGAGGCCCACAACGCTATTGGCGGGACTGTAGAGTGGTGCAGCCACTTTGGAAAACAATCTGACTGCTCCTCAGTAGGCTCAGCACAGAATCACCATAAGATCCATTAATTCCACTCCTAGGTACGTGCCTAAGAAAAATGGAAACGTGAATCCTCCTCACAAAAACGCACACAGATGTTCAGAGGAGTATCGTTCACAATAGACAAAAGGTGGGAACAACCCAAATGCCCATCAGCTAATGAATGGAAAATAAGATGTGGTCTGTCCATGCAGTGGAATATTGTTCACCCACAAAAAGGAATGAAGTTCTGATATACGCTATGACGTGGATGAGCCTTGAAAACATTATGCTGAGTGAAAGAAGCCAGGCATAAAGGCCACATATTGTCTGATTCCAATTATGAGAAATATCTAGAACAGGCAAATCCATAGAGACAAAAAGTAGATTAGTGGTTGCTTGGGACTGGAGGGAGAGGTACAGGGTGTCTTTTAGGGATGTTAAAGAAATGTTCTAAAATTGATTGTATGGATGTACAATTCTGAATGTGCTAAAAGCCATCGACTGTGCACTTTAAAAAGGTGGATTACGTGGCAAGTGGGTTCATCTCACTGTCAGATAAGAGGGGGCAGGAGAGCTAGAGCTCAGTGGAAGTGGCAATGGGCGCGGGCAGAATCGTAAGAAATGGTTTGAGACGGGGACACGAGAGGCAAAGATCAGACAGCTCTGAAGAAAAGGGGACAGCTTGCCAACATCATGATTTGCAGCTGGATTATTGATATGAATAGATTCTTATTTTCCTAAAGTCAAGTATAGGCTCCCTGCCATGTAGCAGATGGTTACAAAGTCCTCTGTGCCATCCATTGTAACAGGGCTTGAGACAGAGACGTGGGGTCAGAATTTCATCATGTACGTAGCCCAGGCATAGGCAGGAAAGCCCTCTTTGTCCTGTGGAGTGATGGTTAGGCCATGCTCAGCAGCTATTGGCACTGTGGGAACAGCATGTGTGAAGGCTGTCAGGGGACAACATGCTGTTGATTGGGTAGAGCTGACACAGGCATTTTATAGACTGGTGTGTTACTTTGGGTGACTTCCTGGCTGTTTCCATCAGTGGGCTTGGAAAGGGCGGAGGCTGGAGATGGTGCAGTATTGGGAGATGACTTGGATCTAAGCAGTGTGGAAAGAGGTCAGACTTCCAGTCAATTTGGGGCTTAGTTGACAATGAGAGAAAGTTATCAGAGGTGACTGGGTAGGTGATGGGCCCTGCATCATCAGCTAGTTGAATTCTTCTTTTCAGCTACTTGAACTCTTTCTTGCACAGCATGGGCCCCCATGAGTAGATGACCAGTTCACACTTCTCTCACATTTATCTTGCAGTCGGAAACTGTTCCCTGCCCTCAGATCTGGGGTCTCTTTTCCACTACCCCCACCTCTTCCCAAGGTCTTTCTGGGTTCAAGCACAGTGAAGAGTAGCCATTCATAGGCCTTCAAGGGCCTATAGAGCGTCGGCCTGCCGACTGAAGAGTCCAGGTTTGATTCCAGCCAAGGGCACATGCCTGAGTTGTGGGCTTGATCCCCAGTGTGGGCATGCAGGGGGCAGCCGATCAATGATTCTCTCCCATCATTGATGTTTCTATCTCTCTCTCTCTCCTTCTCCCTTCCTCTCTGAAATCAATGAAAGTACATTTTTTAAAAAATATGAAGTGCAACCTGAAATTTGAGGAACAATCATATGTTACATCTTTTAAATTACTGCTTTTAAGTTTGTCATTAGCCCCACCTGGCCTATTATCAGGAAGCTAAATTTTTTTTTTAGTGTTTCCCCCTCTTCTAGAATGTTCCAAAAGCTCCTCAGGGGAAAGCCCTCCAGCTTCCCCTCTTGATGAGGAGAACCCTGCTGTCCATAGGGTCAGCCATTCTGCTTTTTAAAATTGGGATATTGTAATTCACATACCGCAATATTCAACCTTTTAAAGTGTATAATTCCATGTGTGTGTTTTTTCATTCTTATCACCCCAAAAGGAAGTCCTGTACACATTAGTAGTGACTTCCCTGTCCCCAAGCCTCTGGCAACCATGAATCTACTTCCTATCTCTATAGATTTGCCTAATCTCGACAAATTCCTATAAATGGAATTCTACAGTATGTGGCTTTTTGCACGTGGTCTCTTTTACTAATGTTTTCAAGGTTCATCCACATGGTAGCCTGAATCTAGCTATTTTTTAAAAATATATTTTTATTGATTTCAGAGAGGAAGGGAGAGGGAGCGAGAGATAGAAACATCAATAATGAGAGAATCATTGATTGGCTGCCTCCTGCACACCCCCTACTGAGGACCAAGCCTGCATCCCGGGCATGTGCCCTGCCTGGGAATTAAACCATGACCTCCTGGTTCATGGGTTGATGCTCAACCACCGAGCCACACCAGTGGAGCAACCTAACATTTTTTTAAATTCCATAACAACATGACCATTAAAGGAATAGTGACATGGGACATGCCAGCAGTGGGCACAGTCTGCCCCAGGGGCAGTGTCCTGTTTCATCAGTTGACCCGACCCGGTGTCCTCTAATGGGTGTTGATTAGTTTCCTATCCTGACTCCTTGGTTGAGGGGCATCATGGCCACTGCCTCTGCCTCTGGGTCCTACCTGTGCTGTCCCATAAATACTTAGTATATTGGACAACTGATCAACAGTCAAGGTAAGCAGAAACACAGTTAAGATGAAACATAAAGGCCTTCTAAATGGGAAGACTAACCAAACACCGAGGATCTTGGTCCCTGGAGATTTTAAAAACTAAGGTTGTTTTCCAATAGTCAGAATGTTCACCTTATAGATGGGTCCAAAGGTGAAGGCTTCTGGGACTATATAGCACAGTCCCTTAGATGGGTATATTTCGTTATGACTGTGATCATAATGAAAACTAATTCTTTATCCAGTGACCCTGCACACATGAGGGCATCCAAAGTTTTACCAAAGAATACTCATTTTCATTACTCATGATAGACACTGGTATTTTGTGTTATATTTTATTTTGTGAGAAACTGTTTTTCCAACTCACTAATGGGTCACAGTTTACAATGTCAAAATGCAGCCTCGGAATCCCAGCACACCATACAGTAGGAAATGTTTAGAAAAAAGCAAGCGCTGGCACTACAACTAATAGCTTGGACTACTGAATACCTGCCTGTGTTTCCTAGGGCTGCCGTAATAAGTTACTACCCCCTGGGTAGCTTTCAATCCCAGAAACTTGTTCTCCCGGAAGTCTGGCATCAAGGTGTCTGCAGGGCCACCTTCCCTCAGGAGGCTCTGGGAAGACCCTTCCTTACCTCTTCCAGCTTCCATAAGGTGGCCCTACGCGTTGTTCCTTTGGCTTGTGGCTTCATCTCTAGTCTCTGCCACCATATTCATTTGGCTTTCTCTTCTGTGTGTTTGTGTCTTTCTGTGTCCACAACTCTTTCTCTTTTCTCTTACAGACACACCAGTCATTGGATCTAGGGCCCACCCTGAATCCAGGATGATTTCATCTCGAAATCCTTAATTACTTCTGCAAAGACCCTAATTCCAAATAAGGCCACATTCTGAGGTTCTGAGTGGACAGAAATTTGGGGGGAACCCTATTCAACCCACGAGGAATCTTCTATATCTTGTTACTCATAAATAGAACAACTGTACAAGTAACTGGTACCCATTCCTTAGGTTCTTTGCTTTTTTTTTTTAACTCAGTCTTTTAAAAAATATATTTTTATTGATTTCAGAGAGGAAGGAAGAGGCAGGGAGAGATAGAAACATCAATGATGAGAGAGAATCATTGATCGGCTGCCTCTGCAAGGCCCCCAATGGGGATCGAGCCCACAACCCGGGCACGTGCCCTTGGCTGGAATTGAACCTGGGACCTTTCAGTGCACAGGCCAACGCTCTAGCCGCTGAGCCAGACCGGCTAGGGCTCTTAGATTCCTTTCAACACGTAGTTCTTTTCACATATTTTAAAGTTAAAATAAGTGTTCAATTTGGGCTTACTCTTGGGAACCCAGTAAGCCAAGAAAGGAAAGGGGAGAAGATCTTAAGAAGAACTAGCTTCTTGTTTGAAAAGCTTCTAAATCTGATGTGTCGCTAGGCAAACATCACAGAGGGCACTTACACAAACCTAGGTGGTGCAACCTACCACAGGCCTAGACTACTGCTCCTAGGCTACAGCCTGTACTGTATGTTACTATACTGAATACTGTAGGCAGTTGCAACATGGCGGTAAGTATTTGTATATTTAAACAGACCTAAGCGTAGGAAAGTTAAAGTAAAAATACAGTATAAATGATCAAAAATGGGCCCAGCCGGCGTGGCTCAGTGATTGAGCATTGATCTATGAACCAGGAGATCGGTTTGATTCCCAGTCAGAAAATATGCCTGGATTTCGGGCTTGATCCCCAGTGTGAGGCGTGCAGGAGGCAGCCAATCAGTATTTCTCTCATCATTGATGTTTCTATCTCACCCTCTCCCTTCTTCTCTGAAATCAATCAATCAATCAATCAATAAAAGATAAAAAAATGGTGCACTTACCACACGTGGAGCTCGCAGGCCTGGAAGTTATTCTGAGTCAATCGGTGAGTGAGAGCCTACGACCCTATTGCACACTACTGTGGACTATAAAAACTGTACACTTGGGCTACACGACATTTGTATTAATCTTTTGATAATCCTCACCCAAGGATATTTTTCCATTGATTTTTAGAGAGAGGGAAAGACAGAGAGAAATCTGTCTTTCTATCAGTGTGAGAGAAACACGTCAATTGGTTGCCTCTTGCATGCACACCAACCAGGGCTTGGGCCGTGGAGGAACCTGCAACGAAGGGACGTGCCCTTAACCGGAATTGAACACGGGACCCTTCAGTCTGCAGGCCAACGCTTTATCCACTGAGCCAAACCAGCTAGGGCAGACTACCCTACATTTATAAAACAACCTGAGATTAAATCAAGCACAAGAGAAAATGATACCATCAAGAGACAAGTATTATGTCCTGTACATAATTGCATGTGCTTTACTTTTATACAGCAAGCAGCTCAGTAGGTTTGTTTACACCAGCATCACCACAAACTTGTGAGTAATGCTTTGCACTATGACATTATGATGGCTATAGTGCCACTAGGTGATAGGAATTTTTCAACTCCATTATATACGAGACCATGGTCATGTATTTGGTCTGTCATTAACCATTATATGGCATGTGACTGTATAAAAAGATGCCTGTCAAATGTTTGCCTATACTCTATATCATAGAATATATTCCTCTGTGCATTAAAATACCACTTTCACCAAATACAAAGGTTTTATAGACTTTAAGGGGGAAGGGGGGGAATGTTCCATCTGTCTAGCCCTGCACATGACATTGTTTTCTTCCTGACCTTGAGACGTGAGTTGTAAAATAAATTCAAGTTCACACCTTTGCAGTTCTAAAAAGAATACTAATGAAGGTCTTTGCAAGGTTCTGGGATTTTCCTAATGTAGGAGCTGGTTGCTGATCTCCCTTAATAGTTATAGCCAGCATCCTTAGGATTGTAGGGATTTAGAGATACTCAGAAACCACCTCGTACCTGTTTGCTACCAGCATGTGGTATTTGGGTCTCTGGAATCCAGTAATGACTTCACAGGGTCAGTCACCACTTTACTCCATTCTCTTCTGCATGCCAGGGATTAAACGGGGGCTTCCCATGAGCCCAGCAGGCTGCATTTTGATTGTTGGGAATGTTTCTCCTTCCAGAACAAACCAATTAGATACAGTTATGAGGGATCCGCAGACTTTTTCTGTAAAAAGCCAGTAGTAAGTATGTGAGACTTTGCAGACCACAGTCCTTGTCACAGCTACTCGGTTGGAAAGAGCAGCCCCAGACCACAGGAAAAGCAGTGGGTGTGGCTATGTTCCCTTAAAACTTTATTTACAAAGCAGGTGGCTTGCCCCTATAACAGCCTATGGTTGTTACCATTCTGTTTCTAGGGCCATGACTCTGACCTTGTGAAGTTGGTGAGAAACACAGGTGAAGGGGACAGGTGTGGGTTAGCACTTAGAACTCCCCGTGGAGGATCTTTTCTAAGCCCCAAGGACACTGATACAATTTCGGTTGTCTTTTTACAGAAATGCATTGCCCTTGAATAATTTCCCAGGCCATTGAAAGCAAACAGGTTTTTTCTGGCATTGTTGTGCTTGTTTTTCTTTCCTGCCTTCCGCCTTTAACTGAATGCTTTTTATCTGCTGAAAGACAAACCCACAGGCCTCTGTCAAGTGTTTGATTTCCTCTGCCCTTCTTACAGCCACCTCTGCTAACATTTGCTATTTATTTCTCCCATCAGAGGTTTTTTTTAAAAAAGTAATAAGGCCAGTTGGGGGAGATTTCAGATGTATAGTAGCTGAATTAGTCTGTTAAAAATCATTTCTTTTCATTAAAATGTTTCTCAGCCACGTCATTTTGATTTCTGTATAGTCAGTTGAATTAACATAATTATTTTTTAAATGCCAGCGAGGAAAGTCAACTGCCCTTCCTAGCAAGGCTTTAGGGGGTGGAGCGAGGAATGTCTTGCTGGGGTCCCAGCAGTTCAGCATCCGGCCTTGTACCCAGAGTCACAAGAAACACTCACAAGGCAAGTGCTTTTTCTGGGTCGGACCTGCCTGTGTATGATGTTGAAGGTGCCTCCTTTCTGACACCAGAAAATAGTGTGAAATCGAGCAAGGGGCCCGCAGGTGACCTCAGGGACAAGCCTGAACTGTGCAGGGCGTCTGCTCTTTTGCACGTTCTTTTTCAGGTATGTTAATAAGGAAACAGAACCTGAGCTCCTCTTGTTTATCACTCACCTTCCGCTCTTGAGGCCACACCTCTGTCCTCCTGTCCGGATTTGTCCCACTTCAATTTGTCATCAAAATGCTATTTCCACTGGTGGTTGATGTCACCCTGTGGAAGTGATTCTTACTAGGTCGGCCTCCACCAGCCCCTTGTGTGGTTGTTAAACTTGTTCATCAGAGTGACTCGAAACATCAAATGGAGCCGATTCCGTTCCCATGTTTTCCATTAACCATCCTTCTGAATTGCTAAGGCAATTTTGGGGAGTGGATGCTAAGAGGCATAGACCGGGACCTTCCAGCCCTGTGTGTTAGAATTAGTCTCTTGATGAACCTCCTCAATCCTGTCACTCAGGACAATTGTCATTAGAGAAAGTGGAAAGAAGTTCCTGTTTGTGGGAAAAGTCTCAATCCACCATGGTTGAGGAGTAGCCATTCTGAAGTTCAAGTCTCCTGCAGCATTGCTTGTACCTCTTTACTCTTTTTTTTTTTTTTTAACCATTTTTAAGTGTCTAGTTCAGTGGCATTAAGTACATTCACATTGCTGTGCATCCATCCCCACCATCCATCTCTGGAACTTTCTCATCTTCCCCACCTGAAACTCTGTCCCCAGTAAATACTGACTCCCCCAATCCCCAGCCCCTGGCACCCATCTACTTTCTGTCTCTATGAATTTGACTCCTCTAGGGACCTCATATGAGTGGAATCGCACATCTTTTCCTTTGTGACCAGCTTATTTCACTGAGCATAATATTTTCAAGGATCATCCATGTTGTAGCAGGTGTCAGAATGTCCTTTTTAAGGCTGAATCCTATACACCACATTGTTTATTCATTCATTTGTCAATAGACCCTTGGATTGTTTCCACTTTTGTGAATAATGCTTCTGTGAACATGGATATACCAGTATCTGTTTGAATCCCTGCTTTCGGTTCTTTTGGGTCTACACTCAAAAGTGGAATTCCTGGGTCATATGGTAATTCCATGTTTGACATTTATTTGTTTGTTTGTTTATTTATTTATTTATTTAAATCCTTACCCGAGGATATTTTTTCCATTGATTTTTAGACAGAGTGGAAGTGGGAAGGCAGGGGGAGAGAGAAACATCTCTGTGTGAGAGATGAATCAATTGGTTGCCTCCTGTACCCCGACCAGGACTGGGGATCAAACTCACAACTGAGGTGCATGCCCTTGACCAGGAATTGAACCCGTGACCCTTTGGACCACGGGCTGATGCTCTAACCACTGAGAAACCCAGCCAGGGCCCGTGTTTGACTTTCTGCGGAATCACCAAACTTTTCCACAACAGCTGCACCATTTTACATTCCTACCAGCAATATATGAGGATTCCATTTTCTCTATATCCTCATCAACACTTATTTTCCATTTTTTAAAATTATATCATCTGGATACACCAAAGTAGTGGATTTGATCCCTGGTCAGGGAACATATAAAAATCAAACCGTGAATGCATAAATGAGTGGAACAACAAATGGATCTTTCCCTTCCTCCCTCCCTCCCTCCTTCCCTCCCTCCCTCTCTCTCTCTCTCTCTCTCTCCCTCTCCCTCCTTCATTCCCTTCTTCTCCCTCTCTAAAGTCAATACATAAAAATTAAAAGAAAAAAATTGTGTTGTGCTAGTGGGTGTGAAGTGGCATCTCATTGTGGTTTTGATTGCATTTCCCTAATGATTTGTAGTGTTTAGCATCTTTTTACATGCTTTTGGCCATTTGTATGTCTTTGGAGAAATGGCTATTCAAGCCCTTTACTCATTTTCGAATTAGATTGTTGTTTTCTATCATTGAATTCAAATGTAAGAGTACTCAGCCCAGCTGAGTTGAGTGTTGACCTATGAACCAGGAGGTCACAGTTTGATTCCCAGTCAGGACACATACCCAGGTTTTGGGCTCAGTCCCCGGGTGGGGGGGTGGGCATGTGCAGGAGGCAGCTGATCAATGATTCCCTCTCATCATTGATGTTTCTTCCTCTCTGAAATCAAATGTGTGTGTGTGTGTGTGTGTGTGTGTATACACACACACACACACACACACACACACACACACACATATATATATATATATATGAAAATATGTGTGTGTATATATATATATTTTTAAGAGTTCTCTTTACTAGTTGCATCTGACATGATAGGGTCTTGAAAGAACTTAAAAACAAGTCTCAGATACCTACAGCCTTTGACATCTCGAGGCATACCACTAGAAAGCTGGCATCTGGTGAGTGTGGTCCCAGGCCCAAGAAGGAAGCAGAATTGGATGCAGTCTCCCAACTAGAGATGGCCCACTTGTTATCATCCTCCTGTCACCCTGAAGAACGGAGTTGTTAAAGAGGCAACTGTGTTCATGAGCTTTAAAACCAGCTTGAATCACTAGGAAGAAATCATGTCACATCACCTTCATTTCCCCTTCTGGCAGGTGGTAAACATCTAGTCCAGTAGATGAGGGAAACAGGTGGAACATGTGGAATGGGAAGCACCTAATTGTCCCCCACAATGTTCTCGGGGCAGGAAGAGAAGCCCATAGGAATATTAAGGTAATTCTGAGCAAATCATTCTTCAGCCAGGCTCACAACTGAGTTGGATAAAAGTTCCCAAAGGGAGTTAATTAGGGGACTAGCGTCAGGTTAGAGGTAGACCACCCAGGGTTCCATCCTCTGCTCATCCTCATTGGCTGTTTACCGTGTAACTTAGAAAGATGGAGATGCAGGGAGTGTACTTATCAAAGCTGCTGTCACCTGGAGAGGTGGCCTTCTTCTCAGTGTCACAGAATGAGGACCCAGAAACCTCAGGACTGAACGTATTGGCTGCAGCCAGCAAGGTGTTTCCATTCCCCGCCTGGGTCTGAGTCAGCACTTCCCAGCCTTGGCAGTTCTCTGGGGGGGCCATCCTGTGGCTGAGTAGCATACTCGGTGGTGACCGACTCGATACCAGCAGCATTCCCCCAAAAGCAACTATCAAAAATGTTTCCACACTTTCCCAAATGTCCCTTGGGGAACAGACTCATCCCCAGTTGAGAACCACAGGTCTAAAAAAGCAGCCATGTAAGTGTAAGATGATGAAATAGGACCAAGTGACAGCCTATGAGAAAGCAACTTAGAGATTGCAGTTGATAATAATAATAATAACAACAATAATAATAGTTTGAGCCAGTGGTTGTGAGACAGCAGTCCTCCCCAACTCCTCCCCTCGCCCCCGCAAAACATAAAAATTAAAAAGAGTGCAGTTAGGCTGTTCTGGTACCAAGACCACTTGCAACAAGCAGGGACCCTAAGAACAGTTAATTCCATGCCTCATCCCATTCGGTCAGTCCCCAGGCAGCTCTGCAACAGTCTCTCTATCCCTGGAATCTCACCTCCTTGGCTCAGATACCTCCTATGCCCAAATGCCCATCCCTCGTCTCAACCTCTCCTGAACGCCACACTCCCATGTTCAGCTGCCACCTGCCATCGCCTTGAGTCCTCATGGGCAGCTTAGGTGACTTAGATCTGAAATGGGTCTCACCACCGCTCCATCTCCCAGTCTGAGTCTGCCCTTCCCAGGTCACCCTTGTCAGTCCTCTGTCTCCCTACATCAGTGGTCGGCAAACTCATTAGTCAACAGAGCCAAATATCAACAGTACGATTGAAATTTCTTTTGAGAGCCGAAAACGAACTTCTGCGCATGGGCCACAAAGTTTCAATCGCACTGTACATGCGCACCCACACGTGGTATTTTGTGGAAGAGCCATACTCAAGGGGCCAAAGAGCCGCATGTGGCTTGCAAGCCGCAGTTTCCCGACCACTGCCTTACATCTACCTGCCGCCCCTTCCAGTAGACTCCCCACGCTGTCCAGGGGCAAATCTGATTGAATACCTGTGCATAAACCTCTCTGTAGCTTCGTTTCAGTGGTAAACTATAAACTCCAAGTTTGAGTCACTCGACAAGCCCATGCCCAGTGGAGCGGGGGGCGGGGGCGCTGCGACATCTGCGTCTGCATCCGCCTCCTGGTTTCAGATCCAACTGTAAACAAGGGTCCTTCCTGTGGAGTACTTGGGGCCGCACTCTTCACAGTTTTGTGCTTTTTGTTGGTGATTTCATTGTAAATGGCCAAGCACTGTGCCAAAGCTCTGTCTAGCATTCCGGAGCACAGGAAGGCTCAGGGTGCCTTGCAGAGAAAACACTTGTGTTAGACAAACTTCATGTCTCAGTTATCCTGCTGTTGGCCATCAGTTCAGTGTTAATGAATCGACAGTATATATTAAATGAGGCATCTTTTAACCAAAACACGCGCAACACAGTGATGTGTTGATGGGTTGACCAAAACATGACCCTGGATTCCCTCGAGGAGCAGTGGCTCGGTATTCGCCAGTTCAGTGTTCCCAGCAACTTTATAGACATAACTACTGAGATAATGAGCATTAACTATTCGTAGTATACACGATGGGGATGGGTGCTAGGAGGAAAATAAAACCAGAGGGGGGTTGTATGTGTTGGGCTCGTGCTTCTGGGGCCTCTGAGGAAGTGGGGGACAGGCTGAAGGAACGGTGACTGCAGGAGCCCCAGTGGGGGGTGTATGTGTTTGAGGGACATGGATGAGGCCGAGGTGGCTGGAGCCAGGAGGGGTGAGATGAGGGCAGGGAGATGACAGGACCTTGGGGCCAGAGGCCAGCTGACTGTCTGTAATGCCTCATAGCAAATAAGTTAGGCTTTGTGGGCCACTTCCATCTCTGTCACATATTATTTTTCTTCTTTTCTTCACAGCCTTTTAAAAATGTAAAACATATTCTTGGCTCCCAAAGATGCTGGATTTGGCCCTGGGGCCACATTTTGTCATTCCCTCCTGGAGGCCGCAGTAAAACAGGGCTCCTGAGGGAGATGGGAGCCCTGGCAGACCCTTGATCAAGGGAGGAGTCTACTGGCTTGGTGTTACCGGCATCATTCTGGCAGCTGCTTGGGAGTGAGCAGTAGTACAAATAGGCAACACTAATGCTTACATCATGACAGACCTATTCCAGAATGTTCTCCATCCATTGCAGCCACCTTCTGAAGAGGGTGCTTCTGTTATGTCCATTCTACAGATGGGAAAATGGAGGCAGGGAGCAATTAGGTCATTGGTTCAGGATCTCATAGGATGGGATTTGAACCTGAGGAGCCTAGCTCCAGCTCCTTTATTCCTTATGCTGCCCTGAACTGCCTTGAACTCTTTGCCAGTAAAGTAAGGACTGAAATGGATTTAGAAATGTGGAGAAGAGGGAGGGGCCATCTGATCCTTGTGGATTCGAGGAAGAAAGAGGGAAAAGAGGAAGTAGAGACAGTGTGGAGAGGGGTAGTTCTTTGAGTTTCTACAAATACAGATGGTCCCTGACTTACTGTGATTTGATTTATGATTTTTCAACTTTACAGTGGTGCGCAAGCAATATGCATACTTCGAGTTTTGAATTAGGATCTGGTGATACATGCATGGTCCGATACACTTCTGTGGTGCTGGGCAGCAGCAATGAGAGGATTTGCCCAGAGGACGGGCTAAGTTGTGATGTAACTTACAATGGATTTATCAGGCATAACCCCATTGTAAGTTGAACGGCATCTGTACTTATTTAGGGGGATCTTTGCTGCAGTAGTGAATGGCGAGATTGCACCTTCTGGCACACCTTTCCCTTCACTTCTGCATTGGAGGTATGTCTTCTGTTCAACCCACATTTGTCCCCTGCACCCCAGGCACCCCTGCAATCCCTTCACCCCAGCTGGCGAGCCCTGTCTGCTTGAAGAGGACTCCTTGTCACCAGCCTGTCTCAGGAGCATGCCCTTTGTGGGCTGCCTGTAACTGGAGCCTGCCTTTGGCATCTCCCTAGTCTTCCTCTTCGATCTACCCCCTCCAAACCCCTTTCCCTTGAGATTCATCATTCCACCCCATGGAGCCACTTCAGCTTGCAACCCATCACTTGCACAGTGCCTGCCTGAGGCCACTTCTTCTACACGCCCTGGAAGATGTTGTAGTAGTTTGTACAGCACTTTGGAAAAGCAGTCTGGTGATGCATACCTAACTTTTCCCTCCATAATTCTGTCTCTCTGAGACTCATGTATGTAATTGGAAGGCAAATGATTAAACAGTACTTACAAGGACCATAGCACCATGAAACATGGGAAGCATTTGTGTAGTCACTGTGGTTATAAACATACACACCCATGCAAATAAAGGTGGGGCACAGAGACATTTGTAAGTGGTGGTAAGAATACAGTTAATTTTCATTTTATTTTAATGTTTCCCTTTTTTACATTTGAAGTTCGCTCTTGTACTGTTATTAACCAAGAGGCATCAGATTCAGGTAATAGTGACATAGACGACATGTTTTCATGTGCCCTTATCAGTGTTTCATGAGGACCGTTTCTCATCAGCCAGGAATCTCTGCAGGTGAGCATTTGGACCTGCATTTGTACTTCAGTACCACAACATGCAGCTGGCTGGATTTGTGCCTAAGAATGTTCCTTCCACCTTGTTCTTTTTTAACCCCTAAGATGACTCACCTATAGCAGTTTGCCTTAGTTTTTAAAGATTTTTTATTGAATTTTAGAGAGAGGAGGGGAGAAAAAGAGAGAGAGAGAAACATCTATGTGAGAGAGAACATTGATCAGTTGTCTCCTGTATATTGCCTACCAGGGATCAAGCCCGCAACCCAGATATGTGCCCTGACCAGGAACTGGACCACCAACACTTTGAGGCACAGGACAACGCCCAGCCAACTGAGCCACACTGGCCAGGGCACCTTACTTCTTATCTTTATTAAACAAGAATAACTTAGAGAAATGCCATCTTAGTATTAGACATTAATTTAGAGACATACCTTATTTACCAATAAAATAATTAAGTGGGCAGTCTCCCCCTCCCCCCAAAAAAGCTTTGAAGTTAAGGTTTATTAAAAATGAGAATCCAGCCCTTACCAGTTTGGCTCAGTGGCTAGATTCCATCCTGGGTTCGATTCCATCCTGGGTTCAATTCCGGCCAAGGGCACATGCCTGAGTTGCGGGCTCAATCCCCAGTGGGGTGTATGCAGGAGGCGGCCAATCAATTCTCTCTCATCATTGATGTTTCTATCTCTCTCCCTCTCCTTTCCTCTATGAAATCAATAAAAATATATTTTTTAAAAAAAAATGAGAATCCACTCCTAGGCATTATACCAGATACTTAACCAACATCTAGAGGGTTGGGCACTAAAATCCAGCTCTCTGCCTGATTCTCCCATTTCCACCTCAGTTTTCCCCTTACACAGAATCAGAATAATATTTTTTGCACATCATGTCATAGAAATGATGGTAGACTGCTTGAGGGAACATTGGTACAGAATGGATCGTTTCTGCCTGGATAAAGGTCTTACATTAATATTCTAGTTAGCAATACATATGTATTTTACCAGGAGTTGTCTCTGACTTCTAGATGTTCCAGAAGGAAAAGCAACTTCAGGTGGTTTTCATGGAGACTTGCGGTTTCTCACCATGGACCTCAAATTTTTTCTTAGTGTGCTGGCAAAACATTTTTTTAAATCCTCACCTGAGGGCAAGCATATTGATTTTAGAGCGAGGGGGAGGGGGAGAGAGAGAGAGAGAAGCCTTGATGTGAGAAACATTGATTGGTTACCTTCCCGTATGTGTCCCAACCAGAGATCGAACCTGCAACCCAGGTATATGCCCCGACTGGGAATTGAACCCACAACCTTTCAATGTACGGGACGACAATCCAACTAACTGAACCACATCAGCCAGGGCAAAACTTTTTTTGTGTGTGTTTTTTTGCTGTTAATCTTCACCCAAGGATATTTTTCCATTGATTTTTAGAGAGAGTGGAAGGGAGGGGGAGAGACATAGAGAAACATCAATGTGAGAGACACATTGATTGGTTGCCTCCTGCATGTGCCCTGACCAGGGTGAGGACTGAGCCTGCAATCGAGGTATGTATGCCCTTGATCGTAATTGAACCCGGGACCCTTTAGTCCAGCGGCCGACACTCTAACCATTGAGCCAAGCCAGCTAGGGCAAAACTTTTTTTTTTTTTTTTTTTTAATCATAAGTCACCTAGAAGTATTGAAAAGTTCTGAAGAGCCTTCTGAGTCTCAAAGAAAGATAACGCAAGAGAATTCTGGGGCCCTAACCGGTTTGGCTCAGTGAATAGAGCGTCGGCCTGCGGACTGACGGGTCCCAGGTTCGATTCTGGTCAAGGGCATGTACCTTGGTTGTGGGCACATACCCAGTAGGAGGTGTGCAGGAGGCAGCTGATCGATGTTTCTCTCTCATCGATGTTTCTAACTTTTCTATCCCTCTCCCTTCCTCCCTGTAAAAAATCAATAAAATATATTAAAAAAGAATTCTGGGTCTGTAGAGCCTGAGGGAGATCTTGGGGATTACAGATGACACCACCAGTGTCCCCTCCGTTCTATTTGTAAAAAAGTCCACCCAACAACAGCAGAATTCACATTTTTTCCAGTGTACGTGAACTATTCATTAAAATAGACAACATTGTGGACAATAAAACATACGCTTATAAATTTAAAATTATTGAAAAAAAAAACCCTGTCAGGAAGGTCCACACGTTGGGGCTGAGGGCAGGGATGTGTGCCCAGTTCCCGAGGGTGGACACGTACGGAGGAGGGTTATCCTTGTGAGATCAGCCAGGGCAGCAGGCATCCCCCCGAGACCCAAGGAGAAGAGGGGGCTGCGAGAGGTCAGCTTGCAGGGTACCCAGGACGGGTGGAGCTGGGTCAGCACATAGCATACAGTTCATTAAGATGAGACGTGAAGGTTAACAGCCACTTCCTGACCATGTCCTACCCCCACCTTCCATCAGAGTCCAGCAACCACACAATCTGTTACATAGAGATTTCTTTAACCAACGAGATAGTCCTTAAATAGCAGATTGTCTTTAAAGTGAAATAGCCAAGCCGAAACCGGTTTGGCTCAGTGGATAGAGCGTCGGCCTGCGGACTGAAGGGTCCCGGGTTCAATTCCGGTCAAGGGCATGTACATTGGTTGCGGGCACATCCCTGGTGGGAGGTGTGCAGGAGGCAGCTGATCGATGTTTCTCTCATCGATGTTTCTAGCTCTCTATCCCTCTCCCTTCCTCTCTGTAAAATATCAATAAAATATATTTTAAAAAAATAAATAAAGTGAAATAGCCAAGAATGGGCATAACCCTCACCTTTGGATGCCCTCCCTGGCAGGGACCAGAGCTGTGTACCCATGAGCGGTCTGACAGAGCACATAGGTCAAAGGCAATGCTAACACCCACAGATGAGTGGCACCAGACCCTTGCCCTCGAGAAGGTCAAGGTTCAGTGAGGCAGTGCAATTAGAAAGTCAGCAGGTGATAGGGTAAAGGAAGCACGCAGGACGGCCTAGGCTGTGGGGGTGGGGAGTAGAGGAGAGTGGCCCCGAGGGATTCTGGTCTCACCCCAAAACCAGCCAGGCCAAGGGGCGACTGGGCCGAGGTACCCAGGGACTCTGAGGTCCGTGCTGCCTATTAGTGTGTTTGGGGTTCAGGATGCAAATACTGGTGAGATGAGGCTGGGAGGGAGGGGCCTGTATCCCAAAGAGGGGCACAACCAGGCCAGGGAGACAGAACTTCACAGCAAAGCCAGGCAGACTAATCAGGTGTGTGGTGAGACATGCAGGCAGCAGGTGAGGGGTGGGAGTGGCCACCCAAGCAGGCCACAGCCCTGGCTAAATGACCAGGGCTTGTGCTGCTGGCATGAGGGAAGGGCCCTACACAGATGGGCAGTGGTCCACCAGAGAATGGGGCAGGGCCACCGTGAAAATGGGAGAGACAATGGAGTGATGCGGAGTAGGGGCACCTCTCCTGGGAAGTGAGTGTTGTGTCCGGGTGTCAAACACAAGTTGAGGGCCATGTGTTCCAGTGCACCATGGTGCTCAGTAGAGATGTGTTGAATAGATGCTACAGGGTCTGAGGACCCAGACCCCAGTATGCTCACCAGCAGCTGGAGTACAAGGCAGACCTGGCCTGTTATACGAAGCTTCTGGCCAATGGGAAATGCGACAGTCTGTGCTGTGAAGCTGGAATGTTGGGCTGTGGAGACACAGGGCAGGGAGAACTAGCCACTAATAAGAACTTATCCCAAGAAATTGTTCAATGCCTATGAAGGATTTCATGCAGATACCCATCACAGTTTTATTTATAACTACATGCAATGTTGGGAGCGTGACAGTGGAGGAATATTGCTGTTTAAAAAGAATTTTTTAATCTTCACCCAAGGATATGTTTATTGATTTTTAGAGAGAGAAAGAGAAACATTGATATGAGAGGAAAATATTGATCAGCTGCCTCCCATACACGCCCCAAATGGAGATCAAACCCACAACCTAGGTATGCGTCCTGACCGGGAATCAAACCTGCAACCTCTTGGTGCACGGGATGATGCTCCAACCAGCTGAGCCACCCAGTCAAGGAGGAATGTTGCTATTTAGTAAATGCCTCTACAGCCATTGCAAGAGATTTCTATAAGAAAGAAATATTTTGCCCTAGCCGGTTTGGCTCAGTGGATAGAGCGTCGGCCTGTGGACTGAAGGGTCCTGGGTTCGATTCCGGTCAGGGGCACGTGCCTGGGTTGCGGGCTCGATCCCCAGTGCAGGGTGTACAGGAGGCAACCAATCAATGATTCTCTCTCATCATTGATGTTTCTATCTCTCTCCCTCTCCCTTCCTCTCTGAAATCAATAAAAATATATTTTTTTAAAAAAGAAATATTTTATTTCAAACCTAGGAGAGGAGAATGGGGGGCAGGGTGGGGGAGCCCATCATAAGGCCACCCCAAAAAAACTTTTTGTGTATTCCCTTCTGGCCTTTTCTTTTTGCAGATCTTAGCACGATAGTCATGACTTAAATCCTGGATTTTTTCTCTTTCAAAAATAAAAAGCAAAAAAGAGAAAGAAATATCTTATAGTATGGCAAAATGTTTATGACACTATCTTAAACAGAAAGGCAGGGTGCAAAATTGTATATTCAGTGGGAGCTCACCCGCATAGCAGGTCAAACCTTGTGAAATGGCCATTTTTGTAGGTCGAAATTATTGTCAGTGACGGCCAACATAATTGAAATTAAGAGCAATAAGAATGGAAAGGATGTATGGCTTAGCCTTGAGTTTACTATGCTAATTAACAGGGAATTTAAAAAATAACTGAAATAGAAAATTGCTGATCATTTGCACTAGAACAAAGTAGGAGAGAAAAATCCAACTTTCTTCATATTAAAAATAAGTACAATATGAACATTGCAAAAGAAACCAAACCCACATATTTTGTAAATTTTTACACAACTAAAAATTCATCAGCTAGTTTTCAACTTCCCTTAGACTTTAATGTTGCTTGAATAGTTTTGTATTTAACTTGGACTAATTGTAGATTGTTACAGGCTGTTTAGGATTTAGCATTTTTATTTTTTATTACCAAAGTCTTTTGGGGGAAGCACCCTAACTCTTTGTTGGTAAATAAGCCTTTACTATCACTTTTATTGTAACTTCCTAAAGCCCTAGATGTAAAGGTCCCCTCATTTTCTCCACACATCCCCTAGTTAGGAATTTCAAATTCTATTTCATGCTGATCTTGTTCCTTTCAAAATTGTTTGAGGAGTTCTCATAATGACCAGATACCTACTTTTCAGGGGAATGTCCTAGGATTATTCAGACATAGAATATAGCAAAAGTATAGTTCTTCAAATTGATCATGTGAGTAAAAGGCTTATCTTTACCGTCAGTGGTGTTTTTTTGTTTTATTTTTTTTTTCTTTTGTATTTGTTTTTCCTTGAAGCTTTGAAATTAATCGATCACAAAGGAAAAGCAGAAAATTTTGTTCCGGTTTCTAAAGATTAGCACTGCTTTTGCAGCAGTATATTTCCTTTACTATTTGGAGTCATTAGGAAGAATACCTAGCTAGGTTCTAGCCAGAGAGGTGGTTTTTGTGTCTGGTATTGTTGAGTTCTCAAAGACCTGTGAACAGTTATTTTAACCAAGTTGCCTGTGTCTCTCTAATTGCATCAATGTGCACGTATTATGTAACAATATGTGGTATTTTGAATGCCTTTCTAACTTTCTTTTGAATAGATATTACCTTTATATTCTCAGCTTTTCTGGTGTTTCCTTATATGAGGTCATATGACAAGGAAATACAACTATTTTGTTTGCCCTTTCTCCATATTAGGCCATCTACATCCGTGTTCTAACTCGTCCCTGATGGTCTCTGAGATTTGTAGACAGTTCCACAAGACTCGGTAGTTACTCTGACGAAATTATGTGGAATTGGTCCTGTTAGGAGGAGACTCTTGGTGTCACCTTCATCACCTTGAAAGCTGGTCCCTTCTTTGAGGCTTTTCATTTTTTGAAAACTTGATGCTGGTCATCTGAAAAATTGGCAAGGCTATTCAAAACAAATTGAGGAGAGCTGTTTAAGTAATCGCAAACATTGGGTAATTGTGACTTTTCAGTTGTTCTGTATCGGTTGAATTTTTGTGTTCTTTACCCTGTGTGCGTGGTGGTGCTATTTTTCTCCAATAAAACTTTTATTAAAAAAAAAAAGAAGAAGAATGGAAAGGAATGTGCTAAAATAGGAGTGGTTGTTCTTTCTGATTGTGAAATACCAGTGGTTGCTATTTAATAATTACTTAAAACTAGAAATCCTCCGAGCGACATCTGCATTCTCTACCCTGCCTCTCAAGTCCTGGCTGGGGGTTCTCAGTTATTCTATCAGCCCCCTGGGCATGCTCCCCTTAGCCCCAGTTTGGCCCTGAGGGGTCCTTGATCCACCTATATCCTACCCTCCATGGCACTTGTCACAACACAGCTTTCTCCTAGTGCACTCCTGGCCAGTGAACCATCTTCTCATTGAACTTGTGCCAGGCCCGGGATGAACTCCCTGGCAGGTATGACCACCTGCAGCTTGGCTGCCCTGCGTCTTGTAATTGCCCTGATACTGATGATCTAAGGTGACCGGTCCTGTGTGCACCATACTGTTGATTTATTGAGTCTGCTGGCAGGTACCCAATAACCCTCTTGTTGTTTTCACCTCTGCTGCTGCTGCAGGTGGGAGCCCCCTACCCCACCCATCTTTGCTGACTCTCTTGAGATTTTCTTCATTGTAACCTGTCAGGATCATTTTGTGTTAACTCGTCTCCCTATCTTCATTTCCAAACATCATTTAAGGCAGCTCCTCTGCTTCGTGTCATCTGTGCATCTAATAAGAGTCTTTTGTGTTCTCATCTCAGGCAACACTGAGGACAGAGCCCTTTGGCATTCCATTGGAGCACTTTCTACCTGAGAGGAGGGACTTAAAAGAGGCAAATTCATAAAGACCGAAAGTAGATGGTGGTGTGGTTGCCACATCCTGGTGCAGAGAGGAGGATGGAGAGTTAGTGTTTAATGGAGACAGGTTTTGTTAGGGATGATGCAAAAGTCTTGGTTAGAGAAAGATAGTGGTGGTGGTTTCACAGTATAGTGAATGTATTTAATGCAAGTGGATTGTACACTTATGGATAGTCAAGATGATAAATGTGCATATTTACCACAATGTAAAAAATAAAAGATAAAGCAGTCACACATCCTACTGGATTATGCAGATTATCTTACCATGCTTTCTCATGGCTTTTTTTTAAATTATTGATTTTAGAGACAGAGGAAGGAGGGAGGGGAGAGAGAGAGAGAGATTGTTGTTCCACTTATTTATGCATTCATTGGTTGCTTCTTGGATGTGCCCTGACCAGAATTAAACCCGCAACCTTGGTGTATTGGGTCAATGTTCTAACCCAGTGGTCGGCAAACCGCGGCTCGCAAGCCACATGCGGCTCTTTGGCCCCTTGAGTGTGGCTCTTCCACAAAATACCACGGCCTGGGCGAGTCTATTTTGAAGAAGTGGCGTTAGAAGAAGTTTAAGTTTAAAAATTTTGGCTCTCATAAGAAATTTCAATCGTTGTACTGTTGATATTTGGCTCTGTTAGTCGACCACTGTATGAGTTTGCCGACCACTGTTCTAACCAACTGAGCTACCCGGCCAGGGCTTCTCATGGCTTTTTATACTCATCACAACCTTAGTTGTCTCCGCATATTAAAGTACTTCGCTGTGAGATCCCAGACATTCCTCATTTTCTCGGTAATCCTCTCTGAATGTTTTGAAGACTGTGTTCTTAAGAAGAATCATTCTCAGACCCTCCTCCTCAGCCATAAGAACATCTGCCTGAAGTCTTAGTTATGTGTCCATCACTTCTCCAGTAATCGTTCCTAAAAGGCCATGCCCTTTGGTCTTCCCACTGAGAGGTGAAGGGAAGGCAGAAAGTAAAAGCAGCTTGTTCTTTCTGCTGAGCCATCTAGTGAGCAATAAGAGAAGTTTTGGGTTTAAATGAGTTCTCGGGAAACATGGTTTTATTCATTGTTGGGTACTATAGGCTGAATTATGCCCCTCTCCCCCATTTCCCCACCAGGGTTCCTCAAACTACGGCCCGCGGGCCACATGCAGCCCGCCAAGGACATTTATCCGGCCCGCTGGGTGCTGCTGCCTGTCCTGCTTAGCAGCCGACTCGTCCCGGGCCCGCAGTGCGCATAGGAATTTGTTCATAGCTTTTTTTTAAAACTATAGTCTGGCCCTCCAATGGTCTGAGGGACAGAGAACTGGCCCCCTGTTTAAAAAGTTTGAGGACCCCTGCCCCATACTGAAGCCCTCCCAATGTGATGTATTTGGAGGTGTGGCCTTTGGGAGGTGATTAGGGTAGGTGAGGTCATGAGGGTGGCCCCATGATTGGACTAGTTCCATTAGAAAAAGGTAGCAGAGAGCTTATTCTTCTCCATGTGAGGACACAACCAGAAGGCTGCCATCTGCAAGCCAGTAAGAGAGTCCTCACCAAGGACCAAATCAGTTTTGATCTTGGACTTCGCAGCCTCCAGAACTGTAGGAAATAAATTTCTATTGTTTAAGCCACCCATTCTATGGCAGCCAGGGCTAACTAAGACAGTGGACATGAGTGTTCTATTTTTTTGTTGGTAGTACTTTTGTTTATTTCAAACTTTTCGTTTCAAAATCACTATAGATTCACAGTTAATTCAAAGGTGGGTACAGTGGGGTTACATGTCCCCTTCACCCAGTTCTCTCCAATGTTTATATTTTAGGTAACTATATAGGATATCAAAACCAGCAAGTTGTCATGGGGACAGTGTGTGAATCTAGTTCTGTGTGCAAAATGAAATCGCATGTGCAGGTTCCCATCACCACCACCGTCAAGATCAGGACTGTTCCATCACTACAAAGATCACCCTTCAACTTGCGCTTTATAGTCACACCTGCTCCCCACCATCGCTAACCCCAGGCAATCACTTATCTGTTCTCCATCTCTGTAATTTAATTTTTCTCATTTCAAGAACATTCTGCAGCCCAGGGCAGTGTGGCTCAGTTGGTTGAGCTTTGTCCTGTGCACTGAGAGATCACTGGTTCGATTCCCTGTCAGGGCACATGCCCAGGTTGCAGCCTCTATCCCCAGAAGGGGGCGTGCAAGGAGGCAGCCGATCAATGTTTCTCTCTCCCTCTCCCTTCCTCTCTCTAAAACCAATAAAAACATATTTTTTTAGAAAAGTATGTTCTGTAAATGGAATCATACAGTGACTTTTTGCTGAGTGGTGTTCGTTCCATGGACCACAGTTTGTCTAACCATTTGCCCAGTGAAAGACATCTAGGTTGTTCCAGTTTGGGGCTATTAAGAATAAAGTTGCTACCAACAGTCGTGTACAGGTTTTTGTCTAGACACAAGTTTTGCATTTCTGAGATTAATACTGAGGGGTGCAATTATTTCGTTTTCTTTACAAACTGCCCAAATGTTTTCCGAGCGGCTGCACCGTTTTATATTCCCACCAGCAAAGTGCGAATATTCCAGTTTCTCCACATCCTCGCCAGCATTTAGAATCATCACTATTTCTTATTTTCATCGTTCTGTTAGTGATAACTCAGGGTGCTTTTAATTTGCATTTCTCTAGTGGCCAATGATGTGGAACACCTCTTATACTTTTTGATCATCTATTTACTTCAGGGAAATGTATCTTCATCTCTTTTGCTCATTTTCTAAATGGGTTGTTTGTATTTTTACTCTTGAGTTTTGAGAGTTCTTTGTCAGATGGGTGGTTTGCAAATATTTCCTCCCTCACCCTAGTTTGTCATTTTATCCTCTTCACAGGGTTTTCCACAGCAAAAGTTTTTAATTATGATGAAGTCAATTTATAGATTTTTAAAATGTGGATTGGGCTCTTGGTGTCGTATCAAAAAACCCTTCACTATCCAAGTTGTAGTTCCTGAAGATCTTCTCCTGTTATCTATGGAAAGTTTTATAGTGTTACATTTTCCATATAAATCTGTGCTCCATTCTGAGTTCCTTTTTGTGAAAAGCATGAAGTTTAGGTTGAGGTTTATTTTTATGCTTACAGATATGGGTGTCGTTGTTCTTGCTATTTTAACTTCCAGAATTATCCATAGAGTAATACAGAATATGATTTTGTGGTATTGTACAGTTGATCCTTGAACAATATGGGTTTGGACTGCATGGGTACACTTAAATATATTTTTGAGATTTTCTTACTACCGTGAAGCAATTGTGTCAATTACACTAGACCAGCGGTCGCCAGCCTGTGGTCCATTGACCACTGGTGGTCCGTGAGGTCTGAAAGGTTGGCGACTGCTGCACTAGACCACATAAAGCAGTCATATTGCTGCTGCTTCATTATCAATGCCTGAATTGTTACACATGTAAATAAATATGAATGCCTTTTTCACAATATCTTTTCATGTTCGAGGTCTAGTCTTAGTAATACATAGAATATCTACAGTGTTTCTGTATCACATAGGACAATGTTGATGTAGGTGCTGACAGATAATTTATCTTATAAGCAGACAACATAAACTTATAGTATCGATAATTACAGTACAATGCTGTAAATGTATTTTCTCTTATGATTTTCTTAATGACATCTTTTCTCTAGCTTGCTTTATTGTGATAATACAGTATATAGTATATAGAACACACAAAATATGTGTTACACAACCGCTCATGTTATTAGTGAAGCTACTATCAACAGTAGGCTATTAGTCGTGAGGTTTTGGAGGAGTCAAAAGTTCTATGCAGATTTTTGACTGCCGGGGTCAGCGCCCCTAACACCCACATTGCTCAGTGAATGGCATACCCTCATGTCCTGTATGATGATTATGCAAAAAATATGTTTTTACTATTAATATTATCCTTTTGCTATTTGTGAGAGATTTTTCAACACAAATTCCCAATCATCATTACTAAACATTATTTCTCAACTTATGAAACTATTTATACCAGCAGCAATTAACTGTGGGTAGTGGCATTATGGATTATTTCAACTTTTATACCTTTTTGTAGTTTTTAAGTTTTCTGCACACATAGACAAGCAGATACCACAATTTTTTAAATGTTATTCCCTGGGTTTGCCATAATTGGGGAATAGGGGGCTCGTGTACTTTTTATTGGGTAAGATCAGGTTTAGAAAGAGTATTCTTTCTGGCTCACGTTATCTTGTGAGCCACAAGATACCCTTTTTTCCTTTGTGCCCTAAAACATGGGGTTATGGTGTTTTTCTCCTATAGTTTTATTCTTTGTTATACCATCTTACTTGTGTGACATCAAAATGAAGCAGGTCAGAGAAATCAATGAGTCATCTTGGCATTGATTTAGTCTATTCTCAGGTGTCAGAAAAGACGGGAACTGTGAACTGAAAACTTCATCTTGTATCAGAGCTTCTTAATTGACTCTCTAACACTTGCCCATAGCTCGAGCTTGCTAGAACTCTCCAGAGACAGGCGACGCTGTCAGCCTGAAAGAAAAGTTTGCTGAGATAAAGAATGGGGGCAGGGAGGGGTACATAGGACCTCACTAAGTGTGATAAAAGGAGCAGTTATTTCGAAGCCAAGCCTTGGGAACTGCTGTGTGGCTGGGCATGGCTGTTCCTGCCTAAAAATGCTGCTTGTCTGGCCCGTTTGTGTGGCTGTTTACAGAAAACCGCAGGAACCTCTGTGCCAGGATCCACCTGCCCTCCAAAGATGTTGCCAGCTGCTTTCCCATCAAACAGCAGGAGGACTCTGCCATTTAGAATATAAATTCTCGTTGAAAGTCAATTTTTCTAGAAGCCAGTGTGTTTTGAGATGATAAAGGACCATTTAAAACCAATTAGGATGATCACTTGATATGCCATATTAAGCTTTCTCGAAAAATGACTTTCAAAGGATTCGTAGCTATTAAATCTCATTGCTCTTTCTAATGAGGGTCCTTAGAATTCCTACAAAGGCTAATGGGGTCGTGTTTGTGTATTAGAGAGGAAGGTGTATGACCTAAAGGACTTGGGTGGATGCAAGATCACAGGTGGAGCATAACTGCACTAGAAAGTAGCCCCTGAACCTGAACGTGTTGTGGAGTCTGTTGTCAGGCAGGACCCTGGTATCTGTCACATGGCTTGGTCTGATTTGCTCAGAGACTCCTCTTTGGTTCAAGAAACAAAGACAAAACAGGCTTTAAAAGATCATGGGAACAGACTGCCATCTGTGTTTGTCGCTGAGAATGGGGAGTGTGTTTTCCTCCAGGCCAAGAACTTTCTCCATTTTCACTGTTCACTTCTTACCTTTTCCCTGCTGCTCCCTAGGTCCCATTAGAAACAGCTCTGTGTGCCAGTCGATGGGCCTCTCAGCGGTGAGCAGACAGTGCTAATTAGGCTCTGGAGGGCGTCCATGGCTGTGCAGACGGTGGGGGCAGCGCTCTGCGAAGTCTGTGGCACTGGACCCAGCGCCAACGTGCCCATCTGTCCCAGCGTGGCTATCTGGGTTAGGAAAGCATGATAGCAGGACACACGCGTGTTTCTGTCTCACAGCCACGAGCATGATGACTAACTCTGTGTGTTGAACTGCAAATCAAACGCCTTGTTCTACTGCAGAAGGCCGGCTGGTCCTCACCAGAGTTTATCCGTTTAATTTTCATTCCATCCAATTCACCCATTCAAGTATACAATTCAGGGCCTTTTAGTATATTCAGAGTCAGTGCAATTAATTTTAGGACCCAAAAAAATAACCCCACTCCCACCCCCCAGTCTTCCCCCAGACCTAGGCACCTCTTACTCTACTTCTGCCTCTATGGGTTCGCCTGTTCTGCACATTTCCTGTAGAGGGAACCCTGTAAAATGTAGTCTGTGGCTGACCTTTCCTTCAGCGTATTTTCAAGGTCCACCCTCATTGTAGCAAGTATCTGGGCCACACAGCGAAGCATCAGGGTCTGTGAGGAAGAAAGGGAGAGGGGAAACCTGAGCCAGGGCCTTGCCTGTGGTCTCCCTGGGGAGGAGAGGATGAGGCAGGGCTGACGGCATTAGGATTGGCGCCTGTGAATAGTCTCAGCAGGCTCTGGGGCACAGGGCCTGAGGTGATAATGCTTAAGGCAGGTGGGTAGTGGCCCTGAGTGTGAGAGCTCCATAAAGGAGGTGGTTGGGAGGTGAGCTCTGGGTTGGTTGCTTTGCTTATTTATGAATTTAACTCCTGTAGGGAAGTCCTTACATCTCTAGGAACCGGCTGCCCCTGGAGTGGGGGCAGTCCTTCCAGGTGAGTGAGGCCCCAGATGTCAGACCATCAAAAATCCTATCTAATAAAAGAGTAATATGCAAATTAACCACCACTCCGCTATACCCACAAGCCACGCCCACCAGCCAATCCAGAGCAAGTATGCAAATTAACCCCAACCAAGATGGCTGCAGCCACAGAGCGAGCAGGAGGCTTGGGTTTCCCAGGCAATGGGGGAAGCCAAGCTTTCCGCACACCCTGGCAGGCCCAGGCCTCCACTCAAGGCTACAAAGTTTCAATTATAGAAGATAAATAAACCCCAACAAAAATGGCAGCAGCCACGGAGCTGGAGAGAACAGGAGGCTTGAGTTGCCCCCGGCGATGGAGGAAGCCAAGCTCCTGCAGCCCTGGCCTGCCTTGGCCTCCACTACAAAGTTTCAATTATAGAAGATAAATAAATTCCAACAAAAATGTCTGCGACCATGGAGCGAGCAGGAGGCTTGGCTCCACTCAAGGCTACAAAGTTTCAATTATAGGAGATAAATAAATCCCAGATACCGGGGCCTCCACTTGGGTCGCCGGGGGGAATGGCTGGCCTGAAAACCACCACAGGCCCCTTGCCCAGGCCGCCCCATGCCCCAAGGGAACCCCCACCCTGATCCAGGACACCCTTCAGGGCAAACCAGCTGCCCCCCCCCCCCCCCGTGCACCAGGCCTCTATCCTATCTAATAAAAGAGTAATATGCAAATTGACCATCACTCTAATACACAAGATGGCTGCCCCCATGTGGACACAAGATGGCCAGCAGGGGAGGGTAGTTTGGAGGGACCAGGCCTGCAAGGGGGGGCAGTTGGGGGCGATCAAGCCTGCAGAGGAGGGCAGTTAGGGGTGACCAGGCCAGCAGAGGAGGAAAGTTGGGGGTGACCGGGCCTGCAGGAGAGAGCAGTTGGGGGGTACCAGGCCTGCAGGGGAGGGCAGTTAGGGGTGACCAGGCCTGCAGGAGAGGGCAGTTAGGGGTGACCAGGCCTGCAGGGGAGGGCAGTTAGGGGAAAAAAGGCTGGCAGGGGAGCAGTTAGGCATCAATCAGGCTGTCAGGGTAGTGGTTAGGGGGTGATCAGGCTGGCAGGCAGAAGCGGTTAGGGGCAATCAGGAAGGTAGGCAGGCGAGCAGTTGGGAACCAGTAGTCCTGGATTGTGAGAGGGATGTCCCAGATTGGAGAGGGTGCAGGCTGGGCTGAGGGACACACACCCCCATGCACGAATTTTGTGCACCGGGCCTCTAGTCCTATATAATAAAAGGCTACTATGCAAATTGATTGAACAGCAGAACAGTGGGTCGCTATGACCCACACTGACCACCAGGGGGCAGACGCTCAACACAGGAGCTGCCCCCTGGTGGTCAGTGCACTCCCACATGGGGAGCACCACTCAGCCAGAAGCCGGGTTCATGGCTGCAAGCCCAGCAGCGGGGAGTGGGCCTAAGCTGTTAGTCGGTCATTCCCCAAGGACTCCTGGGCTGCCAGAGGGATGTCTGATTGCCAGCTTAGGCTTGATCCCCTGGGGAGTGGGCCTCAGCCGGCAGGTGGACATCTCCCAAAGGCTCCCAGACTTCAAGAGGGCACAGGCCAGGCTGAATGACCCCTCCCCCTCCCCCGAGTGCACGAATTTCGTGCACTGGGCCTCTAGTATAGAATAAAAAGACATTCATACAGCTGATCTTTGGCATAGGTACTGATTCATGTCTTGATCAAGCCGTTATTTCCAAGGCTGTATATGTTACAGAAAGACTCGACTGGTGACTGTATATCTCATTTTAAAAGTCTTTTTTTTTTTTTTTTTTTTTTTTATTATTTTTTTTTAAATAAATCTTTATTCACATTATTACAATTATTTCTCCTTTTTCCCCCCATAGCTCCCCTCCACCCATTTCCCACCCCACCTTCTGCCCTTACCTCCCCCCCCACTGTCCTCATCCATAGGTGTATGATTTTTGTCCATTCTCTTCATGAACCCCCCATACCCCTTTCCCCCTGAGAATTATCAGTCCACTCCCTTTCTATGCCCCTGATTCTATTATATTCACCAGATTATTCTGTTCCTCAGGTTTTTAATTCACTTGATTTTTAGGTTCGCTTGTTGATAGATATGTATTTGTTGTTCATAATTTTTCTCTTTACTTTTTTCTTCTTCCTCTTCTTTAAGAATACCTTTCAGCATTTCATATAATACTGGTTTGGTGGTGATGAACTCCTTCAGCTTTTTCTTATCTGTGAAGCTCTTTATCTGCCCTTCAATTCTGAATGATAGCTTTGCTGGGTAGAGTAATCTTGGTTGTAGGTTCTTGCTATTCATCACATTGAAAATTTCTTGCCACTCCCGTCTGGCCTGCATAGTTTCTGTTGAGAAGTCAGCTGACAGTCGTATGGGTGCTCCCTTGTAGGTAATTAACTGTTTTTCTCTTGCTGCTTTTAATATTCTCTCTTTGTCTTTTGCTCTTGGCATTTTAATTATGATGTGTCTTGGTGTGGTCCTCTTTGGATTCCTTTTGTTTGGGGTTCTGTGGGCTTCCTGGACTTGTAAGTCTATTTCTTTCACCAGGTGGGGGAAGTTTTCGGTGATTATTTCTTCAAATAGGTTTTCAGTATCTTGCTCTCTCTCTTCTTCTGGCACCCCCATAATTCTGATGTTGGTACGCTTGAAGTTGTCCCAGAGTCTTCTTACATTATCTTCAACTTTTTGGATTTTTTTTTTTGCTTTTTGCTTTTTCGGTTGAGTGTTTTTTGCTTCTTTGTATTTCAATTCTTTGACTTGATTCTTGGGTTCCTCTATTCTGTTTCTGGGTCTCTGTATAATATTTTTTATTTCAGTCAGTGTATGTTTAATTTCTAGTTGGTCCTTTTTCATATCTTCGAGGGTCTCGTTATATTTATCGGCCTTTTCTAGGATATTCTTAAAAAGTCTTATAACCGTGGTTTTGAATTCTATATCCAGTCGTTTGTTTTCCTCCATTTCTTTCGTTTGTGATCTGATTCTTTGACCCCGCATTTTCACTGATTCCCTGAGTTGGTAAGGTAGATATTTGTGCTAGGTTTCCAATATGGCCCAGTGGGTCTGCTTCCCCAGTTAACCTGAGGTGGACACTCTTGGTGCACCCCTTTGTGGACTGTGTGTACAGCCTTGTTGTAATTAAGTCTTTATTGTTGTTGGTATCACTGGGAAGAATTGACCTCCGGGCCAGTTGGCTGTAAGGATCAGCTGTGTCTATGCTGGGAGAAGTTCGGTGCTGGAGACAGCCTTATAGGATTAGACTTGCCAAATTGCAATAGCCTCTGTGCTCAGCTTGGATGGGGTGGAGTCTCAGTTTTGGCTTCCTGTCAGCCTTGCCCTTGCGCGCATGTGCGCTTTCAGTCCTCTGCCTTCCCGGCTCCCGATTCTCCGCCCGAGAGTCCAGACTCCCCCCACAAGAGCGTGGGTCCCCAGGGGCTCGCCTGGAACTGGGGTTCACTGCAGTCAGAACTGGGGCTCAGTGCTGTCAGGAGCCTCTGACTCCCTTTCACTAGGGAAAGCCTGTGGCAACTTCCGCAGCCTTTGTGCTCACTGGCGCGCGTGCGCGGGCACTTTCAGTCCTCCGCCTTCCCCGGCTCCCGAGTCTCTGCCCGAGAGTCCAGACTCCCCCCGTAAGAGCGTGGGTCCCCAGGGGTTCGCCCGGAACTGGGGTTCAGTGCTGTCAGAACTGGGGTTCAGTGCGGTCGGAAGCTTCCTTCCCCCTTCCGCCAGAGAAAGTCAGCCAGGCTCTCAGCCGCCCTTCCTCTCTGCGCGCACAAAGCCCCTTTGCCGTACCTCCAATTCTCTGTGAGCTTTCCTCTTTCCTTCTAGTTGTAGAATTTTCACTCAGCCAGCTTTCCTGTGGTTCTGGATGGTGTCCGTTCTGTCTTTTAGTTGTAGTTTTGAAATTGTTGTGCGAGGCAGCAGTTTAGATGTTTACCTATGCCGCCATCTTGGTTTCTCTCTCATTTTAAAAGTCTTAAGTAGCTTGAGTGGTGTGATGGTTAGACTGCTGCAGAGGAAAAAGAATAATTTATTTCAGTAAGTCACGTTGCCACCAAATAGGCATCATTAAACTTTTCTGTAAGAAGTTCCCCCCAAATAAAAGGCCATCTCATATACTTTTTGGAAGTGTATGTATAATGAACTATAAAGAAATCAGTGCTCTATGGTGTGTGTTTCAGCAAATACAGGTGTTCTAAAATATAATAACTTCTCATTTAACACTTAATATAGTCAATCCTTATTATTCGCAGATTCTGTATTTATGAATTCACTTATTTGCTGAAATGTATTTGTAACCCCCAAATTGATACCTGGGGGCGGGGGTGGGGGTTAGAGTCTTTTGCAGACTTGTAGAACAGCCAAAAATTGAGTCGCCCAGCCTGGCCAGTGTGGTTCATTGGTTGAGCATTGACCAATGAACCAGGAGATCACGGTTTGATTCCCAATCTGGGCACATGCCCGGGTTGTGGGCTCAATTCCCAATGAGGGGCATGTGGGAGGCAGCTGATTGATGATTCTCTGTCATCATTGGTGTTTCTCTCTCTCTCCCTCTCCCTTCCTCTCTCTGAAATCAATAAAAACATTTTTTAAAATGAGTTGCCCAATGTGCATATTCCCATTGAAGATGCAACATGGCAACACTTTGCTTCCATGTGGCAGTTCATGCTGTAAACAAGTGCCCTTTGTGCAGTGTATTTAATGCAATTATTTCCCTCACTTTTGTACTCTTGATGGTGATCTCACTGTTTAAAATGTTCCGCGAGCAGTACTGTCTAGCGTTCCTGAGCACAAGAAGGCTGCAGGGTGCCTTACGTAGAAATTCATGTGACAGGCACAGCCCCTTTAGACATGAGGTACAGTGTTGTTGAGCATAAGTTCAGTGCTAATAGATTGACAATGTGTTTGAATAAGATGTCATTTAGCCCAGCCAGTGTGACTCAGTGGTTGAGTGTTAACCCATGAACCAAGAAGTCACCAGTTCAATTCCCAGTCAGGGCACATGCCCAGGTTGTGGGCTTGACCCCCAATAAGGGGTGTGCTGGAGGCAGCCGATCGACGTTTGTCTCTCATCAATGTTTTTCTCTTTCCTTCTCCCCTCCTCTCTCTCTAAAATCAATAAAAACATATTTTAAAAAATAAGGTGTCGTTTAACAGAAACACATATAATACAAGGGATGTATTGAGTGGTTGATGAAAAAGTGTAGCTAGACACTGACAGAACCCTAACCCACTATTTCTCCTATAAGCAGTATTAGGTTCAGTATTCCCTAATTCAGCATCCACTGTGACTTTTTAGAACATTGCTACTGTGAGTAATTAGAATCAACTGTAACTTTCTAAAAACACGTTTTTATTGATTTTAGAGAGAGATAGGAAGGAAGAGGGAGACAGAGATGGAAACATCGATGAGAGAAACTTTCATCAACTGCCTCCTGCACACTCCATACTGGGGATTGTGCCCACAACCCGGGCATGTGCCCTGACCGGGAATTGAACTGGCAACCTCTTGGTGCTTGGAATGATGCTCAACCAACTGAGCCACACTGCTGGACTCAGCTGTAACTTTTTATTTTGAAATAGTTTAAGAGTCAAAGAAGTTGCAAAATAGTAGAGTCCCTGTGTACCCACCACCAAGTGTCTCCCAATGATAATCTAATGTAACTATAATCCATTGTCAAAACCAGGACACTGATATGGTACAATATTAACTTGAGGATAGACCCTATTTATTTTGTCAGTAGTTACATGTACTCTTGTGGGGGAAAGGTGAGTATATAGTTCTATGAAATTTTCTCCCATGTATAGATTTAAGTAACCAACACCACAATCAAAATAAGGAAGCATTCCACCACCCCAAAGAAACAATCATTTCTTTTTTTTAATAGTGATAAAATATACATAAGTACAGTTCGTTAGTATTAGTACGTTGTCATACAACCATCCCACTGTTCATCTCCAGAACTTTCTCATCTTCCCAAACTGAAACTCTGTCCCCATTAAACACCAACTTGGCCCCCCTTCCCCAGCCCGTGGTTCCCATCATCTACTTTCTGTCTCTATGGTCTGACTCCACTAGGATAACGATTTTCAACCTTTTTCATCTTGTGGCACATATAAGCTAATTACTGTAATCCTGTGGCACACCAAAAAAATATACATTTTGCCAATCTGACAAAAAAAAATAGATATAGTTTTAATTCGTTCACACCAGATAGGTACTATTGTATTGGCCATTGTCACTTTTTTATTTAGTCAGTGCTCCTGACTAAATAGTCAGGTATTGCATGTTTTTAAAATTCTTATGTCACACTGGTTGAAAATTGTTGCTCTAGGAACCTTGGATGAGTAGAATCCTGCAATACCTGTCCTTTTATGGCTGGCTTATTTCACTGAGCATAATGGCCTCAAGGTTCGTCAATGTAGGGTGTGTTAGAATGTCCTTCCTTTTTATGACTGAATAACATTTCATGAAAAAATGATTCCTTTACCTGTTTTGTAGGAGACACTGTCCTCCATTCAATTGGGGAAACAGACTCTGATCAGAATAAATAAGTATAGTTGACCCTTGAACAACCTCTTGAACCAGTGATTCTTAGAGACTGTTTTTCTTCTACGGACTATTTGATTAAGGTAGAATCCATCCCACTTCAGGCAACACCTGGGGGGTCACAGGAATAATGTGTCAGTCCTACCAGGATGCTAGGCAAAGGATGCATTTCAGGATCTGTCTCATATTTGTACAAGAAGGTCCTAATAGCCTGGGTGGAGTTTAATGTGTTGTAGAAATGGCAGGCAATGCCTGCCCTGGACCCCAAAGGCCTCGATTTCATGGTGATTGCTAGCTGCTGATGATGGTGATGTCACTATGTTTGGGGGTCACTGCCCAGGTGGCAACCTCACCATGCTGAGCTCATTAAAGAATGAGTAGTGGGGCCCGGCCGGTGTGGCTCAGTGGTTGAGCGTCAACCTAAGAACCTGGAGGTCATGGTTCGATTCCCGGTCAGGGCACATGCCTGGGTTGCAGGCTCGATCCCCCATGTGGGGTGTGCAGGAGGCAGCCGATCAGTGATTCTCTCTCATCATTTATGTTCCTATCTCTCCCTTCCTCTCTGAAATCAATTAAAAAATATATATTTTTTAAAAAAAAAGAATGAGTAGTGGGATAGTACGCTTTCTGTGCATGTGAAGTTTCAGTTTGAGAGCTTTTTCATTCCTCCTCTATCAGAAATTTCCCCTGGACACATGCCCACCTGCACACTGGCAAGCTCCCTACATTTCCACCAAAATTAAAACTCACGCAGAAAGCTGAGCCCCTGTCCCCACCCCCACCCCCCACCCACCCATAAAGCTCCTGAAAGAAGTACAGTTTCCTCTAGGTCCAGCCCTGTGCCCTCCCCCACGTGACAGTCTCCCTGCTTCTGAGACCAGAGCTCTAGCCACTTTCTTCCAAAAACCTTGATGGGTGGGTGTGTTGGGGACCCAGAGCCAGGTCGGGAAAGCCACCGGGCAGGTTTCTTTACATGCTGCTGTTGGTCTTGGAGCAAAGCTTTCAAATGTGGCTTTCACCCTGAGAATAAATTAACCAAGCAGCCTACTCAACTAGGCTTGAGTTAAATGGTTGACCTGTTAACTAGGAAGGGGAAACCAGCCTAGTTAATGATAGATTGGTTCTCAGAGAGTTGCTTTCATCAGTGGGAAGGTAATCACCAGGGTAGGTGCTTCCTAGTAGCTCAGCTCTCAATTAATGAGCAGATGAGAGTGGGCAGCCCTTTGGTCCCCTGTTGCATGTTAGGTTGGTGTACAGTCACCATATGAAATAGGATCAGGCCTGCCTTCTACTTTGGTGGTTAGATTCTACTAGAATTCTTATGAACCGTGGTGCATGCCACTAACCGTGGTGGTCTCAGCCTCAGAGTGTGTGTGTGTGTGTGTGTGTGTGTGTGATGTCATCACAGCCACAGGAGCACAGAGCCGTGTGTGTGTGTGTGTGTGTGTGTGTGTGTGTGTGTGTGTGTGTGTGATGTCAGCACAGCCACACGAGCACGGAGCCGTGTGTGTGTGTGTGTGTGTGTGTGTGTGTGTGTGTGTGTGTGTGTCAGCACAGCCACACGAGCACGGAGCTCCGGGTTTCATGATATTAGCTTCTCTACAGTGAACAGACCTGCTCTCTGCTCTTGACTCCCAGCTGAGACGGAGGATGCTTTGTTGCTGTTATTCTACCAAAGGGTGATTTGCACCCTAAGCGGTCCCAGTAGGGACCAATTTCCTGCTTCCAGAGCGGCTGCTGCGGCCAATACAGTAAGAGCAGGCGCCACTTCACATTTCTAGAAGGATCTCACGGAGGCATAAAACTGCTAGAGTCCGGGAGCCCCAACCACGAGCATGGGGAACGCGCATTCCAAAGGCAGCGGCAGGGACAGTGGGCTGCACCGCCCCGAGCTGTCCTTCTATGGCTCCTTTCCTAGGAGATGGAGCGAGAATGTCTTTCTAAATAACGAGCTGCTAACCTCCAAGATCCTGTCCATGCTGCGGCCACAGTCAGAGCAGGGCTTCCAGACGGGCCACCTCCACTACCCTGCCCACTTTCTCAGCACCAACTCTGTCTTTGCCTCCGTCACAGCATCCGTGAAGGAGCCCCCGAGGCCCACCCTCCTGTCTGACGGCAGCCTGGCCCTCTCCAGGAATGCCGGCATGACAGTCTCGCAGAAGGGGGGTCCACAGCCAGCACCCAGCCAAGCGGGAACAGGGGCGAGACTCGGGTAAGCTGGGTGGGTCCTCCCTGCTGTCGGGTGCAGGTGGAGGGAGGGGGCTCGGGTGTGGCAGTCCACAGGGACCCTGCCGGCAGCCTCTCTGAAAAGAGACCTCGGGTGTGAGTCTGCCAGTGGGCCCCCAGCCAAGAGGTGAGTTTCCTGTGAACGCTTGTTTCAGAGACACTGCTTGTCCTTTTTAAAAACAGTGTGTTTTTGCTTCATACTCTCGAAGGACCCTCGTCCAGGGTCCCTTTCTTTACTCAAGATGAGGCTAAAAGTCCCACTGAGGTTGCCATGGAGTTTGCATCCTGTTATTTATGCCCCCACCCAGTGTTTCCAGGACTCCGAAGCAGTTCGTTTTATACCTTTCAGCAGTGTTCGGGAGAAAGCCTAATGCTAAACAATGTCATCGTGTGACCCTTGTTCGAGTGGTGGGGAAAGGAGCGGATTGTCTTTCTCTGAAGGGGTCTCCCTCCACCCCCCACTGAGTGAGGCTTTGCCCGCGAACTCTGAACTCTCGCTTGAAGGCATTTGGGGACTCCCCTGGCCAGTAAAGGAAACATACACTTACCCCACACTCTGACTGTATCTGAACATTGAAGTTTGTTATGCTGGAAGAAGTCCTGATGTTGTGTTGACAAGCTTCTAATTTTCAAAAGTGATTTGTGACAAAGTTAAGGCTTATATTAAAATCCACAAAGTTCTCAACTCGTATTTAAACAGATTGATTAACAGTCTGATTTGCCTTCATAGGACGGGGTGTGCATATTTAATTCAATATTTTGAAATAATTGTTTTTATGATTTTTCTTTAGACCAGTCATAGGAGAGATGGATGAAGCCGACTCTGTATTTTTGAAATTTAAGCAAACAGCTGACGACTCCCTTTCACTTACATCCTCGAACGCCGAGTCCATTTTTGTAGAAGGTACAGTCATCCCAATTCCTTCACTGGTGACATGTGGTCTCCACCCACCTGGGGGATGCTGGGACCACATCAGTTTGTCCATGGGATGAAGGCCAGTCAGGCTGAGGCACTGAGCAGTGGCCTCTCGCCCTTCCCCCAGACTCCTACACTGCCTCACTGCGGAGTGAGATCGAATCGGACGCCCACGAGTTCGAGGCTGAGTCCTGGAGCCTGTCTGTGGACCCGGTGTACGCAAAGGAACAAAAGAAGGAGGTGGCGAAGAGACAGGATGTGATTTATGGTAAGAAATGCTACACCCCACACTGGCACTTCCTTCTTTTCTTTCCTTTTGTCTTTTTTTCAAAATTTTCCACCTGGAATCTGGGCTCCACTGCTGACGCCCCCTGAGACTCTGTCACCCGCTCACTGCTCTCCCCAGGACAGCCCTGCCTTTGGGGCCAGGGAAGAGGTGGCCAGGAACATCCCCAAGAGTCAGGATGGCCAAATGCCCTGGCCTGACTCATCTTACCTTGTTGGTGACCCTGAGAGAGAAGAAAGGCTTGAGCATAGCTGTGATTGGGGTGTTGGGGAAGCATGTCCCTTTCTCCTCATGTGACTGTAGCACCAGCTTCATGGTAGGTGCTCCTTCCCATCGGCTGCCAGGGAACTGGGCCATGGGCAGCCACTGTCCTGAGACGGGAGGTTGTAGGTTGCAATGAAAATCCCAGCTCCTAAGGCACAGAGCCATTCCTAGGCCAGGAGCTGTGCTAGGGGCCCCAGCCCTCCAGGCCCCTCTCAACAGGGTGACAAAGGCCCAAGGCAACCCACTGGAAGGGAGAGCAGCAACAGGAGAGAGAAACATCGATTGGTTGCCTCTCATACGCACCCCAACTGAGGACTGAGCCCACACCTACGTATGTGTCCTGACAGGAATCGAACCCATGACCTTTTGGTGTACAGGATGATGCTCCAGCCAACTGAGCCAGTCCAGCCAGGGTTGTTACTGGTTCTTCTCATGGTCCTCTTCATGGGAACCATCCCCCAACAATGAGTGATGTGTCACCTGAGGGGGCACTTTCCTGTTCCTCGATGGCATTCTGGGAGGGAATTCTGGCACTTCCAGAAGCGTCTTCTCTGTATCCCACTCGGCAGGTCTAGCTCCGAGAGCCCCATGTGCCACTTGGTGGTGTCCGCTGGTACTCGCGTCCTTCTATGTTTCACATGCTGAGCTCCCTGCCTGGGCCGAGTAAGGTGGGGTGTGGCTGTGGAGGAAAACCTTGGTGGATGCTTTCCCTCAGGGTCCAGAGCCAGGCCACAGGCCACAGGTCCTGCAGAGAGGGACAGGGGGACCAGCCTAGATCCCCCTTCCATCTGGGCAGCCAGTTGCCACATGATCTATACTGCTGGGCAAACACAGACTGCTTCCAGTCCTCCTCCGGCCCCCGCTGGACACCTGGGGCCCAGCCCTGTTGACCTTGGTTTTGTCTCGAACAGCTTTAAGGTCTTGTCTTGAACATAGAAAAACTCTAACACAAAACCTGATCTTTCTTTGCCTTTTACAATGAATTCAAATCTCACTTGCCCTGGCCAGGTGGCTTAGTCTGAGTTTGGCCATTGACATGCACAAATGTGTGAGTTTCACACCCCAAGGAGTGGTGTTTATCCAAACAATCTTCTGGCTTAAACAGCCTTGAAATGTCTTTGTTCGACTCTCGGCACAAACCCTCCTGTGGCCCCAGCTGATTTGGCTCAGTGGCTAGAGCATTAGCCTGAGAACTGAAGGGTCCTGGGTTCGATTACTGTCAAGGGCATGTACCTCGGTTGCAGGCTCAATCCCCAGCCCCAGTCGGGAGGCAGCCCAAGATGTGTCTCTCACACATCAATGTTTCTCTTTCTCTGTCTCTCTTCCTCCCTTCCACTCTCCCTAAGAATCAATCGAAAACTTTCCTCAGGGTAGGATTAACAACAACAACAAAAACACCCTCCTGTGAATTTGAGGACTCAGTACACATTCTGGGTCCTCTCTGTCCTGATATCACTCCATCCCTCGCTGCTCCCTTAAGCTGGGACCCCTGCAGCTCTGGGGCGGGAAGGCCTGGCCCCTGGGCAATAAGGCCACGAGGAGGAGGATTTGGGTGGAGAACTGAGAAATCAGCCTGGTGCATGGTGGGCAGGCAGTACACACAGTGCCCCCGTGGGACACAAGAGTAGCCAAGCCAGGGTGTGCTCCCCACTCTGGGTAAGTTCTGTCGTCCATGTCCCCGCAGAGCTGATACAGACAGAGGTGCACCACGTGCGGACGCTCAAGATCATGCTGAAGGTCTACTCCAGGGCCCTGCAGGAGGAGCTGCAGTTCAGCAGCAAGGCCATCGGCCGCCTCTTCCCGTGTGTAGACGATCTGCTCGAGGTGCATGGCCACTTCCTCTCTCGGCTAAAGGAACGCCGCCAGGAGTCCCTGGAAGAGGGCAGCGACCGGAATTACATCATCCAGAAAATCGGGGACCTTCTGGTACAGCAGGTGGGCAAGGCCCGAACAAGCCCCGCCCCCTCTGTTCCTCCCAATAACAAAAACATGGCTTCCCTGCAGTATTGTAATTCATAAGAAATACACCTGGTCTTCATCCAGCTTCCTGGCTCACAGCTCCCCAACCCTGGGATTGCCTAAGTGCTGAGAGCATAAAGGTGTCTGGTATGTGAATGAGGTAACTTTTCGAAAGAGCCTAAGGATGGGAGCTGATTGCCAGGGGACCCGACCATTGATTCGAGGGTTGGAATTTCGTCCCACCCCCGACATTGGGTGGGAAGAGGGTCTAGAGGTTGAATCAATTGATAGTGGTCAGTGAGTTAATCAATAGTAACTGTGTAGTGAAGCCTCCATAAAAACCCAGTACGGTTTGGAGAGCTTGCAGGCTGTGAACACATGGAGGTTTGGGGAGTGGTGCCTGGGCAGGTCATGGAAGCTCTGTGCCCTTTTCCCATCCTGGCCCCACCCATCTCTTCCATCTGGCTGTTCCTGAGTTACATCTTTTATAACAAACCAGTGATCTAGAAAGTACCATGTCTCTCTCCGTTCTGTGAGCCGCTCTAGCAAATTCATCTAACCCAAGAAGGGGATGGTGGGAACCTCTGATTATAGCCAGTTGGTCAGGAGCTCAGGTGACAGCTGGTGTCTTGGGGAGGGATACTTTTGAGGGGCTGAATCCTTAACTGGAATCTCATGCTGTCTCCAGGTAGACAGTGTCAGACCCTGCTGTTGTCTGAGAATCATTACTATGGAGGGGACCACCCCCACATTGGAATTGGGCCCAGGAACCCTTTCCCCCAATTGGTTGAGAGCCTGCCGCTCTGGAAGACAATGATCCGGGGCCCTTCCTGCTGTGTGTGCAGCTAATGGTCTAACACCACAGACACCTAAATAGCAACACACTTGTGCAATCACTGTCCAGCTGTGAATTCTGGACTTTTCTTTGGTTGGTTGGCTGGTCTTTATTTTTTTGTCTTGGTGGCTATGTTTTGATTGTTAGAAGCATATCTATGACCCAAAGCCATTCATGGAGGAGTGGGGAGTGTTGACCCTGAATTGACTTCGGAGTCAACCTCTGAGTCTTGGCCAAGATTGACAGAAGATCTCGTTACCCCTCATCTGACCTCAGAGTGCGCCAGGATCTGAGTCAGCTCATTAGAATTAATTAGAAGATGCCCCTTTTGCTTTTAAATTTTTCTAACATTCTTTGGCTTAAATTTATTTTTTCATCTCAGATTTCAGGAAGTTGTTACAGCACGTATGATGGCATGAAGCCATGAGCACTTTGCGTTCCTTGTGCCTTGCCGTGAGGCACCTGTAATGAAGCAGTGCTGTGTTTGAGTGTGTGTTAGAGAAGGAAGTAAAATTGCAAGTGAACTTAGTATTTATTTTAGGAGAAAACAGATGAGCTGAAAGAAAACTTTCCCTGGTGGTTAACATCTCCACTGTCTTTCTTCAGTTTTCAGGTGAAAATGGAGAGAGAATGAAAAAGAAATATGGTGTCTTTTGTAGTGGACACAACGAAGCGGTCAGTCATTACAAGTTGCTGCTGCAGCAAAATAAGAAATTTCAAAACTTGATCAAGGTAAAAATTTATTATTATTTTAATTAAAAACGTATCCTCTTTGCTGTAGGTTTTTTCCCACAGAGCTGGTTGGAGATCCTTTGATGAAGGTACCTGTTATAAATCGATGATTTTCAAGTTATTTCATTCTTAATGGCACACTTATTCAGAACAAGTCAGTGGAATCTTCTGGAGAATCCCCAGGTGCATAGTAGAGTTAGAGCTTTGTTCCTCAACACACCAGGGTGACCCCTGAGATGCCCCAGCATAGAGCCCGCTGACCATCTTTCTCAAAATGTTGAGGTGACACAAGTGTGGTTTCAAGGGGCACCCTTCCCTGGAAACCACCCCCTCCAGAGTCACCTGTTAGGGCTTCAAACACTGCAGCTGATGCAAGGTGTGCCTTACTCTAAACCTTTGCCTCTTCCCCTCTCTGGTCCCCATCTGTTCCCTGATAGCCTGTGGAATGACCCACACTCATCTTTTGCCTATCAGTGTGTGGACGCTCAAACTCAGAACTAAAAATACGTCCCCAGCCGGGTCAGGCAAGGCCCACCTCCCATGTTCTAGAAAGTACACCTGGTTGAGACCGCTGGGCTCCATCAGTGTGGCTCTGCAGCAGCCCCTGCCACCTGATCCAGAAGGGTTCTACCACCTGCCACCTGCACCCTGAGGTGACATTCTCTAATGGTCATTTCACTCCATTATCATCATAGTGCATAGACATGAAAGGGAGAGGGCACTTCAGGGCCTGAATTCTTCTGTGCTGAGCGGTGGGACAGGCCACCCGACGTCATGAGCTAGAAACACCTGGAAAGTGGGAAGGTTCTGATGAATCTCACACATCCCACTGGGACTCTGCGGTCCTCTCTGCAGTGCTGGCATTTTTGAAGCAGGCGAACGGTGGGTTGGTACACTCTGGAGAGCTGCTCTCAGTCCCCACCCAGGAACAGCTTCTGAAGGCCACTTCTTGGGCTCTTACCAGAGGTGTGCATCACACACCAGCAGGGAGCGGTTCAGGAGGCCCCGGCCCAGTCGTTCTGGAAGGTTCCAACAGCCGTCAGTCAGTGGTGGGGTCTTCCCATGCAGGGGTGCGTGTGTGCATCATGCAGCTCTCCAGGTGGTTCCCATAGCCGCCTCTGGCTGGTCTAGCTTCTTCTCAGCTGGTCTCTCGGGGGCCTCTTTGCAACAGGCATGGCTGTCTTGGCCTTTGTTGCCTTTATGCATACGGCCGGGATCCCTGCTTTTAAATATCTGGTGAAGTGCAGAGAAAAGGCCCCCATCAGCCAAAAGAGGAAGGAGGTCCAGCCTTGGGATCTGATCAAGTTCAATGCACTGATTTGGCAGAAATAAAGGGTCAGTGTGTCATGCTTTCTTTCCATTCCATAGAAAATCGGCAGCTCCTCCATCGTGAGGCGCCTTGGCATGCAGGAGTGCATTCTTCTGGTCACTCAGCGCATAACCAAGTACCCCGTGCTGGTGGAGCGCATCATTCAGAACACGGAAGGTGCGGCAGCCGCCTCCCGCCTTGCCCATTGGTGCTGGGGGGTCTGTCTCCCTGCCCCCTCTTGGCAGCGGATTAGATAAGTGCCCCTCGGATTTGTCCCTGGTTCTCTGGATTCAGCTGAGCGTGGCACTTGTGAGCTGAGTGCCACCATGCGAATCCACTGTGTTGGGTGCTGGGGTTTCCAACAAAGAAAGATGGACACTGAGTCTCATTTGCCTGCTGTTACCCCTGGCCCCTGGCCCAGGCATCTGGGGAGTGAATGAATGATGGAGAAAGTGCCCTCGTTAAGGTCACTCCTGAGTGATCCATGGCCAGGGCCACGAGAGGGACTTGCCTACAACATGGAGGGCCGAGGAGAAGGCACGCAGCCCAGCTCTCCATGGCCAGGGCAGTGCTGGCCACGCTCCCTCATCTCCAGGGGATTTGAGCGTGGGAAAATGAGCACATTTCCCACCACGAGAGCCAGATCCCTAGCTTGTGGTAATGGCGGGGTACAGGGAGACTGTTCACCACACGGGGCCCACGGAGCTGGCAGGGCTGCTTTTATCCATGCGGTGTGCCTTACTTCAACAGAAACTCTGTCTTAGTAAAACCAGGCGCTGGGCTACTGCGTTTATTTTGGAGAAGCATTTATGTCTTGGGAAATTCAAGTTGGGAGGTGATTCTTGAGGGTCCTCCAAGCAGTGGCCTCAGGGAATGTCGCTCACAGACCCCATAGTGTGTCCACCTCTGTCATGTTCGTGAACGCCAACGAAGGAAAGCACTAACTCTGCTCTGTGTGGCAGCTGGCTCTAAGGACTACGAAGACCTGACCCAGGCCCTGAACCTCATCAAAGACATTATCTCCCAAGTGGACACCCAGGTCAGCGAGTGTGAGAAAGGCCAGCGCCTCAGAGAGATCGCAGGGAAGATGGACCTGAAGTCCTCCAGCAAGCTCAAGAACGGGCTTCCCTTCCGCAAGGAGGATATGCTGCAGCGGCAGCTGCACCTGGAAGGCACGCTGGCCTGGAAGACCACGGCGGGGCGCCTGAAAGGTGAAGCCCTGCCGGCGCATGGCGAGTGGCAGCACGCTGTGGGAGGGTGGCACCCTCTGCATTAGTGGTGCCATCTCGGAGTAGTGGCTCCCATCTTCGACCAGTGGCACCTTCTTGGTTTGGTGCCACCTTCTTGAATTGGTGCTGCCATCTTGGAGTGGTGCCACGACCTTGGAGTAGGGGTGCCCTCTTGGTCAGTGAGCACCATTTGGGGTGGGTGGGTGCTGGCTGGCCAGAGCCACTGCAGTCTGGCTGCTTCGTGGCTGAAGGGAGGTTGCGTGCAGAGTCGGGATGAGCACAGGCAGCCAGGAGTGGAGTGAGAATGAGATACTCACACCAGCACCCCTTCCTCCAGGGTGTGAGATGGTGTGATGCACACGAGGAGGGCAGGGGACTCAGACTTTTAAACAGAAATCCAAAGCTTCGTGAGGCCCAGGTTACTTCCAGATGGGTGGGCCTGCAGTGGGCCCAACCACCAAAGAGCCTGGTTTGGGTAGAAAACACCGCACAGACCAAGTGTCCCCAGGCATCCCAGTCACTGCTAAGGGTGTGCTCTTAGCCCAACTTTCAAAATTCATGGTCTGATCTCACGCTCGAGGTTCCCGTCCATTTCATGAGCCTCTAGAACAGGGGTGGGCAAACTTTTTGACTCGAGGGCCACAATGGGTTCTTAAACTGGACCAGAGGGCCGGAACAAAAGCATGGATGGAGTGTTTGTGTGAACTAATATAAATTCAAAGTAAAGAAGCGGAGGGGAGAGCAAGAGAACCGTCCGCTCTTTCGGCTCCGCGGGCCGGATAGAACAGCCGAACGGGCCGGATGCGGCCCGTGGGCTGTAGTTTGCCCACGGCTGCTCTAGAAGCATCCTGGCCTGTCCACTGGCATCAGCCTCTGTAAAGTTCCTAAAGGGAGTGGCAAAATCTTCAGGTGGTCAAACGACAGAATGTGTTGGTTCGTATTTTGCATAACATGCGTCCAGTAGATACAGTGTAGTGCCTCCTGTGCCAGGCCCTGCGGTGGGTGGTAGAAGCCCCCTGCCCTTATGGGGCTCTAGTCAGCGGGCAGAGAGAGAGAAGCCAGTCAGCAGAGACATAGGGAAAGTGTAGTGAGTGCTTTGGAGGAAGCCAGAGGCTGGGTTGAGGGTGTCTGGTTCTCCCTGAGAAGGCCGTGTTCAGGGCATGAGTGCTCGTGTCGGAAACACACTCATGATCTGCATCAAGTGAGATGTACCTACAGGGACAAGACACCCACCTGCTGCCCCGGGCCGGAGGCTCAGGGCCACGAGGGAACGGGAGTGCATTGCTGCGGTAGGAGGCAGGAGGCGAGGGTCCAGCACCTCAGGTCCCGGGTGGCCTGGGACAGGTAGAAGCGGGGAGGGGTGCAGAGTTCACATTTGAGAAATCATAGTGAGAGAACCTCGAATACCAGACCGGCAGGCACCATTACAACGGGACATCAGGGCACAGGGCCCGGCAGTGCAGCGGCAGAAATGTGGGAACCCAGGCAGGTGGTGGGGAGGCGTGAGGTCAAAAGGAAACCCTCGGGCTCCTGCAGAAGCATCATGGCTCTGGGCTGGGAGTGGCCCAGGCTCCTGCCATGGTGCCGAAGGCCTCCTCAGGTTCCGTGTCTCCCGGCTGCCCAGCAGGACGCACACGGCCATGCCCTCATGCATTGCCTCCTGTCCTCTCCCCTTAGATGTCCTTGCCGTTCTGTTGACCGATGTGCTGTTGCTGCTACAAGAAAAGGACCAGAAGTACATCTTCGCTTCTGTGGTATGTGTCCTCTCTTCACACCAAGAGCTGCTTTAAAGCCGACTGCGCAGAAGGCGCTGGGTGGAGAGTGGCCGGGCTGCATCCACAACGAGGCGAGAACAGCACAGAGTGAGGTGGCTAGACAAGCCCATCCATAAGTCACGTGTTGTCCCCGGTCGTGCCAGGGGTCCTGTCTAGTTGGTCTGACAAGGCTGCAAGGGCTCGTGCAGACACCCTCTGTCTGCATTTCTGTGTCTTTCTGTCACAAGCACTCAGATCCTCACAGGCCCCAGCATCCTTGCCAGGAAAGCCCCTCCGCCCTTCCCAGGGACTTTCTGGCTCATCAGGCAGCCACCACCCTTGTGTTGTGACCATGTTGATCCCACAGCAGGCTGCCCCAGGAGACCCTTGCTGTGCAGCTGGTGGGCTGGGGTCGGGCTGGGATGCCAGTCACCCTCCCGGCCCATAGCCCCCGGGATTTGGCTTCCTCCTCTGCTCACCTAGAGGGCCCCGCATCCTCAGGGTTTAACAACACAGACCTCCCTGCAGGGGAGGTGTCGGTCCCCCCGCCAGGCCTCCAGGTTCACCTGACAAGGAGGGCAGCGCTGACTCAACTATGAAATCATGTACCTTTCCCAGATTTAAAAGCCTCCCAGGTTTCCCAGCATGCAGACTGGGTCAGGTTGCTTTGTGGCCAGCCAACCACCCTCGGCCCCTCCCCTGGCCGGCCCCACCCCCAATCAAGGGCAGGGCCGGCCCACCAACCGCCAGAAGCCCCTCCGGGCCCCACCCGTGCACAAATTCATGTACTGGGCCTCTAGTTGATTATAAACACATTTGTTTAAGCCCATTAAACAGATGCATTAAAGCAGTGGTCGGCAAACTCATTAGTCAACAGAGACAAATATCAACAGTACAACAATTGAAATTTCTTTTGAGAGCCAAATTTTTTAAACTTCTTCTAATGCCACTTCTTCAAAATAGACTCGACCAGGCCATGGTATTTTGTGGAAGAGCCACACTCAAGTGGCCAAAGAGCCTCATGGGGCTTGCGAGCCACAGTTTGCCGACAACTGCATTAAAGGATGATACGAGGATGTCATTGCAATAGTGTCTTTTTCCCCCAGATGGTAAAATATTTCTACTTTGAATTGTTTGAAAATAAGTGGGGCGCCCTGCAGTAAAAGGTGACCCTCTCACCTTGTTCCACCCATGTAGGATTCGAAGCGCCCCGTCATCTCATTACAAAAGCTCATTGTGAGGGAAGTAGCCAACGAGGAAAAAGCCATGTTTCTGATCAGCGCCTCCCTGCAAGGGCCTGAGATGTACGAGATTTACACCAGTTCCAAAGAGGAGAGAAACGCCTGGATGGCCCACATCCGAAGGGCCGTTGAGAGGTGAGCAGGGCCTGTGTGTTCCACGCTGGCCATTTTTCCCTTGGCTGTGACCTTGACCTGCCCAAGAGAACACCAGAAATCACAGGCAGTTGGGAGACCTTTGCTTTCCCTCTCCCACTTTCCACCTTGGTGCTTTTTCCATCCCCTTATTTAAAAGATGCCACCATGCCGACTCCTCTAAAAGGGCCCCAAAGTGTCTCGCCAGGGGGGAACATGGAGCCAGGCAGCTCTGACTTCCGTTCTGGTGGGACACTCACCTGACACACAGGCTGTCCCCATCCTGCCACCACCCACCTCCCTGCACCCCACCCCCATCTGGGGCCAGACCTGTTGGAGCAGATAATGGCATTCTGTCCTTCCTCCTCCAGCCAGGGAATCCCTCAGGACCCCAGCCCTGTGGTTCTGTGTGATGCCTGGCTGCTGGTCCACCCAGTAGATGGGAAAAGGTGGCCCAGCCCCCGCGCCTAGGCAGCCTGCCACTTCCTCTCTCTGTGCCTGGAAAACTCCCAAAGCCTTCGCCTGCTTGGTGCTCCCTCCATCCTCGCCTCAGCTCTGCTAGCCTTGCAGCCTCCGTGCTGGGCAGGTCCCTAGGGACCGAGCTGTCCCCATCTCTTCCTCCAGCTGTGGCAGGCAGTTAAAACGTGTGGCTGGTCCTGGCCCAGTAGTTCAGTTGGTTAGAGCATCGTCCTGATACACCAAGGTTTGGGGTTTGAACCCCAGTCAAGACACATATAAAAATTAACCATTGAATGCGTAAGTGGAACAACAAATTTTTTTTTTAAATAAATCTTTATTCAGATTATTACAATTATTTCTCCTTTTTCCCCCCATAGCTCCCCTCCACCCCTTTCCCACCCCACCTTCTGCCCTTACCTCCCCCCCACTGTCCTCATCCATAGGTGTATGATTTTTGTCCATTCTCTTCATGAACCCCCCATACCCCTTTCCCCCTGAGAATTATCAGTCCACTCCCTTTCTATGCCCCTGATTCTATTATATTCACCAGATTATTCTGCTCCTCAGGTTTTTAATTCGCTTGATTTTTAGGTTCGCTTGTTGATAGATATGTATTTGTTGTTCATAATTTTTCTCTTTACTTTTTTCTTCTTCCTCTTCTTTAGGAATACCTTTCAGCATTTCATATAATACTGGTTTGGTGGTGATGAACTCCTTCAGCTTTTTCTTATCTGTGAAGCTCTTTATCTGCCCTTCAATTCTGAATGATAGCTTTGCTGGGTAGAGTAATCTTGGTTGTAGGTTCTTGCTATTCATCACATTGAAAATTTCTTGCCACTCCCGTCTGGCCTGCATAGTTTCTGTTGAGAAGTCAGCTGACAGTCGTATGGGTGCTCCCTTGTAGGTAATTAACTGTTTTTCTCTTGCTGCTTTTAATATTCTCTCTTTGTCTTTTGCTCTTGGCATTTTAATTATGATGTGTCTTAGTGTGGTCCTCTTTGGATTCCTTTTGTTTGGGGTTCTGTGGGCTTCCTGGACTTGTAAGTCTATTTCTTTCACCAGGTGGGGGAAGTTTTCAGTCATTATTTCTTCAAATAGGTTTTCAGTATCTTGCTCTCTCTCTTCTTCTGGCACCCCCATAATTCTGATGTTGGTACGCTTGAAGTTGTCCCAGAGTCTTCTTACATTATCTTCAACTTTTTGGATTTTTTTTTTTGCTTTTTGCTTTTTCGGTTGAGTGTTTTTTGCTTCTTTGTATTTCAATTCTTTGACTTGATTCTTGTGTTCCTCTATTCTGTTTCTGGGTCTCTGTATAATATTTTTTATTTCAGTCAGTGTATGTTTAATTTCTAGTTGGTCCTTTTTCATATCTTCGAGGGTCTCGTTATATTTATCGGCCTTTTCTAGGATATTCTTAAAAAGTCTTATAACCGTGGTTTTGAATTCTATATCCAGTCGTTTGTTTTCCTCCATTTCTTTCGTTTGTGATCTGATTCTTTGACCCCGCATTTTCATTGATTCCCTGAGTTGGTAAGGTAGATATTTGTGCTAGGTTTCCAATATGGCCCAGTGGGTCTGCTTCCCCAGTTAACCTGAGGTGGACACTCTTGGTGCACCCCTTTGTGGACTGTGTGTACAGCCTTGTTGTAATTAAGTCTTTATTGTTGTTGATATCACTGGGAAGAATTGACCTCCGGGTCAGCTGGCTGTAAGGATCAGCTGTGTCTATGCTGGGAGAAGCCCGGTGCTGGAGACAGTCCTATAGGATTAGACTTGCCAAATTGCAATAGCCTCTGTGCTCAGCTTGGATGGGGTGGAGCCTCAGTCTTGGTTTCCTGTCAGCCCCGCCCCTGCGCGCACCTGCGCTTTCAGTCCTCCGCCTTCCCCAGCTCGAGTCTCCGCCTGAGAGTCCAGACTCCCCCCACAAGAGCGTGGGTCCCCAGGGGCTCGCCTGGAACCGGGGTTCACTGCAGTCAGAACTGGGGCACAGTGCCGTCAGGAGCCTCTGACTCCCCTCCACCAGGGAAAGCCTGCGGCAACCTCCGCAGCCCTTGTGCGCACCGGCGCGGGCGCGCTTTCAGTCCTCTGTCTTCCCCGGCTCCCGAGTCTCCGCCCGAGAGTCCAGACTCCCCCCACAAGAGCGTGGGTCCCCAGGGGCTCGCCTGGAACTGGGGCTCACTGCAGTCAGAACTGGGGCTCAGTGCAGTCAGAATCCTCTGACTCCCCTCCACTAGGGAAAGCCTGTGGCAACCCCCGCAGCCTTTGTGCGCACCGGCGCTCGCGCGAGTGTGCACTTTCAGTCCTCCGCCTTCCCCGGCTCCCGAGTCTCCACCCGAGAGTCCAGACTCCCCCTACAAGAGTGTGGGTCCCCAGGGGTTCGCCCGGAACTGGGGTTCAGTGCAGTCAGAACTAGGGTTCAGTGCGGTCGGAGGCTTCCTTCCCCCTTCCGCCAGAGGAAGTCAGCCAGGCTTTCAGCCGCCCTTCCTCTCTGTGCGCACAAAGCCCCTTTGCCGTACCTCCAATTCTCTGTGAGCTTTTCTCCTTCCTTCTAGTTGTAGAATTTTCACTCAGCAAGCTTTCCTGTGGTTCTGGATGGTGTCCGTTCTGTCTTTTAGTTGTAGTTTTGAAATTGTTGTGCGAGGCAGCAGTTTAGGTGTTTACCTATGCCGCCATCTTGGTTTTTCCTTGGAACAACAAATTGATGTGTGTCTTTCTCTCTCAAAATCAATCAAATTTTAAAAATTTAAAAAGCGGTGACATGGCTTTCAAGGCATTTTAAGTAAACAAATAAATAAATAATAAAACCTGTGGCTGGTTATATCCCAGCACTGAGATTAGGATCATGCTAATGGCTGTTTTCTCTTCCCTGTCCTCCTTCTCCTGCAACATTGACAAGCTAATCCTACCACAAAATGAGATCCTCTTTAGCAGCTGGTTCTGCAGATAAACTTCTCGGGGCCCATTTCCGAGACCAGTCAGCTCGTGAGCATTCTCAGCCGTCTGTCCCCTTCCCCGCAGCTGTCCGGACGAGGAGGAAGGGCCCTTCAGCGAGGCTGAAGAGGAGAGGAAGGTGGTGGAGGCCCGCGCCCTGAGGCTGAGGGACTTCCAAGGTAAGAGGGAGGGAGTCTGAGCGCCCGTGCCCACAGATGTGCCCCCTAAATGGTGGTGACATAGCCCTGCAGAGCACTGCTTAGGCAGCAGGCCTGGGCCCACCAGTGCCGTTTCTATTCTGTCCCATTGGGATTGGCCGTGGCAAGAATCACTACGCAAGTGACTGGGGGTCTACTGTGGCTGCCTCGGGGTCCAGCTCTGTGGGGTGTTGCAGCGGCTGTTTGTCAGGAGGTGCAGAGTGGTCTTCCGGGGGGGTTGGCCAGCCCGTGTGTGCGTCCTGCCAGGCCTGCTTCACAAAGGGGCACTCAGTGTCCCTGAGCCCCTTCCAGACACAATTGCTTTGCCACACAATGCCCCCGCCCACAGTCCTCATTCAGGGGAGAGTTCACGATGAGTGTCCCAAGCCACATACGAAGAAGCACACGGGCCCTGTACTAGCACAGGACCCCACCGCCTCCTTCCTCAGCCAGGCAGGCCCAGACCAGCCTGGGCTGGGGACCTTGGCTTTCTCCTCCCTATTTTAATTTTTGCTAACTACTTTATTGAGATGTACTTTATTCTCACACCATACAATTCACCCATTTAAAATGTCCCGTCAATGGCTTTTAGCACAATATCACAACCATCACCACAATTAATTTCAGACCATTTTTATCACCCCAAAAGAAAAAACCTGTCCCTGGTAGCAGTCACTGCCTGTTCTTCCTCCCCCAGCTCGATAACTTCTAGCCAGTTGTCTCTATGAATGTGGCTATTCCAGGGACCCTGTATAAATGGAGTTATAGACACTTCTCCTTTTGCATCTTGCTTATTTCACTTAGCATGTTTTCAAGGTCCATCACTTTGCAGCAGGTGTCGGGATTTCCTTCCTTTTGATGACCGAGGAGTATTCCATTGTGTGAATGTAACGCGTTGTGCTTGTTCACTCTTCTCCCAGTTTCAACAGATTCCTGTGAGATTTCAGCAAGGTCATTGCCAAGAACAGTGCCTAGTACTCTGGTCTCAATCAGCTTCCCTCTTCCCGCTCACTAAGTGCATTATTTTAAATTAAGTAACATTTACACAATAAGTACATAAAATTGGGTAGTATATTTTTTATTTCTCTTTGTGAGGAAGTGCACATTTAAATATATTAATTAATAAAAATGTCCAAAAGAAAGGGGAGGAAATCTCATTGGACCCTGGAGGTATAATCCTAGCAAAGTATTCATTTCATCTAATTCTAACTCACAATTTTCTCTGATAGTAATGAAATATATGTCCTGCATGGACACTGTAGAGTCACACAGTAATGTCTCTTCATCACTCATTCCCAAGATTCCTAGTGAATTAGGACTACAAAGATATTTTTTTTTATCAAGATATTCTTTCCCATCTTGGATCAAAAGCTAAATTCACCCTTAACTTTGAGACACTCCCATCAAAACCAGAAGCCAGCCCTGGCCAGGTGGCCCAGTTAATTGGAGCGTTGTCCCCTACACCAAAAGGTTGCAGGTTCGATTCCCAGTTAGGGCACATATCTAGGTTGTGGGTTTGATCTTCGGTCAGGGTGTGTATGTAAGGCCGATTAATATTTCTCTCCCTTGCTCTTTCTCTAAAATCAATTAAAAACATATCCTCCTGGTGAGAATTTAAAAAACTGGAGCCATCCACTTTCCATTATCATCTTCATCTTGACAGTCCCAGCCAGGGAATGTTGAGAGAGACAGAAGAAAGATATGATTGGAAGGGTGGCAACAGAATTATGTTGTTGTTTTTTGGGGGGTTTTTTGTTTGTTTTTTAAGAAAACAGGAGTTGAATGTATTTAACTTAAAGAAGTGAGCAAATTCCTTGTATGAATGACAAAAAAAACAACCACAGAATCAGACAGAAGTGATTCATCAAAGCATGTGCAAAAATGGTATTAAAATATGCAGAATTATGTTTTTGCATGTGACATGATTATTTGCCTACAAAATACAATAGAATCAACTGGAAAATGTTTGGAACTGATAAGAGAGTGAGTGATTTATCTGAAGGTGATGTAGATGTACTAACAGTCACCAGTGAGGAAGTCTAAGCCAGTAAGTCGCAGTGATGGCAGCCGTACAAGCATAAAACAGGAAGACTTGTGAGAAGGCGTTTGACCTAAATGCCTGAAGGAGGACATTCATGACTAGAAAACTAAATCTTATGAGGCTTTCAGTTTGTCCCAAAATTGGCCTATTATGGTCTCACCATACCCCATTGTGTTTGCTGTTTATGATTGTGGGAAGCGATCAGAGGCAGGGCCAGTCCCTCACTGCCTCACGAAGGTTGGATGGAGGGAGCAGTGGACCTTGGGGTGAGGTGGATCAGCAGGGGTCCCCGGAGGCCAGCCCCACTCCGTGAGGCCCCCCAGTGCTGACTCCCGGGGAACAATCCTAGAGAGCCTGACCGCCACTTCCATGGCTTCGCAGAACGACTGAGCCTAAAAGACCAGCAGATTGCACAGAGCCTGCGAGAGAAGCAGCAGATCTTCCTGGAGATGGCCGAGATGAGTGGACTGGACGACTCGGCTCAGCCGCGCCTCCTCTTCCGAGGAGGGGACCTCTCAGAGAACCTGCAGGGCGAGTTCATCCTCAAGTCAGCCATGACCGAGAGTAAGTGGCCTTGCCCCAAGGTCCTCATGGGACAGTGCCTCCCTCTCCAGCACCATTCTGCCCGGGTAGTTCCTTGGGGGACTCCAGGCTGGGCACATGGCCCAGTGTGGCCAACTCGCCACCCTCTCCTGGGCACACTTCTATCTGGCTGGGGGCTGGGCACCCTCCCCAGCACCTGTTAGAGCCAGAGGGTCGTTAGACGTGACCCAGTGCAAGCCCCTGGTTGCAGACTTAGACCACTTTCTCGCACATTTGACACTCCCCAATGCCTGCCACATGAAAGGCACTGTTCCGGGCCCCAGGGATCCGAAGTCGACCAAGATGAGTTCCCACATTCAAGAGGTGACTCTTCTTTCTGAGTGTGGGTCATGGTGATATATCCAGAAACATGTACACGTACACATTTGGTGGGTCATTTCCGAGGGCTCCTGGACCCAGCAGCCCTCCTAGGAGCTGGCCCAGGGTCTGGTGGGAAAATGCACCAGCAGCCATGGGAGGACGCTAGCCGGTAGCTGGCCTGCCCCTGTGTGCGTCCTGCCAGGCCTGCTTCACGGAGCAGTCAGGGTCCATGCCAGAGCCCCTGGCAGCTTCCATGCAGCTACTGGGCCCCCACATCAGGCCAGGCATCCGGTGCTCATTCACTCCAAAGGATAGCCTGCACCCCTCTTTCAGCAGCAAACAAGGCAGACACATCCCCTCCCCTTCTCAGTGAAGGTAACAGAGCAGAGGGGCTCCCACGTGGACTCTGCCCCCATTCAGTCTGGCTTCCGCAGCCATAGTAATGTTCCTCCCATTCCTCCAGTGGCTGTTGTTCTTGGCCCCCTGAGGCCTCTCATGTCCTGGGCCTCGGCCAACCTCACCTGGCCAAAGCCTGTTTGTCCTGGAGCACTTGGTGTGACCCGCCCTGTCCCCAGGTCCTCCCTCCTGTGACCCCTAACATTCTGGAGACTGTCATCACACAAGCAGTGGCCACACAGTTCCTTCTGGACCCAGCATACCCTCAGGCCCAGGGGCCAGGATGCCCCGTCCACATGCTGCCCCGCGGGGCTGGTCTCCTTTAGACACGGAGAGGCCTGACCTGGGCAGGGCGCCTGTGCAGGGAGTGCACAGGGTCAGTGGGGCTGGAGTCCCCCACCGTCCTCTGCCCTGGCCCTGCACCACACCTGACGCGCAGTGTGACTGCACAGAGTGGCTGCATCCCTCCTGTCTCCTTCCACAGTTGAGGACATCCAGAACCTCATCTGCAGGCGGCTGGGCGGCACCCGTGGCCAGGCAGAAGATGGGGGTGCCACTGCGAGCCTGCACCAGAGGGCAGAGGCCTTTGTAGGCTCCGACGGCACCAGTGACCCTGGCAAGAGTGAGTGGTGCCTCCTCCCCCAAGGGCTGGGCCCCGGACCCTTGGGAAGGAAGGCCAGTAGCGGCAGGAGGTTCAGGTTCCTCAGATATTCCCTTTGCTCATGTCCTTGGCAAAGTCGGCATTTGCTGTTTGGCATCTCTGCTGCTACTTCCTGTCGGCGTCCGTATACTCTCTATGGTCAGGGTTTGGGACCGTCCGAGTGTTGTTGGTCATGTTTGACAGCAGCCAGGCCTGCTCCTGCCGATCTCTGCGCCACAGATGCCATGTTTCAGCACAGGCCTAAGGCAGCAGCCCCGCCACAATTTCCTACCTGGGCTCGGGCGGGGGGAAAGGGGGGCTCTAGACCCTGGGGAACCCCAAGCATCCTCATGTGCCTGGCCTGGGGTTTTTAGATGACAGTTTCAGGAAGAAGGTATGTGGCAGTGACCTCAGCCCAGGAGACTGGCAAGACCCTGTGAGCAGTCCAGATGTGAAGCTCGGCAACCCCCCAGGCGCCTCCGAGGAAGCACCGTGGGCGGTACGTTGCTTCCTTGGGCCAGTCCTGAGATCAGTACAGAGCCGGCCCAGTTCGTGTAATTGCTAGCAAGTGTGAACATCTGTTCAGCCTCTCCACCTCACAGCCAGCAGTGGCATGTGATGTTCACTTCATGGTGAATAGCCATGTCTCAGCTCAGGTCAACAAGCAGGCAGGTGAGCCCCATGTCTCTTCCTGCAGGCCCGGCATGTGGGAGGCCGGGAGGGGCAGGCTAGGGCAGCAGCCACGGCCTCCCCCACAGGTGAGGAGCACCATGCAGGGCCATGAGCTTCCAGTGTCCTCACAGCCACGGATGCCAGTCATGCTGGCTGCTCCCTCCCCTTCAACTCAGAACACCCACCCTTGCCAAGCATCAGGGTGAGAGCAGGGCCGGGCGGTGTGCCATGGCCAGGCCCATGGCAGCTGCCTCCACCTCCTGGAGCCACCCTGTGCCCTCACTGTCCAGGCAGTGAGGCAGGGCCTGCCTGTGCTAAGGCAGTCTCGTCAGCACTGGAGTCTGGCTTGCTTCCTCAGGAGCTGTGGGCTCTGACATTGTGTGTCCACAGGTGGAGGCACCGGGCACTGAGTCTGGCCCCCGTCTGCCCATTGCCCTGGAATTGGAGGTAGGCTCAGGCTTGTCCATCTCCCGGGGACTGGCATGCACACCAGGAGGGCTTCGGGCAGAAAGCCAGCACTCTGTCTCTCCACAGCTTGTCCAGCGAATCCAGACACTGTCCCAGCTGCTCCTGAGCCTCCAGGTACAGGGCTGGTAGGCAGTGACAGGCTGCACTGCCCTTCCTGTTTGAGGTTGGGATCTGGGAGAGGGCACAGCCAGCGCCTCATGAGTCCACTTCCCCAGGCGGTCATCACCCAGCAGGACAGCTACGTGGAGATGCAGAGGGCCTCCATCCAGGAGCGCGAGAAGCAGTTCCGGCTGCAGTCAACACGCGGGAACCTGCTGCTGGAGCAGGAGCGGCAGCGCAACTTCGAGAAGCAGCGAGAGGAGTTGGCAGGCGTGCAGAAACTGCAGAACCAGCTGCGGCTGGAGCAGCAGCGCTGGGAGCGCCAACGGGAGCAGCAGCAGCAGGAGCTGGACCTGGCCTCGGCCCACCTACAGCAGCGCCAGAGCGAGACAGCGCGACTACAGGAGCAGCTGGCCCAGGAGCGTGCTGAGCTGGAGCAGCAGCGCCAGGCCTACCAGCACGACCTGGAACGGCTTCGGGAGGCCCAGCGCACCGTGCAACGAGAGCGCGAGCGGCTAGAGCTGCTGCAGAGGCTCAAGAAGCAGAACACGGCGCCCGGGGCGCTGCCACCTGAGCTGCCCACAGAGGTGAGCAAGGGAGAGTGCAACCGCAGGTGTGGGTGCATTGCGGCAGCGCATGCGTGAACTCGCCAGGAGACAAAGGCATGTGTGAGTGTCACCATGCAAGTGCCCGTGTTGGGGCTGCCAGCTCCATGTGTGTGTGTGTGTGTGTGTGTGTGTGTGTGTGTGTGTGTGTGTGTGTGTGTGTGTGTGTTTGTTTGTTTATGGGGACAGGCAGTGAATGGCAGCTCCATCGGGCCCAGCTAAGAGGCTGCAAGCCACTGGCCCAGCATCTGGATGGATGGACAAGGTTCTCCCCAAAGCCCTGTGGAGTAGGCAGTGCTGAGGAGAGCACCTCCCTGTCCATCCCAGGAAGGGCTTCCCGGAGGAGCGATCTCTGGGATGTGTCTTCTGTCCCTCTTTCAGGCCCAGCCCCCAAGCCACCCCCCCAGCTTCAACGGGGAGGGGCTGGAAGGCCCTGAGCGCCCCGAGGTGGCTCGCCGGGACAGCACCCCAGCCGAGAGCCGGCCAGCCAGGAGCGACGTGCCTATCCAGCTGCTCAGCACCACCAACCAGATCCAGAGGCAGGCGGCCGTGCAGCAGCAGATCCCCACCAAGCTGGCTGCCTTCACCAAGGGTGGCAAGGACAAGGGCGGCAAGAGCAGGGGCTCCCAGCGCAGTGAAAGTTCAGGTGAGTTCTGTGCCTGAGGGCAGGTGTGGCAGGGTGGGGCCCAGCTCAGTCTTCTGGGATAGGTGATCTCTGGGAGATGGGTGACCTCCAGTGCCTGCCCAGCCCCTCCTGGACTAGGAGATCCAGTCATGTGAGCAATTAGTGACACCAAAGCACCTCCTTGTGGGCGAACCACAGGACCAGGGCGTTCCTCCTGCGGAGATGCAGGCCCCTCCCCAGCCCGTGGGGAGGTTTATCCTCTCCAAGCAACATCAGCGTGACAGACCCCAGGTCCATTCCCACCTTGGTCCTCAAACTGGACCAGGAAGGGCGTGTCTTGGCAATTCAGAAAGAAGGGCCTGGGAGGCCCTTGTGGGTGGCACCAGAGGCCAGCAGTCAGAGCACCCTAGTCACTCAGGGACACTGGTGACGATGCCAGGGGGTCTCTGGTACTGCTCCAGGGCTCCCTCAGGTGCTGAGTGTTCAGGTGCAGTCAGGGAGCCCTCCTGGACCTACAGAGCAGGGCCTGTGTCCCAGGACTAGGTCCAGAGGTTGGCTTATTCTAGGGGCTTTTTGGGGTTGGCTGGGGGTGTTCTCCCCATTTTGTAAAGTCACTGCATTTGGGGCTTACTGTCTGAGGGGGGTCCCCCTGAAACAGGGTCCTGGGAAGTGCTCAGGAGCGGGGTTGGGGGCTGCCATGTGCGGGAGCCAGGCTGAGCACCCAGGCTGCACCCTCTTCCCTTTGTCAGCCTCGTTTGACCTGAAGCAGCAGCAGCTTTTCAGCAAACTCACAGGCAAGGAGGAGCATGCCTCTCGGAGCCACAGCTCCCTGAGTCCCATCCGGCGCAGCAGCCACAGCTCCGCAGCCCCCCAAGGTGAGCCCAGCCACCCAGGCACAGGGCCTCCGCAGTGCCTGGTGGCTGCCGACACCCCACCCTCTGTCTTCCAGACCTCTTCTGCCAGGCACCCAGCCCAGCCGTGGAGGACACATCCTTTGAGTGCCCCCCCTTCCTGCCCGTGCCACGTCCCCTTACCCCACTCAACAAGGAAGAAGTGAGCAAAGAAGATGTCATCTTCTTCTAGGGCCAGCGGCTTGGGGTGCAGAGCCCGCCCCCTGCCCAGCACACCACCATGGATGACTACCTGGCCAGGCTTGGGGTCAGGGCCCAGCCCACCTGTCGTCACCAGGCTCTTGCTGTAGGGATTGATCAACAGTGATGCCTTTTTTTTATACAAAAAGGAACATTTTTAATTCAAGGTTGAACCTAAGCTAACCGAGGAGCTATTTTAATGGCAGCCCCCGTTTTGGTAGGGAGAGACCCACTCCAAGCAGTTTTTCCAAGGTAGTGACAGACTGGGGTCCCACACGGAGCCTGACGACGGGCCAGACCTCGGTCTGAGGAGGAGAGGCTGCCCACAGCCGTTAGGAGACACTGGAGCTGGACTGGTCATTAGGGCAGCAGAAGGGCCAGGGTAGTGTCAGCTGTCTCCCTTGCAGAATCAAAGCCAAGATCTACACGGGTTCACAGTGAACCTCAGGGCGAGGGCACTGGCAGACGAGAGCGCACCCAGCCCCCAGGGACAGAGGGCCCGCAGGGCAGAGTGGCTGCCAGGGATGGCCAGTTGTACTCAAGGCAAGTTCTTTAGGGCAGAACTCATCTCGAAAGGGTCTGACTGGAACCATGTTAACTTGGTGGGTGTTTTAAAACCTGCTGTAGTCAATCTCGGTGCTTTCCCAAGGCACCTCACGGAGTCCGCGTGGCTCTCAGGTGCTCGGCCTGGGGAAGCCAAATCAAGAGGTTTGGCCAGGCCAGCACACCCCAAAGTCCCGGCCCCAGGCGGAGGGCCCTCAGTCCCCATGAGATGAGCTGGTTTTCCCAGGGCCTCCAAGAGGAAGCCCCAGGGCTGTCTCCGGTACTAATGGGCTGATGCAGGTACAACACAGAGCAGAGCGGTGGCACTGCCAATGAAGGTGAAACGCTAGGAGCACACGTGGCCTGGAGACCTCCAGTGGACAGGTGGCCACCTCACAGACCCACACATCCAGTGAGCTGCTGTAGCTGGCTGTCCCCTTATCCCTGGAAGCGGGCAAGGGCCACTAGTCCACTCACAAGGCTGCCAGTGTTGGGGTGGTGTCACATGCCCAGGGTGGTGACTGAGCCAGAGCCAGGTTCCACCTCTGGCCAAACACAAGCTCGGGTGCTGGTGCAGGAAGGGGACATTACTCACTTTTCTGCATCCCAGGCTCCCTCCACGGGCCCAGAGCCCAGCACCTCCCGAAGCGTTGGCAGGATGGGCCCTGGGCTGCCCAGGAGTTGGGGCACCACAGGGTCAAAGTGACACAGCCAGTGAGTGACGAGCTGACAGCAGCTGTTCAGAACCACTCCGGCCCCGCCCCCTGATGGCCCTGACCCTCAACTCTGCTACAGGACCAGCAGCATCAGCAGGGGCCAAAGAGAAGTGTCCTCCTCCATCCCCTGGACACGAGAGCTCGTCTGTGCTGGATCTGTAATCAGTGTTTTGTGTTTTTGTACTGAGACGAATCAGAGCACTTTAGGAAATTCTCCTTTACTTCCTGTCCTTTTGTGAAGAGTGCATTCCTGGGCCTCAGGCACACAGGTCCTCGGAAGTCAAGTCCAAAGGATTCTCCTCGGCATGTGATGGGAATGGCTGCTTCCTGCCTCGGCTGAGGGGTCTCCAGTCATGCCGTGCAGTGGGGCAGGTCTTCGGCACATTCTCTGGCCAGTAGCCTGCGGTCGCTCCTGGGTAGGGCCCGGTTTCATTTGTAAAGTTGGCGGCTGAGCAATGTTACTCCTGTGGGATCTGTGTACATCTTTGGTAACTTGGACTTGATCTCGGTCCACCCAGTGATGCTACGATTGCAGTATGTCCTCGTGCAGGATGTTTCAGAACTGCCTTAGAGCTCAAGCCTGATTCTAGCAATAAAGGTGTCTGAAGACGAGCTGGCGGAGTGGCTGTCCTTCCCTGTGCTGCAGGGTTGTCTATTGGTGGGGCTCCCCCAGGCTCACCTCACCAGTGGGGCCCACACACCAGGTGCTGCAGGAGGACTTTTAGGGAGGCCTGGACAGCAGACCCAGGGCCTTGCAGGAGCCTGAGAACCAGAGTCTGATGCCCCTCCTAGTGGGCCCAGGACACCCGACGAGCCCCTTCGGCTGCTGTCCCCACTCGTGCCCTGTAGCTGGGGCGGGGAATGCAGGGAGGCGGCCTCAGGACCAGCTTGACCAGGTGCCTGTACCACACGCCTATGGTGAGCGGAGCTGTCAGGAGACCACACGGAGGAGCCTGGGCCCTTCAGCCTGCTCTGTTCCTCTGAGAAGTCCCCACACAATTCTGTTTGGACAGTCAAAGGTAGAGGCAGAAGGCCCAGAATGAACCCCCCAATCAAGGTCAGCTTTTGGGGAATGCCACCACGCCCTCCCACCCTGGCTAGCCTAGCCCTGCGGCCCTGGGGTGGTGGCCCCCTGCTCCCTGAGCCGTTTGCCACAGACATGCTCCTAGGACCAGTGACGCCTTACCCCCCACCAAGGAATTAGCCATGGCCGGGGTGTGGCCACTCCACAGGCAGGGTCATCTCAGCTGCCCAGCAGTGTGCCTGAGCTTGGCCAACGGTGACCCCTAAGCTGACCAGCAGCCAAAGCCCCGGGACCAGATGTGGCACACAGCCCAGTGTCCATGTGGCTCGCCCACTCGTGCAGCACTTACAGGTATTCCAGACGGGCAGGCGGTGCTGCTCTGATCCCACCTAGTCTCGCTGGTTCCTCGGGCGCTGGGACATGCCAGCTGCTCGGCTTTGCAATAGGGAGGGGGAGACTGAGCCAGGTGTAGGCTGGGGTTTCTCTGTTACCCCAAGCAGCCCTCCATCCCAGCTGTTCCCAGCCACTATCTTCCCTATAAAAGAGCAATCTGGCTGAAATCATTTGCGGCTTCAGAGACAGCAAGCACAGGTCTTGTTGAGTCCTTTGGGGATGTAAGGCAGAGCCAGATTCCCTTTTTCCCGCTGGGACTAGGGTGGAGGGTCCAAGGACACATCGAGATCGCCCGGCAGGCACGGGCCGGGCACCATCTGCCAATGCCACACACACGCATGCACTTCCAGCCTCAAATGTCAGACCGAAAACAAACGCACCGGTCCTGCCACATCTCCATGAGGTGGGAGACAGCCGGCATCTTCAGACACCGCTGGCCCCGTGAGGAACCTACGAGATGCGCAGGCTGGCCTGAAGGGATGATGGCCCTGGTCCGAGCTGTGGCTGAGTGTCAGCTGCTTCGACCACAAGCACCTCACAGTGACTGGGAGGAAAGGAAGCCATGTAGGCACGGCCTGGCAGGAGACAGCATGGTGGCAGCCAGCACAGCCTGCGGCCCCAGCAGCCTTCACCAGATAGGACCCCCGGCCAAAGACATTCCAGAAGGGACATGGGAGGGTGGCTTCCCACTGCAGCTCTGTCCCCTGAGGAGCCACCAGGCATATGGGCCGCCACATCCAGAGGTGGCACCCGCATGCCCTCCCTAAAATAAGGCGCAGGGAGGGGGCGTGCAATGAGCAGGCCTGTGGACGGGAGGGGCAAGGAGCTGGTGAGTTTAGGAAACAGGACTCACCCTGGGCCTCGCACCAGCACCACAGTTTTAATTTATTCTCATTTCAGCTTTCCTAAGGCCCGTTTGGTGCGTACCATCCTGGCCTCCTGCCTATCTGGATACAGGATGCCAGGGACGGAGTGAGGCTCTGCTTAGGCCGCTGTGACCTTTTCGTCTGCATGGGAGTCCCAGGTCCTCTGCTCTGGCCCTGAGAGACACCTCCTCCCAGCGGGGTGGCGGGGGTCTGGGTGGAAGGGCCCAGACCCCCAGCACCCAGGGGACCTCAGCCCACCCCACACCTGCCTCACTGAGCTTGTGCCCCAGGTCACTCCCTGTGTTCTCTGGGTTGCAGCTGCCCGCACCTAGCCTTGATTTGCTCAGAGACCCAGCCGCCTGCCTGGAGACTGCTGTGCGGGAAGGCCCTTCAGTAGGGTTCCGGTGGTGTCCATGTGCCTCTGGGCCGTGTCAGGAGGCGGCCTTGCCAGCCCAGCCACTGGCCCGGGCTGCCTGGAACACACTGAGGAGGGAGGAGATGGTGCCCAGGAGGCCCACCAGCCACGGAGGGAAGCGGCCTGCCCACAGGAAGCCTGGGGGCAGCCAGTGCACGGCGTTGGCCAGGTCGGCCAGGTTGCTCAGGAGAGTCACGAGCTCCGACTGGATCCGGGCTTCCACGGCTCCCCGCGTGCTCCGGGACCGCTGGCTGTGGGGTCAAAGAGGAGTCGTTCAGGGCGGGCCCAGGGTGCCCATGCTGGCCCAGACGGGCAGGGAGGGGAGTGACCACAGACGCTGTTTGTGAGCAAGGGGGAGTCCCTGTCACTCCCAGAGGGAGCCCACGTGACCAGGGCACAGACCTGTGTGGAAAGTCTCAAATCCACATCTGTCCTTCTGACCGCTGGAATCAGTCAGGGAGGTGGGACAGGACTGGCCAAGGGGCAGGTTCCAGGCCTACGCCAGGCACAGCGCTTTCCAGGAGAAAGTGACACTGCCCCTGGTCCTCAGGAGACTGACCCTCTCCTGTCCGGTGCTCTGCAGTGCACAGCATGAGGACTCGGCCCGGAGTCCTGGCTGTGCTGTGTCCTGCCTATGGGGCCTCAAGCAAGCCTCACTGTCTCCACAAAAGTGCTACCATCACCTGGAGGCTGTGGTAGAACCCGGTGACCCAGGCACCGCCCCCACCACGGGCCTTGTGCAGGGACAGGGCTGATAATGCTGGCAACTCAGAGCACCCCTGGGGACTGTAGAAACCTCCCGGGCCTGTGGGAGGGAAGTTGGCCTTTCTCCCCAGGAAATACCTGGTGACGGCCGCCACAGGGCTCCTCAGCTGCTGTCTCAGCTTCAGGACCACCCACAGGGACCTGCAACACCAGAGAGTATAAGGGACCCTGCCAGAGGGCAAGAGAAGCAGGGTGGGTGCAGGGGTTCGATCCCCAGTGCTGGCCCTGGGGGAAGCTCCGCCACCTGCCGTTGCGGCTGCAGGTTACCCGTAACGGGTGCCGAGCTCTGCTGTAAGTGGCTCCAACCAGCCTGTGGGAGGTGATCCTGACAACTTTCTGGGCTCTGAGGGCCGGCATCTGCAGGCTGAGGAAGCAGCCGGCAGGCAGCCCTGGTGCTCCCCCAGGACTCTCAGGCCCTGCAGAGCACCCACCCTACAGGCTGTGTGGGGGCAGGCGGGAAATGGGAACTCTATTTTCAGCTCAATTTTGCTGTGAACCTAAAACAGCCCTAAAATATAGTCTTATTTTTTTAAATGAATGGAATCGAGGCTGCCCCTAAAACAGGAATGGTAGATCTGAGCACCAGAGGTCACAGGCCCCCAGGAGCTGCAGCCTCGGGAGTATCCAGAGCCCAGCCCAGGCCCCTGTCGGGGTCCCCAAGCCCACGGGAAGGTCATAGAGTGACCATGAACGTGAGGAGAGCTCATATCAAGACAAAGCCCCATCCATGTAACAAGGAGATAAGAGCAAGGAAAACGTGTCCGAAGAGTGTAAGGTCAAAGGACAGAAGAGGCATCAGAGTATAAACAGCGGGATCTCTGGGTCCCCTCTGGTCTGTGGGTGATTGGAATCTTCCACTTTGGGTTCGTTCATTTTCCAGACTGTCTGAGATGAAGGTGTAACTAGAGCATCTGTAACGGGGAGAACAAGGGCTATTGAATGTCAGGGCCTAGCCCAGGGCGAGTGACACTGCCCACCTCCCCCAAACCCTCAAGGTCAGGGGTTGGCTGCCTCCCTTCAGGGATCCAAGAGACTGTTGCATGAAATTCTGCCACGGGAGGCCCTTCACCCCCTATGTTTTCTGGGGCAAGGGACTGAACAAACCCACTTAGCAACTGTGCAGAGAAGAAAATGTTTGGGAGGAAACCATTACTTTAAAATTCTAGAAACCTTACGGTTTTTGGAAGCTATTTTATCCGGGGCCGTTTGCTGATGACAATGTGAGCAGGACTCAGGGACCCAGGTAAAGGCAGCCACACTGGCCACTACTCTCCAGGCCACAGGTTGTTCTGATTCCACTGGGCACAATCATGGCCCCCAAGGATGCCCACGTCCTCATCCCCAGGATCCATGAGTGTGTTCCCTTGTGCGGCAGAAAGAACTCTGCCGATAGGACTGAGTGAAGGGTCTTGAGTTGGGAGTGTCCAGGTGGGCCCAATGTCATCACCAGGCGCCTCAGAAGAGGGAGGTAGGAGGGTCGGAGTCAGAGGAGGAGACAACAACAGAAGCAGAGGCTGGAGTGATGCACTTCAAAGACACAGAGGAAGGGCCCGGAGCTCAGGAATGCAGGAAGGAATTCTAGAAGCTGGAAAAGGTGGGAACATCCTCCCCGGGGGCCTCCAGAGGGTCCCAGCCCTGCCCACCCCTGAGGTGAGCCCAGGGAGACCATGTGGAGCTTCTGGCCTCCAGAACTCTAAGACAATCAGTGTGTGCTGTTCAGAGCCTTGTCTGTGTGCTATGGTGGGGTGCACACAGTGAGGTGGCAGCAACAGGAATAGCAGGGCAGCAAAGACCACACCACTCCGGCCTGTCCGCCAACCACACCAGTGATGTGAGCTCTCCCTCCCTCTAGCCTGCGGGGGCAGCGCAATGCCTACCTGGCAATGCCCAGGAGCAGCGAGAGGCCCCAGAAGGCTGTGCTCAGCATCCACCACCGGGCCGAGTCCACGTGGAGGATCCTCGCATCAGCAGCCCAGGCGATGTGCTCGCAGGGGTAGTACAGCTGGTCGGCCAGGTTGCCCAGGACAGACACACAGCGGACCAAGATGTCTTCCTCCTGCAGGACCAGGAGAGGGAGCTGGGCCGGGGGTCGACCTACCCACTGCCCATATTAGGGGCCCAGGCCATGCCATAAAAAGGCCATGACTTGGGACCCCTTGCCTCGGAGCCTTCCTGCCCTGCCACATGCTCCCAGGTCCTGGCCGGGCATCTACAGGCCCAACCCCTGCACAGTACCCTGAGGGAAGCAGGCAGGCAGGCCTGCAGAGAAGCTGGTGGGGCAGAGCTGGGTGGGGTGGTAACCCCAGGCTGCAGGACGGGTCCCTCTCCCAGACCAGAGGGGTAGTCACCATCCTGGCAAACAGGCAAACAGGTGCTCGGGGTGAGCTGCCACCTGCCGCAACTCATATAGGCTCAGGCCATGAAACTGCAGGGTTCTGCTGCACTGTACCCTGCCCTCCAACCCTGAGCTCTAAACCTCACCCCCTGCACCCAGCCAGGCAGGGCAGTTGAGGCTGCAGGTACCCTAGGGGGGCATTCCTGGGCCCCTGGCGGGGGGGGGGGGGCAAGTTCACTCACTGGTAAGGAGCACAGAGCTGGCACTCGTGTGGGATAATGCAGTACTGCTAACGCAGCTAAATATAAATAAGCTACATGCCCATCAGCAAGGGGTTGGTTACTGCATGCGAGGCCATAAAAAGGGAGGAACTCTTTTGGCCTGATAGGGAATGCCCTCCACGTTGAACTGCTAAGTGAAAAAAGCAAGTGGCCGGAGTGTCAGTGGCACACAACTATTTACGTCAAATTGTGTATTGCCACCCTAGCTGGTCTGGCTCAGTGGATAGAGCATCGGCCCTCAGACTGAAGGGTCCCGGATTCGATTCCAGTCCAAGGGCATGTACTTCGGTTGCAGGTTCGATCCCCAGCCCTGGTTGGGTGTGTGTGGGAGGCAACCAATGGATATGTCTCTCTCATATCAGTGTTTCTCTCTTTCTGTCTCTCTCCTTCCCTCCCACTCCCTCTAACAATCAATGGAAGAAATATCCTCGGATGAGGATTAACAAGTAAATAAATAAACTTGTGTATTTGCCTGTCAGAATACAGATCTCAGGAAGGAAAGAGAAGAAGCTGACAACAGTGGCTGCCTCTGAGGAGGAAAACTGGGGACTGGGAGCGTCAGGAAAGAGAGACTTCTCAATTACATAGTTTTGAGAAGTGTGTGACTGTATTCGCTACTTTTTAAATTTAGTTCAAATGAGAACGTCTTATCATATAAAAAAGAAAGTAAAATTGAAAAAAATAAACTGCCACACAGTTGCCTTTAGACAAGCCCCTGCGGGCTGCACCCTTACCTCTGCCCCCAGGCCATACTGCTTCGTGTACAGAAACATGGCCACGTCATCGAAGAGGCGCAGGATGGTCCTACAGCCGCTGAGCTGGGAGGACACTGCCAGCAGGCGCGCCCCCACGTCTGCCCGGGCTGGACCTTGTTCCACCAAGACCCCGCCAACCAGCTGGCAGCAGTACCCCAGGGTCCGGATCTGCAGGAAAGCAGACACGGTCAGCACGCTCTGCTCCTGGGCTGAGAGGGAGCACCTGGCCCTGGGGCCTGCGGGTGAGCAGGCAGGAGAGTCTAACTCCACAAAGTTTTGATAAAAGCTGAAAGTGTAAAAAGAAACGTGCAGGACGGATGGAAAACCAGGACATCGTGGTCCAGAAGGCACTGCGGTGGCTCTAACCAAGTGCTGGCCCTGAAGACAGATGTGATGGGGCAAGAAAGGGAACCCCATTTCCCACCTCCGGGGCCTCCCTTTCCTCGGCCGGCAAAGGACTAGGCAGAAATGCATAGACCAACACCCGTGGCTGGGCTGGGAAATGGGGACAGACGCAGCCTCAGCCCAGTGGACAAAGGGTCGTCTGCATAAATTATTTCAGTAAGAAGGATTTAGGGCACTGTGACCTGGGTCAGCTTCGCCACCCTTCTATCTTGATTTCACCTGCTTTCCCCGTTGGCTACACGCTGTAAGCCCCCCACCACGTGCAGAACAGCAGGGGTGAGAGCCAACCCTGCATGCCCAGCCCTGGGGCGGAGCCTACAGGCCTGGAGACCGTGGGGACACGCGGAGAGGGACTTTGGGGCTTGGAGGGAATCACCTCAATGCCAACCATAGAGGATGTGGTCAACGTCAACATCCAAACCCTAACTCCCCTGGGATTTTCCCAGACAACCCGGGCCAACTGCAGTGGCCGAGGCAGAGCCGGAGTGTGCACACATGGGGACCTGGTTGGCACCGAGCGCCCAGCGGGCTGAGCTGGCGGCACAGCCTCACGGCGCAGCCCTGCGGTCCTCTGAGCCTGGGCCAACCCGCTCCCTACTTGGGCGGCCTGGTCGGGGCATCCCCAGCCCGAGCGCTAGGGTTCGGCGGGCACTGCCCTAAAGGGCTGCTGGGGCCGAGCCGCCCAAAGGTCACCGCTCGGCTGGGCTGAGCCCCGCGGGGCAGGCCCGCGGCACGGGGATCCCAGGCGACCCGGCCTCCCGGCCTCCGCTTCCCGGGTCTGAGGTTTGGCCCAATCCCGGGGCCTCGGCTGCGCTCCGTCCCGGCCTCACCAGGCGGTCGCGGCCGCGGTACGACTCCAGCGCCGACGCCAAGCCGCTCAGCGCCGCCATGGCAACCCCGCCGTCACCTCGCAGGGGGCCCCTATCCCAGCTGCCCGGGGACCTTCTGCGCAGGCGCGGCCGCAGCCCTTTGTCCCGGAACAGGCCCTTTCTCTTTCTTGTTAATCCTCACCTTTCACCTACTTTTTAGAGAAAGTGGAAGGGAGGGGGAGAGAGAGACAGAGACAAAGAAACAGAGAGAGCAGACATGGATTGGTTGCCTCCAGGGGCGGGGGTGAACCTGCAACCCAGGTAGTGCCCTTGACCAGGAATCAACCCGCGATCCTTTGGTCTGGGGGCCCCGCTCTAACCACTGAGCAACACTGACCAGCGCCCAGACCGGGCCCTTTGCTGCAGCCACTAACCGAGTTTGCTGCGGGGCTGTGTGCCCTGCGCCCTCTGCCCGCGGCCGCGCATGTGACGCCCCCCTTGGCTCCTCTTTCCCTGGCCCACGCGCAGTGTAACCAGCCTCCACTGCCCACAGGGAACAACTATTTCAAGCAAAATCACGAAACCTGTTAGCTCGGATTCAAGGCGCTTTTCTGTGTCACCCTTTCTGCATTTTCTGCTTAAAGTTAGAAAGCGCAGATTCGTTCCAGAGAGCAGACAAGAATCTGGTAACGCTAGTCGCTCCAGAGGTGACTGGCGGCTGGGAAGAGGAGATTATGGTAAACTTCACTTTTGTACCACTTCATAGCTTTTGAATTTTGTGCAATATGCATGCACTGTCTCATCAGCAAGTCAAATACTTTTCTTTTTGTTTTCAAAAAGTTAACACGGCCTGTTTACTTTTTATTGTAATAAAAGTGTCCATTTTAAAAAGTACAATTCAAAGGCATTTAGCACATTCACAGGCTGCATAAACAGCACTCCTTTCTAATATCAAAACATTTTCATCACCCTGAAAGGACATGGTGTCACTCAAGCAGTCCCTCACCCCCCCTCCCCCACCTGGCGACCACCATCTGTTTTCTGTCTCTGGAGTTGCCTGTCCTGGGCATTTCATATAAATGGAATCACAGTGTGTGACCATTTGTGTCTGCCTTCTTGCCTTCAGCATAGTATTTTTGAGGTTCATCCACACTGGAGTTTATATCAGTACTTCATTCCTTTCGAATAATATTCCATCATATGGATGGGCCACATTTTGTTTATCTGTTGATTAGCTGATGGACATTGAGGCTGTTTCCACTTTTTGGCTGTTGTGAATAATGCTGTTGTGGACGTGTGTGCATGTACTTGTTCAAGTCCTGCTTTCAGTACCATTGGGTAGAGACCTAAGAGTGGAACTCCTAGATCATATGGTAACTCTATGGTTGAGTTTTTCTTTAATATATTCTTATTGATCTCAGGAAGGAAGGGAGAAGGGAGAGAAACAGCCTATCTAATAAAAGAGTAGTATGCAAAGCAACCATCACTCCGATACACCCACAAGCCACGCCCACAAGCCAATCAGGAGCGAATATGCAAATAAACCCAACCAAGATGGCTACCACCACAGAGAGCAGGAGGGACGCATGGGTTTCCCCGGCAATGGAGGAAGCCAAGCTTTCCGCCTGCCCTTGCCAGCCTAGGCCTCCACTCAAGGCTACAAAGTTTCAATGATAGAAGATACATAAATCCAAACAGAAATGGCAGCAGCCACGGAGCTGGAAAGAGCAGGAGGCTAGGGTTGCCCGTGGCGATGGAGGAAGCCAAGTTTCCCACACACCCTGGCCGGTCCAGGCCTCCGCTTAAGGCTACAAAGTTTCAATTATAGAAGATACATAAATCCCAACAGAAATGGCTGCTGCCACAGAGCAAGCAGAAGGCTTGGCTCCGCTCCAGGCTACAAAATTTCAATTGTAGAAGATAAATAAACCCCAGATACCAGGGCCTCCGCTTGGGTCACCAGGGGGCGTGGCTGGCCTGCAAACCACCACAGGCCCCTCGCCCAGGCTGCCCCACACCCCAAGGGAACCCCCACCCTGATCCGGGACACCCTTCAGGGCAAACCAGCTGGCCTCCACCCATGCACCAGGCTCTATCCTATCTAATAAAAGAGTAATATGCAGATTGGCCATCACTCCAACACACAAGATGGCTGCCCCCATGTGGTCAAAGATCCTGCCCCCATATGGACACAAGATGGCCACCACAAGATGGCCAGCAGGGGAGGGCAGTTAGGGGTGACCAAGCCGGCAGAGGAGGGAAGTTGGGGGCAACCAGGCCGGCAGTTGGGAGGGACCCAGGCCTGCAGGGGAGAGCAGTTGGGGGCGACCAGGGATGCAGGGGAGGGCAGTTAGGGGTGACCAGGCCTGCAGGGGAGGCCAGTTTGGGGCAACCAGGCCTGCAGGGGAAAGCAGTTGGGGGGGACCAGGCCTGCAGAGGAGGGCAGTTAGGGGTGACCAGGCCTGCAGGGGAGGGCAGTTAGGGGTGACCAGGCCTGCAGGGGAGGGCAGTTAGGGGCAAATAGGCTGGCAGGGGAGCAGTTAGGCATCAATCAGGCTGGCAAGGGAGTGGTTAGGGGGTGATCAGGCTGGCAGGCAGGCGAGCAGTTGGGAGCCAGCAGTCCTGGATTGGAGAGGGTGCAGGCTGGGCTGAGGGACACCCCCCCCCCCGTGCACGAATTTCATGCACCGGGCCTCTAGTCAATGATAAGAGGGAATCATTGATTGGCTGTCTCCTGCACGCCCCCCACTGGGGATTGAGCCCACAATCTGGGCATGGGCGGTTGACCGGAATCAAACCCGGGACCCTTCAGTCCACAGGCTTACTCAATCGAGCCAAACCAGCTAGGGCTATGGTTGACTTTTTGAGAAGTTAAAACACTGTTTTCCACAGTAGCTATACCATTTTATATTCCCACCAATGATGCACAAAATTCTCCACATTCTTGCCAACACTTTTGTTTTGCTTTTTTAAAGTTATTATTATGGTCATTCTACTGGATGTGAAGTGATATTTCACTGTAATTTTGTTTTGCCTTTTCCTAATGACTAATGATACTGACTGATTGCCTTTTGCAAAATATTTCCTCTTGATTTCAACTCCTATTACTCGTTCTGCCTCACTCACTCCTTTCCAACCACTGCCTGGTTCCTATTCCTTGAAGCTGCATCCTGCCTCAGGACCTTTACACTGGCCGTTCCCTCTGCGTGGAATGCTCGCCCTCCAGACACCCAATGGCCCTCTCCCTCGCCTCCTCCTCAGGTTTACTCAAACATCATCTTCTGGGACCTCCCCGTCACAGGGCTGCCCTTCCCACCCACGTTTCCTGCGTCTGATTTTTCTCCTTAGCTTGTAACACTATCAAGTGCAACATTATATTTTGTGTCATTAGCTAGTTGTCTACTTACTCGCCTCGCCTCAGCAGAATGCGAACTACACCAGGGCAGGGATTTTTATCTGTCTTGGTCGCAGCTATATCTCCACAGCCTGGCACAAAACCAGCTCTCAGGAAGTGTCTGCCTCTAGGGCTCAGCTGCCTGCCCAAACTCCCTTTGCTCATGCTGTACCCACACTGTCCTGGGAGGCCTGTCCACTCCCACGACTTGCCTAGCCACCTCTTCACTGCCTCTCCCCCTCCCCCAATCCTGACCAGTCTCCAGCTCCCACCTGGACATTTCCCTATGCACCCTACAAGCCCCTCACACCCAGCAAGTCCCACACTGACCACAGTGTCATCCCCACACATCTTGTTCTCCCACGTCCCCATCCCAGGGATGCCCCACAGCCACCCAGCCCTCCTGCCGCACGGCCACTCAGCCACAGGAGACCTGGACACCACGCTTCCTCTTTCCCTCCACACACGCTCCACCCATGTCCCAATAGTCACCAAAATATCCCTTGAACCCACCCGATTCATCCCAGCCCACAGCCCCCTCCATAAGGAACCCCCATCTCTCACCTGGACCCCAAGCCCCTGCTGCCCCCAGGCCTGCCTTCCCACAACACCCCAAGAGATTCTTTAATCCCCTAATCACAGCCCTCCTTGCTTAAGACTAGGGTGCAGGAGGTGGTGTGCCCCCCAACCCCCAACTGGAGACACTGTTCCTTCCCAGAAAAAAATCTAAGCCAAGCTCTGGGCCTGCAGAGGAAGAGGGCCTCTGGCTGCAGAGCCTGCCTGAGCAACGGGTCCCTTCTCTTGAACCTGTGCTGTCCCTGGCCACCTTGGAACAGCCCCGTGTGCCTGGCCCTGCACAGGCACCAAGGGCACAGCCATGAACTTCGCAGACCCTGCCCAGCCCTCCCAGCGTCCCCCACCATCTGGCTAGGGCTGAACTTGACCTTTGAGAAAGAGATAGGAGCTGGCCTGCTGTTCCCCTCTGACCTTGGCGTTGCTGAGAGCTGGCCTGGCAGTCACAGCAAGGCCCTGGCGTTCTCCGGCTCCTGCCAGGCATCCGTGCTTTCACAGTGCCATCATCAGACAGGGCCACGCAGTGACCAGGGTGGAACAACACAAAATAAGGCCCTTCACAGTCGCGTCTGACAGGTGAAACGTGAGCATTGCCCAAGAGCAACAGCGGCCAGATGCTTCTCCGGGCTAGCCTGTCACTGCTGCTCCCTGACCAATCCCAGCTTGATTCCTGCTTCACTCCTCGGACTGCTGGGTAAAAATTAAGGTCCTCAATAATAGTTCCTTCTCCCTCGCTTCCTGCAGCACCAGGATGCAACTCAGGGGCCCTACTTTCCCGCAGGCAGGGGACTCGGCTGGCCTGTGCCCTTGGACACACCGGGCTGCACCAACGCCCTGTTGGTGGGGCTCAGTGCTGGGAGCAGCGGGTGGGACCTTAACGCAGTGGACACCACAATTAGCTCAAATTTAGTGAAAAGGGACCCACTCGGTAAATGAGTCCTGGAGACCTAGTACTCCTTACTCAGCACAGGAGTTACGACAGAAAAACTGTATCCTAAACATGAGACTCCTTCAGAGACTAGATCTTGTTCCCAAACTAGAAGAAATCATAGCTATGTGACGCCACAGAGGGTTAGCTACAATGGCAATCATAATGCAATGTAAGTGATTCGGATCAATAGGTTGTAAACCTTAAACTTCCATAATGTTGGATGTCAATTATATCTCAAAAAAAGAACCCATTCAGTAGGTGATCGGGGGTATCATGAACTCAGACGGGTTTACTACATTTATATCTTTAGTTCATGTTTGTCTTCTTTTACAGATTCGTTATTGTGGTAAAATATGCATACAATATACAATTGCCATTTTAATCATCTGTAAGCGTCCAGTTCAGTGGCATTAAGTGCATTCACACTGTCGTGCCTCCTCTCCACCATTCACCGCCAGAGCTTTGCTGTCATCCCAAACTAAAGCTCTGTCCCCCTTAAACACTAACTCCCACCCGGCCGAACCTATAAACCAGGAGGTTACGGTTCGATTCCCAGTCAGGGCACATGCCCGGGTTGCGTGCTGGGGCGTGCAGGAGGCAGCCAATCCATTATTCTCTCTCAACATTAATGTTTCTCTCTCTCTCTCCCTCTCCCTTCCTCTCTGAAACCAATTAAAAAAATAAAAATAAAAACCCCACTAATTCCACATCCCCTCTTTCCTGTTGTATACATTCTTTTTATTTGTCAGATCTTCTCAAAAAGAAAGTCAAACCTCCAACCAGTAAAAGCCTGCGGTGCAGAGCAAAGCCCCACTTCTTCTTTTCCTTTTCTTTTTTCTTCTTGTTAATCCTCACCCGAGGATTTTTCATTGATTTTTTTAAAAAACATTTTTTATCTCTTGGACGGAAGGCGTGGGAGGGTGGGTGGGTGGGAGGTAATCAATCAAGGACCTTGTATGCATATGTGCATGGCCCATGGACACAGACAATGGGGCGTTGAGGGTCTGGGGTGAGGGGAGCGGGGCTGGCTGGAGGAAGTCAATGGGGGAACCAAAGGAGACAGATGTAATACTTTCAACAATAAAGAATTATTAAAAAAATAAAAATAAAAATAAAAAATATTTTTTATCAAAGCTCTTAATTTTCTAATCCTTCTAGGTTCTTTAATTTCTTTCTTTCCCCCATTTTTATTTTTATTGATTTCAGAGAGGAAGGGAGAGGGAGATAGAAACATCAGTGGTGAGAATCATTGATCGTTTGCCTCCTGCATGCCCCCTACAGGGGATTGAGCCTGCAACCTTCAAACTGTGACCTCTTGGTTCATAGGTCAACTCTCAACCACTGAGCCATGCAGGCAGGGCTCCATTGATTTTTAGAGAGAGTGTAAGGGAGGGAGAAGAGACAGAGAGAGAGAAACATCGATGTGAGATGTGGCTGCCTCCCGCTTGTATCCTGACTGGGGCTGGAGACCAAATCTGCAATCTAGGTGCGTGCCTTTGACCGGAATCAAACCCAGGACTCTTTAGTCTGCAGGCCAACGCTCTATCCACTGAGCCAAACCGGCTAGGGCTAAAGCCCCACTTCTTTAAACCTCCCCAGAAGCACCTGAGACAAGTCCAAGTCTGATAAGTCCCTTTACCCCCTCCTGAGATGCCCACAACTCCCCTTGGCGAGTGCTCTTCCCAGCTGCCATGAGTAATAAGCCCAGATTTGTTCAACCACAGGTGTGTTCCTCATGGTCGTGGGCCCTGGCATTTTAAGGGTGCCTTGGAGGTCCGCGAGCACTGGAGGGACAGTAAGCGGGAATGACGCAGAGATTTCCGAGCTTGGGCGGGAGACTTAGGAAGCAGATGAAATGGAAAACTCGAGACAATGGTAAGGAGACCCCGCAGCCTCTTGTGTAAATCTCACTGCTGCTTTCCCGAGTGGTTACCATCCCCAGCTCCATTTTCCAGGGGATAAAACAGACTTCCAGGATCAAGTCTCGCGGCAGGCTCCCTGAGGCCCAGGAGGCAGGGTCCTCGGGTCTTGCTCCCAGCGTTTCTCCTTGCTGCCCCCAGAGTTGCTAGGGGACCATTGTGACAGTGTTGTTGGGGCAAGCTCTTTGAGTCACAATGGGAAGGGCTGGAACACCCTTGAATGCAGTCTTGGAAGGAGCATGTGAGGGTCTTCTGGGAGGCTGGGGACAGAGGGAGTCTTGAGGGTCAGCCGTGCCACGTGAATTTTCTAAGGCTCGTTAGCTCCCATGCCACCCCTCGAGGTAGGTACCCCATCTTCTTCATCCCTGATGAGGAAGCTGAAGCTCACAGGAGCCCAGCTACTCATTGCAAGGTGACTCAGCTAATAATTTTAATTGTCAGATTCTTCCATAAACCATCTGACACCTTCTTAACTCTCATCTACTTATGTGGCAAAATGATCAAAACAAAAACAAAAAAACTCACAACTTAGACACTAAAACCTGTGATTTGGTTAGAACCCTGATGCATGTTTTCCCGAGAGGTCAACATGAGTAGTGGTGGGCTGAAGTGGTCTGGGAGGGCTTCCTGCAGGCGGTGAGCCGAGCGGGGAGTGCTGCTGGCACCCGAGGGCCTGGTCTCCACGGAGCAGGGAGGACAGTGGGAGAGACACATCTGCTCTGAGGAAGGCAAGAAAGTCCTAGTCGACTAAACAGGATCCTGGGAGCCTGGAGCTGAAGGTCAGAGAATTGGGTACGAGGTATGCAAACCTCTGACCGTCTGCGGACAGGAAGGGACCCAGGGAATAGTCAGGACCCAGGACAATTGCAGAGGCAGGGCCACCAGGGAGGGGTATGGCAGAGACAGAAGGGCTCCCAGACATGGAGGGGTGAGCCCAGGCCTGATACAGAGTGAGGGCGAGGGGAGATGACGCCCTCTCAGACACACTGTAGAACGCGGAGGTCAATTCTGGGCTCTCCCCCTGTTCCCTGGGACAGCTCAGGGCCTTCACACCTGCTGTTCACCTGCCGGGAATGCTGCTCTCCAGGTGCCCAGAGGCCCCTCCCACCTCCTTCAGGCCTTTGCTCACCTGTCACCTCAGGGATGCCTTCCTTTTTAAAACCACAGCCTCCCCCCTGAACCCCATCCTCCCCCCCTGAGCTCCCATCCTCCCCCCCTGAACCCCATCCTCCCACCCTGAACCCCATCCTTCCACCCTGTGTTACTTGAGTTCCCACAGCACTGGTCACCTTCCATTTACATTGCAATGCATGTTATTATATTATTACATAATAATTTATTTACAATTACTAGTATGTATTATAATTGTGATGTGTATTAAGTTTACAGTGCATTACAATATTGTTATGTGATGTTATGGTCTGTCACCTCCCTGCCCCATTATCAACTCCACAGGGGCAGAGCTCTTGGCCTGTTTTTTTTTTTTTTTTTTTAATATATATATATTTTTTTATTGATTTCAGAGAGGAAGGGAGAGGGAGAGAGAGATAGAAACATCAATGATGAGCCGAAACCGGTTTGGCTCAGTGGATGGAGCGTCGGCCTGCGGACTGGGGGGTCCCGGGTTCGATTCCGGTCGGGGGCATGTGCCTTGGTTGCGGGCACATCCCCAGTGGGGGGTGTGCAGGAGGCAGCTGATCGATGTTTCTCTCTCGTCGATGTTTCTAGCTCTCTGTCCCTCTCCCTTCCTCTCTGTAAAATATCAATAAAATATATTAAAAAAAAAAAAAAAAGAAACATCAATGATGAGAGCGATTCATTGATCGGCTGCCTCCTGCACGCCCCCTACTGGGGATCTAGCCCGCAAACCAGGCATGTGCCCTTGACAGGAATCGAACCTCGGGCCCTTCAGTCTGCAGGCCGATGCTCTATCCAGTGAGCCAAACCAGCCAGGGCTTGGTCTGTTTTGTTAACTGATGCACCCCTTTCCAAGAGCCTACGTCCCGGCCTGGCACGAAGTAACTGTCAAATAAATGATTTGTCAAATTTTGTATTCCGTGGGGGCAGCACCACCGAGCCCAGTGCCTGGCACACACAGTAAAAGACAGCATGTCCTGCGGGCACTCTGCTCAGTCCGCGTCCCCACCTCCTCACAGGTGGAGAGGCGCCCAGCGATGGCCGCGGGTGCCCTGCTGCAGCGCCCGATGGCGGGGCCGGACCTCCTCAGGGCCTCGCACTTCACTCTGGGGCCAGACGCGCGGCTGCAGGCGAGCGCCACGCTCTCCACGGCCCACCGGGACTTCCCGCCCTACCCCGAGGCGGCCCCCGAGCCGCCCAGTGCGCCGCCACCCAGAGCGACACTCTTCCAGCAGGACGCGCGCTGGGCCGGCGAGGAGCGCGTGTCCGAGGCGCACTCCGCGTTCGTGCCGCAGTCCACGCAGACCAGGGAGCTGGAGCGGGCGCGCACGCTCGCCATGCAGGCCAGCCACCTGCACCTGCACGCGGACCCGCGCGGGCGCGCCCTCCTCTCCACCACGCGCGCCGACTTCCGCTGGCCACAGCTACCCGCGCGCCACAGCCAGCAGAGCCGCGGCGCGCGCCTCATCTTCCACCGCGACTCGGTGCCGCCTGGCGACAGAGCCAAGCTGCGCATTCCGCCGACCACTCACCAGGCGCTCTTCCCGCCCCACGACGCGTGCCCGCAGCCCCGCGCGTCCTGCCGCCACCTCGGTGAGCGCTCCCGACGCCCTGCGCTATTTGCGCAACCCAGAGGCTCTCAAAGCGGGCGGGACTCTGCACCCTGCCCCAGGGGACATTTGGCAATGTCTGGAGATCAATTTGGTTGTCACAACTGGAAGAGGGGGTGCTACTGGAGTGAAGAGAGGCCGGGGATGCTGCTAAACACCCTACCATGCACAGGACAGCCACCCACACTAATTATCCAGCCCCAAAGGTCAATAGTGCGAGGTTGAAAACCCCTGGAACCTCACTTTTTGCACCCATGGAATGGGCATATCTCCTGGATCCTATCAGAGGCTGTGCTGGGGCAGAAGTAATGAATGCTGGATTGGGGGTCAGACACATCTGCTAAGTGACCCTCGCCCACCCCAGCCCTGCTGCCTCAGTGCTTGAGCAACTGAGCCGTTGACCTCTCAGCCTTAGCAGGGAGTGCAACAGCAGAGCCGCCTTCGCAGGAGCTGGTGAAGCAGAGCCCAGAGTGCAGGGTGCCCCTGGCATAGAGTGAGCGCTCCCCAAAGAGCAGCTGTCATTCGTGGTTTTCCAATTCTTAGTCTAGGGGAATGGCTGGTGGAGATCACTAGTCAGAGTCCCTTCAACCTGGGTCCAGGGATTGTCAGACCTGGATCTGACTCAGTTCTGGTTCTGAATTTCTGTGATTTCTTTGATTTCTTTTTCTTTTCTTCTCCTTCTCCTTCTCCTTCTCCTTCTCCTTCTCCTTCTTCTTCTTCGTTTAGAATTTTTATTGATTTTTTAAAAAGAGAAAGGGAGAGGGAGAAAGAGAAACATTGATGTGAGAACCAAACATCATTCTGCAGCCTCCGGCACACCCGCCCCCCACCCCACCACCATCACCACCACCAGGGATGGAGCCTGAAGCCCAGCACATGCCCTGTGCCCTGACCGGGAATGAACCTGCAGCCGTTTGGTGCGATGCCCAGCCCACGGCCAGGGCTGAAATCCTGTGATTTCTAAGGGCTCTGAGCCTTAGAGAGGCTGTAAAGTGAAGGAGGGCCTAATGCCAGCACCCCCCCCCCCCCACCAAGTGAGGTGCAAAGCACTTAACCTAGATATCTGGCTCAGTACTTGGTAGTTATTCTTGTTATTTTTATTATTTTAGGTGTTTGCCAAGCAGCCCTCAGGCTAAGCTAGTCAGGACTGCCTACTTGTACAGTGGCCCTGAGTCTGCAGGGACCTAACCCCATTCTCTCCCTGTCATCTTGCCACCCTCAGGAGGCCCCTCCCCCCTCAGGTGGGATAAGAGGAGATGGGACCACAGGAGATGTGATGACAGGACCTCCTACCAGAGACAGTTCCAGGCCCCGATGGGCCCACCTGCCTTGATGTGTAAGAGGGTAAATTAAGTCTGCTGTGCGGCTGGAGAGGGCAGTGGTAGGGCTGGTGGCCTTGCCCTTCCACCCCTGTCCACTCACAGGACTCCTCCAGTGTGGCACTGGGAGACGTCAAGATTGGCTATGGGCCCATGTATTCCGAGCAGAAACAAGCCTACAGGCCCAAGGATCTGCCCCCAGACAGGTACAGAGAGGCCATGACCCACCACCAAGACAGGGCAAAGGGCTCTCAGCAATGGATAGTGTGCCACCAACGGCAGTGTTGCCAACACTGTGCCTCTGAGGGCTATTACATGCAGACTAGGTCCAGTGTGTGCCAGATCTCCCACCATTAGCACCACATGCTTGCCCACTAGGAACCCTGCCCCTATCCCGTTCCCCATCCCTTTTCCTGGGTGTTTCCAGGGCCCAGATCAGATGGATGCTTCCCCCCCTCCAACCCCACCCCCTTTAAATGCAGGTATGACAAGGCCCAGGCCTCAGCCTGCATCCACTATGCGAGCACTGGTCCTGGAGACGGCCCCTTCCATGACAGGACCACCAGTGCTGAGCACTTCTATGCCCGGGAGCCAGGTGAGAGCTGAGGGCTGGCCTGCCCCTGGCTCCAGGGCAGCCTCCTAGAGCTGCTGAGCCCCACTCTGCCCATGGCAGAGCCTTTTGTTCATCACAGTGACCAGACTCCAGAGTCACACATCCTGGAAGGGAATTGGTGCCCTGGTCCAGGCAGCCTTACCACCTCCATGAACTTCTTCTATGGCCAGGTCAGTGGGAAGTCGGGGAGGAGGCAGGGCTCATCGGGGAAAAGGGCTTCCCAGGTAGAGCAAATGGCATGTGCAAAGGCCCTGAGGTAGGAGTAAGCTTGACATGTGTGCAGTGCTCTCCTGAATCTATTTGCATGATCTAGGGTGAGCCCCTTAACTACTCCCAGCCTCAGGGACCCTGTCTGTAAAATGAGAGAAGACCAACTCTGAATGCCATCAAGTGAGGTCCAGAGAGGGTGTGAGCTGTCCAAGGTCATTCAACTCTTCCCTCTGACTGGGCCTGGGGACATCCCGGACATGGGAGCTTCCTAGTGTCATGTGGTCCTATAGCCACCACCGGTGACCAACCCAAACAGCCGCCACATACCTCATGAGAAACTGCAGGATCACGTGATCCTAGGGGAGTCGAAGTTGCTGGGACAGTTCTTCCAGACCACCATGGGCACGGACTATTACCCCACCAGCACAAAACGGCCCAAGAAAGCACTCAACCTGCACTTGCTGCCGAGCAACCTGCCGGAGGGCTTGGGCGGTGAGTGAGACCCTCCCCGAAGGCCCGCCCCTGCCACAGCTCTGGCCCCATTCTGGTTCTACTTTCGGGAGGGCTACATCCCACCCCACCGACCAAGATCCCAACTCTGGCCCTAGACAACCCGCCCCCTCGTAGTCATGACCACCCATCCCCCACCTCCACCTCCACCACTGCACCACCCTCTCCTCAGTCAGGCTCTGGCTGGGTTCCCGACTCACTAGCCTACCCTACCTGGCCTCACCCCCAGCGTACATCTACACGTCCACTGCCCTGGCCTTCTCAGCAACCCCTCCTTCCCGCCTCCTAATGCAACGTCAGCACTGGCCCAGCTGCACCCTGAATCCCTACCCATTCCTGATTTTCTATGTCCCTGCCCTCTGCGGTCTGCCTCTCCTCCCTCAGCCCCTCAGTTCAGCCACCCACACTCAAATCTCCAGAACCAGATTTATTAACCACGAACCAGAAGATGCTGAAACCACACAGAACAGCTCCAGCCTCCGTGACCCAGGAGATGCTACAGCGGGTGAGGGGGGGAAGGGGCACCTCCCTTACCAGGGAACCCCCCAAATCAGTGTAGAGTTATCACAGGATGCTTATAATGTCACCTCAGACTCAGAATTAGTGTCAGATCCACTCAGGGTCACTCTAGAGCAGGGGTGGGCAAACTTTTTGACTCTAGGGCCACAATGGGTTCTTAAACTGGACCGGAGGGCCGGAACAAAAGCATGGATGAAGTATTTGTGTGAACTAATATAAATTCAAAGTAAAGGAGCGGAGGGGAGAGCAAGAAAACCGGATAGAACAGCCGGATCCGGCCCACGGGCCGTAGTTTGCCCACGGCTGCTCTAGAGTCACCCCAAACTCAGGGTTATCTTTATGTTATGTCATCCCAGCATCAAGAACATTCCAAGCTCATCCCCAGGGTCATGCCAGGGTCAGCTCAGAAACATCTTTGTATTACCAGCCCACAGTTAGACCATAAGCTGAGGGTTATCTCAGGGTTGCCTGGAGTCACACCAGCCCTTGGGGTTGTTCCAGCCACTCCCCCAGTTTCTCATTCAGCTCCTGGGTCAGCCCAAACTGGGATCCCTTTTGCCTATCTCCCCGGAGCCCATGACCAAGTTTTGATCCTCCCAAGGTGGTGAGCCACAGGGTGGCACAGGTGGGTCAGCCACCATCCAGGCTGCCCTGCCAGGCTACCCACCCTGATTCCACAGTGCAAGTATAGCCACATGGAGCCCCCGCTGGGTAGACAGCGCTTCTTCTCAACCCAACACAAGGACCAGTTTGCCTTCAAGTACCAGGGCCCAACAATGCTGAGATCGGGCAACTTCCAGGAAAGCCACCTGCCACTGGGCTCCTCTGACCCGGGGGGCTGCTGGGGTGGGAAGGGTGACCCTCAGGCCCCCCAGGTCCCTACCTACCCATGCCCTAGCCAGCAATAAACACCACCCTGGCAACACCCAATCCCTCTCCATCAATCAGACATGAAAGAGGATGCTTGGATGAATGGGGGCTGTACAGGAAAGAATGACTCCATCAGAAGACTCTGGAGGTTGCCCCACTCTGGGCAGGGAGGCCTTGCCAGTTTGTGCAAAGACTTGGCAGACAGACTCGGTATAAAATGTTCAGGTGCCATGACAATTTATGAATGACATGGAGAGGATGGAGTTAGTGTTGAACAGAGGCAGCATGGCAAGACATTGAGAATGCAGGCATCTGTGGATGATGGACAAAGTCCAAATCCTGACTTCTCCATGCCCTGGATTGTAGCATTGGGCAAGTAATTTAACCCCTCTAGCCTCAGTTTGTTCATCTGTAAAATGGAGGTAACTAATAGCTCTCTCAGTGAATGTTATAAATGAGAAATGTGTGGCTGGGTAAAGGAGGGAGAGAGCTTATCTTCTGAAGATAAAGGTGAGTAGGTGAGAAGAAGATGAAGGTGTGAGGAGATTTCAATTGTTAAAAGACTGGGTAGGGCTCAGAGGGAGTATGAAGGGTCGACACGATATTGGTCCTGCAGTTTCCTCCATTGTGGGCAGAGGCTGGAAGATTATTGGTGCACTGACTGGTTGGGTGACTAGTCAGAACTCACAAAATCCATCAGGACATGTGAGGTTCAAGGTGTAGGTGTCCAGCCAGCAACAAGATGAAACGTGTGGGAAAGAGGAGGATGGGATGGGGCCCCTGAAGCCCATGGATAACCTGTTTAGCAAGTATGGAAAGGACCAGAACCTTGGACAGCACCTACCTGGAAGGTCTGGGGTCTGGCAGGAATACCAAGAAGCTGGGTGGTTCGATCTGGGATAAGATGGGTCTTGGTGGCCATACCCAGGACCTGCCTCTGTAGGCTGTTGAGAATCAAAGAATGAATATGGCCCTAGCTGGTTTGGCTCAGTGGCTAGAGCATTGGCCTGTGGACTGAAGGGTCCCGGGTTTGATTCCGGTAAAGGGCACATGCCCTGCTTGTGGGGGGCGTGCAGGAGGCAGCCAATCAATGGTCCTCTCTCATCATTGATGTTTCTATCTCTCTCCCTCTTCCTTCCTCTCTGAAATCAATTATATATATACTAGAGGCCCGATGCATGAAAATTCATGCAAGAGTAGGCCTTCCTTCCCCCGGCTGCTGGCACCGTCTTCCCTCTAGCACCTGGAACCCGGGCTTCCCTCCTCCGGCCGCCCACAGGCACCCAGGACCCGGGCTGGCTTCCCCAAGGCTGCCCGCAGGCACCCGAGACCCGGGCTGGCTTCCCTCCGGCCCGGCTTCATCAGGAAGGATGTCTGGAATGATGTCCGGAGGACATCTGGTCTAATTAGCATATTACCCTTTTATTATTACAGATACAATGAATATGACTCCCTGACTCTGTAGTCAGATCTCCAAAAGACCAAGGCCCCCACGCCCTGGCTGGGTGGCTCAGTTGGTCAGAGTGTCAGCCTGTACATCAAAAGGTTGAGGGTTCAATACCTGGTCAGTACATGTACCTAGGTTTTGGGTTTGATCCCTGGTTAGAGCACATATGGGAGGCAACGGTTCAATGTTTCTCTCTCTCCCTCTTTCTAAAATCAATAAACATATCCTCGGGTGAGGATTAAAAAAAAAAAAGACCAAGGCCCCAAGTGCATGGGCCACTAAAAGCCAAGCCCAAGCCTGGCCAGGAGCCCTTTCCCTACAGGCAGCTATTCTGTGAGGCTGTGTTGTCATTTCCACAGAAAGGAAAGGAGACCAGCTTTCAGAGACCAGAGGGCCCTTTGGTGGCACGCATGGTGTCCATGTTGACCACGAGGGTCTGCTGGCCGCAGAACCCCTCTTCCGCCTGCTTCTACTGGAGGTGTGCACAGCACTCTTCTGAATTCCTTCATGATAAACCAGAGCTGCTTTCTCGGCACGATTGACAAATGGATAAGATCATTCTTTGTTGTCAGAGGACATGTTGTGCTTTGTAGGAAGTGTAGCCTCCTCCCTGACCTTCAACAATCCCATGCCCTTAGCACACTCCCTCTCCCCCCCACCAGTTGTGACAGCCAAAAAGGTCTCCAGATATTGCCACATGCCCCCTGGGGGAGAGTTGCCCTGGTTGAGGACCATTGCAATAAATTCATCGTACAATGATTCCCAGGACAAAATCAGGTCCTCCTGATGAAGCTGGTCTGCTTCTTGACCAGACTACCCAATCAAAAAGGCTTTCCCTTCTTGCCTTGCCTGCCAGGAAGCCCTGGAAGCTTGCTTTGGTGTTCAGTTCCATGTAGCTCCAGTTGCAGAGTTTTTGTGTGCTCCTGCTTGGTTCTAGCATTGCCTTAAAGCAACCCAGGCACCAGGTGAGAAACAAGGGGTAGGACTTACAAGGAGACAGATTTCAGCAAATCTTGAAGCAATTTTTTAATAACGACACTGACCAGTCCCAGAATGGGTTGCCAAGAAAGAAAAGAAACCTTACCGGAAATATTCAATCAGTGCAGAAAGACACATCTTGATGATTCTGGATGTACTTTATGTCGATCCCTCCTATATCCTACTCACCTTCTAAAAAAGGCACTTCCTGAGAATGACAAAACCCAAAAAGGTTTGTGAAATAAGGTGAAGAGGACTGAATATAAAGGAAAACAACTTTGTCCATGGTAAGCATCACCGAGCAGCAGAGTTCAGACCTGCCACTTACACGCCTTTCTGTCCTTCAACAAGTGGCTTTGTGCTGACACTTGCTCTCCTCATTGGTCGAATGGGAGAGGAGTAGCTCTTCCTTCATGGAGTGGTTACAAGGGTTACATAGAACGTGCACGACCCATGCTTAGAACAGGGCCCAGCCCACGGCTGTAGCTCCGTGAATGGTGCCTAAGTTTTGTTAATGTCTTACGTCATTTTTGTTGCAAGTGACAAGAACTCAGCTCTAGCTCAAGTGGAAAGGGATGTTATCTTAAAATCAAGAAAGTCTGGAATTAGGTCTAATATCAGACATACTGGGTCCACATCGGGACTCTTCCTCACAATCTAACAATCCTGAGTCCCCCAGCTGGTGGCAAAAAACAAACAAACAGGCACCGCAGACCCTTAGAATGAAAGCCCCAAAGGAAACAGGGTCATCTCCCCCTCCCAACTCACATTGGAATTTAAGGAACACTCTGATTGGCCTATTGGAGTCACATGCACAGCGCAAACTTCACTGCTGAGAATGGATGGCCCAGCTCGCTAACCCACCCGAGTGATTCGGTTCCCCAGTCCACCTGAGGATCTTTGAGTGTGGAGCCCAACCTTGCCGGATTCTGTCTCTAGCAACAGACCTGAGCCTGCCCATCCCCTTAAGACCTGTCTTAAACCAGGTTACAGTCTGGAAGGTGGAAAGACAGCCAATAGATTCTTCCCTGGGAGGGTGACTGCTTCCTGTACAGACAGGGAGTGCTCAGGGTTTGAGAACCTCCCCACCCCCAGTTCTCTGATAATCCCAATTTTACCTCCTACCTCATTACTAATTTCCTCTTTTCGTTTGGGGCAGAGAATTCTACTCTGGCATTCTCACAAGATTGTGTAGATGCTAATCTCTGTTTATATTACAGCATCCTGATATTTTCCTCCAAAGTCCATAAGCCACAGTCTCAGAAAACACATGGTTAGAGTCCCAAGACAAAACAGCAACAATTTAATCAGCTATTTTTCTTTCACATAGCAGAGATTTCATTTCCTGGGAGGACTATTCTCTACAGGGATGCCATATATACCTGGGCAGGTTGTGCACTGCACAAATCTTGGAAGCCCTATTCCCTTTACAGTGAATATATATGTACTAGAGGCCTGGTGCATGACAGTCGTGCACTGGGGTGGGGGGGGGGAAGAGGGTCCCTCAGCCCAGCCTGCGCCCTTTTACAGTCCAGGAGCCCTTGGGGGATGTCCGACTGACTGCTTAGTTCTGCTCCCCTTCAGCCAGCTTCTGGCTGAGGGGCGCTCCCCCTGTGGGAGTGCACTGACCACCAGGGGGTAGCTCCTGTGTTGAACGTCTGCCCCCTGGTGGTCAGTGTGCGTCATAGCGACCGGTCATTCAGCCATTTGGTTGATTTGCATATTACCCTTTTATTATATAGGATTATTACATAGGATGTGGTAGCCACATCCTCTGCTCAACCAAGTTCACATTTTATTTCCTTTAATACTCTCCCCTTTCCAGGTACTCATTTCTAAATTAGTCTAGGGACAGAAACCCAGAAAAGTAGCTCAAATACCCAGGAAATTTGTTGGCTCATAATAAAGAAGGAGGGCTTCTGGCTTCAGGCATGGTTATAACCAAGAGCCGAACCAATATAGCCAGAGTTGTGTCTCACCTTTACATCCCGGTGTAGATTGGCTTCAGTCTACAGACTATCCTTCCAGACCACTAAGGAAGATGACTGCAGGCAGAATAAGGCTCTGTATGAAGCTCATAACCCCAGAAGAATGAGACCCTCCAAAGTCATGTCCTCATCCCAGACCTAATTATTGTGGCCTGGGGATGGGGTTCTTTGGTAAGTGTAGGTCACATGGGACTGGGGTGGTTGTGTTAGATCCGGACCTATCTGGAGAAGTGGAGGGGGATCCACAGAGGGAAAGCAAGGTGCTGGTGGAGATACTAAGCAGACAGAAACAACAGCTGGCATTACAAGTATTATTTGCACGAGGAGGTGGCAGGATGAAGAACCAGCAACATAATCCAATTGCAGTCTCAGGTCTCCCAGATCTGCTGCAGGCTTTTCCACAAAGAGCTGAGAAGCAGGTCTCCAGCCACAGGCAAGCACAGATCTAGAAGGTTCGGGAAGGAAGAAAGACAGCTCCTAGAGTCCTGATTTGCTCAAAGGTAGGTGGTGTCAAAATTCACCAGGCAAAGACCATCAGAAACACACCTGTGCTCAAAGCTTGTTTAGCTTGCTCCAGTGACGAAGACCACATACTGGGGAACCACAGAGCACGTCTGTAAGAGAGAGCTGGGGGCAGGCGGGCATCTTACAGGATCGGGACATGTGCTGGGTAGTTTCGAGGAGAGTTAAGAGCGTAGAAGCCATCCTTGGAGCAGTCAGGGAGCAGGGAGCAGAGGGGTGGTGTTTATCTCAGAAGCAGAGCTGTCAGCGGTAAGAAGCAGCGGGCATTTCAGTGGGTCAGGAGGGGCTGTGTGTTCATTTTTGTGGCTGCAGAGTGTTGTCTCTGGCTTGGTGCAGACATGGTCACAAAGTGGCCTTGTATGATCATTGTTTATATTCTGTGACTGTTGTTTATGTTCAGTGAAGAACATTGTGGCCCAGCTGCAGCTGGGAGCTCTTTCGTTCCCTCTTCTTGGGGATCTTTGTCTTCAGGAAAAGCTGCCCTGAGTCCTTCCCAGTCTCCGCCCAGGCTTCTCCCAGAGATCCTCACTCAGGGAGAGTCGGGCTCAGGGTGACAGCAGTGAGTGGCCCTCCACTGGGTAGGCAGAGGGAAACACTCAGGGACAGAATCTCCAACTCTTCCTTGGGGGCCTTACAGGGAAACGCTGGATTAAGCAAAGATAAAGAAGTTTGTAAATTGCAGGGCTTCTTAGAGCCTTGATTATGCTTATGTGCATTGCCAGTCGAGAGAGAGAGAGAGAGAGAGAGAGAGAGAGAGAGAGAGAGAGAAAGAGAGAGAGAGACAAAATGGTGCTTTTTGATCAAAGACAGAGTTAGAGACAGAGGTAGGCGGGAGAGAGAGCGAGGTACAGAGGCAAAATGATGGAAATGGAGACGCAGAGAAAGGAATAGAGATAGACGGGCAGAGATCGACAGGGACGCAGATGGAGAAAGAGGCAGGGACAGGGACAGGGACAGGGACAGAAGGAGCAGGGGTAGAGAGACTGGGCAGGAGGACGGCATAGGAGAGGGCGGGCCACGGGCTGGGCAGGCGGGCGCGGCGCAGACAGTGCACGGGCGCGCGGCCTGGGCAGCCGGGTCGGGACAAAGGCTGGCGGGGGCGGGGGCGGCGATGGCTAAGGCCGGGCGGGCGCGGGAGAACTACAAGTCCCAGCAGCTCCCGCTGCGGCCCTCGGCCGGCCCCCCTCCATCCCCGGGAGCGCCTGGCGGGGCCGCTGGGCCGAAGGGGCCGTCGGCGGGGCTTGCGGGCGGGGCGCTGGCTGCGGGCCCCTGGGGCGCCGGCGGGAGCGGCGGGCCGGGCAGGGGCGAGGGGCGCCGGGTGAGTGTCCCCGCGAGCGGGTCGGCGGACGAGGGCCCGGGTGGAGTGGGCCGGGGACCCCGGTGCGGGGGGCGGCCCAGTGGTGCGCCCCCGCGGCGCACGCCGCTGCCAAGGCCGGGAGAGCAGGGTCGTGGCACCGTGCGAGGGGCCGGACGCCCCCCGGGCCTAGCGCGCCCAGACCAGCGCTGCGGCCCAGGGAGGGCCCAGCCGAGCTGGGCGCCTTCGGTAGGGAAGGATGGGGGCACTCAGCTGTGGGCCGGGAGTTCAGGACGCCCCTCTTCGAGAGGCGATCCAGACCCTCTGCCCCAGAAACCCAGCAGGGCCCCGGCATTGTTCTCCGCGCCCTCGAGCTGGGAGTTCTGGAGGCCCTTCCTCCTCTCCCCCAGGACCCGGTTCTTGTCCCTCTCACTCTCCAGTCTGGGAGCCCAGCGTCTGGAAGCCACTTCCCTGGGAGGTGATCCAGGAACCCAGGAGGGATCTAGGCGTTGTTCCCCTCCCTCCCTTCCAACCTGGGGCTCTGGGTAGAGGAGGTGATCTAGGAACTCGGTACCCCCATTTGTTTACCCACCCCCCAGCTATGGGTTATGGCCAGGAGAGGTTCCCCCGCCCCTCCAGGAACAAGTCTATTTGTTTCCCCCAATACCCAGCCATGGGTGGGGAGCTTAAGGCATCACCTCCCTCAGGTTGTCCTGAGCTCCCCCTACTCCGAGCGGGGTCCCAGCTGTTGTTTCTCCACCCCTTCCCCTACCGCCAGCCTGGAATTCAGGATCTCTCCTCCACGAAGAGACAACAGTGTCCTGACACACTTCGCCATACCCCAGCCATACCCCCAGGCACTCAGGAGTCTCCTCTTCCTTGGAGTCGGCTCAGGGGTCCCCCAGTCACCCAGAGGGACCACGGGTATTATTTCTGCCCAGCCCCCAGCTGGGGATTAGAATTCAGAATCTTCTATCCAGTTGGGCAACAGGTACCCCCACTATGTGATCCATGGTCTCCCCCCACTCCCACGGGCCCCTCATGTTATTCCCCACCTCCCACTCTAGCTTTAGGAACTGGCATTCGGGAACACAGGTGTTCTGGAACTGTGAGGCTTGGCATTCAGGCAGTCTCTTCCCCCAGGAAGTGAGCCAGGTGCCCCTGCACTCCCCCAAGGCCCCCAGAACACTACCAGATGTTTCTTGTCCCCCTCTCCCACCTTCTTCATCCTCCAGATATAGACTTCTAAGTTCAGGATGCTTTATCTCTAGTACTTGAGCCAGAGGTCCCCCACTCTACCAGAAACCCCCAAATAGGCCACCTCCGACTGTGGGACAGGAATTCAGGCCGTGTACTTAGAAGCAAGCACAGGATCCCGGACACCCACCCTCTTCCCCACGAGGGGTAGGAACCTAGGACTCTCTCTCTACAGGACCCAAGCTTCCCACAAGAGGAGGAGTCCAGGATGGAGAGAGGGGCAGAGCCATGGAGTTGGGTACTGGAGACCTCTAGTGCCAGATCCCATGACTTCCGTCCAGGTGTGAGGCTGAGAAGGGAGGGGCCCCTCATGTCCCACCAGGGTCTCTCCTCTTGCCCTGGCTAGGGCGAGTCACAAGTCTGCCTGCGGTCTAGAACAAGAAGGATCCGTGTGTATGCTCAGAAGTGGGCTTTGGGGCACAGCTTGGCCACCTATCCCATCCCTGCCCAGGCTCCAAAAGAGACCCCCTGCTCCCCAGAACCTACCTCTGCCCACCCTGTCCTCGCCCTACAGATCCTGCCCTGGAAGCAGCTGGCACCTCCACACCTGGGATGCGGCGCTCGGTCCTGGTCAGGAATCCAGGCCACAAAGGCCCAAGGCCTGCTTATGAAGAGCTTGACTCAGACTCAGAAGACCTGGACCCCAACCCTGAAGACCCAGAGCCCGACCTGGAAGACCTCAACACTGTCTCTGAAGACGTGGACCCCGGCTATGAAGATCTAGAGCCCGTCTCTGATGATCTGGACCCTGATGCGGAAACTCCAAGCTCCATCTTGGGGACCCGTGCCATGGATCCCCAAGATCTCGACCCCATGTCTTCAAGTTTTGATCTCGATCCAGACGTCATTGGCCCTGTGCCCCTGATTCTTGACCCTAACAGCGACACCCTCAGTCCCCCAGAAGCCCCAGACCTGGACCCCCTCTCATCCAGCCGTCCTGCCACCCCAGAAGGCCTGGCCACCAGCCAGGCGGTGATCCCGGCCCCTGCCAGCCCTCCTCGGCCCTTCTCCTGCCCCGATTGTGGGCGAGCCTTCCGGCGCAGTTCGGGGCTGAGCCAGCACCGCCGCACCCACAGCGGCGAGAAGCCCTACCGCTGCCCCGACTGCGGCAAGTCGTTCAGCCATGGCGCCACGCTGGCCCAGCACCGGGGCATCCACACGGGCGCACGGCCCTACCAGTGCGCGGCGTGCGGCAAGGCCTTCGGCTGGCGCTCCACTCTGCTGAAGCACCGCAGCAGCCATAGCGGCGAGAAGCCCCACCACTGCCCAGTGTGCGGCAAGGCCTTCGGGCACGGCTCACTGCTGGCGCAGCACCTGCGCACGCACGGCGGCCCGCGGCCGCACAAGTGCCCGGTGTGCGCCAAGGGCTTCGGGCAGGGCTCGGCGCTGTTGAAGCACCTGCGCACGCACACAGGCGAGCGGCCCTACCCGTGCCCTCAGTGCGGCAAGGCCTTCGGGCAGAGCTCAGCGCTGCTGCAGCACCAGCGCACGCACACGGCCGAGCGCCCCTACCGCTGTCCACACTGCGGTAAGGCATTTGGCCAGAGCTCCAACCTGCAGCATCACCTGCGCATCCACACTGGCGAGCGGCCTTATGCCTGTCCCCACTGCTCCAAGGCCTTCGGGCAGAGCTCTGCGCTGCTGCAGCACTTGCACGTGCATTCCGGAGAGCGCCCCTACCGCTGCCAGCTCTGCGGCAAGGCCTTCGGCCAAGCTTCCAGCCTCACCAAGCACAAGAGGGTGCATGAGGGCGCAGCTGCGGCAGCCGCGGCAGCCACAGCTGCTGCCACTGGCCTGGGCCTTAGCCCTGCTTCCATGTTGCGGCCTGGGCAGGTCTCCCTCCTGGGTTCTGATGCTGCCTCTGTGCTTGGTTCTGGCCTGGGCACGGACCCATGCTCTGTGCTGGGCTCCCTCCCCGATCCCAGCCCCAAACCTGGCCCTGGCTCTGGATCTACCCTCACCCCTGATCCTGTCAAGTCCTCTGACGCTAAGCCCGGTCATGATGCCAATCCTGACCTTGTGGCCAGCCCTGACCATGGATCTGGTCACAGCTCGGACCCAGATCCTGTGCCCAGCCCCAATCCTGAGTCCCGCCCTGACCCCAGCTCTCCCACCCATGACAGCTCAGCCCTCCCTACCTGTGAGAATCCGCAAAGGGTGCAGGAGCAAGGGGCACTGCTGGGGCCTGACGGCTGAAAGGGATGCCAGCACCCATGGAAGCCTGGAGAAGTTGTGTGTTGTGCAGTTAGTAAAATCCTCCCACTGCCTGCTGGCTCTGTTTCATGGTTCTCCATTTTTTCTCCTTAATGCACAGCTCCTCGGAAACGGAAGGTGTGGCCTGAGCCAGCCATATGCCCGGGATCCTAATGTTTTGGCTCCCCCTGACATCCTCCAAGCTTCCCAGCTTCCCCCATCTCAGCAGTTACCACTCTGCTCTCCCAAACCTGGTCACCTTAGGAGCAGACTTACCCTGCAGGTGGTCTGAGAGCATCCCCTCCCTTTGGTTTATCTGATGGTGGGTTTTCTGGCATGCTGAAATTAGGGGGCTGATAAGGAGGCTGGCAAGAAGCCATGGGGCAGTCCTGCCTTGTCTGTTCCCCTAACTTACCCCTTGCCCTTCAAAGTCCACATTATAGGTACACCACTGGACAAAGGAGGTTGCTCATTTATGCATTCAACAAACATCTGTTGAGAGCTCACAGATATCAAATTTGGAAACATTTAAAAAGTAATTACATGGTCTGGTACATTCTAAATGGATATAAAACTTCTGATTTAGTTCGGGGACAGCTTTCTCAAGGAAGGTCCACTAATTTAATCATCAGCACTGCCCAGCCTTGTGCTACGCTTTTGCATTTTCTCATTTAATTCAACAGCTCCATGAAGCAAGCAACTATGGTCAAGCATCCCCATTTGGCAAATGATGAAACAGAGGCACATGGACTTTAAGGGACTCTTCAGAAGACAAGAAATGGCAGTTGGCATTGCCTAGATTTTAACCTGAATTGTCTGCCCCTCCTCCCATGCCCCCCAGCATGTGTTCTTAACCATTACTCTCCAGGGCAAGAGTGCTCAAAGGCTCTGGGGCCATTGAAAGATGAACTAGGGGCCCGCCAGTGTTGCTCAATGGTTGAGCATCGACCTATGAACCAGGAGGTCATGGTTCGATTCCCAGTCAGGGCACATGCCTAGGTTGTGGTCTCTATCTCATCATTGATGTTTCTATCTCCCTCTCCCTCTCTGAAATCAATACAAATAAATAAATAAACAAATAAATAAAAGATGAACTAGGGGAGGAGGTGGCGGAGGACCAGAAGGCTCTGGTAGATTGCTGTAGGGAATTTGTCATCTCAGAGAAATGGGAAGTCATCGGCAGGTTCTGGGGGAGGACTGATATGAATTATTCTTTGAAGATGGTCTGGCTGCAGATGGAGAGTGTAATGGAAGGGGTCAGGAGTGGGAGTCTAAGAACAGAGAGGAGGTTGCTGAGTGGTCCAGGCCTGGAATGGTGGGGACTCTGAGCTGAGAGCTATAAAAGTGAGAATAAGTGGGCCTATTTGGGATATAATTAGGAAGTGAAATAGGATTTGCTGATAGGTCATAAGAGGGGCTGAAGAGGAAGGATTGGAGAGTAAACAGGAATTTCTGGGAGGATGGAGGGAAACAATCCTTAGAATGATGTAGGGTCATCACTGGACATCGCGGACATGTAAGTCAAGATGCTGGCACGACGCAGGCATGACGGAGCCAGCCCATGTCCCAGCATCTTGCTCGCACGTCGGCGCTAGGGCCTCGCGACTGCCCTCGGCCGGCCAGTCGCCCGCGTTGATGCGCGCGCACACTGCTATGGCAGGTGTGGTCTCGGCGCAGGGCTCCGGGGTCGCATCCTGTCACGTGCCTCCCAGGGCGCCCTGTGCACGTGATCCGGGCGCGAGTCAGCTGACCCGCAAGGGTTTGAAGCGGCACCGCGAGGGAACGAGACCACAGTGACAGCGGCGGGCGCTGGTGCCCTGGCTGCTCCGCCGCGCCCGCCGTGTCCGGCGCTCCCCGCCCCGGGATGGCAGTCCCCGCGGGCTGGGGTGGCTCAGGTGAGGTTGCGGGCGGCGGGCGGCGGGCAGCGGGCGGCCGGCCGGCCGGCTGCCCCGACTTGGGGCGGCGGAGTACTCGGTTTCTCTTTCCCGAACTCCCGTGCTGACCTCGCAGCTTTCGGCAGTGGAGATTTGGGCTCCTAGAACCTGGGAGGCGGGTGGGCACCAGCTTCTCCGACACGGAGTGGCGGGGCTCCCGACGGCCCTTCCTGGACCCAGGCTGTGCTTAGAGTTCCTGAACTCCCGACAGCGAGCGGGCCTCCGCTAGCTTCTCTGATGCGGGACAGCGAGGTTCCCATCCTGAGCCTAGGTTGCGACTGCTCAGCTTTGCTGTAACTCGGCGGGCACCAGTTTCTCCATCCCGCACGAGACTCCCAGGATTTCCTTCTCCAATCCAGGAGGTGAATGCTCAGCTCTAAACTCAGGCCGAGGACTAGGGGGTTGCCTCCTTGAGCCTAGGCGCCTGACTCAATTTCAGAGCTCCAAACCCATGGAAGCTCAGCTTTCCTGAATTCAGGCGTTGGGTGCCCAGCCTCCAATCTCTTCAGTCTCCACCTCTCCTGGGGGAGCCTAGAGGAAGGCCCTTCGTGTTGATCTTCCCTTCTAGAGCCAGCTGGATACACCTAAAAGGTGTCTCACTGGTAAGGTCTTGGATGGGTTAGCTGTGATCCCAGCTAGAGGCCGGCCTACCCTCTGGCTTCCATCCAGCTCTCTTGTAGACAACTGCAAAAGCATCCAAACTCCTAAGGGACCGGACCAGTCAGGAGCTGGCCAACGGGTTCTGGTAGTGGCCACAATCATCTTGGTGGCAGTGCCAGGCAGGGGGGCCAGCCAGGTCCTGGAAAGAAGCTGGGTTCTCCCAGTAGGGGGGGGGGAGTGGGGTGTCAGGGACAGTTCTGGGCTGCTGTGACCCCAGCAGTTTCTGAAACCTTGGACCTTCCTCTTAGGCTGGTCGAGCTTGAAGGAAACAAGCAGTGCTTAGAATAGCCTTGGACTCCTGAAGAATTACTGAGATTCGAGCTGAGCTGCGTTGTCTCACTCCATTCAGGAAAGCATTTTCAGGGTTTTAGCCTCGGGGGAAGACTTTTTAAAAATTTCCACTTAAAAAAAAATTGATTTCAGAAAGGGAGAGGGGGAGAGAGATAGAAACATCAATGATGATTGAGAATCATTGACTGCCTTCTGCATGCCCCCTACTGGGGATGGAGCCCGAAACCTGGGCATGTGCCTGACAGGGAAGGGAAGACCAACTCCTAGTTCATGGGTTGATGCTCAACCACTGAGCCCCAGCACCCAGGCTTTTTCCATTTTTCAGATGAGGGAACTGAGACTTAGGAAGTGCCTGGAGTCCCCTGACCAGGAAGAGGCAGGTCTGGGATTTGGTCCTAGGGCTGTGTGATTTCCAGGAGCTGGTAGCCTTAATGAAGATGCCATATTAGCTCACAAGCTGGCATACAGGCAGTGCTGTAATAACATTTGCCCACGCACAGTGAGTCTTCAGCAAATGCATTCCCTTATCGCCCTAATTGTTGACATTCCCTTCTCCAAGCCTGTGGCTGTGAGAGTGTCAGCTGGACAGATCAGGTCATGATGAGTGGGAAGGGTTTTTCCAGAACATACTAGAATGTAGCTGAGTCCCATGTTCATGCCTGGGGTCTGGAGTTGGGATGTGCCCAGGAGCCTTGAGTACCCTGTGAGAAGCCACTGGGAGCAATTCATTCCACAAATCAACAGGAATAATGGTGGAATGTCCTGGCATTCTTACCACCTGACATCCTTATCACACTACCAGCCCTGTGATAAAGACTTTGTAAGCATCAAATCCTCAACTTTCTGTGAAAGATGCTATTGCCACATTTTGCAGATGAGAAATTGAGCCCAGAGAGTCTAGGTGCCCCATCTGTGCCAGTGAGTATCAGGGTCAGGTATCAACTCAGGCCTTTTGGAGTCCCAAACTTGAATTTGCAATCTCCGAGCAGCACTGCTGCATATAGCCATAAAATGTAGATTTCAAGATTTTCTTAGATCTCCCAGAATTCCTTCTTGGCGGGATGTGGGATCTGCCTTCCTTTTGGGAGGTAGGCCTGCCTGGGTCCAGTCCCCACTGCTCTCTTCCATTCCCACAGAGACCGAGCACCTCCTGACCACTGGCCTCGGGTATGGGACCCAGACAGGGGCTTCGCCGGCCCCTCCAGCCTCTCTGGAAGAAGAAGACCTCCGCCGCCGTCTCAAGTACTTCTTTATGAGTCCCTGTGACAAATTTCGGGCCAAGGGCCGCAAGCCCTTTAAGCTGATGCTGCAAGTGGTTAAGATCTTGGTAGTCACTGTACAGGTGAGATCTGTGGGAGCCCCAGCAGGAATGGTCCTGTGGCCACTGTGTTCCTTGAAGGAGAGTCTGTGAGTCAGAGAACCTCGTCCTGACCCTGCAGCAGCATAATGACAATAATGACAGTAACAATGGTAGTAATAAATCAGCAAACCCTCTGAGCTCTCTGTATGTGAGCAGCTCCTTTTAACCTCACACATGCACCTATTTTGTAGATGAGGCAGCTGAGGCTCAACGAGGTGAAGGGATTTGTCCAAAGTCACATGGCAATTAAGCACTGGGATTTGCTGGCACTTGAACCCAGGCAGTCTGGCGCCATGTTGACTCAAAGAGAACTGGCCCCAGTGGCTGAACAGATACTTGCCCCCTTTCCCATGCCAGGCTCTGTGCTGGGGTCTTGTGATCCCAAGATGAATCAGACCCTGCCCCTGCCCTAGGGCGCTGTGACTTTGGACATGTGACTGTGCTTCTAATTTCCCCTTGGTAAGGGTCCCAGCACTATGGTACTTATCCTATAGGTCTGGGTTTAGCATGGAAGTTGGCATCAGGTAAACATTTCATGAACATTAGTTGCTACCCAGAGATATATGAGTGCCACTATGCTATGCTTTGGGAACAAATGGTGGGCATGGAGTGGGTCCTCTACTCTTCCTCCATTCATGCATTGAGGGAGGTCCCATCCCAGCAGTGTCAACCCCCTGTCATCCCACCAGCTCATCCTTTTTGGGCTCAGCAACCAGCTGGCAGTGACATTCCGAGAGGAGAACACCATTGCCTTCCGCCACCTCTTCCTTCTGGGCTACTCTGATGGGGCAGATGACACCTTCGCAGCCTATACGCGGGAGCAGCTCTACCAGGCTATCTTCTATGCTGTGGACCAGGTGCGGGCAGCCAAGGGCAGGTGCAGTCAGCCAGGGGCAGGTGGGCAGGTGGTGGTGATGGGGCTGATGGACCTCCCCTTCTCTGCCTACAGTACCTGATGCTCCCTAATGTGTCGCTGGGCCACTACGCATATGTACGGGGCGGGGGCAGCCCCTGGGCCAATGGGTCAGCCTTGGCCCTCTGCCAGCGGTACTACCACCGAGGCCACGTGGACCCAGCCAATGACACCTTTGACATCGACCCAACGGTTGTCACCGGTGAGTGGACAAGGCAGGGCTGAGCTATTGGGGGTCCCTGGCTGCTGGGATTAAAATCCCAGCTCTACCCTCATCCAGGAGATGGGGTTGTCTTGAGTATTAATAATTTGATGTATGCAACGTGTCTAGAAGAATGCTTGGCATGTAGAAAGAGCCAGGTGTTATTAATAGCATTAATCCACTAAACTGTTAGGGGCCTACAGAGCTCCAGGCCCTAGTGTTTGTGCAGGGAATAGACATACTGGGCCCTACCCTGGGGAAACGGGGTACAAACAACAAATGTTCAAGTACAAAGTGAATGAGGGAAGGGGTCTCTCAGGGACTCTGGGAGACTTGCCTGTGCCTCCCCCATCCTGTGTCCCTTCCCTGATTCCCTTTCCTCAGATTGCATCCGGGTGGACCCCCCTGAGAGACCCTTTGTGCCCCCCAATGATGACTTCTCTCTCTTGGATGGCAGCACCAGTTACAAGAACCTCACGCTCAAATTCCACAAGTACTGACCGATGGAGGGGGTCGCCCAGGGCTGGGCAGAGGGTGGGGGGAGGCAGGAGGCCAGGTGTCCTGGGGGGGCCCCCCTGGCAGCCACTTCCCTGAAAGTGGGGGCAGGGCGGGCCAGGCGGATGCCTGCTGAGTGATCACTTCCCTTTGCCAGCTGCAGAGTCAGCATCGGGCAGAGGTGTTGGCACTCTGGGGCCTGAGGGAGCTGCGGAGCTCCCTCCCCCTTACCAGACCCCTCCCCTCAGGCTGATCAACGTCACCATCCACTTCCAGCTGAAGACCATCAACCTTCAAAGCCTGATCAACAATGAGATCCCAGACTGCTACACCTTCAGCATCCTGGTGAGCCCGCAGTGTCCAGAGTAAGAGCACAGACCCAGCCGTGATCTGGGGTGGGGAGCAGGACTTCTGAGCTCCAGGGCTGGGGACCCATGGCCAAGGGGCGCATGTGGGTGATGAGAACCTGGAGCTAGACAGACCATCCTTCATGCAGGTCTGGGAGCCCAGGCCTGTCCAGGCTTACTCTGTATCCCACCACAGATCACGTTTGACAATAAGGCATTCAGCGGACGTGTCCCCATCAGCCTGGAGACCCAGGTCCACATCCAGGAGTGTAAGCACCCCAGTGTCTTCAGGCATGGTGAGCCCTCTAATCCTAGACCATTGTTGACCAGGGACCCTGAACTGCCCAGGGATTTCAAAACCCCAGACCAGCATCAACCAGGGACCCTGACCTACCGAGGGATCCCTGAACCCCAGACCCACACTAACTGAGCTTCTAACTCAGAATAGCCATGAGCCCGCTGACCAGCCCAAACCAGCCCTGCAGTCCCCTTGGCCTGGCCCGGCCCAGCCCTGGCCTCTGAAGGCCCCAAGCTACCCTGGCTCTACCCAAGGCCCCTCCCCACAGGAGACAACAGCTTCCGGCTCCTGTTTGACGTGGTAGTGATCCTCACCTGCTCCCTCTCCTTCCTGCTGTGTGCCCGCTCCCTGCTCCGTGGCTTCCTGCTGCAGAATGTGAGAGCCATCCCAGCGTCACATGTGCCCAAACCAGCCTTGCCCAGTTCTGGAGCCATAAGGGCTGTGGGTGGCACGCGGCTCCCATGCCTGGAAAAGCCCTCACGCCGCCTGCCTCCTGCAGGAGTTTGTGGGGTTCATGTGGCGGCAGCGGGGACGGGCCATCAGCCTGTGGGAGCGGCTGGAATTTGTCAACGGCTGGTACATCCTGCTGGTCACCAGTGACGTGCTCACCGTCTCGGGCACCATCATGAAGATCGGCATTGAAGCTAAGGTGGGTCCTGCCCACACTTTGCCCGGGGCCCCGGCGGCCCCTTCCAGACCTTGGACCCTGTACTGCCCCCCCGATGCCCACCTGGGGCCACATTCCCCAGCCAGATGTGGTTGACCACTGCTCCCACCCCTAGAACTTGGCCAGCTATGATGTCTGCAGCATCCTTCTGGGCACCTCGACGCTGCTCGTCTGGGTCGGTGTCATCCGCTACCTGACCTTCTTCCACAAGTACAATGTAAGCCTGTGTGGGTGTGCAGGCCGGGCCGTCCCTCTGGTTGGCAGCCACATGTCCCCCAATTCCCACCTCCCAAATCCATACACATGTGCAGTCACCAGCCCCTGCAGAGGACCCATCATGAGCCTTTTAGCCCTATACCTGTTCATCCAGATGTACCTGTCACTGAATCTGAGCAGGGACCATGTGAGCCTGCCCCCTCAGCAGAGTACAGTTTCAGGGCACCCTCAGCTCCAGGCTCCCCCTTCTCAGCTCCCCAGCTGTGCCCTCAGCCAGGCCCTGCCTGCTTCACCAGTGCACACTGACAACCAGGGTTGTGGCCATGCCCTCATCAGCCATCTCCCCGCTACAGATCCTCATTGCCACGCTGCGGGTGGCCCTGCCCAGCGTCATGCGCTTCTGCTGCTGTGTGGCTGTCATCTACCTGGGCTATTGCTTCTGCGGCTGGATCGTGTTGGGGCCCTACCATGTGAAGGTAGGGATGAGCCAGGGCTGGTGGGGGTGCACAGGGCCCACAGGTGAAGGTTCTCTGGCTCCCTTCCTCTGAGCCTACGTCCCAAGCCCTCAGCCCCTGGTTTATCTCTCACTGACCTGGCCACACTGTGTGACCCTCTGTACTTTACCAAGAGGTCTGCAGCGGTTCTGCCCACTGACTGGCCTTATGACCTTATTGACATGATGACTCTAAATGACCCCATTGTAATTGCTGATATTCTGCCCACTGTCCCTCTGACCCCTAGTAACCCTGGCCTTGACTCTAGGACATTGTCATTGCATAGTGATCACCTGATGGCCCCATTGTAACTACTAGTACTCTGCTGTCCCCTCTGACTCCCGGTACCCCCCCTCCCCCCAGCCCACTCCGTCCCTACAATCCCATTGACTTCACTGCCTGGCCACAGTTCCGCTCGCTGTCCATGGTGTCGGAGTGCCTGTTCTCGCTCATCAATGGGGATGACATGTTTGTGACGTTTGCGGCGATGCAATCGCAGCAGGGCCACAGCAGCCTCGTCTGGCTCTTCTCCCAGCTCTACCTTTACTCCTTCATCAGCCTCTTCATCTACATGGTGTTGAGCCTCTTTATCGCGCTCATCACCGGTGCCTATGACGCCATCAAGGTCAGCCACACCTCCCCTCCAGCTTGCCTCCCCATGGGGCCACCCCACATCACACGCAGCTCCAACCTGGGCTCCGTGTCCCTTGGAGGCCACCACAGTGGGGTCTCAGACGACAGGGTGGGGTGAGGAGGGAAGGACCCAGGGAGAGAACATGGGAGACTCTGCAAAGCCAAAGGAAATGGTGGCTCGAAATTAGGGGTCACAGGTGGGACTGATGTCATGGGCTTACCTGCCACATTCTCAGTTTGATCAAGGTGAGCTCCGGCCAGGTATGGTTCTCGAGTCAGCTTTTACCAGTAGGGACACCAGGTTGTAGAGTTTCAGTGACTTATCAAGGTGAGCAACTGAGTGGTCAAATGAGGCTCAACGCAGGAAGCCTTGCTCCTAACCCTCTGACCTGTGGGGTGGCAGGCAGGGGAACTGTAGTTGTCCTGTAGACTGTGGAGGTTAGAGGAGAGAAAAGGGTCAGAGCAGAATGTACGGGTGGCAGGTAGGCAGGATTCTTTTTAATATATTTTTATTGATTTCAGAGAGGAAGGGAGAGGGAGAGAGATAGAAACATCAATGATAAGAATCACTGATTGGCCGCCTCCTGCATGCCCCCCACTGGGGACCAAGCCCACAATCCAGGCATGGGCCCTTGACTAGAATCAAACCTGGGACCCTTCAGTCTGCAGGCCAACTCTCTATCCCCCGAGCCAAACCAGCCAGGGCAGGCAGGATTCTTTTAGCCAACATGTCCAAGGGCCTATTGTGAGCCAAGCCCTGTGCGGGGCCAGGCATCTAGGAAACGAGGTGAGGTGTACACAGTCTGTCCAGAGCCAGTGGGCAAGACGGATAGTGCATGAGCAGAAGTATGATCACTGACTGTGAGAGCTAGGAAGGAAGGACAGTTTCTAAAACATGCCATTCAATATGAGTCTCTAACCTCATGGGACTATTTAAATTTTGATTTTAATTAAAATGAAGTACAATTCCAAAATTCAGTTGCTCACTCACACCATCCACATATCAAGTGCCCAGGAGCCCATGTGGCTAGTGGCTTCCAGATTGAACATCCTAGAATCAAACCTTTCTGTCATAAAGCTCTAGATTGAGAGGTGGGATCCCAGGTGAGGGAGCACCAGGGGGAGGGGCACCTGGAGCAAAGGCCACGTAGCCAGAAAGAACTTGGGGAAGAGATGGTGGCTTCTTCCTGAGGTGGGAGGGCAAAGGCTGGGCTCACTGAAAGCTGCGGTGTTCGCCCACTGAGTAGATGGGGCGCCACCTGACCCCGATGCGGGGTCACACATCCAGGAGTCGGAGAAGGTCTTCCTGGAGTCAAACCATGACGCACAAGGGCCCAGAGGTCGGAGCCCGCCCTGAACAGCAAGGAGACCCAGATGGCGGGGGAGGGCAGATTCAAGGGGCCCCTTTCACGCTGGCCACTGCGCATCTCTCCGCAGCACCCCGGCGGCACGGGCATGGAGCCCAGCGAGCTCCAGGCCTACATCGCGCAGTGCCAGGACAGCCCCACCTCCGGCAAGTTCCGCCGCGGGAGCGGCTCAGCCTGCAGCCTGTGCTGCTGCGGCCGGAGCAGGAGCAGGTTCGATCCCCTGGGAACGGGGAGGGCTGCCGGGGAACTGCCGCCTGCCTCCCCTTGACACTACTCTCCTCCAGGGACGCCTCGGAGGAGCGACCGCTGCTGGTGAACTAACCCGGACCACAACGGCCCCGGACAGTAGCCCAGGACCGCGGACTGCGGAAAGCCGTGTCTATTTTTAGGGTTTTCTTTTAAGGACTGGTTCTCCGGCACCCTGTGAAGGCATGGGCTATTGGGCCGGACAAGTGTAGGGTGGATGTTAAATAAAAAGGGAAAAAACACGTTTTGTTCACATTTCTAACGGTAGGTGCATTCCAAGAGCCCACTCGTCTTCAGCCCCTTTAAGGCGTCGCCACACTCAGCATGGCAGGCTCCTTGCGACCTTCCAAACATGGCGGGGCTTCGCTCGCCTTCGGCGAATAATTTAAAGGGGCCGTGCTGGGGGTGGGAGGAGAGACTAGCGGTGTGAGCGCTGAGTGCATCCCGGGTGCGGCCTCTGGGTGAGTCCGGGTTTCCATCACCCCCTTCGGGGGTTGTGAGCGAGTCCTCGGCTTTCCCAAGATCTGTCCGCCGATTTCTGGTAGCCCCCGACTTTCTGATGCTCTCATTCCCCCGGTTTCCAGCAAGTGTTTCCGCACCGGTAGCCAGGTGTTCCCTAAAGTGGAAGGGGACTAGTCCCATCCACCCCGCCCTGAGTTTTCCAGGTAATGTTTCAAGGGTCCAATTACCTTAAATTCCCATTAATACTCCAGCGAAGCCAGAAGCATTCTCAGCCTCTCAGAAAAGTCCCAGTGATATTCCAGCATTCCTCGGTATCTTCCAAGGAGCCGGGCGCTCTCATACTTGAACGACCCCAGGGACGTGCACACCCGCTCCTGGTTTCCCCAGTAATAGGTCTGTGTTCCTCAGAAGCTCTCAGTAATTTCTCACTGTCCCTGGTAATTCCAGCGTCCCCAGCAATGGCGCCAGCATCGAGTCCCAGTGATGCTCCGCACTGGCAGAGACCCTATAACTTTATTATACGTTGCAGTAAATCTCCAGCATCAGCCAGTAACATCTTGGGAGCCCACTCGCTCCGAGAGTCCCAGGACCCTTCCAAGACCTCGGCTTCCTCCAGGACCCCTTGGGTAGGAGCTCCCAGCAGCACCCCCACGTGCCCCAGCCCCTGGGTCTTCCCCCGGGGCATGCTTGAGCCAGAAGCCAGGCATCTTCCCTGACCCCTTAGCTATGGCTATAGTTTTCGCGGGGAGTCAGGATTGATTAATCTCGTAGGGTAGAGGCTGGCGTGAAGGAGCCGTGCCCTTCGGGAACCCGTGCGGTGGTTGCTGATAGCGGGTGCCCGGCGGCAGCCCTTTGGCCCTAGGGTGGGGGTTGGACAGGTAGAGCGGCTGGGCGGCCCAGGTGCGTAAGTGAAGAGAGACAGGCGGGACCTGGAGACACGCCTCACTCCCTAGCCCGGCCCGAGGTCAACTTGCCCCACCCCTAAGCTCCGCTGCGTCCCTCTAGCTCTCCCCCGCCCAAGCTGCAGGTACAAAGGGGCAGGGCTTGTGGCAGGGAAGGGGCGGGCCCAGAGTGACGGGTTCCTCCTGCGTCTTGATTCCTAGGACTCTGGGCTACCAAACCTGTCGGCTAGCCAGAAACAGCTGATGGAGGCCCCTCTGCAAGCAGGAATGGTAAAGCTCGGAGGTTGCGAGGCTCCGCGGGGACTACAACTCCCGACGTGCTCAGCGCGTACAAGAACTGGGCTCTGTCTGTTCAGGCGGAACTATATTTCCCGGCGTGCACCGCGCGCGGACGGCCGAGCCGCCAGGAAGAGTTGCGCCGCCTCCTACCCCCGCCCTGTGGGGGGGAGTCGCGCTGTCCCATTCTGCAGATGGAGACACAGAGGACTGGGGCCGCTGTGAACTTCTCGGGTGTGGACGTAGCGCAGTGGGATGGGGTCCAGGACGTCCTGGCCCCCGGGGAGGGCTCGGTGGGGCGGGTATGCGATGCGCAGCCAGTGCCATTCGTCCCGCAGGTGCTGGGCGTGATGATCGGGGCCGGAGTCGCCGTGTTCGTCACTGCCGTGCTCATCCTTCTGCTAGTGCGGAGGCTTCGAGTGCAGAGTGAGGACCCCGAGGGCCCCTCTAGGGAGGCTGCGTTGTGGGGAGCTGAAATGCCGGATTCCGGAGGCAGCAGGGATTGGACTTGCTAGAGTCTGCACGCAGTGTCCCCATCTCTGGCCGCGCGGAGTCTGCTCAGAGCTCAGAGTGCCCCTCTCCCCTTATCCTAGAAACCCCAGCCCCGGATGGCCCGCGGTATCGATTCCGGAAGAGGGACAAAGTGCTCTTCTATGGCCGGAAGATTATGCGGAAGGTGAGTCTAGGAGGTCCAGGACCAACAGGCTCCCGCTGACCACACAGAAGCCCTGCCCTTTACTTAGTTACAATTCTTGTAAAGCCCTCCTCCTTGATTAAGGACTTAAGCATCTGAAACCCCTCTTCCCCAGGGTCTGAACTAGCAGCTGACCTGTTCTTCCCCTTGATTATGCTAGGTGTCACAATCCACTTCCTCCCTGGTGGACACCTCCGTCTCCACCACTTCCAGGCCACGCATGAAGAAGAAACTCAAGATGCTGAACATTGCCAAGAAGTAAGGCTGTGCGGAGTGCACCTGGCTCTGGGGCTCCCTCATGGGCCATTTGAGTGATCAACCCATGTATCTCCAGTTTCTTTCTACTCGGTGGGCTGTCTTGTGAGTCTTCCACCTCACACCAGACAGGCTGCCCCCCTAGGGGGTATCTCAGAGACATTCCCCTACCAGTGATGCCCCTCCTTAGAGGTTATCTATGAGCTGTTTGCTCTTCAGTCAGTATCTCTGACACCTTGTGCGGGTCTATATCTGGGGTTTCTATGTAGGCTATTTCATGGGTCTCCTCACACAAGGGGTTCGCAATGGGGTTATCTCAGGTGTTTCTGTGACCAGCTGGAAGAGCTATCTGTAGCCTCTCTTCTCCCCGGGTTATCTTAGCAGCCTTGCTACATCAGAAAACATCTCTCCATGTCACCTACCTTGGCGTTCTTCCCACACTAAGGAGGCTATTGCAGGGAATGTGTTCCCTGGGAGTTATCCCAAGAGACTTCTTGCACGAGAAACATAGGAAGGACGTCTCAGGGTGCCTGTCATTAGTGAAGGACGCCCTCGGGGTCTCTGAGGAAGGCTCTTCCAGGGATCTTTTTAAGTTGGGAGCTGGCTCGGGGGTCTCCTAACAGCATGGAGTCCACTTCATGAGATATGAAGGTCTGTCCCAGGACTGTCCATGACCAACATGTCCTATCACATGAATTTCTGTGACTTGAGAGGGCTGTCTCTAGTTCTCCATGATCAGACACCGTATCTCGAGTCTCTCCACATCTCAGCGTCTGCACACCCTTGAAAAGCTATCCTGATGTTGTCATGACCATCAGAGGACTAGCGCAGGAATCCGTGACCTAGGGAAGGGCTAGCCCAAGGGCCTCCCTGTTCAGATGAGGAGCTCTATCTGGATTTCTCTGTATCATGGAGTTTAACTCAGGGAATTGCTCATACTAGAGGATCTATCTCAAGTATCTTATGACCAGTGTGGGGGCTGTCACAGCAGCAACCAACTTGCGGGGAAGGGCTATCCCAGGTCTATGAATAGCAAAGAGGCTATACCTGGATTCTCCACGTGTCATGAGCACTGTGTCAGGGTTCTCTGAGACCGGGAGGAGGATTAGCTCAGGGACCTTATAAAGAACAGAGTGGCTGTATCTGAAGTCTCATATAATGGAAGTTACGCCAGGGGTCTGCCTACACTAGAAAGGCCATCTCAGGAGTCTGGTCTGTGATCACTGGAAGGACTATGTCAGGGGTCCCATGACGAACAGGTGTTCTTTCTAAAGTCTGCCTGTGTCTTAGAAGCTATGTCAGGGGTCTAACTAGAGGGTTATTTCAGGGGCCTATGACTAGAGGAGAGGTGATCTCAGGGTTTTTCTGTATAGGGCCAGATAGTAAATATCTTAGGCTGTGCAGGCTACATACAACTCTGCTATAACTATTGAACTCTGTTGTAGCATGAAAATAGCCACAGACAACATGGACATGAATGAATGAATGTACCTATGTGCCACTAAACCTTTATGTGCAAAAAAGAAATGGGGGGCCTGATTTGGCCAGTAGGCCAGAATTTGCTGATCCCTGTTCTGTGTGACTCAGGAGCAAGGGTGAATGGGGATCTCAGGTCTGCCCATGCCTGCTCCCTGCTCACCCCATACCTCTCTCCTCCCACCAGGATCCTCCGCATCCAGAAAGAGACTCCCACACTGCAGCGGAAGGAGCCCCCGCCTGCCGTGCTGGAGGCTGACCTGACCGAGGGCGACCTGGCCAACTCACACCTGCCCTCCGAGGTGCTCTACATGCTGAAGAACGTCCGGTCAGTGTTGGAGTGCAGGCTGGGGCTGCAGAGCTGGGTGCTGATCTGACCTTCATTCCTCCTCCCCCTCTCCCATCCAACAGGGTGCTGGGCCACTTCGAGAAGCCGCTCTTTCTGGAGCTCTGCCGGCACATGATCTTCCAGCGGCTCAGCCAGGGTGACTACGTCTTCCGGCCAGGCCAGCCAGATGCCAGCATCTATGTGGTGCAAGACGGGCTGCTGGAGCTCTGCCTGCCAGGGCCTGTAAGTGGGCGGCCCAAAGGGGGACTGCAGGGAGACAGGCAGTGATGCAGTGGCCACTGCGGACAGGCACTGCTGTTGGTCATAGGGCTGGTGGTCTTTTGAGATGTGCAGGCAGGAGTTGGGAGCAGATGCCCAAAGGTATCCGGGGTGGTCAGTGGTTGCAGTTAGTTATGGGCAAGAAATGGGTGCTGGTCAGAAGGTTCAGTAGGGCCAGAGATCGGGGCATCAGTGATCATGGTGGGTGAGTGTGAGGGCCAGTGGTGTGGTTGGAGATGGAATGCGGGTTGGCAGCCCTGGTCACTGCCCTGACTCCCACCCCATGTGTTACAGGATGGGAAGGAGTGTGTGGTGAAGGAAGTGGTCCCCGGGGACAGTGTCAACAGCCTCCTGAGCATCCTGGATGTCATCACTGTGAGTGATCAGTTTGGGGTGGCAAGGCCGCTGGGGTTCAATGCCACACCCAGTGGACTGGGTTGGAGAGGCCCCAGTCTCTGATATGTCCCTGATGCTGCTGGTGGTTCCTCAAGGCACTGGAGTTAGGAAGAGCTGGGGGAGCAGTGAGGACTCTCAGCCCCTGACCTTGATTCTCCTCATGTCCCTGCATCCCCAGGGTCACCAGCACCCCCAGCGTACAGTGTCTGCCCGCGCAGCCCGAGACTCCACTGTGCTTCGGCTGCCGGTGGAGGCCTTCTCTGCAGTTTTCACCAAGTACCCGGAGAGCCTGGTGCGGGTGGTGCAGGTCAGCGGGCCTTTCCACCTCCCTTATCACAGGCATCCGCAGGCTGGGACCCAGCAGTCCCTCAAGCTGTGCTGTTAGCCCTGAGCAGCCAGACCTCTGTGCTGCCCGACTCTTCCCATTAGCTGTCTTGACCCATCTCCCCAGGCTTCTGCTCCTCATTGTGGGTTCCTCCCTGGCACCTCTGTGGCTCTGCTCTCCCCTCAGTGCTCCCAACCTTGGTCTTGGCTCCACCCAGCCTCCTCACCATTTGTGGCCCCACCCCTTTAATGCTTCCTCTCAACTTTCTTTGGCCCCTCTGCTGACTGACTTGCTTCCTGGCCCTGTCCCTCTTTCTGGCTCCGCCCCTGCTGACCATTCCCTTGCAGATCATCATGGTGAGGCTGCAGCGAGTCACCTTCCTGGCCCTCCACAACTACCTGGGTCTGACCAATGAGCTCTTCAGCCACGTGAGTCACTCAGAAAAGTGGGCGGGAGGAGGGCGGGGGTGGGGGTGGGGAGGGGGGAGTGGGGAGGGGGGGTGTTGGAAGGGTGGAGCCGCACATGCCTCCCAGGATTTGCCATAACGGTGCTCTCTGCCCCCAGGAGATCCAACCCCTGCGCCTCTTCCCCAGCCCTGGCCTTCCAGCTCGCACCAGCCCCGTTCGAGGCTCCAAGCGTGTTGTCAGCACCTCGGCAACTGAGGAGCCTCGGGAGGCCCCTGGCCGGCCACCTGACCCCACTGGGGCCCCTCTGCCTGGACCTGCAGGTACCTGAGATGACCCATGTTGGAGTTCCGTGGTCTCTTAGCTAGGTACCCAGATCTGACTCCTGGCTGGTCCCCCAGTGACCTGTGGCCTCAGCTCTGTACACCAAGCATGTTAAACTCGCAGCCTGCGGGCCGCATGCCTCATTTATTTGGCCCGTGTTAGCCTTTGAGTTTGACATGCTTGCTGTAGACCCATTGAAAGTACCTTTCCTAGTCTCCTAGTCCCCAGGGACTCTGAGTTGACTGCTCCCCGGGCCCCCTTCAGTTCCCCACCCCCAATGGTAGGAGCCTGAACACATGTCTCCCTCAGGGGACCTGGTGAAGCCCACATCCCTGGAAGCCCCCTCGGCCCCCCTGCTGAGCCGCTGCATCTCCATGCCAGTGGACATCTCAGGTCTGGGGCCTTGGGCCGGGAGGGGGAGGCATCGAACTTCTGGGTTGGAATGCAGGCTGGCCAGTCTTTATTTTCCTTATCTGTCAAATGGAAACCCTGGCAGCACTTTCTGCTGACATTTTCATGGGTGCTTATTGGAATGATGCTCTCCCAACTGTGGTGAGGATCCGAGGAGTGCAGTTTGGTTAGTCACGTCTGCACGGGTTGGCAGTGGCACATGGGCACTGCTTGCGTAGACTGCAGTTGTGGTCAGTCTTGTCTCTGTTGCTTTTATTGTCCCCTGCCCACTGCAGGCTTGCAGGGAGGTCCCCGCTCGGACTTCGACATGGCATATGAACGTGGCCGGATTTCTGTGTCTCTACAAGAAGAGGCTTCAGTGGGGCCCCAGGTAGTCCCTGTTCGGGTAAGGCCCTGCCCTCTGCCCTTCCCCTGGTGGAGGCCCCTGAGGAGGAAAGTTGGGTGGGAGCAGGGAGGTCACAGGCCCTGCCCCATGTAGACTCCCACTCAGGAACCCCGGGAGCAGCCTGCAGGTGCCTGCGAGTACAGCTACTGTGAGGATGAGTCAGCCACCGGTGGCTGCCCCTTCGGGCCCTACCAGGGCCGCCAGACCAGTAGCATCTTTGAAGCAGCAAAGCGGGAGCTAGCCAAGTTGATGCGGATTGAGGTGGGTGGCCTTGGCCCAGGGGCTGGGGGACTAGGTGGAGGGTGGGGGGAGGCCTGGCTGGACCAGTCTCAACTTCCCTCCCTCCTTAGGACCCCTCCCTCCTGAACAGCCGAGTCTTGCTACATCATGCCAAAGCCGGCACCATCATTGCCCGCCAGGGGGACCAGGTGAGGCTGACCCCTGGCCTTTAAACGTACAACTGTGACCTGAGACCTCTCTGATCTCTGATCCTTGCTCTTTGACCCTACTTGTAGAACTCTTAGTCTATGATTTCCAGTCCCTGACCCTCGGATCCTACGACTGACCCCCAGCTCACGCACCCCTTATCCTCTGGACCAAGCATGCCAAACTTGCGGCCCGTGGGCAGCATGCCTCGTTTATTTGACCCGTGTTAGCCTTTGAGTTTGACATGCTTGCTCTGGACCAATCAGTCTTTGACCTCCAACGCTTTTTGCTAAGACCCCAGCCCCTAGATCTATTACCTGCCTTGGCCTTTCCTGCAACCTGTTTTCTGAGCTTTTGATTCTGTAACACACCCTGATGTTCTGGCCCCCTGCTGGGATGGGCACTTGATAAATGTGTACAAATTGGAATCAGGACCCAGAGGCCATGAACTAGCCCCAGGAGCTGGACTTCAGTGCCTGCTGGTAGCACCGGGAGGTTTGAAAACTGCCCCACGAATCCCTCTATTCTGCATTTGGGGACACTGAGGCCGTGATCTCATATCAGGAAGCACAGAGGAAGAGGGTTCTGGAGGGAGGGGCTAGATTTAAAATCCGGACTCTGGCCAGATTCCCTGTGTGACCTTGGGCAAGTCATCTAGGAAGTTCTTTGCTTCCTCCTCTGTGGAGTGGAAGTAGTTGCAGTAACTGCCACCAGCATTAAAGAGGAAGTAGTCTGAGCTGCCTAAGGTTTGCAAGGGTGACAAACCCAGGGAAGGGTGTGGAGCAGCAGCTCAGGGGTGACACAGAGGGCAACATGGCACAGGTACTGAGACTGACGCACTGCTTGGGGTGGAGTATGGGGTGCCTGGCCTGTGGCCGGCTGATTCAGCTGTCGCCTCAAGCTGCTTACTGCAGGGGTGGGCTCCTTTCTGCAGAGGGAGTTGGGTGATGCTTTTGCCAGCTGTTTGTGGTTTTGGGGAATGAGCTGAGAAAGGGTGATCCTACCATGGCTCCTGCAGTGGCTCTTGGGCTCTGCTTATCTGGGAGACCCTGTTGGGCTCAATGCAGCCGTGGATGCTTAACGGATCACTGGCCTGCAGCCACTCGGGGTCTTTTTAGGGTTTTCCCAACTTTGTTAGAAATGTGACTGTGCTATCCCTCTCTCTGAAACTTCACGCTGATGGTTTTCCACCTAGGAGAATTTTGCCCTCAGCAGACATTTGGTAATGTAGAGATGTTTTTTATTGACTTTGGAGGGTGCTACTGGCATCTAATGGTTAGAGGCCAGGGATGCCAGAACACACAGGACAGCCCCCCACAACAGAATTATCCAGCCTAAAATGTCAGTAATGCCAAGGCTGAGAAACTGCTTTCCACAGATATTTCCCAAAGTGTGTTTCATGAAACACCTGTACCACCAGGGATCCATGGCCAAATAGGTTTGGGGAATGCTGGCTGCTTTATCTCTTCGTGGAAGTTCCCGTTGAACAGCATTAGCATATTCAAGGCTCTGAGGAGTCCTGCAGTAGAGAAACTTGCTTCCCAACCTTATGGCAAATGGCAGCCTAATATTAGTAACTTCCACTCATATCCCTGACCCAGCCTAGAAAGTCTGTCTTCGGAGGTTCCAGCAAATGTGTGTATCTCTGGGGGCTGTGCCCCACCCAGGGGTCCTTGCAGTGTTTTGGTGCTCACTGGAGCTTTGTGAGGTGCCAGACAGGTTGCTCTGGTGGGTGAAAAAGAAATCTTTCCATATCTCTGCAGTTTCACTTCCTTGTTTATAAAAGGTGGGAAAAGGGAGGTGTCTGGGTAGGCAGGCTAACCAGAGAGGAAGGAGAGGGGCGCCTGTTTGTACTGAGTATTTGCTGTGTCTCAGGTCCAGGCCCTGTGTAGTAACTGCAGAGGAGAAAAACCAGGCCTCTGCCCCTGCGAAGCCCACAGTTCTGATGGACATTCCATTCAAAGGGTGTGAGATCCTATGTGCTTAGTGCATAGATAGAAGGAGCTGTTCTCGGCTCTGCAAACTCTGGCTCAGGCGGGGCAGCATCTCTGAGGAAGTGACCTACAGCTAAGAAGGAATGGTGGGAGTGTTTTAAGTATAATGGGAGGAAAGAGCATTCTAGGCAGAGGGAACAGCTTGTGCCAATTACTTCCTGTGGTGAGAAGTAATGCGTCGTTTTCTAGAAAACTAGGATGTCAACAGGCATGGCGGGGAACAAGGGGACGGGGATCAGAGGGGATTTTTTATTTTTGGTGATGGTTTTATTGAGATATAATTCACATACTATGCAGTCCACCCATTAAAAGAGTATGCTTCAGTGGTTTTTAGTATATTCACAGAGTTGCACAATCCATTTTAGAACATTTTTGTCACCTTGAAAAGAAATCCCATACACTTCAGCTGTCAGTCTCCTGCCTCCTGACCCACCCCACCGCATGCCCTAAACAACTCTAGTCTTATTTCTGTGTAGTTGCCTGTCCTGGACATTTCATATAAATGGAACCACATGCTATGTGGCCTTTTGTGTTTGGCTTCCAACTGAGCATCATGTTTTCAAGGTTCAATCCTGTTGAAGCACGTGTTAGTGTCTCCTTTTTATGTCCAAATAATATTTTATTGTGTGGATATTCAGCCTTTTGCTGATCCATTCATCTGTTGATGTACATCTGGGTTATTTTCTACCTTTTGGCTATTATGCATAATGCTGGACATACATTTCATTTCTGTTGGGTAGATACTTAGGAGTCAAACTGCTGGGTCATATGGCAACTCTACTTTTAACCCTCTGAGCCCCGTCTTCCAGTGGCTGCACCCTGTTATATCCCGCCCACCAGCATTGTATGAGGTTCTGGTTTCTCCACATTCTCTTGAACATTTTTTGATCCTAGCTCTCTTAGTGAGTGTGAAGTGGCATCTCATTTTGGTTTTGATTTGCATTTCCCTAATGAGTCATGATCTTTTCATGTGCTTATATCTCTTGGAGAAGTGTCTATTCAGATCCCTTGTCCATTTTTAAATTGGGTTATTTGTTTTATTATTGAGTTATAAGATTTCTGTATATATTCTGAATTCAAGAACCTTAGCAGGCAATATGATTTGCAAATATGTTCTCCCATACTGTGACTTGTCCATTTACTTTCTTGGTAGTGTCCTTTGAAGTTCAAAAGTTTTGATTTATTTTGTTGATTATGCAACAAGAATCCACTATCAAATTCAAGGTCATGAAGATGGACCCCTGTATTTTCTTTGAAGAGTTTTATAGTTTTAATTCTTACATTCATGTTTTAATCCATTTTGATATGGTGTAAGGTGAAGATCCAACTTTATTCTTCCATGTGGCTATCCAGTTGCCCAGATGAGCAAAGAGGATTTAAGCCACACCCCCTAGGTGGCCAGTCCTTGCAGCCTCTTGCTGGCTGTGTTGGAAAGAATTCATGGGCCATAATCTGAGTTTAAGAGTTTGGTGATCCATTAGCAATGTCTGCCCTGGATGCTGAATAATATGCTGCTCAGCTGAGCTATGCAAAGCCTTCACTCCCTCCGCTTCCTTTGGAGTGAATTGGCCTGAGTTGGGGGTACAAGTGTTGGCCCTGTGTCCATCTTCTGGTGCCTGCCCATAGGATGTGAGCCTGCACTTTGTGCTCTGGGGCTGCTTGCACGTCTACCAGCGCATGATCGACAAGGCTGAGGACGTGTGCCTGTTCATAGCACAGCCAGGAGAGCTGGTTGGGCAGCTGGCTGTGCTCACTGGGGAGCCCCTCATCTTCACACTGCGAGCCCAACGCGACTGCACTTTCCTGCGGATCTCCAAGTGCGACTTCTATGAGTACGACTGGGCCCTATGTTGGGGGGACTGGCCCTTAGGGACCCTGACTCCCTTCTGTCATGGGAGAGGCCACCCCTCTGAAGGCTTACACCTTAACAGGGGAGCTTTGGGCCCTTCCAGCCCCAACTCCAGGCCATCACCCGTCCTGCCCACTCGCTCAGGGCAGTTCCAGGACACCCCCAGCCCATGCGTCCCTGTCCTTCGTCTACACTGCAGGATCATGCGCGCACAGCCCAGTGTGGTGCTGAGTGCCGCGCACACGGTGGCTGCGAGGATGTCACCCTTTGTGCGCCAGATGGACTTTGCCATCGACTGGACAGCCGTGGAGGCTGGACGAGCGCTGTACAGGTGCAGGTCCCACCCCCGTCCCCACCCCTACCCCAACCCTCACCTCGCCGCTCAGCCCTGCCTCATACCTGGCTGGATCCTGTATGACGCACACCCCACCCCAGACAGGGCGACCGCTCGGACTGCACCTACATCGTGCTCAATGGGCGGCTGCGCAGTGTCATCCAGCGTGGCAGTGGCAAGAAGGAGCTGGTGGGCGAGTATGGCCGCGGGGATCTTGTCGGAGTGGTGAGCGCGGCCACACCCACTGACCTCTGATCTCTCCCAGGCCAGTTTTTCTCCCCGCCCCCAACATACACACCATCTCGGGTAATCTGACCGGGTGGTGAACATGTGTGACCTCGCCCAGTCCGTTTCTCCCAGCGCCTTTCCGTGGACGGGGTTGGGGGAACCTCATCAGGATGGTAACTGACCTGCCCCTAGACCTCTCCCATCAGATCCCCGCCCGGTGGTTCCCTGTACTCCCTCTCCCGGACCCCTAATGGGTAGTGAGGCTTGGTTCCTTCCACACACACACCCCCCCCCCCAATCTGGGGGACACTGAATAGAGTGGCACTGCCTCCTCGGCCACCCCCTTACCTATTCTGCCTATTCGGAGCCTCCTGGCCCAAGCATCTCTGGTCATGCACGTGGTCCCCCAGGTGGAAGCGCTGACGCGGCAGCCGCGCGCCACCACGGTGCACGCAGTGCGCGACACAGAGCTGGCCAAACTCCCCGAGGGCACCCTGGGCCACATCAAACGACGGTACCCGCAGGTGCGATTCCGTGGGGTGTGGGCTGGCTTCCTAAAGGGCCGGCTGACGGGGTGGGGCGGGCGGGGCCCCGGAGGGGGCAGGGCCTAACGTTTGGAAGTGGGGAAGTGTAGGCAGGACTCCTGAAGTGAGGCGGGAGGAACGCGAGGGGAAGGTGGGCTCGCACTGCGGCCCCTCCAGTCCCGCTGGACCACCGATCTCAACGCCCCAGGTCGTGACCCGCCTCATTCACCTGCTGAGCCAGAAAATTCTGGGGAATTTGCAGCAGCTGCAAGGACCTTTCCCAGGTGAGATCCGGCAGGTACCCCAGATGCTGGGGGAGAGAGCCCTGACCCAGGGCATGCTGGGAAACCAAGTCCAGCTCTGGGCGGCTTTGCAGAAGGAGGGTTCGAGATCCGGCCCATGCTGTGAGATAGGGAGTTAGGTTCCTGGGCATGCTGGAACGGAGTTGGACTCTGGGCTACTTGTTTATGGAATCTAAAAGGTCATTTGTGTGGAGGGGGCAGAGTTTTAGGGGTGAGCTTCGTTCCAGGCGCCAGGACTTGACTGAAGGATGGAGAACAGATTATGCTGGGAAATGGAGTTCCTGGGGTGGTGTTTGCCCCCGCAGGGCATGTTGAGAAGGGGCCTCTGAAGTTGCCAGCACGCTGGGAGGTGTGATTTCCATGAATTAGGGAGCCCTGGGAAATGGAGTTGGATGTGAGTTGTATGGAAATATGGGACTGAGACTGGCAACCTCTTTGCCTCCCTTTTACCCCAGGGGCTTCTGCCCCATCAGCCTTGACTCCTGGCTCCCCCCCGGGTGGCGGCAGTGGTGAGCAGTGGCCAAGAAGCACCTCATGCCCACGGTCAGGTGCCCCCCTCCCCCACAGCCCTGAATTGTGCCAGTGGTCGGCAAACTCATTAGTCAACAGAGCCAAATATCAGCAGTACAACGATTGAAATTTCTTTTGCGAGCCAAATTTTTTTAACTTAAACTTCTAACGCCACTTCTTCAAAATAGACTCACCCAGGCCGTGGTATTTTGTGGAAGAGCCACACTCAAGGGGCCAAAGAGCCGCATGTGGCTGGCGAGCCACAGTTTGCCGACCACTGGTGTAGACAAATGCTTGAGCCATCCTTGATGTGATCCTTGGGCAACCTTGGGGCTAGGGACGTTATGATTTTGGGCTTCCAAGAGCCTCTCTGCTGATGCTCTACAGAAAAGGCATTTTTGCTCTGGCCAGTGGTTAGAGCACCGGTCCCTGACTTGCAGTTCAATCCCCTGCCCCCGTCAGGATGAGAGCGGGAGGCAACCAATCTCTCTCTCTCTCTCTCTCTCTCTCTCTCTCTCTCTCTCTCCCTCCCTCCCTCCCTCCCTCCCTCCCTCTCTCTCCCTCTCCCCCTCTGTCCCACACCCTCTCTTCCACTCTCTAAAAATCAATGGAAAAAATATCTTCACTCCTCCAGTGAGGGAAAAACAAAAAAGAAAAGGCATATTCCAGTGAGCACCTAGTGTGTGCTAGGCACTATACCCGGCATGGGGTGGGGAGTGCACAGCAGGCCCTAGAGGGGTTTACAGCCTGTAGGCAAAACATCAGACAAGTACTGTGAAGACAACAAAAGAGGGTCTTGATTGAGGGTGACTAGCTTTTCAGAGGACAGCGAGCTGAGACTTAATAAATGAGATGGGACCCGACGTTGAAGAGAGCTTTGAAGGTTCTGCACACAGGGTTTGGTGGTTTTGAAATACTTTGAGGAGGACAGTGAGTGATGGGGAGAAACGGCCAGGGCAAGTCGCACAGGGTCTAGGGGCCCTGGAAAGGCATTTGAGCCTGTTCAAAGTGAAGCAGCTGGAGGCAGATAGAGGCTCCACAGCCCTGGTGGTTAGTGGGAGTGTAAGGGTGTTCGTGGGGACGCTGGGAAGCAGTAGATGGGCCAAAGGTGTATTTGTTTCTGCTTAGTTTTGTGTTCAAGTCCCTTCAGTGGACAGAGGCACCCAAGCCAGCATGGGGCAGGCACCAATGGGTGCATGCAGGCACTGTGGGTGCCATTGAGGACATTAGAGCCAAAATTGAAGGTTGGATGGCCACGTCCTGTCATGTGTGGCCCAGGATCTTCACTGTGGTCTCACTAAGCCTCAGCTGCAGGACATGGGGCAGGGGTTTCTGAGAAGGAGGAGGAGGGCCTCCCTCTCCGGACACGGCTGCACAGCAGATTTCATCCTTTGGGGACTCAGCAGGCTCGGGACTGGGTGTCCCCCCTCACTCGGAGCTCACCAACCCAGCCAGCAACCTGGCCACGGTAGCAGTCCTGCCTGTGTGTGCGGAGGTGCCCATGGTGGCCTTCACACTGGAGCTCCAGCATGCTTTGCAAGCCATCGGTCAGTCGGATCTGCAGGGCAAGGCGCGTGTGGGTGGGGCACTGGCCAGTGAGTGGAGATGCCCAGCGGGTACATGGGTGTGGGGCAGAACAGGGCCACGGGAGTGGGGTGGGGGTATTCTGTGCTGGGAGAGGCCCCAGCTCTGTTGACCTGGGTTCCTAACCTCTCTTCCTTACCCATCCTCAGGCCCCACACTCCTCCTCAACAGTGACATCATCCGGGCACGCCTGGGCGCCTCCGCACTGGACAGGTGTGTGTTGGGGTGCAGGGGGTGAGGTGTGAGGGATGAACTTGAGTGTAGGATTCTTTCAGATGCAGTTTCAGATCTAGGCTGTGAGCTGAGGAGCATGCTCCCCATCTATCTAGTTAGTGAAACAAATCCGCCCCTGGAGGGATGCTGTGGGAGCCTAGGTGTCTAAGTCCCTCCCCCAGCAGTGGAGTTGGAATGGTCTCTGACCAGCCCCAGGATGATTCTCCCCCACCCCCAACCCCACCCCAGCATCCAAGAGTTTCGGCTGTCAGGATGGCTGGCCCAGCAGGAGGACACCCACCGCATTGTGCTCTACCAGACAGACTCGTCGCTGACGCCCTGGACAGTGCGCTGCCTGCGCCAGGCTGACTGCATCCTCATCGTGGGCCTGGGCGACCAGGAGCCCACGCTTGGCCAGGTCTGGAGACCATCCACAGTGACCCCACTCCCGGACCCGTCCCCTCCCCTCCAGTGCTTGCACCAATGCCACATGCACCCTTGCTGTGGGGCTAGGCTAAATCTTAGGGACCCAAGTTATTGGTCGAGGAGGAAACGACTGGTGATTGATGACACCCGCCCTCCACTCTCCTGCAGCTGGAGCAGATGCTGGAGAACACGGCGGTACGTGCCCTCAAGCAGCTGGTCCTGCTGCACCGGGAGGAGGGCCCGGGTCCTACGCGCACCGTGGAGTGGCTCAACATGCGCAGCTGGTGCTCGGGACACCTGCACCTGCGCTGTCCCCGCCGCCTCTTCTCACGTCGCAGTCCTGCCAAACTGGTGAGGGCGGATCCAAAGAAAAGGTCCCTCTTCAGACTTAGCTAGGGTGTGGCTACGGGGGCGTGGCTTAGGGACCTGATGACCTGCAGAGATCCAGATGCTCCCTCCTACACCCCCATTCTTAGGGTCGTCTCTCTGTTCTCATCCCAGCATGAGCTGTATGAGAAGGTGTTCTCCAGGCGCGTGGACCGGCACAGCGATTTCTCCCGTCTGGCGCGGGTGCTCACCGGCAACACGATCGCCCTGGTGCTGGGTGGGGGCGGAGCCAGGTGAGGGGTGTGGCTAGCACTGGCAGGGGCGGTGCCCGAGGGGTGGAGCTTACTGGGGTGAGATCCCATAGGGGTGGGGCTGGCACCTTGTTCCTGGCCAGTGGGGGAGTTGGAAAGGGACTCTCCTGGGGGTGCAGCCAAAGGGGTTCCCAGCGGGTCACCAGGGCTCCTCTTCCTTGCAGGGGCTGCTCACACATTGGGGTGCTGAAAGCATTAGAAGAGGCGGGGGTCCCTGTCGACCTAGTGGGCGGCACTTCTATCGGCTCCTTCATTGGGGCCCTGTATGCCGAAGAGCGAAGCGCCAGCCGAACTAAGCAGCGGGCCCGAGAGTGGGCCAAGGTGTGTGTTGTGGGGCCTCCCCATCCCAGAAGCACCCTAAAACATGATCCCATGGGAGCTTCTGGGTTTCTCCCGACCTTTTCCTGATTTAATTTGTGGACACTTAACGAAATACCTTCAGAACTTTGGATGACCCCTATCACATTTTGGCTAGTGACCTCAGCACCCCCTCCCCAGCTTGAGCAATCAGCATTCTTAGTGACCACTTGTTAGTGACCCCAAGTGATTCCTGTTTCACCTCAGCTGCCCCCCTTACCCCTAGAGCATGACTTCTGTGCTGGAGCCCATGCTGGACCTCACATACCCCGCCACGTCCATGTTCACGGGGTCAGCCTTCAACCGCAGCATCCACCGTGTCTTCCAGGACAAGCAGATTGAGGTGTGCCCTCTCCCACCCTGCTCTGTCCCTGCCCCTGTCCACAGGTGTCCCCTCTTCTCCCCAACCTTGGTCCTTGTCCTCATAGGACCTGTGGCTGCCATACTTCAACGTGACTACGGACATCACTGCCTCAGCCATGCGTGTTCACAAAGATGGTGGGTGCCCCGGCCGGCCCCACAGCATCTGTGGCCACGTGGGGAGGGGGGCAGGCAGGGCAGCCAAGTGTCTGGGACACTGTTAACACGAGTGACCGTCCATCCTGACCTGATTGCCAGCACTAACCATCACCCACTAATGCCCCAGAGGTCCCAGGTATGTCTGTCCTCAGGGTGGGGACCGGGAAATAGTCAGGCACCTCACCCCCTCACGCCATCCCTGCAGGCTGCGTGTGGCGCTACGTCCGGGCCAGTGCCTCCTACTGCCCCTACCTGCCCCCGCTCTGCGACCCCAAGGACGGGCACCTGCTGGTGGACGGGTGCTACGTCAACAACGTGCCAGGTCAGCGAGCCCACCGGGCTGGCCGGGCCTCTGAGCGTGTCTGAGAGTGTCTGTGCGTGTCTGTGTCTGTGTATCCCACTGGGCAGGCTCCCTATGGCGATACGTGCGTGCCAGCATGACGCTCTCGGGCTACCTGCCCCCGCTCTGCGACCCCAAGGACGGGCACCTCCTCATGGACGGCGGCTACATCAACAACCTGCCAGGCAAGTGGCTGCCCGCTCGCTCATGTGCACACACATGCACACAGGCAAATAGTGAGCGAGTGGGCCCATGCACAGGCATACACGCAGACAGGCGCCCAGGAGGACATGTGTGCAAGCAGACCTGCGCAGGGCACTGGACACACACACACTTAGATGCACAAGCAGATGTGTGGATGAGCCGAGGACAGGAATGTGCAGGTAGAAAGTGTACCCATATGTAAGATGCAGATGAATGCACACAGACGTGTACACACAGCACCGGACATGGGATAGAACGGGACATCTTTACGTGCACTGCTCACGTGCACATTGTCATAGATGCTCAGAAGGCAGGTAGGGTACTCGTGTGCGCAAGGTTAGGTGCAGTGCACGGATAAAAACACACGCATTAATGAAATTGGGTACATGTCCTCACACGCCAGTCTATCCACACTCACCCTCATGCTTTCTAAGACGTGCATAAGTGTACACACTGAGGTAGGCGGGGCACCTGCGAGACCAAGTCAAGTGTCCTTTCACACCCTCTGACTTGTGTGCAGATAAGAGGCAGGCCGTTTGCAGTTTAAAATTTTACATGCCTGGATGCGTGCATACACAAGTACACACCTTCACTGGCTGCGCACACACACTTGCAATCCTGTATGCCAGGACTTGGCAAACTCTGCCCTGAAGGTCAAATCCGGCCCCTGCCTGATTTTGTCAATAAAATTTTATTGACACACAGTCACACCCAGTCATTTACTCATTGTCTGTGGCTGCTTTTTTGCCATAAAAGCATAGTTGAGTAGTTGTGACACAGAGCAGGTGGCCTGCAAAGCTGAAATTATTTTCTTGCTGGCCGTTTCCAGAAAAAAATTGCCAACTCTTGTATAGGTGCTCTGTACATATACCTGCACTAACATCACCACACTTCATGTGCGTATAAACCTGTAGGTGGATAGGCATACTTAGATGCACAAGGAAACACAGACGTTGATCTAGGTACATCATGACTTAAATGAATACAGACATGCCCAGGGATGTGTACAGGGATATAGGCATGCCCAGAGTGTGTGTGTTCACAGAGACATATGGACAGGAGATGCACACAGACAACAGGGACACATGCCATGGGCATGCACAAAGACACATGGCCATGGGCATGCGTACTCAGACATACAAACCAGCTCGTGAGGGACACATGGAAAGTCTGACAGAGACTCTTTTTCTGGGCTGAGTGTGGTTATAGGACCCTGTCCCTATCCCCCCAGGTTTCCCCAGACCCACTCAGGGACCCTCAGTGGGCCACATGGACCCACGGACACACCACCCTCCCTGCTGGGCCCTTCCCCATCACCTCCTCTGTTCTGTTTTCCTGTTCTTGGCTCTCTGTTCCTTGTCACAGCCCCCGATTCCCTCTTCTTCCATTTTTCTAACTCTTGATCTCTTTCTCCTCCCCAAATCTCTTGCTAATTCTGCTTCCCTGTATTTCTCTCTGTGGCCTGTCTCCTGCCGTCTATATCACTCTCCTCCCACTTCCCTGTCCTGTCTTTTCCCCAGCAATTTTATCCCTCTGTCTCCAACCCCTACATCCCTCTGGCATGGTTCCTTACTTCTAAAAGCTCCGACATCTGACCCTGTCTCCTCCCCATCATGGGCATCACTTTCCATGCCATTTGCATGCCAACAGGCTGTTTGCATGGGTTGTTTTGCGTGACATTGCATGATGGTGTCTGTGGGACTGGGTTGAACTTTTCTGCTCTGGGCCCTGGTGGGGAGCCACCCGCTGACCCCCTGGCCCCACAGCGGACATCGCCCGCAGCATGGGTGCCAAGACAGTCATTGCCATTGACGTCGGGAGCCAGGATGAGACAGACCTCAGCACCTACGGGGACAGCCTGTCTGGCTGGTGGCTGCTGTGGAAGCGGCTAAACCCTTGGACAGATAAGATCAAGGTTCCAGACATGGCTGAGATTCAGTCCCGCCTGGCCTACGTGTCCTGTGTACGCCAGTTGGAGGTTGTCAAGTCCAGCTCCTACTGCGAGTACCTGCGCCCCCCCATCGACTGCTTCAAGACCATGGACTTCGGGAAGTTCGACCAGATCTATGTGAGTGGGTGGGAGTGGCCTGGCGTCAGTGCGGGACTGGCAGAGCTTTACTACTGAACGCCCAGAGCAACACAAGGGGAAGGGTTCTAGGACTCCCTTCCCAAATGGGAACTATGGGGACTAGAACAGTAATCAATTAGTGATGTCTGTATTGACGTGGCAATGGAACATGGTGCCCACATGCTGTGTATGAGCTAAGCTTCTTATGTGCCAGCTGCACTACCTGAAGCACTGTGTAGAGATTTCTGCGTTGGTAGGCATGGGAACAGTGATCAACTAGTAATGTCTGCCACAGGTAAGCGAGGGAAGGAGCAGTGTGTATGTCATGCGCCACTGGCCCTGAGAAATGTGCCATAGCCCATGCCACTGCCCAGAGACCTGAGTGAAAAATGTCTGATGCTCTTCCCGGGCTGATGGGAAAGTGCCCTGGTGGGTTAGTGGTGTCTGTATGGGTATGGGAGCTGGCGATACCCACACATGTACTGCATATTTGGAGAACTTGAAATAAGGTTGCCACCACCATCTCAATTCATGTGGTACTTGGCCCACTGCATGGGGATGAGCGGGAAAGATCATGAAATGATGGATTGGTAATGTCTGCCAGGGGCACAGGATGGGGGACATGGGCCAAAGGTGCTACATATGGCTGACTCCAAAATAGGGTTAGCCTCAAATGCTAGTGCCCCCAAAGAGCAGGCTTTTGAGGGGCCAGGCCAGGGGCAAGCAACGTGGGACTAAGCAGAGAGGACCAGGCGGAGAACATCTGGGGGAGTTGCAGCATGGATAGCCCCAGTCCCCTCCCTTCCTGCAGGATGTCGGCTACCAGTACGGGAAGGCTGTGTTTGGGGGCTGGAGTCGGGGCGACGTCATTGAAAAGATGCTCACAGACCGGCGGTCTGCTGACCTTATTGAGAGCCGCCGAGCAGACGTAAGCCGGGGACTCCCCCAGCCCCTCTGGGTCTCCCAAACCTCAGATGACCCCAGATCTCTCTGGGTTTCTCTGAGCTTCTCCAACCAGAGAACGCTCCTCAGGATGTGTCCCTAAGGCACAGTCCCCCAACACCCAGGATGCCACGGAGCCTCTGAGACCCTCACCCATGTCACCCCACAGGTGCTGGCCTTCCCCAGTTCTGGCTTCACTGACTTGGCGGAGATTGTGTCCCGGATCGAGCCCCCCACCACCTATGTTTCTGATGGCTGTGCTGATGGTGAGGGCGCCTCCAGAGGCGGGACTAGGCCCGGGGTCAATGGGATGTGGCTGGAAATGCCAGCCCCGCCCATGTCCCCTCACTGTCACGCTGCTCCCCGAATTCTAGGGGAAGAGTCAGATTGCCTGACGGAGTATGAGGAGGACGCAGGACCTGACTGCTCACGGGACGAAGGGGGCTCTCCCGAGGGCGCCAGCCCCAGCACCGCCTCTGAGATGGTGAGAGCGAGCTGCCCGGGCCCCCCGGGCCGATGACACGGCGGGTTGTGCTGAGTGACCTGTCCCAGGGCCTGTTCTGTGTGACGTGTGGGGGCTTCTGTTCCGCAGGAGGAGGACAAGTCGATTCTCAGGCACCGGCGCTGCCTGCCACAGGACGCTTCCAGCTCGCCTGCAGACACCTGAGGACCGCAGGGGCCCCCGGAGCTGGGCTGCGGGGCCCTGAGGGGGCCGCTCCCCCACTGCCTGCTGCTGTGCCTGTGACCGCCCTGGTCTCCCGGGACCTCCAGGGCCCACACACTGGATTGCTGCCCCTCTCAGAGGGCGGCACTACACTGATGACCTTGAATAGTCATTCCCAATAAACCTATTCTCGGAGGAGGGCCCATGTCATTCTTTGGGTTCAGGGGGATCTCACCCCACCTTCCATGCTTAGGAGGGCTGGGGCTGGAGCTTGTCACAGTGACCACGCACCCAGCCTCAGGCTGAGCTCCATGAGGGTGCCATCCCAGAATCCACCTGGAGTCCCACTGCTGACCATGGGCCTCCAAATGCTACACACCCACCCTGGGGATCCCAGATGTCCCTGGGTGCCTGTCCTGATACCACTCATTCTCCCGCCCCTGGCTGGTCATACTCCAAGGTAATCCAAGTTTTCTGTATGTTCCTATCATGTGCACTACTGAGCCTGGTTCCTGAGAGACACGCCATGTGCTTGCACATGTACGCATACAGGTACACACAGGCACAGGGTTCAGTGACTTTATTCTGTTTCCCAGGCATTGTCCCTACTGTGTGCTCAGCTGAGGTCACACAGAATGAGCATCCCTACTGTGCACTCTTGCCCACTGTCCTGGCATGTTGGTTAAGAGCTTAAGAGTGTGGAGCCAAACTGCCTATGTGAAACCCCAGTTTGGGGTTAACAAAACTTTGGGCCTCATTTGCTTCACCTCACCTCTGAGGTGGGGGTGCTGATAGCATCTGCCTCATCAGGTGTTTTTACTACTGGACTCTCCTGCCAGCAGGTTTGGATTTGGGGGGACAAGGCTGGAGGCCAGAGACCAGGGAGAGATGATGAGGCCTAAATTAGCGGATGTAGGGACGGTGAGGAGAGACAATGCCCAAGAAACATTTACAATAACATTTGGCAGAACATAGAGATTAGTGGGCAGTGGGGAGGCACGGTTGGGAGTGCCAAGAAGGATGAGGGGAGGTTGGCACAGATGATGGGGGGACATCTTTACCGAGGCAGGATGAGGGGAAAGGAGAGGGGCAGGAAAGATGGCGGACTCCATTTAGAACTTGAGTCTGAGGAGCTGAAGGGACCATCGGGGGGCCTGGCAGGGGCTCTGGACATTGGGGGACAGGCACTTAGGAGACAGCTGTGCCAGGAACACGTCTGAGGTGTCAGGGCAATGGTGGAGACTGATGCTGTGGGGAGAGAGAAGTCCAGGGAGAACGCGGCAGGTAAGAACAGCCCTGGGGCTGTGTGTTGGTCCTACTGTGTGTGGGTGCTATCTCTACATGCTCCTCTAAGCTTCCCTCCTGGCCTTGAAATAGCCTGGCAATTTAAACCTGCTGGGTGGGGTGGGCTTCCTTCCTAATTCTGGTGACTCTGCATTTGGGGGTACTGCTCTTCAAGGGGGGCTTGGGTTTGGGTTGAGCTCGAGAGGGGCTGGAGCGACCCAGAGTCCCATGCAAAGCACCACAGCTGGGGACTTGGAGATTTATTATCATGGTTCTGTAGGCTGTGGGTCTGCGATCAAGGTGTCTGCAGGGTTGGTTCCACTTGGCCTGTATACAGGCACTTTGTCCCTGTGTCTCCACATGGTCTTCCCTCTGTGTGTCTGTGTCTTAATCTCTTCTTCTAAGGACACCCATTACATTGGGTCAGGGCCCACCATAACAGGCTCATTTTAAAAAAAATTCTTACTGATTTCAGAGAGGAAAGGAGAGGAAGAGAGAGGTAGAAACATCAATGATGAGAGGGAATCATTGATTGGCTGCCTCCTGCACGTTGGACCGAGCCTGCAACCCAGGCATGTGCCCAGAATCGAACCTGGGACCCTTGAGTCCACAGGCCGATGCTCTATCCACTGAGCCAAACCGGCTAGGGCCATGGTCGGCAAACTGTGACTCGCGAGCCACATGCAGCTCTTTGGCCCCTTGAGTGTGGCTCTTCCACAAAATACCACAGCCTGGGCGAGTCTATTTTGAAGAAGTGGCATTAGAAGAAGTTTAAGTTTAAAAAATTTGGTTCGCAAAAGAAGTTTCAATCGTTGTACTGTTGATCTTTGGCTCTGTTGACTAATGAGTTTGCCGACCACTGGGCTAGGGCACAGGCTCACTTTTTACTTAATTACCTTGTTAAGCATTCTGTTTTTTTAATTGATTTCAGAGAGAGGAAGGAAGAGGGAGAGAGGGATAGAAACAATGATGAGAAAATCATTGATTGGCTGCCTCCTGCACACCCCCTACTGAGGATCGAGCCCAAAGCCTGGGCACGTGCCCTGACCAGGAATCAAACCATGACCTCCTGGTTCATGGGTCAACACTCAACCGTTGAGCCACACTGGGCGGGCAATTTTCCCTTTTATGCACCTATGAGCACCACCAGCAGCAACAGCAGTGGTAACTGATTATGGCAGGATTGCCATATAGCAGGCATATGGCATATTCTCTTTGATTTCTCACAGTAACTCTAAGGAGAACACGTTATAATCCTCTAGAAGGGGAAACGGAGGCTCAGAGAAGAGTCTAAGCTGCACAGTTGTTGGGAGATGGAGTCAGGGTTCATGTCCGTAAGCTTACTCACCGTTCTGTGCTGTTTCCCCAGGGGGTAGGTTTGTTGAGGTTCCCACTGTAGTCTGCAGTCCTGGGAGCAGCACTTGATCCCCAGGAAAGAAGTCCTCCAGGGACGTAGAAGAAGCCCCCTAGAACCTACTGCTAAGGTGTCCCAAGTCTCACCAACTTAGACTGGCTTCAGCCTTCACTCATCCTGGGCAGGAAGGGACCCCTGGCACCTTGAAGTTGGAATGGAGTCTGTTATGACCTGGATTGTGCCCCTGAACTCATATGTTGAAGTCTTAAGCCCCAGCACTCAGAATGTGACTTTACAGGCAGATAGCATCTTTAAAGAGATAACTAGGTCTTTGGGGGTGTCCTAATCCACCATGACTGGTATCCTGATACATAGAGGAAGCTTGGACACACACACACACACACACACACACACACACACGCACACGCACATGCACACGCACACACACGCACACAGGAAAGACCATGGGAAGACGGGGAGAACATCATGTATATACCAACAAATGCCAAGACCACCAGCAGCTAGGAGAGAGGCATGGGACAGTTTCCCTCACAGCCTCAGAAGGAACCAACTCTGTTAACTCCTTGATCTTGAACTTCAGCCTCCAGAACTGGAAGAAAATACATTTCTATGTAGCCCCCCAGTCTGTGGTCCTTTATTATGGCAGCCCCAGCAAACTAATATAGAGCCCTTGATGGAGCCAGGTGATGTGGATGGGTTGGTGTATCAGTCAGGATAAGTTACAGTAACAAATGACCCCAAAGTCTTGGCCTAAAACAATGCAAAATTGATTTTTTGCTCTCAGGATATACCCATAACAGGTCACTTGGGAATTTTTCCCCATGTGCCCCACTCCACCAAAGTGATAAAGCAGCCTCTACCTGGAATGGTTCAGGCCACTGTAGCAGGGGAAAGAAATCCCTGGGGAAAAATACTTTGGCCTGGAAATTATACTACATTTCTGCTCACTGCTCATTGGCCAGAACAAGTCACATGGCCCTACCCAGCCAGAGGGGGCCTACCCTACCAGTGTATTCCAGGAGAGCGATGTAAAGATTTATTCACATCATTCATGACTAACAGAGTTAGCTGGGTTTCCACTGGAGCTTTCAGGCTACTCCTCTCTGGTTCCAGAACTTGAGGTTCAGCTAATGCCAAGAAATCTTGGGGTTCCAGTGAGGGCCTGAGTTCTAGGTCAGAAGATCTCCCCTGCATGCAACTCGCAGGAGTTGGAGGGCTGGCGGGGTCAGGCTCACAAGAGGGGTTGCTTGGTGTGTTTCTGGCCTGGTCTCTGAAAATGGCCATGTAGAGGTCAGACAGGGAACTGACAACCAGATCAGACCCCAGGATCTGGGAAGCTAAGTTAAAAGGCCTCTCATACATGGTGCTACCATAAGACCCCTCAAACCACTCCTAGGTTTCTACCCAAGAGAAGTGAGAAGACCTGTCCATCAAAATCTTGTACTTGAAAGTTCATAGCAGCATTATTCATATTAGCCAATCAAATGCCTGTCAAAGGATGAATGGATAAATTTCTACCCATACAATGGAATATTATTTAGCCATAAGAAGGAATGGAGTCCTGATACAGGCCACAAAGTGGATGAAACTTGAAAACATTATGCTAAATGATAGGAGTCAGATACAAAGACCACATATTGCATGATCCCATTTCTATGAATGATTTATTTGTATGAAGTATCTAGAATGGGCAAATCCCTCGAGATAGATAGACAGTAGATGAGCAGCTATCAGGGGATGGGGAGGAGGAATGTGGAGCGACTGCTAATGTGTATAGGGTTTCTTTTGGGGGTGATGGAAATGTTCTTTAAAAAATTTTTTTTAAATATATTTTGATTGATTTCAGAAAGGAAGGGAGAGGGAGAGAGAAATAGGAACATCAATGATGAGAGAGAATTATGGATCGGCTGCCTCCTCTATGCCCCACACTGGGGATTGAGCCCGAAATGCAGGCATGTGTCCTGACTGGGAATCGAACCGTGACTTCCCGGTTTATAGGTCAACACTCAACCACTGAGCCACACTGGCCAGGCGAAATGTTCTTCTTTTCAGCTTTGTTGTTGTATAATTGACAAACAAAACTGTATAATATGTAGAGTACACAATGTGATACGTATGCATTGTGGGAGGATCCCCCACTGAGTCAACTCCTCTATCAACTCACCTATTTACCTATTTTTGGTGAGTACATTTAAGTGATACTCTCCTCGTAAATTTCAATTACACTACACAGTATTATCAACTCTAGTCACAATGTTTCACATCAGGTCCTCAGACCTTAGTCATTGTATAGCTGGAATTTGGTGCCCTTTTACCAACCTCTCCCTATTTCTCCCACCTACGCCCCAGCCTCTGGCAATCACTTCTCTATTCTCTGTTTCTATGAGTTCTACTTTTAAAAAAAAATGTTTTTATTGATTTTTAGAGAGAGAGGAAGGGAGAGAGAGATAGAAACATCGATGGGAGAGAAACATGGATTGGCTGCCTCCTGCACGGCCCCCATCGGGGATCAAGCCCGCAACCCAGGCATGTGCCCTGACCAGGAATCGAACCAGCGACCTTGTGGTGCATGGATTGACTCTCAACACTGAGCTACACTGGCCGCATGTTCTACTTTTTTATTTTAGAGTCCACATGTAAGTGCTACCATGAAGTATCTATCTTTCTCTCTCTGACTTACATCACTTAGCATAATGTCAGGTTCACCCAGGTTGTTGCAAATGACAGGATTTCCTTCTTTTAAGGCCGAATAATATTCCATGGTGTGTATATACCACAGCTCTTTACCCATTCATCCAGCCACGGCTACTTCGGTTGTTTCCATGTCTTGGCCATTGTGAGTAACGCTGGAATGAACAGGGGCGGTGGGCAGATCTCTCTGTGAGATAAAGATTTCATGTCCTTTGCCTCTGTATCTGGAGGTGAGATGGCTGGACCATCTGATAGTTCTGTTTTTAATTTCTGGAAGCTTGATGCTGTTTTCCATAGTGGCTGCACCAATGCACATCCCCAACAACAGTGCACGAGAGTTCCCTTTCTCCACATCCTGTGATGGAAACGTCCTCAAATAGCGGTGATGGTTGCACAGCTCTGTGAATACCGTGACACCTCTGAATTGTACACTTTCAGGGGGTGAATTATATGGCATGGGAATTAGACCCACAGACAGGACAGGGGACTTGTGGGAGCAGAGCACGCAGAGATTAAAAACAGGCATCTGGCCCTGGCCAGGCGGCTCGGTCGGTTGGCGTATGGGCCTGTACACCAAAAGGTTACGATTTTGATTCCCATGCAGGTCAGGGCACATACATAGGTTTTAGCTTGATTTCTGGTCCGGCACTTATGGGAGGCAGCTGAATAATGTCCTCTCTCTCTCTCTCTCTCTCTCTCTCCTCACCCCCTCCCTTCTTCTCTCTCTAAACATCAATTTTAAAAAACCATACCCAAGGTTGAGGATTAAAAATAAAACAGGAACTTGGACTTTTCTCAGAGCTAGGGGACTCTGCCCTTGTCAGGTGGGTGACTCAGATTTCCCACCTGCCTTTTACATAATTCAATCCCCAACTCAAAGGGTTGCTTTGTGATTTAGATAAAATGAAACAGATTCTTAGAGGAAGAGACACGAGCGCACACATGCACGCACCCCTTCCTGGATGGCCACCAGGGAGCGATCCTGCTGTAAAGTTCGGGTATGTTGCTGCAAGAGTGGAGATTTCAGGGTGTAGCTTTCTTCTGCGGGCCGTGAAAGGGTTTAGTGTGCAGCAGTTGACTAACTCCTTGCTTTTTTTGTCCTTTAGGGTAAACAACATTTATTGGGGAGTAGGTAATGCTTTTTTTCATTATGTATTAAACTAGAGGCCCAGTGCATGAAATTCGTGCACATGGGGCGGGGGGTCTCCCTCAGACCAGCCTGCACCCTCTCCAATCTGGGACACCTCGAGGGATGTCCGACTGCCCGTTTAGGCCCAATCTCGATGGGATCGGGCCTAAATGGGCAGTTGAACATCCCTCTCACAATCCAGGACTGCTGGCTCCCAACTGCTCACCTGCCTGCCTTCCTAATTGCCCCTAACCGCTTCTGCCTGCCAGCCTGATCATCCCCTAACCACTCCCCTGCCAGCCTGTTTTCCCCTAACTGCCCTCCCCTGCAGGCCTGGTTCCCCCCAACTGCTCTCCCCTGCAGGCCTGGGTCCGTCCCAACTGCCTTTCCCTGCAGGCCTGGTCACCCCCAAATTCCCTCCTCTGCCGGCTTGGTCACCCCTAACTGCCCTCCCCTGCAGGCTTGATCGCCCCCAACTGCCCTCCCTTTAAGGCCTGGTCCCTCCCAACTGCCCTCCCCTGCTGGCCATCTTGTGGTGGCCATCTTGTGTCCACATGGGGGCAGCCATCTTGTGTGTTGAAGTGATGGTCAATCTGCATATTACTCTTTTATTAGATAGGATAGAGGCCTGGTGCATGGGTGGGGGCCAGCTGGTTTGCCCTGAAGGGTGTCCCGGATCAGGGTGGGGGTTCCCTTGGGGTGTGGGGCGGCCTGGGCGAGGGCCCTGTGGTGGTTTGCAGGCCGGCCACGCCCCCCGGCAAACCAAGCGGAGGCCCTGGTATCTGGGGTTTATTTATCTTCTACAATTGAAACTTTGTAGCCTGGAGCGGAGCCAAGCCTTCTGCTTGCTCTGTGGCAGCAGCCATTCCTATTGGGATTTATGTATCTTCTATAATTGAAACTTTGTAGCCTTAAGCGGAGGCCTGGGCCGGCCAGGGTGTGCAGAAAGCTTGGCTTCCTCCATCACCGGGGGCAACCCTAGCCTCCTGCTCTTTCCAGCTCCGTGGCTGCTGCCATTTCTGTTTGGATTTATGTATATTCTATCATTGAAACTTTGTAGCCTTGAGTGGAGGCCTAGGCTGGCAAGGGCAGGCGGAAAGCTTGGCTTCCTCCATCGCTGGGGAAACCCAAGCCTCCCTCCTGTTCTCTGTGGCTGTAGCCATCTTGGATGGGTTTATTTGCATATTCGCTCCTGATTGGCTGGTGGGCGTGGCTGGTGGGTGTAGCGGAGTGATGGTTAATTTGCATATTACTCTTTTATTAGATAGGATTATTATAGATGATGTATGTTTATTAGAACATTTGGAAAACAGTATAAAAAGGAAAACAAGTCATCCAAATTTCACTGCCCAGACATAACTGTTGCTATTTTCTTCTCTTTTCCCAGTTTCTTACTCTAGGTTCAGCTTAAATGTCTGGTTTTGCTTTTAGTGAAACTCAGAGCCATGAGAGAAAAGATGGACAGATCTGATGTCATGACAAAGACAAAAGACCGACAAAGCAACAGCCTGGAAGGAAATATTTGCAAAATAAATTATAGGCAAAAAGGTCAATAATTGCTCATGTTTATTGAATGCTTCCTGTACACCAGGCACTGCTCTAGGTACTTTATATATGCACAGTATATATGTTCAATCCTTTGAGACAGATATTATTTTTACCTTCATTTTACAATGAGAAAGAGAGACACAAGGAGTTAAGTAACTTGCCCAAGGTCACACAGCCAGTAAAATCAGACCTTGACTCAAAGCAGCTTGGCCCCATGGTACATACTCCTAGTCCCTACGTCATTTTGGGGTCTTTATATGGTCTAGGTTGACACTGGAACTATGTAAACAGTAGAAATATATACAATATGTAACAGTAAAAATACAAACAGCAAAAATATAACAACAACATGCTCAACCTTCCTAGTAATCAGACAAATTTTAGTTTTCTTTCTTTTAGTGTTTTTCTGTTTTTCTTTCCCAACCCTTAACTATAGTTTTCATTCTTTAATTGGGAAAATGTTAAAAATATTTAAAACATCAAATTTTAACAGAGAATTGGATGAATGATCGGCATTGCCACACTGCTGGGCGAGGAAATGTAAATTTTTGAACCTCTTGGGAGGAAATCTGACTTGTGGTTGAACAAAATATTTAAAGCACATCACTGACACGGCCATTCTATACCCAACAATTAATTCCATTCATGTAGGTGCCTGATGATGTGTGCTCACTGCAGCCTGGCTTGCAATGATACCAGTGCTTGTAAAACTGAAGCAGGGAAAACAGTCTCGATTACTGGCCATAGGGGCATAATTAGACAAATTAAGGCACGGCATGCTATGGGAACACTCTGCAGCTGAGAGAGAGAGAGAGAGAGAGAGAGAGAGAGAGAGAGAGAGAGAGAGAGACCTAGCAGCTGGTTTAGCTCAGTGGATAGAGCGTCGGCCTGCAGACTGAGGGGTCCGGATCGATTCTGGTCAAGGGCTCATGCCCAGGTTGCAGGCTCAATCCCAGTGGGGGGGTGTGCAAGAGACAGCCGATCAATGATTCTTTCTCATCATTGATGTTTCTATCTCTCTCTCCCCTTTCCCTTCCTCTCTGCAATCAATAAAAATACGTTAAAAAATAACTTAAAAAGAGAGAGAGGGAGACAGATTTACATTTTCTGATATAGAAAAATCCTAGGTGTATTGCTCCATGAGACAAAGAGCCAGGGAACACTGTGTACAGCATGATTACGTTTATGCTAAAAAACACGAATGACACACAAGTATATACATGCATAAGACGCCCTAAAAGTTTGTTCCAAACAGTCACAGTGGTTCCTTCCTGGGAAGAAGTGGCAGGGTGAGAGTTTCAGAGGGATGTTTGTATTTTCACTTTTACAGTTAGACTGTATTATATTGAGATTTTTTAAAGCCCCAGAAAGTATCTGGTTGTCAAATATTCCTTTAAAGCATGACTCCTTCCTCTCTCCCACTCCCATGACTGCGTCAGTACTTAACCAGTTCTTCCTGGCTGGGTGTTTAGGCTGTTCCAACTGTTCACCATTAAAAAATAAATCGGAAGGAATACCCTTGTACATTAGTCTTCGTGTGCCTTTCTGGCGATTTCTTTATGCTACCCCCAGTTCCTTAGAAGAAATAAACTGACAAGCACATATTATAGAAAAAAAAATCTCAGAGGTAGAAATGCTGGATCAAAGTGGTTCTGTTAATAGTTCTCGATGCATGTTGCCAAGTTACCCTGGGAGAAGTGGTCCCCATGCCCAGGAGTGGGTGCAAAGTCCTGCTTCACGGAGCGCTGGAAAGCACCAGGCAGGCCACAATCTTAAGACATCCACTGCGGCAGCTGAAACAGAAGGTGTGACATCCACACAGGGTATCATATGCCAGGCTCTACTCTAGGTGCTCCACACCTTCTTTTCTATTTATTCCTTGCAACAATCCTTTTAGCTCTTTGTAGAAAAAGTGAGGCACAGAATACTCAAATGACTTGGTCAATAGCCTGACTTTAATTTGTACTTTTTAAGCCTCTTCTTATTTTATTTTTCTAACAGGCTGACTTTTAAATAATAAGCCCAGCGGTAGGCAGAATGGCTTGAGGCTCTGAGCTCATCAGTACTCTAACACTAATGTCTCCTCCGCTTTCTCGGTAAGTACACATTTTTGGTTTTGTGGACCACACAGTTTGTGTCATGACCACTCAGCTCTGCCACTGTACGCGAAGGCAGCCAGACAATATCTAAATAGTGGGTATAGCTGTGTTCCAATAGAACTTTATGTGTGAAATTTGAATTTCATATACTATCAGGAGCTGTCAAATATTCCACTTTTTTATTTCAAATGTTAAAAGCACTCAGAGGGCTTTCTTCTTCATATATATATATATATATATATATATATATATATATATATTATTGATTTCAGAGAGGAAGGGAGAGGGAAAGAGAGGTAGAAACATCAATGATGAGAGAAATCATTGATGGGCTGCCTCCTGCATGTCCCACACTGGGGATCGAGCCCGCAACCCAGGCATGTGCCCTTGGCTGGAATCGAACCGGGGACCCTTCAGTCTAAAGGCCGACGCTCTACCCATTAAGCCAAACCAGCTAGGGCTCTTCTTTTTAAAAAAAGTATTTTTATTGATTTCAGAGAGGAAGGGAGAAGGAGAGAGATAGAAACATCAAGGATAAGAGAGAATCATTGATCGGCTGCCTCCTGCAAGCTGCCTACTGGGGATTGAGCCCGAAACCTGGGTGTGTGCCCTTGACTGGAATTGAACCAGGGACCCTTCAGTCCCCAGGCAGATGCTCTGTCCACTGAGCCAAACCGGCTAGGGCAAATATTCTACTTTTGATTTTAATAAATCATTTTAATATGGTTAAGTCATTCTAGCTTGCAGGTCATACAAAAACAACTGGTGTTCCTGGCCTGTTTGGTCAGTGGTTAGAGTATCGGTACCACACCAAAGGGTCCCGGATTCGATTTCTGGTCAAGGGCATGGACCTCGGTTGCACGCTCCATCCCCTGCCCAGTAGGGGCATCAGTGGGAGGCAACAAATCCATATGTCTCTCTCACATCAATTTTCTCTCTCTCTCTCTCCCCCATCCTCCCTTCCACTCTATCTAAAAGCAATGGAGAAAAATGCATTAGTTGGGGATTAAAAATGGCGGCGGAGTAAGTGGAAGCTTCACTGACACTCTCCCAGGACCAAACTGGAAATACAAATAAATACAGAAAAGCCACCCTGAAAAATCAACTGAAGACTCACTGGAGAGGCCCTAGCTTAGTGGTCGGCAAACTCATTAGTCAACAGAGCCAAATATCAACAGTACAACGATTGAAATTTCTTTTGGGAGCCCAATTTTTTAAACTTAAACTCCTTCTAACGCCACTTCTTCAAAATAGACTCGCCCAGGCCATGGTATTTTGTGGAAGAGCCACACTCAAGGGGCCAAAGAGCTGCATGTGGCTCGCGAGCTGCAGTTTGCCGACCACTGCCCTAGCTGGTTTGGCTCAGTGGATAGAGTGTTGGCTTGTGGACTGAAGGGTCCCAGGTTCGATTTGGGGTCTAAACCCCAAGCTGGGCTCCGCAGCCCAGAGAACCAGAACTGAGAAAGGTGGCCACATAACATCTGACTGTGAAAAGCAGCAGGGTTGTCTGCCTGCTAGAGACAGCTGGAAATTCAGGCACCCTCTTAAAGGGCCAATGCACAAAATTTTGTGTGCAGCCACTCACCTTGTGCTCTGGCAGAGGAAGGGCAGATTGGACCGGAGCTGTGTCAGGAGAATACAAGATTGGGGGCTTTGGGGTTGGAGCTTGGAGGGCAGCCACCCCAGTTCCCCCTGCTGAGTCATTCCCTCACACTGTGAGGACGTCTTTATCCAGGTGGGTTTTGCCTGGGGGGGGGAAGGCAGTTGCCCCACCCTGTTGGAAAAACTCTCGCCCCACTCTGTGGTCAATAGCCTGAGGCAAATAAAAACTGAGTGTCAACTGGACTACAAACAGAGGCAGATCTCTGGAGGCTTTGAGTCTTTGCCTGATCTCCTCTGGGCCCAGGGCTAGGAAAAGCAGACCCTGGTGCACATATTGGTCCTTTCCAAAGGCACTGAGCCCCAGCAGAGGGATGTCCATACTACCCAAGGAAATCTACAGATTCAATGCAATACCAATTAAAATACCAACAGCAGAGTTCACAGATCTAGAACAAATACTCCAAACATTTATATGGAATAAAAAAAGACCCTGAATAGCTGCAGCAATCTTGAGAAAGAAGAACAAAGTTGGAGAAATCACAATACCAAATATGAAGTTATACTACAAAGCCACTGTAATCAAAACAGCCTGGTACTGGCACAAGAACAGGCATATAGATCAATGGAACAGAATAGAGACCCCAGAAACTGACCCAAGCCATTACGCTCAATTAATATTTGATAAAGGAGGCAAGAGCATACAATGGAGTCAAGACAGTCTCTTCAATAAATGGTGTTGGGAAAATTGGAGAAATACATGCAAAAAAATGAAACTAGATCACCAACTTATACCATACACAAAAATAAACTCAAAATGGATAAAAGACTTAAATGTAAGTAGTGAAACTATAAAAATCTTAGAAGAAACCATAGGCAGCAAAATCTCAGACATTACTCATAGCAATATGTTTACAGATACATCTCCTCTGGCAAAGGAAACTAAGGAGAAAATAAACAAATAGGACTACATCAAAATAAAAATCTTCTGCACAGCAAAAAACAAAACCATCAACAAAACGAAAAGGGAGCCCACAGTATGTGAGAACATATTTGGCAATGATACATCTGATAAAGGGTTAATACCCAAAATATATATGTAACTCATACAACTTCAGAGAAGGAAGATAAACAGTCCAATTTAAAAATGGGCAAAGGCCCTAAATAGACACTTCTCCAAAATGTATATACAGATGGCCAAGAGACACATGAAAAAATGCTCAAAGTGACTCATTATTAGAGAGATGCAAATTCAAATGACAATGAGGTATCACCTCATATCGGTCAGAATGGCTACCATCAACAAATCAACAAATGACAAGTGCTGGCGAGAATGTGGAGAAAAGGGTATTCTAGTACACTGCTGGTGGGAATGCAGACTGGTGCAGCCACTATGGAAAACAGTATGGAGTTTCCTCAAAAAATTAAAGATGGAACTGCCATTTGACCCAGTGATCCCACTTCTAGGAATATATCCTAAGAAACCCAAAGCACCAATCAAAGAGAATGTATGCACCCCTCTGTTCATAGCAGCACAATTTACAATAGCTAAGATCTGGAAATAGCCCAAGCGCCCATCAGTAGATGAGTGGATAAAAAAGGTGTGGTACATTTACACTATGGAATACTATGCAGCAGTAAAAAAGAAGGATCTCTTACCCTTTGAGACAGCATAGAGGGACCTGGAGAGAATTATGCTACACGAAATAAGCCAGTCAGAGAAAGACAAGTATCACATGATCTCACTCAGATGTGGAATCTAACGAACAAAATAAACTGATGAACAGAGTGGGTCCAGAGACATGGAAGCATGGAACAGACTGTGGAATCTCAGAGGGAAGGCAGGGGCTGGTGGGTGGGAGGGAAGAGATCAACCAAAGAACTTGTAAGCATATGTGCATGGCCCATGGACACAGACAACAGGGGGCTGAAGGCCTGGGGTGGGGTTTGGGAGCAGGCTAGAAGGGGTCAATGCGGGAAAACAGTAATATGCTAATATGTAATACTTTCAACAATAAAGACTTAATAAAAATAACTAACTAAATAAATGCAATAGAAAAATATCCTCTGATGAGGATTAAAAAAAAAAAAAAAAAAAATAAAGATGTCCATGACTTGGCCCTGGCTGTGGCTCAGTTGGTTGGAGCATTGTCTGGTACACCAAAAAACAAAAGCCAAAAACAAGTAGTGGATGAGCCATAGTTTGCTCATCTCTGTTTTAGTTATTCACTGTATATCAACAATTTTAAGCCATTGTGATTTATATTATAAATATTTGTATACCAGCTTATTTTATGGCTTCATTTCTTTTACTCCTGGTTCTTTTATCAATCTTGAATTTATTTTTTTATATGATGTGTGGCAGGATTTGAATTAACTCTTTTCCCAAATAGTCTACCAGTTGTTCATGCCATATTTATTGAATACTCTATCCTTTCTCTACAAAGTTGCAATGCTATTTTTAAAAAATATATATATATATTTTATTGATTTTTTACAGAGAGGAAGGAAGAGGGATAGAGAGTTAGAAACATCGATGAGAGAGAAACATCGATCAGCTGCCTCCTGCACACCCCCTACTGGGGATGTGCCCGCAACCAAAGTACATGCCCTTGACCGGAATCGAACCTGGGACTCTTTTTTTTTTTTTTAAATATATTTTATTGATTTTTTACAGAGAGGAAGGGAGAGGGATAGAGAGTTAGAAACATCGATGGGAGAGAAACATCAATCAGCTGCCTCTTGCACACCTCCTACTGGGGATGTGCCTGCAACCAAGGTACATGCCTTGACCGGAACCGAACCTGGGACCCTTCAGTCCGCAGGCCGATGCTCTATCCACTGAGCCAAACCGGTTTTGGCAATATGACTTTTTCCTTAATCCAAGCTAGCTTTGTCCAGTCCAATAGCACCAGGACTTGCTGAATGTCCATTTCCTTAATCATTAAGCCCTTAGGACATCAGGTTCTGATCAGTGTCAAACTGTCATAAGAATAAAGCCTCAGGTCTGTTGATCAAGGGACTAGAGTTTTGGTCAAACTGAAGATGACATCTTGACCTCAGTTGTGTTTCACCCTCGGCCCTTGAAAGCTGAGCTGACCCTACTGACCACACCCTCATGAAACCAGACAGAACAACACCATGGCTGACACCAGGACCTGATGCAATGATTGCTCCCTACCCTGGCCCAACCAATCAGTAGAACCTATGACTCCAATTCCCATAGTCCCATGATGAATAATTTTCCCTGTATGTAATCTGCCCCCATTTAGGCCACCAAGGAGCAGGGTCTTAGAGCGCTAGCTCACCTGTGTATCGGGGCTTAGTGCCATTTCCTTAAATAAACCTTTACCTTTTTGCTGCAAACTCTTAATTTTTTTTTAAATCTTCACCCGAGGATATTTTCCCATTGATTTCTAGAGAGAGTGGAAGGAAGGGAGGGGGAGAGAAAGAGAGAGAGAGAGAGAAACATTAATGTGAGAGAGACACATCAATTAGTTGTCTCCCACTTGTGCCCCAACTGGAGCTAGGGATTGAACCTGCAACTGAGGTACGTGTCCCTGACCGGGAATCAAACCCGGGGCCATCTGGTCCGAGGGTTAACGCTCTAACCACTGAGGAACTGGCCAGGGTTTTGCTGCAAACTCTTGTTTGAGTTTTATTGGGCTTTGATGCACTCAAGCAAATGAACCTCTTTAGTTCGGTAACATCTGTTCTTTTCATTTTTAATAGTACCACACTATTTATATTATTGTCACTTTATGGTAGTGTCATTCTTCTTTTCCAAAAATTTATTGTGATGTTCTTACCTTTTTATCCTTCCAATATTCTAGGTCAGTCTTCCAGGGCTTTCTCCAAATAGCTTCTCCCACGCCCACTAGAATTTTTATTTGAGAGTATTTTAAACCTACAAATCAATTCATAGAATATCAGCAACCTTATAATATAAAGTCACCCATCCAGTAATGGCTTTAGTTCTCTACTTAATTGAAGCCTTCATTTATGTCTCTCGTGGTATCATGTCCTACCCACTTCTTAATTTCATATTAATTTTTCTTACTATTGTGAATGAATCTATATATGTAAATTAATCAATTATCACTGGCATTTAGAAAAACTATTGAATGTTCTATTTTTATTTTGTAGCTGACCGCACTTACTAGTTCTAATAATTTTCAGTTGGTTTTCTAAGCAGACAATCATGTCAATGGTGAATCATCTGTTTCCCAATAACTGTATGTAATTTCTGATTCCTGCCTTACTGCATTGGCTAACACTTGTAGAAACAACTGGACACTGCAGATCATGTTTATCATCATCATTATTATTATTTAGTTCTCACCTGAGGGTATGTTTTATTGATTTGAGAGAGAGGGAGGGAGAGAGAGAAAGAGAGGGAAACATTGATGTGAGAGAGATAAACAGCGACATTGCCTCCCATATGTACCCCAACTGGGGACCAAACCCAAAACTTAGGTCTGTGCCCTGATGGGAACTGAGTCTTAAACCAACCAAGCCACCTGGCGATGCTGTTATTTCTTTTTAACTGTGGGAATTCACTATGAGCATGATGTTGCCTTTGATTTAAGAGTTTTTAATAAGGAAAAAGTGTTAAATTGACTGACCCTTTCTAATGTGTGCTGACAGTACGGCAGGTGCGCTAGGCTGGTAGAGTTTCATTTGAAGGCAGTCTTTATTACTCAGGGATCCTCTCACCTCTCATAGATTCTGAGAGAGGCCCCATCTCTCTCTGAAAAATGTGGGATTGTCTCACTGAATGAATTTAGACCAGAATTTCCCAAACTGAATTCCCTATTTTCTTCCTAGGAGTTAGGTAAAGAGGGTCCGTGGACCAGTAAGTGTATAAAACTGGAGCTTAATTAGGTTCTCCTGATTCATTCAACACATGCTTGCACCAATTAAGTGCAACTACCATGTTGGAATCTGTGGTTACAATGATGAGAAATTTAAAAAAAAAATAGTCCCTGCCCTTACATTCCTGTGGGAAAGTGAAATTGTTGTGTAAGATGATAGTGTATGTTTAACTTTGTAAGCTGCCAAACTTTTTTCAAAAGCGGCCACACCATTGCACATTCCCCCAGCGATGTATGAGTAATTGCTCCACATACTTGCCAACTTTTGGTATTGTCATATTTTATCCTTTTTCCCCTGTTCTAGTGGGCATGTAGTGGTGTCTTATAGTTTTAATTTGAATTTCTCTGATGACTAATTATGCTGGACATTTTTTTTCATATACTTATTTGCCATTTATATAATTTGTTGGGTAAAGTGCTCATTTAAATCTTTTACCCATAGGGGAAATGGGTTGTTTGTCATTATTGATTTATAAGAATTTTTAATATATTCTGGATACAAGTCTTTTATCATATATGTGTCTTGGGAAAAAATTTCCAATCTCTGGCTTGTATTTTCATTTTCCTAACAGTAACATTGAAAGACCAAAAGTTTTATATTTTGATTAAGTTCAATTGTCATTTTGAATGATCTATTTTTTTGTGTGTCCTACATAAGAAATATTAGCTAAACCTACAACATGGAGATTTACTCTTATGTTCTCATTTACACGTTTTCTCGGTTTATGTCTATGATCTATTTTCAGTTTGTTTGTTTTTTATACATGGTGGAAGGTAAGGGTCAAAGTTCTTTTTTTTTGCATATAGATACAAAATTGTTTTTATACTATTTGTAAAAAAAAAAAAACAAACAAACAACAACAAAAAACTATCCTTTTTTTTTTTTTGCCCTAGCTAGGTGGCTCAGTTGGTTGGAGCATTGTTCTGTACAGCAAAAGGTTGCTGGTTTGATGCCTGGACGGGGCCTTAAGGGAAGATGTTTCTCTCTCACATCAATGTTCCTCTCTCTCTCCCTCTCTCTCTCTCTCTCTGCCCCTATCTAAACATATCCTCAGGTGAAGAGTAACAAAAATAAAAATACTAACCTTTTCTCATTGTGTTACTTTGACACCTTTATCAAGAGCAGCTGATTGCTCAGTGGCAACTTGGCTCAGTGGTTAGAGCATCAGCCCATGGATAAAAGGGTCTCAGGTTCGCAGGTTCAATTCCCAGTCAAGGGCATGAACCTCAGTTGTAGGTTGTCAGAGATGATCTCTCGATCTCTCTCCTCCCCCCTCCTCCCTCACTTCCACTTTCTCTCTAAAGATCAATGGAAAAAATAGCCTTGGGTGAGAATTTAAAAAAAGAAGAGCAACTTCTCTAACTGGTTTGGATCAGTGGATAGAGCATCGGCCTGCGGACTGAAGGGTCCCGGGTTCAATTCCGGTCAAGGGCATATGCCCAGGTTCTGGGCTCGATCACCAATAGGGGGCATGCAAGAGGCAGCCAATCAATGATTCTCTCTCATCATTTATGTTTCTATCTCTCTCTCTCTCTCTGAAATTAATAAAAACATTTTTTTAAAAAGATTGCATTGTTGTATGGTTTACCTGTCTGTACTTCACCCTACACCTGTTCCTCCCAGTGCACTCACCACAACTGTAATTAAATGATTGTGTCTTTAGCTGTTCAATGTCTGTGTCCCCACTAGAACAGAAGCTCTATGAGGACAGAGACTCTGTCTTTTTTATTTATTTATTGTCTAAAGTTTTACATATGTCTCCTTTTCCCCCAAATGACACCCCCGTCAGCAGTTCCCACCCCGGGCAAGCCCCCACCGCCCCAGTGTCTGTGTCCATCGGTTATGCTAATATGCATGCATACAAGTCCTTTGGTTGCTCTCTAACCCCTGATCCCCTGCAATTTGTCTCTGGATCTATTCTTGTTCATCAAATTATGTTGATCATTATATCCCACACTAGAGGCCCGGTGCATGAAATGCGTGCATGGGGGGGATGTCCCTCAGCCCAACCTGCACCCTCTCCAATCTGGGACCCCTCGAGGGATGTCCTACTGCCCGGTGGGATCGGGCCTAAACGGGCAGTTGGACATCCCTCTCACAATCCAGGACTGCTGGCTCCCAACTGCTCGCCTGCTTGCCTTCCTGATTGCCCCTAACCGCTTCTACCTGCCAGCCTGATCACCCCTTAACCACTCCCCTGCCAGCCTGATTGATGCCTAACTGCTCCCCTGCCAGCCTGTTTTCCCCTAACTGCCCTCCCCTGCAGGCCTGGTACCCGCCAACTGCTCTCCCCTGCAGGCCTGGGTCCCCCCCAACTGCCCTTCCCTGCAGGCCTTGTCCCCCCCAACTGCTCTCCTCTGCAGGCCTGGGTTCCTCCCAACTGCCTTTCCCTGCAGGCCTGGTTGCCCCCAACTTCCCTCCTCTGCCGGCTTGGTCACCCCTAATGGCCCTCCCCTGCAGGCTTGATCGCTCCCAACTTCCCTCCCTTGCAGGCCTGGTCTCTCCCAACTGCCCTCCCCTGCTGGCCATCTTGTGGTGGCCATCTTGTGTCCACATGGGGGGCAGGATCTTTGACCACATGGGGGCAGCCATCTTGTGTGTTGAAGTGATGGTCAATCTGCATATTACTCTTTTACTAGATAGGATAGAGGCCTGGTGCACGGGTGGGGGTTTGCCCTGAAGGGTGTCCTGGATCAGGGTGGGGGTTCCCTTGGGGCGTGGGGTGGCTTGGGCAAGGGGCCTGTGGTGGTTTGCAGGCCAGCCACACCCCCTGGTGACCCAAGCGGAGGCCCTGGTATCTGGGGTTTATTTATCTTCTACAATTGAAACTTTGTAGCCTGGAGCGGAGCCAAGCCTTCTGCTTGCTCCATGGCGGCAGCCATTTCTGTTGGGATTTATGTATCTTCTATAATTGAAACTTTGTAGCCTTAAGCAGAGGCCTGGGCCGGCCAGGGCTGCAGAAGCTTGGCTTCCTCCATCGCCGCAGGCAACCCTAGCCTCCTGCTCTTTCCAGCTCTGTGGCTGCTGCCATTTCTGTTTGGGTTTATGTATCTTCTATCATTGAAACTTTGTAGCCTTGAGTGGAGGCCTAGGCTGGCAAGGGCAGGCGGAAAGCTTGGCTTCCTCCATCGCCGGGGAAACCCAAGCCTCTCTCCTGCTCTCTGTGGCTGTAGCCATCTTGGATGGGTTTATTTGCATATTCACTCCTGATTGGCTTGTGGGCATGGCTTGTGGGTGTAGCAGAGTGATGTTTAATTTGCATATTACTCTTTTATTAGATAGGATATGAGTGAGATCATGTGATATTTATCTTTCTGCGACTGGCTTATTTTGTATAGCATAATGCTCTCCAGTTTTATCCATGCTGTTGCAAATAGTAAAAGTTCCTTCTTTTTTATAGCTGCGTAGTATTCCATTGTGTAGATGTACCACAGTTTTTTAATCCACTCATCTGCTGATGGGCACTTAGGCTGTTTCCAAATCTTAGCTATGGTAAATTGTGCTGCTATGAACATAGGGGTGCATATATCCTTTCTGATTGGTGTTTCTGGTTTCTTGGGATATATACCTAGAAGTGGGATCACTGGGTTAAATGCGAGTTCCATTTTTAACTTTTTGAGGAAACTCCATACTGTTCTCCACAGTGGCTGCAGCCACCAGCAGTGCACGGGGGTTCAGAGACTCTGTCTTTGTCCAGGTTGTATCCCTAACCTCTAGCGCATAGTCGATGCTCTGCTAACCAATGTGTTCTAAACAAAAGCCTACATTGCTCCACCCCGACAATTACCTTCATGTCTGGGACACACACTCTCATAGGCAAGTTGAGAAATGAGGAGGGTGGCAGGGAAACAGATTCCACACACCTGACCTGAGCACCTACGATAGGCATGATTCTGCCAAAAGAACCACTGTGTCCATCAGGTCTAGAACGGGCTGCTTCTCTCAGTCGTGGGCTCCTCTTCCTGGAAAGAATCCAGGACAGGCTGGACCAGAGGAGACTGCAGGGGGCTGTGTGAGCTCTGGGTCAAGGTTTGGACTAACTAGTGTGCTCTGCCCTTTCATCTCTGATCATCTTCAGCTCCCCCGCAGGGACTGCGTTTTGAGGAACAGTAAGAAGCAGAAGAGAAACACCAAGGGCTGACCCAGGAGGTGGAACGGTTGGACTGGGGGGAGAGGAGCTCTGAAGAGAAGCAGGAGGAAAGCATGGAGGGTGGCTGGAGAGGCGCGTGGTCTCGGAGGGAGGTTTAGGTGATGTTTCCACGCCCCCTCATCTTACTTGCTTCTTAGTCTGCTCCCTTTCTTCACACCTCCCCGGACACACACTGTTGAGACTGCTTCCTTCAAGGTCACTGTTGAACACTATGTCCCTGTATCTACCCTGAGTGTTTGCTTAGTATCTTACGAACCCTCCAGGCCAGTCCTGAGCCCTGGGGATCACTCCCACTTGGCAGAAGCCCTCCCCAGGGCCCTGTCCTCATTATTGAAGGGGCGTCAGTTTCGACTCCCACGGGCACCTCCAGCCCTGATGATGAGCTGGAAGCTCAGATCTGCATAGCCCAGGGCTCCAGAACCACGGAGTCCTGTCAAACCAAAACATCACGAGACCCCGCAGTTTGTATGTGTTTTTATTTTCCCCCTGTATCCCTCCCCTGTAGCCTCAGAACTGACGAGGGCCGGCAGGCACAGCGATGAGTTCAGAGGATGATTCCGGAACCTTCTTCTGTGTCGAGTCCCCACTGGCTTCACCAACATCACAGGAGCAGCCAGAAAACCCCTTCTTTCTACACTGCTTTCTCCCCACTCTTTCCCCTACAGCCACCTTGGTCTTCGTTGGTTTGTTTTTCATTTTTAAATACGTTTTTATTGATCTTAGGAAGAGAGGAAGGGAGAGGGGAGTGGGAGAGAAAGAGGCATCGCTCGGCTGCCTCCTGCGTGTACCCTGACTGAGGATCGAGCCTACAACCTAGGCATGTGTCCCAACCAGGAATCAAACCTGGGACCTTCCAGTGTGCAGGACAATGTTCAACCAACAGAACCACACGGGCCAGGGCAGTCTTCGTTTTCGTCTTTGTTTTGTTTTCATTGATTTCAGAGAGGAAGGGAGTGGGAGAGAGTGCTAGAAACATCAATGATGAGAGAGAATGCCCCATATTTGGCATCAAGCCCACAACCAGGACATGTGCCCTGACCGGGAATCTAACTGTGACCTCCTGGTTCAAAGGTCAATGCTTAACCACTGAGCCACGCTGGCCAGGCCTGTCTTCATTTTTTATACTTGTGAAGTCACTGCCTCACTTCTGTCTGTCCAAAGACCTCCTACCAGGGGGAGGACAGGGAGGAAGTGGACAGAACATTTCTTCCCATCGAGGACACGCAAAGGAGAGAGGCGTAATTGAGAAATCTCTCCCTCGGCTGACATCAGTACAGAGAACGTGCCTGAGTGAGTGTGTGTGTGTTTAGAGCAGTTTCAGATTCACAACAAAAGTAAGCAGAAAATGCAGAGATCCCCATAAGCTCCTGCCCACACACAGGCCTGGCCTCCCCTCTGTCAGCACCCCACCAGACAGCGCGTGTGTCAGCAAGAGGCGCACTGACACTCGTCGTCACCTGGTCCAGAGTTGACATTAGGGCTCTGGTGCTGCACGTTCTGTGGTTTGGACAAATGCATCGTGACATGAATTCATCATCACAGGGTCGGGCACACGCCTGGGTGGCGGCTCCATCCCCAGCAGGGGGCGCTCAGGAGGCAGCCGACGGATAATGTTTCTCTCATTGATGTTTCTCTCTCTCTCTTTCTTTTCCCTCTCTCTCTAAAGCTCAATGAAAACATATTTTACAAGTAAAAATGAAAGTCCCCTGTGCCCAACCTATTCATCCTCTCCTTCCCCCCCATCCCCTCCCCCCCGACCCGGGCCCTGGCGGCCACTGATACTTTCGCCGTCTCCTTAGCTCCACCTTTTCCAGATGCCATAACGTTGGAGTCATGCAGCGTTAGCCTTTGCAGGCTGACTTCTTTCCCTTAGTAACACACATGTATGCGTCCTCCAGGTCTTTCCGTGGCTGACAGCGCATTTCCTTTTGGAGCTGAATAACATCCCATTGTCTAGATGCAGCCATTCACCTGCTGGAGGCTCTTGGAGGCTGTGCGGGGAGGAAGGGCCGAGCTGCCCTTGGGGTGTTGCACATCTGTGGGCGCCACAGGCATCTCTCATCACAACGTGTAACAGGTTGTGAACTTCTGCTCTCCTCCTGGTCCCTCTGGGACCTGAAACTCAACCTGTTCAGGTGAAATTTATCCTCCTCCCTCCCTCACCCACCTGTGTCCACCTCAGCACATGAACCACCACTTACCCAGGGGCGAAAGGTGATGACCTGGGAATCTTCCCAAACTCCTCCCTTCCTGCCCTTGCCTCCTGCCCCCGACAATCAGCAAGTCCGGTCAATTCTCTTTCCCAAACCATTCTGGATTCCGTGTTCTCTCTGTCCCAGAGCCATGCCCAGGAGGGCCTCCTGAGGGCAGTTTCAGGGCCCCCTCCAGGCACCAGCTGGGTTGTTTGGAAATACCAGGCCCCTGAAGGCAGCCCTGAAGCTCACAGATGTGCGTGGCTCTTTCCAGAGCGACTCCACAGCTTTGAATGTGTCCCCTGCACGTGCCATGGTTTCAGGCAGGAGATGATTCAGCCTGCCAGGGGCAGCTGGCGATGCGGGAGACATTGGTGGTTGTCACAGTGGAAGGGGAGTGCTACTGGCATCTAGTGGACGGAGGTCAGCGATGCCGCTCAGCCCCCTACCAGGCACAGCAGCCCCAACAAAGAATGACCTGTCCCCTGAGGTCAGCAGTGCTGAGAGTGAGAACCCAGTTCTAGAACTACTCAGCGGAAGCCACATACAGGTGGGTCCCAGCCCACGGGTTACCTGTCCATATGAGACAGAAACTAATAAGTGCTGAGAAACTCTATAGTATCTTTTTGTTGTTGTTGTTAATCCTCACCCCAGGATATTTTTCCATTGATCTTTTAGAGAGAGCAGAAGAGAGAGGGAAAGACAGAGAGAAACATGGATGGGAGAGAAACACATCAACTGGTTGCCTCCTGCACGTGCTCTGACCAGGGCAAAGGCCAGGGAAGAGCCTGCAACCGAGGAACATGCCCTTGACTGGAATTGAACCCGGGACCCTTTGGTCTGCAGGCTGATACTCTATCCACTGAGCCAAACCGCTAGGGCAAGAAACTTTATAATACCTTAATACAGTCATTTTATGACTGTTGGGCTCATGTTTTGCATTTTTTTAAAATTCTTTTTTTATTAATAGATCTTTAGAACAGTTTTAATTTACAAGCAGTTTCCATATACTCCCTCCCCCAACACACACACACACACACACACACACACACACACACACACACAGGAGTTCCCCCTACTTGTAACATCTTATGCTAATACAAGACATTTGTTACGATTTATGAACTAGTATGGATACATTACTATTAACTAACGCCTATGCTTTATCCCCATTTCTCCAGTCTCCCCCAGTGTCTTTTTCTGGCTCAGGATCCCACATGACCTTGGGGTGTCCGTCTCTTAGGCTCCCGGCTGGGGCGGGTTCTTGAGCTGCCCTGGTCTGTGATGGCCTCGGCAGTTCGGAGGCATATTGGTCAGGTTCAATGGAGGATGCCGACCTGAGGGAATTTTTCTGATTGTTCCCTCATGATTAGATTAGGGTGATGGGTTTGGGGGGAGGAAGTTCACAGAGGCAAAGTGCCATTTTCATCACACATCAAGAGTATATATTATCGCCCGGCCAGTGTGGCTCAGTGGTTGACCCACTCCTATGAACTAGGAGGTCACAGCTCCATTCCCAGTCAGGGCACATGGCCAGGTTGCTGGGGGGCGTGCAGGAGGCAGCCGATCAATGATTCTCTCACATCATTGATGTTTCTATCTCTCTTTCCCTCTCTGAAATCAATAAAAAATATATATAGCCCTGACCGGTTTGGCTCAGTGGATAGAGCATTTGCCTGCGGACTCAAGGGTGCCAGGTTCAATTCTGGTCAAGGGCATGTACCTTGGTTGCAGGCACATCCCTAGTAGGGAGTGTGCAAGAGGCAGCTGATTGATGTTTCTCTCTCATCAATGTTTCTAACTTTCTATCCCTCTCCCTTCCTCTCTCTGTAAAAAATCAATAAAATATATTTGAAAAAACAATACACACACACACACACACACACACACACACTGAGTGGCCAGATTATTATGACCTCTGAACACATAATAATATGGCCACTCAGTGTACTTCTCTTGAGTACCTCATATATTTGATATCAAAGATACTATAAATTGTGCACCTGATCAGTTTTCCCCTTTGCACTGGCTGATAGAAAGCTCAGGGCAAATAGGTGGTTGATCTCCAGCAAAAGTCTAGAATACTTTTGGTACCCATTTGAGATACAAATACACTGAGTGGCCAGATTATTATGCATTCAGAGATCATAATAATCTGGCCACTTAGTGTATATATATTAAAAGAGTATATATTATCAACCTAATTATGACTGTTGCTGATGACCTTCATCACCTAGCCAGGTGACACAGCATTTTTGTCAGGTTCCTCACTCTTTCCCCCCTCCTTTCAAACTGTACCTTTTGGAAGGAAATCACTAAATGAAGTTCCACCCCTCCTTGAGTGTGGAGTGTTTACACAAAATGTTTGGAATTCCCTGCCCTTCAGGTTTGCCTCCCATCCTTCACCTGCGATGTATTTGATCGTGTGTTTGCGGCCGTCGGGACTCATGGCTGGTTCCTTTATTCCTGAGGTTAGAGCCACACTCTCTCGGTGCTGCTGCTCACGCGGCTCCAGCTCCGGCCACTGGGAGCTCCTGTGGACCTTCGACATGCCTGTCATGGCCGGTGCTCCCGCTTTCTGGCACTATGCATGTCTCTTTCATTTTTATGCTCCTAGAAATTAAATGTTCATTGCACTTAATGGACTGAGCGGGGTACCTTCACTGGAGAGAAGTTGAGAAGCACTCCAGAACCTTGCAGCGTCTTCCTCCGTGTGCCTCGCTGTCCTCAGCCGCAGTGACCTTCCCAAGGCAAGCTCGTACCTGCCCGGGGCCTTTGCTCTTGCAGGACCCTCTGCTGGAATGCGTTCCCTTCCATGGCTCCTTTTCATCATTCCTGTCTCTGCTCAGCTCCCTCCTCAGAAAGGCCTCCTCTTCCCAAACCCACGCAGCCCCGCCCGCCTGGCCATCCCCGGCCCCTGCTTTATTTCCTCCTCATCCCCACGCTTGTTCCTCGCTGACATGATCTCTTTTGACACATTTGTTTATTGCTTCTAAAGGCAAGTGTCATAAGGACAGGGTCAGCCAACCCTTAGCATATGCGATTTTGCTTGTTCGTTTAATTATCTTGAAATATTTCAGAAATGTCTCCCAGTGATCCCTGGGGTCTGAGAGTAGACTTCCTCTACTTTGGCCAAATTTCAGAGAGGCCACCACTGGACACTGGTGGGCAGGGAGGGCAAAAACAGTGGCCAAACCTAGGTCCCATCACCACAACTCACTGCAGGCCACAGGTATGGAGAGGGGACCCCAACCTCCTCTGCTTTGAGATCCCCACAACCACAGGCCACACCCAACCCCAGCGGCGAGTTCAGGATGTGTAGAGAAGGCACAGCCTCAGAATGGAAGGGCAGTAGAGGGGTGCAGGGGCTCAGAGCCTCCTTGCATTCTCCTTGGCTGGGAATGTTGTGAAGATTAAATGAGATTGGCTGGACATAAAGCCCCTCAAAACTTGTTGCCTATTAGTATGATTCCAGAAGTACACACACACACACACACACACAGAAGTGTGCAGACGATTTTGGAGGTGTTCATACACTCCCCCAAATCTATTCCTGAACCCTTGACCTACAAACACTCTGAATTATCTCCACATCCCCACCCCCAGCTGATCCCCTACAAGTTAGGAGGCATGGCAGCTGAAGGAAGCCCCAGCCAGAGAGGAGGCAGGAGGCAAGGAATTGGAGAGGGCACAGGGGAGTTTGGGGGGGAGGGGCGCTGCCTGGTGCACTGAGGGGAGCTGGTGTGTCTGCACCTGCCTAGGCCCAAAGAACAGACCCCCGGGGGCAGGTGGGACCTGATCCCGGCAGCCCTGTGTGGGTGGGGAGGCCTAGCCTAGCCCAGCCCGCCGTTCCAGTCGGCCCGGTGTGGGGGCTGGGCCCCAGGAGGCCCTTGACGCTGGCGCTGGCCCTGGCGCTGGCCCTGGCCCTGGCGGAGAGGGTACGGCCCAGCTCCTGCTCCTAATGCCCCCAGGCCCTTCCTGCCCAGGAGAGGTGAGGGCCTGTGGACACTCTCCTGGGCTGGAACCTGTCTGAGTGTTTACCGTGCGTCCCCCTGGGGGTGGATGCTAGCGAGCAGGGGGCACCGCCTTCACCTGTGTTTGGCTTTTTGGCCCACAGAGGTCATGAGAACCTTCCCAGGAAAAACTAACATGCATATGAGCTGGCTGGACACGCCATGCTCATAGGAGGAGGAGGGCACAACAGCAGGCACACCGTCAGTGCCAGGATGCCTTCCATGCCAGGAGCCCCAGGTCCCCCAATGGTGCCACAGCGGGGGAAACTGAGGCCCAGTGGGGAAAGGATTTGTCCAGGTCTTTCAGGGACAAGAGCTGGGGCACGTGTATCACACACCCTCACGTGTGCTCGAATGCACACACACTGGCCTCTTTGTGTGCCCACACCCTATCCTGCACGGGCACATCCAGACACGAGGGCCCACGCCCAGCTCGCCTCCCTGGGCGCACCCACCATGCCTGGTCACACACTCCGGACCTCACACACACAGAGACTTGGGACTTCCTACAAAGGGTGGTGTTCAAGGACCCCATCTGGGCTGGGGTAGGGCAGGAGCTCAGGAATTGGCTGGCTGTCATGGTTTTTCATCTCGTAGAATGTCATCTAGTCAAGAAAACACTGAATGTTCTGTGTTGATGCAAACCTCTCTGTAGTTGTAGATACACCGACTCACACTGATATCCCTTAAGTGGAGTTCACCCACCCGTCTCACTTATATATGATGCACAAATGCATCCAGACACACAAAAATACCCATATACACCCACAAACATTCCAAACACAACTCCTGGCACATGCATACCTACACACAACCACAGCTGTATATTCCCAACCAGGCACACCCAGGCCCCACAAATGCACTCATGTGTAAAGAGATGTGTTCAGATACTCAATTTACATTCAGAAAACAGGTACCCATACATGTGCACCTTGTCACACTCACACACATGCAACATCCACAAATTCACAGATGTAAGCACCAGCTTCATATACACAAATACGCTCAGAAAGTGATACATGTCAACACTCATATAAACAAATAACATACAAGCCCTAACACATATGTATACTTATACATACACAATTACACCCAGATAAACACACCTAGACATACAGGCCCACAAAGACCTAACACACAAACACTGTGCATTCACTATTACGCACAGCTAAGAGGCACACAGCAGATGTTTTGACGCAAACACACAATGGAACCCACAAGCAAATACTAAACAAATATCTACAAATAGGAATATACCCAGACATTTAGAAATATACCCAGTAACACGCACCCAATTGCACTCTGTACACAACTATAGTCACACACACCTCCATGCTAACATACACAATCAGACTCATAGCACACACAAATATATTTACTCACACAAATATGCAATTCCTAAATAAATATGCACACTAATAAATGCACCCAGAAATGGACATTCTTACACAGTTGTACCCACTTTCACAGTTTACATATCCTGTCACTCGAGGCTGACACCATATACGCAAGTGCAGTCACCCACAAATACACTCATGTGAATACACATAATGCATACACACATATGTGTACACACAACACTCAAATACTCATATACAAATACACTTGGACACAAATACATCCCCATCTACACACAATTGTAGCCTCAACAAATTCTGTTGATACCATAAATGCACATGCAGATATTTGCAATTATACTCAGTAGCAGCCATTCAAATGCATTTATTGATACAAGTAGTCACAAGTACACACACTCTCAGTGTCCCTCAGATATTCCTTCATTGACCTTAATCAAACCCTTGTACAAAACACAAGTACATGTAGTGTAGAGGGCCCCCTGGGAAGGCACATGGGCATTCCTTAATTATTGTCAGCTGAACCCAGTGGCGTCGGCAAAGCCCTGGGAACACGCCTTGCCAAAAGGGCAAGGGTGTTGTCAGCTTGACCTTCATTTCAGCCCATGGTGTGGGGAAGTGGTTTTGATATCTAAATCCAGCCTAGCACCAGGAATGCTCAGGGCCTACTCAAGAACGCAAATAATCTCCTTTTGTCTTGACCTTTTGGTGAAACTTCCTGATATTTGGGATATAAAATAAACTCGCTGGATTGGCTCTGGGTCACTGTCCCTGTCTCACCATCAGAAGAGGACGGTGGTCCCACCCGGTCCCAGCTTTTTCCTTCTGTCTCTGTGTCTTGTCTCTTTCTTTTATTTCTCAATCCCCAGCAGCCCCTACTCAGGAACTGGACCCGCTCTCTAGCCGCGCTGGACGCGGAAAGAGAGAAATACCTACAATTTAGGTGTTCACAAATACACACACTCACAAAGCCACCGACACAGATACACACTCACCACTCCTATATCCTCAGGACATAGACAAGACACCTACACAGTACAGATCCTCATACACACAACACACATGAAAAACCCCACACACCTATGCGCATCCACAGACATCCTCAAATACACTCGATCAGCACCTAAATACATTCAGGGACACACACATAGGTACAGTACACACATTTTTGTATGCTCATAACCCACAGTCAGAAACAGGTGCACCCACGCAAGGTGCCTCCTGCACAGGAAGACAGCCCGCACAAATGCTCACACTCACATCTAAGGATACACACTCGGGCCAGCACACACATTCACAACAGAGGGTCCCTCATCCTCTCCAGTGCGCTCACAAGCACACACACATGCGCGCGCACGAGCGCGCGTGCACACTGCTCCGCAGCCTCCGCCCCACCCTGCGGCGAGGACCGGGCGAGGCGCGGGCACCGGGTCGGGGGCGGGGCGCACCTGGGCTCCGCCCCGGGGCGGGGCCGACGCAGCGTCGCGAACGCCGGCGGCCGCACCTGGCTGGAGGCTGCGGTGGCGCGGCGGCGGCAGCGGCGGCGACCCGGGTGGAGCGCAGCGCAGCCCAGCCGAGCCGGCGCGGAGCGGGCGCCCGCAGCCCGACAGCGCCATGGTGGAGGCGGCGCCCCCCGGGCCCGGGCCGCTGCGGAGGACCTTCCTGGTACCCGAGATCAAGTCGCTGGACCAGTACGATTTCTCGCGGGCCAAGGCAGCGGCCAGCCTGGCGTGGGTGCTGCGGGCCGCGTTCGGGGGCGCAGGTACCCGCTGGGGGGCGGCAGGTGCGGAGGGCGGGCCTGGGAGGTCGGGAACGTGGGAACAATAGCTTGGGCCGCCGGGGTCCCCGGGCCTCCGGCTTGCTGCTGGGGCCGGGCCGTGGACTTTGGTCGCCCAGCTGCGGGAGCGCGGTGGGGGTGGGGCCGGCGGCCCAGCTCCGCGCCCAGACCCCGACATCGGGGTCCCAGGTGAGCGGGGCGGTGTCTGCGCGCCGCCTGGGGTTTCCAGTGGGGCCTTGTCTTGCACGCCCTCCTCCCCTTTACACACCCGTATCATGTGCGCGAGGACCCCCAGTTTACACCCCGACACACTCCCAGAGGCCCGGACACACACCCGCTTACGCCCTGCCTGCGCTGCGGGCGACGCGGGGAGCTCCGGGAACCCCTTCTTTCGCTTCCACCGCCCAGGCCAGGCCAGGGCTGGCAGCTGTGACTTATTGCCCCATTTTTGCCTAGGAGGCCGGGAGCCCAATGGAAGGGAAATGGCTTGTCCGAGATCGCCTGTGGCAGGGGCCCAGGTGCACTCAGGCCCACTATGTGTGAAGAAGTCGGGTGGAGGGGGAGGATGTGGGTAGGTCCCCAGCATTGGGGGCCCTGGGCAGGCTCCGTCAGGGCCACTTGCCAGAGCTGGGAGCTAGGGCCTGACCATGGGGAAGAAGGGGTTAATTAAGGACCGGGCCTTCCTGTGGGGACGCCCTGCCCACCCACTTGCCCTGCCCACTGGTCTTGGCAGCAGTTGGGCACAGCCCATCCTCCCTCAGTGGCCTTCCCAGATCAACCTGTTCTAGGTGTGGGTCCCGGAGATCGCTGCCCCTCTCCTGGTTCCGCTCAAGCCTGTCTCCTTCTCCGTCTCTCTCCCTGCACCCTGGCATGAGGGCCCACTCTGGGGCCTGCTTGCCCCCAAGGATCTGCTTGAGGAAGAAAGGTGGTTGGTGGAGAGAGACTCGGGTGGCCCCAGCCCCTCACATCCCAGGTTATGAGGCCATAGAGGGCTCACCTTTGGGGATCAGAGTAGGGTTGAGTCCTGGCTCCACCAGGCTGTGGACAGATTCTCCCAGTCTCTAAGCTCCCATTTCCCCTCTGTAAAAGAAGGTATTCCTTCATTTATTTATCCATTTCGCAAACGGACACCCACGGTACCAGGACAGTGCAAGAATGATTGGAATCCCAGTCAGTACCTTCTTCACAAGGCTGCTGGGAGGCAGAGGGCCTGACCACCGAATTCTTCGCTCTGGTCTGGCACACACACTGCTACATGGGTGCTTGCTGCTACTGCTGCTGGCATCGGTATGATGTTTTTATTTAATGATATTAATGTTATTCATTGTCCCCTGGCCAGCGGACAGCAGAAATTACTATCCCATTTCACAGTAAGGAAAGTGAGGTCCCCTGAGGAGATGCATGACCCAGCTCCCTGCGCCGTGACACCTCCCCGAGGTCTTCCCACCCACCTCCTCTAAGCAGAGGGCCAAGGAAGGTGGGGCGCCAGGCCCTGACAGGAAAGTGGGAACAGAACTCTGCTTGTTTTATGCGCTCTGGGACTCTACTGGTGCCTTTTGGGTGCCAGGCCAGTGCTGGGTGCTCAGGATGGATTGGGGCTTGGATGTGGGAGAGTGGGATGTGGTACATAAAACCGTATCATTGCTGCATTGAGTGATAAGTAGAGGGGTGCAGCAGAGCTGGGGGGGGGGGGCGGGGCGCGAATCCCTGAAATCCTCCTGGGACGGGGAGGAGAAGGGAGGCCTCCTCAGAAGGAGGGCTTGAACCTTGAAGTATGCATAGGAATGTGCCAGGGGGAGGAAGTCACACATGCTGAGGCATGGGGTATGGACCAACAAGGAGCTCTTCGAGAACATGGGGGTCCTGGCCGTCACTGAAGGAGGCTGAGGATGGGGAGGCAGGGGAGACAGGAGGGCTCTCGGGCCCTGGGGGGGGTGTGTCTGAGGGCACTGGGGAGTGGTAGACAGTGTTTGGGGACTGACGAGATGAGGTCAGAAGTGCAAGTGCCCAGGGGGGATGGTGGCTGGGGAAGGGGAAGTCTGGTGACCCTAAGGCACAGGTGTGAGGAGGCTGGCAGCAATGCCGCAGGTGGACCCAGCAGAACTGGAGCTCAGAGATAAGATAGGAGGGGTGCCATCTTTAAGCAAGTTTGGGAAACGGCACATGCAGTTCTGTGTGCCGTATATCAGGGTGTTGCACAGGGAAACTGGGTTTATAGCAGCTCTGCCGTTCATTAGCTATGTGAGCTTTGGCAAGTTCTCTCGGCTGCCACGCCTTGGTTTTCTCACCTGCACAATGGGCATAAGAATGTAAGTCCTGTAAGAACTAAATGACCAAATAGACGAAGGTGGTTGTGGTGTAAATAAATGCTAGTGGTGCTTGGAGTCACTGTCCCCTGTGGCTGCCGCGGAGCATGCATGGCTGGGCTGAACCACCGTGAGCTGTAAATGTAACATGCACAGTGGCTTCCAAAGACTTGGTACCAAACACCTGCGCTATAGCTCATAGCAATGGTTCTATGTCGACTGGATGTTGAAATGATAATGTTTTGAAGGTACAGGGGACCCTTGAACAACACAGGGGCTAGCTAGAGGCACAGTTGGGAATCTGGGGGTAACTTTTTGTTGTTGTTGTTGATCCTCACGCAGGGATATTTTTTCCATTGATTTTTAGAGAGACCCGAAGGGAGAGAGAGAGGAGGGGAGAGGAAGAGGGAGAGGAAGAGGAACATCGATGTGGGAAAGACACATTGATTGGTTGCCTAGGGCTGTGGATAACTTTTGACTCCCCAGAAACTGAACTGCATTAGCCTACTGTTGACTGGAAGTCTTACTAATAACATAAACAATCGAGTAACATGTATTTTGTATGTTCTATGTATTACATATTGTATTCTTACAATACAGTGAGCTAGAGAAAAGAAAATGTTA